>NC_136070.1:121377202-122847885 GCF_964261635.1 Lissotriton helveticus | reverse complement strand
TTCCAGATACATGAGCGGAACCTCTATGTCCTCGCAGGGACCATATATTCCGCTGGCGAATCTCCCTCTGTGTAAGAGTGAAATGTGTGTGTTTTAGCATCTGCTTCTGGGTATGTAACCCACAAATAGAATACCTCTGTTTTATTTAATCTGTGTGCCTCAATCACTAAAGCTACTAAGCCACCCCTAGGTGTTAAACCATATTCCATAGTTTCATGGTGATTGTAGGACTGAATTTAGGTGGAAAGAGAATTAGCTCCGCCTGTTTCTTCTGAGAGGTGCAGATCCACTACGGGGTTATTATCGTCCTCAGTCATTTTCTAATGCAGAAGTTTGTTTAAGGACTAATATAAGGTGTTTATGCACAATTTAGTAACACTATATCCTGTCAAGGTTGATTAACCAGCAGCCAATAAATAGATGTTTCGCTTGGTCAGCTGTGGAAGAGTTTGTGCCAACCGACTCCAGACGTCTCTGGTGCTTTGCGAGTAGGGGTCTCTGAGAAATAGCATGACTGAACTACTCAGATTCTGTTAAATAAGTACCCAACCAATGCTGGTGGCACCATGTCGTGTAGTTCCTATAGTACCCATGCAGGACCTGCCACGTTTGGGTAACAAACTGTAGGATTGGTGGCAGACTGGTTCCGTGCATCCCCACCGAGAAAGGTTAACCGGTTTTGCATTTAAGCTAGCTCAAAGTGCCACTAGTGTCTCCTCTAATCGGGGAGAGATTAGTTTCTGGCAACCTTAGAACATGACAACCCTGATCCCTAAAAATCGTGGAAACAATGTACTACTGTTCGCTCAGTCCCTCGTGCTCATTTAGTTTATCTCAGAGGTACACAGAATAAACAGTCTGGGGCGTTTCAATAAGGATTTATTGAACAGTTATTATTCTTGTGTAAAATATATGAGCTGCAACAACCATTAGACAGTAGTAGAGATATATGATTAGCAGAATTATGAATATACCAGACCATTTTGCAATAAGCATGAATGAATACATGAATATAAAATGCATGAATAAAAATGCACGGACTCCTACAATGCCTATTTAGATGTGCCTAAGTGTACCTAGCATGTGACTAAGTGTGTAGCCAAGAATCCCTCTAGGGTTTAGTCGAACCCCATTACCTTAAGTGTGAGAATGCAGGAGTCCTTGTTGGTCTGGAGTGGACACCCCGCAGGGGATGTTTACACTGCTGTCAGCTAGAGCGTTTGCATGCAGGAGCGTGTCAGTGTGTCGGCCTGCAAGTCTTAGTTCTCTCTAACACTAGCAAGAGGTGGTATATTTATACAGTAAGTATCTAGGGCTCCTTTGTCCTTGTTGCTGGCATTAGCCATTGTTGGATTTGAGGAGGACGTATGGGATGAAACGTGTACGTAGATATGGAGAGGTAGGTGGTGTAGCCCCAGCCTGGGTTTCCAAGTACCCTTATGAATATTTATTCATATTGTCAGTCTAAAGATGAAATCATAGACTTGTTCAGTGAAACCCTCCTCCTGAGCCCAGGACTATAACTAGGTAAAAGGCATGTTACTGTGTAGTGTAGGGGAGGTGATGTAGGTGAAAGGGTATGAGGTTACCAGAGCCTATATTAGGGTACCTATATGAAACATAACACAACATGCACAAATATTGTCCATAATGGAGAAGTCTACCACAAATTATACAAACTGTATTCCAAACTGCAGTCGCAATGCAGACTAGCAAAAGAGGAAAATCTGATGCCACTGCGCCAATCACTACGAATGGTTTGAAAGGGTTTAATTTCAACACTAAAGCTTAACATTACTTATCATTCACAATTTCAGGCAGTCTAATGCCACTTAGCCAATCACTATGAACTACTGATGGGCTTAAATGGTTTATTTTAACACCAAAGTTTAACATTACTTACCATTTTCAATTTCGGACCCAAAAAATAGCTTCACACCAGGAAGATTTAGGCCACAGTCCAAATCCTTAACTGAAAAATGTAAAATTAAGGCACGTTTAGGAAGTTACTTCATAATGCAAAATATCTTTTACTTATGCAGTATGTCACAACAAGCATTGGCAAAACATAACAGGTATGATTTGTTTAGCCACATCTGTTTTTTTGTTCTACAGGCCGTGACATATTGTGTAGTATGCACCTATATGCATCAGACAATACACAGAGGAGCAAAAAACCACACATATTCAGCTGTACAACATTCAAATTCAGAAAAACTGAGATGTTGGTCTGACCATGTACATATTCATTGTAGTGTGTTGTTTACAACAATTAATGTTTTGTTAAATGGCTATGTGTGCCCGATGCTTAATTTGAGCTGGTGAGGCCCACCAGCACTCATTTTTGGGGACCAGCACTTCATCAGACACTGACCGCGAGCAAGTGAGAGAAAAATACACAAACAGGAAAGAAGTAGAGCTGGGATGGAGAAGTCCCTCATATGGTGACGGATGTGCACCCCTGCCCTCAGTGCTCAAGCAGCGACGAAGTCTGGATCCCTGGCAATGATTTTTGTTGTCATGGGCGAACATGGATCATGCATGTGTGCCATGACTTAGGCCAGTGTAACCGGGGGAGTCGGTCGCCCCAACGAATTACGACCCCCGGACATTTGATCGGGGATACCAAACATGAGTCACGCCTCTTGTCTCCACAGTCACCCGAACAGCAGCAGGAGTGGTGGCAGCCCGACATGCCGTGGCCAGAATCAGAGGACGACGAGGAGAGCGGTTCCTTTAACTGGATGGTGGCGGGGACAGTGGGCGGAGCCTGTCACCACGTCAAAAGCCGAGGTGAATGTGGAACAGGTGTGCTTGTTCACCGGAGGACGTGTGGATCGAGGAGAGGGGCAGAGTAGAGTGTTGCTAGAGGAGGACGGAGCGGAGAGAGCAGAGGAGCGAACCGTAAGAACATAGACGGGAAGCAGGATGGAAGGAGAGGAGCCCTCGGCGCTACGAGAGCCAGGAGACCAACGATATCACAAGCCGCCCAGCCGCACGCTAGGAGGCGTGTGGCTCCGCGAGGTACGTGGCCGCATAGCGGGTTGGGTAAGAGGCAAGGGAGGGTCTGTGACGTGACCGCTGCCCTGGGGTGTGTTGCCGGTGTTCCCGTTCCCACACTACCCTGCCCTACACTTACACTCGTAGACGTGTTGTCACCGTAGGTGGGTCCCTCACTCCCTCACTCCCTTCCCCTGCACTACGTGTTCTGGATGGTTGACCTGATACTTGTCCTCTCCTTTTTCTCCCCGCCTCGAGCGTGCTGTGGGTGCCACGGAGCCGCAGGAGACGAAATACCGAAGAAGTCCCGACAGAACACCCAAGGCCGAAGACGCTTCGAGGAGAAGACGACAAACAGACCGAAGTCGTTCCCCGAGAAGAGTTTCCTCTCGCCCTACTTGTACCGACTTTCTGTTGTCTAAAATAAAGCAACCGTTAACCAAGACCCGACTCTTGTCCCTTCCTACCGCTAACGTTACAGCCAGTTATGGCCTACGGTCTTGTTGGACCAGGAAGGGCACCCCATATTGTCAACTGTCAAGCAGCCAGTCCGGCTGTGTGAGGAGAAGCTCTCCAAGACTTCTGCCTGTGACCAGGACTAAGGCCTGCCAGTAGCTCAGCTAGGTGACGCGACATCACCCAGGCAAATCAAAGACCACCTGTCCCTGGAGCCTGAAGCACCAGTGCTGGCTTGCTTTCCAAGATCAGTATGTCCTGTGAGGAAAAGGAGAGCGCTTGGTGGGAGTGTGGTCCAGAGGGTGATCCTGATGAGTGGATCCCAGCAGCAAGGCGAGAGAAAACAGCTGCTGCTCCAAGCAGGTCACTGCCTGTGTGCGCAGTGAAGTTGACGATCCCATATGTCAGAGGAGGCCACTGCGAAGAGGAATTTACTGATGTGCCAATCGGACGGTTGCCTGCATGAGGAGTTGGGTCAATGACATCATATCTAATAGGGGGCCACTGTAAATTGGCAAGGCACTTTGCTTGGTTCAGCTGTTGTTGAGGAGAGGGTGTCAGGGCGACCTGTCCACGCCCTAGCCCTACCTGTGAGAAGGATCAGAGGAACTTATCATCTTGCTGGAGGAAGCTCGTGGATGCCCAGCCACTGCCCCTTCAGAGCTGGTAGTGCTTCTCAACATCAGCAGCCATTGCAGCCCTCTGCCGCTCTCAAGAATGAAACACTTCCGTGCACTCCATTAGCGTATGAGACTGATCAGAGGGTCGGAATGCCCCAGGGAAACTTTTTCTGTTGCAGAGATTTGTTTACCCTATTGTAGGAGGCTGGCACTCTATATAGTGCACACAAATGAAGCACACTGTGTAGAGAGTCCAGTGATTTCCTCATTGGATGACAGAGCCAAAATAGATAATGCTAACGCTCAATTTTTGGGGTAGTGTGGGTGAGCAGTTAGGCTGATCATTGGGTAAAGCTAAGCATTTGTTGTACTCACAGAGGCAATACATCTGACATACTCCAGACCGAATGCGAGATATATTTAGAAAAACAACACTTATTTATATATATACTTTCAAACAAAGAACTTTTTTCAACGGTAAGTACTGTCTTTCTTATGAATTATTGCAGGTAAGTAAACGGTTCAAAGTCATGTGCTTTTACATGCAATGCAATCCTATGGGAGGAACAAGCGTGTATGCATAGCAAGTATTACAGACAGTTTCAGGTGTTCACCTTCTAGAATGTGAATGGTTGTAGGCTCAGGTCCAAGGTTTTACCAGCAGTTCTTCGAGAGTGTCCCGGATTCGGCCAGGAGCAGGGTGCTGGTGGAGTTGGTAGCTGGGGCATTACGAAGAGGGGGGCACCTGGAAACAGGCTGCACAGGGGGATTTGGGGACAAGTCTGAGGGCTCTCAAACAAGAGCTGGGGTCACAAGGGCCCCCCGGAGGAAGAAGCACAATCGATTCATTGGTACCCAGGTCAGGCAGGCTGAGTGGGTGGAGAGCAGGTAGGTCAGCTGGGCTCTGTGAGTAAAGGTGCTCCTCGCGGTCAGGGGCTAGCAGCTAGCAGGGGCCAAATCAGGACTGATGGGTCACTCTCGAAGTGGGTCTCAGAGGTGCTGATGTTCCTAGACGGCTGCTTGCTTCCTAGGTAGTTGGGGTCCCGACTGGAATCCGCACTGTTGGTGTTTGTTGTAGGGTGTCCAGTACCCCAGGTATTGGTTTTACACGGCTCCGTTAGGCCCTGGTGTCTTCACTCTTGGTGGAGAGATAGACCCGACCTCCCAGGGCAGGGGTACCTTCTCCTGGTTAGCTGCAGCATCGGTTGGGCTGTGGAGCTGCAAGTCGGTGGACCAAACTCTGCGGGTTGGTGCCTGTGGGCTGCAGGGGAGCAGCTCCTCTACTCCAAGGGAGTTTCTAGGTGATTTGCAAAGGGCTGGCAATTTGCTGAGGTTTCTATAGTCCACACAGAAGCAGGACGAGACGGTTCACCATGATTGTCGAGAATTGGTGCAGGCAGGCAGGGTTTCGTACCAAAACTCTGCGACAGGTCTTCAGTTCTCGGATTCAGCAGCTCTTCTTTGTCCTCTTCGGCTTTAGGTCGGTCAAATCTGAAGTCCTGGGTCGGAAAGTGGGACCTAAATACTCAATTTAGAGGCATTAAGCGGAGTGACAGATAGTAGCCAATGGGCTACCTACCTTTAGGGTGTCTACAGCCTCTATATGACCACTTCCTGTAGGAAGTGGATATGACCCTGACCCCAATAGGCTAATTCCTTCAAACAAAACATTGAGTGGGGTACACATCAGCTGCCCCACCTTAGGGATGGTGCGGGCTGGATCTTGCATACCTCCTAAATTTACTAGTTTTCCCGCCTGCCCTCCTGCCAAAAGTGGGTTCAGGATAGGGCAGTTGGCATCTCTCTCCAACAGGAGAGGCATGGGTCGCATTTCAAAGGCGCAAGGCCTTTAAAGCTTTTCGCCCTGGAAGGCAATTTCTGCTTGGAAGAGGTGCAAACAACTCCGCTCAGAGAAGGCTTTGTTACCGGCATCCACGAGCAAGGCCTCTCACCCGATGAGGTCAGAAACATGTCTAAAGTGGTAGGCTGGCTGAGACCAGTCAGTAACCACACTAGTAGTCAATAGGTTTCCATTTCCAAAACCCTAGAGTCTAGGGGTACCATTTACTAAGGACTTACAGATGGGCCAAAGTTGTGCCAATTGTGAATTGTTTTTTTTACAATTTTAGGGAAAGAGCTCTGGTACTGGAGACACGATTACCAGGGACCCAGTCCACTTTCAGTCCATGTCAAAAAGGGCACTTTCCTACACCTATATTTTATTTTTACAGTATTATGCCTTGACAGTTTCTGCACTTTGGCAGAATGCCTGCTTTTGTCGCCTATCTGCCCAGAAAGAGGTGAGATGGTCGTAACCACCTTGGAATGAGTAGTACTACTTGAAAAGCTGGTGCCTGGCAGATTGTCACTTAGTTTGTACGTTTTGGCAAAATTGTGTACGTCTGCGGTTTCTGCACTCCCAGGTAGCAGTTCGGCCCTTTTTGTGGTCAATCTACCTGGAGGTGTGGGGGTGGGGATAATGACAGTAGACCACTGGAAATTGTGATGTACAATGTGTGAGGGCCACTGCCTCATGGGGGCTTCAGTTGCGCAATGTTTGGGGCAAATGGAGTGTGTTCTAGTTTTCCACCAACCTAAAAGGGCAGCAGACTTGCCAGCTTTGTGGCCAATCTGGTCCCCATCGGGTTGGAAAGCACCATTAACATACTAGCAGCATTTACTTGTATGTAGCAGCTTTGGTCCATTAGGAAGCTTGGTTCCACTGGTTTTCACTCAGCCCATATTTCTCTAACTAGTTACCTTCCAACCTTCCAACTTCTGCAGCCTGTTTCTTTAGGTTTGCTTCTTTTCAATGACTGCTTGATTTTAGAAAGATGTAGCTCCGAAAGCGAGGCGAGGATTAGAACTCCCAGAATACAAAGGTCAAACGTAGAGTAGGTAGGCCACATTTGGCAAGGGACAAAGTCTGTGGGTAGGAAATGTTCTACCCAAGCTTCGACCATCAGAGCTGCAGAGTTTACAAAAAGTGTACGGAATTGCAGAATCCTGGCCCATTTTCAACTTGCTTTCAATTGCAAGAGATAATTATCTCTTTTTGTAGTTGTATTTGTAAGGAGTATGTTTTTCAAAGTGTGGGGTTTGCTTTTTGCGATTCTGCCACACTAGTGTTTGACATGTTGCAGGCTTGTTTTTTTCTTGTGGTACCTTTATAGCGGTGTGTAATGTGCTTGTTGGTCATGCAGGCCTTTGTGGTCCAGTAGCATTTAGTTACTTTTCAGGTTTTGCCCCCTTGTGAAATCTACTATTAATATAAAATCTTGAAAGAGCTTAGATCCCGCCTCCTTGCTTTTCAATGGTTCCTGTGCTTGCTAAGTACTTTTCCTCCTTTTCTACTGGCTGTACCATCCTATTTCTTGTTGCTCCTAGTGTCTTATCAGTCTCCTGTGGCTCAAGTACTGTATTAATACGCTTCGTGTTTTTTTTTTTTTTTTTTAAGCTTTTGCCTGCCCAGCACTTGCCCTCAGCATTCGTTGAATTTTCTGCCCAGTGCATGGCTTTATACATTTCATCTCCATCCCTAATGTTGCTCCTCCACCCCTTTTCCCTCCTCCCATGCACCGCTTCAATAACGAAAACTCAACCCATCCTAGTCTTGCACGGCTGCCATCTTGGAGTCAGTCAGCAGCTGCATAAGATGACTTTTAGAACCCTTAATTTGTTGCCGCATTGTTTCTTCCCTTAAAACGAGACAGCGGTGAAAGTGCTTTGTTAAACTTTGAAGACATTGTGGTTTGTTAATAAAAACATCTAAGCGATTTCTTCCCCACTAGTATTAATCACAGAAAAAGTACTAAGCGCAGCCAAAAGTCAGTGAAAAGAAGGATTAGGATATCTGCACCGTAGTCACATGAAGCCGGCCAAACGTCACATACAGACATTGGCGGCTAGCCCCAATTTCAGTTGATGCTTTGACCACGTAGTCGTTTGCTTAGCCTGCAACGGGGAGGAGGTGACAGACCCTCACCACTTTTTTGTGTGTACAGATGGAGGAGACATTCAGAAAGATCAGATTAATCAGTGGTTGCTATTGGACCCGGCCTGCGCTTCCTTTCTGTAGCAGGCACGAAGCTTCAAAGAGCAACGCCGCGAGCTGAGCCAACTCGGGTCTTATGTTTCACTTACTCAGAAAGGTTAATCATGAACACAGAAATCGTACCTCATCTAAGAATACCGCAGGCAGAGCGAGACCCCTTAAAGAGCTACGTCATCATTGTGGGCGAGAAATAAAAACGTAATATTAGCCCTGCTCTGGGACAGACAACTGCAAGACTTGTGCTTCCGCTAACATTCTTCATTTCAAAAAAGCAGAAGAAGTCTACGTAACAAGATGGACTACACTGTATACCAGAGGTCTTCAAACTTTTGGATGCCGAGACCACCCTGTCAACATTTTGAGGCATAAGGACCCCTCCTGACAAATGTCTAAACCTGTAGGCAGGGCTACTGGAATTATGAGGCAGGTGAGGACCAAATTACATGACAGGCTTGACTAAATTGTGTGGGAAGAAAATGTAAATGATGTTGTGATGCCGCGTATTTTAGGATAGCATTGCTTCATGATTTTGACATTTTTTACACAGTGACACGGAGGAAAGATTTCACCCCATCAGTACCTGTTTATAACCAAAATACAGCAATTAACATCAGAAAGATTTCTAGTCAACCTTTGTGAAGGGCCTTCCACTCTACAGGAATACGTGCTGCCACATTAGAAGCTCGCCTGGCCAGGAGAAGCAGGGGTCCCTTAAAACCCTGGCGGTTTTGTGCAGAGTTAAGCAGTTTACCCCTGCAGCTTTCCTCTCACCCCTCCCTTCCATCCCTCTCTCCTCTCCTAACCCCGGATCCCACTCTCACTTTGCAGGCAATTTTCTTTCACCCCTTTTCACAACTTCTGAACTTTCGCCATTCAACATCCCACTTCACCTTTAATCATCTCTTGCCATTCTGTCTTTTCACTGCCCTCATCTCTAACAGTCTCTTGCATTTATGTTATGGCCTCTCTGGTCCCATCACCTACCGTGCCCCTCAGCACTTCTCATTCACCTAGTCTCCCCATTCAAATGTTGGTCTATTTGTATCTTACACCTCTCCAGTTTCCCCCATTCATCTTTCACATCTCCCCTTTGTTCTTACAGAAGCCCTCACCTTTGGCTCACACCCGCTTCTTGCATGTCCACACTTCTCTTCGCAATTCACATTTCTCCTCATCCCGGACCTCTTCAATCAAATTCTCACTCCCTTGCTGTTCTCTCCCATCTCTCCATGCCAAGAATACGGGTCGGACCCGTATGGTCCTCTCGGCCTGTGCCACTCTGCTTATTGTTCCCTGATTGAAGAAAGCATGAGTTGTCTGTCTCGCTGTTTTGATGCAGGCCGCGCAGTTATGGAACTTGTACCCTCCTTTGCTTCGCTCCACCAAGAATCTATTTTCCTTTAGACAATATAAAAACCTCTCTATGCTCTGTCGGTTACCCCATTTGGACGGTTCGTCTTCTCCTGTGTGTTTCTCATTTGCCTTCAGGAAGCAGATGGTTATTAGCCCCAGGACATATTTTGGTAACAGTAGGGCACTACAAATGTAAATAAAAATAATAGGCAGAAGCAGGGGAGTCACTAGACCAGCACTTCGGAGCGGGGGAGAGGGGGGCTAACACTCCCAGCCAGGGCTGGTCCCAACACTGGTCGAACCCGGTGCGACAGTCTTTTTTGGTGCCCCACCCCATTTCCTCCTTCTACATGAATTCCTTCACTGCCAAACACCAACAATGCACCTCATCTCTCTATAGCACCTTTTTGACAAACTTTATTTTTTATAGCGCTACTCATAGTTTACACACACTCATTTCTGTTATCTGCATGGTACGTAGTCTTTGTAGCAGGCACATTAACCCTCTGCACAGTGTGGGTGACAAGAGTGCCCATGTGAGTGCCCGGTGAGCGATGCAACAGTGTGAGAGTAGGGCAAGAGGAGTGACTGCAGGGTGAGTGAGGTGGTGTATAAATTTGGGTGCAGATGCAAGTTCAGAATAGGACGAATGAATGTAAGATTACCGATGGGCTTGTTTGAGTGAGTTGCATATTGAGCAGTGAGGAGGACAGGTGAGTTAAGTGTCACATGAGTAGTGTGACTGCAGGGTGAGGTATAGGGTGAACAGCACAAGTGCATTTTGAGTGCAGGGTGAGCGGGTGAATGGTGCGAGTGCATGGTGATCAGTGTGAGTGCATTGTGATCGCTGTGAGTGGAGGGTGAGCGTGAAAGTGAAGGGCGAGAATGAGAGCAAGTTGTCTGAATGCAGAGTGCCTTCCCAGGCACTTGAAGTAACTCAGCAGGTTATGGACCGCGGCGTAGGGTTTAAGATCGGAGTTAAACTGTTGCTATTATGGCATTAATCGGGAATCAAGGGTTGGGGAAATAAATAATGTGCTGATCCTGCAACAAACTTCCAGTCCTAGGGTTAGGTTTGCCAGCTCATTATTTTGATGGCCCAGTCGCTTCAAAAATAAGCAGTCACCTAAACCTGTATTTTCAGCACTTATCTGTGCATACTTCGAACAGCAAATATAAACAGAAAGCATTTTTAATTGTGTTCTAGGGCTGCCTCAATGATCCATGACTGATAATTAAAGAGAACAATGACAGAAAAGTCACACAACAAATGCATACATACTTTTTTATTTATAAGTCTATTTAGTGTCAAGAGGAGGTCTTTGCAGGCTCTTTAAACAAAACACCCAAGGCATTTTTCTTTTGGCAACCCTACTTTATATTCCTTTTCATGAAATGCATCCTCACACTACAGCAGTAAATGTAAAATACAAATGTAAAGAATAGGCAGAGTGGGGACCCAGGGGGTACTGGAACCAGGAAAAAACTGTGGGGCAGATTTACAAGCCCCATGCGCTGCCATGAGATTACGTTGCGTGACGCACCGGTGGCGCAGCCTGCTAAAGGATATTTACAAGGACAGGTAAAGTCACCCTGCATGAAAACCTGTGCTTGCAAATATCGCCCCTGTTCATGCAGCACTTTACGTGTTAGAGGCGGGATATGGGTGTTGATGTGGCTGTTCCCACGCAACACCCATGTCCACTGATGCATTTCCAGATTTATGAGAAATCGTAAACCTGGAAATGCGTCAGTTTGCTGCGCCACTATAGGGTGGCGTAGCCAAGCGAAACGAGGAGAAAGGTTTTAATTTCTCCGCGTTTTTTCCTCTTTCAATGCGGGCTGCATTCTACAGGACGCATTGAAATAGGAAAATGCCTGCAGTGATTGCTTTTGTGTACGAAGGGACCCCTTCCTTCACAAAAGCAATCTCCCCATGGCTCAGGCATCCTTGCACCATGGTGCAAGAGTGCCTGCACCGGTGCATATAAATATGCAAATGGTCTTTAAAATCCTGTGAAAAACTCGGGCGTGCCGGAGATTAGACTCCAGACACTGCCCAGCTGAGCCCCCAGCAGCTCGAGTTGCACTGCAGCAGCCAGAGTTGCACTGCAGCAGCCCAGGCTGAGACACAGGACGGGGGAAGAGGGGGGCTGAAGCCCTTGGCCTGGGCAGAAGTGTGACTGCTTTATAGGAGTGAGGGGTAAAAAGGTCCCAATCCCTTACTAACCAGAAATTGAGCATAGGTTCTTCTTTTTCTGGTTCTTGCCCTTGACAGGGGGTGAAACCCCTAACCCCCTAAAGAAAGCAAGATTCAACAGGTTTTCTGGGCAAGATTCGGTATATCGAAAATTTTCTGGAAGAAATTCCAATTATGCACTGGTTTGTCATGAGGTGTTTGCAAGTTTATTTGCACTCTATTCATAAGAGTGGGTGAAACGAAAAACAGCCAACAGGTGTTTCACCCCCTTACATGGCCATCTGACCTGGGGCTTCCTCAGGGCTGTACATACATAATTCGGTAAAGGCAACATAGTGACAATCGGTTAGTATCGTGAGCACGCAAAGGGGAGGTGGGGGAAGGCAGGTAGGTTGGGGTTTGGAGGAGAAAGAGAAAGGAAGTTAGGAGGGGGGTAGGGCGGGGCGCACAACGGTGTGTTAGTATTAGGATAGTCGGTGTTTGGTAGAAGATAGTTAGGTGGGCGAGGTGTGAATAGATGGTCGGATAGGGAGTTAGAAGGAGAGAGCAGGTAGTGGAAGTGCCTCGGTTTGGAGGATAGAGAGGGGAGTAGGAGGTGGGGAGGGAGTTAGAGGACAGTAGGAGCAGTAATAGTCAATTTATCACATACACATATTTGAATTATATACATTAGTACATATTTGCATTTTATTGTGTTAAGTACACAAAGATCATCAGATGTATAGTATTGCGAGATTGGTGTTTTATGCGGGCAAGTGATGGGCCATATCCAGGTTGTTAAATGGGATTTTAGTCAGAGGTGACCAAAATCAGGATTACAAGAAATTTAGAGTCGCAATGGATGTGGATAGTACATATTAAGACGAGGGGGCATGGGTTGATTTCACGCATAGTTAGATGGCACATAGTCATATTGTGAAACGTTATTAAGATTTGCGGCACAAATAACGCAAACATCATAAGTACATGTCACCAATTGAGAACAGTGGTGAGAAATATTATATAGAAACCCGAATAGGTGGGATTAAAAACATATGTGCGTAAGCGAGACATGTAAACATAGAAGACGAATGCATGTTTAGATAGAGAGAAAATTCCGTAATTTAGAGAAATTTGCACGATGGTGTATCCCATGGAAATCAGCATGTAAATAATTTTTTGAGAATTCAATTTTACAAATCATTAGCGAATATATATTTAGCATACAATCAAGAAAGTTTTAAGGATCCATGCCGTGGTTGTGATAGTGGCAAATAAAGAAGACTGATATACGCAGACGTATTTTTGAGGACAAATTTGAACTTCGTGTATTTGAACGGTGTGATAATTAATTAAGCGACGGTGGTTTCTTATATTGTGCGCTTTCGTGGTCAACCAAGTGTGGATGTGGCTATGATGTGTTATGGGCATAAACTAGGGAACGGGTGTCACTCATTAAGTACCGCATTTATAAGAATGGATATTTCACTAGGTGAACTTATTTTGACTATATTGGGCATTGTCGGGTTGCTGTCATGCTGGCGGCAGATAGCAGCTTACCTGGTAGATGCTTTTTAAATTCAATCCGCGTCGTGGGTAGATCCAATATCCTAAGGATTCTGTAGGGGAGAAATTGCGGGCAAGATATAACTTATCCATGGGCGAGGAAATCGGTGGGATCAAGGCAGGGGAGAGTCCATCTCGGTGGGACTTACCTCAAATATGTGGGCATAATGCCAGGTCGGGATGCGTTATTCAGCTAGCATTGGTGAGAACACGGGGCAGCCATTAATGAAGAGACCATGTATGGTTACTTCCGGTTGTCAACCCGGAAGGAGAATATGTTGTACGTTTGAGCGCCATATTGGAATGGTCGGAGAGACTGAAATGTAAAGTAAGATATGTGTTTCCAATCCGGACATACTAGGTGTCAAGATGTTAGTGCGGGGGTCCTGGTGAGCATATATTAGATTGAGGCAAAATAGGGCGGACTGCGTAAATTAGGTCCATATGTGTTACTTGGACCCGGTCTGATCCAATCAGGAGCTAGATACCCGGATGGGGCTTTACCTAGTATATTAGCTTGAAATCGGGTCGGATGCGGCAGAAGTGTGACTGGAAAGGCGCGAACCCCTTTGCATCGCTCCACGGCCTCCCTGGGGGTCGCGCTCCACACTTTGTAGACCCCTGCTGTATACTATTGTTTCTTGTGGCATTTGTTGGTTCTAGTGGTGGTTTTTTTGTATGGTTTTGTGCTTTATATTGGTACTTTTACTTCTGCTTTTTATATAGTTATTAATTTTTGCCTTGGTCTGCAGATGTTCTTAAATTTCAAAAGGATTGATTCGTTCTGCTTGGTTCTTAAGTTTCAAAGGTTCATGTGTAAATAGCTCATCCAGAACAGATTTCTGGTGTGCATTCTAGGGCTTTTAGTCAGAATTTCATGGTAGGACAACAGAATAGGTATTGTAACCAACAGAGTACTGTTTTTTGGGCCAGTGCCTCTTTTAGAACTTGCAGTCCATGAATTAACCAAACTGAATACTCAAAGGGATGGAACTAAGCATAAAAAAAGCCAGGTTTCCACAACTAACGCTTGCGACGCAATAACATTGCACTTGTCAATCAGAATGTGACTGTTCAGCCTTGTTCTGCAATTTATTTGATCATAAGTGAGTTACTATGCTGTTGCTATTAGCAAGTACATTAGTAAAAATCACGTCATTTATGTACACATTTTTAAAGTACCTCTCTGTGTTGATCAAACTGCTACTTTCAACAAGACATTTCTGTAATAAATAACATTTGTAGAGGGCATTAACTCGAAGAAAATGGCACTCTACACGCGTTATGCGCATCTCCTGTAGCGCCATGTGCAGGCATTGATCTCATGGCAATGCCCGCTACAACAGTCATTAACGCTATATTGGAGATGTAGTGACAATTTTAGCAGACTTTGGTCTCCTACAGCAGGGGCACATAATGCCTTTCGAGGTTTCCTTTCAGTGAAACCACCTCTGACATGACAAAATGCAATGAGAAGACTGTTGTTCCCACAATGTTTTGTTATCTAACCACAGCTCGAGGCTGGGACCGGCATTGAAAGACTGATGCTTTTTGTCACAACACCTAAAAATGTGCTGATAAATATTAAGTCACAATCAGCTAATATTTGGAACTATAACTCTGTGCCCTTCAACCTCTCCCAGATGCATAATATCCATTTATTATGTTACGTCCTGCTGCCTGGAAAGCAAAGAAAGTGAATTCAGCTATGGCCTCGGCTACTGTTCGTTGGCACTGAACAGACTTTGTCCTGTTCTACAGAAGCTCAAAGTGCCAGTGGTTGGCCTGACTAAGAAAAATTAAGTAATATCCACAGAGCGGCATTGTGAGATGCACCATGTGCCATAGGGGCACTTTAGGGCTCATTTTCTGGTCGGACTTGAACGTGGCCTTAGTTGTTGTACCAGCCTCCTGTAATTTTTCTACCTAAATATAACCAAAACTAGCGGGGCATGCAGCCCTGTCTGTGGCCCAGGAACGCGGCTCTGTTACTGCGCTTAGAGAGGTGGGAATAATACTAGTGGGAGACCTGTACAATAAAGGGAAGTATATTACTATTACTGATCTAGACTACATACAAAACCCCACGCCGCTATTCCAATACACTTGCTATAGATTGGGACAGGCGGTGAGGGCCTACTACTCCACTTTCCCTGATGAACCGAAGGCGTTGCAGGCGCTGCAGATGGTGATAGTGGCCCCCAGGAGGAGGAAGATAATAACCAAACTGTATAAGTCAGTACAGGGAGACACCGATCCAGGGAGGGACAAGAGCTTAGAGCGTTGGAATATGATGTTAGCCTCCCAGATTACGAGCAAAGAATGGGAGCAGATGTGCATGCTGACAGGGCGACTTACATCAAACAGCAACTTGCGGATCATTCATTTTAAATTCCTACACCAAGTGTATTATTCTCCCAAAAAATTACACTTAGGTTGGGCCTACAAGAATCGGCCTGCTGTAAGATGTGAGCAGGATGGGGCTGACTTCTTGCATCTGGCATGGCAGTGTGAGGAACTGTTTCGATATTGGGAAAAGGTCATTGCTCTGCTCCATTCAATGACAGGTCAGACGCTGCAGTGTACACCCCAGGAGTGACTTCTGGGTTATGTCCCCCAGATTAAGGCGGCAAAGGGGAGGTTTGTGCAGGTGGCTCTGCTGCTGGCTAAAAGGCGGGTTTTATTCACATGGGATAGCCGACTACTACCAAATGTGGATGCGTGGCTTAAAGACATGGCATACTGTCAGGAACAATTAGAACTCTATGCTGAGGAATTGCCAACATCCCCCAGGCCTACGGATATATGGGCCCCTCTGAGGGAATATTTGTGGGCACACAAATGACCAACACTCTGAATAAGTCACTGTTGGACAAGATCACCCCTAAAGACGTATAATGAAATGAAATGAAAACAGTTTTTATTAAGCGCTAACAGCTGCCCTGAGGCGTCCAGGCGCTATGACTAGAACCAATGCTTTCCAGAAAAAAGAGCAGGGGGACCCTATTGTTTAAAAAGAAAGGTTTTGAGCTGCTTACGAAAACTCAAGTTGGAGTCAGCTCTAAGATGGGGGGGGCAGGGCATTCCATATTCTTGGAGCTTTATAAGCAAAGGATCGACCTCCAGCCCTCGCTCTATAAATCCTCGGGACTTGGGCTAGGAAGGCATGTGAGGAGCGGAGGACTTTGGCGGGTTGGTATGGTGATACCAGAGAGTGGCTGATTTCTGGGCCTGATTTCCAATAAGCCTGATGTGCAATGCACATGGATTTAAACTTGACTCTCTCCCTAATGGGGAGCCAGTGCAACGCTCTAAAGCCAGGTTTTATTGAGGTTCTGCGAGGGGTACCAAGCAGTGTGCGAGCCGCACAGTTTTGAATGCGCTGCAGTTTTTGTAAGGTGTACTCCGGCGCCCCCAGGTACAGAGCATTGTTGTAATCAAGGCGCGATTGAATTAAGCCCTGTAGAACTATTTGTCTGGCCTCAAAGGGGAGAAGTGGAAGGATTCTTTTAACCATCCTCAGGAGGCCAAAACAGGTCGCTGAAACTTTAGTTGCCTGCGTGTCGAAAGTCAATGATTTATCCATCCACACCCCAAAGCTTTTGATGTTGTCTCTAGGGGTGGGGGCTGTGCCCATGCTCGGAGGCCATAACAACTCTAAGGTGGAAGGAGTTGGGAGGCCTAGGAGCATAAGCTCAGTTTTATCATCATTGAGCTTCAGACAGGACTTTGTCATCCAACTCTTGACCTGTTCCAGGCATGTTAAATTGGACTGCGGTAGTGGGCTGCTCTTTTGCACAAGAGAGACCACTAGCTGGGTGTCGTCAGCATAGGTAATGATGTTAATACCATGCGGACGCACAATCCCAGCCAGCGGTTTCATGTAGGCATTGAAGAGCGTAGGGCTCAGTGAAGAGCCCTGCGGCACCCCACATCCCAGTGGTTTGCTAGAAGAGACAGATGTACCTTCAAAGACCTGGAAGGTTCGATCACTTAAAAAAGACCTGGAAGGTTCGATCACTTAAAAAAGACCTGGAAGGTTCGATCACTTAAAAAAGACCTGGAAGGTTCGATCACTTAAAAAAGACCTGGAAGGTTCGATCACTTAAAAAAGACCTGGAAGGTTCGATCACTTAAAAAAGACCTGAACCAAGCCAGGGCTTCTCCCGATATTCCCAGGTCGAGGAGACGGTTTAAGAGTATTTTATGATTAACCATGTCAAAGGCGGCACTCAGATCAAGGAGGATCACTGCCACTGACCCTCCCTGATCGAGGATCCGCCTCGTCTCTTCTGTCACAGCCAGCAAGGCAGTCTCCGTGCCGTGTTTTGGACGGAAGCCTGTCTGGGAAACGTCGAGCAGATGGTTTTGCTCGAAGAACTGAGTTACAATGATGTCAATATGTTTCTCTAAGATCTTGGTTACCCAGGGAAGAAGTGATATCGGACGGTAGTTATTGAAATTCGTCGGATCAAGAGTGGGTTTTTTCAACAATGCTCGAACCATGGCATGCTTCCAGGCCTGTGGCACTATCCCACTTGTCATGGAAGAGTTCAACAACTCCATAAGTGTGGGAAGGATGACTTTGTTGGCTCGGATTAGCGTGCCAGGGGGAGCAGGGTCACAAGGCACTCTGACATGGCAACTACGAGACAAGAGCAGTAGAAGATGTGTTGGTGAATGCTCTATACTGATCACTGAAATGTACCTGTTAAATACGGCTTAATGCTATTTAGTATGGTTCAGATGTTTATCACATGGAGAAGCGTCATTGCATTGTACTACTTAAATGCGTTTATATTGTATGCTCTCTCAGAACTTTCAATAAACAATTTTTTTATTTTTTATTATATATAACCAAACCTCATAAATGAATAAATAAAATGTCTCATTCAGCTGTATTCATCGATTGGCTTGTTCAACTGTCATTGATATTTAGCTTCCACTTACCATCAATATAGCATGGACAGGGTGCCAGCCCTCTTTATCCATTGGCTGCCTTGCACTGTGAGTGAACGCTTTGACTGATCACGTGCACACATGCCTGAAAAAGAGTGCACTTTAGTTTCAGGACTTGTTTATCTGGGCCACTTCCTTTTATTTGTATAGAATTGCTACTGTATATTTTTGATACATTTTAGTAAAAAGATAAGGCACCTTACTCTCATCGGGCCGGACCTGTTGGCTTTGACAACTTTTAGTTTTTTGCAGTGGAAAGGTATATAGCCTATTGTGCGTCACCTTGTAGCTATTTGAAATTCCAAATATGAACATATGGAATGCTTTACTATACATATGGATCAAGGGAGGGTATATGGGATAGTAGTTACTAAATTGTGGACAATAGAAGCTGGTTTCCTGATCGAGTTATTGCCCCTGTTTCACCAATTTGTGTTGCGCCCATTCACAAAGTGTTTCGTGTAACTAAGTGATAGGAGGGGAAAAAACATTTTTAGTGCACAAATGACAGTTTCTTATGCAGTAAGTAAAGCCCTGTAGATTGTTTTAAGCATGGACTCCTTTTATTTTATTGGCGTTTTATTATGTGATTAGATCGAACAAAACAACAAAAACAGGACGAATGGTAGTACTTTGTCCATGGGCGTTAGAGTCCAGAGGATGCTTAGACTGTGCTTTTTTTAATCAATATACAGTTGTTGACCTGTTAGGTTTAGGGATTTCATTATTGGCCATTTTATTCAAGTCCATTGTAAAAGGTTAGGTTTGCCGGAGCTTCCTGTACAAAAGTTTGGGAGATGATGCTCTGGGCAGAAGGCCTTCCTTAGTCTTGGACACTAGTGTCTCTTACTGCTTGGTTCAGTCTCGTGAAGGGACGCTGCAGAATGAGATAAACTAAAGTGCACCAGAGGTTCCTCAGTGGCACGTAACGGGGAGCAAATTTCTGGAGGTAGCTAGGCCCCATTTTCCTTATTACGCTTTATGCTTCGTGCACAGCAATTTGAAATGGTTATGGGGTCCTACAGGAGACCAGTGGACGCCTTTAGTGCCTGGCCTTACATGGTCTTGCAAAAGGACTTAAAACTGGTAAATATCGAACAGATATAGTGTGCTTGTTCTGCAGTTGCAATTGTCATTGGCGAGGATTGGCATTAACGTGTTACTGGATATGAGACATGCGAGTGATTCTTTTAAATGTAGTGAGCACACGCAAAGCTGCAACAGTTTGGGTAGTCTCAAAGCTTTTGCAAAGAACTACTAACATACTGAAAAAGGCAGGACTAAATGTTAGGAAAGGACATGGAATACCCTGTCCATTTGTGGGGTTTTAGTGTTAGCGATTTGACCCAATGGAAACGCTTTTGCATTGGGAGAAAAAAATAAACAAAAAATGTTTAGTGACACGTACTTCCTGCCAGGAAGTAGATTACTGCTGACAGGCCTATGCCTGTAACACTACAAAACTTGTAGTTTTCCCACTGTCCCTTTACAAACCAGTATAATAAATAAATATAAAAAAACACAAAAATGTACAACACTCCACGTATCAAAGGGATACACCTATTTTGTTTTATTACTCAAAAGATGCAGTCCCTTGACCGCTCTGTGCCACACTTTCCACATATGTTTTCAAATTGAGGGGGATATTCATGGCCAAAATCGGTTAACGCGATGTTTCATATCGCTGTCTATCACAGGAAAATATCTCTGTGTTAACGGCCTATTCACCACACGGCGGTAGCATGCGATAGTATCCCCATAACATATCAAGTGTCCATGACAAAATCTCACCAGGATGGCGATAAAAATCGAAGCCTCACCGTGGAAAAAGTTGCCATGGACCCAACTGCGATACAAAATCAGCGATAATCTTCGCCAGGCCTGCAATTCACACACATCAGGTAGAAAAAAAAATCACTATAAAAGTAGAAAAAAAAAACTGCGAAGCACAATAGAGGTAGACGGAGCAAGTACAGATGACAACCAGAACCCCACGGAGGACCAGCCTGGGACCTCAGGGTCAGGGAAGGGGAAGGAGAAGAGGAAGACTGGGTTCATCCCGCAGGAAAACAGGATCATGATTACGGAGGTGATAGAACACCATCAACTACTGTTCGGCATCTCCACTGTGTCATTGCAACAAAAAATGGAATATGGTAGTCCATCCTGGACAAGGTGAATGCAGTCGGAGTACTGAGGAGGACAATGGAAGAGGTCAAGAGGTGCTGGAATGATGTGAAGTGCAAAACCAAGCAGAAACATAGCAACAACCAGAAGGCAGCAATACAGATTGGAGGTGGGAGTCCTGCGCCACAGGAGGAGCTCGATGAGATGGAGGAAATGGTGTTCACAGTCATCAGTGGGGAGACAGTGGCAGGAGGTCCGGACACTGCTCAACATGATCGGACAACAGCAACAGGGTAACAACCAGGGACTGGGGAGACGGGGGAGATGGGCACAATGGCACACAAACACAATTAAGTATAGCACAGTGCACACACAAACACAATGACTCTGGATCAGGTCCCTGACCCCCTCCTAGAAACAGCAAGTAGGCCCCCATCAACTATGTGCCCAGAGGGGGCCCTTCCCACTCACCACCAATCTCACAACCAACCCATGCACATGTGCTAAACCCAACAAAACGGCGTGTCTGTGAGCAACACTGACAATGCAAGTGACACTGCATGATGAATAGCATTGCTGCAGTCAATATATCATGAAATATTGCACGCCACGACACTGAGGTGGCTGAGTGTGAACCACATCCGTAAAGGAGCAGGTCACACTGACACATCCACATGCACAAACAACCCCTGACGTCAACAACACATCTGCAGACAAACCATGCCCCAGACCCCCAACTCCCACCAAGAGCCCAATGTACCCAAGAATGCAACATCTCAGCACTGTATAAGCATAGAAGTCAAAGGCACACCGCATAAAAGGGATGAGGGGCAGCAAAAATCAGAGCTGCAGGGGGCGACTCTCCTAAAATACAGCACACACATAACATTCAGAGCACATCAACATTGACAACAATGTGGTACAAACCACAACACGTTCACAACAGAACAGAGGACACAACTGGTGCCGCTTGTGTGTAGAAACTGGCAAATCACATTTGGCATTGCAGGGAAATGTGAGTTGATAATGTACAAGTACAAACACACATTCATGATGTTGTCGAAATGTCCTCTGTCCCGCATCAAATAGGCAGCTCCTCCCTAACAGTCACAATGTACACGGTCATGCAGTCTGTATGTAAACATGTACAATGTGTCAACATACATGTTAAGCACAAGGTTAAACTGCATCTCCCCTTCACATTGCAGATGGAGAATCAACACCTCCTGCAGAGCAGACCCAACAACTCTTCGCTGATGACAAAGAGGACCTCGCCACCTGCGACCCCGATGCCCACTAACAGCTCCTAGACAGCCTCGGCACCCTACCTCCAGGAGCAGGGCAGCCCAGCTGCATCGAGGAGACCCCACCCCCTGCATAGACCACACAGCAGGAAGCACCTATCACCACGGCTGCCTCCCAGGACCCCAACGAACAACACATGGCCTTCCAACACTGTGTTGGGGTGCCAGCAGAAGATGGCTCGAATAGGTGCTGGTGAGGTTCGAACGCATGGCAGCCAATCTAAAGGCCATACGTGGGTGTCTAACTCCCATCAAGGACCACTCACAGTCCCTAACGGGCACCCACAGTCAGCTCCATGCCCTCCACGATCCATGGCTGACATCGCTGGAGTCATGACTTGGGAGACAAGAACAACTGTCTAGTCAGAGTGGCTCAGCCAGGAGTTGGGACACATGCAGAGGATCATGGAGAACATGAAGCGGACGCAAGCGGAAACAGCGGCTGCCATGGTTGCACACCAGGGAGAGGTAGCTGGGTTCTTCCATGCCCTGAAGACCCTCATCATGGCATTGCTGCCACAGGGCCTGGCGCGGATGAATGCTGCTGCTACGACTCCATCTGTCTCTCCGCCACCTGAAGTGTCAGTGCCACAAAGTGTGGCAGACATTCCACCTCCGGCCCCTGATGTGTCACTGCCACACAGTGCGGCAGACATAACACCACCACCCACATGTGAGGCACATGATACATCAGAGGACGAAGATGCGGAAGAGTCTGCCTCAGTGGTAAGAAGGATGCAGTAGCATTCATCTCCGCCATATAGCCTGTTTCTGCTTGGTTCTGCACTCTGCATCATCACCTTCCACTGTCCCCAGATACACTCTGCAACACTCACCTTGGACCACGACATGGACTGCTGCATTCCGTTTGGTTACCAATGACCCAGCAATCAGACTGCGGACTGAAGTCTTCCTCTTCCGATGAACTTGCCTTTCCCTAAAGGACTTTGGCTGGCCCTTCAAAGGGCAACAATGTAAAGTGGGGTTTGCATGGCCCTGTACTGCTCAAGCTACAACACTCCACTGAATGTGCATTAAACATTCAAATTCACTCAGATGTGTCATGTCTATGATCATTCAAGTGTGGAAGTATGGATGAATGTAGGGTCAGTGATTCACCCTTACGTCCATGTTGCTCATGTTGTGGGATTGGAGTCACAGGGTGCAACGGGGGGGAAGGGGAGGGGGGGGGAGGGGGGGCCATTTCCACTATCTATCTGGGTGTGTCAGTGTGGTTATTTATGCATGAGGGCCTAGGGCCCTAACCATCTCATTCCCCACTGCCGGAGGGGACATGATGGCGTCCGCACCACGACATTCAATCATGAGGGGCCCATGACTTGCAGAGCACAGAGTTGGTGGCAGTCGAGGCACTTTGGCCGGCACGGGCCTCCCACCAGAGACGGTGACTTGCAGTGCACAGAGTTGGTGGCAGCCGAGGCACGTTGGCCGGCACGGGCCTCCCGCCACGAGACAGTGACTTGCGGTGCACAGAGTTGGTGGCAGCCGAGACACTTTGGCTGACACGGGCCTCCCGTCACGTGCCAATGACTTGGTGCACTGAGCTAGTGGCACCAGAGCTGAGCGGGTGTGCAGCCTGCGATGATGCGTAGGCCTCAATACCCCGTCCTGGCAATCAAGGTTCGATTTGAATTTTTAGCTCAGCTGGACCGCAGTGTGCGCCGAAGGCAGCAGGCTGCACAGACATGACTCCGCTACGCGGAGTCATGAAGCGGGGTGCGCTGGGGGCATGTGGCGCGGAATCCAGAGGCAGCTGAGGAGGTTGCACTGGCACGTGGTGGGCCCTCTTGGAGACACGTCGGTGGCGGCAGGTGAGCATTGAGGCCTGGTTGCACAGGGACGGGCAGTCATCACTGTGCGGCGGACCGGTCTGGGGACCAGGGCTGGGGTGCTTGCGGAAAATGTAGGAATCATGCACACTGCCTGGGAAGTTTGCGACGACATTGGTGAACAGGCCCGGGTTGTCCAGTTTTGCCTGAACATTGCTGGAATGTGTGTAGTTTCTGTTGCGGTGATTGTGTGCAGTGTCGGCAGGGGGCACAAGTAGTACATGTGTGCAGTCAATTGCCCTCCACACGTGCGGGAAGCCTGCTATGAAGTAATTCCCTTGCTTGGTCTCCAGCTGTTCCTGCGCAGTGTGGGGGGGGGGGGGGAAGTGAAGGTTACGGGTAACAAGCTGATACGAACCGTGATGCTTACAGGTATGATAAATCCTGCCTAATAAGACAGTAACAGACGCTCATGTGATTGTAAGCTTCCTTTCCTACGAAGGTTAAAACCACACGAACTTCTGTTAGTCTTTTTGTGCAGGATTGATCATACCTGTAAGCATTCCGGTTTGTCCAACTGCAATACACTGTACCAGATTACGTTTGTGACCATAAGGACGCTTGACCATTGTCACCATTTCTCCAACAGGTTTCTGAAAACGGACTTTCGGACTATGAAATTGTATTGGGGATTTCCAGGACTATATGCAGTTATTTGGATCCATAAGTTGCCCCGATGATGTTCCCCGTGGGGAATGCAACGCGTTGGCTGCTGTTTTCGTGTTAATATATGTTTTTGTAAAAAAGTATTTTTTCCACTACTGTAGATTACTGGACTTCATGACCAGGTGCACACCCATTTCAGAAACCACATTCTTGGATCTGGAGAAACAGAGGCAGCAGGCAACGGCTAGGGATGGGGTTGGATGCGCAGGAACACTACGAATTGGGACTAGCGTGTGGTACGGATACAAGGGCCTGTCGTTTCTTTTTTTGGACACGCATCCAAGACATGTGGGAGGAAGTTTGATAGGGCTGGCTGTGAGACTCCTCCGACTCTGTGCGGCACCTGTTGGCCTTTGGTAACCTCCAACCAACAACTGCCAGTCAGCAGCTTTGTCTGCGGAGGGATGTTGGTTGTCCGCCTTGTTGGTAACGTCAGCCTGTGGGCAATGTGGATCAGGATGCGGAGGATGGTTGTCCTTTTGAGCCTGTAGTGGGCAATGACATCCTCTGGGGTTTAATCTCTGAGGTTGGTGCGTTTTCGGAAGGTCTACTGTCTTGTTCTGCGCTGCTTCAGTGGTAGTCTGGGGGGTGGGGTGGGGGTGATTTGACCCTCTTTGGTCTTCAAGCTGCATGATCATTGGCTCCATGGCATCTGTTGGTCTTCAGATGTGGCTCTGGGCTGGGCTCCCTTTCAAACTGCAGGTTGTCGTCCTGCTTAACACCAGTCAAAGGCAGGTGTTAAATCCCTGCTGCTAACGCACCTTATCGCCTGTTTTTGGATCGCATCGCAGATCTGGCTGGTAGTTGAGAATATCCTGAAGTGATGTGGTCATGTGTTTTTGCACGGGAACGCCTACTCTGCATATCATTAGTGTTCGTTGTCGCTCTCCTCCGTAGCTATTTTTTGTGTGGAAGCTACTGTTGGAAAACTGGCGATATCTACAGTTTGCACCAGCTTGAGAATGGGGCGATAATTCTTTCGTCACTTTTGCTGCGCTAAAGTGCCGATGACTCGGCGATAAGTCCTTGAGAATATGCCCCTGAGAGTTCTTAGAAGTGGGCTAACTCCCACAATGAACCCCTTGAGTGCTCGTGACGAGACCAGCTCATCATGAGTCATGGTGGAGCTGTGCTCATGACGAACTGGTCTTGTCATAACGGCGCCACTCCACCGACGTTCGATAAATTCACCGCCTGTGTGGGCGAATTAATCAGTGGGCGGGCCGTGTGCGAGACAAGCTCCTCATGAGCACAGCTCCACCGTGACTCATGACGAGCTTGTCTTGTCACGAGCACCGCAGCGCCGCTCTCACCATCGCAGCGCCGCGCACCATGGGGGGAATTACCCCCACAGAGAAGGGGTTAAGCTCTAAAAATCCATTGAACATATTTCCCCTCGTTATAATAGATCCCTCTAGTCTACTAATGGGTGTATATAACACATAGCAACGTTAGAATTGAAGACAACTTGGTGTGTTTTTTAGGTTTCACTTGCGTTGTGCTTGTGAAATCAATTGCATTTAATATAAATCTTAAAAGGGGAAGGTTAAATCCCACCCCCTTGCTTATTATTGGTTCCTGTGCTTGCCACTTACTTTGCCTTAGTTTCTATTGGCTGTAGCATACGGTTCCTCATCTGCTTCTCTTCCCATTGCCGAAATACTGTTTCCATCAGCTGTTCTGGAACTATTTTGAAGGTTTTTACCTGCACAGACTGCACTCAATTAAAGAGTGCTTTCTCCAATGTCTTTTATTTAAAGTTTGTTAGCATGCATTTTAAGCGTGCTTTCGAGCCGAGAATCAAATCCAGCTACTCAGTGCCAAGGTCGGAAGTTCTGGCCGTTACGCCACATCATCTATCCTTCTCCATCCCTCTATATTTGTCACTTAAACTGTAGCACTCCAAACGAGAGCATGTTTTTGCACACTGGTTTCCTTACTTCTCCCACGTTGCTGGCATCCACCTCCATCCCAGTCATTGCTTTTTATTTTTTCTCTGCTGCTAATCAGATGTAGTAACCCATAAAATTCCGTTCTGAGACACCCCCTCTCCCAACAGGTTCATTCACATGAGCATCTCATACCGGTTAGCCCCACACCAGGACATTCTTGCTTGAACCATCATTTCTCATATGTATTCGATATTCACCAGTCAGAAGTACACCTCTGGAGTTTTCAGCACACATCAAATCAAATCCATTAGCTTTTTTCATCATGCGTCCTCATCACCTGGAGGACCATTAATTATTTACTTATTTATTTTTGCCTAGATTTTTAGAATAATTACGGTCATAATATACATAATTAGGACACGATTGACTCAATGTAAGACTCAATGTAACAAAAATTACTATGTCCAAAACATTACTGTAGTGCTCCCACACTATTGATTACTGGCTCACAACAATTACATGCCCCCGGGAGCTTTTTAAATGAGCTATAACCACGTGCAGCACTCCCAATCACAACTGCGATTTCTGGGGCCTGCAGCTCCTTCACCACAGGATGGCAGTCTGCCACCATTAAAGCTAATTTAGTTATAGTTTCTTTTTATTAGGTCAAGCCTAGCTCGGTTCTAGGAAAACAACCTCTTGGAATCACTCTGGACTTTTCACACGCGTGTTTTTTTTTTAGCATTCTTTCTACTGGGCTATGCGTGCGTCTTTCTAAAAAAACAGCACGCAATAAACATCTGTTACTCGGCACCAAGATGCAGCATTCTCCAGCCCCGCCTTCACTTGCACACTGGGATAACTCACTTTTGCCTCCTTTCAATTCGGCTCCTGATTTTCTATACTGTGCTCGCTTTCTGATTTGGTACTGGCATTATATAATAGGAGCCAGCAGCAGCGGCGCGCAGGCTGCCATCTGTTGTGGGTCAGGTTTCATTTCCAAACCTTGCAGTTTTCATTACAAGGCGCGTCCCCTGCACCCCTCCTCCACAAGACTGTGCTTTCATTTTCTCTAAAACACAAAGGAACAGAAACAAAATCAATTACGGTGACATCTGACTTTTCAGCGGAATCGTCAGCACCGTCTAATGAGCGGGCCTTGGCCAACAAGCCTACCCTGAAAGGCAACAAGCAGCTGGTACAGTAGTTAAAGCTCCTTAAAGACCACTCGTGTCTTGGGGATGAAGGGAACGATCCTCATGGGGTTTCAGTAAATAGCTACATTGTGACCAGATGATAATGCTTTTGGTTAAACAAAACAGAAGAACATTAGCAATCAGCATTTTATCCGGTTGTGGGGGAAAACCAAACATCTACAACAGGTAGGCACACCGTAACTCTACAGAGTGCATCTCTTCGCTTCCCCAGCTCAGAAGTCTGCAAGCACTTCTCCTTTCATTCCTTTTTAGGTCTCGCCTGTCAATGCGCATGCGCATTGAGCAGAGCGAGACTATAGGGGCTTAAACAGAGTTTAACCAGACTGGCGATTTGATGAAGTGCGTGTGCGCTTTTAGCTCAATGCGCAAGCGCAAGGAGTTAAAATGCGCGTGCACAGCATCAAATCGCCAGCCATCTGTTGCCCAGCTTGGTGCCGCCAGCAGATCTTCCCGCTCTGCCCCCTGCTGCATCAAAGGCTTTCACGGCCGGCCGGCCGTGCTTTCAGTTTCACGGCCAGTAGGCCGTGTCTCCTTTTCTTTTAACTTGTTCTCTTTCTCTCCACTGACGCGCCGCCTTTCGCGTGATCGCGCCATCTCCGTGTTTCTCGCCCCCACCCATTTTTCCCTCTCACAAAGTGGCCCTTCTGTCTTTCACTATTTCCTCTGCTTCTCTTTTTGTATATATCTCTACCCACCTCACCGTTATCTCTTGCTGCCTTCCCCTCTGCGTCCTCCTCGTCCCTACATCTTCCAACCGCCCTCTCTTTCGGTCTCTCCACCCCACCCCGTTCTCTTCTCTCCATCACCCTCTCCCCTTCCTCGCCCTCTGACACAGTCACCGCATGTCTGTGTGTCTCGTTCTGTCTCACCCACTCCTGCTTCTTTCTCTGCCCCCTTTCCTTTTCCGTCCCTCTTCTCTCAACACAAACCGAAAGTGCCTGCCAGCAGAGCACACGTGCTTCCCAGCACTTTAAGGTAAGGATGGCGTTTTCAAAGTAGCAAGAACTTGTCTTGCAGGCACCCCGCCCCCTCGAAAACAATCAGAAAAGCAGCGTTATTCTGCATTTCTCCACCTGAGTTCACGGCCCAGCGGTAATGACAGACATTACGGCTAATTTCTGAGATTACCGCCTGCGGTAAACGAGCCTGCACGAACGGACGCATTTGCGCATTTTATGCACACTGCGCCACTGCATCTGTGGCGTGGTTTTAGGTCACAAAGAAGTATTTTTTTGCTTTGAAGCCAACTGCACCTCCCCTCTCTCTCACGGCCGCCAGGCCGTGTCTTTTTGCTCGCATTTCTCCTCCCCCTCCCCAGCCGCCAGCACCTCCCCCCCTCTCTCACGGCCGCCAGGCCGTGTTATTTTTTCAGCCTCCCCTTTTTTTCAGCCCCCTGTTGTGCCACCCGACTTGTTTCCGTTTGTTTTTGCACCTCCCCTCTCTCTCACGGCCGCGAGGCCGTGTCTCCCTTTATTTCGAATTACCTGATAACGTTCATTTTCTTTCTTTTTAGCATCACATGGCAGTCTGAAAATAGAATTCTTAATCAGTGTTGCATTCCAAATGCTATAGATGTCACATTCGCGAAAGTTATAACTATTGGCATTGTAAATGACAAAGCTATCAATTTAGCGGTTTTAAAAAACAAATAAATAAAATATTTGTCATTTACAAGACCAATAGCTCCAACTTTTTTAATGCGAGACCTATTGCATTTCCAATGCTTATTTTTTGCATTATGTAGCGTGAATGAAGGCATCAAAGCATTTTACATAAGTACTAGTTCCATTACAGAAATCTGCCCGGTGGGTGAAAAAGCGCTGCATGGATTAACACTTATAAGGTCCCAAAGGTGATACCTATTAGCTATGCCAATGCTTTTTTATATTTCCAGCCTACACCACTCCTTGTAATAAGGTTCCGCATGCACAGCACTTGCCCTGGGTTTGTAAAATCTATTGTAATTAATATACATCTTAAAAGGGGCTTTCACCCAGTCTCCTTGCTTGCCACTTACCTTTTGTCGGTTTGGCTGTAGATCCTGCTGACTGGGCATACAATTTGTATACTGTCTGCTGCTGGGTACCTTCCTAACCACCTGTTACTGCAATATATTACCTCTCAATAACCAAGGCACATTTTTCTGGAGTTCCTTCAAATTAAATCACAAGTTAAAACTTAACCTGATGCCTTTAACAATGCTTGTTTCAGTTATGGTTATTAGTGAACGTTAGCTTTAAAAGGGTCTTGTTTGTGTTTAACATTTGCTTTCCATGCCACACCTTCAGCATTTGGAAAGCTGTAGATCTGAATGTATATGTTCATTTAACTGGATCTTATCTTGTTGCACTCGTTCCTGATTCACTTTCAGTTGAAATGGTAACTGCACATTGCACTCAAGTTTGGTTCTGGGCACTGAGGTTTAATGAATGGCTGGTTGTGTAATACAGTGGTTTCTGAATGTTTTAACCAAGAGGCTGCACTACTATTTTATGTATTGTTATTCCAGCACTGAAAGTAGTATGTGATTGCTATTTTAAGTTTGCTTTGAAATATGTTGTTGTGGGATGGGAGAGGACAACTAGTGCACATTTTATAGTGTTTTTTTTTTTAAACTTATGCTATGCAAACGTTTTTCTTGTTAGGAGTCTTATGTTTTAAATGTTGTTTTCTGAGGGTTTCCTTTTACATTTTGCTTTGTGATATTTTTACTTGTACGTGACTTAATTGCGTTTCTTCTTGACTGCTGGAATCTTTTTATTTATTTCTTTTCAAAATTTGTATTTGAACTTCATATTTTTTTCCCTTTATTGTGGAGCAAACCTTTTGATTTCACCATTGGTAAATTCTTCATGTGGATTCGGCAGCAGTGGTCCTAATTCGTGTACTTGCTTGCGTTTGGTAATGAATACTTTTTTTTGGTGCGGTTTGTTTCACATCTGTATGACTGCACTCCTAGAAATTGTTTTTAAATGTTCTAATACGTTCAGCATATATATATATATATTATTGCGCTTCACAATTCAGGGGCGCCCCTTTGCAAGAACTGTAATATACTGCTTTGCTGATAATCTTTTTTAATTAAATTTCTAGTGAGACTACTTTGTGTTAGCTATGTGCATGTAGCATTAGTGATATTGTCCCCAATTGTATCTGTCCCTGCCAAGAGTTCTGTTGCAAAAAGTTTTTCGCGATTTTTACTTTTGGGGATTTAAATAAACATGGTGCTCTTTTCCACTTTTATGATTCAATTTCTTGCTCTTTTCTTGGTGCATGTTTTACTATTATATTTTCATAAATAGGTTTATTTTATGATCTTTAGATTTCAAGTCACAGTCATAGTTGGGTACATCCAGTTACATGTCTTGCAATTTGAAACAGTGGAGTCTGTTGCATACACTTTACTTTCTACATTTTTTGGTCGAGCCTAGCTGCAGCACACATGCTCTGCTCGCTCTGCAAGGCATGCAGGATTAGGGTATGCACTGGAAGCCCCTCCCCCTCCCCACCCTTATTAGTCATTGGCTTGTGTCATTGTACTTTCTAAATGCTGGCTTATGATTCTTAAGTAGGCTTGTTAGTCCCTCCTTGGTACCACCTTGTTTCAATTTCTTACTGCCGAAAAGGACCGGACCTTTTACTTCCGTTGTTACACGGTCTGCATTATATGTGGGTGAGAACTATTTTGTTTATCCACTGTAACGGGGACAAACAATGGCGGCTGCTATTTTGTATTTACAGCGCATCCACCGCTTTTCGTGTAGAGCGCTATGCCGCTCTAACTTTAACACAGCCACTTGCACAGCACTATGGCAAAGCCTTTTTTTCCCCATTTATATTTATTATTACTTTTAAGAAGAAAGCGCAGTCCGCTTCTGGGACACCGGGCATTCATTCACCTTTTATTTTTTTTTTAAACTATTTGCATACTGAGCGCAGCGCCCGCTTAAGGGACACCGAGCTCCGTTTCTTTTTTTCACTTTATTGGTGAGCGAGTCGCCCGCTTCACAGACGCCACGCTCTGGCTTATTTATACGTGCGGCTCGTCCTAATCTGCCTTATTGTTGCCCATCACATCTCAGTAAACTGAAGCGCAGGGACAGAGATACTTGTCCAGGATCACACCGGCTGTCACGAGTGGTCAGGGAGGGCAGCCGTACCTTGACTTCACTATTGGATGGGGCTGCCACACCTTCTCCTACGAGAACAGGTGCCTAAATTTCCTTTTCCATCACCCCTACCGCCACCCCTGACGGGAAAGCTTCATGGATACCTTAGTGCCTATAGAACCCCCATATGCTTGAACATTTGCCAGAATGTACTTCGAGCACAGAGTACAAACTGCCCGGTGCAGTGGACAAAAACAGTACAAACCCACCGCGTAAATCAGTTCAGTTCCCATGGATACATGCTTCCGCCGACCCTTTCAAAGTAACAGTCTCAACGTTAGATGTTCACAGATTTGAATAGTGGGACTTGTACAGCGATGTTTGAGAAAATGGTCCTTTCTTAAAGAATGACAATATCCCCGAAGTTAGTTCTCATGTTAGTTGCCACGCATGGATTGTTCACTTCTCAGAAATTTGTAACTGATTTTCATCCAGATGGGTCTATTTTTAATGCAGATATAGTATCATGCACTAAATGGCAGAAAATGCAGTTGTTTTTAACTTTGGATGAAGTCACAGAGGCAATTAAGAATAGTAAGGGGGGTAAAGCACCTGGGCCTGATGGGGTACCCATGGACTTTTATAAACCTGAAATGATTCTATGGGCACCAATTTTGACACGCTATTTTAATGCGGCCGTGGAAGACAGTCTACCACGGACATGGGGTCAGTCAATTATTGTACCCCTCTACAAAAAGGGATCCAGGTCCGAAGCTCGAAACTACCGTCCCATCTCACTTTTGGACTCGACAGTTAAAATCCTTAGTTGAGTCCTATTAGTGAGATTGGAAGCCTGGGTTGAGGAAAACGACATCTTATCCCCAGTGCAGTATGGGTTTCGTAGGGGGTTGGGTACAATGGAGCAGTGCGTGAACCTGGAACTCATAGTCGGCAAGTATACTAAAGCTAAAGATGGTAACCTTTTCTTGTGCTTTGCCGACTTGAGTTCAGCATTTGATCTGGTGGAACACGCACTGCTCTGGCCTATTCTGCTGGCGATGGGTGCCCCTACTGAAATCATCCATCTGCTTGCCAGACTGTACAATAACCTGTCCAGTAAAGTCAGATTTGGAATAGACGAAGAATGCACCACTTTTTTTAAAATCAGGAGAGGTATCCGACAAGGATGTGTACTTGCCCCTCTCCTGTTTTCACTTTTTATAAATCAAGTTGATCAAAATTTTAAGACAGACTAATGCAGATGCACCTATCATCAATGGTAACCCAATCCTCCTTTACGCGGATGACGCGGTCCTCCTCTCTAGGACCCATAATGGACTGCAACATTTAATTAATCAGCTCCACGTATTTACTGACAGTAGGAAGCTGAAAATTAACAAAGGGTAGACGGTTACAATGATATGTGGTAAGAAACAAAGAAAATGTAAGCCCTTCTTTTTAGACGGGGAGAGATTAGAATCTGTCAGTAGTTTCTGTTATTTAGGCATTACTTTTTCAGGAGACGGGAGATGGGCCAATGAACAAACAAGTTTCCTTTTTAAGATGGTTTGGAATACAAGTTGTATTTTTAGATTTGCTGCTAAATTAGGGGGTCGTAGAATTCATGAAATGTTGTCCATATTTAATGCAAGATGCATATCATCTGCCATTTACGGGGCCGAGGCATGATGCCCAGAGTGCTAACTTGATCCAGCGCAAGGAGAACGTGTTTTTAAAACGATTATTTGTAACCCGGCTACGGCTTCAACAGAGATAATACATAGGGAACTTGACATAAATGTTAACAATTTAATTGTTCTACGTCCTCTGTCCCTATGGCGTTCAATTTGGGCAAAGGAGGAGACAAAGTTTACTCAGGATGTAATTACGGACTGTATTAAACTTGATCGCCGTTCAAATATCCCCTGGTTAAGCCACATACAATACTGGTATAAGACACTGTATGGTCTAAACATTTTTAAAGATCTAACAACAGGGTCTACACTTTCGAAGCGGGACCTTAAAGTCTCACTCCTCAAATATACAGCTGGGATTAGAATGGAAAGATATGTAAAACAAAGTACGTTTAATCTCTACCTGGAATATAACATTAATGAAGGCTTCCAAACTTATCTTACTGTTGTTAGTATTAACTCCCACCGTTTTATATTGACCCGTCTCCGGTTGGGAATTGTGCATCATTTAGTGGCTTTCCCCGTGGTTAAGAAACCCGGCACCTGTCTTTGTCCCTGTGACGATAAATCCAAACAGAGCACTTGTCACTTTATGTTATCTTGTAACTTTTATACTTCTTTTAGGAAATTTTACTTGAAACCCATCTTTTTAAAATATAATAAGCGTGGTATACAAACAGCGATGCAACTGATGTTTAATCTAGAGACCCCAGATGTATGTTTTCATGTGGCCACTTATATTTTAAAATGTATTTCTGTAAGAGAATCAATCATCGTATGAATTCATCCAATGATGCTTTTTTTTTTAAAAATGTCACTATGTCGAAATTGAATACTTTTACCATTCATAGTACTTACAGTTAGTAGAACGTAGTGAGTTAGACTTCCTAAGTATTCGGACTTGTGCTGCTAAATGCATATTGCACTTTAGGAAGGACGGTATTGACACTCTGCACTTTATCATGTTAATTTGCACATATACTAATGCCGGACATATGCTGCTATTGTATATTGTACACAGAAAGAACGGTATAGTACTTTGCACTTTATTTTGATATAGTTAGGTTGTTTTAAGTATTCGGTCTTGTGCTGCTAAATGCATATTGCACTTTGGGAAGGATGGTATTGACACTCCGTACTTTTTCATGCTATTTTGCACATTTACTAATGCCGGCCAAATGCTGCTATTGTATATTGTACACAGAAAGAATGGCAGTGCTTTGCACTTTATTTTGACATATTTTGCACATGTTTTAGTGGAAGTATGCTTCAATGGAAGCTATGCATCTGTAAGGATGATATAACCATTTTTGCACTTTAATACTGCTAAATTTGCACAGATATTAGAAGATAAGTGTACATGTATTGGTAGAAATTTGCCCTATTGTAATTTATACATCTGCGAGGATGATATAATTGATTTTGTACTTTGATATTGCTGAATTTTGTACATACATTAGTAGATAAATGCACTAAAAAGTACTTTAAAGATTGTCGGATATGTGTTGTCAAATGTATAATGTATTTAAGCAACCAAGGTATTTGACAAACCAAATTGATACATATGTATGTTGTACATGCTTATTTTTTTTGTGATGTTTGTTGCTATATGGTTGTATCTTTACATACCGAATAAAGCATCTTTGAATTGAATGGAGTACGGTCAGACTTGCTTTTTAAAAGCTTTAAATTTAGTTATGTTTTACAAAAGAGAGTATGGACATAAAATGTTTTGAAACGAGCACTGGAAAAGCTAATAGGACTGACATTGGCTGACAGCCTTTTGAGTTCATGGGGATGCTGCCGGGCCCCCCTCATTTGCAATGCAATAGGTATCGCACTTTCAAGATTTTGAGCTACTGGCATTGCAAATGTGTTTGAAAAAAACTGCAATAATAGAAGGTATTGTCATTTACAATACCGATAGGTCAAAGTTTCGAAAATGCAAGACTTATTGCATTGCAAATGTTGGTTTGTCATTGGTATGGCTTCTGTTGAGTGACGGGTCAGCATACTGCTGGAAGGGTTTCTGAATCTGCTTCTGAGACGGACTTTGAATCTGAAGCAGAGGACCATGAGGAACATTTCGGCAGCATTTTGCATGGTCAGAGAGGAATTTGCACATGAGGTCACTACCATTGTGAACATTGTGAATCATTTACAGATGGCAGTACGAAGGTTTGCTGTGCAACACTAGTGAACTGGGATGGTAAGTGCAAGGATGGTACACCAACAGCCTGGAGTACAAGCAGCGGTCAAAGGACAGGAGCAGGACTCCATGCTTTCCATTATAAGCGCTGAAGCCTGCGTTGCCCCCAACATGATGCAACCTTTTTTGGCTCCTTCAGTTGGGTTGCCAGATGCACACTGGAAAATGAACTTTTTGCCAATCCATTTCTTCCAGCTCTTTAGGGAGGATTTATTTTTGGAAGATATTGTTGACTTGTATGGTGAACAGTTTTTCAGTGACCAGAGTGCCGCACTCGAGCACCCTGCTAGAGCTCGCCAATGGACTCCCACAATTCATCAAGAGATTAAACAGTTTTGGCTTCTAACATTTTTGATGGGATTAACAAAGAAGCCAATAAATGTTTTTATTGGTATACTATTCCCTTGAAGGTAACTGCTATTTTTCCAGCAGAAATGAGCAGAGAATTCTTGGTCGCAGCTATAGATTCTGCAATTCATTGACAATGGTGCAGCTTTGCCACATGATCATCCTAAATGTGAAACTCTTTAAGATTCCGGCTGTCCATGATTGTTTCAAAGACATCTATGTTCCAGGTCTAAAGTGTAGCTGTCGCTGGAACTCTAATCATGTTCAACGACTGTCTAGTTTTCAAATAGTGCACACCCAGCAAAACAGCAAATGACATCCTTCATTTATATGCTATAGTTAAAGTGCCTTTTAAGTCTACACTGGCAAGGATTCTTCAACTGACCACTCATTGCCGCCCTGCCACTCTGGGAAACCAGTGGGAAAAAGAATTGTGTACGAACTTCCCAAAACACTTTTCACTTAGGTCACCACTTGAAGTGTAATCATTTCTACAGAGGAGTGAAACTGTTCAAGGAAGTGTTCAAAAGGTAGGATGTGACACCCTCTGCTTTAAACATAGAAATTACCCAAAACTGCTAGTGCATAAAAAGCTTCAAAAGATACACAGCATTGCCTTATTTAGCAATGAACTGCTTGATTTAAAAAGTTCAGTCAGGAGATATCTGCAAATAACTATTCAGTATGAAACTTCTATGAGGTCAGGTAGCAGAGGTGCCTACCCCAACATGCACTGCGAAATACAAAACACACATGGAAGGTGTAGATACTTCTGATCAAGTGCTGGATCCTTATAATGCTCCTAGAAAGGCATATATCTAGAAAGGAAAATGGCTGTTTGTTGGTGTCATTTAATCCTTATTTAATTTTCAAAGAATGAGTTCCATGAAACATGATGACCTTCACGCAGTTTCAGCAATCTGAGACCATCAGCCTTATCATACTGGAGTAAATGTTCCAAGCACTGGCATGGCTGAGGAAGGAGCTATTGTAGATGGATTGCTGTTTCTTTTGAAGATGTAGAGTGTGTGTGTAAAAATAGGACTATGTGAGAAGTTGGCCTGGTATATGATGTTCACTATTCTAGTGAGCACCTTGCACCAGTCCAAACAACCCTTATGGTGATGGTTGTAAAGTCAACCTTATAGACCAGCTATCCTAGTGGTAGCATGGACAAAAGCAGTCGTAGGCTAAACTCAAGAGGGCATGTGAAGCCAGCTGTTTTACTATATGCAAACCTTTTAATACCAAATGAAAGGACACCACAGGTTATATATTCAAAATATATATGTATTTATTTCTAAACAACCCCCTGTACTCTTTATGAGCACAGAAGCACAAGCGTAAAACAAGGAACTTAATAGAACATACAATAAGTTGCACAATATGGAAAGGCCCTGGTGGCCCGTTAAACCATATACTAAAATAGTAGTATAAGAACCACGTCACGAACAATGGTAAGGCCTAGGGCCTTGGGAATCGCTGGGGCTACACTGTACTAACAATAATTAGGAAGCAGGAGGCCCACAGGATGTGGGTGCAGTGTCTAAATGCACACGCGTGCACCTATAGAAGTCAATGGGTGCGTAAAGTTAGAAAATTAAAGAGTTTGGAGTCTTCCGACTGGACTAAAACTAAACCACTTGAAACTAGGATACTAGGAGAGTTAATCTTTACAGGAGCGCCGCAGTACTCGCGTTACCTCACCCACAGGAAGAGGGTGCATAGGTGTCAAAGTGTGTCGGGCTTCGTCATGGAGTTCTATGGAGCCTTGGAGAAAAGATGCTGCAGACGACTAGGAGAGAAGAGTCCGGTTGGATCCAAGGGTGGATTGAAGACGAAGAGTACCTGAAAGCAGAGGGGACAGAGTCTGGGTCACTAGCCAGTGACCAGGAAGGAACCAGGCGATGTTGGGATGCGATCAGGTGCTGTTGTGAAGCTAGTCTCCGCTGCCACATGGACCAGGAGGTGTCGACGACGACCAGGTGCTGGGCATGGACTGTCCCACAAAGGCTCTCGCTGTTGGCGGTGTCGGTTCTCGATTCGGAGCCAACAGGCCTTGGCAAATGCAACCCACGCAGGAATCGAAGATCGCTTCTTACTCAGGACAGCAAGGACTGAGGGGCTTCTCCTTCGCAGGGAAGCAAGGGCCAGTCTGGAGCAACCAGACCAGCGGTGTAGATTTAGGATTTAGTCGTGACCGGACAGACGCATCGAGCAGGAAAATGCAAAAGGGCCCCACGCAGCACTCTGAGTGTGGAGAGGTGATCTTCGGTGCAGTTGGTGCTCCGGGCTGGGTCTTCTCAATCCCCAATGCACAACTTCGAGGGTGCCTCAGAAGTTGCACGGGAAGCAATTTGCTGGCTTTCCAAGATGGCCGGTCCCACGTCTCGCGTCGCATCCACGGGTCTCCGCTTTGCTGTGGCTCGAGTCGAAGGAAGTCTGGAAGTCCGGGTCTTGTCAGGCTCTGTGTTCAAGCTCCGGCGGGAGCAACGACAAAGCCAACCGTTGAGCGCTTGATGGTGCCTGCTTGCACAGAGTAGTCACTCCTTGACCACTAGGGAGATTATTCAGTCTTCTACGTCGAGTAGGATGTCGAAGGGTCCAGAGTTTCGTATCAGAGTTTCAGTCAGGATTATCTAAAGTCTAAGGACACAGCTCCTACCTATATACCAAATCTAGGGGCTGGATTACCTGCTAGGTCCCTCCTATGGGTGGGACCCAGGAAGGGGGTGGTTACACCCCTTTCCCTTTGTCCAGTTTCGCGCCAGAGCTGGGGCGCCCCAGCACCGGTTTGAACTGGACTATGCATGGGACACCTTGTGTGCCCCAGGCAGTGTCTCATTTCATTCAGCCCTCCCTGCCCCAATCCACCATCTCCTGTCTGGGGTGGTGCTAGCACCTCCCTGTGACCGGAAACCCATTGTCCAAGCCTCCCTCGCTGGAAGGACTCCCAGTAGCAGGAGGTCAGACGTGCTTGTGGCAGCATCATCCATTTTGTGATGCTGAGGCTCTGGTTAACTTTAACCGGGATTAATGGAAGCAACATGTCTTTTCCCTCTAGAAGGGTGGAATGCTACCCCCGTCGCCAGAACTGGCGAGAGGGTAGTATTCCAAAGCGTAGGACACCTTACACGACATGTTTTGATAAAGCCAAACCAAAGTTAGCAATAACCGTGAGGATTATAATGCACTTAAGAGTATATGGTATGGCAATTTCCTAGAACAGCTATAAGGACATGGTTCCGAAAGCTGCAGAAAGGCTCAGCTCATGCTAGAGCACCATCTCTCATAAAACCAAGCTCTCTGCCTTCAGGATTGTTAAGGCCTGCCTTAGGAGTGACTTATAGGTGTATACGTGTCCAGATATAAGGTTAGACATAGGTATACTATATCTAAGCAAGGGGTGATTACACGACCTAGTCCCAGCTGAGTGATCAGCCAGTTGTGTCAGTTTGGATGGCCAGCCAAGGGTGGCAAACGATACGCTGCAATCCCTGGTAGGCCTTGGGTGCACCTATGCCCTGGGTACCTATAGTACACTATACAGGGGCTCATAAGGTGACCCAATATCCAATTAGTTATGTACCTAATGTACATGGAGTCTATTTTATAGAGAGCAGATAGCCTGGGGCCCTGATTAGCAGGGTCCCAGGCCAACTAAGCCAAAAACCAGCTAAACACAAGGCAAAAAATCTGGGGTAACCATAGTCCGGTATCCACCTTCCTAAAAGGAATATGAATGAAGAATAGTCTACTGCAAGAGTTCATCTAATCTAATCTATGGAGGCCCAAGTTTCAAACACTACTGTACACATCTAAAATACTGGGAGCAACCTTACCCAGAGTAGGCAAGTGGAGATTGGTTTCTGCCTTGTCAGATATACAACAGTATTTTTGACATTCACTTGCCAATTGTTTAACATAATTTAGTTACACCAGTTATGCATGCAAACATACCTGATCCTTTTCTGTTGATGCATTTTTTGGGAGGTTGGGAAAAAAATATATATATATTTGAATTTGCTTTTTTGCTAAATGCAGTTTATATCTGTATCTTGCGTGTGTGCGTGCATATGTGTTAATTATTAGAATGTTTTGTTAGTGCGCACTACAAAGCAGCATAACCTATCACCCAGGAGGGAATCCTAGCTCTGAGCAAGAGTGAGTCTATCACAACAAAACAGAGAAAGGAGGGTCATAGGGAACCAAAGTTTAAAGACCTACTACTAGTTCGCTTCCCCAGCTACACAATATGAACACCACCAAGAACATAGGAGGTCTATAAGCCAATTCTTCTGGCCAAACTGACATGTATTATACTAGGTCAGTGGGTGCTAGTCACTATTGGGCAAATTCTAAGGAACAAAATAAAAAAGATGAAAAAGGGGAAACATGTGCAGTGAACTCAAACCACAGAATGTGGAGCTAATTCAAAAATTGGTCGACAAAATCCAGATCGTATCGTAGTGGATAACCATCAAACAGACCAAGTGATCAGTCATTTCATTTGGTGTGCAAACTGTGACCCGGCAGGTCCCTTGATCAGCGAGACCCCATGCCACACAGTGGGTTGTAGATACTGGATAAGGTCTACAGTTGGCTCTAGACCACCAAATGCTGGCCAGTTTCTGATGGTAGAGTGAAAACACAGTGCAACTAACCAAAAGCGGTGAGATAAAATAGGGTGATATGTCTAAACAAACTATTGTAATAGAAAACAAGGCACATCCCCCAATTAAAAAACAGGAACAGCGCAAACGACAGTATAAAACAAATGACTGTCGCAATATGGGCCAACATGTTTCTGCCTACCGGGCAAGACGTCCCTTGGCTTTCATCAGGGCCACTGCTCTTAACTTGTTGCTTCTGTTGAAAAATGAGTGAACTAAATAAAACACCAAATAAAACCAGTGAAAAAGAAAAAGGTATAGCTGTTAAGAACAAGACAACCTGTACCTACAGCTATTTTCTAATCCTCCATGCCATTGGATGTCAAACAATCTGTGGAAAAATAATTCTCCTTTTAATACAATGTATTACATGATTCGCAATCATGTGTTCCCATACTATCTTGTAAATCTTGAAATCAATAAGTCAATTTTTCTCACCCAGAATGACAGGGGACTGGACCTCACCTCACCTGGACCGTGCTCAGGTATACGAGGCCCCGCTCTATGGATCAAAATAGATGCAAACAGGGGGAAGGCATCACATCTCCACTCATTATGTAGAATCAAAAATGCCTATCTACACTCCCTTTATATTTGTCATCTTCATCCACAATGAAACTCAGTGACAAAACAAACACCCAACCCTGGGAAGCACCCATTCGACCTTCATGAGAGTGATGCCTGTCTTTCATCCCAAACACACACTGTACGTCTTCAATTTATAAGATTCTCTCAATTAACAGTCAACACTGTAAGGAATACTATTGTATTGCTCCCTTAATGTATTCAGTTTTATAGTCATTCCAGTGTATATAGAAATCTTCAATCTATTCACTAGTCAGTTTAGTAAGGCCCGTAAGCCAACCCTTTCTGTAATTAAAGACAGAAATTAACTTCATTTATCTCTTATAGTTACTATTTAGCTTGTTCTTACCTCCCCGTCGGTGCCACCAAACCGTCCTGAGGCTTGGGGGAGGCACCGACCCGGAGGAACTAAGCGTTTTTATCTCAAATCAGCACTAGGGACTACTTTATCTTCGTTTTTGTATGCCCCGTTTTCCTCGATTTTTAACTGACACCATACTGTAAAGAACCAGGCTCACTCTTGGAAAGCATTATTTGTGTCTAAGGGCACTCGTTCCATATTGTAAGAGCGGAAAACTCTTCTAATGCATAAAACGGGTTGAAAGACCTTCCGCGGAACTACAAAATGACCTCAGATCGGCCATCTTTGTAGTTCTGCAAAAGCCCGTGATTACACACACTTGTTCATCTTATTTTCAAATGCAAGTTTCAGGCATACACCATGTCTTGATGTTATTTGATCTAACAACAACCTGTTGAGTGGATCCTCCAGGTTTGCCTGCACAAACTGTTATAATATGAAGAATGGATCAGGAAAAGCTGTCAAGAAGACTACAAAATGACAAAAGATCGGCCATTTTGGTAGTTCGTTAAGCCAAACAATCACTATGCCATTCCTCATTTCTATTAAATGGGGAAAAATGATGCAAAAAACTGGTGCAACACCCTGTTTCAATAGTTTTATACTTAGACACCAAGAGTGTTATTGATATCACCCTCCCATTACTTAGACCAGCATGAACATTAAAAAATTGTATACAACTACAAAATGACATCACAGGGGCCATCTTTGTCGTTCAGGAGGGCCTGTGATCACTTGCTCATTTTTGTATAGACTCAATGCATGCAGAGACTATACAAAATAACAGTGTGCACTAGAACCTACATATCCATATATCAAACACGCAGCAAAACAATGCATTTGTAAGGAAATATGTATTCTCATAACAAAATGATCAGGTATATTCTAATGCCATCTCAGATGGTGTAATGAAATCACATCTACTAAGTACTCCACCGTATGTCATTGTTGAGTCCCGCTGTATCTGTACAGAGCTTATAAATCAATGTTTGTTCCCTCTGGAACAGATATCTAGTGACATTACTCACATGGGAGGGTATGAACGGCTTCGAGAACTGTCCATTCAAATTCTGCTTCTCCGTGTTGTTTCTCTAGAAAGTGTCTAGTGAGTCGCGTCATAGATTTCCTACATCGGAACGAGCTCTTGTGCGCCAACATGCGTATTCACACCTTCCGGGTAGTCATGCCCACATACTTAGTTGTTGGAAAACAAAAACAAATGCCAGTGCTGAGAGCCTCAAATGAACGGCGACAAAGGACAACTGGTGGTTATGAATAGAACAGAACACACCTGCTTTATAAATTGCAACCAATGAATGTTTAATTCTTTTTTCAGAATTCTGATAAATTTTATATAAGCACAGAATCGTTAAGTACATGGGAATACAAAAACATTTACATACACTATATATACATGGAAAAATAGAAAAGCATCACTACGATATTTACATTGCAGACACTCTTGGCCAATCCAATCGCACACCAATTCATTCATACAACAAACAAACAACAAAAACTGGTAGGTCTCGATGTCAACGAGAGGTAATCTCCAAATAGTTAGTCCGAATCAAAGTTTTTTTAAAACGAATAGAAGTGGGTGCACCAAAGGTTTCCCTTAGTAGCTTTATCCACAGAGCTGGTATAAATCCAATGACCCGAGACCTAGTGGGTCGACGCGTTTCGAATCTCGCAACTGCCGAGATTCTCCTCAGGACCAATAATGTAACTAGAAAGTCTTCGCATGACTTACCCGCTATGGTGAATTAGGGACATTCAGGAAGTAACCGCGTAATCAGACACGATTTCTGAGCGAGCCAGACGACACAGCGAGTCTACTCATCGGAAGCACTGAACCGGCGTTCCAAGGTATGAGGGGTTTCCTCATGGCACATTGCTACTCATGCACATCTAGGAACGGTGAAACCATTGACTCACTTCGCCTTTCATTTCCAGCAGGCGCGAGCAAGCAGCCGCCTAAATACACACCTTGAAGATGAGGGTCCCTAATTCACCATAGCGGGTAAGTCCAGTTTGAATGAGTTGACACACGGGGTATGCATGTGAGCAAAGGTTAAATGAGATTTTCCGACACTCTTCTTTATCTCTCTCTTCAGCCCTGGCTCAGTAATCCTGGCGGGAATACTTCTTTAGTTGGATCGTCATGCGAAGACTATAAGGTACGCATGTCTGCCTGATGTAGTGCAGGGGAGTCTCGTACTACAGGTCCCAAGTCCTAAAGCCTTGTTTGTTTCATTTTTTCTAGTTACATTATTGGTCCTGAGGAGAATCTCGGCAGTTGCGAGATTCGAAACGCGTCGACCCACTAGGTCTCGGGTCATTGGATTTATACCAGCTCTGTGGATAAAGCTACTAAGGGAAACCTTTGGTGCACCCACTTCTATTCGTTTTAAAAAAACTTTGATTCGGACTAACTATTTGGAGATTACCTCTTCACAAACTCTCGTTGACATCGAGACCTACCAGTTTTTGTTGTTTGTTTGTTGTATGAATGAATTGGTGTGCGATTGGATTGGCCAAGAGTGTCTGCAATGTAAATATCGTAGTGATGCTTTTCTATTTTTCCATGTATATATAGTGTATGTAAATGTTTTTGTATTCCCATGTACTTAACGATTCTGTGCTTATATAAAATTTATCAGAATTCTGAAAAAAGAATTAAACATTCATTGGTTGCAATTTATAAAGCAGGTGTGTTCTGTTATATTCATAACCACCAGTTGTCCTTTGTCGCCGTTCATTTGAGGCTCTCAGCACTGGCATTTGTTTTTGTTTTCCAAAAGTTTACGTTGACTCAGCCTTGCTGAGTTTAGAGTCAAGGCCCTTCGTGTTTTTTCACATACTTAGTTGAGCACGTGCAGGTTAACAAATAGATCAGATTGTCACTATTACAATAGTTTGTGACCATGGCCTATCCGTGCCTATATCAATCTCAGCAGAATGGTTTGTTTGTGGGCAGACTGAACAGTTACCACAGGGGTGGTGTCCAACAGCAGGTGGTATGTCCCACAGAGTGCCCAAAATTCTCCTTGATGTTTCTTTAGGGCGAGTATGCACTAGGCGATCCCTAATACGATTTGCTCCTTTAAAAGCAAATAAGGGCAATGCAATCTTGTCATTACTGTGATTTAGGATACACCAGTGCTTCCTGATTATTTTCTGAAGGCTGTTGCTTCTAGTGTTGAAAGTACTTACAAGGGACAATCTTTCAGTAGGACTTTTAGGAACAGGCGGTTCTAGGAGCGCTTCACGGTTATTGTTATTCGCTCGTTTACGAGACCGCTTGATGAGAGATCGCGGATAATGTCTTTCCACCAGTTGCGAAATCTGATTTCTGGCAGGAGTCAAGTCCTCCACCCTAGAACAGTTCCTTCGTACTCCGAGGAACTGTCCGTATGGTAAATTATCCCGTAGGGATTTAGGGTGGTGGCGATCGTACAGAAGCAGCGAGTTCTTTGCCATCGGCTTCCTATATAGCTCACTCTGCATGCCTGTTGATGTTACATAGATCGAAAGATCCAGAAAGGCCAGTCTTTCCCTGTGAGCCTCAAAAGTGAATTTGAGGATTTGGTTCCTCCTGTTTAACCAGAGATGGAACTCACTCACGGTTACTAGGCTCCCTCTCCACACTACCAACACATCGATATAGCGTTTCCACCATTTTATTGATGCATAAAATGGGTTGGAAGGCGTAAGCACATGTTGCTCAAAGTGGTGCACGTACAAATTTGCTAAGCTCGGCGCAAAAACGCTGCCCATGCTAGTTCCAGAGGTCTAAAGATATATTGTGTCCTCGAAACGAAAATAGTTCTCTTTCATGGCCAGTGTGGCCAAAGCCATAATAAAGGAAACCGGTGTTATAGTATCACAGATGTTCTCACCCAGGATAGATGTAACTACTTCAAGAGTTTCATCCTGGGGGATAGAGGTATATAAGGACTCCACGTCGAAAGAGACCAATAGGTCTCTTTCAGGGTCAAAGTCGATGTCCGGGAGTACCCTCAGAACATCCTTAGGGTCCTAAAGGTAGGTAGGCATTTTCTGCACGATGGGCCGGAGGAAGTAGTCCACAAGAGTGGAGAGCGGTTCCAGGGCCGAACCTATACTAGAGATGATAGGTCTCCCTGGAGGGGGTCTCTCCGGCTTATGCACCTTTGGGAGGAGATAGAATTATGGCGTAACGGGGAACTCTGTTGTCAAAAATAACCCCTCATTTGGGTGATCCACCCTTCCGCCAATGCTTCTTCTACCAGACATTTAATTTGTTTTGTTAGCTCCTCTGTTGGATCTTCCTGCAGAGTCAATCTCTCCACGAAGGTGTTAAGCCAAATGGAGGAACGAGTACTGAACAAGGGTTTGGGATTCGTTATGACAAACAATGGAGACCCGTTTACGCTTCAATGCGAATTAAGTCAATTCTACAGGAAATCACTACTTCTTCAAGAACAAATCTGATGACCAACATTGTATGCTAGAAGTGAACACTGGTCTGAAGGTGAAATCTAAATTCCTACCACCTATACATACTGTTCCGCCCCCACAGGTATTAGCCTTTGAGAAAGCTGTAGGAGATGAAGTTGCCAAACTATGGAACACACAAGACAGGTCCTTCAAGAACTTATCGGGACAGGAGCAGAAGGCATTGAAAAGTTTGTCTGATGATCAGTCAATAACAATAAAGCCTGCCGACAGAGGCGGTTCTATAGTTATTTTAAACATTACCGACTATAGATCGGAGTGTTTACGTAAATTGGGTAACAGACATGCATACCTGCCTCTGCAGGAAGATCCCACAGAGGTGCTAATGAAACAAATTAAATGTCTGGTAGAAGAAGCATTGGCGGAAGCGTGGATCACCCATAATGAGGGGTTATTTTTGACAACAGAGTTCTCAGTTATGCCATAATTCTATCTCCTCCCAAAGGTGCATAAGCCGGAGAGACCCCCTCCAGGGAGACCAATCTCTGGTATAGGTTGGGCCCTGGAACCGCTCTCCACTTTTGTGGACTTCTTCCTCCGGCCCATCGTGCAGAAAATGCCTACCTACCTTCAGGACACTAAGGATGTTCTGAGGGTACTCCCGGACATCGACTTTGACCCTGAAAGAGACCTATTGGTCTCTTTCGACATGGAGTCCTTATATACCTCTATCCCCCAGGATGAAACTCTTGAAGTAGTTACATCGATCCTGGGTGAGAACATCTGTGATACTATAACACCGTTTTCCTTTATTATGGCTTTGGCCACACTGGCCATGAAAGAACGATTTTCGTTTCGAGGACACAATAAATCTTCAGACCTCTGGAACGAACATGGGCAGCGTTTTTGCGCCGAGCTTAGCAAATTTGTACGTGCACCAATTTGAGCAACAACATGTGCTTTCGCCGACCAACCCATTTTATGCATCAATAAAATGGTGGAAACGCTATATCGATGATGTGTTGGTAGTGTGGAGAGGGAGCCTAGAAACCGTGAGTGAGTTTCATCTCTGGTTAAACAGTAGGAACCAATTCCTCAAATTCAATTTTGAGGCTCACAGGGAAAGACTGGCCTTTCTGGATCTTTCGATCTATGTAACATCAACAGGCTTGCAGAGTGAGCTATATAGGAAGCCGATGGCAAAGAACTCGCTGCTTCTGTACGATAACCACCACCCTAAATCCCTACGGGATAATTTACCATACGGACAGTTCCTCCGAGTACGGAGGAACTGTTCTAGGGTGGAGGACTTGACTCCTGCCAGAAATCTGACTTCACAACTGGTGGAGAGACATTATCCGCGATCTCTCATCAAGCGGTCTCGTAAGCGAGCGTATAACAATAACCGTGAAGCGCTCCTAGAACCGCCTGTTCCTAAAAGTCCTACTGAAAGATTGACCCTTGCAAGTACTGTCAACACTAGAAGCAACAGCCTTCAGAAAATAATCAGGAAGCACTGGAGTATCCTAAATCACAGCAATGACAAGATTGCATTGCCCCCATTTGCTTTTAAAAGAGCAAATAGTGTTAGGGATCGCCTAGTGCATACTCGCCCTAAAGAAACATCAAGGAGAATTTTGGGCACTCTGTGGGACTTTCCACCTGCTGTTGGACACCACCCCTGTGGTAACTGTTCAGTCTGCCCAAAAACAAAACATTCTACTGAGATTGATATAGGCACGGATAGGCTATGATCACAAATTCATTTCACCAATTGTAATAGTGACAATCTGATCTTTTTGTTCACCTGCCCGTGCTCAACTAAGCATGTGGGCATGACTACCCAGAAGGTGTGAATACACATGTTGGAGCACAAGAGCTCGTTCCGGTGTAGGAAATCTATGACGCGACTCACTAGACACTTTCTAGAGAAACAACACGGGGAACCAGAATTTGAATGGACAGTTCTCTAAGCCGTTCATACCCTCCCATGTGAGTAATGTCTCTAGATATCTGTTCCTGAGGGAACAAAAATGGATTTATAAGCTCTGTGCAGATACAGCGGGACTCAACGATGACATACCGTGGAGTACTTTGTAGATGTGATTTCATTACACCATCTGAGATGGCATTAGAATATACCTGATCCATTTTGTTATGAGAATACATATTTCCTTACAAATGCATTGTTGTGCTGCATTTTTGATATATGGATATGTAGGTGCTAGTGCACACTTATTTTGTATAGTCTCTGCATGCATTGAGTCTATACAAAAATGACCAAGTGATCACGGGCCCTCCTGAACGACAAAGATGCCCCCTGTGATGTCATTTTGTAGTTGTATACAATTTTTTAATGTTCATGCTGGTCTAAGTAATGGGAGGGTGATATCAATAACACTCTTGGTGTCTAAGCATAAAACTATTGAAACAGGGAGTTGCACCAGTTTTTTGCATCATTTTTCCCCATTTAATAGAAATGAGGAATGGCATAGTGATCGTTTGGCTTAACGAACTACCAAAATGGCCGATCTTTTGTCAATTTGTAGTCTTGACAGCTTTTCCTGATCCATTCTTCATATTATAACAAATTGTGCAGGCAAACCTGGAGGATCCACTCAACAGGTTGTTGATGTTAGATCAAACAACATCAAGACATGGTGTATGCCTGAAACTTGCATTTGAAAATGAATGAATGAATGAATGGGGGACTTATAGGGCACAACTTAGCCCAAGGGCATCAAGGCGCCATCCACAACAAGATGGAGGAATAAAAGTCGTATAGACTAACAGCACCAAATCCAGGATCTACGGATAAGCCTCCAAGAACAGCCAGGTTTTTAATTGCTTACGGAAAAGCCCCGGCGAGGATTGACCAACCAGCTCTGGGGGGGAGGGAATTCCAGAGCTTGGGCGCCAGAGTGGAAAAGGCTCTGCCTCCCCATCTTGCCTTTGCAAATCTCGGAACCAAGAGAAGATTTTTAGAAGAGGAGCGGAGAACTCTACTGGGACTGTAGGGTTGAAGGAGAGACCTAATGCCTTCAGCTCCCGAACCGTAGAAGGCCCCATGAGCAAGGCAGATAAGTTTAAAGGAAATCCTGGACTGAACCGGAAGCCAGTGAAGATTTTTCCGGGCCAGTGATATTGAGAGCCGAGGAAGATCCAAAACAATCCTGGCCGCGGCGTTTTGTACCATCTGAAGACTGTGAACCGAAATCTTATTCATACCCCCATACAAGGCATTACAGTAGTCCAGCCTCGAAGAGGCCAGAGCCACTGTGGCTTGCTTCCGAGCAGCAAGAGAAAGATAGGAAGCAATCTCTGAGGATCCTGATGATACCACAGCAGGTGGAAACAGTCCTACTGACTTGGAGGTCAAAGAAAAGTGACGTATCAATCAGGACCTCCAGATTTCTGGCAGAGTGAGAGTGAACAGGGCAGTCCCCAAGGAAGGGCGGCCACCAGTCACTGGACCAGATGTCCTGGTTTCTCCATTAAGTTTTAAAAAGTTTCGGATCATCCACTGCGATACCGCTTCCATACAGGCCCTAAACTTAGAAGCAGAGTCAGCCACCGACTGGGTGAGTGAGACCATGATTTGGGTGTCATCCGCGTATGACAACACCTCAAACCCAAAGGATCTCACAACCCTAGCAAGGGGGGTCACGTAGATGTTGAACAATAAGGGACTTAAAGAAGAACCCTGGGGGACCCCACATTGCACGGCCTTGGTAGGAGACAAGAACTCACCCAGCTTGACTCTTTGTTCCCTTTGGTGAAGGAAGGAGGCCAAAAGGCTAAGGGCCAAGCCTCCAACCCCCATTTCCCCCAGCCTGGAAACCAAGACCGAGGGAGACAGGGTGTCGAAGGCTGCCGTGAGATCAAGAAGGACTAAAAGAGTGGTGTCCCCTGTCGACCCTAGAACGAATGTTGTTAATCACGACAGTGAGGGCGGATTTCGTGCTGTGAGCGCGTCGGAAGCCATGTTCTGAGCTATCCAGAAGATTAAAGTCATCCATCAAGGTTGTAAGATGGTTGTTTAGAGGGGCCTCCAGGATTTTAGCGGGGGCTGGCAGCAGGGAAATTGGGCGAAAGTTCTTCAGACTCTCAGGGTCCAGAGAAGCCTTCTTCAAAAGCCGTTTGACAACTGCCATTTTCCATGGAAGGGGAAAGATTCCCTCGGAGATTGCCCTGTTCATCACCTCAAGGAGAGGAGGGACAACCACCTCCCTGCAGGTCTTCAGGATTTTTAAAGGACAAGGGTCCAACGGAGACCCTGATGTGGTATTGTCCAGGAGGCGGTAAATCCCATCTAAAGTAAGCAGAGGGAAATCAAGAAGAATAGGCGCGGGTTTCGCAACCAAAGGGACAGTTTCATGCACGGAAGACAGGGGGGCTTTCACATCCAGCTCTACATTAAGGAGTTCGAGAGATTTATGGATATCGACGATTTTAGTATGGAAAAAGGTTGAAATGTTGTCACAGAGCTCCTGGGATTCCACTATGGGTTCCATGATCTTAGGGACAGAGAGTGAGTCAATGATCTTAAAAAGATCTCTAGGTGATTTTAAAGATGCCGGGAGATTGGCATAATAGGCCTTTTCCTCCATTATCGCTAGTTTGTATGCTTTTAAGAGACCGTGATGTTGTGCAAGATGAACAAGTGTGTGTGATCACAGGCTTTTGCAGAACTACAAAGATGGCCGATCTGAGGTCATTTTGTAGTTCCGCGGAAGGCCTTTCAGCCCGTTTTATGCATTAGAAGAGTTTTCCGCTCTTACAATATGGAATGAGAGCCCTTAGACACAAATAATGCTTTCCAAGAGTGAGCCTGGTTCTTTACAGTATGGGGTCAGTTAAAAATCGAGGCAAATAGCCGCTGCCTCTTATTCAATATTATAAAAATGAAACCTCTATCCTTGTGCTACAACCACGTAATATGACTCTACCGTGATTCCTCCTTTACCGTAAAGATTTACAATGCTCCTGTCTCTATCTCCTGATTTTGCGGCCGGCCCCTGTGGTTGTAGGCCTACGCCTGTACTGCTCTGTCTGAATAAATAAAGGTTTAAAAAAAAAATTTAAAAAAAGGAAAACGGGGCACACAAAAACGAAGATAAAGTAGTCCCTGGTGCGAATTTGAGATAACAACGCCTAGTTCCTCTGGGTCGGTGCCTCCCCCAAGCCTCAGGACGGTTTGGTGGCACCGACGGAGAGGTAAGAACAAGCTAAATAGTAACTATAAGAGATAAATGAAGTTAGTTTATGTCTTTAATTACAGAAAGGGTTGGCTTACGGGCCTTACTAAACTGACTAGTGAATAGATTGAAGATTTCTATATACACTGGAATGACTATAAAACTGAATACATTAAGGGAGCAATACAATAGTATTCCTTACAGTGTTGACTGTTAATTGAGAGAATCTTATAAATTGAAGACGTACAGTGTGTGTTTGAGATGAAAGACAAGCATCACTCTGATGAAGGTCGAATGGGTGCTTCCCAGGGTTGGGTGTTTGTTTTGTCACTGAGTTTCATTGTGGATGAAGATGACAAATATAAAGAGAGTGTAGATAGGCATTTTTGATTCTACATAATGAGTGGAGATGTGATGCCTTCCCCCTGTTTGCATCTATTTTGATCCATAGAGCGGGGCCTCGTATACCTGAGCACGGTCCAGGTGAGGTGAGGTCCAGTCCCCTGTCATTCTGGGTGAGAAAAATGTACTTATTGATTTCAAGATCCTTTACCATCGCGCGTGTTGCCGAATTCTGCTGTTGACATTATTAAAATTTTCACTTGTATAATCTTGGCACTTTTGCTTTTAATTGCGCCGTTTGTTTGTGCTTGTATTCGCGCTACTGTATTTTTTGTAAACCATCTGACCAGCAACGCGGGGGCATAGTGAGGCTTACCTGCACTGTAATAGTTCTTTCACCCGCATTTAGCGGGGCTTAGATAGAGGGGCTCCTGGGTTCCTGGTGGTGCTACTCCGACCGCCATCTTAGGTGGGGGCTAACGCTTGGGCCACTTCAGGCGCCATATTAGGTGGGGCTAGAGGCTCTAGTAGCCGGAAGCCCGGGCGGCGTAATAATATAAATAGGCATGTGTAAACAGATGCGCAGCGGATGCGCGCAGCGGACACGCCGTAGACGCGCCGGAGGTAAGCCAGAGGTAAGCCCGTTTGTGTCCCGGACGCGGCCCGAACGCCGCTCTCGGATACCTCTCTCCCATCGGGCGCTCAGACGGACTTACACACATCAACAGAGTATAATACGGGGGGAGAACAACATTAGACTCTCTCTTGCGGACTTTTAAATGTCCGCTCCCTCGTAAAACACTATGCTGAAATTGCCCTGGTAATAGAATCCTGCCATTTGGACATACTATTTGTGACCGAGACCTGGATTAAGGCAGACTGAGGTGGAACTCGGTTGGGCGTGCCCACCGGGATACCTCATAAGACACATTCCTCGAGGATCCGGGAGAGGGGGTGGAGTCGGTTGTATCTTTAAAGATTCAATCTCTCTCCTGCAGCTAGCGGTAAAGGAAGTACAGGGATTTGAGCTGATGGGTTTCTCTATCACCACTCAAGGGGGTACGCTGATGGCTGGCCTTTTATGCTATAGGCCACCTTCGTCAACTACAGCGGCCCTCCAGTCTCTGGTCGATCTGATCTATGATCTTTCAAATTCCCACTCCAAGTTTCTGGTACAGGGCGATTTTAACCTTTGGCCCTCTGGCTCTCAAGATCTAGCCTATAGAGAACTTTGCCAAGCGTGTGGTAATATTCAACTTGAACAGCTGGTTCTGTCATCTACTCACACGAAGGGGCACATACTGGATCTGGTATTTGCAGAGAGGGAATTAGTCATCGTGGAAGAAATTTTGGATCAATGCTGGACCGACCACTCACTGATCCTTTTAACCATAGCCCAGCCTGCCTTAATAAAACCAAGCAACCTGGGGAGCACTAAGTTCAATCGACAATGGACCCGCCTGTTAAAGGAGCCGATTCAACCCATGCTGTTGTCTGGAACTTTTAGGATGGAGGACAGTGCGGATAAGAGCTATGCTGCCCTCTGTCAGCAAATTCTGACATCACTGGACGAGGTGGCACCTCTACGGAAAGTGAGGGATAGACCTAGAGGGACTAACGCCTGGTTTACTGAGTAACTTGGCCAGTCCAAGCTCCGCTGTAAGCAGGCGGAACGCACATGGAGGAGAGGGTACATGGAGCGGGACAGGGCTGCATATAAAGCTACTCTGCTGGAATATAAGCTCCAGCTAAGGAACGCTAAAGCAAGGTTTTTGGAAGATACCTTGGCAAAAGCTCTGCCGGATTTGCCACATGATCGTCTGGTGTATACTAGGGATATGCTCTGGGCCTTCCATCAGGAAAAAAATCAGGAGTGCCACTACATCAATACTGAAGGTAAACCCTTTATTAACTGTGCACGATGCAACCCAGCCGAACATTGCTCGCGAAAACCAGGACTTGAGTTCGGCCTCCTTAACTGCCGCTCCCTCCCTAAGCACGCGCATGAAATCAACTTGTTGATACTGGATCACGGCCTGGATGCTTTGTTTCTCACAGAAACCTGGCTCTCTGATAGCACGGACTCTGATATCGTCAGCACCCTACCCCCAGGCTATCTCATTCAAACCCTACATAGGCCCAAAAAGAGAGGAGGGGGGCTGGCAATCATTTACAGAGGACACCTGGTTTGTAGGACCAGTAATGCCAATGTTGAGGATTGTGAAAGTTGCCACTTTGCCCTTCAAATTTCCCCGGTACACTCCCTCTCAGGACTGTTGATCTACCGTCCTCCGGGGACACCAAGGAACTTCCTCAACGCCCTCACTGATACGGTGTCTCAATTAGCATCCGCCGCCTCGAACTTCCTTCTCGTAGGCGATTTGAACCTTCACCTTAACGACCCCACAGACTCCTCTGCGTCGGATCTCCTTCAGGACCTTAGGTCATTTAACATCCGAATGACCAGCAACGAACCAACCCATGATAAGGGGCACCTATTGGACCCCGTTTTTACCAACATCATGGATATTACCTCGGGCCCCCCCATCCCTTTCCCTTGGACAGATCACTTCCTAGTCCCTTTCTCTTGGCACCTAGTCACAGCACCCCCTCAACCCCCGAAAATCCGTGTGACAGACCGACGCTGGCATAAGCTTGCACCAGTTGAATGGGCCAGTGTGCTCTCAGATTCCACACCTGTGCTCTCCATGTACCCGGTGGTGGCCGACGAACAATTTAATTCCTGGATCATATCCTCATTGGATAAACTCCTTCCCAATACCACCACTCTTAAACAAACGAAAAGAGTGACCCCTGCTCCCTGGTACACCCCAGCGCTCAAATCTCTACGACACGAATGTAAGAGAACTGAGCGCTCCTGGAGGAAGGATAAAACCAATGAAAAAAAGGATGTCTACCATACCGCACTACAAAATTATAAAACCGCCCTTCGTAACACCAAAAGTCTGTTCTTTCAAGAAAGAATAGAACATTCTGCTAGCTCCAGCAAGGAATCATTCTCCATTTTAAAAGAACTCCTTAAAGTCCCCGACCCCGGACCGACAGACCCACCAGATCCCAAGGCAGACAAGGAAAAATGCCACAAGCTAGCCAACTTCTTTCATGAGAAAATTCAAAAAATCCTCGACTCCATCCCGGCTACAAATTTAAACGAGGAAAAAGAATCCAATAATCTGCCGACCCCCCCATGTCTCACCTCTTGGGGACAAGTGACAACAGAAGAGGTCGAAAATACGCTGAATATAATTAAAAGCGGATCACCTAGGGACCCTGCCCCCTTACGGATTCTAAAAAAAGTCGCACCCTCGATCGCGCTCCCCCTCACCCACCTTATTAACGCCTCTCTTCAACAGGGAGTTGTCCCACCCAGCTGGAAGGCGGCAGTGGTCAAAGCATTATTAAAAAAAAAACTCCCTCGACCCTGCCGACCTGGCAAATTACAGACCAATCTCCCTCCTCCCGGGAACGAGTAAGATCGCGGAAAAACTTGTGAACAGGAAACTTTCACAATTTTTGGAGAGCAATAACCGGCTTAAAAGCTCGCAGACGGGATTCCGCCCTGGACCGGGCACTGACATTGCCCTCCTTATGGCAGTGGAGGAGGCCAGAGCACTTTTGGACGAAGGAGGATCAGTGGCAGTGATCCTCCTCGACCTTAGTGCGGCCTAATTCTGCTAATCCAACGACTCAGGAGTGTAGGTGTAGGTGTTGAAGGGACCGCGCTTTCCTGGCTATCGTCCTTTCTGAGTCACCGCTCTTTTCAAATTTGGGAGAATAACACCCGCTCCTCCGACACCCCCCTCCAATGTGGCGTGCCCCAGGGCTCCTCCCTGAGCCCCACTTTATTTAATATCTACATGTCCCCATTGGAGGAGGTTGTTATCCCGTTCGGAGTGAGCATCGTCAGCTACGCTGACGACACACAACTAGTGGTGTCCCTTTCTCACCCCAGCCAACAACCTGCGGATCTGTACAATTGTCTTTCGCAGATACAAGGATGGATGAACAAATCATCTTTGAAACTTAACGGTTCAAAGACTGATATTCTCCTCCTCGGCCAAAAGGGGCCCTCCTTGCTACAGAACATCTGGCCATCCTCTCTAGGTCCGCTCCCAGACCCGAAACCAGAGGTAAAAAGCCTGGGTATCTGGCTCGATAAGGACCTTTCATTTGCAACACAAGCAAAAAAGGTAGCCGGGACCTGCTTTGGGCTCCTCAGGTCAATGCGAAAGATTCTGCCCCTACTCCCCCCCCAAATCTCAAAAACTGCTGATCCAAGGCCTGATACTCTCTAGGCTCGACTTCAGTAACGCCATCTATCTAGGAGCGCCGGAGGCTACTCTGAACAAATTACAAAGGGTCCAAAACGCAGCCGCCCGGATCCTTACTAACACATCTGTCAGAGCTTCAGCCAAACCAGCGCTGAAGCGCCTCCATTGGCTCCCGGTAAGAGAGCGTGTGAAATTTAAGGCCCTCTGCCTGGCGCACAGATTGCTCCAAAACAAAGGCCCCCCAAGCCTACAAAAATTCATTAAGCCATATAAAGCCCCCAGATCCCTTCGATCCGACCAGGAAAATTTCATCGTCATCCCCAGAACCAAGAAAGCCCGAACAGGTGGAAGGCGCTTCTCGGTTCACACTGCACGCCTCTGGAACACCCTTCCTCTTGACTTAAGATCTGAACCCAACTACCTACGGTTCAGGAAGCGACTGAAAACACACCTCTTCCCCTAATCCCGTCCCAGCCCCCCCACCCCTTGCTGAACCTCAGTTGTATTGATCTTAGCGCTGGGATACTCATGGGTGGCTACGCGCTCTATAAATTAAAATAATAATAATAAAAAGCTCCTAATAAGTCGCAGACCTTGTTCAAACTGGTTAAAAGCTGATCCAATCCCTCATGCGCTGTACCATCTACTCCTGCGTCTCAGGAACTTTTTGATTCCTTAGCCCTCGCTTTTGAAGAAAAAATTAGGAACATTCTGAATGGACTAGAAGCCTCCAGACAGCATGCACCATCTTTGCTTCCTCCTTCGGTATCCCTTTGTCATCTGGAATCCGAAGAGAGTAAAAACAAGGAGGGGACCTCCCAGTTGCTAAGCTTCCCTGCTCCCTCACTGGAGGAATTTTGCGCACTGGCCAACTGCGTATCTTCAGGTTCGCCCCCAGATCCTATGCCGCATAAGATTTGGAAGGCCTTTCAAGACGAGCTGTTTCCCCCGCTACATTCAATTTGTTGCCAATCGTTGGCTACAGCATCAGTTCCAGACAGTTGGAAGTTGGCAATAGTAACACCTTTATTAAAAAAAGACTACCTTGGACCCTCTCTGCTCAGCCAATTACAGGCCTATTTCGCTCCTTCCATTTGCGATAAAAATTATGGAGAAGTGGGTTACGAGAGCCCTGGCCAACTTCCTGGAAACCAACTTCTGCCTAGACGCAGCCCAATTTGGCTTCAGACCGGCCCATAGTACTGAGAATGCTCTGGTCACAGTGTTGAACGATCTGCGAACGCGTGTCGACAGGGGCAAGTCAGCATTTTTAGTGCTGCTTGATATGTCGGCCGCGTTCGACACGGTGAACCATGAGGTCCTACTGGGCCGTCTTCGAAATGCGGGAATAACCGGCCTGGCCCTATCCTGGTTAACATCATATCTCGGCAACAGACAACAAGCTGTGGCGTTACCACCTTTTCGCTCTGCCATACGACAGGTGAACCAAGGTGTCCCCCAGGGATCTGCGATAAGCCCGATCCTTTTTAATCTGCACCTCCAACCCCTGATACAACTTATAAAGTCATTCGGCATACAAGTCATCAATTATGCCGATGACACGCAATTGATTTTCTCTTTTGAGGGTTCTGAGGTGGTTTCGAGGGACACTTTTCACCATTGTATGTCGGCCACAGCAGAGTGGTTGCAAGCCAACTCACTCCAATTCAATGGGTCGAAAACGGAGATATTGCATTGCTCCTTAGACCAACTCCCTCGTGCTCTGCCAGAAGATTTCTGGCCTACTTCTATACCAGGTTCGGTGGAGGCTGCAGAATCGGCTCGTAATCTGGGAGTTGTGTTTGAACCAAACTTACAACTTGATGCCTCGGTGAACAGGACTGTAGGGACTTGTATGGGTCTGCTCCGCGCTCTTCGGAAGATATTACCACTCCTTCCTCGGGAAGCTAGAGCAGAGGTAGTGCGTAGTTCCATTCTCAGTAGGTTAGACTATTGTAACGCACTACTTCTGGGAGCTCCAAAGACCCTGATTCTCAAGTTACAAAGGATCCAAAATATGGCGGCTAAATTAGCTCTGTCCCTCCTGCGTTCGCCTTCTTCTTCTGGAGCTCTGGCTGATCTTCATTGGCTACCAGTCCAGCAGAGGATCACCTACAAGGCTTTATGTCTGGTTTTTGGAGTTCTGCATGGACAAGGACCAATACCACTGCAAAACCTTTTCTCTTGGTACCAAGCTGCCAGACCTTTGAGATCCGCCTCGGCGTTCCTAGTGAGAATTCCTAGGATAAACAGAGTGAGAATGGGTGGCCGCGCTTTTAGCTTTGCAGCCGCCACAACATGGAAAACTTTACCTCTGACGCTGAGGAGAAGACAAGATCTGGTTTCTTTTAAAAGGGATCTCAAAACACATCTTTTTCCAAGAGTAGTTTAAAGCATACATCGGATGGTTGAATTGATCTCAGCGCCAGGATACCCTCTGGGTGACAGCCGCGCTTAACAAGCATTAAATACATACAATACATACATACATTTACAAGATAGTATGGGAACACGTGATTGCGAATCATGTAATACATTGTATTAAAAGGAGAATTATTTTTCCACAGATTATGTTTGACATCCAATGGCATGGAGGATTAGAAAATAGCTGTAGGTACAGGTTGTATCGTTCTTAACAGCTATACCTTTTTCTTTTTCACTGATTTTATTTGGTGTTTTATTTAGTTCACTCATTTTTCAACAGTAGCAAAAAGTTAGGAGCAGTGGCCCTGATGAAAGCCAAGGGACGTCTTGCCCGGTAGGCAGAAACATGTTGGCCCATATTGCGACAGTCATTTGTTTTATACTGTCGTTTGCGCTGTTCCTGTTTTTTAATTGGGGGATGTGCCTTGTTTAGCTGTCCACGCTTGTGTATAGGAAGACAGTGGAGCTCCTTGAGTTGTGGCGTGATGAGTGCTGTGTGGGTAGTTGAGGAGGATTCAGACTGCCACGTTCTGCATGGTCTGTAGTCTTCTGCTGGGTTGCTTGCTCGTTCAGGTATAGCAGATGTTCCTGCAATCCAATTTGATAGTGACAAGGACGTGTGAAACAGTTTTGCGGGTGCTACTCTGGAGCCATTTGAAGATTTTTTTCAGCATCTTCAGAGTGTCAAAGCAGGAAGCTGTGACCGCGCAGACTTCAAGGCCTTGTCCAGGTTGCTTTCAATGATAATAATATTAATAATAATCCACATTTGTAAAGCGCACAATCACCAGTAAGGGTCTCTAGGCGCTGGGGGCCGTCGGGAAGATTAAGCAAGCTATTGCCCAGAGTCACATGGTGCTGGACGAACCTGCCGCCTGAGCCGGGGCTCGAACCCTGATCCCCAGATTCCAGCGTCAGTCGCCCTGGCCGCGGCGCCACACCTCTCCCCTGATGATGTCTAGGTTCTTGACATAGGTTCTAGGGGTGGGTTTGGGTCCTAGTTCAGCTAGCCTCCGGGTGGAGTTCCATGGTGAAGTAATCTTACCACAATTCACGATTTCTGTCTTGATGTTGATTTTATGAGATTTGGTCTTCATCCAGTCAACGATTTTGGTCATGTAGGCTGTGAACTTGATCTAGGTGTTGGGAATCTTGTTCTAAAAGGAGAGTATAAGTTGAGTGTTGCCAGCCTAAGACAGGACGCTGTTGACATGGGTGCAGATGTATACAGAGGCATCATTTAAGTGTTGAAGAGGATCAAACTAAATGATGACCCTTACAGTACACGACAGATGAGGGGAAGTGGACGTCTGAAGAGTAAGGAGTCGGCTGACAGCTTATGGCCCACTCCTTGAGCCTTGTTCGTAAGGAAGGAGCTGATCCAGAGGAGAATGTGTCAAAACCTGCAAAGAAGTCTAGAAAGAAGAGGGCTACCTGGCCTCCTTTGCCCATGATCATACAGACTCATTTTGTGGCTGCGATGAAGGCAGTTTCTGTACTGTGGTTGGGTCTGAAGCCAGATTGTTTGATGTTGAAGGGCTGGTTGTTGCTCAGATGGTCAGTGACTTGTCTGTTGATGAGTCTCTTGAGAACTTTGACTGAGTTCAGTAGGAGGGAGGTCGGTCTGTAGCTGGCAAATGTAGATGGGTCCCCTAAGGGCTTCTTAAGTGGAGGGAGTAATGGGACGGGTTTCAAAGTGCAAGGGAAGTAGCTGAAGGTATGGAGGCATTAAAGATTGGTGTGAATCCTTTGTGGAAGGGTTGAAGTCCTTTGATGAAGTTGTCAGGAGGGCAAGGGTCCGAAGGTGCTCCAGAAATAATAGACTTTATAGTGGCGGGCTCATCGATGGTGAATCTGGAGGTCAAGGTCGCTTATTTGGGAGAGACAGGTAGGCTAGTACAGAAGTCTCTGGGGACTGGTTGAGGGTCTAAGTTGCTGTATATGAAGGTTATCTCAGAGTTTAATGCAAAGGTTCTGTAAGGGGGTGATGTTTGTCAATGGAGCCTCAGGTGAGGTCACTTAAATGTTTTACATTGGCAAATATCTCTCTGCATGCTGCCAGCGAATGGGAACCTAAGGATCATACATTACAAATACATACATCAAATGTACCACACGCCACAAAGGCTCCATAAATACGGGTTAAGGGACGACTCCAAATGTGTGCGGTGTAAGCAAGACAATGCGGACTTCTTGCATTTAGCATGGGCCTGTGGCTGATTACTGGGAACAGGTGACACGGGCATTAAGTGACATGTTAGGGATATCACTGGAATGCGAAGCTAAGATCTGCTTGTTAGGCATAGTCCCGCACCTGCGAGCTACACGGCGAAGGTTCTGTGTAGTAGCGCTTTTGATGGCAAAAAGGAGGGTCTCCCTGCACTGGAACAGTAAAGCAGGACCGAAGTTGAAAAGCTGGCTGGAAGATTTAACGTACTGTTGTGACACACTGGCCACGTATGAGGAGGAGTTACCGATTAGTTCACGCCCCAGGGACTATTGGATGTATTTGCGTGACTACTTACTAAAACATACGCCGACATGAACCGTGAAGAGTGCACTATCATGATACGAGAAGGACTATATAATGATGAGTTACACATACTTAACATAGAAGAGGAAGAATGTTGTGACACAGTGTTCGATGTTATGAAACTACATGTTGTTTTATTTCAGGTTTAGGGTACAATTTCCAAAATATAAAATGTAAGAACATGGTCATGCTCTGGAATGTATACAGTTCTGTTTAATGATATAAATGCTTTTACATGACACGCCGCCGGTCCTAACGATGTCGGCTGATGGGCTGTGTACGAATATCAATGTATTACATGTATTGCGCCACTACGAGGCCGGCCTAATAAGGTTGTAGGCGCAAACTTGTATACTACTTATGCGACATATGCCATAAACATCTTACAACAATAAAAAAAATATATATATATATATCTCTGCATTTTCTGGTGAAGGTGCCAATACATTCATCAAGTTCAGCGCTCTTGGTGTTCTGGATCTGTTGGTGGGAGCATCTCAGGAAGGATTTGAAGATATTTATGTCAGCGGTTTCTTGGCTCATTCTCCATCTCCGCTCCATTTGTTTGCAGTGGCGTTTCTTCATCCTGAGATCCTTCATGTACATCTGGCTTGCAGGCTGGCTTTTGTGTTCGTGCAGGCGGTAATCTTGCTGTTGAAGTTGTTGATGGCTACCAGTAGGCTGCTGGTGTTTTCAGGACAGTCTGCGGAGACAGCGGTGGCCCAGCCCTCCTTTGAGATGTTGTTCCAGTTCCAGCGGGCAGGCCTGGTGGTGGATGGTCTGTGCTGGTGCCAGACAGATAATGAATCTGATGAGGGCGTGGTCTGTACAGGTGATCGAAGTTTGCTTGCCAACTGAGATGTTGTCAACTTAGGTGAAGATCAGGTCCAGCAGGAGACAGACAGATTATGTGGAATCCATTACCCACTGGGTGAGATCAAGGTTTTCTAAGAGGTAATGATGTACAAAAAAACAGTGTTGAGCTATAAGAACCGCAGCTATCACACCTAGTGATTTCACAATTGTCCAAAATAAGGGCAGTGCAATGATTTGGACGCTCAAACCCCTAACATCTAATAACAGAGTCACCTCCGCATTAAGTCAAAACAAATGATCAACACGCCCCAAATAGTGTATTTATTATTATTATTATTATTTTGCGATTTCTAAAGCGCCTGGTGACCCGTAGGCATCCCCGCGCTATTCAACCTGTGAGGATACAAAGGGGGGTAGGGGGGGTGCTTTATTTAGGGAAAAGGAGGGTTTTAAGTTTCCTGCGGAAAACCATGTGGGAGGGTTCCAGGCGAAGACTGAGAGGGAGTGAGTTCCACGCTGTGGAGGCTTTGACCGAGAAGCGGTGACCGCCGGTGCGGGCCTTCCTAAATTTAGGCACCGTAGCAAGGTGTTCGGCGTCGGAGCGAAGGGGTCTTGAGGCTTTGTAGGGGGTGACCATGTGTTTAAGCGCGGCAGGGCCAACTCCGTTGATGAGCTTGTGGGAGGTACATAGGGCCTTGAACTCTACTCTCTGGCGGACTGGAAGCCAGTGTAGGGCTTTGAGGGCAGACTTGGCCGACGCTCTGGGGGGAAGGTTCATAATGAGCCTGGCCGCCGCGTTCTGGGTACGTTGGAGTTTGGCCAAGGTGTATTCAGGGGCCCCCAGATATATGGCATTGCTGTAATCGAGCCGGGCCAAGACCAGACCCTGGACAAGTAATTTCCTGGATGGAATGGGAAGAAGGGGTAAGATCTTACGTACGGACCGTAGGAGACCGAAGCAGGCACCTGCTGTCTTGGCTGCCTGCGTTTTCATGGTAAGGTCAGGTTCCAGCCAAACTCCTAGTGTCTTGATTTCCTTTCTAGGAGAGGGGATTTCGCCGAAGGTGTCGGGCCAAGATGTGGGTGGGAAGGTCGTCCATTTATTGCCCAGGAGCATGATCTCGGTCTTTGCGCCGTTCAGCTTCAAGGCCGAGTCACACATCCAGGTATGGATGTCCTGGAGACAGTGCAGCAGGCTGTCAGGATGGTTATCCAGGTGAGACAGGGATACAACAAGTTGGGTATCGTCAGCGTAATTAATTATTTTTATACCGTAGGGGGCCACTACGTCTTCCAGGGGAGCCATATAGACATTAAACAGGGTGGGGCTGAGCGACGACCCCTGGGGAACTCCATTCTTCAGTGGAAGAGGTTCTGACCGGGAGTTGCCGTCCCACACCTGGAAGGATCGATGAGAAAGAAAGGATTCGATCCAAGCTCGCGCCGTACCCACAATACCTGCCTTGGCCAGGCGGTGTAGAAGGACACGATGATCCACCGTATCAAAGGCGGCGCTAAGGTCCAGGAGGATCACTGCCACTGATCCCCCTGAGTCTAGGATACACCTTGCCTCCTCGATGACGGAGAGGAGTGCGGTGTCCGTGCCATGGCCAGGTCGAAACCCAGTTTGGGATTGGCGCAGGATATTGTTTGTCTCGAGAAATTGGGATAGTTGCGAGTTGGCTAGTTTTTCAGCCATCTTACTGATACAAGGGAGCAGTGAGATCGGTCTGTAGTTGGACATGTCGTCCGGGTTCAGTTGGGGCTTTTTCAGTAACGCCTTCACAACTGCGTTCTTCCAGTTGGAGGGTACCGTTCCACCAGCAAGGGAAGAGTTGATAAGGTCCTTGATGATTGGGGCTATGGTGGAGGACACCTTTTTTAAGAATCTAGCCGGGGCTGGGTCAAGGGGGGAACCGCTTTTCATATTCTCTAGCGTGGACGTCACCTCGGTGAGGGAAACTGCCCTGAAAGTCTCCAGCTGTGGGCTGTTGTTTTCGTCCGCCGTAGCCAGGATGGGAGGGGGGCTGACGGTGGGAAGGGAGTCCAGTATCCGCAGAATTTTAGACTCGAAGTAATTAGCCAGATCCTTGCTTCTGTCTGGGGGGGGGGGGATGGAGTGAGGGGGGGGTGCTGTTGGGATATTTAGTAGTTCTTTAACTATCTGATAGGATTCTTTGGCTGAGTTGGTCGCGGTTTTTATTCTGTTATCGTAAAACTTTGATTTAGCTAATTTCAAAGCTGTTTTGTATTGTCTTACTGCGTTGTAATAGATGTCCTTGTTACTATGGAGCCAATCTTTCCTCCATGCTCTCTCCGCCTTCTTGCACACTTTGCGGAGCGCTCTAAGGTCAGAGTTATACCAGGGGGCATGGCCCTTGGTTCTTGTTTTCACCTCCCGATTTTTGATGGGGATGAGGCTGTCGAGGGAGGAGGAAATCCAGTCTCTAAACTGGATGTCTCCAGTAGTGGGGTCGGCTGCAAGACTGGGGGTAGTAGCGCCAAGCGCCAATGCCCAGTTGTCCGTCGAAAGTCTGGCCCAGGATCTGTCCTTGGTGAAGGTAGGGGGGTTGTGGGTTTTTTTAGAGGCTCTTGGGAGATGGGTCGAGACCAAGAAATGGTCCGTCCACGGGAGGGGAGGGAGTTGGTGAACTGAAGGGAGGGGATATTCGAGAATACCGGGTCGAGTAGATGACCTTTCACATGCATGGCTCCTGAGTTAATCAGGGTGAGGCCGAGGGCGCCGAGTTCACTGATTAAGTCAGACGACCCCGTGTCTGTAGGATCGTTGAAATGGATGTTGAGGTCGCCTGTAATCAGGAAATTGGATGTTAGGTGGGCCAGGGATGAAACGGATTCTAATAAGGCGGCAGAGAAGAGGCCGAAATGTCCAGGAGGTCTGTAGACCAGGAGGCCTGACAGGGAGTAGGTTGGCGAGAGCGTCAGAGTGAACAAGCAGCTCTCCGACTCCTTGCTCTGGATCTCAGTAGATCGGCAGGTGAAGTGGTCTCGGTGGATGATGGCTATACCACCACCTCGACCTAAAGGGCGAGGTTGGGACATGATGAGATATCCGGGGGGAAGGGCTGAGACAATGTCGGAGTTAGAGTGACCGGTGATCCAGGTTTCGGTTAAGAAGAGAATAGGCCTTTTTGACTTTCTTTGGATCACTTTTGGATTAGAAAATCAACTTTCACAAATAAGTTTGTTTGGGGCATTACAGTTGCTGCAACTACAATTTTGGAACTTTTTCAGAACACTAAATAAAATATATTGTGGGTAGCCACAGTATCCAGTAGGACCAGGGTTAGTTATGGGTGCATGATACAACTGTTTTGTTGAATTTAAACATCATTGAGGCCATGGATGGGCTGGGATTGTGCTGAATTTCGTGTTTTTTTGTCGATTTTTTTGGGGCTGCTGTTGTGACCTTTTGCCCAGGGGTAGTGAGTGGTGCATGGACTGACTCTGCCTGTGGGGCCTCTTTAATGTAAACATCCTGGATGGCATTGGATTGTGGTGATTTTTGTGTATTTTTTGACGAGGATTTAATATTCAAACTATCTCTTAATAATAGGGATTTCTTTGTTTTCATTTACTTGTGATAATTTGTACATAACATTTACTTTTGAACCCTGTACCACTCCTTGTGTTAAACCATCCACTTTGAATCTGTACATGAGTAGTGGATTTGTGAACACTTCATATTCAAGTAAGGTGTGCAATATTATTTTGAAATGCTTCACAGAAATCCAAATATCTTTCCAATAAATCTCAGGTTACTTGTTTTCGGCTAAACTTGTGAATCCCGAATACCATATACAAGAGATTTCAACAACACACATCTTGTTGAAAAGTCTTATACATTTCTGAGACACTGGAGGAGGCACCTCTTATGATACGCACCATAGTTTAGAACGTGACAGGTTATTTTTTACTCTTCAAACTAGACATGAGGAACGTATAGGAAACTACGTTGGGCTAACCTGAAAGTCAGTATACCAGGTTCCCCATCCAATGGCTGCACGGTGTACGTGTGGACATATTTTCAACAGGCAGAGCAGTCATTTAAATTAGACCTGAATTGTCCCAGATGCCTTCGGTTTCCTTTTGTACCGCTTTTGGCCGCCATAAGTGTGGCAGGGTATGCTCAGACGTGAGTCCCTTGCTCACTTTGCCACTGGATTCAAGCAAGCCGGGCTGAAGACGGCTGGAAATGCCAGAAACCGGTCCTTGGAAGTTTGTTTCCGGTCCAGGGAAGACATGGCTTGGCAGTTCGGGCTGGACTGTTCCCATGAGGCACAGGGTCAGACTGATTTGCATACAGCCATGTCTGAACTGGGGTGGCAGAGTGGGCTAAAGAACGGTGATGGATTAAACCCAGATCTTTTGACTGGGGGTGAGTGTTTGATTGATTCAGATGCTCCGTCCATCACCACCCCCTTTTGTACCGCTTTTGGCTGCCATAAGTGTGGCAGGGTATGCTCAGACGTGAGTCCCTTGCTCACTTTGCCACTGGATTCAAGCAAGCCGGGCTGAAGACGGCTGGAATGCCAGAAACCGGTCCTCGGAAGTTTGTTTCCGGTCCAGGGAAGACATGGCTTGGCAGTTCGGGCTGGACTGTTCCCATGAGGCACAGGGTCAGACTGATTTGCATACAGCCATGTCTGAACTGGGGTGGCAGAGTGGGCTAAAGAACGGTGATGGATTAAACCCAGATCTTTTGACTGGGGGTGAGTGTTTGATTGATTCAGATGCTCCGTCCATCACCACCCCCTTTTGTACCGCTTTTGGCTGCCATAAGTGTGGCAGGGTATGCTCAGACGTGAGTCCCTTGCTCACTTTGCCACTGGATTCAAGCAAGCCGGGCTGAAGACGGCTGGAATGCCAGAAACCGGTCCTCGGAAGTTTGTTACCGGTCCAGGGAAGACATGGCTTGGCAGTTCGGGCTGGACTGTTCCCATGAGGCACAGGGTCAGACTGATTTGCATACAGCCATGTCTGAACTGGGGGTGGCAGAGTGGGCTAAAGAACGGTGATGGATTAAACCCAGATCTTTTGACTGGGGGTGAGTGTTTGATGGATTCAGATGCTCCGTCCATCACCACCCCCTTTTGTACCGCTTTCGGTTTCTTTTGGGCACCAGATTATTCTCTTTGCCCTAAACTGCAAGTGTGCACATGGTCTCCTAAACCACAAAATAATAGCCTGTTAGAAGGCATGAAAGGGGCCATCTTAAAATGGCTTCCCACGTTAATTCCACTCATCTGGGTGCAGGCTGCAGCAGGCTAAACTCAAAATCTATTGCACAGTAAATCAATTCACCATCTCTTGCAAATGTCCATAACCACATTACTTTTTTGAAGGAAGTATTTTGGTTCTGGGTCATCCAGCACCTACAGAGCTCCAATAACCCCTCACATTTTTAAAAAAACGGGCATCCACAAGATTCCTGGGTGGTATGGCCTACAGGGATACGCACACTTTCATACCCAGAATGTCATGCCAAAGTCAAAACTATGCCAAGAAAAGTCTCCATTTTCTTCGTGGTATTTGGCCCTATTTGGTTAGTAAGCACTTAGGGAAATTTCAGAAAACTAGACTAAGAGGAATTCAGGGTGGCATGGTTTACATGGAATGTAATACATGTTCTTACCCAGAATTCCCTGCAAACATCAAATAGTGGGGTGTAGGGGGACTAAAAGCAAATTTACATGAAAGAAAACTGTAGATTTACCAGCCAGGGGCAGATGTGCAACACCTCTGCTAATAACAATGGAACTACCCCACATATATGGGAGGTCTATTGCATGTGAATGGAAGGGAGCAAAAAAGTTATCTATGCAGACACCATATTGACACTGCAATTAATTTTAAACAGTCACACTGCTGTGATCAGTTTCCCTTGGATAGAATAGGCCCATCCACATAAGTGAAGCAGCAATTTCATCGGAAAGGTGTGGAAACTGGGTTGTAGGACACTTGCCAAGCCTGAAGGTTCCAGAATTTTCAGTCAGAGAAATGTGAGTAAATTTGCCTTTTCAACCAAAGTTAGACTTTTGCAGGACCTTGTGGGTAAAAAAAAATAGTGAGATCCACACAAGTCACACTGACATGGACTCCTCTTTGTCTCTAGGTTTCAAAAAGCCCTTGGTGGATTTCCTTGGATGCCTTCAGAACTCCAAACCCAAATACTGCATCTACTCAGATCCTAATATATGGCATTTGCAAAGGTCCTTTCACAGCCTTTTCCTACTCACGTTTTTGGCCGTTCCCAGTCCCAGCTGACAGACTCACTCACATAATTGAGGCAGCATTTTCATTAGGAATGGTTTTCAATGCTGGATAGCACGCCACTTAACATCACCTGCAGAGTTCGGAACTTTCCATCAGTGAAATATGCAAACCAAAGTTTGCAGGGTATTCTAGGCAAGAAAACGTACTGCGCGCCATGCACACCGCACCACCCTGGCCTCCCTGGGTATGTAGTTCTCAGAGGGGCCTGGAGTTGGTAGGTTTAGGTGGATGCAGCCTGACTATCTCAAACAGGGCAGGCAAGTACAGACATAAACCTCTGTTTGTCAAACATAATTTCCTCTCCTTACATGGTTGGATTTTTGGCCTTTCATGTCTTTTTTTTTTTTTTTTTAAATATATTTTTATTTTAAACTTCAAAACCAAAAGCACACATCTTAAAAGAATACAAATTTTCTTCTTACATTTGTTCATCTCACAATAGTAAAAAGGGAAACCTAAATCAAAACAAAATAAGCTCAAGAGAAGAACAATCAATACATCAAGGTAACAAAGTATCATATTGCAGCATTTATGTAAACAAATTAGTAAATCATCGGCACATCCTATCAGCCTATCCCTGTTCTCCACTTCTCCAAAGGTTCCCAAATTTTGATACCTCGCGCTCTTCCCCACCCTCCCTTTTCTTGCATATATGTGTTTTTCTAGATTATGTGTAGCAATAAGATTTGATAACCATATTTGCATGGATGGGGGGCTCTTATCTAGCCATACTCTGGCTAACATTAGTCTAAAGACAGCAGCTACCATAAAGAGAAACATTGCATCGCTAGTATCCATTTGGGCATTTCCCGCATCGACTCCCAGCATGATTAAACTTACTGAAAGAGTTATCTTTATCCTTAATGAGTTGCCTAAGAAATGCTCAATATCCTTAACTACTGTATATAACTGGGGACATGTAGCAAACATGTGGACAATATCTGCCTCAGAGGAATTACATCTGGGGCAGGTAATTCCCTCGGTGCCCCCCCATTTTGCAATCCTAGCTGGAGTGTGGTACAGCGAAAATAGTGTTTTGTAATGTTGGGATTGCAAGGGGGCAGAGCAGAGAATGGTCCGACCTAGTTCCAGAGATTCATTAAAGGATTCGGGAGTAGCCTCTATTCTCTCCCCCCATTTATCCCTATGCTTATTCAAGTCATCCGGTCTATTTTTTGCCAAAGCAGCATATATCGACCTAATGGAGTATTCCTCCCCCGTAGTTATCCCTTCCATCAATTCATTAGGTTGAAAACCAAACGGCCCTCCTTGTTTATTTCTTAAAAAACTCCTAATCTGAAGGTATTTCAAAAAGTCCCTTCTATTTATTTTATATACATTTACCAGATCCTCAAATTGTGCAATCGTCTCTGAATTTATTAAATCCCCAATTTGATGTATCCCTTTGTCTTCCCAGCCCGCCATTACAGAATCAGCAAAGATTTCTTCAGGGAAGGATTTATTTTTATAGATTTTGGTGTATCTATTGAATCTACCCATACCCGTCTTTTTCAAAAAGGAGCTCCAGATTTTTAATGCCGCCCTAAGAGTCTTATATGTCTGTCTTCTAAGAAAGCCCAAATCCGTAAAATACAGAAAACAGTTTTCTGTATTTTGCCCTAATACTACTGTATAAGCTTCTATTGACATATTAATAGTCTTCGATAGTCCCCCGCCTCCTCCTATTAATCCCTGGATATACTGGAGAGCAGCAGCCAAATAATACAGTCTAAAATCAGGTGCACCTCAACCCCCTCTATCCCTTGGTAAAGTGATGAATTTATAAGCTCTACGGGTTTTTCTTTGGGCCCAAATAAATCTATTAGCTATACTTTCCAACATATTAAACCATTTATTCTCAAAAATTAAGGGTATTGACCTAAATAGGTACAAAAATTTAGGTAGGACCATCATTTTTAGCACATTCGTGCATCCAACCAAAGAAAGGTGCAAGTTGTTTATCCTTTCCAAGTCACTTTTTACCTTTGCTATCAGTGGCTCCATATTACGCTCTACTAACTCCTCCAAATTTGCAGAAATATCAATCCCTATGTAAAAACAGGTGAAGGACAACCAATATTTGCCCGGCGGTATCGCCTCTTTAACCCACAAAATATTAATCAATAAAGAGGCGAGCGCTGGAGACTGGAAGGCAGGAAACAAGGTTTATTCTCTCCGGAGGAGAACACATCAGTTCGGACAGCCAGTATCGTCACGAGGTGCTCTACCCGCATCTCTGAGGCCTGGCCTGTTATACACAGTGTTGTGATCTTTATTGCAGGTAACACATTCTTGCAATGCTTTGAAGTATGAAAGGACATCCTCGGAATCTCCCCTTCAGGCCCGTTCCCACACACATTTACAGTTGAAGTCCCCACCCCGGTCACAATAGGTGATGATTATCGCGCAGCTGGACATTCCGCCGATTCACAGAATGTGTGGGGTTGATCGGATATCATAGGGTGGGGGCTTTGATCAATTCGAGGGTCCTTTAATGGGGGAAGCTTCCTACTGTACGGGGGGGCAATAAACAGTATCCGCAGGGCCAGGTGGCGGCCTGGGAACGGGGAAGACAAACGGGCACACAGGAAAAGGGGGTTTGTATCGAAGGGTCTGGGACCATGAAAGGAACGAAGGGAGGTGTCGCGCTGGGAACAGGATGGGGTTCTGAGGCAGAGCTGCGCTGAAGAGGGGTTTATGACCCAAGGCATGTGAGAGCAGGGGGGTGGCCAGTGCGTGGGGGGGCTTGTGAGGGCGAAGGGCTGTGCTGGGGGCCAGTGGCGTGCAGAGGGTGGTTCTGATCGAGGCACCTAAAATGGCGGGTGCGCACGACAAAAAGTGTGGCATCAGGGGAAAAGGCAAGATGGCGCAGATAATGTTTACCAAACCGTACTAATTTTCCACAGTCCTCCCTTTAACATTCCCAAGACATCTTGCTGGCCTATTTCCTATCCATGTCTACTGTGGCGGTCATAAGTAAAGAAGTAGGAACCCAGGTGAAGGAGCTATAAACATTACATTTAAAATCTTTCGTCTTAGGAGGCGGGCCTATCGATAAGCTCGTTTGCAGGAAAGTCATAGTAATGCAAAAATCGGACAAAAACGATTCTGTAGCGAGAGTGTTGAGTACATTTCATAGATGCTTATAGTCATTTGGAATATGAACTGATAGGTTATTACATATGTAAGTTCTTTTCGTATTCGGTTGGAGCGTAATCAATACAATGGTGGCTGGGAGAGAAATGAGACGTAGTAAAAACGATAATCAGGGGTGTCATTGTTCGAAGGGGAAGTCCTATTGTCATGGACCATTATTAGTGAGTTCTCAGCATTCTTTGTCGTCTTCTGTTGGCACTGTGGAGCACCGGCGGTGGAGCTATGTGTCCAGCTCTATTCTAGGTCCCGCATTGCAGGGCATGACCTTTTCCTCGCTTTCCTGGTCAAGAAGGTCCTTTTCGCCCTGTGTCCTTATGAGTCGATTGTCAAAGAGTTCAGGTGGAAGAAGGGGGGTGTGTGAGTAGTCCTTAGGGTAGGTCGGAGGAAAAGGGATGGAGCAGGGCCAGATCGGGAACAGACCAGGGGGACGGAAAATTTTAGGTAGGCGGGCCCAAGACCGAGTTCAGAGAGCGGGGACTTTTCTGCACACGTTGATCGAGCAGGGGCATCCGGTCAGCCCTATCCTCTCATTTTGTCGGAAACAGTGCCTCGTCCTGCGACTCCTTACTGTTGCGGTCTCGTCTTGGCCAATGTCGCAGATGTTCCACGATCTGTAGTTAGGCCGCGTGCTCCCACATCCGGTCTCTCTCTCCTCCGACAGTGGTACCCTTAAATGAGTTTGAAAAGACAGTCTTTAGAGAATTGGCAGAGGAAGGTAATCACATAAGTCTATTTCTCTCCCAGCTCCAAGCAAATGAGAAACATTCGTTACATTGGGGTTCACAACCAACATATAAATAATTGATGATGGGCTTGCTGGATTTCCTATAACTTTCTTTCGTAACTATTTCTTTGGTGTTTGTTGGTGTTACATTCATTGTCGTGGTACGAGATCTGGTACCTATTCATTGCATTTTGTTTATTACAGTCACATCAGTTCTTCTGGCAGAGACCCACTTTCCTAGTACGAGCCTTACGAAGCTATACCGTTCTCCAGGGCTTTATATTTTACGAAAAAGTGCAACGTGCTACCACCATGGTCTGATAGGTGTCTTTCTGAGGAACGAACATAGGCTAAACAATTTTCCATTCGATCAATGCATCCTACCTTTCAGCTAAACATTTTACTTCTAACAGGGTTTATTGCAACAATTTCTTCATTTTGGTCTAATCTTAACTTTGCAAACATCATTCTAATTCCTACATAGTCTCTTACAACCCGACTACTTCATTAAAAAACCGAGGTCTTATGGAAAACAACTAGGAACATAGCAAACTGTGGTGAGGGACTATCGTCTTGCTTTGTGTCATGAGGGCGTTATCTAGCCGAAGGCCACAGTTCAGTTGGTAAGCGTTCAGTGACATTTCTCGAATTCTAAACTCTGTAGCTTGCTCATCAACAAATCATTTCTAGGAACAACGGCTGGCCTGTGTTAGTCGTAAGTCGACCCATCTCTTACAACCGTGGGTGAGGGACATTTTTAAAACTCTCGTCCGGGGCAGCTGATACAAAACTGAGGGCGTTCTGGGAAGATGGGGATGTTTCGATCACTTTTACTGTTTGGGTATTGAGACAATTCGGGACGGGGAAGGTCGCGTTATCTGAGGCATTTTTTTTTTTTATCATAGAAGCCACTGACATGTAGTTCCCTTATTACGGGTCAGATTAGGGAACCTCAGTCGTCTTACCCGTCCTTTCCTTTTTGGCCAATTCTAGGTTTCATCAATATTTAGCAGAAAGGAGAGGTAGTGACACGGCATCAAGGTGATTTTTATTTAAGACAAATTTTCGCAATACTTGCGGTAGCTGGAGCCAATTGGGTGGTGCACCAGGGGTGGCTTGCCAATTAGGTGCTAGTCGTTCAGAAGAGTGAGAGAGAGAGTGTGGAGAGAGAGAGAGAGAGTGTGGAGAGAGAGAGAGAGAGTGTGGAGAGAGAGAGAGAGTGTGGAGAGAGAGAGAGAGAGAGAGTGTGGAGAGAGAGAGAGAGAGAGAGTGTGGAGAGAGAGAGAGAGAGAGAGTGTGGAGAGAGAGAGAGAGAGAGAGTGTGGAGAGAGAGAGAGAGAGAGAGTGTGGAGAGAGAGAGAGAGTGTGGAGAGAGAGAGAGAGAGTGTGGAGAGAGAGAGAGAGAGTGTGGAGAGAGAGAGAGAGAGTGTGGAGAGAGAGAGAGAGAGTGTGGAGAGAGAGAGGAGAGAGAGAGAGAGAGAGAGAGAGTGTGGAGAGAGAGAGAGAGAGAGTGTGGAGAGAGAGAGAGAGAGTGTGGAGAGAGAGAGAGAGAGTGTGGAGAGAGAGAGAGAGAGTGTGGAGAGAGAGAGAGAGAGAGAGAGTGTGGAGAGAGAGAGAGAGAGAGAGAGAGTGTGAGAGAGAGAGAGAGAGAGAGAGAGAGAGAGAGAGAGAGAGAGAGAGAGAGAGAGAGAGAGAGAGAGAGAGAGAGAGAGATGTGCAACAATAGGCTAAATAGTACACGTGCGACATGGGGAGTGGCCGTGTATTAAGATAGGCTATTCAGCGCATTACACAACATGAGACATTACGGGTCTGTGTTAGAATTCTGAAAGCATGCAGTTTGGGACGGACGAGCATTAGGCCGGGTACAGGGGACATGCATTGAGTAAATGGCACCATTGTGTCGCACTTCTCGCATTCTCGGTCCTTTGACTAGTTAAGTCAACGCCTCAGTTCATAAAAACATTTTCTCATAGTCTCAGACATACGTGACATGTGCCCATTCACGCAACACGGATTAGGGGTGATCGTGTTTCATCATATCATACAACTTATTGGCTCTTTCGTTACAAGAGCAGTTTGTGGGTGTGCTTAGGTGCCACCTTGCAGCGTTAGTCCGCTTCATGTATCAGACATGGCGAGGCTTCAGATCTTCACCATACCTCAGTCGTGATTCCAATGTAACCTGTAGAGGGAGAAAAAGAGGGGAAAGGAGGGGGACAACATTCGAGCATATCAAATGCAAGGGCACGAAAGTCCTTTACTTACCACATACTCGTCTTATCTCCTCGGGATAGAATCCCTGGGGTCTTGGTTTCTGAAGCCAGGGGGGGGGGGGGGGGGGGGGGGGGGCAGTGTGTCCTTATAGGCCGTGTGTAGGGAAACGTTAAAAAAAATCAGAGGCACTTAGTGCGAGGTATCTAGTTGGTAGATGTATCTAGCTATCGGGGTCCTTAAATCTTTTTCAACGCTGTGATGTTCTAAGGCATATCAGCTCTTCGGCCAACTCTGTTCCCTAGTACCTTTGAGTGCCGTACCTTTATAACATTTTATCATTTACACCGCTTCACTTTACCCGTCCTCAGAAGTCGAGGTCCTTCTCCATGCGTTAGTTCCTGAGCCAGTCGCATACTTGGAGGCAGAGTATTGTGTCTTAGATTCGATCCTCCATCCGGGGCTGAGCAACCATTTTCTAATAACCTTAAAAAGAGAGCAAAGCAGGGTGCACAGAAAAACTCTCCCGCTGTTCCCATATTTAAAGAAAAGCATGCAATACCTGTTCATAGTTTGGAAAACCTTTATTTGCACAATCGTTCAGCATGTAGATATGAGAGTGCAATCGTATTTGGCCGGACACGGCGATGGCTGAAGCACGTACAGTAAGGGGGGTATTTTGCAGCATTAAAAACATTTAAAAGGGTTTATTTATTCATTTGCAGGAAACTAAAAAGGTCTATCAATAGGTGAGGGATCAAGGGGCTTTCATTTCATAATTGGAAGCACAGTCAGACTAGTTGCAATCAAATTTCCTAAATGCATACCGTGGGCGTGTGTCACAAGCGAGGTTATGTATCAGTTACAATAATATCATAATAAATCGTACATTGAAACCAACATTTTTTTAACAGGGTCCTTTTACATGTTCGTCGAGTGAACCCTCCCTCTTTGTCGTCAAGTGTACAAAAGATCATATACATATCTCAGAACATCAAGTCTTATTAGTTAAAAACACCACGAGGTGTTCGTAAGTTCTTATTGACACCGGCGCCATTTTGGGCGGGGCCGGGTTAGTCCGGAAGTAGCATCAGGGACAAAATGTTTCCCACAACCGGCGGTTGGACCAGAGTCCTTTTCGGCAGTTCAAAAAAACTCGTGCTAACAGAAGGGGTGGCTATGTCGTGGTTATTTCGTTAGCGATCAAGGCAGTTGTTCCTCATCGGAAGCCTGCAGGGGCCGAGGGCTCCGGGGACTTTTGTAGAATCTTCAAGGCTGTGGGGATGCTGTCGGAGGTGGGGGCTCGTGCCCCGGTGGGCAAGCGTCCGAGTTACACTGCTGGTCAGAGTTACTTTAGCGGCCTAGACCCGCCTTCCAGGGGGCCCAGACGCCATTTTGAGGCCCCGCAGCAGCCGCCCTTCGTCGAGTCTGCAAGAGTGGAAGAGGCCCTTTGGGGTGAAAGAAATGGAACACCGTGCCGTAGGAGCAGGACATTCGGCTAGGGTGCAGCTGTGGTGCCCCCACCTGGGGGGGGGGCGAGTGAGACTCGTTCGCGCCGTCTCCCTCTCCCAGTGCACCCCACGCCGCCCCTGCTCACGGGCATACATGATGGCCACTCCACATCCCGTGCTCCACAAGTACTCTTGAGGGCCATCGTATGTCTTGTGCTGCGCAAGTATGGCCGGCGCCATCCCATGTCCTGTGCTGCGGAAGTATGGCCGCCTGCAGTGCATGTCCTGTGCTGCGTAAGTATGGCCGCCGTTGCATGTCCGGTGCTGCGCAAGTATGGGCACCGCCGTTGCATGTCCGGTGCTGCGCAAGTATGGGCGCCGCCGTTGCATGTCCGGTGCTGCGCAAGTATGGGCGCCGCCCGGCTGGAGGATTTCGGTGCCGGGCCGGGGGCTGGGAAACCGCCTATCCGGGGAGGTGGGAGAGGCTCGTCCGCGTCGCCTCTCCCTCCCAGCCCACCCTGTACCAATTTTCAGCAGAGGTATTTGTGATGGCCGGACCGGGGCTGGGAAACCTCCTATCCGAGGAGGTGGGAGAGGCTCGTTCGCGTCGCCTCTCCCTCCCAGCCCACCCGGTACCAATTTCAGCAGAGGTATTTGTGATGGCCGGACCAGGAGATACGAGGGAGGGGGTCATCTGCACCCGCCCCCTCCCTACTCGTGGTTCGGGGGACGCCACCCCACGAAGAAGAGGAAGGGACGGCCATTTCATGCTGGGCCCGTGGTGCCCCCTGGACATCCCACTGGTGATCTTTTCGATCGATGGCTGTCAGCAGGCCCCGCCCCACACGTGCTGTGTGTTTCACCTTCCGGATGGGCGTGACCGGTGACCTGCGGCATTTCGGGAACTTCCGGAGTGGGGGTAGGTATTTTGTTTGGACAGGCATGTCTGGGTAATGGGGGGTTGTCTATGCAGGCCTGTAATTGCTCCTTTTTTTTTTTTTTTTTTTTTTTTTACAGAGTGGGGGGGGGGGCAACAGAGAGTAATCAGTCCCATTGCACTCGAAGTTTGAGTCCATTAATGGAATGTATGCTAATCTGTCCGAGACTACTCGGTGTATTGTTTCTGTAGGTTATCCGAAAAAGGGTGGCTTTTCTTGTGTTAGGGAACAGTAGCGGTAGTACGGGGTTCGTCACCGGGTAACTTAGAGCTAGAGTGGGTTTCCCGTCTTAGCGTTGTTCGATCTATGAGGACTCAAACATGTCGCTGAAATCGGTCTGGCGAAATCTGTGCCATCAGGCATAATCAAACGTGGTGGTTCTATCTGGCCTGTCCGCGTCAGTCTGATTTATCTTTGTCTCACGCCTTTTCCCTTTCTGCCGGCCTGTTATTTCTGTCGGCCCTCTGCTCTTACCCTCGTTCAGTAGAGTCGGGCATTGGGCTTTCCAGTGCCCGGAAAATTTACAAAAAGCACATTGGTTTTGCCCTAAGTCTGGTCGTCCTGTGCGTAGTGTCGGGGGATTACTTTCGGGTCGTTGTGTCTTGGGGTTGTCCTGTCGATATATTCCTTTACCTACTCTGACTTCGTCTCTTTTCTTTCGTTGCATTGCTTCTTTGCGCCACATACCGAGACTGTCGAGCATAATAGGCGTTGTCTTATTACTACAAAGGGCTATTTCTAACGTTTATATTTTTTCAAGATCGAAGGATCCTATCAGTGGCCACTGTTTCTCTTGATTTTCTTTGGTATACCTGTGCCACAGCTTACTATAGGCTATGGTAACTAATCCATACTTTGTGAACATGTCTTTATTAGGGGTGCCTTCCAGCGGAGCTAGATGGTCCACCTCTAATAAACGGTCCGGGCTGAACCAACTACCAATCAGTGGGGAGAAGACAGACATGACGGCTCACAACGAGGACAAAAAGTCAGCACTGCCTATCTTATCACTGCGTGCAAAGACTAGACAGAATATTTCTATTCTACGTTGTTTGCAGGCAGTGAATACCTCATGAACCAATATCAAAAAGTCAATAAACAATCAGTGGGGAGAATAAGTAGGCCCGCAAAAAGGTCTGCGTCCTCTACCCTTTCACTATCTGCAAAGAGGAACCTGTTCTTTCCTGTTTGCAGACAGAGAATCTCCAGAAAACAATCCGCGAACAGTAGTTCGGGGTAAAAAACAATTAATCAGTGTGGAGAGGGAAATCTCCCGAGAGTTCAAAACAATCAATCAGTGGGGGAGAAAGATAGGCACAATGGCTGCGTTACCTATCCTTCACTGTTTGCAAAGAGAGAGAGCCTATTGTTTCTCCGTTTGCAGACAGTGAATCTCCAAACAAGTCAACAAAGAGTAATACTAGTATTTTCCGATCAATTAAACAATCATTTCGCAATTCGTCGTGTTTACACGACCTTACCCGGACCGTATGGACAGTTTCTTATCTTCCGAATCCAGCGCCCGATCGTCCTCTTTTCCTCGTATTCCTCACGGCACTCCTGATGGTTCCCAGTCAGGACCGTAGATCACTCGAGAGAGGTCTGTTCGGAACCAGTGAAGTTCGGATGATCGGCTGCCAGACGAGGGTCTATTGGGCAAGAGCTCTCCCGATCGTTGCAGTCGTTCACTCTGTCGTCAGGACCTCTCCCACTGGATCCACGTGTCGCTGATGGGCCCCACGCTTGGGACGCCAATTGTAAAAACAGGTCAAGGACAACCAATATTTGCCCGGCGGTATCGCCTCTTTAACCCACAAAATATTAATCAATGAAGAGGCGAGCGCTGGAGACTGGAAGGCAGGAAACAAGGTTTATTCTCTCCGGAGGAGAACACATCAGTTCGGACAGCCAGTATCGTCACGAGGTGCTCTACCCGCATCTGAGGCCTGGCCTCTTATACACAGTTTTGTGATCTTTATTGCAGGTAACACATTCTTGCAATGCTTTGAAGTATGAAAGGACATCCTCGGAATCTCCCCTTCAGGCCCGTTCCCACACACATTTACAGTTGAAGTCCCCACCCCGGTCACAATAGGTGATGATTATCGCGCAGCTGGACATTCCGCCGATTCACAGAATGTGTGTGGTTGATCGGATATCATAGGGTGGGGGCTTTGATCAATTCGAGGGTCCTTTAATGGGGGAAGCTTCCTACTGTACGGGGGGACAATAAACAGTATCCGCAGGGCCAGGTGGCGGCCTGGGAACGGGGAAGACAAATGGGCCCACAGGAAAAGGGGGTTTGTATCAAAGGGTCTGGGACCATGAAAGGAACGAAGGGAGGTGTCGCGCTGGGAACAGGATGGGGTTCTAAGGCAGAGCTGCGCTGAAGAGGGGTTTATGACCCAAGGCATGTGAGAGCGGGGGGGTGGCCAGTGCGTGGGGGGGCTTGTCAGGGCGAAGGGCTGTGCTGGGGGCCAGTGGCGTGCAGAGGGTGGTTCTGATCGAGGCACCTAAAATGGCGGGTGCGCACGACAAAAAGTGTGGCATCAGGGGAAAAGGCAAGATGGCGCAGATAATGTTTACCAAACCGTACTAATTTTCCACACCTAAATATATTGCACTGTTAACCACTCTGTTATCCTGACTACTTGCAAACCTATTCATGATGATTTGGGTTTTTGTTTTGTTTAGGCTATATCCTGAGACCCGCCCAAAGCCATACGCCTCTGCTTCTACTCCCCCCATAGCTGTATCCGGGTTCGGAGTCAGTATAGCCACGTCATCAGCATAGGCGAGAGTTTTCACAGTGCAACCATTTAATGACATAGACCGAATTACAGGATTTGCCTCTAATTTGCGAAGTAGTGGCTCTATGTATAGGGCGAAAAGCAATGGGGATGACGGGCATCCCTGACGAGTCCCTCTTTGTATATGCACTAAGTCTGAGAGCCCTCCATTTACTCTAATTTCTGCAACCGGGTCTCTATATAGGGCCTGTATGGCCAGTATATATCCTGGCCCGATACCACACCACTTCATAACTTCCCACAGATATTCCCAGGCGACCCTATCGAAAGCCTTCTCGGCATCTAAAAAGAGTGCTGAAATAGGGTCGCCTGTGACCTCTGCAGCATCCAACATAGTAATCACTGTCCTAATATGCTGTGTAGTACCCTTCCCAGGTATAAAGCCATGCTGTGATGGGCTCACCAAATGTTCAATACAGCCTGCTAGCCTCCTTGCCAGCATCTTTGAATATACCTTAGCATCTGAGTTCATCAGTGTGATTGGCCTGTATGATCCCGGGAGAGTTGAGGGCTTCCCTTTTTTAGCAATGACAATTATATCAGCCCCTCCCCATGAACCCGGTGGCTGCCCGCCTTGTTGTACATATAACATAACTTCAAACATATAAATCAACAAACAATCACGAAATATTTTATAAAACTCGACCGGAATTTGGTCAGGCCCTGATGCCTTTCCTGATGGTAAACTGCTTAATGCCTCGATGAATTCCTCCAAGCCTAGATTAGATTCTAACATTTCTCCTTCCTCCTTTGAGATAGATGTTGGGACTATATCTTTAAGATAGTTGCTAATTTCCGCTATTCCCCGTGTCTTCCCGTGTATACAATTTTTCATAGAATATTCTAAAAACATCTTATCCTATCCGGGTCTGTGACCGTGACACCCAATGGATCCAATATCTTATCTCTGCAGCTGCCCTCTGCTGTCTAACTTTAACCGCAAGGATATGTCCCACTTTCTCGCTGCACTCATAGGCTTCTTCTTTTTTAGCTAGGTATTTTTCAGCAAGCTTTCTAGAAAAGCTCTCTACAGCTTCTGCCTTCAATTCTACCAAGTTTAATAATACATGTTCCAGACTGGATTTAGATTCTACCGCAGCAGCTAATTTTCCTTCCTCTATATTCAACTTTTGCCGGATGGTTTCAGACTTTAACCTCTCCTTCTTGCGTCTTGTCAATACATAGCACAATGTTTCTCCTCTAACCCAAGCTTTGAAGCAATCCCAAGTTTGCCCTATAGAGGCAGTACCATGATTGATCTCCCAAAAAGACCTAATCCATCCCTCCATGTGCTTCCTATATTCGACATCTTGGAGAAGACTCCTCTCAAAAGTCCATGTTGACCTCTTATTCTGTGATTGCGGAACCTTCACTGTCAATACTAATGTACTATGATCGGAGATAATCCTTGGTAGCTTTTCAATCTGTGTCTCGGAACTTTCCATCAGTGAAATATGCAAACCAAAGTTTGGAGTTTGCAGGGTATTCTAGGCAAGAAAACGTACTGCGCGCCATGCACACCGCACCACCCTGGCCTTCCTGGGTATGTAGTTCTCAGAGGGGCCTGGAGTTGGTAGGTTTAGGTGGATGCAGCCTGACAATCTCAAACAGGGCAGGCAAGTACAGACATAAACCTCTGTTTGTCAAACATAATTTCCTCTCCTTACATGGTTGGATTTTTGGCCTTTCATGTCCTGTGCAATTGACCCATTCACTTATATGGGAGTACCATTTTTGCTGGAAGAAGAGAAATGTGAGAACGCAGAACGGTGTGTGTATTAATTTTCTCTGCATTTTTGATGTCCAAATGCAAATAAGTGTGCACAAAAATAAACTGAGAAAATTGATTCAGAATAAGCTGCCATAATGGGTATTTTTAGAATTCATTGTGATCTAAATAACCTACATCCGTAACCTCAGACTCCTGGGTACATTTATAAAATGCATAGCTTTACTATACACCCATTTTTAATCCATTATGTTTTCCTTATTAATTAGCTCATGGTTGGTACTTTAAGAAAAAAATCACTGTTAATTATACTTGGATGCAAAAGGAGGTCGATTTTCCGGCCTGTATTGGAAGACAAGTCTACCTGTGGAAAATATCAATCTTTAGAAATGCTGTGTGCAAAGTTGTTCCTTTTCCTGAAACATTCAGCCCATAGTAATTGCACGGATATTCTCTACGCCAGGAAAGAAAATCTGTTGCTGAATTAGTCAGGTTTCTGGCTAATAACCAGTACCAAATCATTTGGACTTAAAGCAGAATACATTGTTGTGCTGTCCACTGGAACCAGCAAACAAATTTTCCGAAAGGCAGAAAATTGATGAGGTATATTTTTTCCTTTAAAGACCATGGGTCAAATGTATGAAAAACAGGTTTTGCGATTCTCAAATTGCGATTTTTAGGGAATCGCAATTAGAGATTCGCAAAATGCAATTTATGTAGGATTTGCTAAATATTTTGCAAATCCTTCATATTCCATATTTGCAAATCCCAAATTGAGATTCACAAATAAGAAATACCTTCCCATTCATCCCTATGGGCTGGAAGGCCCATAGGAATGAATGGGAAGACATTCTCAATTTGCGATTCCCAATTAGAGAATCGCAAATTGAGAATGTAATTTCAAGGTTGCAAGGGTGTCAATAGGACACCCTGCCGCACCCCCGAAATAAGCATGTCTGCACATGTGGTGCACATACATGCCCTAAATTATATGCCGTAAGGGTATGTGCGCCACATGGCACTTTGAAAAATGCAAAAAAGTGCATTTTTCAAAGAAATCGCAAATTACAACCAACCTGAAGTTGGTGGTAATTTGCGATTCCTTAAGCCAAACTCGCACAACTTGGGTGCTTCCTATATTGCATTTGAGGAATCGCAATTAGGGATTCCTTAAATGCATTCGCAAAATAAGGAATCGCACATTTTGCTATTCCTTATTTTGCGTGTAGGTTTTTGAGTGCTACATTGCACACTGCGTAAATTGCTATCGCAAACGCTGAAATTCACTGAATTTCAGCGTTTGCAATCACAATTTGGCTTCATACATATGGCCCCATGTTCTGTGTATTTGGTCTTGGCTCATACATGCTTCCCAGAAACACATCTATCACCAATGACTGCAATGGTAGGGTTTGATAAAACCTCAGACAACCAACTGATGTTCCAAGCCTCAAAGACTTAATGTGTGGTCTTGCATTATGAACAATCAAGATGCACAATACCACTGAGTGAGCTGGTAAAGAGATCACAACATCCCACACCAAGTAAGAGGATTTAACAATCTCACACTTCTCTTTTACAAATATTTGGATTATGTGGCACAACATGCACAGTAACTAGCTTCTATCATATTCAGAGTAGACACCAGGTAATGAATGCTATACACCGGGGAAGAAGCAAACGTGTAAAAATCTATTTTGAACCCCACATCGCTTTTTGAAAATTATGCGGGCATCTTTCACAGCGAAGAGCGAATGATGTTAAATCTGCAGATTCTGGAGATGTGCTGTCACCACTGTTAAGGACTTTAAAAATATTTACAAGGTCATTTTGAGGCAGGGCTTTGTAATGGTAGCTAACCCTACTCCCAATGAAATGTCTTAACAGGCAATGTTTCTGAAAAAGTGTAAATCATCAGGGACCCAAAGTAGTGATAAAAACGGTTCAATACACTAGGAGAAAGCTACCCAAAAATTACCGAAAATGGCTGCACCAAGTCATTGTGAAAAAAAATGAAAAACACATACATACCAACAGTTCCTTACAATTAAGATGTGGAAGTATGCATTGTAAAGCGTAAATTCAATCCCTCAGAGCTGGAGGAAGGTTTGACGAAGGGTCAACATCCTTGATTTCTATTTTGTGATACATTTGTACGATTTCAAGCATAGCAATCAATTCATTTTACACCCATATTTCGTATCACTGTAATAGGACTTAATCTTCATGCACCAATTACAAATACGTATCCAGCTTCAAGGTGTAAATACAACAAAACAGTACATCTCAGATGAAGACATACAAAAGAAAAAACAGGTTTTGAACATTATAAAACTACATTCAGTGCAACTGAATATCTACAATAGTTGGGTTTTGTAGGTATCCTTATAACTTCCGCTTAAAGCAACAAAAATTGGCAAAATGGAAAAAAAACACTCCAGATCTAAACTAGAGCTATACTGAGCACCATTCCCCGAAATGTAGTGTCGTGCCCACTAGGAACTTAGCATCCTCAGTGGACCCTAGGGTTCCAGAATGATTCTGAAATTCTAAACAGACTTTGAAGTATTCCAGTCTAGACACTTGTACAGTTTTGGGGCAGGGGCAATCTAGGGCCTTGTGCGATCTCTTTAGTCTGAATAAAATACGGATCACTCAATTGGGAACTGCTTACAGTTTACCTAAATTGAACTGAGATACATTTAAATATACAGTTGAATAGACAAGTAGTCTGGAAAAAAGTACAGTTTGAGTTAACAAAATATGGTTGGGGATAACCAAAAAGTACAGACCCAACGAAGTTAAATAGTAAGGAGAGGCTTTAAAATACAGCTTCTACTTGAGAGCCAACAGAGAAATACGAATAGAATATAACTCTGGGATTCATTACAGACTCCTATTGCGGAAGTGGGAAGACCAAGCTTAGTCAGCCACACAAAGCCTTAAGAAGTCTGACTGGTACCAAAGGGTAACATCAGTTTTGCTTGTATTAAGACAAATGACAGCCAGTGCCTTATTTACTGATGAGATATGAGAAGATGCAACATCTAGGGTATTGGGAAACTTGTCATGCAGGTTCACCATGCGTGGAGTGTCATCGGCATAGAACTAAAAACTGTAAAAACTGAAAAATATGTACAGCAGTTAGGAAGGTAAGGGGGCAATATAAATGTTAAACGGAGTTAGTCTAGAAGCCCTGGAACTAGAGTAAGTAGAAGATGCTTTGCGGTCTTAAAAACGTTCAATGATTTGGTCTGTGGCCTCTAAAGGGAAAGTTCAATATGGCTCCTCCCAACACCATACCTTGGAAAGTACTGGCACTGTCAGTAGGTGACTTGATAGAGATGATGTTGAAGAAGTTGGAAAGATTTCACAGTCAAAAATCAGATATTGATTCCTAATCTGAAAACAAGGTCGCTCTCTATAGGCAGCAAATGTTTTCTAGGTGACTTGAAAGCCAATAAACTACGTCATGGCAAGCTAGCACAATTTTCTTTTGGTCTTTGAATAATTACATTAACTTGCCTCTGTATGTGTGCTTGTATTCACTGAATGGTCAGCAAATTGGCAATTATAAGATTTATTCCTGATGTGGAGTTGTGCCATGTATGCTTCTTTTGAATTGAAGTCTTGGTGGGATTCAGGGAATCCAAGAGTATTCCAAAAGAAGCTCAGTTTTCAACCGGTCTATCAATGTGTTCTTTTTATGGGAATGCGAACATTAAAATAGGCTTGAACTTTAAAAGGTGTAACAGACATCATGGAGTTCCACTGGGAAAAAAGGATTAGGTTACTTACCCAGTAACCATCTGTTCTTGGCATGTAGTGCTGTAAATTTGCATGCTTTGTATATGTCTGCCATCTAGTGTTGGGCTCGGATGATTACGTTTTTCTTCGAAGAATTTTTTTCGAATCACAAGGCTATGTTACTCCTTCTTTCGGTAACAGTGCGCATGGACAGCGACTCAATTTTTAGATTGAGTTCTCGCAGGCGGGTGAGAATGGAGTTAGAATCAGTGTAAGTTATGTAATGTCCATGCAAGTAATGCAGTTAAATGGAAACTGCCAACCACACAGGTATCTGGGGATCTACAACACTATATGTCAAGAACAGATGCTTTGTGACTAAGTAACATAATCCGTTTAAGGCATGTGTGGTTGTGGATACACATGCTTTGCATAGACTGTAAAGCAGTCCCTCTCCCAAAGCGGTGGCTGTCCTGTGGGGGTTGCAGTGGTTTGAAATAGCGTAAGTAGTACTGACTGTCCAACATTAGATTGTTGGCATGTTGTCACATCCAAACAATGTTTTGTGAAAGTGTGTGGTGTGGACCATGTTCCCTAGAAATGCCCTAGAAGCCCAAATCTTTCTAGTGCAGTGGGCTTTAGAATTAACTTAGTTTCCTTCAGTGCTTTTGCAGAACATGTTTTTTATTTTTTATTTTTTTCCCCTCATATACCATTGTTGGAATCTTGAAGAGAACTGGCCACCTCCTAGTAGTTAGTCATCCTGATCTGGCCCGGAAGTTTCCAACCAATAACCGTGATGAAGCCCAGTCCTCCAAGTTGCCACTGCTATCCCAATCCACTCCATTTCGCACCATAGTTTGCGCCCTGTGCTACTTTGGAGATAAGGGAACCGACAGGGCCCAGGATAAATCATAGGAAACCCAATCACCTGTTTTGCCAAGCCACTAGGGCCACCCAAATGTTAACCAAACTTGTGGGGTCGCATGCCACGTCAGATGAACTTGTAAAAAAAAAAAAAAAAAAGATGTTTTAAACAATTTGAAAAGGTGGGGGGGATTGGATCCTTCCATGCTCTACATTTTTCACGTCTCGCTAGGAGGATGACATAAAAAATAAATTTTGTAGAGGGATCCTTATGTTATATTCAGAGACCAGTCTGGAAAAAATAGTTCTTGTGGGGATTTCCAACGGCAGTTGAAGAGCATCTTCCAAAAAGTCCTGAATCTTGACCCAGTAGTTTTTTATCTGTGGGCAGTCCGCGAACATGTGAACATCATCCGCTGCTGGGTACCTACATCTTGGGCAATAGTGGTCGGAGTTAGAAAATGTAGCTAGTTTTTTAGGTGTTATATACGCCCTGTACATAGTTTAGGGGTGGTTTCTTTTTAATGTGGCTGGTTTGACCACTGCCTGCAGGATGGTAAAAAAAAAAAAAAAAAAAAAAAAAAAAAAAAACCAGACCACAGAACCTCAATATTTCCACCGTCCAAATTTAAAACATTACCCCAAAGTTTTTGTAGCTCTAGTTCTGTGGCGTTCTCAGCGTCGAACATATGAAATTTGGTTTTTCCACTTTCCACTCCTAGATATCAGATCAAACTTTGGATTAGATTCATTGAAGATCCATGATCTGGTTGACCACCATCCGGACAGCTGGTAATATTTGAATCTAGTGAGTGTTCCACCTGTCAGATTGGATAACATCTCCCAGCTTAGAGTTTTGCTGAAGGTCATCCCAACGCTCTAACCCAGCCATCCTCATGGGCCAAGATAAACAATCTTCAAGACAAGCCGGTGTACCGGGTGAATCCCAAAATCGGGGCTTGTGCAGCATAATATGGAATATCAGACCTTTTTCTAATGTATATCCAATTTCTAAGAGCTGCCCCCAGAGTCTTTAGTCTAACCTTTTTAAAAAACTTCGGGTCCCAGAACTTAAACAGAAAAAAGTCTTGTCCCTGTGGTATGTCTTGCAATAATGCATTGAAGAGTATGCCTAGGGAAGATAGACATTTTCGAAGTGGAATGCATGGCAATAAACAAATAGATCTGGAAAGGCTAACCCTCCTGTTTTTAGGCTTCGCCTAAGCTTTTTTCAAGAAATTCTCGGAGATTTTGAATTCCAGATAAAGGATCCTAGTTTCCCCTTGTAATTTTTTTAATAGCTGGTGTGTTAAACGATAAAGGGATGGAATTAAACAGAAACGTTACCTTTGGAAGGATGATCATTTTGATCAAATTAACTCTCCCAAAGATATTAAAAATGGGAGATGACCATCGCCGAAGGAGGGCACAGACATCTTTTGAGACTATCAAAGTTTATTTTAGCTAGATCCTCAATTTTTTGTGCCAGATGTACCCCCAAGTATCTCATTCTAGTCTTTGATCCCTCAGTTGCTAGTTCTTGGTTCCACTCCATAATCTCAGTTTTGTCTTTGTTGATAGTATACCCTGAAATCTCTCCAAACGCTTCTGCTGAATCTATTAATCTAGGAAGTGCTTCAGCTGGATTTGAAGTGAACATAAGCAAGTCATCAGCGTATAACGCAAATTTCAGTTCCAAATTAGAGATCTTAAAAGGCTTAATTACAGGGTCGGATTCGAGCAAACAAATAAAGGGCTCTATGTACAAATTAAACAGAGGCGATAACGGGCAACCCTGTCTGGTTCCACGGGCAATGGTTACCCAATCAGTGAGGGATCCATTGACTAAGATTTTTACGCGTGGTGAGCAGTAGAGAGACCTTATAGCTGTTATAATATTGTTTGGGAGTCCAAAACTTGTCAGGACTTGTCACAGGTATGAGCAATCTACTTGGTCGAAAGCCTTAGCGGCATTGACCGCTACGAGGGTCAGAGGGAGCTTTTTATCAACTGCAACATCAATCGCTGCGATTGCTTGGAATGTTAACTCATTAAGTTGCCTTTCTGGGATGAAGCCCCTCTGATCATGATGGACAATGGTTTTGATTATTTTGGCCAGTCTCGCTGCTAACACCCCTGCAAATATCTTGTAATCTGAGTTTAATAAAGAAATCGGTCTGTAGGACTCGATTTTTGATGGATCTTTATTTGGCTTTAGTATTAGGGTGACGGTGGCATCGGACCATGAATTTGGGGTCCTCTCCCCCCTCAGAAGGATTTTGTTAAACAATGCTGTTAAGACAGATAGTATTTGCTCCAGAACCAAGCTGTATATCTCCACCGGAAGTCCATCTGGACCCGCTGCCTTTCCTTTAGCCATTTTTCTGATCTGAGATCTTACTTCACATTCTCCGATATCAGAGGCAAGATGAATCTTATCACCTTCCGAAAGATTAGGGAGCTGTATCTTACCCAACCAATCTTCCACCCTTTGTAAAGAGTGACAGGCGTTAGCTTTATATAAACTCTGCATAAAAGATTTGGCCTCCTCCCTTATTAAATCGTCATCGTAGGTGATATATCCTGTGCTGGGGAGAAATAGACTGTTGATCTGGTTTCTGATCTTATCTGCCCGAGATTTCCATGCTAGAAGACGGCCACATTTCTCCCCATATGAAAAATTTTGGAGCTTGCTAGCATCCCATCTTTCTTTTAGGACTTTATCAAGGCTTGCTTGATACACTGCCCGCAAGTCATCAAGCTCTTTTTGTAGGCGAGATTTAATGTTTGACTTGTCTGCTGACGCTCTCTGAAGCACCTGTTCTTTTAATTTTTGCTTCAGGAGACCCTCTTCCTGTTTTCTCCTATTAGTTTTATTTCTTTTGATCATCATGGCACTCAAAGAGGCTCTAATAAAAGCTTTATATGCCTCCCATATCACCTGCTGACTAGTTGAGCCGTTTTTGAGCCTAAAAAAATCCTCGGTCTGTATCGCTAAATCTAGCTCAACCTCCTCTTGTGATAACAAGGCCCTATCCAAAGTCCATCTCCTCTGTTGTTCCTTCTGCTAGGGAGCAACATGGCGGCAGGCTGACGCCGGCTGCGGGGAGCTCCAATCTGGACGGGAGAATCCTTCGCTTGAAATGAGGCACTACTGCAATTGGAACAGTGAGCAGACGTGTGAGACTCCTCTTTGTATCTGCGGTTGTATTTTGATGTTTCTCTTCCGTGTCTTTCCTGTTTTTCCGCTGCAACCTACGGGGGAATCGAGAGCGCCCGGCGGCAGAACACCGGAGGAGTAGTGGTTTCCTTCCAATGGGAGTGGCGTATGTTGCAGAGTCGGTGGAGGTGAAGGTGAAGGCAGAGGACGGAGTCAGCACTGGAGACGGGCAGGCAAGGCGGCGGGAATGTCGGGCGAGGCTTTGGCAGAAAACGAGGTCGGTGCTCGCTAGGATCGGTCTTCGTGCACCTCTCGGATACAACCTTATACGGTCAGTCAAGGGGGGAGAGGGGGGGTCTGTCGCACATCTCTGGAAATGCCGGGAGGGTCACAAACTCTGTAAGTTCTGTAGGGGATTGTTACGTTCTGGGCTCTCCAATAAGGAATCATAATTTCTCTGGGTCTGGCATTACTTATACCCCTCTACAATTACTGCAGTGCGGTGAGATGGAATTTGTTACACAACGAGCCCCTAACTCATTGCAACTAGCTTGTCCCAGAGTAGAAGAGACACCTTCACTCCCAGAGCCAGAGGGCAGCAGGGGAGCGACACAGGTGTCTGCACTTGTGGCATCATCTACCAAGAACAGATATCAGCTCAGGTCTAACTCTGAATTGCAAAGAACTGGTCTTTTTTCATCGAACGATTCAGCGGGTCCTGAGATAGTCGCATTTTCTCCTAGGGGGAGAAGAAAGGAGAAGAAAGGAGAAAACCTTAAGGTCGGGGGAACCAAAAAAACAGAGGGTACTAAAAAAAACTGCCCCTTCAGCCAAAACCCACTCCATTGAAATCTTAATTTAAAATTATGGAGAATATGGTGGAGCTCAAGGGAGGTAAACCTCCCTACCTCCCCACTACTACTTCCCCCCCCGCTATACATACTACAGCTACTGGCACAGCACCCCCATCTGTGACTCTGGAGAATAGATACACTGACTTGGTAGACGATCCTGAAGCGGAGGAGCAGGTCCAAATAGGAGGGGAAATGTTTAATCATAACAATCCTCCTTCGATTCCGAATGGTTCGTCCATCTCGACCGACGCCACTGGTGACGCCGTATTGGAAAAAAACAGTGATGGTACCCCTCAAGAGAAAGCAGTAGCTAGTGGACTCACAGTTGGAGTCACTTATACACAGCTTAAGAGAGGATCTATTATCTAAGTTCGAAACGTCGGAGTCAAATCACAAAAGTATTCAAGATAAACTGGACGATGTGAGTAAACGAACCGAAGCATTGGAAGAAGATGTGGCTTTGCTCTTGGGGGGCCTCGCAACGACATGAGAGACTTAGCGACTCTTAAAATGCAAAACACAACGCTCCAGATGGATATTGAAAGACTTGAGATACACTCCAGAAGAAATAACCTGAAATTTTTTAAGATTCCGGAGGGGGCAGAGAATGTAGACGTTAAGTCACTGATATGTAAGCTCCTGCGTGAGGGAGTCTTAAAAGATCGACCTGATATAAACCTTGAGTCTGAAATCCAGAGAGCTCACAGGGATCCTTTTAGATTATAAGCTGACAGAAAAACTCCTAGGAAAATCTTGGTGAATTCTCTCACATATACAACAAAGGAGTTAATATTGGGAAGAGCACTATCAGACATCACACTCCGGATAGATTCTGTTAAATACTTAATACGTTCGGATGTGGGAAAAGTCACAGCACAAAGACAATGGGAGCTGGGGAACAGGATGCCTGATCTGAGAAGTCTGGGCACTCAGGTGCAAATGAAATTTCCAGCATTTTTTAGAGTAGTTTGGAGGAATAAAACACAACTTCCTATCACCTCAAGAAGTGGACGCGTTTCTCATCCTAATGAGAGAAAATACTAGGTAGAATACTGCTTTCTCTTAATTCCCTCATAAAGGAGTACTACTCAACTTAACAAGATAAATCTTCCATTAGAATCTATAGTAGAAGATAGTTTGTGGGCCATACCTAATAAAAATGGACAAAAAGGGAGAAAAGAGAAAAAAAAAAAGGGGGTATATACACATATGTAAATAATAGGGAACTAGATTAGGAGGAAGGATTACATATATAGGTAGAGGAAAAAAGAAGGAGAAAACCCACAAAATAGGAGAAGGGAGGAAATAGAAATAAAACTAGTGATCACATTTTAGGTGCCTACTTTCTTTTTGTTTATTTTTTGTATATAATGGGAGAAATCCCGGCCAGATAGAGTGTGCTCCCCAACAGGCGACAAGATCGCCATAGCAGGTATGGGAGGGGTTCCTCATGGGAGGTGGGCAGTTAGTTGGGTGGCAGGGGTTAAAAGAGTAAAAAATATTCCGCATATACTTATGAAGTCATATAGACTCATTGACTGGGAGCTGGGTTGTGTTTTGTTCAAGGTTAGGTCAACATTGCTAATATGACCAATAAAATTAAGATCATCAGTTGGAACGTTAATGGCTTGAGAGATAGGAGGAAGTTGGCTAGGGTAAACAAATTTCTGTACAAATCAGGAGCACACATTTGCCTACTAGAGGAGACTCATCTAGAGATGAGAGAGTGTAAATCAGCGTTTGGAAAATGTAGGTGGGTCCAAGATATCATATGTTCAGACCAAAGTGGAAGTACAAGAGGAGTGGCAATATTGATTAGAGCAAACGTTGGGATTAGGTTGGGAAAGGTTGAGACTGATCAGACCGGGAGGTGGCTGGTGGCATCACTATCATTGAGTAATAACCCTTTCATATGTGCAGCCTACTATGGGCCAAATCAAGATGTTCCGGGAGCTCTAATGAAGTTAAAAGCCAGTATGATGGATTTCGCTGGACTCGTCATATTAGGGGGCGATTTTAACTTGATTTTGGATGAAAAAATGGACCGCACATCTAGGGTTAAATTGGCACCCCCACAAAGATCACGGATGGAGCTTAAAAATATTATGAAAGATTTCAATCTTATAGACGTTTGGAGAGTTAAAAACGATACAAAAAGAGATTATTCTTTCTATAGTAGAAGACATGGACACCACTCCAGAATCAACTTTTTCCTTATAGATCAACCTTTCTTTTCTGCAGTGGAGTCTATCTCTTATATTCCTGCAATACTGTCAGACCACTCTGTTGAGCTTATAGTTCATTTTAAGCAGAAGGAACAGCAGAACATGTTTTGATACATTTAACTATCCACCTGACAATACCATTTTTTGAAATTGGTCTCCCAGTGTGTGGAGGCGAAAATGCAACAAATAGTTGCTTCGTCTTTCTGAATGTTTTAGTCCTGTCGATATAATACATTAAAGCGCTTTTGAAATCCAAAGTGTGAAGTAATCTTTCGGCTGCAGAATCTGGATTTGTAAAGAACACTGGTAGTTCAATGGATTGGTTCATATGAAAAGGAAAGATAACTTTAGGAAGTAACTTTGGTTTTGTTCTTAAGACCACCGTCTTTTTATGCAGTCGGAAGAATTGTTCTTCAAAGGTTAATGCTTGGCGATCACCAAAACAAAGTGAAGTATTTGCAATTAAGAAAGCCACTTTCCAAGATAAATACTGGAGCGGACATGAATGCAAATGCTCAAATGGTGGTCCCATGAGCTCTGTTGATACAACATTAGATTCCAAGCTGGTGTGGGTGGCGTCTTAGGGGGAATGATTCTTTTAAATCCCTCCATGAACGCCTTAATGGCAGGTATCTAAAATAAAAATGTTGGTGGTCTATTTTGTAGATAGGCTGCTATTGCAGCTAAATGTAGTCTTATAGAAGTGTACACAAGACCTAATGTTTGAGTACACAAAATAAACTATTGTGTGTAATTGTACATCAAAAGGGTTCATTTTTGGGATTTCATGAGAAATAACTAACCTTTCCCCATTTGGTTGCGTAACATTTTCTTGTTGCAGGATGTGTCTCTTTAAGAATATCCATACATGATTGTGGAAGGTTTAGGTACCCAAATTGTATGACTTCAGCAGCCATATTGCAAGGTTAATGTCCTTGGTATAGGGTGGTTTAATTTCTCCATTATTCTGTGTGAGAAGGTACGGGTAGAGTTGAAATGTCTAGTGAGGCACCGGAGAAAGTTCCAGTAGAGTGGTGAACCATGGTTGATGAGCCCATGTGGGTGCAACTAGTATTGGTGTAAGTGTGATGTTTTGTCAAAGTTTCCTGACCACAAACGGAAGTAGTGGGGTGGGGGGGGGGGGGGTAACGTATGCAAACATCCCTGGCCAGTTCATTCATACAGCATTTCCCTTGGTTAGTGGGTGTGGGAATCTGGCTGAGAAGTTTTGGCATTTTGGGTTTTCTGGTGTTGCGAACATGTCTATTTGTGAAACTTGGAGATGAAGTTCCCACTTGTGGACTTGTTGCTACGTCCTGCTGGGGAAGTCTTCAACTTGATTTCTCGTCCCCTGCCAACCCCCACATAAGAGCACACAGCGCAACACAATTCTCCCAACTACAGATGCCCACACTGGAAGATGCTGCATTCACCTTGACCCTATTACCCCAGTTTCCCACCCCAGTTAATTACCTAAGCCGGTAGTACCAAGAACATAAGACACGACTTCTATTATAGTTATAATGAGACACACCATGGCAAAGTACGACCACGACAGGGAACCCAATAGCCAACCTCACTATGAATGTACCCTCTACAACCCCTGATAGACTGGTTAATTTACAATGTACATTTAAGACATTGTGCTAAATTGAAAATACAATGTCAATGTAAGCTGTTTATACAAAACGCAATAGAAATGGTTTTTTTTAAAAACACTTGATTGCTCGTCTCTGGGACATATTCTGCTAGGATATAAATGTTGTGATCTAAAGCTAAATGGCATATTGTCTGAGCGAGCCATTATAGCTGGAGAGAGTGTCCCCCTCTTATTATAAATAATACATTGCAGTCGTATTGCCCATCCAGATTTAGACAACTTGGTTCAGTAGGTGAGTTAGGAATGCATTTAATGCTAGGTGAACAGCTTGAAGCTCTAGATAGTTGATATGGAGACTGTGGTGCTGTACTGTACATCTCATATCCCTTGGATGGTTAGATGTTTCAGTTGGGCTCCCAACCTGCAAGATAGGCATCTGCTGAGGGAATTGGGTCCAGAAACTGCCACCCTTTAGATAAGTTTTGCAGGTTCCACCAAAGCAGAGGGTGCTGTGTGCAGCGGTCTATAAACACTACATCTTGTAGATGACCATGTGACCGAGTCCATTGACGTGAGAGGCATTCCTACAGTGACCTCTAAGGTAGTCGGGCATGTGGAACTAGGACTATGCAGGAGGTCTTCATGCCTAGTAGTCTTAGTACCAATTTGGCCGGGATTTGTACTCCCACCTGAAATTGTTGGCTAAAGACAGAATGTTTTCAATCCGGACTGAATTTGGAATTGCGAACGCTAGGCGAGTATTGAGTGGCTCCCCTAAGTATGGTTGTATTTGTGCTGGTTGCAGAAAAGATTTTTGCAGGTGGACTGTGAACCCTAACTGGTGTAACAGAGTTAGAGTTCTGAGATTATTGACTACATAGGCTTCAGCGGTTTGCTTTTAGACGCCAGTCGTCGAGGTAAGGGAAGACATGAATGTTTTACCTTCGTAGATGTGTTGCTACTACAGATATACATACTGTAAAGGCGCTTGGAGCTGTAGTGACTCTGAAGGGAAGCACCATGAACTGATGAAGTTTTCCTTGGAATAGAAAGCGTAGGTACTTTCGCTGAGTGAGTGGGTTTATGAAGGTAGGCGCACTTGAGGTCCAGTGTGTCATCAAATGCCCTGGCTGAAGTAATGATAGAACACTTCCACATGGTCCGCCTTCAGGAAGTCATGACAAAATGTACTGATTTAATGCTCTGAGGATCAGATTGGGTCCGAGTGGGATGTCCTTTTTGGAATAAAGAAGTATAGGTATTAGTCCCCGGTTCCCTGTTGAATTGGAACTGGCTCTATTGCTCTTTTTAATAAAGGAGCTGCTATCTCTTGCTTGAGTAGTGCCTGGTGCAGAACAAAGAGGTTGTGTTTGTGTGGTGGGATGTTTGGAAGGGTGGTGATGAGTTCGACAGTAACCATGTTGGATAATATCAAATTCCCATTGATTGGTGGTAATGTTTTTCCATTGTGGTATAAAATAAAATTAAGATGTCCCCCTACTGGTGTTAAATGTTTGGGGAGAATGCAAAGTCATTGTTTTTGGTTGTTATTAGGAGTGCGGATGGAGTTTCAATGCCCACGTCCCTCGAAATTGTTCCCCCCTATATGATCCTCTGTACAAACCTCTCGAAGGTGAAGATAGTGTGATTTTTATAGGAGGTTGCTGATTTTTATAGGAGGTTGCGGATATGTCAGTAGTGGCAGACCTAGCACCTTGTCAAAATGATGCGGGGAAAAGGAACCAGGAATGTGCTGGTTTTAAGCGGCCCTATAGATTTTGCCACATCCGAGTCCTTTATTTTTTCAAGGGCTGTGTTAATTTGAGGCCCGAATAGGTGTTGCTTATCAGCTTGTTGTTTAATGGAAGTGTCTGAAATTAGTTTCTTCTGTAACTAATTCCTGTCCCCTCTTTCTGAACTCTTGTAGCAAGAGAGCCCATCCCAGAGTGCCCTATAGTAGTGAGCTATTAGCTGTCCTCTTAGCTATCCTCCACTGGTTTGCTTATTGTGCTGAAACCCTTTTGGCAAGAGATTCAATTAAATGTGACTCCTGGTCTGGTGGAGGGGCATCCCCCAGTGGTTTGGGAATTTGCCCTTTTTCTAGCATGTGCTACAAGTAAAGAGTCTGGTATTAATTGACCCTGAATGTATATAGAGTCTGAAGTCTGAAGGTGCATGCAGCCTTGTACTTTTTGTCTATTCTCAATGTGATAATGCGAGCTCTAACTGGATATTTAAAAATGTTATCAGCATGACAAAGAACTCCTTTTAACATTGGTAAATATTGCGTTCTTCTCTGAACATTAGTGAGAGTCTCAAAGAGAAGTCATCAATGGGATCTTTATGTAAAGGGACCTGATGGAAGGCTGCTGCCCTGGCAAATAAATCTAGAAAAGCTGAGGCATCATCTGGTGGTGAAGGCCATGAAGGATAGAGGTCAAGATCAGTATTGTCCTGTGGCTCTATATCATTCATCCCAAGATTCTTGAGGTTATGTATACTCCAATAGGTGGGGTGGGGTGGGGCGTGGCCAGCAGCAGAGCATGGCGGTTGCTTGCTAGGAGAGCTCCGGGCTCGAGCCTCCAAAATCCTGATTTATATATGCCAAAAATGATAAGTGGATGCCTGTAGCTGCGGTGTGTGACTGTGGGGTCAAGCCTGGACACTCGGCGCTGACTAAGTGGACAAGAGGGAGTGCGGTGAGCTAATATCGCCAAAGCCGCATGGTGCGTGAAGAGGTGCGGCTGCCCGGATCAGTGATCTAGCGTCGCGGATCCTAGGGATTGTTATCCTGGGGCAGGAGCCGAAGCATCGGACGGCGAAGACTGCGGGGCATATCTCTGATCTGAAACTGCCGACGGCAACTTTGCCGAAACTGCGCATACGGACACACAAGCGAGCGAGGTGGAGCCTGTGGCAGGACACCGGGACGCGCACCTACGCGAGACCGGGGATGAGGTGCGGCCTACTTTCCACTAGTGGCGGACCCCGGTGAGGCCCGATATCAAGTCAAGTCAAATGGTCTTTATTCGGATATAAAATATCCATAAAAGTACAAATCATCATACCCAATAGTACATAATATTTGATCAAATAAAAACGGATTGGAGGTTAAAAACTTCAGTATCACCATAGAACCAATGTGCAAAAATAGCAATAAAGTGCAAATTATCTCAGTATGTACATTATGTAAACAACACTTCTAGCAGTATTATTGTGCAAATTTGCAATACGTAAACTTAGACTATGTGCAAAAAGCAGGTATATGTGCAAAAAGGTTCACTTTGTCTATGACATGTTCATAGAAACTCGTGAACGTATAGCAGATTTCAGAAAGGAGCTTACTCTAAAAGGTCATATCATCACTACCTAACGGCCATATTTCATAAAAAGCCAAATTAAAATCAATAATGGCATGTGATTTGAAATACGGGATTAAATACAGTTTTGTGTAACCGACATAAAAATCACAGAAAAACAGAAAATGTAACAAGGTTTGTTTACGACCCATGCCACACGGGCAAGGAAGGTCCTCAAGAATTTTGTTAAAACCCAACGGGAAACAGAGTGAGTATTTTATACTTCCGTCCCGAAGGCGAAATAGCAGACTCCTGTTCCATCTCCCAAGGTTTTTTCTGAGATATACTTGGGGCATGTTGTTGTTCCTGTCCGGTGGTACCAAGAGAGTGGTATATCTAAAATTTGACGGTTTATGGAGCTCCATACTTTCTCTCTCCTTGCGGTATAATTCATACAATGCCCCTCTCACAGACTTTAGGTCTATACCGTCTATGGCTGAAGGAGAGGAGAAAATATGCTCCAACCCTACACTGACTAGGCTTTTCTTTACTGCCCCTAGCCAGGGTATAGAATTGGCCCGGTCACAGTTAAAACAGTCTGTAACTATCGGATATTGAGGAAATAGATGGACAGCCAACCATTCCGCTGTCTGGCAGTGATAGCACCATCTTTTCCCTGTTGACCATGGGCTTTGTAAATTGATCAGTTGGAATATAGCTGGCTCCAGAGCAAAGAGGGCTGACGCTGCTTGGATTGGGTATATTAGCAGCCATGACATCATAGCTTGCCAAGAAACTTGGGATACTCCTCCAAACTTCTGGTTGGATGGCTTTACTACATTCGCAACCCCAGCTGTCCAGAGTTCAGCTGGAAGAGCAAAGGGCGGTTTATTCCTTTTATTTTTACTTAATCTCAAGGGCACCTTTAGGATGATCCCAAGTGGATCTCCAAACCTACTAATTGTAGAGTGGGTCGTCTCGCATAGCTGCAAAATTGTTTTATTAAACTTTTATAATTCTTGGAATAGGGTCAAGGGAAACGACCACGTAGGTGCTCTGGACCACTCTCTTACCATGTTCAGTCAAACTAAAAATTACACTAATTTCGAATATATTTTATTAGGTGATTTTAATGTTAACCCATGTAGTGATCTGTGTTTTTTAGGAGAACAGGTGGGCCTGCTAGGTACAGGGACCCCCCATTTTGAGCACACTAAGTCAGGGGAGACCCTTGAGGAGTTGCTTGCCAATCATAACTTGTATGAAGCCTGTATCTCCGAGGCAGGGACAAGAACGGTCACGTTTAAGGGATATGACCCCAGCACCATACTTGATTATGTCTTTATGACCCCGGGTATTTTACATAGGGCTGCGTTTTAGAACGCTATAGTTTCAACCTATAGTGACCATAACCCGGTCTTGCTTAAGTTACTCTGGGAAGACCATATGGTATCTAAACCCCGTCCTGACATTCCGGGGCCTGCCCTACGCCCCGTAGACCAAGGGAGAAGTCTTAATTGGGCCAATGTAGTACCGGGGAATTTTATGGATGACTTCCTCCCCACCATTGAGGGGTATATAACAACTTGCCAGGACTGTTGTGCAACTGCTCAAGAGATCATGGTGGCTTTCGAATGTATTTGTGTTCAAATCTCGAGAGCCTTGAGGGCCAAACCATCTCAGATGGTGAATAAGAAACATAGATGTTTTGACACAAAATGCTCCAAAGCACATAAGGCGTTAATGGCAGCCCTAAACACCTCCCCGAGAGATAGGTTAGCGATGGCGTCCCTGAGAAAGGAATATAAGGCCACAATCAACGGGAGGAAAAAGGATATAAAGAATATGGCGTGGGAAAAATTAATGTCTACTGATGTAGTTCGTGACAGCTCTCAGTTTTGGGCCACAGTTAACCAACATCTCTTCTCAGATGTGGACAACACGGTCTTGGATTGTGTTGTCCCAAACGAAAAGTGGATTAATCACTTTAGAGAGGTGTATGGCGACACTGAGCTTGGTGCCCCCAAGAAGCCGTGGACGGCCTTGGAGTGCGCTCCCCTATCCTTTAACTTAGCCGAGGTGGAGAGAGCTATCCTGGAGACCTCTAAGAAGAAAGCCCCGGGGCCGGACGGGGTTCCGGCTGACTTTTACAGGTACTCCCCAAAATTCTGGGCAGGGGTTTTAACCCACGTTTTTACAGCCGCAAACGGAAAGGTCTTCCCTAGTAGTTGGTCCACCTCAATCATCGTGCCCATTTTCAAAAAGGGCCAACGTGACGACCCAGGGTGTTATAGGCCCATTTCCCTCCTAGACTCTGCAATTAAGATCTTAGGCAGAGTCTTGTTATTCAAACTTAGAGGTAACATCGATGGTGTGGAGGCTTATCAAATATTCAGTACGGTTTTAGGGCAAAAAGAGGTACCCTGCACCAGTGTTCCAACCTTCACCTATTAATATCCAAGTACACGGTTGCCAAGGAGGGGTCCCTGTTTCTGGCCTTCATGGACCTCTCCTCGGCATTCGACTTGGTGAACAGGTCAAAATTATGGGAAATCTTATTGGAGTCTGGGATTGACAAATCACTTGTGAATTTCATGGCATCACTTCACCAGGACCTGTTTGCCACAGTGCGGGTTACTAAGGAAGGCAGGTGCACCGACCGTTTTAAATCAGAGAGAGGAGTCCGTCAGGGCTCTATCCTGGCACCCCTCCTCTTCACCATCTACATAAACGGTTTGGGCAAACATCTTAAGGCACTGGAGGGGGACATTCGGCGTTTAGGAGAAGTTAACATCCCGGCTCTCCTATATGCGGTTGACGCAGTCCTGATAGCACGTACTGGGCTGGATCTTCAGCGTTTACTGGTATCCTTTGGTGCCTTTATGGACCATCTGGATTTAAAAATCAACGCGAAGAAATCCCATACGATGGTGGTGGGTCGCCATAGAAATAGGGGTAAGTCTACATCCTTCTTTTGCACGGGTGAGGCAGTGTGTAGGGTGACAGTTTTTCCCTATCTCGGGGTCAGCATCGATGATGTGGGGACGTCAAACCAAGATCAAGAGCTTATCATTGGGGGGGAGCCTCCTCAGCCCTCATAGGGTTTGCAAATAGGTTAGGGGCCAGGCCCATGGAGGCACTTTTAAAAATGTATAATTCTAAGTGTATATCTATAGTTATGTACGGGTCTTCACTATGGGGGTACTTTTCTCAGGACGCAATACAAACAGTGGAAAACAAGTTCCTGAGACGTCTTCTCTCTGTACCCCAGTCTACTCCTACTTTCTCTATTCATGGGGAGGTGGGCTAGATCACGTTACTGATAAACTTAGACTGGCTCCTTTATTATTTTGGTTAAAGACTTGGCTAAATTATGAATTAACCCTCAACCATGCTATTTTGCACGATGTCATGACCTTGGACCGTGTAAAGAGAATAGCCTGGCTGGAGTATGTGAGACACACTTTCCTACAGCTAGGACGCCCGGAACTATTTACCTCCCCTTCCGGGATCAGGAAGGAGGACATTAATTGGACCAAATTGCATTTTATGGATAGGGCCAGATTAGCTTGGGAGGAGCAAGAACTGATTAAACCAACCGTCAGATCACATTATTTGCTATTGATTTCCCCTTCCCTTGAGCCCTATCTCAAAATTGTAACCAAGCCCTTCTATAGACATCTGTTAATTAAATTCAGATTTAACTTAATTCATTATTTCCTAGGCAGCTACCCGTCCTGGAGCAAACCAGAAGAGTGCCCTCCGTGCAAATGTGATGAATTTTCCCACCAGGACACTATGCATTTTACTATGTTTTGCAGTTTATATTCGGATGCTAGGAAAAAATATCTGGTTCCAATTTTAAGAGAAGCTGGCTTCGTTCAAGTTAGGCCGGCTCTAGTTTATTTACAGTCCTTGGGCAGTACTACCATCATATTTGGTGTAGCCAGCTTTTTGGTGGCGGCTCATAGAGTGAAAACAAATTTGGTGGCATCGAGGGACCTTACCTAGCTCTTTGAGCCGCACCTTAATCATTTTTCTGCATTGCTTTTGTGTCCTAGCGTTGTATATAATGCCCTGGCTTGGTCCTTGTAAATCCATGTAATTTGTAAATTTGTATATAAATGTTTTAAAGTCTTATGATTTTTAACAAATCGAATAAAGTGAATTTGACTGACTAATTATTTCTTGTGTTAAAGATGCAGCAGAGTTTCGCCATATCTTTAGCCAGAATAATACAGGCCGTGACCTGATGAAGTCCTCCATGTAGTGAAGATTTAATTCCTTATGACATAAGGGTAGGTGCTGAGATTAGGGCCCCAAATACCTTTCAGCAAAATCTATTTTCTTCAGTTTGAATACTACTGCAATTAGTGTACCCCACACCTCTGCGCCATAAGTCGCTGTCGGTATACATTGGGCTCTGTATATCTGTACTAATGGAATTACGACCTCTGCCTGCTTTGGCTGTCGGAGGCTGATGATTGAGTTTATAGCCTTAACGAGTTTATTTTTTCCATGGACCACATGTGGCTGCCAAGATCCTGAGTCTGAGAAAACTAGACCCAGGTAATGAAAAGTGCTAGTGCTTTTTAGGAGCTCTTTTCCTGACACAATGTGTTGAATGCGGTGCTTCTTGGCCCGCAAGACATTATGTACGATATATTAAAGTTAGTGCACAGGTCCAAATCTGCCATAAAGGATACAAAGCCCATTATTAAAGTGCGAAGTGCTTTTGGTGTGCGGCCCATCAGGACCGCGTCATTCACGTATAAAAGTACGGGGAGCAATTTGCCATTTATTTTTGGGACATCGCAGGATGATTTAGACAGGGATTTGTTTAATTCATTTATATAAAGAATACAAAGTAAGGGGGCTAAGACACAACCTTGTCTAACCCCCCTACCAATTAAAATATCCCCGGAGACCGCTCCTTCATTGTTTATCCTAACTCGTGCTTTCAGGTCTCTATGTAGATGCGCCAGAAAATGTACAAGTGCCTTATCCAACCCGTAATTTAAAAGAATCTCCCAAAGCCGTGAACGATTAACAAAATCAAATGCCGAACTTAAATACATAAAACCCAGATACAATGGGGCTTTTTTGGCGATGGTATATTTGCCCAGTATCAGATTCAGGTTCAAATACTGTTCTACAGTTCCCACATTGCACCTAAATCCCAACTGACAAGAGTTTAAAATTTGAGTGTCCTCTGCCCAATTCCTAATTTTATTAAAATCACTCTTCATAAAATCTTCAAGGTATTATTAATCAATGATATAGGGCAATAGCAACTAGGGTTTAATCTATCGCCCTTCTTGAAGATGGGAACAATAAAACTGTTCGACCAGGTTTTTGGTATGGTGGTGTGGGACAGATTGTTAAAAACGTTACATAATAAGGGGGCCCAGAAATGAGGCTCGGATTTAATTAGGTCAATTGATAATCCGTCAGCACCTGGCGCTTTATTCCCTGCGCTTTGGATTATGGCATCTTCCACCTCGGATATAGAGATATTAACCGTATCAACTGGGCAATAGCTATCGGAAGTCATTGTTGATGCTGTATATATTCTTGAAAAGTGCTCTTCCACATTTTGCTAGCTATATTGCAGTTTATCGGGGTGATATTTGAGCCCAAAAACCTCATGGATTTTACCTCACCCCAAAACCCAGTGACATCTCTAAGTGCAGTGGAGCGTGCGAGAGAATCCCACCGCTCCTTCAATAACTCCTCTGTCCGTGTTTTTGTTACTTTCTTATAGCGTTCTCTCAGGACTCTGACCAGAGACCTGTCCCTGGGTTCTGCTACTAGAGCATCACGTAATTCTCGATTTTCCCGTGAACAAGTGCCATTAAACCATCTTGGATTTTTGCTCAAGTTACTGACTGGTTTAGAGATTTCTTTAATGCCCGCACATAACTCAGTAAAGGCCTGGATGATCTCTGGGCCTTGGTATCCACTAGACAAGCACGTTTCTACAAATATGGGATAGGATTTTATGATACGTGCAAGGAGGGCCTTGTTGTCTACGCCCTTCCAAATTACTTTAAGTTTGTCAGTGGATACAACCAGATTCTGTGCCCCTATTTCCTTACGTGTTGTAAATTTATTGGCAAATTTAATAGTTGTCAGAATTGGGTTGTGGTCACTGTGAACAGTACTTAAGACATCGGCCCTTGCTAAATAATTCACAAGGGAAAAAGATATAAAAACAATCAATTGTGGATGAACAACCGCGACCTCTGTATGTGGGCAGTGGGCCTTTATCCGTCATACAACCAACTTTCTCCATAACGTTAATTAAATCCCGAGTGGCTAGGTGAATATGCAATTCTTGCCTTCTTTTACACGGGATTACCCGGACAAGTGTGACAAGTGGGTTAACCATGCTTTGGTGCAAATGCGCATTAAAGTCACCCCCCAGACAGATGCCATCCAGTTTGCCATGCCTTTGTTCATCTACAATTTTATCAATAAAATCAAACAAATTGATAAAATTCCTATTGGGTTGTGAAGTAAAATCATTGTTATAAAAGTTTATTAAACATAATGTAATTCCTTTAGAATAGATTGTGGCTTGGAAGTTACAATCGTTTGTCTCCAGGGGTTTAATATTGCTTCCTGCACTAATCTTTATCCATGTGGATAGTCACCACTAGGTCGGCCAGCTACGGGAAGTTGTACAATTTTATTTAGACAAGAAAATCCCTCAAGAAGCAACCCACTAGTACACTGTTTCTTGGAACATTAAAATGTCGACATTACTGATCCAATCAGTCCACTCTGCCATTTCCATCTTTGACCTTAGACCGGCGATGTTCCAACTAATTATGTTTAAATTTTGATTTGAGGGAGCAAGGTCATCGATGGAAGGGCAGGATGGCAACTATTCTTCCAAGTGATCTTTATGAGAGGTACTAGTGGACCTAGGTTCGATCCCGACCCGATTAACCGTATCTGCAACCTGGGCCTGGTCTACAACATTCAGGAGTTCTTTTGGTGGTCAGTCCTGGCTTTCCAGGTCAGCTAGAGCGCTAAACCGATTATGTGTGGGATACATTGGTGTCCTTGGGTTATAGGCTCTCTGAGAAGGTCTATAAAAGAAACCTAGGGGTAACGAAATTATAGCTGTTGGGGAACTGAAGTAATCTGTTACCTTTCAATATATATTTTACCACAGAAGGGTGTCTAAAATTCACAACTAAGCAGTCGCACATGATATTCTTAGCTGAAGATCCGATCCATCCCACCCGTCGTACCATCAGGATTTACTTTGTAATTTCCACACCCATCCCTTTGTGCCTAAACAGCCAGTCAATACACTTATTTTTAAGTTGGTCCCAGGACTCACTTTGCTCTTCTTTCAAAGGGGGTACTCCAGCTAGAATTACAACGTAGGGACAAGCTTCGGGGGCCAGTTGGAGGACAACCTCCGCATGTTTTTTAGCCCGTGTGGCAGGGATAGGCTTGTTGTTTAAATCTTTCACTGATTTTGCGGAGGCTGACACAGATAAGGCAGGCGAGGCTGCCGTAAGCAAGGAGGTTTGGCAAGGGGGCCTGTCTACTTTAGACAACAATGGTGGCGGCGGTGTGCCCACCACAGTGCTGGATGTGGCATTGTTAGACGGAAGATTTTTATCAACATCACGCTCATCACACAAGTTTTTAGTACCAGATATGTTGTGGTTAGCCAGTACCCCCCCCCCCCCCCAGGACCCCAATTCACAGCCCCCATATCTTTCAGAAGTCGTTCGCCCCGATTTGATCAATAATAGTAACCCCTTTTCTTTTAGCATCTTTTTTCACCAGGCTTTCTAATCTATCCAAACGTTTTAAAATAAGATTAAGCTGTTTGTCCATTAGACTTTTCAATTGATTAAAAGTGGAGTCCACTATGGTGCCAATTACATTTCCATTTATCCTATCTTGTGTGCCGTTTACAGGAGTTGACTCAGTCTGTGTGCAAATGGAATTGAGTCCCGATCCCATTGTGATTAAGTCAACAGTCCTGTCATCTGGTTGCACGGTCACACTGACTGGTCCCCCGCTTATTACAGTTTTTCCCCTTGACCACATACTCTGTGGAGTTGGTTGACTTTTATTGCGGGGTGGTTGTTTCCGCTTATTAAATGGCAATTTGGAGGGGCCTCTCTTCCTCTTTTCTCCTACAGTCTTGGTGTTAGAGACCAGAGTGGTGTTATCAATATTAGCTTCACTGTCCTGCTGGGAGTCGGTAATGGCAATCACATTGCTGTCAGACAGCGAGGCCACCGATGTTTTATCATTATGGGTAGGTTTAACAATTATTATGCTCTGTGATAATGGCAGAGAGGTTATGGGACCGTCGTTCCCTGAGCCATTGAAAGAGTTTAAATCGGGTGCAGATAGTCCCATTGACAGCCTTCTTTCAGTATTTGCGATCTCGGTTGTGACCATATTAAATTCACTCTCTGGCATGCTTTCGAAGGAAAGGGAGATAATAGATGTATTCTTGGAAGCCTGGTTAGAGGTGATAGTGGTCCGTTTCCCCATGGTACTGTTATGCACTCACCTCAGGTGCGCCTTAGAGGGGTGGCCCGCCGGCCACAGACTGTCCCGCCCTTGACCCTGTCTTCTCCCGGGACACTCCCGCGCAGCGGCTCAGGTAGGTGGCTAAATAGTGTACGTAGGGAGTGGGCGGAGCTCAAGGAGACAGCCAGGTGTGGAACTAGCCTAAGTGCTCCTGGGACTTAGAGTCCTGCACTAGGGCTGCGGCGTCTCCTCTTCACCAGCGTCCCCCTTAAGTGGTGTTTTGCGGATTCTCGCGGCCCCCAAGGAAGGACAAAAGCAGCAGCAACAGTTTGCCTCAATGACAAGGCGCGATATGCCGGAACGCGGTGACCCACGCATCGGAGCCTGAAGAGAGATGGACAGTGAGGGAGGACGACGGGGGCTCCACTCCCTGTAGGTGCGGTGCGGGGCCTGGGCGAACAGCGGAGTCGCCGCTCGGCAGGCGTGCCCTGTGATGGTGGCGGCCATTTGTAACCAAGCTGCATGCTGACCTGGGACTGGAGCTGTAGGGAAACGATTACTCCTTCGTGCCCTCCCAGAAGTGATCAAACAGACTGGCAGAAGGTAGTCACACGCTGCTCATGATCTGGGGAGAGAGGGGCGAACTATAGAGGGCTTTGTTGTGCCCACGAAGGAGGCCCTAATTTGCTCATATCTCTGTATTAATGCTGGCCTGACATTCAGTGAAAACCGGTGGGGACATACCTCGTGCTGTTCTACCACATTGCTGGGCCTGGATGTACCCGGGAGGAGCGGAGCATTAATATGGGTGTGATCGTCTGGCATTTTACCCAACTACGCGATTGCCCTTATCCTCACCACCGGAGCTGGGGAAAGGCCACTGAAGTAGCACTGTCCAGTGCAACAAACAACGCTGGAGTTGACAATTGCCCTACTAGGGATTGCTGGGGTGCCAGACGGGGACTGTAGGGAATCGATGGACCATATGAGAGTACGGGCGCTGCACGCAGGGGGCAGGAACCGCCTGGCAGATTTGATATCTCCACTAAGACCAGCGGCGGAGAAGGATTTTACGCGTGTGTGTGGTGAGACGCACTTTTTTGTGGAACTTTGTCTCGTATCTTTACTCTAGTGCATAATTACACCAAGAGCAATGGGCAAGGTAGGTCGTGCCAAACCGAAGCAGCAAGACCAGTGTGATGCGGACCAGACACAAATAGGTCTTGGTGGTATGGGCGAGGCGATGAGCTCAGGATAAGTCTAGCACTCCTTAGTGGGGGGGGGACTTATCCTAAGCTGGATCTTATTCTGCGAGAGGTACACGACACACGGAAGGCGCTCAAGCTTCAAATAGGATCCCTATCCACAGGATTAAACTTGCTCAGGGCGGACCATGTCAAAACGGCGGAGACGGTGAAAACGCACGGAATGACACTGGCGGAGCGGTCTCCCAAACAGAAGCAAACGGAGACAGATGTGAAACAGTTGCAAACACAGGTGGCCACTTTACTGGAGAGTGTGGAAATAACATCCGGGTGTTTGGCCTGCCGGAGAGAAATTAGGAACCTGATGCAGCAAGGTATTTGGAGAAGTGGTTTAGAGACCATGTCACGACAGAGGGACTCTCCTCACAATAATGCATAGAGCGGGTGCATAGAATACCTACTGAGAGACCAAAACCAGGTGCTCCTCCAAGACCCCTCATCGTAAAGTTATTGAACTACTGCGATCGAGATGTCCTACTGCAAAAAGCCAGGGTGGCGGCGCCGATCAACTTCGAGAATGCGAGGATTTCTTTATTCCCGGATTACACGATGCTTGTGCAGAAGCAAAGATTCTCCTTTATGGCGGTGAAACGGCGACTTAGGGACCTGAAGTTACAGTATGCATTATTGTTCCCGGCAAGGCTCAAAATAATACATGCACAGAAATAATATTTTTTTTGAGAGCCCTGGAGACGTTGAGGACTGGCTGGAGGTGATGGAACTTATCAACGTGGAAGAAACTGCTGCGCTCACAGAGGAGAGACAGAAATCCTTCGAAAGTACCTCGACTGGGCGTAGAGGCCGTCAACTGCGGAGGATCAATGGGTGTGCACGAGTTACCTCACAACAGATACAAAATGTAAATGTAAATGTAGAGGTACTTGTGTAGCGCACGACTACCCGGAGGCATCTCGGCGCTTGTAGGAATACCGCTGAGGAACCCTTCCTGGCCTTTCCCTGTGAAGTGCCCACTCCTGGGCACCCCCAAGGTGAAGCCAGGCATCCTAGCGTTGTTGGGGCCGTTGTGGAGATTAAGCAAGCTATTGCCCAGAGTTGCAGAGTGGGACTCATGATTAGAATAGGCACCAATGCGAGAATTATCAGGTCCGAGGAAATTGAGCCCAAGACCCGCCGAGGCGGGAATTGAACCCTGGTCCCGGGCCAGACTTCTGCATCGGGGTCTGCCGCTCTAACCATTGAGCCACACTTCTCCAAAAGACCAAACAGGTGGTATTGGCCACGTCGACCTTCACGAATGCGACGAGGACGACCACTAAATCCTCTACAGAAGAGGACGCACACGGATCGGACTCCGAGGGTAGTGTGGCTTTGTTTCCTTTGGCAACTCCACAGCTGATCACGGACCTGTTTGGGTGATGGACTCACACAAGTATTGTAACTTTTCGGTTGTATTTTCACACCACAGCTGCGCTAGATTAGGCTCCTCCCCTAGACAGTATGGCTACATTATATTAGGCACCATTTGATAGTGCTCTTGTACCGTAGAAGCTCAAACCTGGCAGATATCTGATACACAGTACCATGTGCAGAGCGCAGGCGCAACCCCCCATATGACGAAGGTGCTATGTATATTCCCTTTTTGTTTTCCTTTTGTTCATTCAATTTTTGTGTTCGTTGAAGATCCTTGAATGTATGATGGATCAGTTGAGGGTTTTGGTCCGATGCAGTTTTGAGATTGGACAGAGTATTTGGGAAATTGGGAGGGGGGCACGGACTTGAAACCTCTGCCATTGTAGTTAGGATGGTCTGCCGATATGTTACGTTGTATTTTTGCGCACTATGTTTAATGTCAAGATGTATACACCAGGGAAGTACAAAATTATAACTTGGAATAAAGAGGTATGGGCACGATACATAAACGGCACAGGATACACGCCCAATTGCAGCGTCGGAAGGTGCAAATAGTCTACCTGCAAGAGTCACACATGATCGAAAGTGAGGTAGTGAAACTCCGGAAGAAATGGAGGGGGCAAGTGTTCTCCACCCTCTACTCTAATTATGCCAGAGGTGCCACGATTTGGATAAGACATGGGGTGCCTTTAGTTGCGCAGGAGCAGAGAGTTGACAAATTGGGTAGATAGGTTATTGTTAAGGGGACATTGGACGGCCAATTGGTAATCTTGGGGAATTTTTATGCCCCTAATTACGAACAAGACCAATATTGGAATACGTCGAGTGGGGCATTAGCGGGCTGGGAGGCATATCTGATAGAGCCAGAGATTCCTGAGGCGGAAGCCGGGAACTTACCCTTTTTAATTTGTGTTGAACGCATTGCCTGTGTGTGCTATTTTAAAACCTCGCACTTATCGGTGCAACCTTTTTAAAATAAATTGTTCATCCTCACCTACCATACTGGCTCTCCCCAGGGGCTGAGCGCGCTTCCAAGGGACGATTTGGGCTCTCTTTAGTCACGGGTTCAGACACTCAGGCGCATATCCACGGGCGCCATCTTGGGAGGAGTTGGAGGTCGGCGGGCTAGTGCTGCGGGCGAGTTTATCCACGCACTACAAAATGAACCACCCATCGTGTTCGCGCATCGGGTGCGCCGGAGGCGCGCCAGAGGCAAGCCCGTCTGCGCCAGCCCGGGCCCAGGGCCAGGAACCCCTGCCATTTCCTCCAATCACATTACCACCTACCCACACGAAGCACTCCTTCAATGGAGAACGGAGAGAAATGCCTCATGTAGCAACTTGCATATCCCAGAGAGTCCATACACCCATTGCAGTTTTTGCAACCACTTTATGCATGTAAAAAAGTCCACCGACCATACCACGACCTGCCTACGCATGGCCCTACTGAACTGTAGGTCATTGCCGAAACATTCCCTAGAGATCAACCTTCTGATTCAGGACCATAAACTTGATGTACTACTCCTAACGGGGACGTGGCTGTCCTTAAACTCTGAGCCGGATATAGTTCGTGCTCTCCCCCAAGGATATCTTATCCAGTCCCAGAACAGGCCCAACGGCAAAGGGGGTGGAATCGCCATAATGTATAAAAACCATCTTTCCTGCAGGATGGCCGACAGTGGCATCTCAAGACTGTGAGAACTCTTATTTCACTATCCAAATTTCTCCTACAAGAACTATGTCAGGTCTTCTGGTGTATCGCCCTCCGGGCAGTCAGGGGCACTTTAGCAGATCGCTATTGGAGACAGTTATCTCCTTAGCCACCACCTCGACCAACTTCATTGTACTGGGAGATCTAAATCTTCACCTTGATGACCCCCTAGATAAAGTGGCGGGTGAATTAGTACTCGACCTAAAATCCGACGACCTGTGGCTCAAAAGCCCATATGCTACACATATTAAAGGGCATCTTCTTGATCCCATATTCTCCAATATTCCACTCTTGGAATCCAGTCATCCGCTACCTATCCCCTGGTCCGATCATTTCCTTATCCCGTTTAACTGGCAAATCCCCACGGACATACGTCAAGTCCCGGTGATACGAAGCCAAGAAAGACCTTGGTCCAAGCTCTCACCTGAGAACTGGACAAGTGTATTGGAGCCGTCTGCCCCTTCACACAACCCAGATCTGCTGGTAGCAGACAAAAACTTCACAAGCTGGCTTGACCGCTCGCTTGACTGCGTCCTACCTAGGAAAGGAACGGAGAAGAAAAGCAGATTGTTTAAATCTCCTTGATACACGTCAGAACTTAGGGACCAGAGAAAAGGATGCAAAAAATTAGAATGGGCATGGAGGAAAGACTGGGCTAATAACAAGAAATCCACCTGTAGATTAGGTCCTACAAAACCTCAAAGCCGCCCAGGCTTCTTTTTTCGAGGAGAAAATTCAAGCCTCCTCGAATTCTTCCAGAGAAACCTTCCGGATAGTGAAGGAACTCTTGAAAGTCCCTGATCCTCCACACGCCCCCGATACTTCAGGGTCCAGATGTAATCTACTTGCGGAATGTTTTGACAGCAAAATCCAATACATTTTAAAAACCCTACCCTGTAGCGACTATCCACCTGAACTCAGCAGTTCCAGCGCCCCAATGCCGGGTCCACATCTGGATTCCTTTGCCCCAGTTACCAGGGAAGAATTCCAAATAATGTTTGCATCAATAAAAAGTGGGTCTCCTAGTGACCCCGTCCCAATGCACATCATGAAATTGGTGACATCAACTATCACCCCATTGGCCACTGATCTAATCAATTCTTCCTTCTCCCAAGGTATTGTTCCACCCAGCTGGAAAATAGCTATAGTAAAGGCATTATTAAAGAAACCACAGCTGTATCCCTCCGGGTTGGTCAACTATCGGCCTATCTCATTACTGCCGAGAATTAGTAAGATCGCGGAGAAAATAGCCAACCAGCAACCGTCCTACGCAGCTCCCAGACAGGCTTCCGCCCTGGCCAGGGTACAGATACCGCCCTCATAGTGGTGGTTGAAGAGGCGAGGCAGATCTTGGATTCAGGAGGATCAGCAGCAGTGATCCTCATGGACCCAAGTGCGGCCTTTGATACGGTCGATTATCATATCCTCATCCAGCGCCTCAGCAGTGTGGGAGTCTCGGGCTCAGCCCTGTCGTGGCTAAAATCCTTTAAATAATCGAACTTTTCAAGTTTGGCAAGGTAACGCCCGCTCTAAAATCGATCCTTCTCCAGTGTGGTGTACCACAGGGCTCATCGCTGAGCCCGACACTTTTCAATGTATATATGTCCCCATTGGAAGATAAAGTCACTCCTTTCGGGATTAAATTAGTTACTTACGCTGACGACACACAATTGGTCGTCACGCTTACACAATCAGATCACTGCTCCGAAAACCTCAGATCCTGTCTGTCAGAAATTCATGGCTGGATGAGTATATCCCTGCTTAAATTAAACGGAACTAAAACTGAGCTTATGCTCCTAGGACATAAGACGACATCCATAGCCGACTCCATGTGGCCTACATGTATGGGAGCAATCCCCACCCCAAAAAGCGAAATTTAAAGTCTCGGAGTATGGCTAGACCAAGATCTCTCGCTCAGAACCCAAGCTAAGAAAACGGCTGCCATCTGCTTTGGCCTACTACGTACTGCACGAAAAGTCCTCCCTCTCCTACCTACCCATTCCTGGAAGCTACTTATTCAGGGCTTAATCCTCTCCAGGTTGGATTACAGCAATGCCCTGTATCTGGGTGCCCCAGAAGCTACTATAAACAAATTACAACTGATCCAAAACTCAGCAGCGAGACTGCTAACCGGATCGTCAGCAAAGCGCTCAGCCAAACCTGCCCTCAGAACTCTCCAATGTCTGCCAATACGCGAGAGAATTAAATTCAAATCTCTGCATTATGCATAAATCTTTACAGGGCAAGGGGCCCCCCCATCTTGAGGAGTCTGGTGGGCCCCTATAAAGCCAACAGGGCACTCCCATCTGACCACCTGTACCTTGCTAATGTTCCCAGAATAAAGAAGGCACGAACAGGAGGACGTCGTTTCTCCGTCAATGCTGCAACACTGTGGAATTCCCTTCCACTTAAGATCCGAACTGAACCCAGTCTCCAGAAGTTTCGTAAGCTTCTTAAAACTTTTCTCTTCCCTAAGGTTCCATAAAATATCGCTTTCCCCACAGTAATCTCTACTCTTTAGCGCTGGGACGCTCACGTGTAACCATGCGCTTTATAAATCCTCTTCCATTCCATATCCATGGATATTGGGAGGTGATTGCAAAGTTGTACTAGATGCATCACTGGATAGGTCGAACCCACCAGTACAGGGCACTGGGGTACATAACCAAGCGAGGCACTACTAAGATGGACAGAGGGGTGGGGTTAACATGATGTCTGGCGAATGCGACATCCACTACATAGGGAATACTCATATTATTCTGTGGTACACGACCTCCACACAAGAATAGATAGGCTGCTCTGTTCCAGCGGGATAGCGATGCAGGTGACTGACTCCACTTATCTCCCCAAGACCTTCTCAGATCATAATCCCCTGGAATCCATCATCACATGGGGTAGGATACCCACACCTGTCCCAACGTGGCGCCTCTGGCCACAAGTCCTGGAGGATCAAGTATTCCAGAATACCCTTTCTACCACTATCGAACATTACTTTATACACAACAGTAATACGGCCACGAATAAACTGATAGAATGGGACGCATTTAAAGTGGTGGTACGTGGGAAGGCTATTGGTACGACGGTGGGCGTAAGGCAAGAATTGCATAAATCACTGGTGGAGGTGGAGGAGACATTGGGCAAGCTAGAAAAAGAGGCAATTACGGATGCGGACAAAAAAGGCCCTCTACAAGAGGTGCGAATCCGCCACGCGGAATTATTAGAATCTCCGAGAGTCACAGACTATGCGGCATTCACACAACGTACCCACAGCAAGGCAGACAAGGCGGGAGCATTATTAGCTCGCATTATACGCGACAACCCCCAACCAGTGGTCATACCTCGGATTATCACAGATAATGGGGACATAGTTTCAACTCAAGGGGGGATTAACGCAGCGCTCCGCGACTATTACGCCACATTATATGGGGTACCTAATTACTCTGCTGGGAACCAAATAGTGGATTTTCTGTCCACCCTAACCTGACCAATAATTTCAGAACCGCTGCGAAAGGGACTCATAGGATACGTTGCACCGCAGGAGAACAGGGTAGCGATGAAGGGGCTGCCGCGCAACAAAACACCTGGCCATGATGGGCTCCCCATTGAGTTTTATGACACATATGCAGAGGTACTGGTGCCCAAATTAGTAGACCTATATAAAGAGGTGTGGGAAAAGGGCTTTCTACCTACTACGACGGCCCAAGCCCTGGTCATTACACTGCCAAAGCCAGGCAGAGAGCACATGGATATGGCAAACTACCGGCCATTATTGTTGCTGTCCATGGAATACAAAATTTTAAGTAAAGTATTAGCAAACAGACTATTACCACATCTGTCCAAATTGATACATATAGACCAAACAGTTTTTTTGCCTGCTCGCAGCACTTCCCTTAACATAAGGAAATTACATTATTTGCTAACAGAGGCCCCGAAGCGTTACCCACATGCCGGCTGTCTTTCGCTGGACCTTAGACAAGCCTTCGACTCAATACACTGGGAATATATGTTCCAGGCACTGGGAAAATTTGTAATACCGATAGAATACATAACGTGGATACGAATATTATATAGCACCCGCACGGCACGCACTAGAATGGGTGGACACATCAGAAGAATATACCATACATAAGGGGACGAGACAGGGCTGTCCGTTGTCCCCCCTCCATTTTATATTAGCATTAGAGCCACTAGCCCTAAAGTTCCGACAGGATTTCCTAGATTGGGGGATACGAATAGGTAATTCGACTCACTTATTTTCGGCATACACCAATGATATCCTCATGTACATATCTGATCTCCACAGACCACTGGCCGCGCTGTTTGAGACGTTTCACAGTTTCGAACACCACCAAAACACATGCATTTTTCTTTGTGGAGCGGGAGGGCACTGCAGAGGTGGATATCGGAGGCACTGGTATCCAGGTCGCACAGTCGACCTTTAAAATTTAGGCATACAAATATATAGAAAACACGAAGACATGTTGAAGGGCAATCTGAATAAAGCAATCAGAGCATTGAGAGCTAGTGTCGCTTTCTGGAGTGCGTTGCTGCTCTCTATAACGGGCAGAGCAGCTATTGCTAAAATGGTTGTGTTGCCGCGATTGCTCTATTATTTCACGAATTTGCCATTGGTTGTGCCGCGACATACTTTCAGTTTACTCGACACTCTGGTTACAGATCTCATCTGGGGTAAGGGCAGGAGACGTATTAGCCTAAAAAAAACTACAAGTCGGAACTAGGGCGGGTGGCATAGGAGTGCCTGATTTTCGTCCTTAGTATTATGCCGGTCAGCTGCAGTGGTTGTTGTATTGGACGGCGGGCCACAACCTGCAAGAAATCGACTATACCGCTGCAGACTTGGAAGTGGGTCACTACACGCTTTGTTACTGCTGGGTAACAGGACCCCAGCAGATCTTTCCCCATTACTGCAGACGGCATTACGGTGCTGGAGAGCTGCGTTGCAATATACACCACACACACACAACGCGAAGGTACGCAGGGAATATACCATTATTAGGCATCACGCTAGCAAGTGGTAGGCTTACGAAACGCAGATTGACGCCCTGGCTAGATGCGGGTATTAGTACTGCGGCGGATTTGTTTGGGGTAAGAGACAATAATGGATCATGATAAGTTTATAAAATCAGACTGGCGCTCCGGCGCATTTGTACTTAATGCATACAGCACTGATTAGATTTATTAAGACGCATTTGGCCCCACAGAGAACAGCCCCTCCCAAGAACAAATTGATTAAAATGGTATATTACATGGGTGGTGGGCGCCATCTGGTTAAATGGTTGTACGCTGGTATTAGTACACACACATGGTTCTCCCTGCAAAAGCTGAAGACCCTGTGAGACTTGGATATGGGGAAGGAAATGTCGGAGAAGGAATGGGCGAGAGTGTTAGAACATCCCAGTAAAATCCCACGCAATGCCAAATTCATTCAAACCATGGTGCTACATCGGGCATAATTAACCCCGAACACACTAGACAAGATGTTTCCCCAAACACAGCACTTATGTCCGGGATGTCTTTTGGAAGGAGCCGGCTTTATACACATGGTATGGGAATGCCCGAAGCGAAGGAGATATTGGGATACAGTACGACACATGACAAACGGCCACGCAGCTCGCCATTACTGATACACTGGGGGAGTGCATTTTGGGGTTACATGCTCATGCCACTACCCATAAAGAGCAATATCGATTTGTAGACCTTGCATTTATACTGGCTATTAGAAATATCACTATGAGGTGGAAATCCCGTAAATCCCCGGAAGTGCGTGCCTGGCACACAGAATTGCTACGCTGGGGCGGCGCAGAAGGTGCGGCGCTACGCAGAGCAGAAATCAGGGGCTTGCGTAAAACCCTGATCTCCCTTGAATGGTAAGTTATGTTAGAAGGGATGCGATCACAGGATTTGGATTCTGTTGCCTAGGAAATGGACGTTTAGTACAGTAATGCCTCAAGCAGAGTGTGTGCAATAGAGCAAGGTTGGGACTTAGTGCAATGCAGAGTGTGCGGACCAGTGTGCGGACCAGACATTTTAATGAAGATGCCCACTGTGTTTTTCGGTACAGTGTGTAACGGGTAGACCGAGGCCGTGTCCTCAGGGGAGGGGGGGGGGGGTTGGGGTATTGTTTTGGGTGTTATTGTATGTATTGCCTTATACTATACTAATGAGAACACATAGTATGGCTGAATGCATAATAAGTACTGTAAAGATAGAAGTTCATGTGCATATCTGTGTAAACTGTGGATTTTAAGAAGTAACGCCTTGTTATAGATGGATATCTAACAAGATCCTCGCATAATTGGGATGTATGGTCTGATACTATAAAACTCAATAAAATTGGTTTAAAAAAATAAAATATATGCTCCAATAGGTCATCATCATCAGTATCCTATATATGAGAGGGGGATTGATAAAGTGAAATGCCTTCCTCATGAGACTCCGGTGAAAAATTAGGAGGTGGAGTGGTAGGCTGTGATGGAGACATATGTAAGTGTGGTTGTGTATAGCTAGTGTCTTTGTCCTTTTGTTTTTTAGGAGGGAGTGGTGAAGTGTCCAGACCCTCTTGAAAAAACAAAGGCTTCTTAGAAACTTGATCAAGAAAACACCGAAGGGCCTTGACTCAACTCAGGAAGGCTGAGTCCATATAACTAAAGAACGAAACTATTGCCAGTACGGAGCTCAGTTCTCCAAATCTTTGACTAGACCTTATGAATGAAACATGAAGATCCACTTTAATTGCACCACTAAATGGTTTATTTCACAGTGGTCTCTAAATTTTTCAAAAAGCGGATTTTTTTAACATATATATTCATATAATACAAATGGACGGATTAAATACAATACATTTACACCAGACACCTATACCCACTAAATGTACACCATCATACGTACCCCTCACAAATTTGGCCAAACACAAGTTTCACACACTCTCACACTATACACACACCGTGCCAGTGCGGGTCAGGCTTGCTGTTGCGTAACCCACAACCTGGACCACAATATTGTTACTCCCAATGTGAACAAAAACTAATAAATGCAATACATTCCAAATACACTGTAGATATGATTTGCCATATTCTCACTAAACACAATAAATCTTTAGCTATTCACAATTTGGATGAAAATTATATTTGACATGGGAAAACAAGCTTTGCTGGCTGAACAATAATCTTCTTTGTTCCATTCTGTATTTGCTAACTTTTCTGTTTTGGATCAAGTTTGAAGAGGTGATTTCGATCCAAAAACAAAAGTTTTGGGCCTGAAAGTAAAACATTTCAGTCAGGGATGTTTTTCGCCTGGCCACTCTGTTCCGAATCAACAGGTACCTTTTGTTTTGGTCTGTTTTGGAGATAGATTCTGTTTTGCTGGGGGTGGAGGTTCTTGATAGGGGATCTCTCGGTGCAGAGCCTGAGAGCGGGGCTTCCGAAGATATTTTTCGTTTTATGCCATGGCTTTTGTGCAGTGGCGGCCTACAGCAGTGGGAAGTGATTTAATGTTTCGGATCAGGGGCCAAAGTACTCACGATCTGACTATCTTGGAAGGATTCCACCAGCTCCGAATCTTTTTCTTGGTCGGAACTAGAACTTTGTATGGAGACAGATTTTTCTTTGGCTGCTGATGCTTCTTCATCTTGTTTATCTCAGACTGAAGAGGTCTTCTGCGTCGTCAGTGTCTGTGCTGCATCTCGAGACAACAAGAACGTCTGTCACAAAGTTTTCTTTGACCGGAACAGTTTGCAAGCCTCAAACATACTTTCTTGATGATCGGCCGAGTGGCATAAATTACAGACAGAGTGAAGATCGATATGAGAATTTTTCTCGGAAAGCGTTTTGTATCGGAAAAAAGATCAAGTCGGACGTGCCTTTAGGCCGAGGAGGCGATCAGATGACTCCAACCTGTTTAAATTTCTTCATACGGAGGAGAATCTACTGATGGAAACAATACTGTCCGATGTAGAGGACTATCTAATGTAACGGAGGCCGAAAACGATCTCAAACTGGAGAGTACATCCTAATCCGTTGGGAGGAAAAAAAAAACACAATAGAGTCGATGCCCATGCACACTGTTACCGAAAAGAGGAGTCACATAGCGTTGTGACTCAAAAATAATTCTTCACAGAAAAACAACTTGTAATCATCCGAGCCCAACACCAGATGGCAGACTTTGGCAAAGCATGGGTAACTACAGCCAAACATGCTTTGAACATCCTTTTCCTCAATCCAGTTTGAGGACTACACAGTAGTGGAAGAATCATGCTATTAAGTCAAGCCCTTCAATGTTGATGGTGAATAGCATGATGGGTAACTACAGCCAAACATGCTTTGAACATCCTTTTCCTCAATCCAGTTTGAGGACTACACAGTAGTGGAAGAATCATGCTATTAAGTCAAGCCCTTCAATGTTGATGGTGAATAGCATGATGAAGAATGCTCAGAGTTATTTTAAGTGCTGCCTTTTTCTTTCCCTCTTGAAGATGCGCATCAAACCAGTTTGCAAAATGAATGATGGGCACGGTGTCAAGTGGACATTAGCCCAAATACCACAGACTAGCCATGAGAAAACACAACTGATGCTTACCAACTGCACGAAGGGTATATGACAGAGCATTAAAAGGAAGTCTTTCTCAAAAGAAACAATCTTGAGGGTAGGGCATGTTCCGAAATCATGCTTCATAAGGAACAGAAAACAGTTGAACTATCAAGGAAGGGGAATGTGGGACACAAGTGGTTCAGATTCCCATAAAGGGACATTTTCATTTGGAGCTTCACAAAAACACTGCTTATCTGACTCAGTCTTGCTCCTTTTCTAACCACAGCCAATCATGTTTTTACTACTGGCATTTTAAAGTGAATTTGGCAAATTTTTTTTTGCAAAGATTTGTTTTCACTGCTATTTTACATGCCGGAGGTGTATTTGCAGATGTGCTGATTTGAGGATATTAATAACACAGATAATGTTTAAATCTATAGGATAATGTTAGCAACATAAATGATAGGAAAGCAATGTGGGAAGAATTAGCCCATCTTGGAAATATAGGATTAAAAATTAATCCAGCCACAAAATTAGAAAAAAGAACCAGACCACCATCATCATGAAAATGAAGTAGCACACGCTTACGTAATGCTGGGCATAAAACTGTGTTGCTGACTGGACTTTTTATTATGCATTACAGGTGACATTGTCTCTACCTCAGAACTGTAAGGGTAAAACAGTAATCGGTTCATAGCCTCTAGAAACAGCCTTGCCATGCAAAAGTGGGTTTGCTATATGGCCCAGGTTCATAGAAAGAAAAGTGATCTTAACAATTGCTAGGAGCAACAAAACAAAAAAAAAAAAACAGAAAAATAACTCAGCAGGTGGATACCTTGATCATAAGTACCTTTCAGAGATCCAGAGTACGTTCTTTCCCTCAATCAAATCTTCAAACAGACCTACTTTCTAGGTCAGAGACTACAACATGTCAAACATACATTGTTGCATTTGAGTAAGATGGCCTTAAGGATATAGTCTTTTCTTCCAAGGATTGTCTCAGTCTTCTGAATTAAAACCAAACCATTTTACTACAAGTATGTTCTTTGTAAATGTGAAGAGGCAAAGCTAAAGCTATCTGATAACCTAGTTAACTTTAAATTAAATATGGCGTGATCAGTACTAGAATGACGGTCTCTTAAACACCTGCACCATGACACATGATGTAGTGCATAATGCATAACAACCTAGCAAACCCCTGAATGGAAAATCTAAAGCTCATTCTCCTAAAGGGAAGGCAACTCCTGCAGCCTTACTTGGGAGCATACTCATTGCTGCAATTTTCAAAGTAGGTAGTTTGATATTAGTCAAGACTAGAATTACTGCAAACTGGATGTCTTACGAGCCAGGCATCTCTACAAATTGGGTAAAAGCAGTACTCATGGTAAGAAAGTGGATTCATGGGGGTGAAGTCCACCACAAGGATTATGACCAGAAGCTTGCAGGATAAAAAACAGTTTCAATAATTTAAACCGGAGTTCAACTCCTGGGCAACTATCGCACAGTGCAAACAGGCTTAAGTGTGAAATTGTATATAGCATTAAACAGTAACAAAACAGTTAAAATGTAACAAGAAAAACCAATGAAAATACCCCAAACAATTAAAAAACCTAGAGAAAGCTTTAATGAGTAAAGTGACACCATAACAAAAATCCAGACAGGAGAACAAAATAGGATTTTTAAAAGATTCAAGGCAAAACTCACAAAGAAAACGTAAAGCACCAATTAGCAGTCACTGTTCACAGTTAACTGGAAATTAGGCGCAATTTCCAGCAAACCCCAATAGAACATGACAGATTCATCAAGAGGATTTGTCCTTGTCAACAATTTTATCTTCTGACTTCGTCTCTGAAAGGGAAGTCAAAACCTCCCAGTGGGGCAAGGTTTTTATCTGCAGAGGTCGGAAAACAAATGTGGGATCACACTGCTTCACCTCCCAGCGGGTTCACCCCTAAGCATTATGGTGGATGTAGTTCATCAAGCGTCTGTACTTGCACAAAAGTTCTTTTGAGTGTTTCACCAGGTTGGTGCAGATCAATGCTGGCCATCTCTAAACACGTCTTTCTGGATTATTATCCATCAGCAGTAGAGATTAGGCATGAAAATATTTGGGGTTGCTGAGCAGGCTGCCAAAGTCTTCTCGGGTCACAGTACCTCTCCAGGCGCGCAGGTACCTCTCCACGAGCTCGTCAGCTCAAAGCTCAGGGGCGACCAGCTGGGCCGGTTGAGCGGACGAGCTCGTGGAGAGGTACCTGCGCGCCTTGAGAGGTACTGTGACCCGAGAATACTTTGGCAGCCTGCTCAGCAGCCCCAAATATGTGTTGCCTAATCTCTACTGACGTCGGATGATGATCCAGAAACACGTGTATATAGATGGCCGGTACAACTTTGCAATTACTCGAGACAATCCTGCAAGCACATACACTTGGTGAACTGCATTGACCACAATGCTCAGGGGCTACACGCTGGGAGGTGAAGCAGTGTGATCCCACATTGGTTTCCTGTCAGCAAGAGGTACACTCATTCAGCGACAGAGGACCACAGCCAACTTAAAGCCAGGATTGCACGAGATCTCCATACAATGCGGTCATGTCTGCACATGGCAGACCTCACAACTCCCCTAATACTTTTTCAATTTGTTCATAACATTTGAGGCTCTAACTGTTCAGAGCTCTCGGATTCTCGATTCATTTTAATTGGAAAGGCATTTGTCTAAAACCACTCCCACAAAAACCTTCTGTTCTTCAGTTTCTCCTGGCTCTTACTTTTTTTTTTTTTTTTTTTAAGGCAATGCTCCATTTTATTGCCGTATGGTACCCTAAGAATTGCCCATTTCTTTGTACAAATCTAATAAGGAAGGTTGAATCGAACTTGCCTAGTAAATGAATTTGGGATTACATTTAGGTAACTTAAAACTGCATTAAATCCTAAATTGGTAATTTATGGCTCTCGTCCATATGACCATGTTATCCATGAATATTCTTTTGTTTTCCCATGCTACAGTTTTAACGTGCGACTGTAAAGATATCTGCTTTTATATGGGGCAAATGAGTTTCGCATCATACTCCCTCACTTCTGGCAATACTAGTTATCAAGCATGATAACATTATGGGCCTTCTTTACAAATTGCACTTTACAGTAAGTTTACGCTTTTGACCAAGTTATCTACTTTTCAGTGTTCACAAACTGGACTTTTGTAGTAAGTTAGACATACACTTGAGGTAAGTCCTACACAAACATGGCCAACCATTGCCTATGCATGGTACTGGAATCGCCATTATTTCCTATTGAAGGGTGTTGCAGTACCAGTGGATGGTCATGTATAATGCTGGACTTACTACAAAAGTGGGTGTAACAAGACTTCTATTATCCAGATTGAATTATTTTTGATTACACATTATTATGTTAATATGTCAAAATATGCAGTGCTTCCATGCATACTTTAAGGTGCCTTCTTACTCCATGGTTTTGTGCCCACTCCCAACAAGCAGTCTGTCTAACACCGCACCTATTCCAATACCTTGCATACCATCTCTAGGCATGTTCAAATGAGAGATGAGGAGCCATCTCAAGCTCCATTTCTGTATCCCTATGCAGGCTATACGTTTTGTTATAAAATGCACGCAGAAGCTTGCTACTACATTCCTTCTATCATGACGAAACATACAACCCTGGAAACTACCCCTTCAGTTGCCACGCTCGCAGACATTTTGTGCACCAGAGAATGGTAATCTTCCTCCTTAATGTGAGAAATAGTAGCAGTAGTGAACATCTATCAAACCAGAGAGGTATTGGCTAAATGGGGTTAGGCACTCATTGAATCTGTCACCATCAACTGATTAAGAGACTTGGCCTCCATTACTCTGAGCAATTCATACCAATTACGTAATACACCATAAATTCAAGTTTCAAACAGAACACCATCTGCTCTCTTGCAGTCCCGGAATCTATGAAGATACCAAGCTGACTTCTGCCCAAATTGCTTAATCAGAGCTTCTTTCATCCGCTCATAGACTATCTGGTCTGCCACAGGCATTCTTCCATTGACTGCTATCCCTTCCAGTGGCATGCGCCTCATTAAAGTAGCTGCCTTAGACACATCATTTAAGGCCTGCGCCTTACAAGCAACTACAAAGCTCACAAACCATTTCAAAATACATGTCACATACAGGTGCTCAAGATAATTTGGAAGCTTGGTCACAACCTGGCCTGAACAGGGTTTGGAGTCACTCATCCCAGATGGAGCGGTCATTGCTGTCATCCTAAGTTACTCTCTCACAAGAGATATACTTTCCCTTACCAACTCTTTCTTTTTCCTACTGTTTCTCCTCCCACTCTCTCCGTTTCGTCTCCCGTTCTCATAATTTCTCTTCCCAGGCCCATTCCTCTGGTCTGTTCCGCCCCCTCTCCTCCTTCCCGGTGAGCTAGTCTCCGCTTCTTCCTCTCAGCCTCTCTGGCTTTATCTTCCTCAGCCTTGACTTTCTTAAGTGCCAACTGCAAGCTCAGGGTTTCTACTAGAATCAACCCATGTGAGGGATTTTGTCCAGGAATTGGTGACAGTGGTACCATAGAAATTTGAGGTGGTGTACACACCTGAGATATTCTAGAAACTAAGGTTGGTGAGTATTGATGCAACTCGCGGGGGAAAGAATGCATCAGGGGACAAAATTGGTGTGTCTAGGATTGATCTGTGCTAAGGGGATCCTAAAGCCTGAATCCACAGCACTCTCTTCCTGGATTCTAACCATGGTTCCCTCTCCAGACTCCAAAGTCAACCACAACCTCAACCATTTCACCCAGTATCTGAAACTGATCCCAAATTAGCAAGGTCCCCTCTGTCCCTACTCCTGGGAATCCTCCACCCTCTGTCCTAACATAAATCATTCATCTGATCTATGGACATGGTGCGTAGGTCAATTTCCAACCTTGTGTTTTCCATTGTCCATGTTTGTCACCGTTGTGCGTAGAATAACGGTGCTTATTGTACTACTGGCACAAATTAGAAATGCCCAATGCCACAACTGCATGCAGGTTCCTAAACATTAGGCCTTCGCTGCTTGCCACCAATTGTCAGAATCCATTTCAGACCGCCATGTGTCAGGCAAGGACTACTGGTCCAACCCTGGGGGTAGAGGCCTTTTACTCCTGATGTCACAGAGCCTCACCTACAATGGATTCCATGCAACTTGGCCAAATTCTTCATTTGCACTTGAATTTCAGGATACTGTGTTGCAAGTAGTCCATGGCTCCCTCGGAGGTGGGATACAGTATATTGTACACAGGCTCACACGTCAACATGCGTCCAGCAACATCTGCTGCAAAAACAAACATTATCTAGCATAATGGCCACTTTTATGAAAAAAGTAGTAGTATTTTATTTTCAATCACTATCCAAAAATATAACATACACAACCAATTACACAGTCCTCCCCTGAGGTCGTGGCTCTAGTGTTTCTTTGGCGGTTCCCTGTCCCATTCACTTAGTTAGTGTTCATGGTTAATCCCCATTCACTATTAGTAACATCCATTGTAAGCCCCACTAGTAGCCAGTATCTCACAATTACACTATTGCTTTAACTTTAAATCACTAGTGTTGCAGCACTACTGTGCTAATTTTACAGCAAGTTCCCCTGGGGGCTGACCGTCCATGATCCCGTCTTACCCACAACGGTAAGTGTGAAGCAGTAGGAGTTCCTGAGTGTGTCCCATCCACGGGTGCTCGCAGCAGCTGAGTTCAGGTGAGTTGTTTGTACATGGCCCCTATGGCGACACTCAGCGGGTGAAGGGTCCTTCACTCGTGGTTACGCTCCTGAAGTGACCGAAGGCTCTCTATGGTTCCTCCGGTGGGAGTGGGGAGTGTTCGGTTGGTCTCCCAATAAGAGGTGGCGCTGATTATCCTGTCTGGGGTCCCGTGCCAGGATTATGGCACCCTGGAGCTCTCACTTTTCTGATAGGGCAGAACAAGTTACAGTCCTTCATGCTCTTGCTGACCCTCTCTGGCATACAGTGTTACTGCAACTCAGTCCACGGGCCCAGGCTCGAACAACATAGTGATATTCTCCATAGCAACCCCCTCCTGTCCTACAGGGTCGCCGCCTTGCTACAGCACATGGCTACAGCCCTTACCACATGCAGTCTTTCCCATAGCAGCCCCTCTTGGCTTACAGAATCTCCACCATGATACAGCACAAGCCTATGGCCCCTAAGGATCGGCAGTCTCTTCCTTGGTGGCCCCTCCTGGCATATTGGGTTGCCCCTTCACTACTACGCACGGGCTGTCCCAACAATTAAATAAGCCACCCCTCAGTAGGCCATGCAGCCCTCAAGGTAGGGTGCCTGCTATTTAAAATTGCTACATGGAATAGTATAATTTTGCAGTGTACCAAGAGTGTAAGTATTTAGAAAAAGGGACTTAAAAAAAGTAAACCTTATCTGCCTAAACCTCTTCTAGGCTAATTAGCATTCCCAACCAGTTGGACACCGTCAGTGCCTCCCCTTAATGAAGTTTTAAAACTGCTCCCAAAACAGGATCAAAGGCATAAGCCTTTATGCAGGGAGACCCACGGTTGAGCGTTGTGATCCATATCAACCCAGGAGCGACGACTTGGAAGGGTCCAGGAATTTCATGAATTTGAAAGGGACCAAGATATGGCCTGACCCTTCATATGTGTGTGTAAAGGGAAGCCTTTTATTTATTAGGCTCTCTGTCACCAGGCCAGTGGTAGGAGGAGCCAGTTCCCAAATCAGTTTAGTGTAGAAGAGGATTCTGCTAATTTCCGAGTCATATCGTTGGCTGGCACAAGTTCCTTTCAGGGGCAGAAAGATTCTGCCACGTTTGATTTGCTTCAAAATAGTGGAATGAGAGATCATGTGTAGTAAGACAAGCAGAATGTGCTGCAAAAGCATGAATGGTTGCCACAGGGAAATTATTTTTCATAGGTTAGGGGGTGTCCAGGAGTCACCCCTTACCCACTTGCTAATGAAGCCTACAAAGCTGCACTTCACTTACAGCTCATCAGGCTACTTGAGACCTGTAGAAGAGCTGAAGAGGTGTGACCTGCTGTGTGATACTTGTGTGAAGTTCTGATGGGCTGGACCTGCTCCCACTACCTAGGAACAAGAAGTTGATTCCAAGAGTCAGATGGCTGATCTCCTGTGTGGTTACACACAGGACAACTCTCTAGTTGTAGCAAATGCTGGAAAAAGAGCAAATTCCCAAACTACTGAGGATATCCCTCCTCCAGACAAGGAATCAAAATGAAATCAATTAATCGTAGCATTTGTAAAGCGCACTACATACCTGTGAGGGTCTCAAGCAGATAAAAACCTTGCCCCACTGGAGGATTTTGACTTCCATTTCAGAGACAAAGTCAGAAGATAAAATTGTTGACAAGGACAAACCCTCTTGATGAATCGGTCATGTTCCATTGCGGTTTGCTGGAAATTGCGCCTAATTTCCAGTCAACTGTGAACAGCGACTACTAACTGGTGCTTTACGTTTTCTTGGCGAGTTTTGCCATACATCTTTTTAAAATCCTCTTTTGTTACCCTGTTTGGATTTTTGTTATGGTGTCACTTTACTCATTAAAGCTTTCTCTAGGTTTCTAAATTGTTTGGGGTATTTATTGGTTTTTCATGTTACATTTTAACTGTTTTGTTACTGTTCAATTCTATATACAATTTTACACCTAAGCCGGTTTGCACTGTGCGATAGTTGCCCAGGAGTTGAACTCCGGTTTAGTTACAACCAATTTAGGTAAAACTAGTTGTGTAGGTATGTGTGACGAAATATGATTGGGTCATAAATTACCTTTGCTCTAAAGTGCATTATCTTTGCCTAACTGCTTATAATATTTACAATAACTATAGTGCACTTAATTTATACACAAATAGTGTGCAATAAATACTCATATCATCCATTGTGGGTGTACTGATTTCAGAAGAGGGGAGGGCGCAATACAAAGCAGCTATGATTGAGATTTTCTCTGACACGTCTGCCTCACTCTAAACACTCCTTTCCACTCTAGCATAACTCAGTGAGCGTGGAGTAAAACCAATGCTGTCCACCTTTATGGGTGTAGGAGATCTATCTAATGTGGAGTAACATCATACTTTCTATCAAGCTAATGGTGCAAGATATATGTCAAAATCAAGGGTCTGGGTGCCCTGACCAGGGCACCATTTATTAAAAATAAATAAAGAAAACAAACGTGAAGTCACTCATAAAATATTCATGACTCTGGGCATGGAGTGCCCCAGAGCCTGTGGGTTGCTCTAGCAATTTGCATACTTGTGTTCTGTGTTGCCCCAGGAAGGGCAAGGGCACCGCCAACGAATGGCAAAGTGCTCTGGGGCAGTCAGGCGCACAAGAACCCCTTCAGAAGCGCCCATATTATTTTTCCCAAATGGTACCTTATGTATCTTGCGGACTGCATTTATGACCTCACGCGATAGCTTATTGTTTTTTAAACTACTTCTGCAGCTTGTGCTTTGGAGCAAAGGTTCTGGAGTGTGGGGACTACTTATAAGCATGTGTATATTTGTAAATGAATGTGTAGTAATGAGTAGTGATTGTAAAACTAGATTTATTTTTATGTTGCTGCGACAGAGAAACTCCTCTCATACATGGATTGGAGCGAAGAGCAGTCAAAGAGAGCTGCACATGTGGTTGTATTTGTCATACTTGCGCGGGAAATCAGTTTCAATGACTGAGGTATCTATCACCCTAGAAAGGAAAACAGGCCCTTGTTCTTCTGCAGAGAACAATCTTGAATTTTATGTAGGGAAAGAGTCCGGTCTTGAAGCAGATTATTTTAAATGTACCTGTTCCTTTAACATGAACTAATTTAGGTCCATCACAGCAGTTGAGTTTTTATCTGACACTTTTAGGTGCAGAATGATTAGGCCTATTTTATTTTTGGCCTACTACTGCTGAAATTCAGCTTGACGTGTACAAATCCGGTCTGTGCTGAAACTCAGTACTTCACATAGCGCCACCTTGCCGCCACAGAGCTATTGCCGTACGTAAACACCTGGACCCAAATGACGATGTTCTGAAAGAAAAGCACTTTATGGAATGTAGGAACATAAGACTATTTATTTAAACTTCAAGATTTGATCAAAACAGCTGAGCACTCGGCCCCCACCATACCCCAAAGAAAAAGTGTAACGACCTGCGTATTCGGTTATCCTGATCCCCATCACTACGCCAAGGCTGCCAGGTTCTTACAAGATCTAGACTGTAAACAGGCAGTTTAGACTGCGTATGCCCACTGCGGATTTAACCAATTGCAAAAGACTGCGAGTCACTTCCGGATAAGGAGTTATGTAAACAGATTAAAAAATTGGAGACCTCACAAGGTACTGCAGTGGGAAAGGCAAGTCTCCCACATAGGCACTCAGTGCTTTTCTTATCAATACTGGCTTTAAGAGTTCATGTCCACAACGTAATGGCACATGTTCTGCAGCACTGTTTTATACAACCAGTACGGAGAGGGGGGCATGCAGGAATGTGCAGAGTCCCACTGAACAGAAACAACTGAGCATAAAACAGAGCAGGGGATTTGGAGTACTAGTGCTGCTGTCATGCTGATAAGATGTCAAAGTGTTTATCAACAGGTGAGACAGGGTATTTCCCCCTAGTTTTATGCATCAGCAAAGCGATTCTCTCATTGTATAGCTCGCAGTCCAACAGCCCTCCACGCTGGTCTCACAAACCATGCGTTGGAATGTAGCAGACAATTGTCGGGAGAAAGAAATCCATAGTGGCTGCTCCGGAGATCAATACAGGCAGCTGCTGGGTTGCGCAGGTGTTAGGACCCTGAAGTACCGCTGCTCAAAAGCTGCAATGTTTCCAAAGTTTGCCATGTCAACTGTGGAATGGCAAGCAATACAGCAGGAAACAGCGCACTCGTACATCAATATGCTGACCTCCAAATTTAGTTAAAAAAACTTCAAGGAATAATGTGATCACTGCAACAACTAATAACATAACAATTAGACAACAGAATCTTTTCATCACCTTTCCGCATCTTTGTGGCTCTATTGCTAAATTTAATTTCGGTAAATAGGTAGCTAGTGCCATCTACAGGTCACCGCTAAATAAATGCTACTACTCTAATGAGGCACGAGCGAGAGAAAAAAAAACAAACAAAAAAAAAAAAACGCACAGCATTTCCCTTACGGGAGCGAGCAAGGGCACCATCTGTTTGAAAGTTAAATTACAAACAGATGGTTTCAAAGCTCGCTCCCGCAAGGGAATTGCCAAACGTGCACGCTCTGACATTGAAAGCAATGCACTGTGTGCACGTTTTTGGCCTTAAAAGCTAAGCGATTCCAAGAGGTCCCCGCCTATGCAGCGCATGCGCGCTGAGTAGGCGCGACCTAAAAATGGGGGTGTAAGCCAGCCAATACATTATTTTTTTTTTTTAAATCAGTAAATGTTCTTGACTGATGATGGAGGACTGCCAAGTAAATCCATCAGTGTACATGAGCAATAAGTTACAACGGCCTCCAAGAGGAAGTCATTGTTTCGGTCAGAAAAGATCGATGCCATCCAATTAAGCAAAGAGAATGAACATACATGTTCTTCAAGAAAGGGAGCCGCTAACACCATCAGAGGACTACTTGCATGTTCAAGAAAAAATTGTAGCAGGATATCATGTGCAGCAGCACAGACCTCCCATTCCGCCAACACATCAAGAGCAGCAGCGCAGGCCGCAATACCAAAACGTGAACACTCGAGCTCATGCGCCACAAGGACTCATTAGCATTCCATAATCCAGGTCAGGAGAAGCCGTGTTGGAGAGGCATAAATCCAGTGCCCATTTAAAGTAACATTCCAGGCAGTGGAAGACAGGTTGCACACAAGTGAAGTTTGCAAACGAAAAGACAATCCATAAGCCACGCTTAGAGTGGCCCAGGGCAGGGTAACGTAGCATTCAAGCATACGACTACGGAGTTGTATCAGCCGGTCTCAGCTGTTTTCCGCCACAGACAGAGCAGCCATTTCGATACAGGCAAATCAACAGCAGCACCCCTGCAGCCAAGGCAAGTATTAGTGGGAAGCCGCCGAAGATGAAGGAAAAAATAGAATGAAAAAATGCTGGTATGACCCCAAATATAGTTTGGAATGAAGTCACAAGGCCAGAGCCCACAAGTTGAAGAAAAGAAAAAAAAAGGACAAACCTGTAGTAGAAGAGGCATTGAAAATGGTATGGATCAAGGCACCGAAATGAAGTGGGAGATCAGTATTTAAAAGCGCCTGCACCTCTGTGCGGGTGTTAGCCACATGAAGGACGAATGTTTCACGGGAAGATGGGACCGCAACTTCTTTTTGGGACAATAATGCTCTTAATCTGCTCAATTTATTGAACTCTGCTTTCAAGGTCGGAATGGAAGGCCAAATAGAGATATCAAGCCTACAGCAAAAGGGTTTTTAGAATATACTCAGTAAGAGTGTGGCGCTCTGCCTGATGTGAACGTCTGAGTATGTGGAGAACTAAGTAATAGTAAGGTGCGTGAAGAGCGAGTGGGGAGCCCCTAACCACTCAACATGAAAAACAAATGAATTTCACAAAACTAGAGAAAACAGCATTGCTCTCGCACCCAAAGAAAACATTTAAGGTTCGCAGAAGGCAAACCGTTAGAGTAGAAAGTATCTCAACAGTATCACGAAAAGAACAGATGCAGATTCTTGAGTATATGTTCCACGATGAGTTGTTTAATCAGTCTACAAAAGGTCACAATCAGCCGACACGTGTTTTGTCGTGTGAGTGTGGTTCTTGGCAAACGGCGACCGGGATACGCAAGAGGAGGGACAATACACTTCGGAAAGAGACGCCGAGACTGGTCGGCTTTTGTTTTTACCATAGGATCCCCTCCCGGTAACTGACTGATACGCACACGTATTAAGTACACGCTCTTCACAAGTCAACGCCGTGATGTTTTAACTGGAGTGGAAGCATACACACTTGCCTTCCGCCTTTTCCTTTTGAATGACTACTATTTAAACTAACGAATCCTGTCCACACTTGGTTGATGTCCTTATTTGAACATCTACCCTTCTAGACCGATTTACATACAGGCTAGCCACAGGCCCTGAAGAGTCGTGTTGTACCACACTCACACGACGAAACACGTGTCGGCTGATTGTGGCCTTTTGTGGACTGATTAAACAACTCATCGTGGAACATATACTCAAGAATCTGCATCTGTTCTTTTCGAGATACTGTTGAGATACTTTCTACTCTAACGGTTTGCCTTCTGCGAACCTTAAATGTTTTCTTTGGGTGCGAGAGCAATGCTGTTTTTTCTAGAGATATCAAGCCTCCTGTGTGGGGGCGGAAAAAGCAAGTTTTTACACAAACTACACGTTGTGAGACAAACTACACGTTGTGAGACAGTCACAATGTAAGGGATGCCAACCAGCATGCCGCAGCAAGCTTTAATATTTAAAAGGAAATAGCTACCGTTTGCAAGCAGTGTGAATCTAGGTGCGATAGCTGCCACTGGATTACCCTTAAAATACAAGCTAAATGTGGTGCTTTTAAATTACAAGCGCCGTGTAACTGTATATTCTTACACACGAGAGAGTGATCTGGTGAGTCAAGTACACTTTACCATCCCGTAGGCATCTGTATGTAAAAGGCAAAGACCATACTTCGTGGAGATAAGCACTACCAAGGGGTTCATACCGTCCTAGGGCATAATGTTTCATACACAAACTAAATTTAAACAGGGAAAATGGTAAAGTTATTATCCCATGGATGAGCCAGACAGCAGAATCAGTTTCAGCTACTGAAATGGGTAAAGGTTCTAACTTTTCAATGTGTAACAGACTGTATGTTGCATCCTTCATGGACATAAACTGTTGTTTATCCGTCAGGTTGAAAGGCAAAAATAAAGATGATGTATTCATATAGTCCCAAGGAACCTTACCCACCTTAAGTGTAAAGTCCAAGCAAACTGCATAATTGAACGCAATTGATTTTGACTACGATACAAAACAGAAACTTCATCATGAACAATATCCACAACAAATGAAATAATATTGTCTAATGTGTACATGCGGGAGGAAAGCGTGTTAATGCTATTATCAATGACGGCAAGCACCTTTTCAATATTGGCTTGGACTATTGCCCTTAGACGTGAAGCTGCTTCAATTAGTGACCGCTTCCAAACTTCATTGTAAATAGCATACAGAAATCTTTTCGATCTAGCACCTGTGGGCCTTTTAAAAAATCTGTTAAATCAACATCTTCCCTTAATAAAGACAAATGGTGTTTAACTGACGTTAGGGTAGAGTGTTTAAGCCAATTTTGACAGAATTTACCAAATTAATAGGTTGTAACCGGATGGGTGCTTGGAAAACGTGGATCAGGTCTCTCCTGTATGTAGCCAGGAGCCTTGCTCAGGAAATGGTGTTGACAGGAGTCAGAACTGGTTTGCCAAACCAACCAACCCAGGGGGTCTAATGTAGAAACATTAAAAGAAGTATTCGCAATCAATGACTGCAACTCGCTAAGGGTCAGACCTGTATGATTGTTCCAGGTGTCAAGCATACAGATCAGGAATTTTAGGGCCATTCATGTATTTTGAAGTGGCCAACCCAAATCAGGTCCTTTGATAAATTGAACTGTTTAAAAACAGGATTTGGTTTGGAATAAGGCTCGCTCGATGTAAAGCCTATGTGCCTTGTACCTGCTAGGATCTAGAACCCCAAACAGATTTAAGATCGACAGTATCTTTCCATAGCTCATAGCCACCTACAGCTAACTGATCAATAAAAGATTTGGAATACAGTAACTTTGTGTGGGTGAGCCCGACTTTAGAACTGGATGTAGAATTCATTGTAAAATAAAATGAATCAGGATTGGATTTGTTAAAATCAGTGAAGTATGTAAATTTTTTCAAAAGGGTCTTTGAACTGCCTTTAATGAGAGCTGGGCAATGTTCCCATTGTGTATAATTAACCACATTTATAAATGTATTAGCTTTATGCAGGAAATTATGGCCATAATGCTGGTAGCAAATAAATCCGCATAATTCGCAGAATTCTAATACAAATATTCAGCGTCAAATGCAGCATAATACTTTAAATCCGAAAATAAAGACTGTACGGCTTGAACGTCCCAATCAGAGCGTATCCCCTATAGAAACACAAAGTACATTTGGGACATTAACCCCCTCGGTGGGGCCATGAATTTGGAACGTTACAGCATCCCAAACAATTCCATTCAACACTGGCCAGGCAGAGATGTTGACAAAAGTCTGATCTCGTTTCATGATGTGCGAAGAAGAGTGGGGTGCCAAAGTTCCATCAATCACCTTCACAGCTGAGCGTTCAGTAAGGTAGTGACCATTGATTAGAAGGAAAAAGAATGTCACAAATCCAATCGACATGAACAAAAAAATGCCGATGAGGACCAACCAGAAGCAAGTCCAAGGTGGAACCAAAATATTTAGTTTCAACCAGGTGACAAATAGAAAATTTCGAGGGGGAACTCTATGTTGTGGAGTCAGTGTCAAAAGAAAAACAGGACTGGTTAACTGCATCTGTTTGCAAACCAGACAATGACACATCATTGGGATACGCATACTCAGTATGTTCATGTGGACTGCAAGCCAGAGGATTCAACAATGGATTAGCAACAGTGGTCATTTCTAAGGAAATGTCAGTCCTGATGTCGTTTGTTGAGTCAAGACAGAATTCCTTAACATTGCTGGACAGGAAACAGCTGGAGTCATACGAAGAAGAATCGGCCAGTTGTTGTAGTTTGACATTGTCCACAGAGATGTATCAGTTATCCTTGCGACCAGGAAGTGGTGGTAAAATGACTGCACGAGTACCCTTCACACCAAGCACTGGAACCGGTACACGATAAGAGGTGCCAAACTTTCTTGTTCTCCACTTTCTCATGGACCAATTCGCCGACTCTAGGTAGCCAGCCAACTACCGGAATCTGTAGTGCAGCTTTAGTGGAGGGGGCAAATTTTTCTTTGCAAGACTGTCACAACTCTCTTGTAGGTTCGGTAATACAGCAGAATGATTATCTACGTCCAAGGCTGCGGAGGTCTCCACCATGTCTAAACCATCAAGGTCCGGGACAAACATTTTTATGCCAAAGAGCATTTCGTATGGGGTCTGCACACCAAGAGATCTTCAAGGGAGATTGTTAACTGCACCTTGTACGCTATACAAATGGGTGAACCAGTTTCTGCCAGTACATATAACTCTTGCTCTAAGTCACGGTTCATTCACTCCACATGAGTTGCTCTCAGGCCTGTATGGAGATGAAAATTTGACCTGCACCCCTAAAGACCTCATGGCATCCTTGTATGCCTTAGAGGCGAACGCTGGACCCTGGTCAGAATGGAAGGTGCCACATGCAAAAATTCCCACAAAGACACGCAGATCCCTGATGACAGTTTGTGCGTCAGCAGTGCGTTGTGGCCAGACCCAGAGAAAGCGTGTGCCCGAATCAACTGCAACTAAGATCAACTTATACGCAGTATCTGAAGAAAATGGACCACAGTGATCTAAATAAACACAACCAAATGGTTTATTAGAAATGTACAGCTGTGTTTGTGGCAGGCGTTCAGTAGTGGAAGGTTTAATCTGCTGACAAATGTCACATGAAAGCACATAATCACGGGTTTGTTTATACAACCCACGCCACCAGTAACGTTGCTGTAAGATAGAAACAGTCGCCGAAACGCCTGCATGTGCCGAGGAACAGCGCACTAAATACCCATCCCCCTGCTGGGAGTGAGCCATAGCGGGAGTTGACAACAGAACGCACCGCAACTGGGAAGAGGTTGGGAGACGCCCAGGACACCCTCTCCCTCCTTCTCATTTCCTTGGCAGTTCTGCCCAGGACTAAGAGGGTAGCATACACCCTCGGTAAGCTGAGAGGCGACCACAGAGACACAGAAGCCAACAACCCACGGACTGCACTGCTAAAAAAAAAATAGCATATTTAATGAAGAGTGATGAGGCACAAGTTACTTACTTGTGTAACGATATATCTGTAATTAGGGATAGTTTCCTTACCATACCAAAGACTGTGGCTCCCCTTGCTGCCCCTCTCTGGAGTTTTTCTGCTCCTTCTCTCTTTGGCCCAGCAGGGTTCTGCTCTGGGCACTATAAAGGGTGATCTGTCTGCTATTTCCGCCTTTCTACAGCTTCCAGAACAGCCTTCTCTTTCAAGTCCCCAATTGTTAATCGCTTCCTGAAAGGCATTACACACACGTTTCCTCCCGTGCCCTTCATAATGCCTCAATGGGACTTAAATCTTGTCTTGACCTATCGGATATGCGCTCCCTTTGAGCCACTTCATAACTGTCCCTTAGGTCTTCTCACTCTAAAGACGGCTATCCTGGTAGCTATCACCTCTGCCAGAAGAGTGAGTGAGCGCCAGGCTCTTTCTTCTAAACCTCAATTTCTCTCTGTTCATCTGGACAAAGTGGTTGTAGGGACTCTCCCTTCTTTCTAGGTGTCACGCCCTTCCACATCGGGCAGACAATCACTTTGCCAACCTTCTATCTGCCTTTGCATCCTTCAAAAGAAGAAGAGAGGCTCCATCGTCTGGATCTAAAATGTGCGCTCTTGTTCTATATGAAGCTCACACAACAGTTCCGGGTGGAAGACCAACATTTTGTTGGCTACGTGGGCGCCAAAAAAGGTCGGGCCGTAAACAAACGGACCATCTCTCGGTGGGTCGCTCTCTGCATCAAAGCCTGTTACTAGTTGGCGAAGAAGGAGCCTCCTGTGAGGCTGCGTGCCCATTCTACCGGGCAACGGCAGCACTACTGCTTTGGGACACGGCCTTCCCTTGCAGGACATCTGTCAGGCAGCTACGTGGGCCTCGTTGCACACTTTTACCAAGCACTACTGCCTGGACAGCCAAGTCTGGAGAGTCTGCTTCTTTGGCTGTTCTGTTCTCCGGGACTTTCTGGTGTGATTTTGGTTCGCGGACCCACCTCCAGGGTAGGTATTGCTAGGGTATCTATTCTAAGGTAAGGAATCTATCACTAACTTGTCTCTTTCAGATGCAGAAGGTACTTACTTGTGTAACGATCTATCTGTAAGAGACATTAGTTAGTGATAGTTTCCTTACCGCCCCACCGATCCTCCCCGCTCTGCGAGCCGATTTCTAGGGTTTCAGAGCCCTAGTTTCATGGCACCAGTGGTCAGTTTCTTGCATGGCTCTGCGTTCCTGGCGCAGAAAGTTGTGTACAGAACTGATGTCAGCGCGCATGGGTGGCGCTTAAGTAGTCTCCGTGACGTCATCTCGACGCACATGACACCAGCAACGGATGTGGAGCCTCACGATGCCACCTTCCACCGCGCAGGGGTACTGCTGACGAAAACTATCTGGATCCAATTTGATGCCTGGGATATTCTAAGGTAAGGAATCTATCACTAACGTGTCTCTTTCAGATGCACTAATACGCCCTCTGGTTTCTTGTGAACACTCGTGGGGGCATTTTGGAACATACCTCTGCTCACTGCCTTGCCGCTGGTCGCCTGGTCTCCTTCCCGCCGCCTCAGCTCCTATCTTTCGCTGCCGCAATCCAGAGGGGGACTACATCCCACAGGCTCCCTTGCGGCGGAAGCCGCCACCTCCATTTCCGCGCCCGGAGGCGCTTTAAACTGAGGACAGCCCCCGTGTCACGGGACCGCGCGCGGGCCGCGCCATGCTAAGCCCAGGACAAAGGCGGGGCCGTCTGCGGCTGTCCGAGGCCGAAGGAGGTCAGGCCGAGCCCTTTCTCTTGGCGCAACCTGGCATAAGGTACTGTTACAAAACATACTGGGACACGTACCTGCACGCTCCTCGGTTTTTATGCTTAGACCCCTAGTTTGCCTGCTCACCTTCCCTACTGTTTGGTTTTGCATTGGTAATTGATCATGTCTAATTTAACTATGAGCAAGAGGAAAGGAACGGCCGGGGCATTGGATGATTTCATAACAAGAGCTGAACTCGTACTGACACATGAAATCGAAATTGCGCAGAGAAGATTATCGTTAGAACCCTCAAAACTTCCCACATACACGATAGCGCAAGTATATTCCCCACAGATAATCCTGAGCCCAAACCCTGGTTTAGATAATCAGCAAGCTAATGAGAACTGTTCTTTAGTCCATATTAATTCTATACCTGAACCAGTCGGTGAAAATGTTGGGGCAAGCCCTGGAATCTCAAGTAGATTACGGGCGCAAAGGGTAGTAGGAACTATGGTACCATGCAATGAGGAAAAAAGTGAAAAACTAATGAGGGGGAAGAAATCTTGCCTAAAGAAAGGGAAAACAGGGGGTAAAGGGGACGGTTGCTATACTCAGGTAAAAGTAACTGACGCTAAAAGTTGTAGTGCTAGATCAATAGGGATACAAACAGAGCCCATTGAATACATTGGAGCAGGAAGGGATAAAGAGATAATAGGAGGTCTTGAGCAGACTGTGGCAGATATCTTTAAAACAACTCTAACATCTATTCCACCAGGACCCCGCGCAAAATTCAGTGAAGACATCACGGACTTCATCACTCCACACGCGCTCCCCTCCAAAGAATACATCCTTCTGGGAGACCTCAACTTTCACTTCGATAAGATCAACGACCGCAACACCGCCACCCTCGTGGAGAACCTCTCCAACCTCGGACTTAAACAACTGGTCACTTCCCCCACCCACATCGCAGGTCACACACTCGACCCCATCTTCACCTCCAGCAACCATGTCTCCTTCAGCCACACTACGGACCTCATCTGGACTGACCACAGATGCGTTCACTTCACCTACAACAAACCAAAACCCAGCATCCACCTCCAACCTACCTTGAAAAGGAACTGGAACAAAATCACCACGGACCAAATCTCCGCATCGCTCCTTCAACACACCCCAGCCCCCTCCTCCAACGCTAACGAAGCCGCCGCTAATCTCACCCTATGGTTATCCAACACCGCTGACACCTTAGCACCTCTGAAAAAACATCAAAACAAACCTGGCAGCAAGAAGGCCTCATGGTTCAACGATGATCTCAAGAAGTCCAAGAAACTCTGCCGCTCCCTTGAAAAGGCCTGGAAAAAAGACCCAACCACCAGCACCAAGGACGCCTTCAAAAACGCCACCCGCACTCACCACCAACTAATCCGAAAAGCCAAGAAAGCAGCATTCAAGGATCGACTCGACAACAACGCTCACAACAGCAAGGAACTTTTCAACATCGTCAAGGAATTTTCCAATCCCTCGGCCAACTCCAACGACATCACCCCCTCTCAAACCCTCTGCGACTCCCTAGCCTCTTTTTTCCACAACAAGATTGCAGACATCCACAACAGCTTTGACAACCAACCCGGAAACCAACCCACCCTTCCGTCTGCTGTCCATCCTCCCCCCGTGAACACCCTTAACGACTGGAAGCCAATCTCCACTGAGGACACCATCCGCCTGATGAACTCCATCCACTCAGGATCCCCCACAGACCCATGCCCTCACCACATCTTCAACAAAGCAGACTCCGTCATAGCACCGCACCTCCAAGACGTCATCAACTGCTCCTTCAACTCCGCTACCTTCCCTGAAGACTGGAAACACGCTGAACTCACCGCCCTTCTGAAAAAACCAACAGCGGACCCCACCGAACTCAAAAATTACCGCCCCATCTCGCTTCTTCCATTCCCGGCCAAAGTCATCGAGAAAGCCGTCAACAACCAGCTCGCCGCCTTCCTCGAAGCCAACAAATCCCTCGACCCCTCACAATCTGGCTTCCGAGCAAAACACAGCACTGAGACCGCCCTCATCGCAGCAACAGACGACATTCGAACTCTACTGGACAATGGAGACACAGTCGCCCTCATCCTCCTCGACCTCTCTGCAGCATTCTATACAGTCTGCCACAGCACCCTTCTACAACGCCTCAATAACATCGGAATCCAAGGAAAAGCACTGGAATGGATCACCTCGTTCCTCACCGGTAGAACCCAGAGAGTCCGCCTTCCTCCATTCAAGTCCGAGGCCTCTGAAGTCATCTGCGGCGTACCTCAAGGATCCTCACTCAGTCCCACCCTCTTCAACGTATACATGAGCCCCCTCGCGGCCATCGCACGCCAACACAACCTCAACATCATCTCTTACGCGGACGACACTCAACTGATCCTTTCTCTCACCAATGACCCCGGCGCCGCCAAAGCTAACCTGCACAAAGGAATGAAAGAAGTCGCCGAATGGATGAAACAAAGCCGTCTGAAACTGAACTCAGACAAAACAGAAGTCCTCATCCTAGGCACATCCCCCTCTGCTTGGGACGACTCCTGGTGGCCAGAAGCCCTCGGAAAAGCACCCATCCCGACAGACCACGCACGGAACCTTGGCGTCATTCTGGACTCTTCACTCTCAATGAACAAACAAGTCAACGCCGTATCCTCTTCCTGCTTCAACATTCTTCGCATGCTCAGAAAAACATTTCGCTGGATCCCCTCCGAAACTAGGAAAACAGTCACCCACGCCCTGGTCACGAGCCGACTGGACTACGGAAACACCCTCTACGCAGGTACCACCGCTAAACTCCAGAAGAAACTCCAACGAATCCAAAACGCCTCAGCCAGGCTCATACTAGACATCCCACGCAACGAACACATCTCTGGTCACCTTAAAGACCTCCACTGGCTACCCGTCAATAAGAGGATCACTTTCCGACTGCTCACCCACGCACACAAATCACTTTACGACATCGGACCAGACTGCCTCAACTCTCGACTGTCCTTCTACACCCCCTCCCGCCAACTACGCTCTTCCGACCAAGCCCTCGCCACTGTACCTCGCATCAACAAGACCACCATGGGAGGCAGATCCTTTTCTTACCTGGCTGCTAAAACATGGAACTCACTCCCCGCTTACCTCCGCCTCACCCAGAACCACCTAGCGTTCAGAAAACAGCTTAAAACGTGGATATTTGACAAATAATCCTCCTCCTCCTCCTCCTAAGCGCCTTGACACCCTCCGGGTATGTAGTGCGCTATACAAATTTTATGACTTGACTTGACTTGACATTCACATTCAAAAAAGCGTATCCATGGACACTAAACTAAGGGATATGAATACTAAGATTGCCCAATTAAATGATGCAGTACTTAACCTAGGGAAAAGCGTATGCGAAGGAAGTGGAATTATTGCAGAATGGGCAAACCTAATAACTGAACTAAAGACACTAATAGAGAGCAACAGAGATTGTGATGAAGCAGATGGAACACCAAAAGACTGTCCCAAAGTGGGTGAAAAATGCTCAGCTAAAGTTTGGCAAAAAGACAGTGTAGGAGCTATTGGGGCCCCTGAGCAAAGGAAAAAGGCTCCTGCTGCTCCTGATAATGCAATAACTGGGTTGGAGCATAATAATCATAGAGAAAAATTGTACAGCCCTAAAGGGACAGATTTGATTCCCAATAAAGATATATTGGACTTACACCCCCCCCCCCACATGCCCATATGTTCTTGTTTTAGCAGGTATCCCAGTACTAAAAAGGGACCAAAAGGAATCCTGTCAAAACTTAAAGAACAAAGCCATGGATTGGTTATCCAAACACAAAAAATGTAACATGAACAAAGCAGGTGAGATACTGATGGTGCGCAGGGTAGGGTGGGTGGGAAATTCCCGAAAAGATATACATGGAGATTGCATAGTAGTAAACTTTAGACATCCCCATGTAGTTCGTACCCTGCTGAGACCACACGAAGAAACATCAACTAGTAACACAAACATTCACGCACTCCCACTGGGTTATTTTTTATAAAAGAGACCAAACTGTAGCGAACAAAAAATCCAATAGTTTAAACTTCGAGGAAACTCCTAATAGATTCCAAGAGCTGTCCCTGCTGGAAGCAGTAGATTGACTACAACAACCCACCGTATCGATCATACCAGACAAGGAGGAAGAGGCTAGGCATAGGTTCCACCTTGACTGTGTGATATGGGCAGGGGAGAAGAAATAGGCTGCATGAGTAACGAGGAGGTATTACTTGCAAGTGATGACACTGCAATAAGTTTAAATCAAAATGCCAGTCCTGGTTTAACAATGATCTCGTGGAACATCGCAGGATTAAGGAAAAATACCAGGGATCCGGGGTGGAAGGAATTCATTGAAAAAGGTGATATTTGTCTGCTGCAGGAAACCTGGGCAACTAAGACCGTGCACAGAGTGGGTTATAAGAGCTTTTCTATAGCTGCAGTACCGTCAAAAAGAGGAAGGCCTTCTGGTGGCTTAGCAATTTGGATAAAAGTTTGCCTTCATGCTAGCGTAAAACAAATAGATAGACTCCTTAGATATCTTTGTCATAAAAATAGTGACCAAGGACAATAGGGTGTTGCATATATATAACGTCTATAATCGACCAGGCTTGGCATCAAAGGAGTCACTCACAATCGATCGTTTGGACTCCATTTTAAATTCAGAAGGAACGGGCGTATGTATAATATGAGGAGATTTTAACTAACTATGAGCCAATTAAGGGGATCGAGGCGATCCTAGAAGATGAGGATTTAGCTAATGGGATCCCTGTACTATCTAGTCCTAAACATGTCCCATGCACAACATTAGCATTACAAATAACACGCTTAACGGTGACCCATGGCTTAAGATCATGTAACGGTCGCCTTCCTTCAGACATACCGATGGTTCCACATTCTGTAGGACCGGTACCCAAAGCAAAATAGACTGTCATTCTATCCCTTGACCTATGGCAATATGTGGAAGATTATAAGGTTAAGCTGATAGTGGAGAGTGATCACCGACTGCTTGAATTACTATTAAATAGTGGATTAATCTCTAGCTTATTGGATAGCCCTACCACTCCATCCGCGAGCACCGATAATGCTTTGTAAGAACCTTTTGCACTTACGTCACCCCTGAAGTTGAAGTGGATAGGGATACATTCCTAGAATCACACAAGGAATTCTTCAGGGAAATAGCTCCACTAGTAACAAAAAAGGCCAAAGTAAATGCAGAGAAGGGAAACCAAAACCCAATGGGAAAATCTTGGTACGATAAAGCTGGTCGTTGTGCCAAAACTGAATACATGCCATTAAAAACAATGATAGCTTGATGGTCAAGGAGGCATGACACAAATATAAGAAGGCACTTGAGAATGCCAAATTACTTTGGGACGAAGCTATTTGGTCAGATATGCTGGAAGCAGCAATAAGCAGGGATTCTATGGTGTTTTAGAAAATAGTTGCAAATGGGAACAGGAAAGAAAAGGATTTCCAGAGAAGTCTACATGGACGAATTAACATGGATAGACCATTTCACAAAGTTGTACGCCGCCCCGGAGATTGGGAGTTGGAGAGGATTTGACACTAACTAACTCAAGTGAAGGAAACTTAGAATTTAGCCTTTGGGAGACAATAACGGCCATTAACACTGTTAAATCCAGTAAAGCCCCAGGACTAGACATGATTCCTGGAGACTTATACAAGCATGACACTCGTGTCTGGGGCCCGTATGTTAATTACTTATGTAACTTTATAGCTGCTGGAACAGATATACCCGAGACATGGAGAGGGGCAGAGATCATTTGTATTTTTAGAAAGGGCGACAGGAGCGATCCTGCGAACTATCGCCCAATTACTTTAATTGATGTTTTACAAAAAATGTATGCACGGCACATTTTAAATCGTATTAATATTTGGATCGATGAAGGAGAGGTTCTCACTAAATTCCAGGCATGATTTAGAACTAAAATTAGTACCATAGACATGATTTAGAACTAAAATTAGTACCATAGACTTCGGTTCTGCTGCTTGTACTGGAAATATGTTAACTTAAGGAAGGGCCACTTGTAGGTGGCATTTGTCGATTCAAGGGCTGCATTCGATCTTATCCCAAGACATCTTTTATGGAAAGCACTTGATAGCCAGGGGTTACCGGCCAACCTCCTAGAACAAGTAATAAGACTGCACCAAAATAATTTTGCAAATGTGAGGTGGGGACCAGGTGGCGAACTAACTAGTCCAATCCCAATTAAAAGGAGAGTTCGCCAAGGTTGTGTCCTGGCATCAACTTTGTTTTCCTTATTGGTTAATGATATTCCTTCCTTCTTAAATGATTGTAGTAATGATGCACCGAAGCTGGGGTGTGAGAAAATTCCAGCTTTACTATTTGCGGATGATACCATCCTAATATCGCAAACACCGAATGGCCTACAATGCCTGCTTAACACTTTCCAATCTTATTGCAGCAAAAAAGGCCTAGAGATTAACACTAGCAAGACAAAATATATGGCAATAAACCCCCATAGCTCATTTAGAGGAAACTTGGTCTTGAATGACCAAAGGCTGGAACATGTCCAAAATGTTAGTTACTTGGGCGTTTTGCTCGATTCTAAAATGAAATGGAAAATACAAATTGAAAAGAGCAAGTTATTATCGCAAAACACCTACCCGATATTAAAAAGATATGGAAATAGTCTTAACAAAGCGGTGCTCCCAGCACTTGAGGTTTTCCGGGCCAAAGCATAGTCGGCAGCGTTATATGGGGCGGAACTGTGGGGTCCGTCTTGCAAAAAGGTGTTCGAGGTGAACGAGAATAAATTTTATAGAGCACTGTTAAAAATACCAGTACGCACTCCAGTAATCCCGTTGATGCTTGATCTCAACACTAAACGTACAGATCACTACGCCATACTTAGACCCTTGATGTTCTGGGTTAGGATCTGGACAACACCCAAGCTGCTAGACTATAGAGCGGCTCTAGTAGAGTTAAAAGACCTAGATGTTTCTAACATCATTACATGGTTGAAACACGTTAGAACATGGCTAGAGAGGGTTGGCTTAGCACATTTTTGGAGTAATCCATCCATATTGAATACGTGGTCAAAAGAAGAACTTAAAAGTATCCTTTTGGGCTTACATGGATAACCATAGAATTAATGACACAACAAATGGATCCTTGACTAATGAATTTTTTATTTAAAGCAAACCCTAGCTTTGAATCATTCCTAAATGAAGTAAATCCACCGTTGGCGAAAACATTGTTCCTAAAGTTTAGATAGAGTATTAATGTTGAAACCATGCATAGCAAGGTGGACTAATGATAGCGATGATAAATGCATGATGTGCACAGGGAAGGCTAGGGAGGATACTTCACATGTTCTGTTTTTCTGCCCAGCCTATATGACTCCAAGGAAAAGATGGATCAAACCTCTTTGTATAAACATAGGTGTGCGACCATGTAGAGAAGCAGAAAGAATTTTAAAAACAGATTCACGCCAGGTCATAGTCTTTGGTATTAGCAGATTCTTATTAGCAGTGAATTTTATTAAGAAAAAAAGTTGGCAAAAAATTCTATTGAGAACGGTTATTGCCTTGTAATTAGCTTTTAATTTGTTAAGATCAGATTGTATTTTTAGGAACATGAGTTTACTGTGCCCTTTTAAATTATTTATGGATGGCTTTTATATTATTATGATTGACTGCTCCCTCTTATGAATATTAATGGCTGTATTACATCTATTTATGATAGTGGAATGATGCAATGAACCTTCGTATGACCCGTGTTATTTTATGTAACTTTTATGATACAGTGTATCGAAATAAAGATGAATGAGATGCGCTAATACAGTGCAGGGCGAGTTAGAGTTACTCATCGACAGTGGGGCTCCACTAGATAAGGATGAGAGGGGAAGACAAATGTGTGGTGAAGAAGGGCTTTACCTGCCTCAACCACGGGTGACACAAGCAGGCACTACGCACCACATACACGAAGGCGGCCTGGTAAAATGACGTAGAACAAATAACTGGGGAGTCGAACCACGCCAAACGAGATGGAGAAAGATAAAGACCGCAAACCAACAAAGCAGGAGAAAATGGACTGATATGCTAAAGTGCTACCCCTAACAACTAGAGCAGAGGGAGAATACATACTTCTACCAGACAACGCAGACATACTACAGGCTATACACACTTCCAGAGAATACCTGGAGGGGAGGATGGCCGAGGCGCACTTGGAGGAGATGCTGCTGCGCCAGGATTTGCACAAAGCTTCGGAGAGGGTGACTGAAGCCGAATATCGTTTTAACGAGGTGAAGGATGTGTCCACACTATGCGTAAGTTTTGGGGCTGGTGGCCTCGCTGAAAGAGGAGACCAGGAGAGTAGGCATCGCAGAAAGTAGGGCCATAGGAACAACCTCAATTTCATTGGATTTCCAGAGGGAATGGAGGGGGCAGATCTGGGACATTTGTGGAAAAGTAAATTTTGCCATGTTCTGTGTCCCTACGCCTCATCCATCATATGTTATGTGTGCATGATCAATATGCATATGTTATTCCCCATTTCTGATTAAAGACGCAATTACAGTTGTGTCCACCTCTAGTATGTTAGTTTCCAGTCCTCGTGAATACTACGAATATCAGGCCTATGTAAATAATGTTGCCACGTTTCTCAGTGTGCACGTTATTCCATTATAAAATCCCCGTTTCCAGGCCTCAAAAGGGCCCGGACCACAGATTCAGCTCCTGTCTCCTGAAAGCCTCGCTGAGGAGCGATACAGCCCCCACCTGTATCCTCGACCCTTCACTTACTTCCTGCCTCGCAGTGCTCGGTGCACCCCGGCTCTGCCTCTGAGTCTGCCAAAAGTATGTTATGGTTCCTGCTATCAGTTCAGTCCTCCTCCTCTGCATTCCTAAGCTACTGAACTGCATCAATAGTTTCCGTCATTGTCTAGCCTTCTCGTCTCCATGTTAGAGAAATACTGTATTTAATGGTCATTTAATATTCTTCACGCACTACATGTAGAATAATGCATGGTCCAGTCTTAGAATCAAGTTAGCTTTTCCCCTCATGACTTCTAGTTTATATCAACGTGTTCCCTAAACATTAGATACCAGATAGGGTTTAGGTACATGTCGCTCCGACCCTCCAGACTCTAGTCTCTGCTCCTAGCCCAGAGTTCGTAGCCCCCAGCTTCTCCTAGTAACACGTCATTGCTAGTTTCCGCGCACCATTAGGTTAGAGGTCCCGGCTCCTTAGGTAGCCCCCTCCTATGTGTCCGCCCATTCAGGACATATTCTGTTACGTTTTTGCATCACATGTCTAAGTAAACTCCCAGTTACACCCCTTATTTCTGTTATCTCTCGCGACTGCTACGCGTCACGCCTTCTACTCCACCTACTGTTACGCCTACTGCAATGTAATGCTATGTGTTTGCGCTATGTATATAAGTCAATGTTTTGTTATTGAATGTCAGCGCGCTCATCCCAGACCTAGCCCCAGCAGCTGCTGGGCCTCTTTTCCCCTGCTGGGCCCCAGTTGTCCTGCTGGGCCCTGTCATTCTGTTCCTATGCAGGTTGTCCTGATCCTGTCCTTATGCTGTAATAAACCTGCAGAAACTCCTACTACCTCGAATCTTGACTCTTATTTATTGAGCTATCTGTTATGCTATAAGTCTAGTCAAAAATAGGGTATTATTTATTTATTTACCACATAATGGCGCCCGAATAGGGACTTGCCCTTTCCCCACGCGTCGGTGAAGCCACGCCGACCCCCTGCAGTCGTGACGGAACCATACTGGCCAAGTGCAGATATTTCTGCTTCAAGTATCCCTCAGGCCCACGGAGGAGACGGAGGAGGCGGTCCAGCATCCGAACGAGACGGTGGAGGAACGCGGCGAGTCCCGACCAGAGCCCAAGCCGAGAGTCCAAGGTCCGAGGTATCCGGAGGCCCACCCGTAACTGAAGTCCGAAGTCCGAAGTCCGTCGTAGTCCAGTCCCGTTCGAGGCCTTCCGTTCCGTGCTGCCCGGTGAGTACCATTGCTGGGGTAGTGTCTAGACAGGGTCAGTCTAAATTGACTCCTGGTCCGTGGGTTGGTGGTACCCAAGCCCACAAACGAAGTGTTCACCTAGGTGGATACGGGTCTTGATGCGTTCCTTTATGGGACCGGTATGTTCCGTACTGTTACAGCAGTGCATCCAGTAACTCTAGTCTGTTCCGTTCTCGAGAATTCTGTTCTGTTTCTGTTTTCAGTATTTTCAGGTAGTATTCTGTTCGAACTGTTATTTATAATATTGTTTAATGTATTTCCAATGTCGTGGTATGCCTGAATTGTTTTCCCAATTGTTATTGTTTTTCGTGTATTGTATTGTGTTCCGATTCAAGTTTAGAATGCCGCTCTTTTCCAAGTTACGTCAGTTAAAAACTAGAAAGGGTCTGCTGGAAGCAGCAGTTCCTGTTCCGCCTAGGGACAGTCCAGGTCACTTTATGTATCAGAAACATGGCATAAGCGCCATATTGTATCTAGATTTATGGGTAGAGTATACCAAACAGTTAGAAGAAAAGTATAGATGGCCCGTATCGGGTACATGGGATGCCGAATGTATCATGCGAGTAGAAGAAGCATTATGGAAAAAGAAAGCCAGACAGTCACAGAAAGATGCCATCGAGTTATGGCGTAAGGAAGCGCATAGAAGAACGGAAAAGGAAGTCAGAAAGTCAGAGTTAAGTAGAGAATCCCAAGAACGAGCCCAAGAAAGAGAATTAATCGAGATAGGTGAACAAGTCAAAGTCGAACAGTCAGACAGACAGAGGCATGCCCTTATTAAGGGTATGTATCCTCTCCTTGCCGAAGGCTTGCCAAAAGCGACCCCAGAGGCACCCAGTAATTTCCCGCCACCATTAGTTCCGACCAAGCTACGTCACAAACCGACCGCAGCTGATATTTTTATTTCGTCCTATTTGGACGACACAGTTCCAGAATATGCCAATCCAGTTCGCGCTCCGCCTGTCCCTGTAAATCAGGCACTTCCAGTTCCTCCAGACACCGGAGTACCTGTTACAGTACCCCCGGGTCAGCCTGTCATACAAGTTCAGCCCACGTTACAATTACCGACCCTGCAAGCACGAAGAATGTCAGTCGACGATTCCAGTCTAGGGGCCGCAGGAGGAGGTCCTCCTCAAACCCCGCCGCCACACAAGCGTTTATCAGCACTCGAATTACATGCCCAAGCATCACAGCGTACTCCTAAAAGTAATAAGTCTGTTACAGAAATCAGACAAGCCCTTGCCGAATGTGTCTATGACACAGTCCCAGGCGAGTATAATATGGTTTTATATTCCGTACGCGTAAGAAGGGTGACCGAGTATCTAGTCACCTTACCAAATATGAAAGAAGATCTAGACAGAATATATCGTTTCATCCGTACAGGGGATGATCCAGAAAGTATTGGCGAGATTATGTCTCAAAGGAAAGCCGAGATTCAGCTCATGATATTAAAGTTCCTGATCAATTGTCTAATAAGAGAACAAGATTATCCGTCTAAAGATCCCGCCGAAATGAGAATCTTAACAAGGTGGAGTGATAATATAGCCGAGGGTAAGCACAAGACCATTAGTGCCATGGAAAGTATGTACAAGAAAATTCGTAAAGAAATAATAAGGTTACACGAACAGCGTAAAGCAGCACAAGTAAGCGAGAAAGAAAGTATCTCTGATCCTGAAGAGGAAGACGAGAATCCCGCCAGAATAGCGTATGTAGGAAAATCCAGATTTCCAGATCGCCATTTACGTCTAGAACCCAAGTCTATTTTTCAACATCTAGCACCAGAACAAAGCTCTTTAGAACAAGTATTTCAAGCTACCGATCACATTCTGAAATCACGAGTCGGTTATAGCGAATTAAGTACCATGCACGAACAAGAACTAGCCCGATCAGCAGTCCGATGGATTACTGATTCTACCACTTTTCCAGACGAAATAGTGGCACAAATGTTTCTGAAACTGCCCCCAGCCGAGCAACGACTGGTGGGTATGTATATGATCCAGCACCTCATTACCCTGTATGAGGGTCAACATTCTGATCCAGGCCCGTTACATGATATCCTGAACGAGTTACTCCAGTACAGATGGAGAGGTCTAGGTACCGATTTAATAAGTGTCATTCTAGAACAGCGCCACAAGTATAGAACGTTCCTGAACCCGCATTTTGTTCATGTCTCACCCCCGGAAAGTAAACCATTCTACATAGACAGACAGAATCCGCTACGAGAAGTCCACCCAGTCCAAGGGGCGGGTGGCGTAATGCAACGAGTGTTTGTATACACTCCGATATCAAAGATGGAACTTCTTGAAATGAAGAAATTAATCCCCTGTCATGACAAAGATCCAGCAGGGTTCCATAGAGAATTAAAAGACATGCTTCGTATGGGAGAATACACTTACCCAGATGTCATTAAAATGTTAAAGGTCCTGCTACCCGCAGGGGTGTATGAAAAGTTAAAGGAAAAAGAATGGGAGGTGGGAGAGAAAAAGATCGATTGGGCAGCTCTAGAAGCTGAAGACAAGGCACGAGTACCAGGTACCGGTCTTGGAGATAAATGTAAAGAATTACCAGAATTATTGATTCAAGTTTTACCCAGATTATTGACAACTAGGAAAGAAGACTGGGATGCAATCTCAGCCTGTAAACAGAAACAAGATGAGGATATTAGTGATTTTTATTCTAGATTTGAGAAATGTTTCAGTATTAATAGTGGTCTCAAGACAAGTAGTGAGTCATACCCTCACCTTTTCGTTACCAAATTAGTCGAGAATTCAAGTCCACAAGTTAAAAACCGAGTTTTGAAAGTCGAAAGCACCTGGCAAGCAAATACTCCGTCCCAGATGCTCCAGTACCACCAGAATAGAATCAGAGAAGAGCAAGAACACGAAAGAAAACGTATGAAAGACACGAAAATGAAAGTGCTAGTTGCACAATCTATTCCTCAAGACAGTCAGAAGAGAGGTCCGAATCAAGCCAGTCATCCTGCAGCTCCCGTTAAAGGGAACTGCAACTATTGTAAACAGCCAGGTCATTTTATAAACGAGTGTGCAGTTCTGAAACACAACATAGCTACTGGTAAGACTAAAGAAAGACCACGTCCGCCAAGACAAGAACAAGTTTCACAGACTCCTCAGTCACAGAATACACAACAGACGGTTACAACACCGCAGCCTATTGCTGCAACACAGCACGTTACATCGCAGATGTACCAGTATGCACAGTCCGAGTATCCAGAGTACCAGTCATATTCATGAAACAGCCTAGAGAAGGAGGTAGGCTTGCCTCTCATCGAGATACCTGTAGACCAAGAAGGTCCCTATGTTCATAGTCAAGTATTAGGGAAAGACAGAAAGTTTTTGATCGATACAGGGGCAAGTAGGACCACAATTAGTCACGCCGAAGTTCCAGGGGCTCCGCTCTCAGGCTCAAGAAATGTTTCCCTTGGATTTTCAGGAAAACCCATAGTTAATGAGATTTCAAAGCCAGTTACTCTAGAAGTAGGTCCATTGTCCCGTACTACTGATCTGTTACTTACTAAGTCATGTCCAGAAAATCTATTAGGCATTAAAACACTGAAAGAGTTAGGTGCAGTTATTTGCTGTTCCCCAGAGGGAATACGTCTGTTCCTACGTGACTTTAAGGGTCACTATGTATTACGAGATTTTGATTCAAGATTGTCTAATGTTCCGCAGCATTTATGGGCGCAAGGTCCAACTGATGTAGGTTACATGCAAATCACACCCTATCGTGTGACTCTCAAACCAGGTGTAGTGTTACCACGAATCAGGCAGTACAGATTGCCACCTGAGGCTGTAGCAGCCTTATCCAAAATTATTGACGAGCTCATGGCTCAAGGAGTAGTTGTAGAAACTGACTCCAATGTATGTAACTCTCCGATCATTCCAGTCATGAAACGTACTGATCCAAATGCACCCCCAGTATATCGATTAGTGATTGACCTACGAGAACTTAACAAATGTATAATTCCTCAGTACCCAGTTGTCCCAGACATCTCTTCCTTATTAACAGCCATTGATTCCGAAGCCACGTTCTTCACTGTCATAGACCTCAAGAACGCATTTTTTAGTGTTCCTATTCATCCAGACAGCCAGTTTCTTTTCGGATTCTGTTTAAATGGAAGGAGCTATATGTTCACACGCGCTCCTCAAGGTTTCACAGAAAGCCCTAGTATTTACAGTCAAGCACTCAAGAGACAACTAGACAACATTCACATGCCAACTGACACTGCCCTGCTCCAGTATGTCGATGATCTACTGATCACAGCCCGTTCTGAACGTGACTGCGAGCGAGCGTCACTGACGGTTCTGTATTTCCTAGCCGAGATGGGGCACAAGGTGTCCCCTTCGAAGCTTCAATTCTGTGTCCAGCAAGTGGTATACTTAGGACACTTACTGTCCAAGAGGGGTAGGCAGTTGACACCCGACCGTATCCAGTTAATAGCGAGTCTTCCCCAGCCAAGAACCCAGAAGGAGGTACGTGCCTTTATCGGCCTTACTTCTTATTGTAGACAATGGATTCCCCAGTATGCATTTCTAGCCAAGCCACTGATACAGTTAACGACACAGGAGGCAGCCGTATCGACTGCCCTCCCTTGGACATCTGACCATACACTTAGTTTCAACGAGTTAAAGAAAGCCTTATGTCAAGCTCCAGTTCTAGCTACACCGAACTACAGTAAGCCTTTTACACTTTTCGTTACTGAACGCGAAGGTACAGCATTATCTGTCCTCACACAAGATCAAGCAGGTCAATACAAGCCCTGTGCTTATTTTTCGAGCACATTAGATCCAGTCGCCCAGGCGTTGCCTGCGTGCCTCAAGTCAGTTGCAGCCACAGCACTAGCTATCAGACAAAGTGATTCTATAGTTTTAGGACATTCCCTGACAGTACAAGTTCCACATTCAGTAGAAGTTCTTTTAAACCGAACACAAACTCAGCACTTGACAATTGCACGTTTAACAGGTTATGAATTGACACTGTTCCAGCCACACATAGAAATTAGACGCTGCAACGTCCTGAATCCTGCTACACTGTTACCATCAGTTAGTTCAAATCCAGACACACATGATTGTGTGGAAGTAGTTAACATTACGACAAAGCCAAGACAAGACCTGACAGACATTCCGTTACCAGATCCTGACCTGACACTTTATGTGGATGGTTCATGTATGAGAACTAGTACAGGAGAACTAGTCGCCGCGTATGCAGTGACTACTGACACTGAAGTTATTGAAACACACCGTATTGATACTCTGTCCGCTCAAGCAGCAGAGCTAGTTGCTCTGACACAAGCCTGTATACATGCCAAGAACCTGAAGGTTAATGTTTACACAGATTCACGTTACGCATTCGGAGTTGTACACGACTTCGGAGTGCTCTGGCAGGAGAGAGGTTTTATGACTTCTCATGGAACCAAGATTCAGCATGGTCTCCTTATTCAAGCCCTGTTAGATGCCATACATTTACCGACATCTATTGCTATCATGAAGTGCAAAGCACATACGAAAGTTACTGACATTATTTCCCAAGGTAATGATTTAGCAGACCGCACAGCCAAGCTTACAGCACAGACTCCAGACATTCCAGTCAATCTGACACATACTCCAGATCCGATTACATGCATGACAGTTAAGGACCCTACACAAGATGTCATAGATATCCAGTCACATGCTACTCCCGATGAAATCAAGAAATGGTCTGTACAAGGAGGGGTCCAGACAGATCAAGGATGGTTAACGAAGGGTAGAGCCACATGGTTCCTCCCCGATTCTATGGTTCAAGTCATTATCAATACCGCACATAGTCCAGCACATTTAGGAGAAAAAGCTATGTTAGACAGTATCCAGAACATTTGGTTCAACAAGCATTTACGAGCTGCAGCCAAGCAGAAAGTCCGTACCTGTATGATATGTTGTCAGTTTAATCCAGGTAAAAGTGTCCCGGTGGAACAAGGTGGTTTCCAGCCTCCTGACCACCCTTTTGAAGTCCTCCAGATGGATTATATTCAGATGGAGCGATGTCGAGGTTTCAAGTATGTCCTTGTAGTTGTATGCGCCTTGTCCAGATGGACAGAAGCATATCCAGTCCCAGATTACACAGCCGCGACCACTGCCAAGCAGTTGGTTCGTGAGTTCTTCCCTCGATATGGACTCCCTAGAGTCGTATATTCTGATAACGGCCAGCCATTCTCATCTGAACTCATGAGACACGTTTCCCTGTTGTTAGGGTACCAGTGGAGGTTCCATTGTGTACGCCATCCAGAAGCAGCTGGACTAGTCGAAAGGCATAATCAGACTCTGAAAATCCGTATAGCAAAAGTATGTAAAGACAAGGGTGTGGATTGGTTAGTAGCTTTGCCAGTCGCTTTGTTTTACATGCGTATGGTTGCACATTCCAGATCAGGTCTGTCCCCGTATGAGGTCGTTTTCGGCCGCCCCCCTAACATGTGGGGTACTCCTAGACCCCGAAGTATTACCGATGTTTCATGTAATATGCTGACAGATTACCTAGCTTCCTTGATGTCTGCCCTCAACTCATGTCGTTCACAGGTTGCCGCCGCATTTCCAGACAATACCGAGGTGGCACCGCACGAGATCGTTCCAGGATCCCTAGTGATGATCAGAAATTTCGACAGATCAAGTCCACTGGAACCACGTTGGAAGGAGCCACGTCAGGTCCTCTTGACCACCCGAACTGCCGTCAAGTTGGAAGGCAGGAAGGGGTGGGTACACCTCTCTCACGTAAAACTTTTCAAAGGATCGAAACCAGACATTGCCAAGAACATTTCCCAGGATTCGAAGGATTGCCGGAACATTGTTTTAAAGGACTGTCCCGCACCAGACTTTATTACAACCCCTCCCTTGTTAGAGAAAACTCCGCAACAGGAGTATAAGTTAAAGCTCAGGTCTAATAAGTCAGCCAGTTTGATTGTATAAGTCCTCCCCTAGGTGAAACGGTTAGACTGTTTCTGACATGTATAAAATAGACCCCCATAGTGAGAGAGTCAGTCAAAGCTCAATCACATGTATCGTTTTTCTGAGTTTCATATTATTCATCAGCATAATGATTTCCTGCACCAGCTATGCTTTTTATCTGTGTTTTCCAGTTCCTCATGTAAATATGTCTGCTCATGCTACAGTAGAGCACACGTTTAGTGATCTGCCTCCTCACGAATATGCATACCGCCTCGCCATGCGTAATAACACATTTATCCGTATGTTACATTATTCACACCAGACCAGCAATGCCACTAATTGTTGGGTGTGTGGTCGACTCCCCCCTTTCCAGACACCGAAGGGAGTTCTGCCACTCTTTCCTTATCCATTCTCACACAATGGTTCGTGTGGAGCATGGTCCACGTTAACGTCATCCTCAACAGATATGTCTTTTCTTAACAGTACATGTTTCCCAGACAAGCAAGGTTTCCCCCACAGAACAGGTTTAGATTTAGAAAATGAAGTATATAATTTAGGAAATTATTCGTCGAATTTCATGGTTCTGAATGTTCAGTCTGATACTACTCCAGACTCACCTGCTATTTCAGTACTACCAGTCAAAGGCGAATTATGTGTCCGTAGTTATGGTTCTGTACATATAGGTCATAGTGAATGTACTACTGTTATCCAGTATAGTGACAGTGGGAAATCTATTTTTATAGCTTCGCGTCATTCTTATTTTGTTTGTGGTCAAACTGCATATGTCCGTCTGCCCCTCGATTGGGAGGGAACCTGTTACATTGCTTTTTTACTGCCACCTGTTTTTCTAGCCCCACCTGACTATCATAGGAATTCTTTCTTAGTACACACTAGACACAAGAGAAATCTCCCGATTGTCGATTATACTGAAACCGCCGCAGAGCAATTCATTGATATAGATAAAGGTGTTTTCCCTTATTTAGGTACAGTTGTAAATAGTAAGCTAATTCGTAGGTTAACAAGAACCCTTGAAGCAGTAGTAGATGAGACTGCCTCCGCTCTAGGTAACTTAACTGAAGAGCAATCCTTTATGAGAATTGTCGTTTTACAGAATCGTCTCGTCCTTGACGTCATACTGGCCGATAGGGGCGGGGCCTGTAGAATTCTCGGATCCAGTTGTTGTATTTTCATTCCAAATAACGCGCCGTCTGTTTATTCAGCTATAACCAGACTCCATAAAATTGCCCATCTGTTACACCAAGATCCAGGCACCTGGACATGGTCCGGTTGGTTCTGGAATGTAATTTCCACATGGGGTTGGAAAGTCCTGTCCTTTCTAGGCATTGCAGTAGCGATCATATTTAGCTGCTGCCTCTGTATACAATGTGGCCCTGCGATTTGCAGCATGTGTGCTACCTCTTGTATTCCTAGTCCCAAGCCCCGTTCTAAATCTCGTTCCAAGACAATTCGAGACGAGCAAATGGTACTGTATGAAATGATAGACGGTATCATGAATATTGATGTTTCCTGATGGAAACGTAGTGACAAGGAGGGAATGTGGAAAAGTAAATTTTGCCATGTTCTGTGTCCCTACGCCTCATCCATCATATGTTATGTGTGCATGATCAATATGCATATGTTATTCCCCATTTCTGATTAAAGACGCAATTACAGTTGTGTCCACCTCTAGTATGTTAGTTTCCAGTCCTCGTGAATACTACGAATATCAGGCCTATGTAAATAATGTTGCCACGTTTCTCAGTGTGCACGTTATTCCATTATAAAATCCCCGTTTCCAGGCCTCAAAAGGGCCCGGACCACAGATTCAGCTCCTGTCTCCTGAAAGCCTCGCTGAGGAGCGATACAGCCCCCACCTGTATCCTCGACCCTTCACTTACTTCCTGCCTCGCAGTGCTCGGTGCACCCCGGCTCTGCCTCTGAGTCTGCCAAAAGTATGTTATGGTTCCTGCTATCAGTTCAGTCCTCCTCCTCTGCATTCCTAAGCTACTGAACTGCATCAATAGTTTCCGTCATTGTCTAGCCTTCTCGTCTCCATGTTAGAGAAATACTGTATTTAATGGTCATTTAATATTCTTCACGCACTACATGTAGAATAATGCATGGTCCAGTCTTAGAATCAAGTTAGCTTTTCCCCTCATGACTTCTAGTTTATATCAACGTGTTCCCTAAACATTAGATACCAGATAGGGTTTAGGTACATGTCGCTCCGACCCTCCAGACTCTAGTCTCTGCTCCTAGCCCAGAGTTCGTAGCCCCCAGCTTCTCCTAGTAACACGTCATTGCTAGTTTCCGCGCACCATTAGGTTAGAGGTCCCGGCTCCTTAGGTAGCCCCCTCCTATGTGTCCGCCCATTCAGGACATATTCTGTTACGTTTTTGCATCACATGTCTAAGTAAACTCCCAGTTACACCCCTTATTTCTGTTATCTCTCGCGACTGCTACGCGTCACGCCTTCTACTCCACCTACTGTTACGCCTACTGCAATGTAATGCTATGTGTTTGCGCTATGTATATAAGTCAATGTTTTGTTATTGAATGTCAGCGCGCTCATCCCAGACCTAGCCCCAGCAGCTGCTGGGCCTCTTTTCCCCTGCTGGGCCCCAGTTGTCCTGCTGGGCCCTGTCATTCTGTTCCTATGCAGGTTGTCCTGATCCTGTCCTTATGCTGTAATAAACCTGCAGAAACTCCTACTACCTCGAATCTTGACTCTTATTTATTGAGCTATCTGTTATGCTATAAGTCTAGTCAAAAATAGGGTATTATTTATTTATTTACCACACATTTAAAGACGTGGCTCAAGGATTCCCTCCCACAGGTGCAGTTCTCGTTCGGTTCTATAATTGAGCGAGCCCACAGGATCTCATTCAAGAAGGGGTACCGAGGGCTTTCAAATCCGTTGTTACTTATGTCCAGCATACATGCCCAAACAACAATGAAAACAGAAGTAGAATGCTGTTCCTACAAGGAGGGGAGGGGGCGGGGGGGCAGGAGATGGTCAGGGATCAAACAACGGATCACAACAATGTGTGGATGGGCAGGAGAAGTGGTTTCTCCTTTCGGAAAAAGACCCTCACACCCAGCCAGCAAGGACTCTTGCTTAATCATCGGGTCTGCTTCTTATCAGGTCGGCGCTGCAATACCCGATCAGGTGCCCGTGAAGGGGCCTTCTTGGCGGAGATCTTTATTCCAGACGCCGTTGGGTGTAGTGCGTGTGAAAGCCCTAAAATATGTGTATGATGTAGGTGAAGGTAATGTGCAGGGATGTGAAAGTAAAACAGGGAAGAGTGGTCCACCCAGAACAATTTTAATGAGTTGTGGTCACTACCCTGATTAAAACCAGAAAAAAGGCGCACACTCCCACTCTAAGGTATGTGGAAGAATGTGCTGGTGAAATAGGTCAACATGTTTCTTGCCGGTTATCTATTAATGGTACAAAAGGGGGTGATGGATTAAACCCAGATCTTTTGACTGGGTGTGAGTGTTTGATTGATTCAGATGCTCAGTCCATCACCACCCCCTTTTGTACCGCTTTTGGCCGCCATAAGTGTGGCAGGGTATGCTCAAACGTGAGTCCCTTGCTCACTTTGCCACTGGATTCAAGCAAGCCGGGCTGAAGACTGCTGGAATGCCAGAAACTGGTCCTCGGAAGCTTGTTTCCAGTCCAGGGAAGACATGGCTTGGCAGTTCGGGCTGGACTGTTCCCATGAGGCACAGGGTCAGACTGATTTGCATATAGCCATGTCTGAACTGGGGTGGCAGAGTGGGCTAAAGAACGGTGATGGATTAAACCCAGATCTTTTGACTGGGTGCGAGTGTTTGATTGATTCAGATGCTCCGTCCATCACCACCCCTTTTGTTATCTATTAATGGCAATTTTTCAGGACCAGAATTGGATCTACCTACACCTTTTGGTAATGGCACAAATACAGTGTAGAAACGACCACCTTTACAGCACCCTAAAAAGTGGTGTCTTTAGATCTAGACCAAACCTGCAATAAAAACAATATGACAGTATTACTATATCATCTCAAAGACAAAGCAATGTGTTGGGTGCACCATTAAACATCCATGGTGCCTCACACGCATGCAGAACACCGACATGCATCAACTGTGATCTGAGTATTAAAAACCATAAAAGGCAGCAGATAAGACACAGCACACGTCAGGGTCTAAAAATAGATGGTAGTTGGGTTGATGGACTCACCCCGATCAGGTCAAAGGTTAACGGTATTGTGTACTGGTAGAAGGAGACACTGAAGTGTAGTGTCCTAATTAAATGAAAAACCTATTTTGAAACAAGTCCCAGAATTAGTGCTCAATAGGCAGTGCCAGAGCCAGGGTTCAACGATGGGAGCCCCCGGCATAGTCTTGACGAGGTTAAGTGAGGGTGTCAGGGGGGAGGCTCCAAGTAGAAGTACTGAAGTGGCAGGTATGTCAATGATGCTGAGCGACCCCCCCACGTGTCGGCCTGCAGCTCCACCAACTACAACCAGTGTTGCGATTAGTAGTGCACACGGCAAACATCAGGCTAGACCGACCCGCGCCCCATCACAAAATATCCTGTCCAGTATCAGACTTAATTTTTTTCTTTTTAATTCAAATCATTTTTATTGAAAAAAGAAAAAACACAAATACAAAGGAAAATACATACATGAAATAACGGAAAATAAGAAAGGAAAGAAAAGAAATGAAAACAACAATAATGGGTCCGGATCAAATAATACATACAAGTTAATCAATGCATACATGTTGACGTGCTCAAGTGCCTATTGATTACATCTACCTGAAGGTCACTGGGTGAGAAAACAGTAGTGAACGAGTATATATACACCATGAGTGACAACATAAATAAGCAGTATGGTGACATACAAGAGGATTAAAAACCATTATGGCCTACACCTTCATACAATGAAGTTACATAAATTACCACAATAGGATGGATTCATGGCGGATCAAATGAGAATGAGGAGGAGTCTAGGGATTTCCAGAGTTTACGGTGAGTCTTACGCCATGGAGAGGTATGGAGTGCCAGATTGTCCACACCTCTTAGGAAGGACAGCCATTCTTGCCAGATTCTAAAGGAACCATCTTTAGCATTTTTCCATTTGCACAATATGACTTTACAGGCTAAGGTGAGCAAGAGGTCCATCAGGTGTCGATCGTTATCGTTGACCAGTGCTGAGTCCAGGACACCTAATAAAATATATGAAAATTCCCTGGGAGGATTGATGTTGAAAATGTGACCTATACATTTATAAACTTTATCCCAATATAGCTGTAAAGTGCGGCAGGTGAAAAACATACGAGTAGGGTTTCCAATAGTAGAGTTGCAGTTCCAGCATGTCGGGCTATCCTTTAGGCGGAGTTTAAAAAGTTTATGAGTCTAGTATGACCTATTGAGTAGCATGTACTTAGTCTGTGATAGACTAGGGGATATTTTATTCGAGAAGGCTGTGTTATATATTTTATCCCATTCAAACAAGAAATTAGTTGTGTTGGGTTCGGATTCCCATTTGACCTCATTTCGTTCATGCATCTTCCTGGGGTTTGGAGATAGGAATTTGCATATTTTGGAGACAGTGTGACCCGCTTTCAGTATTAGTGACAATTGAGAAGCTAGCGATGGATCATAGGGTTTTTTTTTTTTAATTTGTAATACAACTTTATTATGGTCTAAACAAAAAGGAATGGGAACGACAGTAACAGGGTTCACCACTGAATGTGATGCGACTGTAGCAGTCTTTAAATTAGATTTGAAACGTGAGGATAAAGTATTTGCAGTCCAAAACAGCTAAATATGCAGGTCCAAAATATGAAGGAATTAATTTTTACTGCCACATTCACTCCGAAGCCAACTCATCTCCTTCCGCATCCCAAAGATTAAAGCACATGTTCTGCTCAGCTAGATAATAAAGTGGCAAACACGCTGCACCATCGACATCACAGGACAGTTGCCTATAAAATGAATATGCTACTTACCAGTATGCATCTGTTCTTGGCATGTAGGGCTGCTGACATTCATATCTATAGCATAGATCGCCGCCTAGTGTTAGGTCCGGATGATTGCACATTGTTGTCCTGGAAGAGTCTTCGAAGTATCACGAGATAGGTGGCTCCTCCCCTGGACTACAGTGCGCATGGGCATCGACTCCATCCCCAGATTGTTTTTAGCCATTGTGCCGAAGATGGTGTAACCGTGTGAGCGATGGCCATGCTAAGAGTAAGTGTAAATTCTGCAGCCGCTACACGCGCCAGGGAGGAGGGCGGGCAATATGAATGTCAGCAGCCCTACATGCCAAGAACAGATGCATACTGGTAAGTAGCATATTCAGTTCGAGGCATGTGGGCTGCTGAATTCATATCTATAGCATAGAATATATAGCAGTCCCTCCATCATAGGCGGCCGCCTGTGCCAGCTGTAGATGTCTGAAAAAGTGTCTTTAGAACAGCCTGCCCTACAGCTGCTTGGAGTGCACATCTACACAGTAGTGTTTTGTAAATGTGTGTGGGGTAGACCACGTGGCTGCTCTACAAATGTCTTCCAAAGGGATATTACCAAGGAAAGCCATGGAGGCCCCCAACTTGTGGGTGGAGTGGGATCTGGGGGGGGGGGGGGGGGGGGGGGTCCGTTAAAGTGCACTTAGCCTTGTGATAGCAAATCTGAATACACTTAACGATCCACCTGGCTATACCCGCTTTGGAAATGGGGTTGCCTTTGTGCTGGGCAGAAAAGGCAACAAAGAGTTGTTGCGTCTTCCTAAAACCCTTTGTCCTATCGATGTAGTACATCAAAGCTCGTTTGACATCAAGAGTGTGGAGCATTCATTCTGCTACTGTCTCTGGGTTTTGAAAGAACACGGGCAGCTCAATGGACTGATTGACATGGAACTGCGAAACCACTTTAGGAAGAAATTTAGGGTTAGTGCGCAGCACCACCCTGTTGGAGTGAATTTGTATGAATGGCTCTTGTACAGTGAGCGCCTGTAGCTCACTAACACGTCGCAGAGACGTAATGGCAATGAGAAACGCCACTTTCCATGTCAAGAATTGAATCTCACAGGAATGTAGTGGTTCAAAAGGTGGGCCCATCAACCTGGTGAGGACTACATTGAGGTTCCATACAGGAGCTGGTGGGGTCCTGGGAGGGATGACCCGTTTAAGTCCTTCTAGGAAGGCTTTAATGGCAGGCACTCTGAAAACGGAGAGATGCTGCCTGTTTTGGAGAGAAGCCGCTATGGCGGATAAGTGTATCCGAATGGAAGCATATGCTAGATTGCATTTGTCGAGGTTTCAAGCTCCCAAGCGGCTGAGAAGGCTTCTGCGCCGTGGACACTGGTACGGGCGCTTCGGTGACCGACCGTGGTGCGAAAGCCTTTGGTGCTACCTTCGGCGGCAACGTAAACAGGAGTGGCGTCGAAGACTTTGGCGTTGTGGCAGCTGGCTTCGTGATGGAAGCTTCCTTCGGTGCGGCCGCGGAAGCCTTGCTCCTGATGCGTTGTAGAGAATCCAACACCTGCTTCGTAAAGGAAGCGGACGGTTTCGTCGATCCGACAGACGTCTTCGGTCCACCAGCGAGTTAAGACTCGAGCGTCGATGCCTTTTTTTTTATCTGGTACAGGATCAGCCTTTTTCGGCGCGCTGTGTCCTTCTGTGCCGACGGCCTTCGGCGCCGACGGTTTCGTGCCGGTTGCCTTGACTACGGGGTGCGGGGCCCCCGTTTCCGGTTCGACGGCCTTTACCGACTTCCCCGGGTCGACAGCCTTCTTCGGCTTCGGCTGCCCCGACGTGTCTGAAGACGAGGAGGCGGCCGGAGGGATAGACGTCTTCTGTTTTGACGGCGTCTCAATTACTTTCGTTTTCGTCGACACCGAAGGCTTCGGTTTAGTTTTAACAAACGTCGGCTCCGCAGAAGTGTCCGTAGCCGGGCCCGTAGGAGAGGCCGTGGATCTAAGTGGAAGGTCTTGGGTAAGGCCGTGTGGCGATCCCTCGACCTGAGCCTTAGTAATTGTTCGTTCGGGGCTTAGCTCTTCACACGAGCTATCTTCCGTAGCCCCGTAGGCCTCATTGTCGTCTCCTACCTCGTCGACGACGTCATCTGCCTCGACCACCTCGACGTCCGCGTCGTAGTCGATCTATTCCGCCGGAGGGGAAACTTGCAGATGAACTTCCTGCTCGTCTGCTTCTTCTCTGTCGAAGATGTCCACTGGTGCCGGGGCCGACTGCCGGGCCTCCTGGCGCGCCACGTGCCGAAGTCAAATCGTTTTCTTCGATCGAAACCTAGAACAAGCCATACAGTTGGCTTCATCGTGGTCCGGCGACAGGCACTTGTTGCACACAGGGTGGACGTCGATGTGTGGGTACTTAGATCCGCACACGGGACATTTCTTGAACGGACTCCGTTCCATGATGTCGACGAAAGTCTTGCTGCGTCGACTGGGCCCCGAGTATCGAAGAGCCACGCGACTCCTCTGGACGTCCGACTCAGGAACAGAGCCGGAACAGAGCTGGGACCGAACGCAAAACAATACCGACTGTATAGGAAAAGGCCTTCGGGCCTTAAGAAAAAGTCTATATCGATTCCGAACTGGAGATGTCGAATATACATCCGAACCCAATGGCGGAAAAAAACAATCTGGGGATGGAGTCGATGCCCATGCGCACTGTAGTCCAGGGGAGGAGCCACCTCTAGGCGGCGATCTATGCTATAGATATGAATTCAGCAGCCCACATGCCTCGAACCTAGACTTCTGACGCTGGGCTCCAGCTTTTACTCACAGATCATCGTCCTCATCTGGCAATGCAGTGGTCTGGGCAATCTGTAAATCTTGCTCGTATTGTGCTGCCAATGCTGGGTCTATTACAACTTCAGGTGGTGCAAGAGCAGGCATTGCTACAAACTCCAAATTGGGATCGCCGATTAATTTTCTTGCAAGCCAAAGGAAGGGCTTCTCAAAGTTGTAATTACCTTTTGCGGAAATGTCGTAGTACTGGAGGTTCTTCTTCCTGTGGAAGACTATGGACTTTGCTTTCACTTTCCGGTCTTTGATATCCACTTTGTTGCCACACAGCATGATGGGGATGTTTTCGCACACTCGCATCAAGTCCCGATGCCAATTGGGAACATTTTTGTCTGTGACTCTTGATGTGACGTCAAACATAATAATGGCACATTGAGCTTGGATATAGTAGCCATCTAGATGGCTAGATGGATCATAGGGTTTTATCGAACGTGCTGAGAGGAGAGTTTTCAATTTTAGTAAGTCATAAAAATCCATAGGGGTTAAATTGTGGTGGCTCTAAAGGGTTGAGAAAGGTAACGGGTGGGGCCCTGCATAGAGGTCTTTTACTAGGTTTATTCCTTTCTGAGACCTGAGCTCCCCATATAGCATGCTACCTTCAATACTTCGAGAGGGATTTCACCATAAAGAAGTCATATTAGACTCACTTACTTTTAATTTATAAAGGTGGACTATTCGCAGGAGGGCTCTTTTGGTATTAAGGAGAACATATTGTGAATGCAGAAGATAGGACTGGTCCATGGTGAGGAGGGCAGATAAAGGCATTCTATCGATGAGTGACTTTTCTATATCCAGCCATACTGGGGTATAGTCCGTTGTACAGACAGCCAGTTGGCTTCTTGCTTGCAGAGAAATGCAGTTTGATAATTCCTGAAGTTAGGGAGACCCAGACCGCCTTTTTCTTTAGATACCTGTAGCTTATTCAGTGTTATTCTGGGTTCCTTACCCTGCCAAAGGAACGTATTGAAAAGCTAAAAAAAAGAAAAAACAGGAGAAAGTCATTGGTAGCATGCTGGCTAAATAATTAACCAAAGGAGTCCATCATTTTCAAAGTTACGGCCCTGCCCCACCAAGCGATATTTAGGGGACCACCCTTCCAGTATTGTGGATACCTTTTTGTAGACTAAGGTTTTGTTAATGTGAATTGTGGAGATCAGGTCTTTATCAAAGTCAAGGCCCAGATATTTAAAACATTTCGGTTGCCATGAAAGGCCCGAGTCTCTCATAATCTCTTTGCTCCCGAGGTTAAGGAGTTTTACTTCAGTCTTATCTTTGTTCAGCTTATACCCGGACACCCTAGAGAAACTTTCTGTAGAGGACATGAGAGCGGGAATAGCCTTCTCTGCTTCCTCAGAAACCACTAAAACATCATCGGCGTAAGCGGTAATCTTGACCGTATAATCGTTAAAGTGGAACCCTGAGATACGATCATTGTTCCTGATGTGATATAAGAAGGGTTCAATGGTGAGTAAAAATAGTGAGGGAGAAAGGGGGAAGCCCTGTCTAGTTATCTGTTGGAACTGGAAGGATGGAGAGATCGAACCTCCTGCGCGGCCCCAAGCCGAGGGGCTAAAGTATAGAGATATTACCATCCGCGTGAAATTTCCTCCGAAATTTCCTCTGAGCCCAAATTTATAATTTAGATATGTCCAATCAACCTTATCTAATGCCTTTTCGGCATCGAGCGTGATGGCTACTGTAGAGTTAGTGAGTTTAGCCTTTTCCAATACATAGGCTAAGATTCTGGCATTATCGCTGGATAGTCTATTCTTTAAAAACCCCACCTGTGAGGGATGAATAAGTTTAGGCTAGAATTTTTGTAGACGGTTGGCCAGAATCATTGCAAAAAGCCTACAATCTAATGTCGCAGGGTTTCCGTTCTCCCACAGAACTGTGCATAGAGATTTGGAACCTCGGTGAATTAGGGTGACCCAAAACTCACCTCAGTACCCAAAACCCCTTACCAGGCTAGCTACAGTGTCTCATTGGTCATAACAAACTCCCAATGTTTAGACAAACCAGAACATGAACTTACAATACCTCAGGTCACGTGGAACACATGAGCACTCTTTCGTTATACAATCATTTCAAACCAGAACGTGGAGTAAATGAGGACACGTGCACATTTGAAATATTTATTTACTAATGCCGTTTTCTCAAACGCAGTTTCTTAGAGAATACAAGGAAACATTATCAGAAGCAAAGTTATCAGCATAGTTACTAGTCCATAGAAAGCAAAAGGTGACAGCATGTTAACATGCTGTAATGAATAAGGGTTAACAATACCTATTTCTCACCCTCCCTAACTAGCATATTATACTAATATCTAAGAAGGTCTCTTTGGGTTTTAGCATGGCGGGCCCATACCTCAAGATCCTAGTATGAAGAGATCACATCTGCTTCCACAAGCTCTCTCTGCATGCGAACCGCATCAAGTGTGTGTCTGTGTTCTAAGCAAAGCAATATAAAACCCGCCTAAAGCCTAAATTTGGCAGAAGCTGCACTTATGTTATGTCTATGAAGGTGCGGAGATCAGACCTCATAACAATTCTGTATCGTGTTATTCCTGAAGCTTCAGCACTCTCTGTACAGACATAGTTTATTAAGCAAAGCTGATATCAGAGCAATAACAATATATTATTCTCATGTAAACCACAACGGACTTCTAGGTTGAAAGCTGAATCAACAATTAAATGTCGTGTGCAGAAGCAGCAAAAGGAAAAATGGCGTCTAAACATTTAATAAGCCTGTGCTAACTTAACACATTATAAAGATAAACAGTAGCTATATGACACTAAGTTGATTAGGGAGATCGGCCTGTAATTTTTGGGGCGTGTCGGATCTTTCCCGTCCTTAGGTAAAACTGCGATGATGGCTTCAGCCAGTGTTCCTGTAACTTTCACTGCCTCACTAAATTTGTGGAACAGAAGTAAGAGTGGAGGAAGAGCGAGGGGAAACATTGATAAAATGTTGCACTAAACCAATCAGGTCCAGGGGCCTCCCCAGATTTAAGCGATTTAATTGATTTTTCAATTTCCAGGGTGGTTATTGGGCTGTTGAGTTCTGACCATTCTGAATAAGAGAGGGCCGGGAGGTCACACTCATTTAGGCAATCCTGAATTTTAGTGTTGTCTACGTCTTTGTTTTTAGAATATAAGGAATTATAAAAGTCTTTGAAGGTTTCAGCAATCTTGTCCGGGTCAGAATGGGTACGCCATTTTGATCTTTTATACGATTAATAATGTTCTTCTGTACTTAAGTACGCAGCTAGGCTTTTACCTGCCTTATTTGATTCACAGAGTCTGAATTTCTTTTGCCTAGTAATCCATACCCCAGCTCTATTACTTATTATTTTATTATATTTATGTTTGTTCACTAATACATTCATAAGTGTTTATTGTTTTGTTCATTTTACTCTGCTCTACTGCCCCATGAGAATTAATGAACAATAAAAAAACTGGATTGGCCACCTTCTGCAAATTTCTAAAACCAAATCTATTCAAAAACATTGGGTTGCAAGTGCTAAGGTAAATGGAATTAGTCACACTCCTTGTTCCGACTCCATGCACCTTCTGATCCTGTTATGGGATTTCTGCTGCTATGTGTAAACCACTCTGCGATTAATAGATCACTTTCAAAAATACTTAAATAAAAAAATAATACAAGTCTTATAGAATCAAAGGGGAAAAACTGAAAAGCAAATCCAGATCTGCATTATTATTGAAAAACATTCAGGTACGCGCTCCAACACATGCCAAACTGTACAGTGCAGTTTGTGAGAAAATGAAAAGGTGATTTACCATCCAGTACCAAGTACCAGACACAGCTTGATTTTCCTTAGTAGAGACTGGTCGAATGTTGATTTTTGATGATAGGCTAATATCTCCCACAAAAGATGAAATCCCAAAAGCATCTTCTACCCAAAGAAAAGTATTTGCAATCCTCCCGTGTTGGTTTCCCCCTAGCCAATTAGTTTGTAGACGTAACAAGCACATGTACAAGTTGCCATATACTAAGCAAAATGCAGCTATTGAAACAATTTTTTCTCAAATGTTGTTAAGAGTTTTCTCTATGCAATACGAATGTTAGTTGTGCAGGGTTTTTAATTCCGGTCTAAATAAGGTGAACGACTTAGTAAATTTGAAAACTGTAACAAAACACCCCAAAAATATTTTAGGACTTCAAATCCAGGCTGACAACCACCACATCTTTCCTCAAGAAACGTCCTCGTGTGTAAATTTCTGAATTTGTTGCCACACCCATTCTATGCCACCTTAATTTATTAAATATGAGCTACTTTATCTCCTAGATTCAGGTTTGGATTTCTTGAAAGAAAACATATTCTGTTGCCAAAGTAAGGTTCAGTAGAATGGTTATTTTTCATGATGTAGTCCAGTGGTCTTACATCACAGCTGTCAAAATGCTTCATTCTAAATTTGTATATATTACAAAAACATAGTGTGGTGATCGAGAAATACATTCATTACTGAGACATCACTGGATGCTATGTGCCTACTTTCTAGGGTCAAGATCTCCTTTTCTAACTCGTCAAGGGCTTTGTTGTATTCCTTATTTATGGCTGATCTGATTTTAATAATTTCACCCCTAATGGAGCTTTTCAAGGCCTCCCAGCGGGTTAGGTCAGACGTGTCACTCCTTTTATTGTTCAGGAGGTAACTCTAGATTGCATCTTCTATGAGTTTGCATTTTCTAACACTTCATCATTCAATCTCCAAAGGGACTGATGAGCGGTCGGTTTTACATTGGATATAGAGAGGGAGAAACAGGAGTGGTCTGAAACCATCCTGGGTTCTATTGATGTTTCTACGATTCGAGCAGTGGCATTACTGGTGATAAATAGATAGTGGATAGGTGTGTAGGAATTATGAGGTGGTGAGTAAAATGAGTATTCCCTACCAGTAGGGTTTTGTAATCTCCACAAGTCCAGCAGGTAGAAGCGGGAACAGGTTAGTAAAAGCTTAATGGGAATTGTTGCTGCGAAAAGCACACCGCGAGTCCCTGTCTAGAGCTGGGTCGAAAGGTAGATTAAAATCCTAGGATGTGTGTAGCAGAGTCTGGGATAGTTTCGATCTGTTTAGATAGGTCATTCCAGAAGTCTAATTCGCTAGTATTAGGTGCATAGACATTGGTAATAAAGAACTCCGTGTTGTCCTTAATCAATTTAGTCGTGACCCACCTCCCATTGGTGTCGGCCGTGTATGCTCCTATTTCAATGGGTTTTTTTTCGCTATAAGGGTCAGAACACCGTTTTTCTTACCCACTGCCTCAGAGCCAACAACTTCATTATAAAATCTATTTTTAGGTGTGTTAATTTGTTTGGCATCAATCTTTGTTTCTTGTAAAAGGACAACATCCCCTTTCTGTCTCTGGAGATAGTCCAAAATCTTCCTCCGCTTAACCGGGTGGTTAAGTCCTTTAACGTTGAGCGAAAGTATTTTCAGATTATTCAACATGGAAACCCTTGAGGGGGTTTTGGGCATGGATTGTGACCTCATAAGCATGTCATAAGTATGATCCTACTAAACCAACACCACTGCCGTTATTGAGGCCTCAAAGCCATCGTCGCCTGTGATTTGTCAGTGTATATTGGATGTATGCACAAAAGGGGGTATAGAACAGTGAGGTACCAATTATACACTTAGTGGGAACGCTACTCGAGAGCCCACCGTGACTTCGGAACCAAACACGGTAGACAAGGTGTAGTTGGTGCATGCTGACAGCGAGTTCGCACCCCAATAGTGGGAGATTATCATAGAAGGACATTGAAGACGGGCAGGAAATCCTCTTACCATACATGCAACATGACATATAATCTTGGGGCTGCCTGTACCAGGTAGGACTGCGCAATTGATTTAGACAGATATAATGCGATACACATTGGGCCATAGTAAAAGACGAATGTGTGCTGAAGCACCCTTTCAGGTTGACACATGAGGCTACAGTTGGAAATTGGCACTTGAGCAGAGAAAATAATGACTTAAAAGGAAATAGGCAAAAATTTAATAGCAATACATAAAAACAAACAAATTGAAGTCAAACCCATACCCTTCCCACCCCTCCCCCCAAACCTCCAGAAACTAGTAGACATGGTGACAAGGGGAAAATAGCTCCCCCCCCCATGGCAATTAACAAAACCATGTTAGGCTATTGAAAACAATTCCCATTTTCAGAATGATCGGGAACTAACTGCATACCTGGTGTAACTAAATGTAAGGTAGTCATTAACGTAGTCTAGAGGTGGTACCGGAGGTAACTAATGTATTACCGCCATCTCTGACTGCTGAAACTGCCAGATATGGGTTTAAACAGGAACATTTGCAGGATTAAAGGCAAGTAAACGTTGTCGAGGCTATGTTGAGGTCACAGTTGAAACATAGCTCTAGAAATGAGCAACAGTGAGCTAACAGCGATCCATTGCTGGGAAAATATTCACATACAAGTGGGAAACCACCTATCCACATTTAAGTAGGAAACCAGATACTAGGGGTTTTTTCAGGGCAGTAGAAACGAGGAACATGGCGGCGGGCTGACGCCGGCTGCGGGACCTCCGATCCGACCAGGAGAACGCCCTTCATAACCCGACCATTTTCCGATGTTTTAAACCTGTTTAACGGTGAGAAATGAAGAGAAATTTTCTTTATCTGAATTTATGTTTTAAAACCGTATGTTTGCTATTCTATCCTTTTCCTTTCATCCTGCACTTGTGACTGCGAGAGGCGGGCGGTAGGACCCTGATGATCACTTCTGAATACCGTATGGGAACTGAGTTGGTAGCGAGGGCGGAGGCAACGGACAGCGCGATGAGGGAAGGCTGCGGAGAACGCCGGGCGAGGCTATGGCGGCGAATAAGGGCGGTGGCTGCTAGAGTCAACTTTCGAACCCCCGAGGTAGAGGAGCCGCGTTTACGCGGTCAGTAGCGGAAAGGAGGGGCTGTGTGCAGCGCTATTTACAGAACCCCTGGAGCACTGTGGCAGTTTGGAGTGAGGTGGGCATCTCCCAGGCCCCACTGTTGAAAGTAGATTCTCTTGTTGTTGTGCTCTGTAGGGATGGACATGGTCTCCGAACAGGGTCTCGGTGTGTGTCACGGTGCATGTCCTAGCACTGGGGGGGAAGACTTTGGTTTTAGATTTAGAGAGGGACAGGGAAAGCGTGAGATAAAGAGAAAACTATCTGTACCTATACCTAGATCTGTGCTACCAGTCCCATTTGTCAAGAACAGGTACCAGCTGCTTTCTCAGTTTGATCTTCAAATAAAAGACTTACTGGTACCACAGGTTGCTGTAGGGGCTGAGGTGATGGTTCCGCTTATTCCTCGGCGAAAAAAGGAGAAAAATACTAAGATATGGGAGACTAAAAAAACGCAAGTTACCAAACAATTTTGCCCCCTCATTAAAACCTACTCCCTCACTGAAATCCTACTTTAAAATAATGGAGCAAGTGGCTATTTCTAAATAAGGAAAGCCTCCCTCCTTGTCGCCTACTGCACAGGCTATGGCACAGATAACTACTCTTGTCTCCGTTGAAAATAGGTACCCTTCCTTGATATGTGATCCAGATATAGAACACCCGGCCTCCCCTGAGTTAGAGACACCTATCCCTCAAGCCCCGTCAGAGTTTGAGCCCGATATCTCGGCTACAATTCAATACCCGAATAAAGATCTAGACCCTGCAGCTAAGGCTAGAATTTAAATCTGCGCAGTTGTTCCTCCCCCATTAACATCACATTCATCTTTTATTGATGTTGAAGCAGATGAAAGAATTACTCGTAGTCCTTTAGACACCGTACCTGGAGATCCGGGCAGCGGGCTCCTACAGCTAGAGTCACTCTTACAGTCCCTGAAAAGAGATCTACTATCCAAGTTTGAAATTTCTGAGGCCAACTAAAGGGGAATACATGAGAAGCGCGCTAACTTGGAAACCAAACTGGATGATATCTGCAAGCGGACGGGGGTGTTGGAAGTGGAGGTTGCCACACTCTCTGAAGTAGCACAAATACACACCAAGGATATATCGGGTATGAAAGCCCAGAATAGATCACTTCAGATGGACATTGAGAGACTGGAGATTCAGGCCAGAAGAAACAATTTAAAATTTCTGAAGATCCCAGAGGGGGGTGAGAATGGGGATGTCAAATCACTTGTATCTAAACTTCTCAGAGAAGGAGTATTAAAGGATAGACTAGATATCGATCTCGAAAAGGAAATTCAGAGGGCGCATAGAGATCCTTTTAGGCAGCACCCCGACAGGAAAGCTCCAAGAAAAATCTTAATTAACTTCGATACCTTTGCTGTCAAGGAGTTGATACTAGGAAGAGCACTTACCGATACAACACTTCAGAAGGATTCCACAAAATATCTAATTCGCTCTGATGTAGGAAAAGTTACAGTGCAAAGGCAATGGGAGCTAGGGTCTAGGAGGTCTGATTTGAGGAGCTTGGGTGCACACGTCGAGATGAAGTTTCCGGCCTCTCTAAAGGTGATGTGGAGAAATAAGACTTACAACTTTACTTCCCCCTCAAGAAGAAAGCTCGCATTAGAAGGTTTCCCCCTTTTTTTTTTTTCTCCTTAATTGATTTAAAGAGGCTAGATCTTAATTCGTAATTGAATTTCGCTATATAAATTGTAATGAGGCCTCTTCAAATACATGACTGCTGTACATACTGTCTATATATACACACATAAAAAGGGAAAGGAAAAAAAAGGGGGGCACGATTCAAAATAAAATATATGTATGTCTAGAAAAAGAAAAAAGGGATAAATAAATACACTAACAAGGGGGAAAAAGGAAAAAAAGGGGCGTAAAAAAAAAGGGGAGGGTCACAGTATATTCCGCAGTGTGCTAGCTATAAGGGGGCAGATCCTGTATTGGATCTAGTGAGTTCCCGATGGGCGACAAGATTACCAAAGAAGATAAGGGGGTGTTCCTAGAGGGAGGTGGGTGGTCGTTGTGGGTGGTGGGGTAAAAAATTTAAAAAAAGGGGGGAAAAAAAAAAATCAATCTTCATACAACCGTGAAAATAAACAAAGCTATAATTTTTGGACTGGAGCAGAACTTGGTCCATCCAAAGAAACACCAAAATGAGTAGTATCTCCAATAAGATTAAGATAGTTAGCTGGAATGTTAATGGATTAAGAGATAGGAGAAAGTTGTCTAGAGTGAGCACATTTTTGAACAACTCCGGGGCCCAAATTTGCTTGCTTGAGGAAACTCATTTAGAAGCGCAAGAGTGCAAGTTAGCATTCGGTAAGCTTAGGTGGGTCCAAGATCTTCTCTGATCAAAGTGGTAATACAAGAGGAGTGGCAATAGTAATTAGAACTAACGCTGGGATTAGAGTGGAGAAGTTCGAGACAGATCACTCTGGGAGATGGTTGGTTGCATCATTATTAATAGGAAGCTCTCCATTTGTATGCGCAGTTTACTATGGGCCTAATCAAGATGCTCCAGGTGCTCTCTTGAATCTAAAAGCTAGCCTTTCTGCCATGGAAATACCTGTCATCCTAGGGGGGGATTTTAACCGGATTCTAGATGGACCGCACTTCTAGGGTTAAATACACTCCCCCACGTAAATCTCAAATTGAGCTTAGGAATATTATCAAAGATTTCAATTTGATAGATATCTGGAGAGCAAAAAACTGCCGTAAAAAGGATTTCTCCTTTTACAGCCGGAGATGCAGACACCATTCCAGAATTGATTTATTTCTACTAGATCAGTCCCTTTTTTCAGTAGTAGACTCTATCCTATATATCTCAGCACCACTCTCTGACCACTCTGTTGTGGAGCTGGTGGTCAACCTAAATCAAAAGGAGCATCATAGAAGGTGGCCTCTAGATAGGTCTTTATTACTAAAGGATGAGGTTAAGTTGGACATAGCGAATCAGGCAGAGGAGTATTTTAGACATAACTGTGGCACCGCAAATGATCAGGTGGTATGGGAGGCATTTGAAGCCTATCTCAGAGGATCTCTAAGCACTCTGTTGATCAGAAGGAATAAACTAAGGAGGAGGATGGAGGAAGAACGCCTATCCAAGATTAAGCAAAAAGAGCAGGAGCTCCAGAGGGCATTGGCTGATCAGCAGAATACTGTACTACGCCTACAAAGTGAGTTAGATGGTCTACGGGCAGAATATCAAGCAAGCCTAGATAAGATCTTAAAAGACAGGTGGGACGCCAGTAAGCTTCAAAACTTCTCCTTTGGCGAAAGATGTGGCAGTTTTCTGGCCTGGAAAACCAAGGCAGATAGGGTCAGAAATCAAATCAATAGCCTATTTCAGCGTAGTACAGGAGTTATCACTCACGAGGACGATCAAATTATGGAGGAGGCGAAACTATTTATTCAAGATCTGTACAAAGAAGACACCTGCTTTATTCCTCAGAAAGCGGAAGATTGGCTGAATCAGCTAGGGCTGCCTCATATATCGGAAGTGGATAGAGCTTTTCTCTGTTCAAGCATAAAAGAGAGCAAAGTTAGAACCCAGATTAAGAAAATGACAAGGGGTAAGGCAGCCGGCCCAGAAGGGCTTCCAATAGAGTTATACCTGATAGTTTTTGATAAAGTTGTTGCTGTCTTAACGATTTTGTTTAATAAGATCTACCTATCGGGTGAGACTGTTCCAAAATCATGGTCTGAAGCCACAGTTACCCTAATCCTGTAGCCCAACAAAGATCCCTTAAAAGTTGAGTCTTACAGATCGATTTCCTTGCTAAACTCGGACTACAAGATTTTTACGGGGGTATTGGCAGCGAGAATGGCAAGAGTTATCAAAACCATTGTACATTAGGATCAGAGGGGCTTTACCCCCGATAGGCAGTTAAATGAATTAACCTTTCAAGCTATTGCAGCAATAGATTAGAAGCGTCCATTGACTCTTGTATCCATAGATGCCGCTAAGGCTTTCGACCAAGTGAACTGGTCATATTTGTGGCAAGCTCTATCTGGGTTTGGATTTCCAATTAACTTTGTGTCAGCAATTAGGTCTCTTTATTCCAGCCCTCGAGCAAAAATTCTAGTTAACGGACTTCTCACAGACTGGGTAATAATCTCCCGTGGCACCAGGCAAGGGTGCTCCTGGTCACCTCTATTGTTCAATTTATATATTGAACCTTTCGTCTGTCAGCTTAGGTCCAATCCCGTGATTAAACCTTTTAAAATTGTAGATCTGGAACTAAAATTTGCTCTATATGCCAATGACCTACTTATGTTTACCACTAATCCAGCCAAAGCCATCCCGAGATTAGTAGACCAGGCTGAGTCATTTGGGGAAATTTCGGGGTATAAAATAAATAAAGACAAAACCGAGATTATGGAATGGAACTAAGATGTGGGGACACTAGGAGCTAAGCCACGAATGAGGTATCTGGGGATATATCTGGCTCAAAAAATTGTAGACATACCTAAAATAAATTGGGCTAGAGTCTCCAAGGACGTTTGTGGTTTGCTTCAGCGGTGGTCAAGCCTCCCTTTAAACATCTTTGGGAGGGTCTACTTGATAAAGATGATCTTGCCAAAAATAACCTTTTTATTTAATTCTATTCCGTTATCCTTTACCACACCAGATATCGTGAAACTAGAGGGAAAAATTGGCTCCGTTATCTGGAATACTAAGTCATCAAGAATCTCCTGGGAAAAGCTAAGGAGAAGTTTAAATTCAGGAGGGCTGGCTCTACCGGACCTACTTATTTACTGTCACTCATTCCATTTTACGAACTTTAGAATACTGGCCAATAAGACAGATGCATCCTCACTAGGTTTACTGTTTCAGGCCTTATTGCATGATATTCCTCAGGGGCAAGAGTTCTTTCTTTTTAAATTCGGCAATCCGAAATTTTACAAAAAAAGTTAGGCTTAAGATCCTGGGTGCAGCCCTGAAGAACTGGCTATATATTAGGAAAAGTCTAAAGATCCCCTATTACGCATTCTAGGCGCAGTTTTGGGACTCTCCGGGTACGCCATACTGTATCAAAGATCAATTGTCCCGGCCCCTACGAATGGCAGGTTTAAGTTGTTGGGGGGACTTGCAGAAAGAATCGCAGCTTTTGAGTTGGGAGTCCCTTTCTAGTATGACTGGTGGGACACTCACTAGGTTTAAGTATTATCAGCTGTCAGGATGGTGGACAACCAAATCTTGGGACTTCGAAGAATCAAACTCAAAATTCGACTCAGTCTCAAGGAGGGGCAGATGGAAGCGTGAGGTCTCCTTCTGGTATTGGGCCATGCTAGAGGTTGAGGGAATGACAGAATCTGAACTACAAAAACTATGGAGCAATGTCACCAGTCTAAATTCAACATTAAGGGCATTTGGGGGGATTATTTTACTATTTTGCAAGCAATGGTCAAACCTGCTGCCCTTAAAAGAAACCATCTATACACTATGCATAGGGTATATACAACACCCAAAAAACTAGTTAAGATCACTGGCCTAGAATATCATTGCCATAGGTGTAAGCACCCGGCCGTGGATGATTTCCATAGGTTTGTGGATTGTCCGGGGATAACAAATTATTGGATTAAAATACAGGAATTTCCGGAGGATGTCCTTCAACAATTGGAAGTCACCCGAGGACTATTCTTTTTGGACTCAAGACAGATTACCATCTTAATGAACTGTCTACAAAATTCATCTTCTACGTCATCATTCTGGCAAGGCGCAAGATTTGTAAGGCTTGGAAAGATGTAAATCCCCTGACTTTCACAGAGTGCCTGAAACATATAATTCTTACAAGTGAATCTGACATGACATGTGACAGTACAAGTTATGATAAGATCTGGGCGGCCATTGTGGCTTGGCCCAACAGATAAATGGTGTTACAATGATTTTCCCGGGCTCTGTTGGTTCTTTTCCTCCAAAGTAACACAGGGTCCTCGCGGTGGTGTGAAATGGAGTGGACTACGAAAACAGTAGTGGCTTGAGGGATTTGCATTTCTCTCTCCATATTGGTCTTAAACATCAGGGTCGGAACAGGATGACCGATTGAGAGAGGACGTGGTGTTTCCCGTCTAGAATGCCCTTCATGGTTTATGAGGAAAAACAAAAACAAAAAACACACAAAAAAAAAAGAAACCAGATACTAGTATTGTCCCATCAGTAGGTTAAACGAGCGTACAGTGACTTAAGAGGACCTTATGAAAACGCTAAGTGCAAAAAGACGTCGGTCAAAACCTTTACGAGTAAAGAACCCAGAGGAAGTTCTTCTAAGACATTTCAAGCATTTCTAAGACATTTCAAGCAATTGTGAAACATCTGCAAACATTTGGAATTATGAACACATTACAGAGTAGTGAACCTACAACCATGTAGTAAATTTAGAAGGGTACTCGGGTGCCTTCAACAGAAGGGCCAGGTGTTGTGTCCATCCGGACCATCGAGGAATCTTTTGAGATTTTGGGGGTCCGTAAAAACCTGGGGAACCCCTTGGATGACCACACGGAACCTTGCTGGGTCTGCAAAACCAAATTGGTAATTTAAGGAGCGTAATCTAGGTCGAAGAGCAAGAAAACCTTTCCTAATGTCCATCTCCTTACTATAGTCCTGAGAGATAAAGATTGTGTTGGATTTCCATAGGATATGGTCGATACGCATGAAGGTCAAGATCTGTTCGACATGTTGATAATGCAGAGGCTTGCATACGATCGGTCTTGGACCTTTTTGGTTTGGAGTAATTCTGGAGGGAACCCTATGAGCCCGGTCAAATTCAAGCGGATGGTGGTAGGCTAGGTTAGTTGCTGGTGAGAACCAGGATTCCAGGAAGGAGATGCAAGAACTAGAGACATCCTCCGAACCCTCCAGTATTCCGAAAATGCGTAGGTTCCCTCTTCGATATCTGTCTTCAAGCTAGGACAACCTCCTAGTCAGGGAATCCGTCGTGGTTGATACACTTTTGAGGGACTTGCAGACTTTCGTCTCTATCTTCTAGGTGACTTATCCTGGCCTCTGTTTCAGTTAGCCTGGAGTTGGTGTCTCTGATGTCCTGTCTGTTCGCTGAAATTTCTTCTTTTGTAGACTTCGCGAAGTCATGGACTTCTGCTAATTTATTCAGTATTGTGTTCATTGTAGCATTAATGTATTTTTTACCTTTAGTGGGTGAATCAGGATTTGGTGGATCTGCTTTAAGTCTCTTGAGGTTTTTTGCCTCCTTTTCACCCATGGTGTACAAGCTGCGAGAGCCGGATAATGTTGCAAGCAGTAGAATTTTAGGGAAAGTCTGTTTATCGTAGGCACCTGAGAGTTGTGCAGCTACTCCTTGGAGTTAAATAGATGAAGATAGTGACTGACAGGGAAAATACCACCAGAAGAACTCAGCACTGGTTAAATGAAATCTTTCATCCAGGCATCCATCTTAGGGTCAGGCAAGGCTAGTGTTAGAGATAGGCATCTTAGGTAGCAGTCATCTTAAAGTCAGGCAACAGGAAATAAGATGTAAAAGTAAAGCACTTCTCACACAACGAACATCAATATTTGTACACAGCAGAAGGGCATCTATGACTTGCACGAAACAACTTACAGCTGGTTGACATTTGTCACTCGCCGCTTGAGTAATCTCCAGAATTCACAGCAATGTGTTAAGTTATAATCCTGCGTTGAATTCTAACGTGTCCCACATGTAGCGGTTTTGTGGTTGTTTCGCAGTTGTTTAGCTCAGGGTCAAACTCATCATTGTAATTCACCTGCTGCTCAGACCGTTAGACCTCCGATACTGTACATCGATATGATCGTTGTAATCAGAGAGTCCCCAGAGTCCTCAGAGCATTAGAGAACATTAAAGTACCATTGTTGTGCAGCAAGGAGCCTGAATGTAAAGCGCTGCTGAGGAGGCTATTTTATATTTGTGTCGCATGGGAGAGTGTCTGCAGCTGGGACCTCTGAAGTGCTGAGTGAGTCCGCCATTTTGTAATAAGCACATACTAGAAAATGTATTCATGCAGCCCTGGTGGTCCGACTCTCAAAGTACCACAGCTGTACACAAAGCGCCTAAGAGCAGAGCGCCGCTGTGGATGCCGTCTCATATTAGTAGAAATCAGTATATTGCCAGAAAACACTGCAGTCAGGATCTCCGTAAAGCGCCGAGTGCGCCCGCCATTTTGGAATTAAGCTTGCGCATTAGCCATGGAGCCGATTAGATCGGGTGATCCGATTACACACAGCGGATCACAGAGCTGATGATCCGACTTACTGCTCTGGGAATCGGGCACTCTCCACGTCACTTCAGCAGCAGCGTAGCGTAGAATTGCAGCAATTCAATCGTTACTCCTCTGGTTGCTGGCGGGTTCCGGCATGAACGGAGGAGCTCGAAGATCAGCAGTTGCTCCCAAACCTGGCGCAGTCTCGAAACGTACCGGAGTACTTCCAAAGGCAGGTCGAGGACAGACCTTTCATTCCGTTCGCGATATCCAATGTTAAGATCATCCTTACATCGAGATTGCACATAAAATGCAGAAGGAAAGTAGAGCCACAGGAGGAGGTAAGAGCTTACACCGCCATCTTCTCTGCGTCCAAACCACGCCCCCAGTATCAGACTTATTAACAACACTTATCTCCGGCCTCCAAAGTGAAAACATTCAGAGGAGATGCCCAATCCTGGCAACAGCGAAGTACGACCGGTGCTCAGGGACAGAGTTCTAAATGCGAAGGTTTTACCTGGACCCGGTTACGATTAACTGCGGTGGACAAGGAGACTGTCAGGACCGCTTCTGCACTTCCCATGTTCCTGCACCACCAGAGGGCCTCATGCACACCCCGTTACTTATAGTTCAGTCGCGTGGAATCGTCCGTATTTCTACCCTCCGGCTTCTAGCAGACTGGGCTGCTCACGATGCGGATCAAGTAAATATACCCAGTGTGGTGAGATGAGAGGGCGTTACTTCCGTGAGGCACTGCACGCGGGGCTAGAACGCTAACCCCGTTGAGTGAGCACCATGTTGGAATCCCCCTGGTTATCGCGAGCAAGCCGTTAGAGACCAATATCTTGGGGGATACAGGCTCACTGTGTTTAGTGAAGTAAAAACGGGATTCGGCCAAATAAAATTACTAAGGTACAACCTATACCACATGTTTAGTATGTATATTGGAGGGCCCAGATACACACGATGTCGTAATAAGACAAAGATGATAACAGTAGAAGATGTCTGTTGTTGTGTTGGTAATGTCGATAGAGACCAACATATGGCGGTTCCATTGATATAAAATGACAAAGGATGACCTGTATGTAGTTGTTGGTATGCATACAGGAGAACCCAGGAGATACAAGGTTATAGCAAGACAAATCAAGCATTGAAAAGTATTGTTGGTGGTCTAGAGACAATCAAGTGGCAACCCACTGATTTGAAGTTAAGTGATATTAGGATGTGGATGTCCTGTCATATAACTAGGTGTATCATGACATCTATATAATTTTTATTTTAAGTGAGGAGGCTCCAAGGGATATCTTCATTAAGCCCACCTTTATCAGTGGCCAATCTCAGGACCCAACGTTGTTACAAACTAAACAGATTTTTTTGGCATGCCCGGGTGTGCTTCTAGTACGCCCCATTTGAATGAATCAGAGGCGTGTCGTTCCTGATGGAAGTGTGTAGTCATCCTGGAATTGGTTTTGTTGCACCTGAAGTTACCTTTGTGTTCCATCATGCAGATCTTGACCTGCCTTGTGGTCATTCCTATATTTAGGAGTCTGCAAGGTCAACTCAATATGTAAATTCAGTTATTTGAGTTGCATTAGTATGTGTCATGAGCTTCCAAGTTGCCCCATTAGGGAATGTCAACTCTTTACTGATCTTGGTCCGAGGGCAAACAAACAGAGCATGAGCCACAGGGATAGTGTCCCCTGACAGGAGGAAGGTCCCATAGTGTTCTCTGTGCACGGTTGTGTTGCTTCTTGGGTTTCGTATGTATGAGTAGATCCTTGAGGTTGCTTGTTCGGTTGAACGCAAACCTTGGAGTTGGTATACTCACTGTCCCTGTGTTGAGTATGTCCCAATGTTTCCGAATAATGTTTCTAATTCGGTTGGAGTCAGGGGTGAACGTAGTAACATGTCAAAGAGCAGTCCGGCTCTCTGGTCACATTTTCCAGCAGGCTTTCACGGTTGTTTTTTTTTGCTCGTTTCAGAGCAAGGGCAACCACTTATTTGGGGTATTCACGCATGACTAGATCTTTCATCAAGGTGGTCGACTCCCTTTGGTAGTCGACCATGGTGCTGCAATTTCTTCTGATGCGCAGAAACAAAGTGGCTTAAGGATACCCTCGCACAGGTGCAGTTCTCACCCTGTTTTATAATTGAGTGAATCCAGAGGATGCGAAGTTTCTGGCCGCCGCCTGGTGCCTCCCAGAGACCTTTAATTGACCACTTCCTAACCTTTTAAGACTACGATTTGATAATCCGGGAGCTGAGGAAAAGGGGGGGAAAAAATCAAACAAGCCAATTCACGAATAATGGTGTTTCCTGATTATTCCAGTGAAGTGCAAAAGCCACGGCGAAGCTTTGATGCAGTCGAGGCAAAATTGAGAACTTTTGAGATCCAATATATGCTGCTCATCCCGGCAGAACTCCAAGTAATCTTTCAGTGCACCTCTCAATTTCAGTTTACATGGTGATGAGTTGCGGGGTGACATGGGTAGTGGAGTAGGGTAGAGGAGTTGGCCTAATGGCTAGTGCGGTCGACCTTGAATCTGGGGAACTGGGTTTGAGTCTCGGCAATGACGCTGAACATCCTGTGATTCTGGGCAAATCACTTAATTTCCCTATGCTTAACGAAAATGTATGTGTCCTCATGTAATGCAACTGGTGCTATGTAAAGCGCTCTGATACGCAAATCGGGTCAAGTTCGCGCTATATAAAACACTGCAAAATAAGAAAAAATAAAAAAAATAGTGGAAGAGTGTAGGGTGGTGGGGGTTTTGCTGAGAGAGGTTAAGATACAAGTTGGGGAAAGGAGAGGTTATACTTAGAAAATAGTCAAATGGATAGCGAGGGCAGGAGCAGGGAATGGAGCGGCTGTAGCTGTGACAGAACACATCAGAAACATGCAAATCAATTCTGGGTGAGGGAAACTACACAATACTGACGTGAAACATCAATGGATTAGAAAATAAAATTAAAAGTGGCTGGTAACTAGATACCTCGAAAGACTTAAACCCGATATTGTCCTTGTACAAGAGATTCAGATGGACATACATTGCTCTTTTCTGTGAAGGGGACAATACATTACACTTGCGCGTGCGGGATTCTCAACGGCATCGAGAGGGGTGGCCATATTAATTATAAAAATCACCCCCCTTCCATGCTACCAAGACATGGACAGATCCAAATGGTACGTTTGTGGAGGTACAGGGGACATGAGGCCGAAGAGAGATTATGTTGGTGAGTGTGTATGCACCCCCACGGCTACAACAGCAAACACTAGACAAAGTAGCTGGAATACTTTTGGAGTCAAGACTCTCTACACACATTATAGGTGGCAACTTTAATGATGTCACAAATCCACATATGGATCGTACACACAAATCCCAGGACGCGTGGCCCCACTCACTTGGCCCAATCCCAGGACCGCTTGGTCTGACTGACCCGTGGTATCGACACCATCCAGCGGAGCGCTCTTCCTCATACCTCAGGCGTCCATAGGCTAGTCTCCGGAATGGACTACCTCTTTGCCCCTGCAGGAGATGTGGAGACAGCGGAAAGAGCGGAGTATCTGGCGAGGGGTATATCCGACCACTCAAGACTCTGGCTGAAAATGGGACCGAGAACACGTGGATGCAGAAAGGAGTGGAGACTAAATGTCTGGGGCTTACAAGATAAGGGTGGTTGCCAGTGATATCCGAATTGACTCAGAAATGTACAAGAATGAGGGCTTGGTGACCTCAGCAGTCACTCTATGGGAGGCGTTCAAGACTGTGGTGCGGGAGAGTGCAAAACTTTATAGCGCACAAGATAATGGAAACCTGAGAGATTGAGACTCTGGAGCATAGGCTGTTAGAATTAGAAAGGAATATGGGTCCCGAGGCCGACCAACACACACTCCGCCAGAAGGTGATTCCACATGGGGAATACAGGACACTGGTGAACCAAGAAGTGAAAGCCCAAATTCATGCCACTCAGCATCGGTTATACGAGAGAGGCAATAGAGCAGGGGAGCGCCTCACCTGGCTGAGTAGAAGAGAGCGAAAGAAAAAAAAGAGCGAGAGAGAAAAGAGCGCGCAAGAGCAAGAGAGAAAAGAGCGCGCAAGAGCAAGAGAGAAAAGAGCGCGAGAGAGAAAAGAGCGCGCAAGAGCAAGAGAGAAAAGAGCGCGCGAGAGAAAAGAGCGCGCAAGAGCAAGAGAGAAAAGAGCGCGAGAGAGAAAAGAGCGCGCAAGAGCAAGAGAGAAAAGAGCGCGCGAGAGAAAAGAGCGCGCGAGAGAAAAGAGAGCGCGAGAGAAAAGAGAGCGCGAGAGAAAAGAGAGCGCGAGAGAGAAAAGAGAGCGCGAGAGAGAAAAGAGAGCGCGAGAGAGAAAAGAGAGCGCGAGAGAGAAAAGAGAGAGCGAGAGAGAAAAGAGAGAGCGAGAGAGAAAAGAGAGAGCGAGAGAGAAAAGAGAGAGCGAGAGAGAAAAGAGAGAGCGAGAGAGAAAAGAGAGAGCGAGAGAGAAAAGAGAGCGCGAGAGAGAAAAGAGAGCGCGAGAGAAAAGAGAGCGCGAGAGAAAAGAGAGCGCGAGAGAAAAGAGAGCGCGAGAGAAAAGAGAGCGCGAGAGAAAAGAGAGCGCGAGAGAAAAGAGAGCGCGAGAGAAAAGAGAGCGCGAGAGCGCGAGAGAAAAGAGAGCGCGAGAGAAAAGAGAGCGCGAGAGAAAAGAGAGCGCGAGAGAAAAGAGAGCGCGAGAGAAAAGAGAGCGCGAGAGAAAAGAGAGCGCGAGAGAAAAGAGAGCGCGAGAGAAAAGAGAGCGCGAGAGAAAAGAGAGCGCGAGAGAAAAGAGAGCGCGAGAGCGCGAGAGAAAAGAGAGCGCGAGAGAAAAGAGAGCGCGAGAGAAAAGAGAGCGCGAGAGAAAAGAGAGCGAGCGCGAGAGAGAGAGCGAGAGCAAAGAGCGCGCGAGAGAAAAGAGCGCGCAAGAGAAAAGAGAGAGCGAGAGCGAAAAGAGAGAGCGAGAGAAAAGAGAGCGCGAGAGAAAAAAGAGAGCGAGAGCGCGAGAGAAAAGAGAGCGCGAGAGCGCGAGAGAAAAGAGAGAGCGAGAGCGCGAGAGAAAAGAGCGCGCGAGAGAAAAGAGAGCGCGAGAGAAAAGAGAGCGCGAGAGAAAAGAGAGCGCGAGAGCGCGAGAGAAAAGAGAGCGCGAGAGAAAAGAGAGCGCGAGAGAAAAGAGAGCGCGAGAGAAAAGAGAGAGCGAGAGAAAAGAGAGAGCGAGAGAAAAGAGCGCGCAAGAGAAAAGAGAGAGCGAGAGCGAAAAGAGAGAGCGAGAGAAAAGAGAGAGCGAGAGAAAAGAGAGCGCGAGAGAAAAAAGAGAGCGAGAGCGCGAGAGAAAAGAGAGCGCGAGAGCGCGAGAGAAAAGAGAGAGCGAGAGCGCGAGAGAAAAGAGCGCGCGAGAGAAAAGAGAGCGCGAGAGAAAAGAGAGCGCGAGAGAAAAGAGAGCGCGAGAGCGCGAGAGAAAAGAGAGCGCGAGAGAAAAGAGAGCGCGAGAGAAAAGAGAGCGCGAGAGAAAAGAGAGAGCGAGAGAAAAGAGAGAGCGAGAGAAAAGAGCGCGCAAGAGAAAAGAGAGAGCGAGAGCGAAAAGAGAGAGCGAGAGAAAAGAGAGCGCGAGAGAAAAAAGAGAGCGAGAGCGCGAGAGAAAAGAGAGCGCGAGAGAAAAAAGAGAGCGAGAGCGCGAGAGAAAAGAGCGCGCGAGAGAAAAGAGCGCGCGAGAGAGCGAAAAGAGAGAGCGAGCGCGAGAGAAAAGAGAGCGCGAGAGAAAAGAGAGAGCGAGAGAAAAGAGAGCGCGAGAGAAAAGAGAGCGCGAGAGAAAAGAGAGCGCGAGAGAAGCGAGCGCGAGCGAAAAGCGAGCGCGAGCGAAAAGCGAGCGCGAGCGAAAAGCGAGCGCGAGCGAAAAGCGAGCGCGAGAGAAAAGAGAGCGCGAGAGAAAAGAGAGCGCGAGAGAAAAGAGAGCGCGAGAGAAAAGAGAGCGCGAGAGAAAAGAGAGCGCGAGAGAAAAGAGAGCGCGAGAGAAAAGAGAGCGCGAGAGAAAAGAGAGCGCGAGAGCAAAGAGAGCGCGAGAGCAAAGAGAGCGCGAGAGCAAAGAGAGCGCGAGAGCAAAGAGAGCGCGAGAGCAAAGAGAGCGCGAGCAAAGAGAGCGCGAGAGAAAAGAGAGCGCGAGAGAAAAGAGAGCGCGAGAGAAAAGAGAGCGCGAGAGAAAAGAGAGCGCGAGAGAAAAGAGAGCGCGAGAGAAAAGAGAGCGCGAGAGAAAAGAGAGCGCGAGCAAAGAGAGCGCGAGAGAAAAAAGAGCGCGCGAGCAAAGAGAGCGCGAGCAAAGAGAGCGCGAGCAAAGAGAGCGCGAGCAAAGAGAGCGCGAGCAAAGAGAGCGCGAGCAAAGAGAGCGCGAGCAAAGAGAGCGCGAGCAAAGAGAGCGCGAGCAAAGAGAGCGCGAGCAAAGAGAGCGCGAGAGAAAAGAGAGCGCGAGAGAAAAGAGAGCGCGAGAGAAAAGAGAGCGCGAGAGAAAAGAGAGCGCGAGAGAAAAGAGCGCGCGAGCAAAGAGAGCGCGAGCAAAGAGAGCGCGAGCAAAGAGAGCGCGAGCAAAGAGAGCGCGAGCAAAGAGAGCGCGAGCAAAGAGAGCGCGAGCAAAGAGAGCGCGAGCAAAGAGAGCGCGAGAGAAAAGAGAGCGCGAGAGAAAAGAGAGCGCGAGAGAAAAGAGAGAGCGAGAGAGAAAAGAGAGAGCGAGAGAGAAAAGAGAGAGCGAGAGAGAAAAGAGAGAGCGAGAGAGAAAAGAGAGAGCGAGAGAGAAAAGAGAGAGCGAGAGAGAAGCGAGAGAGAAAAGAGAGAGCGAGAGAGAAAAGAGAGAGCGAGAGAGAAAAGAGAGAGCGAGAGAGAAAAGAGAGAGCGAGAGAGAAAAGAGAGAGCGAGAGAGAAAAGAGAGAGCGAGAGCGAGAGCGAAAAGAGAGAGCGAGAGAGAAAAGAGAGCGAGAGAGAAAAGAGAGCGAGAGAGAAAAGAGAGCGAGAGCGAGAGCGAAAAGAGAGCGAGAGCGCGAGAGCAAAGAGAGAGCGAGAGCAAAGAGAGCGCGAGCGCGAGAGCGAAAGCGAAAAGAGAGAGCGAGAGAAAAGAGAGCGAGAGAGAAAAGAGAGCGAGAGCGAGCGCGAGAGAGAAAAGAGAGCGCGAGAGAAAAGAGAGCGCGAGAGAAAAGAGAGCGCGAGAGAAAAGAGAGCGAGAGAGAAAAGAGAGCGAGAGAGAAAAGAGAGCGAGAGAGAAAAGAGAGCGAGAGAGAAAAGAGAGCGCGAGAGCGCGAGAGCAAAGAGAGCGCGAGAGCAAAGAGAGCGCGAGAGAAAAGAGAGCGCAAGAGAAAAGAGAGCGCGCAAGAGAAAAGAGAGCGCGCAAGAGAAAAGAGAGAGCGAAAAGAGAGCGAGAGAAAAGAGCGCGCGAGAGAGAAAAGAGCGCGCGAGAGAAAAGAGCGCGCGAGAGAAAAGAGAGCGCGAGAGAAAAGAGAGCGCGAGAGAAAAGAGAGCGCGAGAGAAAAGAGAGCGCGAGAGAAAAGAGAGCGCGAGAGAAAAGAGAGCGCGAGAGAAAAGAGAGCGCGAGAGAAAAGAGAGCGCGAGAGAAAAGAGAGCGCGAGAGAAAAGAGAGCGCGAGAGAAAAGAGAGCGCGAGAGCGCGAGAGCAAAGAGAGCGCGAGAGCAAAGAGAGCGCGAGAGAAAAGAGAGCGCGCAAGAGAAAAGAGAGCGCGCAAGAGAAAAGAGAGAGCGAAAAGAGAGCGAGAGAAAAGAGCGCGCGAGAGAGAAAAGAGCGCGCGAGAGAGAAAAGAGCGCGCGGGAGAAAAGAGCGCGCGAGAGAAAAGAGCGCGCGAGAGAAAAGAGAGCGCGAGAGAAAAGAGAGCGAGAGCGAGAGAGAAAAGAGAGCCAGAGAGAGAAAAGAGAGAGAAGAGAGAGAAGAGAGAGAAGAGAGAGAAGAGAGAGAAGAGAGAGAAGAGAGAAAAGAGAGGAGAGAAAAGAGAGAAAAGAGAGAGAAGAGAGAGAAGAGAGAAAAGAGAGAAAAGAGAGAGCGAGAAAAAAAAGTGAGAGCGAGAGCGAAAAGAGAGAGCGAGAGCGAGAGCGAAAAGAGCGAGAGAGAGCGAGAAAAAAAAAGAGCGAGAGCAAAAAAAAGAGAGCGAGAGAGAGAGAAAAAAAGAGAGCGAGAGATGAGTGGCGGTTGTACAAGACCAGGGAGAGACTCACTACACGCAAAGCCATAGCAGGTACTTTAGCCCGCTACTACACAGAATTATACAGAGACAGGCCACTAGCCGGCAACACACAAATTAGTGGTTAGTTGGAGGCAATAGATGTTCCAACACTGTCACAGGAGGCCCGAGACATGCTAGAGAAAGAGCGGACCCTTGAGGAAGTGATGGATGCCATTGGTTGACGGAAATCGCGGCCCGAACAGATTTCCCGCAGAATTCTTTAAACTAAAAGCCAACTGTTCTTGTGAGGTGTGGCTAGGTCTGTGTGGGTGTCTGTCTGTGGCACTATCCATCGCCTGGTTCATATCTCCTGCCGTGATTAGTAGTTCACCCAGTGGGACCCTGCTAAGCTCAATTTCTAGATCCTCCCAGAATTTTTTGTCCCCTGTGTTTGGCCCGTATATGTTGGCTATGTGTATGGTCTCGTCACCCCTTTTGATTGATGTTATCAGCCTCCTCCCTTCGGTGTCTGCGGCATTGTTGTGAACCTGGAACTTCCCTTTCTTACTGATTATGGTGATGACTCCCCCCTTTTTGTTGTTGACCTGGGCCTCCTCTTCGGAAGGGACCTAAGATCGACATTAGACCACAATGAGGAGGCGATGTTAAAAAAAATTAAGTCCAAGCTAGACACGTGGGGCCCCAAATTCATAAGCTGGTGGGGAAGAATTGAGACAATAAAGATGATGGTCACCCCCATGCTAAACTACCTGCTCTCCATGTTGCCTCTCACACTCACATCCGAGTTCCACAAACGCCTAGACAAAAGCATCAACATGTTCCTCTGGGGAGGGAAAAAACCAAGAATGAGCTTAGCGAAACTACTAAAAAAAAAATAAAAAAAAAACAAGGCGGATTGAACCTCACGAACTACAAAGCCTTCCAGACGGCATGCCTGGCCAAACAGGGATTACACTGGATAGCCCCCACACCAGAATACATGCCGGTATGGCTGGACCTGGAAAGGAGTATTCTTGGTGGCGCAGACCCAATTATGGCCCTCACGGCGCACAAGCACCCAGAAGCCAAAAACGCAATTATCCACAACACAAGGACAGCGCTGCTGAAAGTAGACCGGGAAATGACAGTTAGTATCAAAGGCACCAAATGGGAATCACTGTGGCATAACACCAAAGTCACATACAAAGGGAAAACACTAGACAGCAAGGAATGGCGCAGCAGAGGCATCACAACGCCGTCACAACTAGAAGCAGGGAACAACCCACTCTCCTACAAGGCACTACAGCAGATAACATCCCTACCTAATAAGGAGTTCTACGAATTCCTCAAAATCAAAGCAGCTGTCACCAAAGCAGGCCTCACGAAACAAACACCCACCATCATACAATACGCACGAAACTTAAACAAGACAGGCCACCAAACAGCACAAATCTACAAGTTAATCACACCACGCACCACAACTCTCAACAATAAGACACTTGCCTTTTGGGAGGAGACCATACAAAGACCGCTAAATGAGGAAGAGAGGGCCAGACTATGGACGTCTGCGTCCAAAAACAAAATCACGCCACAGCTAGCACAAACCAAATACTGGTTACTCCACAGGCTGCACTGGACACCAGCGAAACTAGGGAAAGTGGGAGCTAGCGAGAGCAACACATGCTGGAACTGCCAGAGGGCCACAGGAGATCTATCTCACATGTTATACGAATGCGCCAGAGTCAAGACCTTCTGGAGCAAGGTCTATAACGTCATAGACACAGTAACGGGAAGTAAGACACAGAGGACTAGCGGGAATAGCCACTGCCTTCCTAGCAACAGAACTCCAGTCCAAAGAAGTACGAGACCTGGTCGATGTCCTTCTGACGGCTGCGGTGAAAACGATCTTGGGTAACTGGAAGGACACCAGCAAAGCCACCTTCAAACGCTGGTTCAATTGGGTAACCTTCCTCCGGGGGGCAGACAACATCACGGCCAAGCAAAAGACGGCGAATCATACTGCCAAAGACAACATGTGGGAAGCTCTTGACGCATACCTGGAACAGTGACCCCCCCTCTTTTCTTTCTTTTCTTTCTCTCTTCCTTTTCTTCGCTCTCTCAGGCCCCGCCAGGCCGCAACTTTGCAAGAACAGTACAAGTATTACGAATGTTTTGCTCTGTATAGGAAAATTTTATTTTCAATAAAAATATTTTGAAATAAACTAAAAGCCAACTTGCAGGGCCCCCACCTTTTAAAAACGGTCTTAGCGACAAAAGAAGAGGGGACACTCCCTCCCGATCTGTGTACCGCCACAGTGGTGATCCATAAACCAGGAAAGCCCTTAGCTGACTGCGGGTCTTACCGGCCTATAACACTACTTAATGTAGAGACGAAAGTTCTGGTGACAATCCTAGCTATGCGCCTTCTGGTTATCACATCCCTCATACACGGGATCAATCCGGCTTAATGCCATAACGAGCCACACGCCTCAACCGTCACCGGCTTGCCAACTGGAGGGATACGGTAAAACACACCCTTCACTGGCCATTTATGAACCAAACACTTTTGAGGTTGGGATTTGGGTCGGTGTTCCCTATCCCCACTGCGGTTTGCTTTGGTGTTGGAGCCTCCAGTCTGCGTAATTGGATCCCACCTGGAAATGAGTGGTGTTCTGAAGAGTGGGCGGGGCTACTTCGGCCGTTGGCCGACAGCGGCACTAGGGAGGTAGTGCTGCCGTCGGCAGCACGCAAGGGGTTAAGGACGAAAGGGGGTTATTGGGCGACAAGCAAATTTCACTCCTCATTGACGATATCCACTTATAGGTCACTAACCTAACCAGGATGCTTCAAATGGTCCTACAAATTTTCAAGGAATATGGTCGTAATGCAGGGTACAGTATTAACTGGGACAACTCTAGTTTATACTCAGTAGGGAAACCCATTGTCGGTCGAGCGGTCCCGGGTGCCTACAAGTGGCTCAAGAAGGGTTCTGCTACCTAGGCCTTTATATTACCATCAATGAGGTTGCGAACATGACACAGAATATTAAACAGGTCCTAACAGAATTTCAGGAATACGTAGGAAGATGGAGGGGACTTTCACTGACAATAATGGGTCAGGCCGCCATGTATAAGATGATTACACTCCCTAAGCTGTTGTACATACTACAAAACACATACTGTAAGATATCCAAGGCCATTTTTACAACAATAAACAAAGACTTGCATACATTTTTGTGGAACAGGAGGCACTCAAGAGTGGTGCTACAAACACTTCCACGTAATCAGTATAATGGGTGCCTAGTGCTGCCCGACATAAGAGCTTATTACAAGGCTGCCCATCCAGTGGTCATTTATGAATGGGGATGCACCACAGCAGACCACCCTACATAAGCACTGGAGCGGCTTCAATTCAGGCATCGTACTCAATTACACTATTTATATGGGGGCAAGGGCGCTAGCCGCCAGCTACCCAGAGGATGACAGAAGCCAGGAAGGGAGCAGAGAGACAAATTAAGTGGGACACAAGACCCTCGAGAGAAACTTCCCTGTGAGAGGGAGCAGGATTGCCAGAGATTGGTTAACTCCAGGGCTTTAGACAGTGGGACATGATCGGAATCTCCTAGTTGGGAGACATCCTAGGAGACACCCTTGTCTCCTTTGCCACACTTCAGACTACATATCAACTAAAAGACACTCAAAGCTATGCTTATCTCAGGCTGAAGCATGGAGGGCGGAGGGGTTGGACTCAACTGATTTCCCTGAATTTTCCCCCCACGAAGGTAGGCTTGCAGGAGGAAATCGCTATTAAAGCAATCTCATGGACATACAAAATATTACTTAACATCCAACAAGTTAGGACCACTCAGGGCCAATTGGGAAACCACCACAGGACTACTAGAAGATATCGACTGGGAGGCGGACCTGATGCACCCAAGAGAGGTAGCCATAAAACAGAGGCTGCGTCTCATACAATTTAAGATCCTTCACAGAGTCTATTTTGACAGAGCAGATCTACATACCATGGAAAGAGCAGACACACCGGACTGCCTGCGCTGTAATAACCTGCAGGGCACATTTTCATACGCTATGAGAGTTTAGGCGTAACAAATTATACTGGGCCCAGATATTGTGGGAACTAAACAAAATACTTGGAGAGCAGCTTGGACGCGCGCTACATGTTTGGTTGGTCGCGCTAGCTGTTAATGCCCTAAGTTTACTCTGCCATCCTTTTAAACTTTTAACAAAAGTGTTTTTAAACTATTGCACTGTTTGTACTTTGCTTATTTGCACGCCTACCTGAACGCTCACCTCCTTCCCTCCTACCCCGGTCCACCACGGGCTTCGCCCGATTGTTGTGGAGGGTAGAGAGGGCGACCGCGCTACACTTCCGTTCGTGAGGGTGGAGCCAGGGTTAGCATACCAGTCTATTTAACTCCATGCAGTTTACGACGCGCAGCAGGCGTGCCAAAGGCAAGCCCGTCTGTGCCCGTCCGCGCCTGGCCCGCGACAGCCACCATGCCGGTTGCTCCCAGACTACACAGATTCGCTGGTCTAGAACCCAGCTCTTAAAGCGGAGACATGGTGTTTTCTCCCCAGCTACCCGTTGCTGCCCTTTTAGCTTAGAGGGACATTCTTTCAGCTGCTCACACTGTGCCTTCACTTTAACTCTCTGTACGAAACGTACCTACCATCAAATGAGTCAGGTCAGACGGGCTAGTTCTCCTGTAACACTGAAGGCTGGATTGATTAACTGTCGATCCCTCCCTCGTCATACCAGTGATATTTGGATATCACTTTCCACCCATGCTTGGGATATTTTGTTTCTTACTGAGACCTGGATAAAAGAAACATCTAAACCAGATATTCACCTAGCGACTCCCCCGGGCTATCGTCTAGTGGGATAAATCGAGAGGACGCAAAAGTAGGTGGGGGTTTAGCAGTTATCTTACGGGCACGTTATAATATGACCATTAGGAAAATCACGAAAATAGGTCTCATTGAAGCCATGTATTTTACCATCTTAGATACGGCTGCAGTCATTCTTGCAGGCATTTTAGTGTATAACCCCCCGGCGCTCTATCCACCTCGCTAGCTGCACTGCTACATATGACAGCTGACCTCTCCCTCAGACACACGCACTTTATAGTGCTGGGAGATTTTAACCTTCATGTTGAGAACACCTCATGCACACGAGCTACTTATTTGTTAGATACCATGCAGGGGTTGAACTTGACTCAACTAGTCCAGGGCCCTACTCACACAGCAGGCCACACCCTTGACTTGATATTTACTAATCACCCCGGGATCACGACTCACCCCCCGCTTCCGCTCACATGGTCAGATCACTATTTTATTCTTTTCGAGTTAACTTTACCTCAATTATCTGGCCCCTCAGTAATAGGTAGGGAGCGTGGGAGAAAATGGCATAAAGTCACCTGTGCCGCCTTGGATCCTATTTTCTCCAATCAGTTAGGGCACACCTCTAAGGATCTGAATAGAGATGTGGCCAAATTTAATACCTCTTTTATTTGCCATTGATGCTATTGCCCCACTGCAACCTCTCGCCTCCTCTAGATCAAGACCGTCGGCACCTTGGTTTTCCTCCGCTTTACGTGAGGAAAAGAGCTGATGCTAAAAATTGGCACGCAAATGGCAACTGGCATATGACACGGAGTCAAAAACTATTTACAAAACCGCTCTAAAGAACTTTCATAAATTAAAACAGTCCACTATGAGGGATTTTTTTGCTCAACAAATTAAGAAGGCTGATAATTCAGCTAAAACCCTCTTTAACATTATAAAGGATTTTGCTAATCCCCCAGCCTTGGTGTCACAGAGGACACCTAGCCAGGCCTTATGTAATGGCCTGTCTGACTACCTTCATGAAAAGATTACCAAGATAACATCTTTATTTACTCTAGACAGGGCTCCGCCCGTGCCGGATTCCTATGACCTGCAGAAATTGTCCCCGACTTCTTTCAAAGATCTCACTATTGAGGCTGCTTGGAGTCTGTTTGACCAGTGCAAATTGGGGTCCCCTCTGGATCCCGCTCCAGCAAAGGTGCTGGGCAAACTTGCTCCTCTAGTGATTAGTCCACTCCTTGCTATTTGGAATACCTCGCTACGCATTGGCCAATTTCCGGCCGCGTGGAAGCAGGCCATGCTGGTTCCAATCATTAAGAAGGCGGATGCGGACCCATCCCTGTTTAGTAATTATCGTCAGATTTCTCTCCTGCCTAAACCTGCTAAAATCTTAGAAAAGGTAGTTCAGAAACAAATGGCGGAACATCTCGAAGCTAATCAACTTCCGCATGACTCGCAGTCCGGGTTTTAGCACAGGGCCGGCACTTCTAGAGGTGTCAGAGTCTATTCGAGAGTGTGTGGATAGGGGTGAGGAGGCCATGTTGGTCGTCCTCGACCTATCCGCAGCCTTCGATACGGTGTCACATGATATATTGGTAGATCGACTGGGCCATATTGGTATTGGAGGCACGGTATTGGCTTGGATTAGATCCTTTTACAGGACGTACTCAGAAGGTCTTTCTTCGACCTTTTGAATCAGAAGATAAACCTTTGCTCTGTGGTGTGCCGCAGGGCTCTGCATTGAGCCCTCTGTTTTTTAACGTATACCTTGGACCACTGGCAAAAGTGGTGGAATCTTGGGGGGTCAGAGTGATCTCTTACGCTGACGATACTCAGCTTGTATTCTCTTTTAGAGGTCACTCTGACACCAATTTTACCAACTTTCGTCACTGTCTCAGCAACATTTCCTCTTGGATGACCTCTAATCATCTTAAACTTAACACTAACAAGACGGAGGTCATATTTTTTTTAATCAGAAAACTCCACTGCCAGCCATTCAGTGGTGGCCGACAGAGCTCAACCCCCCCCCCCCGGTCCCAGTCCAAGCAGCTCGAAACTTGGGTTTTCAGTTTGATAACTATCTTGTAAAACCCAAATAATCAAGGTAACGGCTGCTTGCTTCGGCAAGCTGTGCATGATCAGGAAAATCTTTCCTTACCTCCCGCTAGACTCTGGCAGAACTATTATACATGCCCTGATCACCTCACACTTAGACTACTCTAACAGTTTATATGTTGGCGCCCCTTTGTACCAAACAGAGCGCCTGCAGATTGTACAAAATGCGTCGGCCAGACTGATTGGCAATATCCCTTATCGCCACTCGGTTTCATCTTATCTGAGGAAGCTACATTGGTTACCAGTCACCCGGCGTATCCAATTTAAGGCATTGACTTTTGCTTTTAGGGCCCTTATTGGACTTGGCCCTGGTTACCGGTGAAAAAGGCTCAAATTGGTCCATTCTATCAGATCACGGAGGTCTAACAATCTCCGCCTCCTGGTTACCCCACGCTTCCGCCGGTCCAGAATGTGGGGCAGAGTGTTTGGAGTAGTGACCGCTAAACTTTGGAACAGCCTCCCATTAGACCTTAGGTTCATTTCTTCGGAATCACAGTTCCGGAGTAGATTGAAAACCTGGCTGTTCATTAGCCCCTAGTAGCCACCACCCTACATTTTAGCCTGCCGTCTGCAGCGCCGGGACACCCCCGTCGGGGGTAGCCGTGCGCTTTACAAGCTTCAAAATAAATAAATAACTAGAGGCTAAATAGGTCTTGTTGGGTATCCCCACTGAAACAGACCTGCTACGTAGCAAGTTTACGATGCAACTTAGGGTTGGTGGTGACCAAAAGACATAGCTCAATATTGTTGAGCCCTAAAACCCCCTACAATGGAAGGCCTGCATGGATCAATAGATGGTAGCAGAAAGCGTGAAATAAAAGGCTAGAGGGTGCCCCCGAAACTTTAGGAAGATCTGGACCCCTTGGTTGAATTACTACGGGTTAGAAATGGGAGAGGAGGTAGAAGGAATAAACCCAGGTCCAGGGAAAGAGAGAAGTTAGGCTTCCCCCTGTTCTTCCCGATGGGCCCGCACTGTATAAATAATCACCAAACTAAATGTGACCTCTGTTAGTAACATTGCCTTCCCATTCTGTTGTCTATGTAATTTTGTAATGTCCTGCATCTTCTCGCACAACTTGTGTATCCAAGGTATTTGTGATAATAAAAACATTTACAAAAAAAAATCCACAATAATGATAGCATCCTGTTGGTAAAGACAGTAGGTTGGGTGGGCCAGTCCACCAAAATACTGAAGGGGATTGTGTGATAAATAGGAGCTCTGAACTGGCTGAGAGGTTGGTTAGGTGTGGGGCTAGAGCCCGCCTATGGTGAGAGGATATAAGCCTTGTTCCTTTGAGCTTTTTTTATTTTAAGTTTCTTATCTCTGCTTTAAATAGATTCTCCTCACTATCTGACATTAATGGCCTGGACTGATGTCCGGTTTTGACGGTCAGCCATGATCATTAATTTCTAGCTGGGCTTGTGGCTCATATCCCCTCTTCCTCCTAAGCTGTGCCACCTACAATTCCACACCTGCTCCATCTTGCTCTGCATTTACTCTCGAATTTACTCAGAAATCTGTTCTCCGTTAAGGTGCTGCGTCGGGTCTCAAGAAGAGATGATTGTGTATACCGTCTTAGACGACCCAGTTTCATGTTTGACCCCCAATACGAACATTGTTTCCTGGAACGTCGCTGGCTTGGTCTACAAACTGGGTTGTTGACTCATTCAATAAATGTGTATTCAAGGAAAGCTGGTCAGTATTGAGCTGGGTTTGTTAATTTTTCTTTGGCTGCTTCTTCCTCAGGGAAGGGCAGACCTTCGGGTGCAATTGCCCTTTGGTTAAAACCTTACTCTGTTGTATATCCAAGAAGAGTGTGTTTCTCTATCTTTTGACAGGCAGAGTGTATTTTTGTATAATGCATATTGTTAATGTTAATGTTAAAAAGTATTTATTGAGCGCACTGCCACCAATTGGTTTCCTGGCGCTTAAGACAGAGAACGGAACCTGAGGGCTTGAGGAGAGAGCAATCAGTGATACGCTTGTTTAAAAAGCCATGTTTTAAAGCTTTCCTGAAGGACATGAGATCCGTGCATGATCTGATCTCAAAAGGAAAGGTGTTCCAAAGGCGAGATGCAAGAACAGCAAATCTGCAGCCACCAGTACGTTTGCATTTGAAGGCAGGTGTCTGGAGGAGGGCTTGGTGCGCGGAGCGCAGATTGCGGGAGGGGTTGTGCCTGATGAGAAGATGGTCTATAAATTTCGGGCTTTTGCAATTGAGAGATTTAAAGATCATGCAACCAGTTTTGAAGGAGCAACGTTGGGCCAGGGGGAGCCAATGAAGGTCCCTAAGCAGAGGAGCAGCTGAGTGCCATCTGGGTTGCGCAATGATCAGCCTGGCTGCATAATTCTGGACCATCTGGAGCAGTTTTAAAAGGTAAAGGGGTAGGCCTAGGTATATAGAATTTGCATAATCCAGTTGGGACAGAACCATGGTGATCACCACCTGGGTCAAGGCTGCTGGAGTGAAGAAGCGTCGCACCTTCCGGATTTTTCTGAGCTGGAAGAAACACTTGGAGACCACTTGACCCACATGAGTTTTTAAAGAGAGGTCGCTGTTAAGGGTCACACCAAGTGTCTTTGCGACAGGGGTAGGCGTAGGGGCATTACCCATGTCAGATGGTCAGTAGTGAGGGCCCCAAAATTTGGCACTGTCTCCTGTGAGCACCAGCTCGGTTTTTCCAGGGTTTAATTTTAGGTGATTTTGGTTCATCCAAGTTTGGATGAACTGCATGGTAGATTGGAAGTGAGAGATGGAGAGTGTGGAGTTGTCCACCGTAAAGAGCAATTGCAGGTCGTCTTCGTAGTTAAATACTGATACCTGCATGTCTTAGAGCCTGAATTAGCGGAAGAATGTAGATGTTAAACAGATGGGGTGAAAGTGATGAGCCCTGCGGGACACCACCATTTTTGTATAATGCATATTGTAGGCATGAGGGAAATAGAGTAGAGTTAAAGATGTTTGATCTGATTGGAACCCATATGGCTACCCTGCCTGCTATGATTATAAAATAGTGTCAGGAGATGTTAACTGTAGGTTTGAGCCAGTCTGTTTCCAAGAGGACATTCTGGTTGACGAGAATCAAATTTGGGGAATCCCGCAACTTTCCCTTGTCCCGGTGAAGAGGTGGAATGCTGCTGTTCTCCAGATGAATGTCTTCACATATGGTAATGGTCTCAGGGCTTGCAATGGGAAAACTGCTTCGTAACCAACAGTTAACTACACATACCACCGCCCCTAGTGTACTAGCACATCAGGATGGCTAGGATCATGTATAAGGACTTAATCGCCAATACAAAAAAAAAGTGGGAGAGGTCCATCTAGGAGTCCATGTTGAGGGCCATCAATAGCACAGACTAATGGACATGGTACATTGTTGCCAACAGGAACTCCGGTACCCTTGCTCCTTTGGATAGTATTATCTCTGCATCTATGTAGGTAGCTCATTTTTCCCAGTTATACTCGGGAGTAGACAACTATGATTGAACCAGACAGTCCCCAGTGCCATGGCACCTGGGGAGCTGAGACTCATTCCAACTCCCGGTGGTGTTACAGAGCCTAGCATTGACTCCACTTTGCAAGTAGTTCTCAGTATTTCTGACACGGAGATCTCAAGACCTATTAATCGGATCATACCCAAAAAGGCCCCTGGGATATACAAGCTCCCTGGTGACGTTTTTAAGACTTACAGGGACATTGGGCGTCCTTATTTCTCAGTGTATTTTAGTGCCATCATGACTGGTACACCCATGCCCCCCCCCCCCACTTGGGCAGGGGCTGAGGGTACTAAGTCCCCGCCTTCAAATTACAGGCCGATCAGCCTCAAACAGCACCCAGATGCTGTTCAGCTGGGTCATTCTGAATCGGCGGAGTGGGTGGATATCAGACTGCAACATCTTAACTCCTTTGCAGGCTGGTTTTAGGGATATTGTAGGAATCATGGATCAGGCATTTCATCTGCAACTTTTATTTTGGAAATATGTGCTCCTGGGTGGAGGCAGACTGTCATTTTTGTGGCTCTTCGGTCTGCCTTCGGCCTAGCCCTTAGAGATCAGTTGCGAAGATTGTGAAGGAGATGGGGGTGCCAGGGTCCCTTGTTGATATTCTCAGTAGATTGCACTTGAATATTTATGGTCAGGTTATATGTGGACCACAAGGTGATCTGACAGACCCCATCCTTGTTTTTCATGAAGAAAGGCAGGTATGTCTGTTAGCCCCAACCCATTTTCTTTTATTTATCAATGATTTGGTTTTGCAATAGGGACCCTCCTGTTTGCAGACGATACCCCTTTGCTATCAAAATCCCCCATGGGGATGCAGAATCTTTTTGATTGCTTGGAGTCTTTTCTGCAGGCAGCAACAGCTCGAGATCAACTTTGGCAAGACCAAGTTTATGGTTTTTAACCCCTGTGCAACCACTCTCCCCAACTTGACCCTTAATGGAGAGATCTGGGAAAGAGTCTGTGTGTGAATACCTGGGGAAATTTGATTGGATCTCCCATATGCAGATGCATGGCCTCGAGCTAGAGCAGCTCTGTGGGGTATTCTAAGGGCGCACAGAGCTTCCTCCTTACGTCCAGTGACTTCCACTCCTGAGATTTATAAGAGTCAGGCTTTAGTAGCTACACTGTATGGAGGAGAATTTTGGGGTTCTCAGGACTCTTGCTCTAAAAATTGATAATATATTTGTGAAGAATCTCTGTGGCCTGCCAGTGCGCAGCCAGCGTGTTCCTCCAAGTCTCGACTATGGTCTCAAACTAATTAAGGATTTAGTGAGGCCACTCTTGTATTGGCATTTGTTGTAGATCACCCCTGAACTCTCCTCTTTGCATGGCTGTTAAAGATGTTACGAGGCAACCTGGGGTTTGTAAAATTCCCTGGTTCCAGTCTATGAAGGCATGTTTGGTATGGGTTAGGCATTCCAATTTGTGGTCATCCCCAGGTGATGCTGGACTAGTCTCCAAATCAGAGATAAAAAGTGCTTATTGGAAAAATACTGACAACCAAGTGCTATGTTCTGTAAGGGTAGGATTGCTCAGCGATTCTTTTTTTAGGCGCCACTATTGATCACTGTATGGAATTTTATTTGGAAGAGATCGAACCTCCTCTGGCAAAAACCTTACATCTTAAATTTTGCCTAGGGATGTTTCTGCTATGTGCCTTCACCGCAGAACGGAAGCACTTTAAGCGAGGGGAGACAGTTTTTGTCCATTTTGATCACAGGTTGAGGAGTTGACTGAGCAGGTCATATTTATTTGCCCATTTTACCAAGTAATGAGGAACAAGAGGATTTTACCGGTTTGTCACAACCTGGGGACAAGAAATTATAGGATTTTAATTAGTAACACCAGTCAATGCATGGTTTCCTGTCTCCCAATTTTTGTTGCATAAGTGGAGGTACAAGTGTAAACATCTGCCCAGCTAGTGGGTATCCTTTTTCTTTGTTTTTTTCTTAGCTTCTATGAGCCTGATGTTTGTGGATTTTTAGATTCTACTGCTTTTAATCTGTATTTTATACTTTATGCATTTTGATAGTGGACGTACCGCGCTTTGGTTTAATATTGGATAGATGAATTCATGAACTGGCATGTGGTGCCAACTGTCTTGTTTTTATTTATTGTTTTATAGCTAGGAGCCGAAATAAAGATTTTAAAAACAAAAAAATTCCATCATCTAGCTAGAGCAGGGAGTTGATTTAATTAATTCTTTCAGAATTTTACTCTCCATTTTTTGGGAAGAAGGAACCGGTTACACTGCCCGTTTTTGTTTAAGAGTATTTACTTCCCGCTGAATCATTGTATTTTGAATACTTCCTCAAAGGCATGGTCTCTGGAAAAGGGTTGAACCTTTTGCACAGTATTCATTGCCCAGTTGGCCTCTGTGACCCTTTTTCACTCCTTGTTTTAAGAAATGAAAGGCTTTCTATACCCTTTTCCAAACCTACACTTCAAGTAGCCATTTCTAATCTCATCCCCTGCGTCTCCTACCCAGCTTGTGACATGAACACAGATAAATGATGCCAGAGAATTAAGATTAAGAGTACTTAAAGCCTTAGAGGCAACATGGATGTTGCACTGCCAAACATGGATAGAGCAGCAAGGAGCGAGGTCGATGTTTCAGCATCCACAATATTTGGGGTGAAAGCCAACATCTCACTTCTTTCAAGTGCCTAAAAGTCCTCTATTATTGACCTGTGGTTTTCTGCAAAGCTTTGGAAAACTTCACACACAGACCAGTCATATCTGCATTGTATGGCGATGTGGTGGAAGCTTTCGCTGCCTCAGCAGATGTTCCACACATCTTTCTAGTCATAGAGTCCAGATGTTTACTTTCATTATCAGGAGGTAATGTAGATGCAGAGTTGTATATTCCGACAAGTTCAGAATTCATCAGTACTTCTGCATTTCATGTTACCATAATGAAGAAAGACTGACAGATCATTTATCACAAATGGTGATAATGCAGAAGAGACCACATCTCTTCTAACATCCTACTCTATCGCCTCCCAAACTAAATTCATCTGTCTACTATAACACTTTCAATCTTGTCTCGGACTTTCCCTGTGCCACTGTCAGTGTTCTTGTTTTTGTGATAATGGCTTGGGAACACAGCAATGATGTAATCGAGACGCGACTAACCCTTGTGCCTCTGGGTGCCATTTTGTTTATCGAGAGCTTGATGGTTCCCCCTACTTTGCTCTTGGAAATTTGGAAACCCCAACTTCCTACTTGGCATTGGACCAGAGACTGTGGGCTTGATTCACAAAAGGCATCTAAACTTTTGATAATTTACACTTGGAGTACATTTACTACTCAAGTGTAAGTTACACTTTTGAAGTAAATTTAAACTCGGATTTGTGAATAGCCAAAGAGGAGTTAAGTTTCTCAAAATTGTAAATTACTCCGAAGGGTAAGTTACCTTTGTGAGTCAGGCCCTAAAATAATATGTTCAATATAGCACGGTCAAAAACCTTATAGAACTTAGGAAATAATTTGCTGATATTAATGAGACTGAAAATGTGAAAAAAAGGACCGTATTCACGATTATTAAATTAAACCTTGAGGAAGACCCAATAAGGACGAAGCATGACAGCTGAAATTATTAAATGAATTGTGCTACCTTGGAATACTAAGAATTTGAGTGACATCTCGACTGGATATTTTTGCATGTATAAAATCATTATGGAACAATGAACCCAAATTGTGATTTACTAGAGTTACTCAGCACACATTTTTGTTGAATTATTTTGAATATCTGGCAGATAGAGTGGAGAACTATAGCAGCAGATACCCTAATGATTGCACCAGTATTGGGCTCTAGTGATTGTATCAGCATTGGACTGAAGGTATGGACATGAAGTGTGGGGTTTAGGAACATTAGCTGCTATTGTAAATTATGTGCTGCTACTGTAAAGAAGAACCCCTCTTGTGTGGCGAAGGAAACCAGTTCATTAACTCATAGATAAACATTTATAGCCTTTAAACAGTAACTGGAACACACTCAATAGGCCATGTGTGAAATATTGAGTCTAAAACCCTAACAGACCACAGATGGCCAAATGATCGTCACTTGTTTCGTTTGATCAGTGGAAGGGACTAGATTGAAGTAGTCCTTTGATAGTTTGTTAGGCCTCCTGTTATCAATGGACCTTATACATCAAAAAACCATGGCGGACTTCTGCACTAATACCGGGCAGCAATATTTCACAACAGTATTAGGAGGAATTAATTGGCTGTGACATCTATGTCAACATAGCAGTTTTACACGTAGGAAAAAGATCCATCAGGCGTTAGAAGTTATAAACTTAGATCGCAAAAATAGCTTACCTTTACTTAAGAGTATAGCTCTGCTAGGGTCCACATGTTGTAAAACCCCTTGGAATGAGCCACACTTTAGGGTGATTTTTATGCATTTTCCGAGAACCCGACTCAAGAAGGTTGGATCCATGATGAAAACTTTACTGCATCAAACACTAGAACAATAAAGGCCAGTGTCAGATAACTGTCAACCCTAAGCAAAATATCTAAACAGTCACAGATTTTATGCATTTCAGAAGAGCTTCAACCACTAAATTAGCGCCAAGTATTCTTACACATTTTCCTCAAGATACAAAGCTACAGCTTGACTGTTGGGGTTTGATTCATGGTATCTGGACATTCATTGTGTCTCAATCCGTTTTTTCTTTGGGACACACAACCTGAAACTTACTTATTGAAGGGAGAGGGAATTACAGTGCGATTCCTAATGCAATATGGCTCTGGTTGCAACTATACCCTCTCCCAATCATCTAAACCACTGCCTCGGCTTACAGTCTATTTTCTCAGGTTCCAAGTAGGCACAGCTCAGACATAACTGAAGATAAGAATCAAGCTGCTGACTGCTCAAAACAGTGGTAAAAGCGCCTGGATATTTGCAAACCAAAAGCTTTTCCCCAAGAGTAAGACCCCAATCTACACAGCAGATATACTGTAAGCAAATCAACCAAATAAAGTGCTCCAAAGTCAATCATACTGGCAAAGAGAGGTCACAAGCAGTCACCTTAAATGTGCTTATGTTCCACAACCATAAATGAAGTGTGGTACGCACGCACTTGAGTGTACATAACACAGTGAAGACTATGACAGGTAACGAGTAGCTTCCCTAGAATGCATGTAGGACACAACCCACTTAAGAGTGCACCAGTTCAAAAAGGTACAAAAAACACTTCATCATAACATACAAAAGGTCCCACATTCAAGAAAAGACTTTAGGACATGAGCCAAATAAACCTAGTGAAAACTGTACTCTAATAGGCTTAATCCTTCAATTGGAGTATATTTCCAACTGCCACATACTTCAAAGAATATAGAAATTCTTCCCTGCACTCTAACAGTATCACCATGCAGCACCACACAATAGTCGATCAAATTGTATTATTTAATGTTGTATATAAAGTATATTTCTAGCACGACAGCATTTTACTGGCCTTATCCAGCCATTAATTTATGGTACCAGGGGGCCAGTATTTAGCAGTTTTAGTGCTCTTACATATGGCAGGTCAGGAAATTGGAGTGCAGAGAGATAAAAACATTTATCCAAAAGGCAATAATTCTCCGATTGTGTACCTAAAGTTTGGAACTCCATTCCCCCTTCATCTGAATCATTCTATCCACGCTTTAATTTTGTTTTACATTAAATAGAGTTGAAGCTTTTATTGTTTAATTCTTTTCTGTCCTAGCCCATCTCTACTCTCCTAGGAAGTCCCAGATCAACTGAACTACACAGCTTTTTTTCCCAGGGTACAAGGGACAGCTCTGTAGTGGGCAAAATCTGACATCTAAAATTTCAAAATAAGCACACTCAAAAAGTAAGTGAGGGAGCCAAAAACGGAAGCAAAGTCAAACCGGTTACCAACCATATTCAGCTAGAGAACAAAGCAGGCACTTTCCCCTCAGAGACAGTCAAACAGGATTCTAAAAGTGGTTTCTCCAGAGGAACACATGTAAGGGCATATGTATACCAATTACTTTACTTAAGTTCTGCATAGAAGCAAATGGAGCATCACTTTTGTTAACATAAACACTTACTAAGTAAGGGATATCTTACCATTAATTTAACAGCACCAGATATTTGGAATGCTACGACACTGCTCAACTACAATAGTGAGCAGTCCATAGGTACATTTTGCAAAATCATAAAAGATTAATCAATCACTAAAGAACCCTGGATCACCAAAGTGCACGACAACTTCACCATTATAATTTAACTTCTGGAAACAAGCAAGTGTTTATGAGTTTTTAAACTGGGTCCGGCTAGTAATTAAATGTAATTTCAAAAACAGTGTGTTCCCAAATCTTGGGACAACCTGGCAGCTATCACCTACACCATAAAAATGGGGGGCGTGGCCAAGATGGTGGCGTGAACGGACGCTTTGATCCGGAGCTCCCGCCGACGGCAATCTACAGCACCGGCTATAAATGCAGCAGTCGGCCTCTTCGGCCGGTGGGCCATACACCCGAGAGACCAGGGAGCGCTTTTGAGGTGGCGAACCTCGGTCCGGTGACTCCTGGCGCCCAGTGTCGGTGAAAGGGCAGGAGCGGCTGGTGGGGGAAGTGCGGCTGAGCAGACGGCATGCCGGTGACACGGGCGAGCAGACTGGCGCCCGCTTGAGCGCCGATACTGGGGAGCAGCGGGAGCGCCGAAGGAGCACATCAGCGGAGGCGGCCCCTTGCTAGCGCCGCTGTGAGAGGTGAGCTCCTCTGCGCTGGTAGCAGGCCGGACCCGCCATCTTGTGAGTGTACGGCGCCCACGGCTGTGGGAGATTAACGGCAGCGCCCTTGAGTCCCTCCCTCGCGATCAGCAACTGTTGTCGCGGGACGGGACAAGGTGGCTTCCCTGGAGAGTGCTGATCTGCCTGGGGGTCGCGCAGGTGTCGGACGCGGTGTCGCAGTCGTCGCGGAGAAGAAGGCGAGCATCCATTTTGCGGCCAAGCTGCGGCGCCAAAGCTGTGTGGGCCCTGACGTGAGGTGGTCTGCCGGTCCGGAGCTGTGAGCGAGGCCTGTGGAGCGGCACGAGCAACGGCGGGTGAGAGTGCTTCTTTCCCCCCCCCGCCGCCACCGGAGATCTTGCGAGAGACTGTGCTGGCTGCCTGAGGTGAGAAGGGGCACCGGGCCTCAGAGAACTGTGGGCGAATGGGCACGCTGGCCTAAGGAACCGAAGCGCGCTCTACAGCTTGTGCTTGGTTTATTGTACAGCAGGAGAGGCCCTGGAGCTGGACTCGCGGAGTCTTGTTGGCCAGGCCGGAGGCTGGAGGTACTGCGGGGGGATGGAGCGGTCCTGCGTGGACACCGAGGGACATGAGAAGTGCGGCGGGACGGAGGTGGCGATAGGCGGCAGAAGCTGGGAATCAATGGGCGAAACCGGGGGGGGTCCCCCATGCCGGAGTGAGGCGCTGAGAGGCCTGGACGACAGCGTTGAGGAGCACAGAGGGGGGGAGCTCTTCTTCGGAGGACTACGCGGCGTGGCTGTGGGACACTGTATGGATTTCTAGACGGCATTGAGGCGGCACACTGAAGTGGGTTACAGAGCGCGCCGCATGGACTTTAGGGCATAGGTGCCCATGCTTGTCTGGTGAGTGACGACCCTTGGGCACTGTCTGGCTTTGTGAATAGCGGGGTACCAGCCCCCTGCAGCGGGCTACCTGCGGTCACTCTGCACACTACAGAAAGTTTCAGGCGTTTTTGCCCACATCTGCTTTGGGTGTCACAGAGTGGGACTCTGGAGAGGAGAGACTACTGGTGGTCCGGAGGCGGCTGGCCGGGGCTTGTAGGAGGCTCTGGGTGGCAGTGGGTCTGGTGGTTGTCCCCCGTAAACCTGGAGGGCAGCTATGTCCACGACAAAGGTCCGAAAAGAGAAGACGGTTAAGGACCTTTTTGCTAAGGCCCAGGCGAATCAGCAACCCAAGGATATGGTGGCAAGTGTGGCTCAAACTGTTGCGGATCAGGCGGAGGGCACCGAACCCATCACCAAAGCTTTTCTAGAATCGCTCTTTACCACCCTGTGGGAGGACAGTCACACCCTGCAGAAGGAGTTTGCCGAGGAGATCAAAGACGTGCGCAGATTTGTTGACAGCATTGGGGAGCGGGTGGCAGATCTGGAGACCAAGAGTGACAGTCGTGATACAGAAATGGAGGTGTTGCGTCAAGAGATTGTGTGGATTCATGACCAACAGGTGGATCTACAAGCACATATGGAAGACCTGGAAAACCGCTCGTCGACATAACGTCCGCATTAGGGGCGTGGCGTTGTCTGATGATACCAAAGACTTTGTTTGGCTTTACCAGAGAACTCTTCAATCACATTTTGGGGCGACCCGCGGAGTCGGAGCTCCGACTGGATAGAGTTCACATAGTGGGCCCTCCGCGATAGTCGTCTGCCAACCCCCTCCAGATATTTTGCCATGCGTGCAAGACTTCCGCACAAAAGAAGACATCCTACAGAAGGCTCGACAGCAACCCCCTCTGTCTTTCAGGGGTCAGTCCCCAGTATTGTATCACGATCTGTTCGCACTTACACTACAGAAACGCAGGATTTTTAGACCGGTCACGACTTTCCTCCAGCAGCATAGCATCTTATAGTTGGGGCCATCCGTATCACTTGATATTTAAAAAGGACAAGCTACACCAGCCCCGGTTCTTAAAGGAAGCATGCAACCTATTAGGTTTGGACCCACCAGCCGAGATCGATGAGGAGGAGGAGGGGCCCACTGGGGAACCGGAGGACGGCAGACCGCGATGGCGTCAACAGAGCAGACGTGTCCGAAAGCCCCCTGTGGCTGTGATTAGAGATGGCCAGCGTGCTGCAGTGGAGGCTGTCTCTTCTGGTTTGAATGAGTCTCATCCTAGCTGAACTCCACGCTGCTCTATCGCATGGTTATGCTTTGGTGTCTGGTCTTGCCTACGCTGACGGCGGGAGGGAGGACCTCGAGGTACTGACTAGTATTCCCTGATGCTGTATTCTACCAATCACCTACGGATGATGGACAATTCGTGTTATCTGAAATGTTTGGGGGGAGGTTTTGTTTTCGCTCTTATTGGGGGTCTGTTGGGGTAGAGTTCTTTTTTCTTCATTGGGATTTTGCAGGGGATAGAATTGCTGGGGGGGTTCCAGTTCCATGAGTATCCTTGGGTGGGGGGTGGCACAGGGTTCCTGCTGGCCGGTGGGAAACTCTGTTGGCTATATCTCAGGCAGGGTAGTCAGCGTTGCCCGGTTGGGCAAGCCGCAGGTGCAGCGCGGAGCTGGGCTGCTGAGCGCGTAGGGTCGGACGTAAGCTATGCCTGCTACTGAACTGCGAATCCTCACACTGAATGTTCGGGGACTTAACAACCCTATGAAGCGGAAAGAAGTTCTCTCTTTTTTGGAAAAATGTGAGGGCTGATATTTGCCTTCTCCAAAAGACGCACTTATTACCAAAAGATTGTCACAGGCTGAAGTCTCGCTACTTCCCTTCCCAATTTTTTTCCCCTCGGCTTCCAATAAAACGGCGGGGTTGCGATTTTAGTGGCCCAACGGTTATGGGGAAGGTAGTGCAGAAGGGAGCGGAGATATCAGGAAGGTTACTGTCCTATAGATTCTCCCTGGGGGAAGCGACCTTCACAGTTTGCTCAGTTTATGCTCCTAATGAGGGTCAAGAAAAGTTCTTCCATCAGGCGCTTAGCGAGACGGCTGCCTCTCTCGATACATGTTTTAGTGGGTGGGGACCTAAACTTAGTATTTGATAATCTCTTTGACAGGTCAGGGGAGTGCTCCTTCCAGGCAGGAACCCTTTCTGGTGGAGGGTTGGCTAGGTTGGATGAACTGGGAATGGTGGACCTCTAGCGCAGTTTTCACCCGGGAGAAAGGGAATACTCTTATTATTCTAATGTCCATAAAACCTACACGCGGCTGGATTACTTAGTCTTCTACATCTATTCAGGCGCTTGCGACAGAGGTAATGATAGGTGCTGCGGCTCTTTCAGATCATGCGCCGCTGTCTGTGGTGTTCTCCTTACAATCGGTGACGTGTCCCACGCGTTGTTACTTGTCACATAACGACACTGCCGACACCTCCTTGGCGATACATTGGGCAGCGCTTAAGGCGGTATTGCGAGGCGAATTCATTGCAGCTTCGGCGGTGGAAAATGCAGAGCGGGCACGTAAGAGGGAGGAGCTTACACAGAAGACGCGGGAACTAGAACATATGCATCAAAGGACGGGCGCTCCCAGGGTGTGGAAGCAGTTAAGCCTGGTGCGGCAGCAGTTGGCTGCGCTGGATCAGGATCGGGCGGAATACGCGGCCCTGAGAGTGCGGCATATGTATTATACTTGGGAGACAGGTGCGGGCACCTATTGGGTCGCACACTCCGAGAAACCCGGCAGAGGTACATGGTACAGGAAATTACTACACTAGCGGGGGCGGGTCACTGAGGACACCGACATAGCGACGGCTTTCAGCGATTTCTATGCCTCCCTATATACAGAGTCAAAGCTTGATCCCGCCGCTGGTGATTCATTTTTGGCATCTATTCCTCTTCCAGTCTTGTCAAAAGATCAGGTAGATCTTCTGGACAGTAAAATTTGGCCTGAAGAAGTAATTACGGCAATTTTGCGCCTCAAATTGGCGAAAGCTCCGGGATTGGACGGCTTCTCTGCCATTTTTAATAAAACGTTCTGCCCTCAAGCGGCGCACTTGTTGACCACCCTCTTTAACTCATTTGCAGATCGGGGTGCAATCCCGAGGGACCTCCTGGATGCTACTATATCAGTCATCCCTAAGCCGGGGAAAGATCGCTTGCAATGCGAGGCCCATCACCCCATATCCCTCCTTAATGTCAATCTTAAAATTTATACAAGCATCTTGGCGGCACGGCTTGCGCCGCTCATGCAGGGGTTGATTGAGCCGGACCAGGCGGGGTTCATCCCGGAGCGACAAACATCTGACAACACCAAAAGGGCATTGCACCTGATAGAAAAGCTATGCGGACGTCTGGTGAATACATGATGCTCGCGATCGATGCGGAAAAAGCGTTCGGTCTAGTCCATTGGCCGTATTTAGAACAGGTTTTGGAGAAGGCGGGGATGGGAGAAAAATGTTGAACCTGGGTCTTGAATTGTTACACATTCCCCACGGCGACGGTGCGAGTTAACGGCTGCTCTTGGCTGCTCTTTGCCCCGTTTTCCCATTGAACGGGGGATGCGGCAGGGGTGCCCTTTGTCGCCCCTGCTATTCACTCTTTATATGGAGCTGCTGGCGCAGGCAATGAGACTGGACCAGAGAGTGAGAGGGATTAAGTTTGGTGCATATGTGCATACAATCAGCTTATACGCAGATGATATCCTCCTTTCCCTTGCCTCCCCTAGCGAATCGTTGCCAGCCTGTGTGATATCCTAGACACGTTTGCGGGGGTGGCGGGCTTTAAAGTTAACATGACTGGCGCACCACCACGCTCCCCTCTACTACTGGTTGGTTACACAGGTTGTGGCATGTGCTGGGGATGGAGAAGTGGTCGCTTATGGTGGCGGGGGAGGTAGAGAAGTTTCATGACCTGTGGCAGCCGTTCCACTCCTTACTAGTAACTGAATTTAAAGAACTCACGTGCCCCCGATATCTTCGACTGTTGAGATTGACGGCGCCGGTGACTTCATCTGACGAGTGAGTCTGAGATGGTAGTCAGGAGGGAGGGAAGGGCAAATTGAGAGGGGTGACACGGGAAAGTGTTTTTCTTGGCACGGTACGAGGGGAGGGCAGGGGGGGAGTTCGGGATGGGGATGTTTGTTTTGTATGATATTGTGCCATATATGCACCCAGTGCCAAGCTCTGATGGACATCACAATGACAGAATCCTGCACACTGGTCGCGTTTCTGTAAAGCGATAGTATGGCACTGACCCTTTTGGGACATTGTTTTCATTTGTTTGTATTGTCTTGAAATAAAAAATACTTTAAACATAAAGTTAACATGACGGGAGGTGCAGAGAGAGGTCGATGGCCTGGGCGATAGGGTGACTACGGTGTGACTACGGTGGAGGAGGCTGGATACACCAGAGACGAGGAGATTGCGCAGCTGCTACAGGAGGTGCTGCGATTACGGGATCAACAACTTGACCTCCAAGCGCACAATCAATCCATCAGGCATTTGTATAGCGCGCTACTCACCCGGAGGATCTCAAGGCGCTTGGGGAGGGGGAGTCCGCTATTGCTCGAACAGCCAGGTCTTGAGTTGCTTCCTGAAGGCGAGGTGGTCGGGGAGGGAGGGAGTTCCACGTCTTGGCGGCCAGGTAGGAGAAGGATCTTCCTCCCGTTGTGGCTCTTCGGATGCGGGGGACGGCGGCGAGGGCTTGGCTGGTCGATCGGAGATGGCGGGTGGGAGTGTAGAAGTTGAGGCGGTCGTTGAGGTATCTTGGGCCTTGGTTATGGAGAGCTTTGTGTGCGTGGGTGAGGAGTCGGAACGTGATTCTCTTGTTGACGGGGAGCCAGTGGAGGTTTCTTGGTGTGCGGAGATGTGGCTGTGTCGGGGGATGTCCAGAATGAGCCGTGCTGAGGAGTTCTGAATCCGCTGGAGTTTTTTCTGGAGTTTTACAGTGGTTCCGGCGTAGAGGGAGTTGCCGTAGTACAGACGGCTGGTGACGAGGGCCTGAGTGACCGTCTTCCTGGTTTCGGTGGGGATCCATCGGAAGATCTTCCGTATCATGTGTAGGATGTTGAAGCATGACGAGGAGACGGCGTTGACTTGTCCGGTCATGGAGAGGGAGGAGTCCAGTATGAAGCCCAGGTTGCGTGCGTGGTCCGTTGGTTTGGGAGCGCTGCCCAGGGCAGGGGGCCACCAGGAGTTGTCCCAGGCGGATGGTGATGATCTCAGGATGAGGACTTCCATCTTATCTGAGTTCAGTTTCAGGCGGCTGTTCATCATCCACTCGGCTACGTCTTTCATCCCTTCGTGTAGGCTGGTTCTGGCAGTGGCGGGGTCGTTGGTGAGGGAGAGGATCAGCTGGGTGTCGTCGGCGTAGGAGATGATGTTGAGGTTGTGTTGGCGTGCGATGGCCGCAAGGGGGCTCATGTAGATGTTGAACAGCGTGGGGCTGAGTGATGATCCTTGTGGTACGCCGCAGGTGGCTTCTGATCTGAACGGGGGGAGGCGGACTCACTGTGTCCTTCCGGCGAGGAAGGAGATGATCCATTCCAGGGCACCTTCTCTTGGATTCTGACGTTACTGAGGCGCTGCACTAGGGTGCGGTGGCAGACAGTGTCGAACGCTGCGGAGAGGTCCAGGAGGATGAGGGCCGCTGTTTCCCCATTGTCGAGCAGGGCTCGGATGTCGTCAGTGGCTGCGATGAGGGCAATCTCGGTGCTGTGGTTGGCCCTGAAGCCAGACTGCGAGGGGTCGAGGGATCCATTCGTCTCGAGGAAGGCGGCCAGCTGTCTGTTGACGGTCTTCTCGATGACTTTGGCAGGAAACAGGAGGAGCGAGATGGGGCGGTAGTTTGAGGTCGGTGGGGTCGGCTGATGGTTTCTTCAGGAGGGCGCTGAGTTCGGCATGCTTCCAGCTCTCCGGGAAGGTTGCGGTGTCGAAGGAGGTATTGATGGTGTCCCGGAGATGAGGTGCGATGACGACGTCGGCCTTGTTGAAGACGTGGTGAGGGCAGGGGGTCGGTTGGAGATCCGGAGTGGATGGAGTTCATTGTGCGTATGGTCTCCTCGGTGTTGATCGGGGTCCAGGCGCGGAGGGTGGTGGTGGGGTGCGTCGGCTGTGTGCTGAAGCTGTTGTGTATGTCTGCGATCTTGCTGTGGAAGTATGCGGCGAGAGAGTTGCAGAGGTCTTGCGATGGGGTGATGGCGCTGGGGTTGGAGAGCTCTTTGACGATGTTGAAGAGTTCCTTGCGGTTGTGGGCGTTGTTGTCCAGACGGTCCTTGAATGCGGTTTTCTTGGTGGCGTGGATCAGTTGGTGGTGTTTTCGGGTGGCGAGCTTGAGGGTGGTCATGTTGACTGGTGTCGGGTCTCTGTGCCAGGCTCTCGAGGGCTCGGCAGTTCTTCTTGGAGCTCGAGTTAGTCGGTGAACCAGGATGCTTTTTTGCTGCTGGGTCTGCTGGGAGGGGTCCTCAGTGGGGCGAGGTAGTCTGCGCAGTTGCGGATCCATCTCGTCAGGTTGTTGGCGGCCTGGTTGGGGTTCGCTGAGCTGGCGGGGGGGGGAGGGGGGGGGTTCTGGCTCAGGGATGCGGCGAGCTGGTCGGCTGTGATCTTGTTCCAGCTTCTGCGTGGAACCTGTTGCTGGTGGATCGTGTTCTTTCTGAAGCTGAAGTGGACGCAGCTGTGGTCTGTCCAGTGGAGTCCGGTGGCGTGGCTGAAGGAGATGTTCTTGCTGGAGGAGAAAACAGGGTCAAGCGTGTGGCCGGCGTAGTGGGTGGGGGTGGTCACCAGCTGCTTGAGTCCGAGGTTGGCGAGGTTGTCCAGCAGGGTGGTGGTGTTGCGGTCGCGGTTGTTCTCCAGGTGGAAGTTGAAGTCCCCTATGAGGATGTAGTCAGCGGAAGGGAAGGCCTGCGGACTGATGAAGTCTGATGTCTTCGCTGAATTGTGTGCGTTGTCCCGGGGGTCTGTAGATGAGGGTGGTCTTGGGGTCAGTGTGGATCTGGAAGTGAAGATGTTCAGCGGCTGGGAGGGTGTCGTCGGTGTTGGTCGTGATGCGGATGGTGTTCTTATGGACGATGGCGATGCCTCCTCCAGTCTGGTTGACGCAGTCCCTCCGGGTGATCTTGTATCCGTCCGGGATGGCAATGGCAATGTCGGGCGCTGAGGAGGCGTTCATCCATGTCTCCGTGAGGAAGGAGACGTCGAGTCGAGGAGGTTCCAGAGTTCCACGGCATGTCTGTGGACGGAGCGGGTGTTTTAAAAAGGAGGCACTTGAGGTGGTTGCTGCTGGTGCTCGGCTTGGTGGGTGCGGTGCAGGTCCGGGTGCAGGAGAAGTCGCAGGAGTGGCAGGTGAAGGGTCCGTGGATGCGTCTCGGGGTGGCGCAGTAGCAGCCGGGGGTTCGGCCGATGTTGAGTGCGTTAAGGGTGGCTGTGTCGTAGGTCCGGCGGGTGGGCTGGCATCCTCGGGGACCAGGGGTTCCTGCGCTGGGCGCGGTAAATGCGCGGACGGGCGCAGACGGGCTTGCCTTTGGCGCCCCTTCGGCGCACAATCGGCGCGCCCGCTGCGCGTGGGAGTGGGCGTCATAAGAGGGGAGCCGGGTCAGCTGGGTCTCGGCGAATGGGCGGCGGGGGGCGGGGCCGCAGGGAGGCAGCGGCGGGAAAAACAGAGCGAGCGGCCGGTTCTCAGGTGGCTGGGGCTCTCAAGTGGTGGTCGGTGTCAGCGGGGACAGGAGGGGGTGACCAGGGCTAAGGGAGGCGCGGTGGTCACACAATGAAGACCTCGAGAACCGGTCCCGTCGCAATAACATCCGGATCCGGGGAATTCCATCTAGGGAAGAGGGTGAGGACGTTGCTGGGTATCTAAGAGACCTCTTCAGTGAAATACTGGGGGAGCCGGATGATTTCCCTATCAGAATAGACAGAGCGCACAGGGTGGGCCTGACGCGTCGGACCTCCGCACCTCCCCCGGATATTTTGGCCTTCCTGCCGGACTATCCCTTGAAGGAACGGATCCTTTGTGAGGCACAACAGCAGCAGTCCCTGTGTTTCCGGGGGCACCAGGTCGCTCTTTTTCAGGATCTGTCAGTAATCACACTCCAGAAGCGTAAGGCATTCAAAATTGCAACGGACTTCCTGAGAGCTCACAACACGCAGTACTCTTGGGGCCATCTCTTCCGCCTTATCTTTAGGTGGAACGGGACTCTGCATCAGCTCCGCTCCCTCCAGGACACCTGCGAAGTGCTTGGAATCACCGCGACGGATGACGCTGCTCCCACCCCTCACCGGCGTCGCATTACCAGGGACGGCTGGCAAACTATACCAGTGCGGCGATCCTCTGCATCTTCTGCACGACCGGACTCACCCACCATCCGAGCGGACATGGCCAACGCAGTCCAAGAAGTAACCAGAGACACGGCATCTGGTAATGTTGCCCTAACGGCCTGAACGAACTCCGGGGGGGAGATCGACACAGCTTCCTCGACAATGCAGGTTTGGGGGTTCGGGGGAGGGGGCGGCGGGTGGGTGGGCAGTGGCTGGACGTCCACTTGAGTAACTTTTCACAGACTGGTCCATTGAGGACTGGACTGGGACAATGGGGTTCTGGAAACAGTCGGAGGGATTGGGTGGAGGGGAGGGGGAGGGAGTTTTTGGGGTAATTCTGGGTTTGGACTGGGGAGAGTGGGTTGGAGGGGGTGGGTCGGGGAGTTCTGGGTAGGGGTTTGGCAGGGAGAGGGTGGGGGGGGTCGTTCAGTGTACTATGCAGGTCCTAGCAGCTTTAGCGGCACTTGTCTGCCTTGCCTTGTTCGGGCGGGGAAACTACGCTTTCGTATATACCCTTTCCCATGCCTCCCAGCACTTTTAAAGTGGTGACTCTTAATGTAAGGGGCCTCAATAATCCAGTCAAGAGACGGGCGGTATTGTCTCTCCTAGAGAGCACTCGTGCCGACATATGTCTCCTTCAAGAGACACACTTGCTTCCACGGGACACTCACAGGAAGCGCTCGCATACATTACCTACACAGTTTCACTCCTCCAGTGCCACTAAGACAGCGGGGGTGGCGATCCTGGTGGCCAGACACTTCAAAGGGGAAATCCTTCACAAACACGCAGAACACAAAGGTCGGCTATTGGCATACCGGATTAGGATCGGAGGTATCGCTTTTACAGTTGGGTCCTTGTATAGCCCTAATGAGCAGCAAGAACGTTTCCTGCAATCAGCGCTTGTAGATGTTACTGCTTCACAGGATAGGCACATTATCATCGGAGGAGACTTTAATATGGTTTTTGACTCCGCCATGGATAGATCTGCACAACGCTCCCCGCAGGTCGGGGAGTTCTCGGCCGGGTGTAGGGCGCAGCTGTCGGAGGTAGATCTACACGACCTTTGGCGACACATGCACCCCACTGACAGGGGAATATACGTATTACTCACACGCCCACAAGACGTACGCGAGGCTAGATCATCTCCTGGTCACAACTTCGGTACGGGCTTTGGTCTCTGCGTCAGACTTGGGAGTACTGTCCTTGTCGGACCATGCCCCGGTCTCCACCACTTTGTGTCTACCACCGGTAGAGAGTCCCCCCCAGAACATGGCGCCTCAGAGACCCCTTGCTGCACAGGAAAGTAGTGGTGGACCGCATTGAAGGGGCGATCCGGGAGTATCAGTCCCACAACGATAACTCTGACACCACCCTAGCAACGCAATGGGCAGCCTTGAAGGCGGTCCTTAGGGGGGAATTTTTAGCAATTTCCTCTGCTGAAAATAAAGAGCGACAAGCCAAAAGGGATGAACTCACCCAGCGGGTCCGTGAGCTCGAACAGATGCACCGCAGGACGGGGGCCCCCAGAATATGGAGGCAGCTTAAGGAGGCGAAGAAACTCCTGGCGGCCCTAGATTTGGACCGCGCGGAGTACGCTTCGCTTCGCCTGCGCCATAAATACTACACAGGTGGGGATCACTGTGGTAGATTGCTGGCCAACAGGCTCTGAGTAGCGCATCAGAGTCAGCTAGTGAAGGAGATCTCGGACCCTACAGGTGCGGTGATAACGGCAGACGGCCATATAGCTGAAACGTCCTGTAAATTCTACACGGATCTATATGCCGGAAACCCGTCGGATGAGACTGCAATATCCGCCTACCTGGACTCGGTGACCCTGCCCTCCCTGGACCCCTCGCAGGCAGAGCATCTGGACAGGGACATCCGAATAGAAGAAGTAATTTCCGCCATCGCCAGGCTCAAGCATGGCAAGGCACCGGGACCGGACGGGTATACCTCCCTTTTTTATAAAACGTTCTGCACAACACTGGCCCCGATTCTCACTCGCCTTTTTAACTTGTTCGCTGCTCCGGGGGCCATTCCACCTGACCTTCTGCGGGCCTTGCTCACGGTTATCCCCAAACCCTCTTGAATGTAGATTTAAAATTACACAGGGATCCTTGCGGCCCGACTAGCCCCCCCCACCTACCGGGTCTAATAGATCCGGACCAGGCGGGATTTGTTCCAGGGAGGCAGACGGTGGACAACACCAAGAGGATTGTTCACCTCCTGGAGAAGGCCTCTCGGATTCCGGGAGAGAGAAGGATGCTGGCGGTGGACGCTGAGAAGGCGTTTGATCGAGTGCACTGGCCTTATCTCGAACAAGTCTTAATGAAGGAAGGCATAGGAGACAAGTTCCGCTCCATGATCCTTAACTGCTACAGATTACCGACTGCGGTGGTGCGAGTGAATGGTTGTAGTTCGAGGAGCTTCAACATCGAGAGAGGTACCAGGCAGGGATGCCCGCTCTCTCCATTGCTCTTCGCCCTTTATATGGAACCCTTCGCCCAACGGGTGCGTGACAATCCGACGGAGACAGGGGTGCGGTTCGGGGGCTTTACGCACACCATTAGCCTCTATGCGGACGACGTCATACTATCACTAGACGAGCCCAGGACGGCCCTGCCGGCTTGCATCAAGGAGCTGGACTCCTTTGGTGCAGTCGCAGGTTTCAAAATGAATATGGGGAAATCTGTGGCTCTGGACATCTCCCTTACACCGGCCACTAGAGCGCATTTACAAGGCCAATTCCCCATGCTTTGGTCGTCGGAGTCGGTGCCATACCTAGGGCTCCAGCTGGCCCCTACCTTGCCCACCATGGTGACGGCTAACTACACCGCACTGGGAAAGAAGGTCCGGGAGGAACTGGAGCGATGGAATCGCGGCCCTCTTTCCTGGTTAGGCAGAATAGCTGCCATCAAAATGACGGTCCTGCCCCAGGTTCTTTACCTGTTCCGGGCCTTGCCGCTCCAGCCACCGGCCGGGTGGATTCCTCAGCCCCAGGCGGACCCCTCGCGTTTTATATGGCAAGGCAAGAAGCAAAGAATGCGCAGGGCTCTCTCCATGTTAGCCCCTTTAGGCAGGAGGGCTCGGAATACCGGATCTCCGTAGGTACTTCTATGCGGCACAGTTACGCTATCTGGTGGAATGGAGCAGATGGGAGTCGGATAAGCACTGGCTCTTCCAGGAACAGGCAGTGGCGGGCCGACCCCTGCAGAAAGTCCCGTTTCTGCGCCGGCCTCACCGGCCCGCGAATCTGTATGCCTCATTTGTCACCAGGGTACCCCTGCGGGTCTGGGAAGCCACCAACCTTGCGTATAATCTCACCACGTTTCCGTCGCCACTTACACCGCTGGTAGACAACCCGGACTTCACTCCGGGGATGGAAAGGGGGGCATGCAGCCGGGTGTCGAGCCCTGCGTCATATGTATGGCCCAGAAGGGATCATCTCTTTCCCGCACTTTCGACAGGAATTTCCATTCCCTGAACCGGAAAGACTCCGCTATATGCAGGCTCGCCACTGGGCACTACACCCACAGGTACGGGAGTCGGCCGATAGACGACTCCTTCCATATGAGGCATGGCTCATGACGCGCACATCAGACTCGAAACTGATTACGGATCTATATAGGTTACTGCAGCCACTCCCTTCGCACCTCCATAACCCGGGGAGAGAGCGTTGGGAGCGGGAGCTGGGTAGGACGCTGAGCCAAAAGGAATGGGAGCAGATATCCTACAGGGCAAGACACTCCGCATACCACATGGGCCTCACTGACACACTAACTAAGGTCTCTACCTACTGGTACTATACGTCAGAACGGGTCCATGAAATTGACCGTAGCAAGAAGGACACATGCTGGAGAGGGTGTGGACACCGGGGCACACTGACACACATTCCATGGGACTGCCCACTTCTAGAGCCCTACTGGAAGGAAGTGTTGGACGAAATCGACTCCCATTTCAATACCGAATTACCACGTTTCCCCGCATATACCCTGCTAGGGCTCCCAAATGTGTTGATGTATCCCCTCAGATCCCGCAGGGGCAGACAGATAGCTATCGCACTAGGTTCAGCTGTTGAAAACATTTTACTACATTGGCACACTGCCACGATACCCTCCCTCACGGGCTGGCTACACAGACTATGGCACGTACTGGGCATGGAGAAATTATCACTCACAGTAGCGGGGGATATTGAGCAATTTAATGATCTTTGGCAGCCATTCCACTCTCTCCTGCTCACTGAATTCAGGGAGCTCACCTGTCCTAGATACCTTCGCCTCTTGAGGCTCACGGGCCCGGTCGTACCGACCTCCTGAGTGATTAAAGGATCCACCTCTCTCTCTAAGGGCGACCCTGATAGGTGTCTCGGAAAAGACCTGTACACTGGACGACAGGTGGGGTGTGGGGGGGGGGGGGGGGGGAAAGAGGGGAGAGGGGAGAAATGGGGAGTTGGGAGTTGGGGGGGGGGGGAGTTTGGAAGGGAAGGTAACACTGCATTGCAATATGGCGTATCCTGCAAGGCCACTGCGGACTGACCCGTGAGCAAACTATTCTTTCCAGATGTACCACCGTGGAGGTGGCCTTGTACGACCTGAACTGTTGCCTCATACCTTCTGTATGTTTGTCCATGTATGTTGCACTGAATAAATAAAATACTTTAAACCTAAAGTTAACATGACGAAGTCGGTGGCTCTGGACCTCTTGTTAGAAGGACACACTCGGGCCCATCTACAGGAGCATTTTCCCTTCCACTGGGCGTCGGAGGCTGTCCCATATCTGGGGATTCAGTTAGCAGCCACATTGCAAGATACGGTGCGTATCAATTATGCCAGGCTTGGTCAGACACTCAGGCGGGAGTTGGGTAGATGGAGGCACCTTCCGCTCTCTTGGTTGGGTAAGGTGGCTGCCATAAAAATTACAATTCTTCCGCAGATCCTGTATGTATTTCGAGCTATTCTGCTACGTCCCCCCGAAGGCTGGATTCGACAGACCCAGGCGGAATTTGCGCACTTCATTTGGAACGGCAAGCGGTCTAGAATGAAGCTTAGGCTGGCAATGTTGCCCCCCGAAAAGGGAGGTCTGGGCCTACCAGACTTGTTGCTATATTATCAGGCGGCCCAACTGCGGACCCTTGTGGAGTGGAGGAAGTGGGAGTCCGAAAAACACTGGCTCCTTCAGGATCACACGATTGCGGGCCGTCTGCTACAGGAGGTTCCTTTCCTCCGTAAGCAGTACCGGCCAACCAACCTGTACGCCTCGTACATTACGAGGGTTCCATTGGAGGTGTGGGATCAGACTAACATGAAACATGTCTTAACGACTTTTCCCTCCCCTCACACCATTGCTAGATAACCCGGAATTCAGGCGGGGACTGGATACCCAGGCTTTTGCTAGATGGCGCCTGGCGGGATGCAGGTTTCTGTTCCACTTATATTCAAGCGAGGGGGTAGTTCCCTTCGAGACCTTTAGACAGGAACATGGCCTGCCGGAATTGGAACGGCTCAGATACCTTCAGGTGCGTCACTGGGCGCTCAATGGCCGGGTCAGGAAGGGGGCGGATCGGCGCCTTAGACCATATGAATACTGGCTGATCACACGTACAGCGGACAAACAGCTCATATTGGACTTGTATCGCATGCTCTTGGATCGGTACACACACTTCTACAACGCCGGGAGGGTGCGTTGGGAGAGAGAGCTGGGACGGGCACCGAGTAGCAAGGAGTGGGAGGGCATCTACTATCGAGCGCGGCATTCCGCTTACCATATGGGACGGACTGATACTCTTACTAAGCTTGTGTCATACTTGTACTACACTCCTGAGAGGTTACACGAGATGGATCATACAAAAGAGGTAGACTGTTGGCGCGGGTGTGGGGAGAGGGGCACGTTGGTCCATATACTGTGGGATTGTGTTCAGCTCCAGGGATATTGGAAGCTAGTCCTTGGTGAGGTGGAGTCACACTGAGACAGAAATCCTGAGGTGCCCCGCCTAGGTTTTGTTGGGTTTGCCTAATCCAATCACCTATCCCTTGAGATAACGCAGGGGCAGATTGATTGCCAATGCCTTGGGTTCTGCAATACAGAATGTGTTATCCTTCTGGCGCCCTCCGCATGTCCCTACAGTTTCAAGGTTGGCTACACCGCCTATTGTCAGTTTTGGGTATGGAAAAGCTGTCCCTTATCAGGGCGGGTAATGGGGCCAAGTATTCGAAATTGTGGCAGCCATTTTTGTCCTTGCTTGCCACGGAATTTAGGGAGGTGACATGTTCCCGATATTTAAGTTTGCTGCGCTTATCACAGGAAGAGTGTTGAGGCGCTCTAACGCGGATGGTTGCGTTGGCACGGAAGGGTACTGGACCTGGAACGTGGGTGGGGTTTGGTTACTGTTTTTGCCTTTCCTTTTGGACATTTGTGTGCTTATGCAGCATATTCAACTAGGGAAAGGGCCTCATAGTCATGTTGGGCACTACTTATGTTATCCTCAATGTCTTCCCGTGCCAATTTCTACTGCATTGAATGTCCATAGATTTATGGAAAGCGGTTATGTCTGTATAGGTGCTTATTTGTTAATAAACAGATTTAATACTAAAAATGCACACTAACAGCTAGATTTTCCTTCTCCAGATCTTAGATCTTTAGTTGGGACATGCTAGAAGATAAGAGAACAGATTTTATCCGGTCATTTTCATGAAGTAAATGATGCATATGTAAAAGGCATGGAAACTAAACTGTGGCCTTCATTGGATCCAGTGTAGAATTGGGGAGACAGTCACAATTAGAAATATCTGAGACAATGGCAGTAGCATGGTTCTGTAGTTTTTGCAATGAGTTCAGGATTTTTGTTAGACCACCCAAAAAGCATGGATCACTATAATTAATTTGTGAAGCAATATTTGTTTAGCAATTGTTGAGTTGACTTACCTCAGTGTCAAACAATGACTCATCTTGCCCCTCAAGAGGATGAAATAAGTGTAAGTTTTGGTAACCACATGCATCTGCTCTTCTAATGTTAGGTGTGCTTAAAAACAGAAAACAGGGCTTTTCACTCTTTTGAAACCTGGGAACACCCTTCACACAAAATACGCAATAGCCTAGGCTCCCATTTTCTCTATCGGATGGCTGCAGTCCACAATTAAAAGCTGCATTTAAAGCAAGCCTGACACTTCCAATGCTGAATAATGTCAAATTGGATCCCAAGTTCTTCTGGATCGTTACCATAATTAATAGTCAAAAGAAAGAATATTTGCTGATCAATATTCCAAGGAGCTGTGCGGAGGTTGAATATAACTTGTGAAAGTAGGAGAGTACAGAGACCTGTGGCATATGTCAAACATGGTTGAACCTAGTTGTACATGTAATTGACCAGTGTGGACCCATTAGAAACTCCTCAAACAATGTGATGGAGGAAAGTGAGTCTCGCCGCTCTGGACAAAAGATGTAACAGTATTCCATGTTTGATTCTGTTCGATGAAGCCAACAGGTCAACCAACAACAAAGGAGATACATTTCCAGCAGTTTACAACAGTTGATTGTGTAGGAAGAGCTCAGGCAAATTATCAGGTCTAAATCTTTTTATCCATCTGTGAACAATGCATGGGTTTCAGGGCAAGTAAACAACTGACGAGTTTCAACCTGCTCTGTAAAGGAAAAAGGAGACCCGCAATCTGCCAATGGCTAGATGGATCATGAAACAGAGATGAAACCAAAGATTGCTTTAGTAACTCGTTGACTTTAATCTCGAAGAAAGAGCACTTGATAATAACAGCAGCGGATGCTGCTATCCAAGCTGCATTCTACTTAAAGTGAGATTGGAATGAGGTCTACCAGGAAGTTAGTGTGTTAATGTCCTACACAGGTATACGTCTTCTGTGATAAGGAATTAGTACAAAAGGAGGCACAAGGCTAAACCCCGCAAATCCCCCCCCCCCCCCTCTCAGGGCCAACACATCCCCTCAGGACCAATCCCAACATATAAGAGACGGAACAGAGACTCTCCCTCCTGGAAACCCATATAGCAACCATAAGCCGGGGCTTAAGAGAAATAATAGCCAACCTCGCGGCCCACAAACAACATCAAGGAACCCACTCCCACACCACCAGCTCACAACAGAAAGCTCCCATAGTCCCCCCTCAGAAAGGGGTCACAATCCCCCTCCCCAGGACTTCTCAGAGGCCCAAAAGAACTAGTGAGCCTCTGTCCGTGAGTGAGGCAGAGGTCCTCGCCTACCTGAACAACAATCTCAGGACTATCACCCTACAATCCAAAATACCGTGAACACCGGGCTAGGAAGATAACAAGACTCGCCAAAATCACCTAGACAGCCAATAACCTGCATGGTCATCCCTAGAGCCCCTCTTAAAAAGGCTCGCATAACAGACTACTCCCACAAGCTGCATGCTCATTAACTGCAGATCAGCCATCAAACATGCCACCGAACTTGCAGAATCCATCCTCACCCATGACATTGACATAGCTTTCATCACTGAAACCTGGCTCAAGGACTCCTCCCTACCTCTCCTGGACACCCTCGTCCCCCCAGGCTTCTCAATCACTCGCAAGACCGAAAAGACCAAAGAAGAGGAGGCATAGCAATCATCCACAGAGACAATATCTCCATGTCGGAAGCAGACTCCTTCAACTGCAACACCTTTGAATGCCTAACTGTCCCCACTGGTACAAGCAACAAAGATTCTGTCACCATTGGTACAAGCAACAAAGAATCAATAACCGGTCACCTTATCTACCACCCCCCAGTCAACTCAGCTGATTTCACTGAACACCTGTCCGACCCGATTGCCCACTGTTCACTTCAAGATACGAACAAACTAATACTAGGCGACTTCAACCTTCACTGGAATGACGTTAACAATCCGCCAGTACGCAAGCTGAATGAGCTACTTCTCAACAACAACCTCTTGCAACACTGCACAGAAGAGACCCATAACAAAGGATCAACCCTTGATGCCATTATATCCAAAAGAGACTTCGTGTCGATAAGTCACACCTTGCCCGTGGACTGGTCTGACCACCACTTAATCCTCTTCCACCTCACCCAACAAGTTGCCCTACAACTACCCATCCGCTAACAGCCTAAATGGACCAGGAACCTCACCCAGGTCAACATGACTGACTTGAAGGAAAAAGTCAATGCACAACTCCGCATCCCCACGGATGGTCTAACTACGACGAACCATTACAACACATCCATTCTAGATCAGATGGCCCCCCTGAAACTAAAAAAAATAAAAATAAATTTTTTTTAAAAAAAACAGAAACATCCCATCCAGATCCTGGTTCAATACAGACGTCAACAATGAAAGGAGACAACTTCGAGCCACAGAAAGACTATGGAGAAAAAAAAACCTCCACGTGCCTACTTGAACAACTCAAAGCAGCTAGAAGAAAATACAAAAAACACATCCATAGCGTTAAATCCAACAACTTCTGCTCCGCCCTGGACAATGCTAAAAACAGGCCCAACAAACTGCTCAAAATCATCAAGCAGCAAACCTCCAAGCCCCTCGTATCCTCTACCCAGGCCTCCAAGAAACTGTGTGAAAACTTTGCCACCTTCTTTGAAGAAAAAATCTCCAAGATTGAGCTCTCACTAGATACAGACACGTACCCCAACTCCGCATGCGTAAGCCCGCCCCCAGTCACAATGGATAACAGTGGCCAGCTACACACTATTGCGTGGAAATCCTTCAATCCCATCTCAGAAGCAGAGATTATCAAGTTAATCTCCATCACCAATCCCGCTTCCCACGCCCTCGACCCTACACCCTACCTACTGACCAAAGAACTCAAACTCTCCATAGTCCGGTTCTGGGGCAGAATCATCAACAGCTCCGTGAGAACCGGAAGCATACCAGACTGCTTTAAAGTTGGCCAAGTAACACCAATAATTAAGAAACCAGGCCTTGATTGCACAGACCTAAACAACTTCAGACCCGTCTCCAATCTCCCCCTCCTATCCAAAATCCTCGAAAAATGCGCACTCTCTCAACTGATTCAGCAAATGGACAATATCAGCCTTCTTGACCCTCACCAATCAGGTTTCAGAAAAGGTTACAGCACTGAAACGGCGATCCTCAACATCACAGATGATATCCGTAAATCACTGGATACCGATCACTGCTGCCTACTCATTCTCCTAGACCGGTCGGCTGCCTTCGACACGGTTGATCACCAGCTCCTCATCAAGGCCCTACAAGAAAGGGTTGGTGCAGATGAGAAGGTCCTCCGGTGGTGCACAGCCTTCCTACGAAACAGATCGCAAAGGATAAAAATCAAAGACTTTGCATCCGACCTACGCCCAGTCAGCAGGGGTGTACCCCAAGGTTCAGTGCTCTCTCAGACACTGTTCAACATATACATACAACCCATCACCACGATACTCAAAAACGCGAAGATCCCCTTCCGCCTATATGCTGATGACACTCAGATTTATTTAGAAACTACCTCCCGAGACAACATTTCCAGACTAAATAACACGATTAAAGAAATTCAACAATGGCTGTCCCAAAACCACCTCAAACTCAATCAAGTCAAAACAGAGTTCCTCCTAATCTCCAACAAGGAAGAGAACCAACACATTGTTGAATGGCTCAAGGATATGGATGCCCCAAGTAGCACTCCCACCATGGTTAACTCAGTAAAATCTCTGGGAATCACCCTTGACCCAAACTGGAGATGACCCACCACAGTGAAGTCATAAGAGTCAACTCCCCTCACTAATCCCAACACTGCTCTCATGCAGTTACCCAGCATAAAAGCAGTGCCACGATTGGATGGATGGAGCAGGCTGGCTCACCGCTCCTACTGGCACTAGAGGCCTATGTTGTCTATCTATCCGGCTGTATAACAGGCCCGGCTGGAGAAATTTAAACTGCGCGTGTCAGGCTAGTATTCGCAAGACTGTCAGTCAAAGTGACATGCATAGTTTAAACTCTTGTAGCCAGGCAGCACTCCTCCCCGCTCCCAGTCTGCAGTGCAGCATTGTCCCTGCCCCGCATGCCCTAACAATCTGCTCCGGCAGCTGACAAAGCAAATATTTTAAAGGTAAAAAAGTGACTTTATTACCATTTTATTTTTCACTTTTGCTATGCCCACAGCAGGGAACTTCTGTCCAAATGGAGCAGCCACTGCTGCTTCAGAGTCTGGCATAAAATCCACAAAACAAAGCAAAATGGAGCATGTTTTGGGGGAGACACTAGGTCGCAGCCACAGGGTATAGAACTAATAACCACATTTGGGCCCTTCAGGAAAGCTAAAAACCAGTAAAGATGGTTCATCCTCAACCTCGTAAAAAAATATTTTAAAAATGGTTAGGGGAGGGGACCCAATAAGATATGGTTCCTTACAGAAACAGTTATTAAATGGTGTATACGCACGGACAGAAGGCTTAGAGAGTTTCACACCCTTTCTATCACCTTGGCATACGGAGACAAACACTTTCTGGTCACTTGATTGAAAATATTGTTAGAAGATGATTTTATATGCTTTTCTGTTTGCAGTCCTATAGCTGAGGCAGTTGAAATTAGATATTTATCTGTCGATTGATAAAATGTAATGCTGGGATTACTTACTGGTAATAGCATCACGGAGTCCTTCTCTTGCTGTGATGAATCACACATTGAGGCCCATGTGCCTCCATTCACAACCCTTTACAAAGTATAAAACACCTTCTCTCCTCCTCACTATCTGTTACGTATCAAGCCCAAACACACAGTTGGACTGGTAGATAGGGCGGGAAGGAGGGAGGGACTGATTTGTTACGGCAAGGGAAGGACTCAGAGTAATGCTATTACCAGTAAGTAATCACAGTATTACCTACTCGTCCCTCTTGCTGTAATGAATCACACGTTGAGAAGCACCAAAGCCACAAAAAGGACCAGGACAACTGCAAAGAAAATGCAAACATAAGTTTAATCCACAGGAAAAAGATAACAGCTTACAATTTAGAAGCCAGCACTTTGGAACCCAACAAGTGCAGCACCTCTGGACCATGAAGCACATGAAAATGGGACACAAAGTAGAAAGAAGACCTGCTCAAGTGGCCGCCAGACAGTTCTCTTGTAAAGAAGCACCCTGGAGTTCTGCAACAGAAGCGGACAAGCCCCTAGTAGACCACCCCTGGATTCCCAGAGACACGCCAAACTGCTTATGAGCAAGTAAAATCTCCGACCGAATTCACCTGCCCTGAGTGGAAGGTTTATCTCCCTTCCGGGCAGGACCAAAGATAACAAATAAAGAGGAGGAAACTCCTTCACACGTTTCAGGTAAATCAGAACGGCCATACATACATCCAGCACATGAAGTGCCACTTCCTCAGTAGACAGAGTATCAGGCAAAAATACCTGAAGAATCACCTCCTGCCGACGATAAGACAGAATTCACTTTGGGCACAAAGCCAGGGACCAACCAAAGAACAATCCGGTCATCAAACACACAAAAGAAATTAGACAGATGAGAAAATGAGCTTAACTCTCCCAACCAGCGAACAGAGTTTACTGCCGCCAGAAAAAATACTTTCAGGTCAAAAGTCGTAACCCCACAGACGCAAGAGGCTTAAAACTAGTCTACTGAAAAGCCTCCCATTACATTGTACTCTTTGGCCATGTTGTTTAAGGGCCTCGTATATGCCCTTTGTTAAGGGTCCCCCCTCCCCAAGCACTCGTACCATACAAACTCCCTTAAACTTGCGTTGTCTCAAACGGATAAAGTCCAATCTTTATATTGGGCATTACACTGTTCTCCTCTTGGTATGGACTTACTCCAATGCTTCTGTTCTCTTCACATTTTCATTCACAATTCCACTCTCCCTCTAGACTCCTTTATCTGTATTGCCAATGATCCTTTCTACTTCTCGCTCTTTCAATGCCCTAGTCTTTCCACTTTGCCAGTGCCGCTTCTTTTTTTGTCATCTTCTGGTTCTAATTTTAGGCAGTTTTCAAATTTATGTAAAATTGTTTACTCAAATGAGTTAAAGCAACAGTGCGCATAGATCAAGTGGTTTCACTTGTATGTTTTGGATGTATGTTATACACAATAGGGACATTGTGTAAATCTATGCGGCACGCTTTGTTTACAGGAAAGCTGAAATTTGATGTTAAAATAGATTAGAACTCTAAAAAATAGATGTGCCCCTCCCCCCAAATATAAATAGTTTTCAAATTAGCCCAAAAACAAGAGCAATACAGAGGGCCATGTGCAAGGGGCATTTTCTCATGATTTAAAGTTTCATTTCAGTACAGGTTAATATTTGTACCAAATCTGCAAATATTTCTGAGAATAGGTAATTACAATGTGTGAGCAATTGGGTTGTTGGTCAAGGGGACTGTGAGTCCTTCTCAAGCAACAGCCACAATCCTTGTCAGGGTGAAACATAAAAAGTCACTACATTAACTTATGCTTAACCATCTGGTAGCTTGGCACAAAATCAGTCAGGCTTAACTTAGGGGCAATGTGTAAAGTACTTCTGGAGCATTCACAGTAATAAAGCAACACTATAACAAGATTTTGGGGCCAGATGTACGAACCTTACAATTTGCAACTCGCAAATTGTAATTTACAACAGTGTCTCAGACACTGTTAGCGATTCCTAATGAAGTCGCAAATTGCCTGCCTCATTAATATTCATGAGACAGGTGCAATTTGCAACCCCATTAGGAATAACTAGCACTCCCAGAGATGGTGGCCTGCTGGAGGTCAGCAGACCACCAAGTCTGAGACTGCTTTTTAAATAAAGCAGTTTATTTTTTATTTTTAATGCAGCCCGTTTTCCTCGAAGGAACACGGGCTGCATTTAAAAAAAGAAAAAGAAAACATTTGTTTAATTTTTTTTAAGAGTAGGCAGTGGTCTGTGGGACAAAGTTAAAAGTGATGGCTGACATGGATGGATCGCAGTTCGGATACAAGAAGTAGACTGGGCCTTCTTGACTCCTGACTTACCTTCAGACGTAAAAATATTTCAAAAGAAAAATCTCTGAGAAGGTAAAGTTCAGTGGGGCAAGGCAGCCAGAGGTGTCCGAGGAGGAGACGTCATCATCAGAGAGTTGCTGGTAAAGTTGCAGTGAAGATTTCTATGTTAGGACTCGGTCTCTTTTTTGAAAGTCGAAAGTCTCCAGCAGGATGAAGCTGCAGGCTGCAGCCAATGAGGGCTCCAAGAGGCCAGATACCCCTCTGACAAAGTGCCACTGACTGGATTAGGTTCCAGTCTCCTCTCGATTCTCAGAGCACTTTTAGGCATTACATTTTGGCTGGATGAGCACCTTTAGCACCACTTCCAAGGATGTGCCCAGATGCCATTTGCATATTGTTGGAGCTTTTCGTGTACCAGTCACTTTGAACAAGAGACCGACAAACTAGCCCTTGGATTAACTCGGTTGGTCCTGGATTCAAGAAACAAAAAAAAGTCTCACGCAGCAGGGCAGTCCTCTGAGTGCAAAAGACAGGCTTTGTGCAGCAGGGCAGGCCTTTGAAGTTCACAGCAGGCCACAGGCAGTAGGGCAGTTCTTCGCAGGTCCGGAAGTGAACTGAAGAGTGGGTCTGAAGGTCCTATTTTTATACCTGGTTCCAACTTTGAAGTGGAAAAGCTTCTAAGGGTTCCCTTCCACAGATGGGTCTGGAATTTCTTGCCTGGGACCACGGGGGCTGAGGTCACAAATATCTAGTGTGAAGTCCTTGGTGCGTGTGCTGAGGCAGCTCTGTTAAAATGCTAGTGGGCTGTGCACAGCTCTGTCACTCCAATCCTGTCAGGATTTCTACCAACACCTAGTCCCTCTTTGTCTCACTGTCTAGAAGGAATACATAAAGGCCAACTGCCACCTACACCTAGTCATGTGACCCAAGATACAGGTACCAAATGGCTAGGTCAAGAAAATGCTAGCTTTCTAAGAGTGAAATTTTCAGATCTGTGATTTAAATTCCAACTTTTTCACTAAAGAAGATTTTGAATTACATTTTATTGGTACCAAGCATGATATTTCTACCTCTTACCAAACAAGTTATCACTGGTTACAATAAGGTAATCCCAATGTTCTCTTATGGGAGAGGTAGGTCTCACAGTAGTGAAAAATGAATCAGTGGGTTTTTCACTACCAGGATATAAAAGACTTAGATGTACATGACTAATTTTTTTTATACAATGCACCCTGCACTATGGGCTGTTTAGGGCCTACTCTAGGGGTGGCTTCTATGTATTACAAAGGGAGTTTTTGGTTTGGCAAAAGTTTTATTTTGGCAATTCGAATTTGCAGTTTAAAACCGTACACAGGGTGCTAAGGCAGGACTGAGACAAGTTTTAAAGGGCTATTTAGGTGGGTGCAGGTCCACAAGCAGCATTTTCTTTACGGGCCCAGAGTACATGGTATACCACTTACCTAGGTACTTAAGTAAATTAAATATGCCATTCGGTGTATGCTAATTCTCCCAGGTTTTAAGGTGTTTGGGGCACAGAGTCCTAAAGCCAGCAAAAACGAATTCATAAAAAAGGAGGGTGAAGGCAAAGAGTTCGGGGGTGAACCTACAGAGAAAACCAAGTCTAATGCAAAAGAACTGATTAAAAAGTATCAAGAGGCAAGGAAACATCATGCATGGGTTTACCCGTCTCTCCCTAGAATCACCAGAGTGAGTGAGATTTAAACCGCTTATGCAACGAGTCGGGGACAAACATGTTAAAATACTTTTCAGCTGCTTAAAGAACGTGCCATTGCAGACAACTTAGCTCTCTACAGCTGATCTTGAAATGGAAAAACAGGACATTTGACGTTGTGCAAGTACTTGCATCCAATAAGGGTATAGCTTTGTTAAGCACACCAAGCTTAGAGTTCCGGCCGAACAATTTTCAATTTCGTTTTTCCCTGCCTTTTCAGGCAATAATTTTTCTCAATTCAAAGGGGTGTTAGTTTGTAGTTTTATGGCCTTTGCAATACTTACATTTGTCAAAGGATGTCTAGGATGACCGTTTTAAACCATGGATGTAACTTCGCTTTTCTTTCCTCCTACCACAAATTATAGAAACGCGTGGCTATACCAAATGCTTACATCACTTGTTTGAAATGTATGTATGAACACCTATACTTAAACAAGCAGATCAACATTTTAATTAAGTGCCAATTTTGGAACGGGTGTTATACGAACGTGGCACAGTAATTACCATTTTTACGTCGACCCTCACATCTGGCTACCCGTAATTACCATATTATCAGGACAGGGACTGTGTTTTACAGAGTGATGAGGCAGATCTCAAGAAGAATTGGGTAGTGGATTACAAGGTGTACATATTTGTCTGATGCTGCACACATTAGCACATTTTTATTTCCCGAGCTGGCATACAGCATTCTATAAAGTAAAAACATGTCGAAAAGGCAACGACCCTAAGAAAGTTGTACAAAGAAGGAAACGTAGGATCTAATTTACCTCAACTTCCTTTATTTATCTCCTGGCGGCCAGCATTCCCACGGGGAGTAGTACTTGGTGCATCTCATTTAAAGGCAGACAGGTTCTTCGAGGTGACAATTACGTAACATATTACTTTCAACGTCTCTCTTCTAAAAGTACTCGGCGCTGGAAATATTGCAACCAAGCTTATTTTTAATTATATCGCTTACATTTATTTTAAAACGAATACAGCTGAGAGCGAAAGATATCCTGCCGAGCAATCTGGAAATCTCCAAATTACCACAAAGTTTATGATAAGAAGTTGCAAAATCCCCCAAAAAGCCTAAAAACGTCAATAATGATTCCGCATACAGACCTGCATTAACGGATATCCGCTTCAGTTACGTACAACTATTTCTTCTTTCTGGTTGAGGACTTTATAATACGACGAGGCCTTCACCAGGCGTCACGTAACACGTCAACGCGGAGGCGGTGCCCACGCGCTGCGTGATACTTTTCATTGCCGCCCTTAGTTGTGTCTACAGGGGATATGATTGGCTCAGTGTACTGCATCCATTGGCTACAGCTGATCGAGGAAGCTCGCACTTACGTATTTCCCTTTATGGTTTTTCTCGAATAGTTTAATTAAAAAAAGCTCTTTATTAATTGCAATGTATTAAACTTATGTTTTTGGTGTTTCTCTGCTCCAACCACATCTATTGTTGGCAGGGAAGTAGTCAACTGAGACTTGCTGCTTCTGCCGCGTCTCACTGTTGCACAACAAGAAACAGTCTTGGAGTAGGGTGACCAGAATTTTAAAGCCAAAAACCGGGACATTTCACAAAAGTAGAAGAAGTACTGCAATTTTACTTCAAGCCATGAGAGCGCTCCTCAGCAGAGAATTACAGAACAGGCAGTAAGAACATACATAAAATGAAATTTTTAAGCCCAGTAGCTTGCCTGTTAATTAAATTGCTTTCTTGAAACAACTGCTAAGTATCCCTGATTTGTAAAACATAAAAAACACCTCCCACCATTTTCAGTCGACCCTCTCCAAAAACGGGGACATGAGCTAAATTTCTTGAAATTTGCTGGGACAGCTGGATAAAAACAGGGACCGTCCTGGCAAAACGGGGACGCCTGGTCACCCTATCTTGGAGTGATATAAATAATGGAATGTAACAAGAAAGAGAAAACGCAATAGAGATCTTGAGGCAAAGCGAGAGAAAGTAAGTAAAAAAAAAATGCCGCCAGAGCAAATGGAGTGAAATAAACACCTGTTGAAGAGAATGAGATTTAGCAAAAAAGACCAGAAGAGTTTAAAGGCAAGGAAGGCCCCCTCAGGTGAGATTATAGAGGTAGGACCTAATATTACGACGGTGTGTATAATGTATTGTACACACCATGGGCGTCCGCAAGGAGGGGTGCTTGCCCCCCCCTGGAGTGACCCTCCTTGCCCCCCCTGCGGATGCCCATGAAAACCGTGACTTCAAGACGGGTTCTCACTCTCTTTCCTCTCCTTTCTTTTATTTGCTTCCCTGTGAAATGGATCCAAAAAAGAAAGACGCGTTTGCTGGAAATGTCATATTTTTCTGAAATCTTAATTGCAAAGTGCAGCATTGGGAATAAAAGGCTAAACATATGAAAAATAGATAAATAACTAAATAAAGTAAGACAGAGTGGTAGCAAACTGGCCAAACTGATTTTATTCACACTGATAACACATTACCGCCACTTTTACAGAGTTTGCCAGTGAAGCGCTATTTTTGTTTTCTTGTCTTTGTTTTCCCTGGACTTGGAACTAGTGCAACAATCCTGGAGGTACTGCAATGTGTGGATTGGAAAACAAAATGTGTGCTGCGGCTCTGCGTCCAGGGATGTAGTCTTTTTACCATACTGCTTACGTTTTGTAAGGATGTAAGCAATGGCCATTGAAATGGGTCCATTCAGGGCCCTGTAGTCGTGTCCTTAACTTTTCAGGCAAAAGCACTCACTGATTTCTGAATAGTGAGTGCAAAAGCATTAAGGTAACTTTTTCCAGGATGTTCTTACTTTTTTTTTTGTAGGCCGTATATTGCTCTTGTCTAGTGCGTAATTTAAATTGAGCCGCATCCAGGTGTTTATAGCGGGCAACAATTGGGTTGTAGTTGAAGACAGTGGGAGGTTTTCTCAGTGGGGCAGTACGGTGTTCAGTGGGGGAGAGGATGTGGCACTATGGTCAGAGCTGCTGAATTTGGAACTGGGAACCAGTCCACCAGACCACTCTCCTGTGAGAGCACAATCACATGCTAGACCTTAGAAGGCTTCGCAACACCTTAGAAGTCCTGGTGTCTTCGCACCAGCAGGTGGACCCTAGCATTACAAGTGTAGGTTAACCTTCAAGGCTTGTCCACCACTATCCATACTGAAGTTCACCTCCAGTCTTGCGGGAAGGCCTATGAAGCAGCACACACTAGAACAGTCACTGAGGTCACAGGACCCTTCAGAAGGGCCAGCTCTAGGGCGGTGCAACCAGTGTGACCGCACCGGGTGCTGACTTTAGGTGGAGGAATAATGTTTGCAAGTATATTATGGTTTTAAAAACGCTTGCTGCCTCCTTCCTGGCCTCCAGCAATTTTCGGCTACAATAAAAATGTCAATGATGACTCTGGTGATTAATGTTCTTCCTAGAGAGAGATCAGAATTTTTGTCTAGTTGAATTTTTGACTCATGCAAAGGTAGCTCAGAGGGTTAATGTACCGGCTGCAAAGAAAATGTGCCATGCAGATCACAAAGTGCACATAATGTAAATAGGTCAGTGGGCTACTGCTTTTGTCAGAGAGATCCTTTTCTTACTTGCAGTTTATAAGTTAAAATCCTAACTTAGAACAGTGAGCTATTAACTGTCATCTAAGAGCTGCATACAAACTGCAAGGTATAAATAAGAGCGTTATGACCACCCCCCACTCCCAGTCTTTGATTATCCTAATGTCCCAAAAAGTGTTCTTTTGGACAAAAATCAATTCTGATTATTGAGGGGAACCCCAACCATGGTATTACATTTTAAATTCCGGGTATTGTGTTTCTCCAGACAAATCACTATTAAACTATACGGGCTACTAGTATGGTTGTCATGTGACTCCTACACCTTTTAGTCCTTAGTCTTATGTTACATTTTCTATACAGTGATTTACACGCATATTGATTGTCTCTGTGTAATGTGTGTGATGTAAAGTGCTCTGACACCCTACAACGGTATGAGTGGCACTAGTAATCAAATTAAAGGCAACTGAGAGAGAGTGGTTATGGAAACTTGGGGGGGCACAGTTAAAGGGTGGTAGTGAGGTAATCCATGGCAGAGGTGGTCATTGGGGGGCACTAACAAACATTAATGCACAGGACACCACCAGTGCTATAGCTGGCCCTGCCCTTGAGGCCAGTCTGCCTCACCCATAGGTACCTCCATTGGCCTTGTTTCAGCAGTAGTAGCTGCAACTCACCAGGGATTGGAAATGCACGATTTGCACGCACACCAAACTAAGTTCGCAAACTTACAGTCACCAAGCTTCATTCACAAGCACTTTTAACATGTGCTGCCTGCTGTGAGGCCACTGGAATTAATTATGCAGCAAAGGATGACAACATTATGCCGTAGTGTTGACTAAATTATGCATTAAAAAAAAGGCTGCTGCGTAATGCAGTATAGTTTCAGATATTTTATTATTTTGACGTGTGTACACATGCTAACAGCCTCTGTAAAGATTTTGCCTTATTAGTACCAGTGTAACATACAAACACAGCAGTGAGAAAGGTGACCAGTCAACCTTTACAATTGCCCATCCACTCCGCAGCAACACAAGTCACATTTTATATTAACTTTTGATATGTTTGAGCTACGAACAATTTATTAGTTTAAATGGTCAGATCATGCAGCAGATCTTGAATTATGAGGCAAATATGGCAGAGCCATAATTTTATAGAAAATATTTGCAAACTAGGATATTTTGCCATTCATGTTTGAACTGCTGTTGTGGAAAAAGGGAGTAGTGCTGATGACAGAAACACCATGGCTCGGAGACAAATGGCTTGTGTTTCCACATTTTATCGTATTTGGTACATTCTGTGATTAGAAGCATATCCCACTTTGTGAATATATTTTAATGTCAATAACTCATTATAACCTTAAATAATCATGTGTATCCATTGGTTGATTAAACTGGGCAGTGAAATGCCAAACAAATACAAAAAATTGGGATGTCTGCGCATTCTGGCCACACCTCTGGCTTCACCCACAGATCCAATCCTTGGGTTATTCCCGCCCTTTGATTCTCCGCCCACTGTTCCCCTACTTTTTTTCCCCCACTTCGACCACTGTGTAAGACTCAGCATCCCTGGACCTGTGATGTGCCGCCGCTGCGGGCGCCGCATGCGCCACACATTTACGGTGCCGGGCTTCCGCATAAGGGAGCTGGCCATTATTGTATCCCTAAACGTGGGCATGTTGTCAGTTTGACATTGACTACACGTAGAGGGACTCTAAGTTTCTTTTCAAAAATATAGCTAACATTTGGACCTATAGATTTTATTTTGTATGAATTAATTGAATGTGTGTAAAATTTAGCAATGCCCTGGGAATTCTAGTAAAGGGAACACCCATTGGCGAATCACTAGCGTGTGTGATTGATGCATTATTTATTACTAACTTTGACGTTGTGCTTTAACTTTGGATAAAAGTTATCATGAATTCTAGCACCAAGAAGCCAATATTGGTAAATATGTGTGCTACAAGTAATCCCTAACATACACTGTGCATACAGTATATTTAATCTGGTGCTTTAATCATAGGCTGTTTTAAAGTACTCTGATAAAAATCGAATCGTGCTGAAGACAGCCTTGATTGGTGTTGGATCGAGGACCCGGAAGTCTGCACACCTAGCCGACAGAGATAAAGCACCTTGTCAGAAATTTTTGCGTTTTCCCTACAGGTGGTGTTTGTTGGCCTGTGGCAGGGTCAGTCACATGTCCTGGATTCCTGACATTTAATTGATTCTATCCCAGTTCTGCGCCCCAGTGTTTCTTGTGCCCCACCTGGCACACATCATGTCGGAGGATGGTGATGACGTTAACATTTGCCCCCCCTGGAAAAATGTCTGCGGACGCCCATGGTACACACTCTGCTGGCTTTTTTTACTTGAAATGACCAAGCGGTCACAGCACTATATTTATACTTCTGGGGCCGAGCCCGGCCCCTAGAGGGCAATGTGTAACATCTAGAAGTGGCCGGATGGCTCACTACATCCCTTGTAACCCTTAATAACGCGGATAACAAAAATAGTACAATAACCACACCCAATGCAGAATATGAGGTGTACCAAACACATTCCAGTGACGTCCATGGTTCTCAGCCCACACAGTCTTTCAGCCTTTGGCTATAGGCCTGGGGTTCTCTCTTAACCGATATGGATATCCTTGCTGGGTGGCAGATGCTCCCTCAGTCCTGGGCACGCTGGCTGAGGGACTAGGAGGACTTGCTTTAGCTTCCTCTGGAAACTTTATTCACGCCGTCTCCTCCTTGGCTGGGCATCGCCAGCTCGTCCTCCTCAAGACTTGGTCAATAGCATACGTTCTCTTTTGATAGTAATCATAGTTCCTTTTACTTTGACCACTTCCCATGGTTCGTGCTCGAACGGTGTCCTAAACTTCCACCCTGGATGCTTGTCCTTGATTATCACCTGGTCTCCTGGGTGGATTCCTGAATGGCGAGCACTCCTTTTCCTCTTGGCTTGTGCAGCCCCACTCTCCAAATCTCCTGCTACCCTCTTGGCACTCACCGGTACTAGATCCCGTACTGGCCTCCTCATAATCAACTCACACGGCGAGCACCCAGTGGTACAATGCCTCGTTTGTCTGTATGCAGTTGATGGAGCAAGGTGGAGAAACAAAATATTGTGTACCCCTTGCAAAATCACACTTCCATAACCATAACTTGAACTAATAGAGTGATATGTGTAATTAATCAACTTAGAATAGGAGATGCACCTACACGAATACACGTGGGAATTAATTTAGCTTATGTTGCAATCATAATTAACTAATTGTGTGATTCTGTCATGTCATTAACTAATAAGCAGCTTTTGAGATAACAGAATGTGGCATAAATGTGCTTTTGTTTATGTATTTTGTGGCAAAACGTGGAAATAGGTGAGTATATTGCGCCTAAATGTTGCTTATCTGCTAGGTAACTACTAATAGGGAAAACATTAGTAAGGGGGAGGTAAACAGAAGGGTTAAAATTCTAAAATTACCGCTTGTTTGTGTTTGTTTCTATGATAGTTCCCATTCTGGCCTGTGAGGCCTAGAAAAAGATGGCTGACTTATTGAACTGTGAATAGAAAAAGAACTGAGCATGCGCAAGCCCAAGTCCGAATTCAAGTGCGAGCTGCTTGTGCCTGAAGTGAATGCAAGTTCAAGGACGATGTAGCCTGGAAGTCTAGATGGCTGCCAAAAGGATGAGCACAATGGTTCTGAACATGTGAAAATCTTGAGAAGTTGCTAGTTGAGAACAGGACTAGGCCGGACATGGCGCAAAACAATGACCCATTTAAAATCTAGCTGACGGAAGAGGAACAAATATTGTAATGATGAGGTGATGCTCATCCACCCCAAATTGTCCAATCAGAACTCGAATTTATGCTGAAAGTAACTTTTTTAGAGCTAGTGAAAAAGGTATAAAAAGTGCTGGTTTTAGTGAAGAAAAAACTCCTTTTCGATTTCCTCCAGAGATGCTGTCCGTATGCTGATTTTTCCTGAGATGTAAGACTTTGAATAATTTTCTTATTTCCTTAGAATGAGATCTGAACTTTAAGCGAGGTTATTAGTTAGGGAAGTTAGGAGAAAGGATGAATTTTGGGAACTATCTGTCTTTTGCTAATACTTGCATTTCTTGAATCTAAATAAAATGTCTATTTCTGAATTTTCTAAAATAAATTAAATTAACTGTTTTGAAATAAAATCCTTAGTTTCCTTTTAATGTCGTTTTTGAACAAAGAAATTAATAAAGTTAATAAACTTTAGACATGTTAAATTTGCTTTTAATAAAAATTAGATAAATGGAGAATTAAGCTGGTCTTGAGTTTTCCTACGCCTGATTTTTTACTAGCAGATCCGTCGACCACAGTGGCGGCGTGTCTAAATAAATGTTTTGTTAATGAAAACCATGGTAAATTCATTTAAACTTCAGGTGTAAATAGTATAAATATTCAGTTATAGTGTTAGACATCGCGCTATGATACAGCAGCTCTCCTTTGAATCTCACCGATCCATGAAGTAGGGTGTAAGTATTATGTGAGTGACTCGCAGTGTCATGGGCCCCACTGTCGAGTATATGTATGAATTTGTACTTCAGGGAAAGGTGTCATGGTTTAGAAATTATTTCCGGAGAACCGCTGCATCAGTAATTAGCATGGTAGCAGAGCATTGGTGGCTATAGAATTAGCTAGGATTATGTATAAAGCGTTATATAAGGGTTTTAATGTACAGAATTATGACTAACATCTGTTGAGTTCGTATTATATTATATGTAGTCCTGAAAAGGCTTCAGAGTATTGCGTGAAGCTGGTCACTCTGTCTGCAGGCAGAGGAAGTGTGGCAATGAAGTCGCACATCGCATAGTCTGTTTCAAAAAGTAGTATCGTCGTACACTGCGGTGGTATCGTCGTATATCACAAGTGGTGTTGTCGCACATCACTGGTTTAGGGACTTTCCGTATGAAAGAAAAAATGTATAACGAGGGCAGTCTATAAAACCTTGGCTTTCAAGTACAGGGATCATTGCGTATCCAGATTTAAAACTTACTGCTGGAAGAGTAATAGAGCTTACCTGAGATTGAGAGAAGGGTAAAGTAGAGGAAGTGGTGCTACTTTATTGGCGAATGTAAAATTCTGTGGTTGAGAAGAGGTAAGCGCTGTCTACAGGAAATACAGAATACTTGTGCGATTGAGAAAATTCTATCACTTTGTTTAGCAAAACAGACGATTGGAGTTGTTTTGTTTAAGTTACTAACCGATTCAGTTGAATATCTTGTAAATACGGCTTCTTGAAAAAATATTGTAAAGGGGGGTCAGTCGGCGCGGCAGAAGCCGGAGCACTGGTGGCGTCAAAAGTGTCGCTCTGGGATTGGTCCTCGTGACCAAGACAGGCCAAAGAGCTGATTGGTGCATCACGAAAAGCAGCAAAACTATTGGTTAAGCACTAAGGAGATGTATCTTGTTCCAGTTGGTATGCTAGTGTGAACCGCGCTGTGATAGGTTCGTGTTACGGAACAGCAACAGGGAAGTACGCAGGGGGCGTGGCTTGGCAAGCCACGATGGCGGCTGTGTCCTGCTGAGGCTCCGCGATCGGGCTAGCATCTTGCCCACTTCCTATGATCGCTGGGAGCCTCAGCCTACAAACAAATACTCCATGGAGGCTTACCTGCAGTGGGGCACCCTCTAGCTACGTCGCGGGAGCTGCGGACGGACGATAGACACTGACCCGTCCCTCTCCGAACCCGGAGCCGAGCGCCGAGCACCCAAAATGGCGGGCGCGGCTCCTTCTGCTTGCTGGGGGCGCCACTGACAACCTGTCCCCGAGGCGGCGACCCTCGCCGAAACGGACTGTTGGCGGCTCCGGAACCCCGACGAGGAGCGCAGTGACCGGATCACGGACTTTCGATCCGGGGCTGACAATTGCGGTGGCAGTCCGGCGCACAAGATGGCGGCCGCTATGCTGAAGTAGCGCTGCACCGGCGCTCTTCCACGGCCAGGAGCCTGATCCCAGCACTGACCAGCCCACTGCCACGGACCAAGGAACACCAGCGGAAGTGCCGCCTGTGTGGCGCTGAACCCTTCGGGCGACCACGATCCCTCCTGGAGGCGGTAGGTGTCGACCCCCTCCTCCCGTGGGCCGCGACGCCGGTGACCAGGGAGCCCCCCTACCCCCTCTGGGGCTCGCCGAGGGGTCGCGGACCACGTCGGCCCCTGCTCGGGGGGGGGCCGGAACGCCTCTGTCTTATCGCGTAGCCCGATGGACTCGGGTGCCTGACCCTAAGATGGCGCCCACAGAGATCAGGGCGCCGTGATCGGCGTGGGATCCACCCTGGAAGCACGGTGCTCTTCTGACCCTGAGGCGGTGGCACGCCACACCGTGGACACTCATCGACCCGAGACCCCCCCTGAGCCCTGGTCGCCTGCTCCTTGACCCCCGGGGTCGCCTGAAAGACAGCGCCGCGCGTCGGGGAGGAAGGGGCGCAGGATTCGGCCTCACTGAGGGCGCCCTGTCTCCGGGGAAAACTGGACTGTGGTGGCAGTGCCCTCCTGATGCGCATCTCCTAACACCTGGACTGTCGCCCCCTGCAGCCACGAGTTACTAATCGCGCCCTGACCTGGCGGGGTTCCCCTTGAAGGAGGACAGTGACTGCCCCGGGACCGCAAAGGACTGGGCGCCCAACCTGCACTGAGCTGCTGCCTACCTGGACGCACAGAAGGGAGGTGGCCTGCTGAACGCGGGGTGCACAGGGGCCCGGGGCCCCCCCCATCTCTGACAGCACTCATGGGGAAAACAAAGACCTCGCAGTGGACGGCTATCCCCGAGACGGCCCCCGAGAGGATGCCACAAACAAGAACATGGACGCAAGCCCACGCGTCGCAAACCGACCCTACACTGTCGGCGAAGTTGGATCAGGTGTTGGCAGCAATCGAATTGTCCCGCCTTTTGATGGAGGAGAGATTGGGCGCCCTGACGACGGACATCAGTCTAATCCGCGACGACCATCGCAAGCTGGCGGACAGGGTGAAGGAGGGAGAACGGATCGTGACCGACTGCAGCCTGCGGTGAAAACACAGGAAGTGGAACTGAAGGAGGTCCTACACCGCGTGGCGGCCCTCGAAGAATGCACAGTGGACTTGGAAGGGCGCTCAAGAAGATGTAACATCCGCGTCCTAGGTCTACCGGAAGGGATTGAGAACTCGGACCCTCTGACGTACATGGAATCCTGGACCAAATCTTTCACACCGGAGGCGGACAGGTCGGCATACTTCTCCATTGAAAGAGCCCACAGGGTCCCGGCCCGGGCGCCCAAGCCGGGCCTTCCTCCGCGACCCATGTTGGCTAAATTCTTGCACTTCCGAGACCGCGATGCGGTGCTCCGTGCGGCCCGGACGGCGGGCCCCCTACAAGTGGAGGACCAGCATGTTATGGTGTTCCCGGACTATGCCCGAGAAGTCCAGCACCAGCGTTCCGCCTACCTGGACGTCAAGAGGCGCCACCGCGCAAATGATCTTCAATACTCCCTGCTGTTCCCGGCCCGCCTGAAATTGCTGCACAAAGGGAACGCCCTCTTTTTCAACACGGCGGAGGAAGCGCAGGATTGGACTGAGTTTCACTGCCCAATAATCCCTAATCCTGGACCCCAGAGAGCACGCAACAACGACTTTAGACGATCCAGACGACGAGGTGCGAGCCGTGCTCGATCGGGCCGCCCCAGGGGCCAGGCGTCACCCCCCACGGGCTCACCCGACCTCACACAAATCATACAGGAGCAACGAGATGCCTTAAGAGCGGTAACCAAACTGCACACGTCACCCATAGCGTCGGATCTGGAAGGTCGACCGCACCTGTTCACCCCTGAGAAGGACCGGGACAGTGACGGAACAATGTCGGGGATTGGACCAATCTCCTCCCCCCTTGTTGCGGTGCACACCTTGGAAGCTACCCTGGCCAGCCAACCTGGCACCTCTTCATGATGAAAGGACTGCCCACTGTTATATCCTTCTCATGGTGACCTATTGTATTGCGCGACGTCTAGGAGCCGAGACTGCTTTGTCATATGCTTGTAAGCGCTAGCGAGCGATAGACGCTTCTCCTGCAAGAGCCCGACCCGCGCACAGGCCCAGCAGCGACACACGTTGCCACCCCCGCAGATATTGGTTGTATTTCTCCCCTAGTGGGACACTAGTTTGGATATGCCACCTCCGGTGAGATATCCCCAGTATTGGGACTGTTTCCCACCTACGGTTCTGTTTGTTGTTAATCCCCTTAGTCCCTCCCCCATGACTGTGGAAGCTCGGCGCATAGGAACACACGTGACAGATACACACTGGCGGCCGTCGGGGGCTGCAGGGGGTTCCCTTTCCCACTCACGACACCCTAAGAATGGCAGTCTCATGCTCAGACATTAATGTCCTTACACTGAATGTACGAGGCCTACACACGCCCAGCAAACGCTACTCTGTTTACTCATACATTAGGCGCATGTCAGCCAATATTGCGTTTCTACAGGAGACACACATTAACACTACCGAACTCACTCGCTTGCAGGTCAAATGGCGAGGGATCCTCTGTGCCACACACTATTCGGCGTTTGCGCGCGGCGCGTTAATTTGGGTCAGGCCTGGCACTCCCTTCCGAGAGCTTCGACGGGTGGTAGATAGAGAGGGCAGGTATGCGCTTTTAGAAGGGATACTTGATGGACAGGGTATACTCCTTGGCAGCATATACGCCCCCAACACAGATCAGGACAAATTCTGGGACCACCTCACGGGCGTTTTGGCCCAGTTCACTACAGTTCCGTGGGTACTGGGAGGTGACTTTAATTGCACGTTGGACCCCACCCTGGATCGCTCGCATCCTCCCCCCACAAACTCCCCGGCCCCCCGGCAGGCAGACCTCTTCAGGGCATGGACCACGCACTGGGCGCTCACCGACGCATGGCGACACCTACACCCACTGGCTCGCGTTTACTCCTTCCACTCGATTCCACATAATCTCAGGGTCCGCCTAGACCGTTTCCTCTGCTCTACACCAATCCTCCCTAAGATCACATCTACGGATTACCTGGGTCGGATCCTCTCGGATCATGACGCCCACATCATTCGGCTGAACTGGCGCCCCCCGCACCCACCAGTCCCCACCTGGCGCCTACCTAGAGACTGCCTCTCGGACCCAGTATTCAGAGACGCACACAAAACCAGCATCCAAGACTACTTCGCACACAACACAGACACGGCATCGTCGGTACTGGTGGAATGGGACGCGTTTAAAGTGGTGGCAAGGGGAGAATGCATCAAACAGGTAGTCGGGGTCCGCCGCACCTTGGAACGGATGCTCCAAACCTCAGAGCAGACTCTGGCCGCACTCACTACACAGCCAGATGACTCGGAGGAGCACGCCATGCTCACGGCCAAGGCTAAGACGGAGTATCAGACTGCCTGTGCTGACCTCCGAAAATACAATTTTAGGACTTACGCCTCTAAGGTACATAAGGACAGAGACAAAACAGGAGCGCTGTTGGCTTGGATGGCGAGGCAGGATACCGAAATCAAGCCGATCACGGATATTGTCAATCCGGACGGCGAGCTGGTGCGCTCACAGGCCGAGATCCTCCTAGCGTTCCAGCGACACTATACACAAGTGTACGGGACTCCGACCCAATGCTCCCCATTTTCTGTGGATAGTTTTTTAGACCCACTGACGCTACCTACAATATCGGATGTGGACAAGTGCACCCTTGACGCCAGGATCAAACCCTCTGACATCACCCCGTCCCCCATCTGTCACGGGTGTTCGGGGCGTCCCTTCATCTGGGGAGGTTACCCCAGTCACTGCGGGAATCCGTGATTGTCACCTTTCCCAAGCCCCACAGAGATCCACTCCACATGGGATCGTACCGCCCCATCACGCTCCTATCGGCCGACTGTAAAATCCTGGGGAAAATTCTGGCTGATCGTTATGCACAGGTCATACGCCCGCTGGTCCACCCCGACCAATGCGGCTTTGTTCCGGGGAGGAACACCTCCCAGAACCTCCGCCGAGTCTTCCATGTTCAAGATCAGATACGTGGCAGATTTCCCCGCGCCGCCTGCCTCATTATGGACCTGGAGAAGGCATTTTACACCCTCACCTGGCCCTATCTCTTCTCGGTCTTGCAACGCCTCAATGTTGGCCCGACGCTCATAGCATACACACGCCTCTTGTATACCGATTTGACCACGCGAGTCCGTATCGGGAAACGTATATCACCAGCGTTCGAGGTTCGGCGAGGCACGTGACAAGGGTGCCCCCTGTTGCCTCTCTTATTCGCGTTAGCAGTCGAGCCGCTGGCGGTTCGGCTGCGCCTGGAAGGTGTGGAATGGGGCATCCCACTTGCGGACAGCACGCATTGTGTCTCCATGTACGCGGATGATCTCCTCATATACGTCCGAGACATCGAAACGGACCTGGCCCCTATAGGGGCGACACTGGAGGAATTTGCGGATGCCTCGGGACTACAGGTGAACTGGGATAAGTCCACAGTTTACCCCTTACACCCGAGCCTGCCCCCCCGGGAAGTCGAGCTCGGAGCGTATAAACTCTCATGGTCCGCGGAAGCCCCCCGATACCTCGGTGTTCACTTGTACCATTCCCCAGCTGACCTTTTCGAAGGGAATCACCGCAAAGCACTTGCCAGTCTGCGTCCGGCTGTTGCCTTCTGGAATAAACTCCCACTGGCCCCAATAGGACGGATAGCACTGGCTAAAATGATAATGCTTCCCCGACTCCTCTACCACTTCACGAATTTACCAGTGGTACCACCCAGATCTTTTTTCCGCGACGTTGACTCCTTCCTAGGGACCCTTATCTGGGGCGAGGGCCGACACAGGGTCGCCCTGAAAACCCTCCAACTTCCCACGACGCTGGGAGGGCTCGGAGCACCGTCCTTCGAGTCATATTTCCTTGCAGCACAGCTCCAATGGCTGTCGTACTGGACGGCGGACCGTTACCCTCAGGAGACTGTCACCTCGACCGGCAGAATCACAGCCCCGGAACTCACCCGTCTACTACTCCCGGGCACCAAGCCACGGCGCACATACCCCCTCCAAGTAGCGATAGCGCGCCGGTGTCCGAATGTCCCCCAATAGACCTCCGTACTCTCCGCTATTACCACTGATAGGCAGCCCCAGGCAAGACTCCTACTTCACGGCTCCGTTCTTCGCCGAATGGTCGCACTGTGGCATCACGGATCTGGAATCGCTCTTTGAGGAAGGCCAGATAAAATCACTTGACCGCCTGACCGCTGAATACCGGCTCCCCCCGGGCCAATTCCTCAGATATCGACAGCTGATTGATGGATACCGGCCCCATTTTAACCTTCGTACGGGTGAGCCAGACACGCATCCAGTAATACACGCTATCCTACGTATGGGGGTGGGACGCCACTTAGTCACCTGGTTGTATAAATCCATCCGGGAACTCTCACACGCTCCCCTGACGACCTTGCGAGCTACATGGGAGGAGGACATAGGTCGCGCACTACATGACTCTGAGTGGACTAAGGCGCTGGAGGCCCCCAAGCGCGTCTCTAGGAACGCCCGCTTCAAGAACATCCAATACTACATCCTACACAGGGCGTACCTCACCCCAGCGCGATTACAGAAATTCTATCCCTCCACGTCATTCCTATGCCCCAGATGCTGCTCCCCTGCTGCAGATTTTCGCCACATGTTTTGGAGCTGCCCCGACCTTCATCCCTTTTGGCGGGCAGTACACGACACCCTGTCGGAACTGACAGGTCTCACTACATTATCCACCTGGGAGTCTAGTGCATTAGGCATCTTTCATGTCCCTAAGCGAGTCCCAGTGCATAGACGCTTCGTGTCCTTAGCGCTCCTGTTAGCAAACAGATGCATAGCCATGCGCTGGCGATCCCCAGAGGGTCCCCCTATAGCAGCCTGGACGGGGGCGGTCGGTAAATGGGCGGCGGCGGTAGAGGATGCTCTTAGAGAGGAAGAAGCCAGGGGCGCGCGTAAATTTCCCATATCCATGGAATGGGCCATGCTCCTCCACAGCTTCCGACAGTCCACAAGTGTAAGTGATCCACCTACCCCTTCCCCCCCCACCCCAGCCCGAGAAGACCAATAGCATCTACCTGGTGTTTCCCCCCCTCCCCCAGAGCAGGCTCCTGATTGACTTCCCACCCTTCTGGAGCGCAGGCTGATTAGCTCCTTGGGCCCCCCCCCCCCCTGACGCCCGTCACCGGTATCCCCCTGCTATGACCATGCTGGCGCCCACATGCTTCCCTCCCACAGTTTTGTCCCCCCTGTTCTCTGGTAGCACCGTTCACGGACAGTACAGACCCCGATCCAACGCCCTTGAGACGGGAATTTACATACCTGTTATCATCCACTGTCCTCTTGGCTATGCAGGTTCACTGTCTCCCAACCTGCAGACATGGTTGCACGATCTGCACAGATTGATTGAGGAACTGTATATTTGCACCAGTTATATAAACCAAAAAACGTTGCACGCATGGCTGAATGTTGAGGCCACGTCAGCAGATTATTTCCACTGTATCCATTTACTTTGATGCAACAATAAAACAAATAAAAAAAAAAAAAAACAGGGAAGTACGCAATCTTTTGAAAGACAGGAAATCTACAGAAAAAATGGATTACTATTACGAAGAGGAAAAGAAGACACCTTCATGGTTTAAGAAATTGAAAAATGTGTTTGTAAAGGACAAGGCGATAGTCACAAGAGAGGGCAAATTACTTCCTCTGCCGAAAACGCCTGCTTCCTATATGTTGTCAAAATATGGTTACCATACGTGTGTTTGGCTTGTGAATTGGGTAAGGTATACCAGAAATGATGGCGTGTTAGCTTTCCCAGAAGAAGGATCTTTTGATGTGGCAGTTTTGAGAAATTTGAGAGAAAAGATGATGAAACTTGACCCAAGACCTAGACCAACTCAATTTGAAGCTTTAGTTGAATGGGAGGATGAGATGCATGAATTGGAAAGCGAAAGGTTGAAAGGACATATCAGACCAAGAGGTAGATTTAGTAATTTATGGGGAGAGACACATGAGAGTAGAATGCGTAGATGGAGAAAGGCTGACATGTGTGATGGCATGTATCAAGTCAGATTAGTGGATGATTATGAAGGGCGGAAATGCACAGAAAAGAGGAAAAATATAGAAACAGGGAAAGAAGGTTATGGTGAAAGTGAATCAGAGGATGCTGTGCTAAGAAGAAATATTAAATAGGAGACCGCCACCATATCAACCAGGCTCTTTATGGACTACACTTAATGCTCCACCCGTAGATGAAAGGATTAATGAAACCCCAAGACAATTTTCTAATTTCAGAGATGTACCAGAAAGAGAAGAAGTGAGATGTAATCCGAGTACTTCAATAAGAGAACCAAGACTTACTGGTACTCCAAAGCAAATTAATGAGCGAGAAAGTGTAAATAGGGTTGAAAAACGAGTTGCTGCTGAATATATACGGACTACAAATGCATTGACAGAAAAGATACAAGAACTTACGAAAAATATAGAAGCAGTAACAGTCCCAGTAACGATAGGACCTGTAATTCCAATGTTTGAAAACCAAAGAATAAAAGAACCAAGTTTGACAATCCCTTTACAGCAGAGTTTGCAAAAAGTGAGAGGAAATATTTATCCAGATTTGTCAGAAATCAGACAAACCAATAATGTAAATCCGCCTGAGTTTACCCTTAAAATATGTAACTGGAGCAGAGTCTGACTCTGCTACACCTGAAAAGAGTATAGAGAAAATAGATTTAACGCAGACACCTGTAGGACCATCAGATCAAGAATTAAGTGATTGGATTAAAACCCTGAAATTAAAAGAGCATGAACCTAAAGTACTGGATGTAGCGAGATTAAAAGTTGACATGGAAGAATTAATTATTGGAACAATTGGAACAGACAGATTAAAAACGTACCAAGATGATGAACTCATGTTCATGTGTAAAAGCATAACATGGAAAGCGAAGTCTGTACATGATCAGTTAGAAGGCTTGGCAAATGAATTTGAAAGAGAATTTGCAAAGAATAAAACTGCAGAAATCCTATAGAGTGGATTTTTCAGAAAAATACATTGAAAATATTAATACTGCTGGAAGGTTAACCCAAATAAAAGAATTAATTGTGCTGTTACGAAGATGGGGAGATGTGAATAAATGGAGAGTGAAATGGGCAAAGAAGAAAGAGGAGGCTAGTGATAAATCCACATTAGCGTTTCCAGTCAGAGAAAAAGAGACAGTCGCAAATGAGTTCCCTATGAGAGAAATACCTGGAGGAGGATATGTACATGTACCATGGAGTAGACAGGATATATTATCATTTACTAATGATTTCCCCAGATTGAGAGAAAAACCAGTAGAATGGTATCGACAGGTGGATCGATTTGTGGAAGTTTCACAAGTGCTATGGGTTGATCTAGATGGATTATTTGACATAGTTGTGCCAGGATATTTATGGACTGAATGCAAAATTACTGTGAATTGGCCAAAAGAGGAATATCCTCGAGATAAAGTAACAGGTGCTCCGTCACCTGAAGTGATGAGAAAATATGAACAAGTGATAGTATTTTTGAAGAATAAAATTCCACCAAAAGAAACAGATTGGGTAAAGATAGACAGAACTACACAGGAACCAAAAGAATCTGTACATGCATTTTATGAAAGATTGTTGTTGGTATATAAACAATACAGTGGATATGAAGAGTTGAGTGAAAAGGACATGAGTCATTTTATATATCGATTTGTGTATGGATTAAGACCAGAAATTGGAGACATGATCAGACATAGTAGGATAGGATGGCAGTCAAGTTCTGTAGATGACGTTTTAAGAAAAGCTAAATATTGTAGTGAAGAAATCGATGCCAAACAAAAGAAATTAAAAGAAAAAGCTATGTGGGCACAAGTGAAGGTAGCAGAACACCAAGTGGCACAATTGGAAAATAAAAATACTGATGCAAGTCAGGGAAAATTGAAAGGAAATTTCAACAAAACGAAATTAGTAGGAAATATAGAAGAGCTTAAGAAAAAGTTGCTTTGTCATAATTGCGGCAGAATAGGGCATTGGAGAAAAGAGTGTAAGTATCCACCAAGAGTTAATCCAGAAAATACATAATTGAATCCACAGGTGCAGATTGAGGTAACTCAACAGCAACCGCAACAGCAGCAGATAGTTAATCAGCAAAGTCAGGTGCCACAACCGCCACTTCCACACAGTGTAAACCATCAGAGATACAGTGCAGAGACAGGATTTAGCTGAGGCGAGAAGGTAGAATAGATCGCCTAGAGTGAATGTGAGTCCCCAGTATTGGTTACAAGAGGAAGGTGGGAGTGAGTCGGATGAAAGTTTCTGACGGTGCCTGAGAGGGGAAGAAGAGTGTGTGCTTGGAGCCACTCTTGATGTAGATCAGTCTGGTCCATTTGTGAAAGGTGAATGAAGTAGAAATAACTTTCCTAGTGGACACTGGTGCTACCCGTTCTACTGTTAGGTCAGTGGAAGTTCAACATCTTCCCTTCTCGGGAGACCAAATCCAGGTTGTAGGCTTAGCTAATAGACAGATTAAAACTTATTTGACACAACCAGTTGAAGTAGAAATTGGAAATTTTAAAGACATGCACCGATTTGTGGTGTGTGATAGTAGCCCCGTAAATCTGTTAGGACGAGACATTCTGTGTAAGATGAACTGTGCCATATACTGTTCACCAGATGGCATAGAGTTGCAAACCCCAGATGAAGATAGCCTGTATAAAATAACAATGCTTATGATTGAAGCAGAGCAAAACAAATTGTTCCCTGTTTTTGATCGAGAAAAGATACCTGATGAATTAAAAGAGGTAGTGAAAGAGAAAGTGTGGGATTTCACAGTAGAAGATATTGGGTTGATGAAAGATGTAGATCCTGTAAAAGTCTCTGTAAAAGAAGGTACAAATTACCCGAACATACCCCAGTACAAAATGACTGCAGAAATAATTGAAGGAATAAACCCAGTGATAAACAAAATGATTGAACAAGGCATATTGAGAGAAATAGAGAGTAGTCCTTGTAATTCACCAATAATGGGATTGAAAAAGCCAAATGGAAAATTTAGAATTGTACAGGATTTGAGAAAGGTTAATAAAATAGTTGTCCCATGTTGTCTGATTGTACCAAATCCAGCAGTGATTTTATATCAAATTCCCCATGATGCAGAATGGTACACTGTAATCGATTTGTGTAATGCGTTCTTCACAGTTCCATTGCACCCAGAAAGCCAGCCAATTTTTGCGTTCAGATTCAGAGATCGTATTTTGGCATGGTGCTGAATTCCTCAAGGGTATACTGAAAGTCCTGCAAAAACAAAAAGATTCTATCAATGTGTGATGGTGATATTTTTAATTTTTAATATGCGTGTAGTATAACTTATTAGCCCTCTCTTAGAATAGCAAAGATGAGAGCACTGTGTGCTTTTTAAAATACCCCTCACACACTAAAAAGTCCTTTAGTGTCATGCTTCATCATTGGGGTCTTCCCGTCCCTCTACGGGGCGGGGCGTGCTGCGACCTACGAGCTACGCGGGAGCACTAATAGTTGTGACAGAGGCTATATGATGGTGCACAGTGAGTGATGTCAGTGAAGTGTAGGGACCTAATTATGTGAGTGTAATATAAAAGATTTAAAAATTCCCTGGCTAGTAGAAAAAATATATTTTATTCACTTCTCTGGCTGGGAACATTAAGAAGGGGGTTTTGGGGTAGAGCAATTAGCTTGCTACCTGGTCTACATGTTTCGTAAGCAGTCCCCTACTGCTTACTCATCAGGACCTTCTAGTGGTCCCTACTGAAAAAGTGCTCGGGTTCTAAAGTGGTAAGCCTACAGTCCTACAAGCTAGCAGCAAAAATCAGCTGGTAGTTTGGGCTTCGGGGCATGAGCTGGCCCATGTGAAGCGTGATTTGTTTTTAAAAATCTTCAAAAATATTGACCTATTGCGGTCTCTGTAAAGGAAAATGGGAAAAAGAGAGAGACAAAACCAATTTGTATATATAAAGTAACTGTCATTCAGCACATGTTATTCGTGATAGTGGTGATCTCACTACTCATCGGTGCTCATACGTTTAATGAAGCTTTCACTCAGGGCTTCATGTGCAGGGATACGAGTTTCACTATAACTTCCCCTCATAGTTCGTTCATAAATGCTGACCGAACATGTATCATTCAACCTAATAATATAAAGGATTGCTAATAACAACACACACACACCCGTGACTCAATACACACAACAGCACCCCAGCAGGGCGGAGGCTAGAGGAGACCCGATCTTGTCAATAGAAACATTAAAAATCTGAAATTGTTACTAGATCAAGAATGGAGATGTAATACATACTAGTTCGACAGATGTTGTATGCCCCATGAGCTGGCAGGCGAAGGGTATCCCACTCGGTAAACTGCAAAAAGAAAACCGCACCCTTGCGTGAATTACGTGTACCTTTGTAATTCGTTGCTGCCTCGTGGACCATGTTTATTAAAGACTCGTGGTCGGAGTCTATTACTTACATTTACCGCATAAGTACACTGTCTTATTCCTACCCTTGTGCCCCTCCGTGGACTAGTGGCATTCTGCTTTCGGCGTTCTTAAAAACCATCTGAATTGCATTGTCATCACTGCTGTCTAGTACCGGCAGAGCACTAGAGTGCTAACCAAAGATGGCCGCCGATCGCGGAACATCGGGTGGGTACGGGGCACTATTTCGGCAGTCTTTCTACTTATGTCATTGTGCAGAATGAAGTTCAGTGTCACGTGGTTCTTACCAAATATTTCTATGTATCTCAGCCAACGTTTATATAGGAAACAGAGTATTTTATTTTAAAGAAAAAAAGGGGGTTGATTATTGGGAAAACTTGTTGATCGTATCTGTGGTAATGTCCCACAATGGAGAGTGATTCCTACGCCAGATACACATAATTTTTTTTTTTAAAAAGGGGTGATTATTGGGAACACTTGTTGATCGTATCAGTGGTAATGTCCCATCATGGAGAGTGATTCATACGCCAGATGCACACAATGAACTACATATGTGACTGCACAGAGTTACTAAAGTAGATAGTCCGGGGGGTGGGGGGGAGGGGAAGGGAGGAGATTATTGGGAACACTTGTTGATCGTATCAGTGGTAATGTCCCATAATGAAGAGTGATTCATACGCCAGATACACATAATGAACTACATATGCGACTGCACAGAGTTATTAAAGTAGATAGTCCGACCTTGATTTTCCATGTGCAGCCTGCGTATCTTTGCGGTAGCAGTTTTTAGCCTTTTAGATTTTGCCATGCGAAGCCTACATGTCTTACACGACGGCAGTTTTTTCACATTCAGAGACCCATGTGAGTTTGGGAAGGTGTCTGCAGGCTCTTACAGCTGACCCCAAGGTATTTCATCATTCAGATCATATTTGTTAGATTTGATACGAAAGACCCAACGCTGTTCTTTTTCCAGGAGGTGGTTTTCGTTGTCAATCTGCTCTATCACGGTCCAGGAGATGTCCTCAGGTTTGTGACCACTTTCGAGGAAGTGGTTAGTCAGTTTTGTGCTTGATTTTCTGCATTTTATTGTACTCTTATGTTCACCTATTCTGATCTTTATGCCCCTGCTTGTCATGCCAACGTATTCAAGATTGCATGGGCAGGTGATTAAGTACACGACATTGAAACTGTTGCAGTTGCTGAAGCTTCTCTGTTCCCACCTTGTCCCATTGTTGAAAGTTAGTGTCTTACTCTTCTTGGTCAGACAGCACACCTTGCATCCACCACATGGGTAATGTCCTTGTACAAAGTTTGGATTCCCTTGCGAGTTAGCTTTCTCAAGGGAATCCAAACTTTGTACAAGTTGCAATCAATAACAGATGGGTGTAATCCACACAAATAGTGAACTATAACACCGTGAGAAGTGACAGTGAGGTGAAAGCTCACAGAGATGTCATGCATGGCGTTAAATAGCACTGATGATGGGGTGGTACCTTTAAGAATCCTGCAAGTAAGGGGCTGGGGGGAGGGTCATAGTTTCAGTGAATATAAATTGAGATCTTTCCAAAGGGAAAAAAAGAGCCAGTGCAGTACTTCTCTGAATAAAAAAAAATATGGCCTAATTGTCGAGAAGTGCTTTATTGCTGACGTTATCAAAGGTCGCTGAGATATCAGGAAATGCCATAAGGCAGATGATGTTACCTTCCTTTACAAAGCGGAGGGCGTTACCCAGCACCTGCAAGGCCATCCGCATCGCTACATGTTTTATTAGTAATAGCCAAAATTAGCTCCAATGGGGCAAAGTCACCCTGTTCCATAAATATCATACAAAGGAATGCATGACATTACACATATCAAAACAAACGGTTTCCAGTAACAGAACAGCTCTGTTCATGTGAGATGATTTATTGCACTGGTAAAAATCAGAAGGCCGCGCTTCATGTAAAAAAGAAACGCTAATGCATTTCATATGTACACAAAATGAGCAATGTCTTCACATTTTTTCCATGGGTAAAACAACAGACTCCTATATAGACATCACAGCTGCAGACATGTTTTATGCACATTTTCTATGTTTATATTTTAACGTGTTTCAGTCTCTCGAGAACAAAAAGTTATCAAACCAACATATTCAACCGATTTTGTGTATTATATTTTATGTACGACTTTTTTAAATGCTAAAAAATGCATTTTCAACCACTATTCGCAGTTATTTTGAAGTAATTAATATTAAATAAATATCCACCTAGGGTAAATGAAAGCCAGAGTCCTGTAGGCTGGCCCGCTTTATCGCTTTGCTTAAAAAACATAATTTCCATGCTGTTGTTTCCATCAGGCTGCTGCTGTGGCAAATGTTGACTGTTAAACTGTGCAGACGACATAGTTCATGACTTCTTGGGAGACGGCTGCGCACCACATCTGTAGCTGATGAAACAGAGTGTAGAAGTGTGGCAGACGAGAAGAAAGTGCGAGAGAGACAGACACAGCTCGGGCCAAGTAAATTGTCTTCAACGGCATGCTAAACTAGAAGTAAACCTCTAAAATTAAAACGGGCACCGTGTTGAAACAAAGTACGGTGCCCTTCTTCATTAAAACATTTGAACATTCAGCAGGTAATTAATTATGCCCACAAACATCAAAAACGCTCTACACACACTAACCTGCCATTCAGCATAAGTGCTAGTGCCCAAAGCTCTGCTCCGAAACCTGCCGGCTATGAACTAAAACACCCGGGGCTGCGAGAAGAGAGCACGGCACCCGTCTACATAAAAAGTATGTGCATGGCGGCCCGTGGTGTATACATGGAAAAATACATTCTGTGGGCCAGCTGCGAGTGTTGGTAACCGTAGAGCTTGCGAGAAGCAGGAAGCAGGAAACAAAAACAAGTTGACGTGTGGGAGGACTTGATAAACAGCTGCACTGCCAGCCTGACAGCGATGTTGAGCTCGGTAGTGAAAAACAAGCAGCAGCATGGGCCTGCAGCCGGAAGTTATAAAACTGCATTTTCGCCTGCCCATGTCAACACGCGAGAAACTCTCAGCATATTCCCTAACAAGTCTAAGCACCTCAAATATGGACGCCTTTCCTGAGGCACTACACCTTTCTTGGCGTACTTATGACGCAACACGGATCCCTCCCCCCCCTCTCATCGCAACCAGAGTGTGCCATCGCCTTGTTACCACGGCAGTGGCTTCCTTCTTCCTACCTTCTTTTTGCATGCCTGCCATGGGCTGTTCTTACTCGTTACACTCGTTCTTTGTAAACCGGAAGTTCGGGAGCATCACGCCTGTCGTGGGGTGGGACTTCCGCCCCACGACAGGCTTGACGGGAGCAGTGTTGACGCGGGGCTCCCATGCCTGAGGGAGAGCCCCGCGTGTGCCAGCAGACGTAAGGAGGAGCATAAGTGGAGGCTGAGGCCGCCGATGCAACTGCGGGGCTCCCATGAGTGAGGGAAGCCCCGCGTGTGCCAGGTGAAGCGGCGAAATGACGGAGCCAGTAGCAGCGAGAAAATAGCCCGGTGAGTGGGGGGGAGTGGGGGTGTGTGTGTGTGTGTGCGCGTGTGTGTGTGTGGCTGTGTGTGCGCACGTGTGTGTGTGTGTGTGGCAGTGTGTGTGTGTGTGCGCGCGTGATTGCGAGAGGCTGACTTACTCTGGAACTGGGACAGGAGATGTGCACGGCGCGTGGCTGTACGTGTGCGCACACATGCTGAAATCGCCGACGGCCCTGCGCGTGCCCATCCCCTGTCCCACATTCCCAGCAACTCGATAACAATAGAGGCTTCGCTGGACCAGCACCAGCTCGACCTAAAAACAGGATTGCTAAAATGTGCTTGGCAACAGGACTGAAGTGGCCAGATGCCTTGCCACTTGTTTTGATGACCTTAAGAAGCATACCTGACAGAGAAACTGGATTGAGTCCACATGAAATCTTGATGGGCAGGGTGATGAGACAGGCATTTGTACCAGCTGATAAGTTGTTGACAATAAATGATGACATCATACTGGATTATTGCAAAAACCTATCTGATGTGGTGACTTCTGTGTTCCATCAGGTGGGAACTGAATCAAACACGAAAGAGAAAAGTCCAGCTCACGACCTAATTCCTGGAGACTGGGTGCGTATAAAGGTACACCGCAGAAGAAACTGTTTGGTGCCTCGTTGGCAAAGACCGCGACAGGTCATATTGGTTAGCACTACTGCAGTTAAGTGTGCCGGAGTGAAGAGATGGGTACACGCAAGCCATACTATCCGTGTGCCTGAACCTGAAAATCCAAACAAAGAAGGTGAAAGCACAACTGATTCTGACTCTGAAGGTGAACCAGAGAAAGGCCCAGATATTGAAGATCGACAGGAACGTTGATATCTGGAAGTATCAAATGCTAGCTCTGCGCCTGAAGGAGAAGGAGAAATTATTGAAGTACTGAATTCTGAAGATCAATCTGAAGATCGAGAATTGGTAGAGAATACCACCAGTAAGGACACTGAGTAAAGCAAAGATAAAACTGGTGATCAAGAACATACTGAAGAACAGTCTGAAAGCTCTGGAAGTAGGGACGAAAATCCAGACACTGGAAAAGAAGGAAAAACTCACGATAAGGATGAGATTCCAAGTACCAGCTATGGAGATGTTCCTAACAGAGTGAAAGAGCTGTCAAAAGGGAAAACTGACTGAAAAAGGAAAAGACGTTGTAAAGTTTGTTGTAAATGAAACTGTCGAGGACACTGAAAGTGAAGCTAACGACAGTGAAGATGAAACTCCATTAAGGAAGAGTTCAAGAAAAAGGGCTTGGAGAGTGGGACATAACCCCATGGAGCCTAAGACTAAAAGATTGTGCAAAGGAGATAATTGGCCTAAAGGAAATGATGGATTGAGATTTAAACTGGTTAATAAAGAAAGAAAACCAGAGGAACAGGTCAATGAAATAACTAGTCAAAGAGAATTGTTGGGAAAAAGAATAGAAGTTGTCCAAAGGCCAAAAAGAGTGAGAAGACCAAATCAGAAGTACAAATCACCTGAATGGACCTTCATCATACTACCTCCAATTGAAGAAGTTAATAGCAGTCAAGAGAATCTGAACTGCATAAAGACAAATGAGAAAAGCGAGTAAAGAACTGACGCACAGAGAAAAGTGCTAATTGATTAAAAAGAAAAGGTAAAGGTAAAACCTGAAATTCTGTTAGAAGAGAAGGCATTGTAAGTGAAAAGTAAAATAGGTGACATAAGGTCGAAGAAAACTTGTTAGAAAAATTAAAGCTTGTAGGTGACACAAGGTCGAAGAAAACTTGTTAGAAAAATAAAGCTTGTAGGTGACACAAGGTCGAAGAAAACCTGTTAGCAAAACTCGCTGTGTAAAAAAAAAAAAATGGTTAACAATGAGCATAAAACGAAATGTTCTATTTTTAGAAAATGGTGTAGGTCATGTCTAATATGTACTAGATTACTAATATTGATATGGATAATTTTGGCTATTGTCATTCCTTTCCAGGATAACTTAGTGAAGTTAAAACAATGTGAGTTCAGGTGAACAAAATGTGGAATCGAAGTCTAACAAGCAGCATGTATGTAGGCCAGAAATACATCAGGATAGTTTTATTAGTGATTTCACCTAAAATACGTTTTCAAGATTATTGTCTGAGTATGTCAGGACAATGGATGCTAGTGACTGCTATGTGTGTGTAAAGTTACCTGCATCTGTTTCCGAGGGGGGTGACATATCATCACCTTCCACTTACATATGGAGTCACATGTAGTGTGATTGCAAGCCTGTTTTATCAAACAGGTAAACTGGAATATCATTATTCCAATTCGGATGAAGTCTTTGCAAAATTGAAAATTGATAAGACACTGAATAAGAAAAAGCCTGCTACAGTTATGGGAGAATACTTTTTAGAAATAGACGAATCAAGTCATGACTATGCGTTTAATAATAATTTGTCATGGAAAAATGAGAGTGGAAGAGAAAACATTTTTAGATATGGTTGAGGAAAGGCGAATTGCCTATAAACGAAAAAAAAAAGTAAAGCATGAGAAATCCAAATATTGGACATTCAATAATGAGAATATTGATGAAAGAAATGTGAATGTAGCAATAAATATAGACACTCCATTGTTAGGAAAAATATGTATTAGGAGAGACAACACTATGTATGACAATTAATTTGTGGGAGCAAGTCAATGTAAAGACACTTGTAGAATCCAAGGGCGTTGGGGATTTAAAGGGGAAAAAGACCCAGTTTTTCCCCGGTGTTATTTCATTTGTGGGAATAAGGCTTATTATAGATTACCTGACCACTGGTACGGGACATTTTATGTGGGTTTGGTCTTTCCTAAAATCTTTCATGTAGATAGAGGTACTAACGGTATCCATGAGATAGGCAAATCTTAGAGTCGTAGAAAAAGAGAAAGTGTCATAGAAATAATAGGTGATGTTTTTGGAGCACTGATACCAGCAGTGGGAATATCTTTCAATGCAAATCGAATTCGAAGATTGTCAACGATAGTAGATCGTTTGTCAACAGACACAGCAGGTGGATTCTTAATGGTAAATACCAAAATGATTGCTATGAGAACTATGGTAATGCAAAATCGTCTTGCTCGTGACATAATATTAGCAAAAGAAGGAGGAGTTTGTGGAATTTTGAAGGTACAGGACTGCTGAACCTACATTCCAGATAAAAGTCAAAACATTGAAAAGTGCATTACAAATATTACAGAGTTGCATAGAGAAATTGAACCACTGGAGGTTGATGGATGACTTGGTAGAAGTTTTACAGCAGTTAAACATTGGTTTCAAGAAATAGGTAATTCAATTATAGGTAAAATACTAATTCCAGTAACAGTAATAGTATTAGTGATTCTAATGATAAGATTATGTTGAATATACAGAAAAAGAAGGAATATAGAAAGTCATTAAAAAGATAATTCAAGAAAAACGAGAAAGAGAAAAAGGTGATATAGAAATGGAGGAGTTCAGAGAAAAGATTTTTAAAGAGACCAGAGAAAAAGATACTAAAGTATAAATATATACTAATCTGAAGAATTTGAAACATGTTCTGATAAAATTTGCTAAATTTTGGGAGATATTTGGTGATAAATCACCAAAGGGGGGAGTTGATGGAGCAAGGTGGAGAAACCAAATTTTGTGTACCCCTTGCAAAATCACACTTCTATAACTTGAACTAATGGAGTGATATGTGTAATTAATCAACTTAGAATAAGAGATGCACCTACACGAATACACGTGCGAATTAATTTTGCTTATGTTGCAATTATAATTAACTAATTATGTGATTCTGTCATGTCATAAACTAATAAGCAGCTTTTGAGATAACGGAATGTGGCATAAATGTGCTTTTGTTTATGTATTTTGTGGCAAAACATGGAAATAGGTGAGTATATTACGCCTAAATGTTGCTTATCTGCTAGGTAACTACTAATAGGGAAAACATTAGTAAGGGCGAGGTAAACAGAAGGGTTAAAATTCTAAAATAAATGCTCGTTTGTGTTTGTTTCTATGATAGTTCCCATTCTGGCCTGTGAGGCCTAGAAAAAGATGGCTGACTTATTGAACTGCGAATAGAAAATGAACTGAGCAGGGAGGCAAGATGGCCGCCGTGAGGCTGTGGTGAGAAGTCGCTCCAGACCTCTCTTCCCCCGAGTCACCCAGATGGTAGAAAAATAAGGATAATTATACTCCTCTATGGATTTGAGTAGCTGGCTGCAGAGAGGACCGCACGAATACCGTCCCAAATACCCGGGGGTAAAAGATCAACTCAACCGACTTTTGCAAAGAGCGCTGGAGCTGAGTGCAGCGCTTCGTGATCAGTGGACAAAGCTGGCAATGATGACCACACGCCTTCTCAAAGACAAGGAGAAGGCAAAGATACAGCAAGACGCTACACCAAACGCGCAAGCAGCAAGCGGTAAAAGCGTTCAGGATAGCGCGAAGGGGACCAGCGGCGATCCAACCTCAGGATTACAACAACATCATCGAGGGCCTGGCGCCATAAGGAAGACAATTCCCCCGACACAAAAGATGAAGAAAATAGAGAAGGAGAAAGCCGAGAAAGCCGTGATGGCAGAGATGCGGGTAAAACGCGATTCAACAAAAGCACCGGCAGCTAAGAAAGATCGGCCTTCGGACTTTTCAAATGAAGATAGTATAACCGCGACAAAACAAGGCATGAATAAAGGGAAAGATGCGGCACTGAGGCAGCCTACCTTGTTGGAAGTGTTTACTCCGAGGAGAGGCTAACAGCCCGACATGGAGCTTGCCGCTTGCAGAAGCGTCCTCGAGGACGCAGCGACTGAGGAACCAACAGAGACGGACGCTCACTGCGTGGAGACAGCGGTTGCTCGGCAACCTAGAGACTCGGCAGCCGCACTCATCGGCACTGGCAGTGGCAGCGGAGGCGGAGAGGAAACGGGAGCTGAAGCTGAAGCGCCGAAGGTAATACAATCTGCGGGTCAAAATGTCATTGCGCAAAAGCAGGTTAAAGGGGCTAGCGAAAAAATAGCTCCCGCTGTATTGATTACCCCGCATAAATCCAATTTAGCAGGAAGCGCGGACATGCTGGCAGCGTTAAATCAGCTGGAAGCTGAAATGCGCAATAAAAGTCTAAAGGAGAGAAACAATGGGGGTAACTCTCTACTGGAAGCAGGAAGAACTGTAAAATCAGGCGCAGAAAGTAAAATCGTTGAATTGGAGAAAAGAGAGGGAGCCTCACTGGAGGGAGAATGCTTCTTTTCTGTAAACGAGGATACTGGCACCTCTCAGTCAAGCAATGAGGCTACAGAGGAGTCAGAGGAAGATGCAAGCTCTGGGTCAAGCTCATCTGTGAAAGATAATACACAGAGAAGGAGGAAGTCAAAGGGTAAAAGATATGGTGGAGGGCTGGATTCACCAGGAGTAGGGGGAAGGAGGCTAGATTGGGACTACTCTGCAACATCCCAGACTTATGTAGAAGAAGGCAGCCCTCAGGCCTCCGGTGATACCCACATACCAATTCAGTACATGGCCCCCTTTGACATGATCTGCTCCACTCTCAAACAGATGCAAGGGGAAGCAAGGTCGGAAAGCCGAAGGGCTAGACAGGCCACAAAGAAAATTCAAAACACACTCAGAAAAGTCAACAAATTATACGAAGGCCTCAGTGTAAGAGTGACTGAGGTGGAGGCTCGGACTGGAAAACTAGAGGATGATGTTGGAGGTTGGCAGGACTTTAAAATGGAGCAGGAAAAGCTGTCAGTTGACTTACAATGGAAGCTGGAGGATTTTGAGAACCGCCAGAGGCGGAATAACATACGCATTTTGGGAGTGGAGGAAGGTGCAGAGGGAGACGACATTATGCGATTTGTGGTTAATTTGCTGAGAGGAGCTTTTCCCGAATCACAGTGGGAGTGGGGGCGAGAGATACAACGAGCGCACAGATTTCCATTTACTGTCAGGAAAAACCACGGAGATAAGAGACTGACAGCTCAACACGTCTTGCCCAGAGCCATTTTGATCTACGTCGGGAATTACCTGCTCAGAGAGGAGATAATGGACAAGGCTAGACCAGATAAGAAAAGATCTTTTGAAGGAGTCACTTTCTTTGCCAGACCGGACTTCTGCCACGTAACAGTGGAGAGAAGATGGAGGCTGAGGCAGCTCATTAAACCCTTTCAGGCTTTGGGCTCTGAGGCTTTTCTCTTATTTCCAGCTAGACTCAAAGTGGTCACAAGGGGTAGAATAAACATTTTCCAATCCAAGGTAAAAGCCCAGCAATACTTGGAGGAGATTAAGGCACAGAAAGGGGGCTGAGAAGTTCAAAAGATGATAAGGAAAGGAATGGTAGACTCTGTTGTGCAGTGGGTTGGAGAGTCGGTTAAATTGAATGGATAGCTCTTTGTAAATGAATAGGGAATTGGCACAGAGGAGTATAAAGCACTCGGGGTGTTGGGTCCAGGGGGGGAGGGGAGCGATATCCGCAGACTGCTGCGGCTACACATAGGTCTACTGGACCTATTTGCCTGTAAGGGGGGGGAGGGGGGAGGGGACCAGAGCCAGGGGAGGGCGGGAGTAGGAGGAGAGGGGGGTGCAGGGAGGGTTAAAAAAACAAAAAAAAAGGGTGAAATTATGGAAGAAACAGCACAAAAAAGCACAATTCAGAATACAAGTAAAGAATTCTTATCGGTATTCAACAATCGAAAGGATGAGACCTCACGATACATATCAGGTTTTCTATGAGAACAAAATGCTTGACATTGAATGGTTCATGGAGTTGGGTAAAATAAATGATTCAGGTAAATGACCTGTAGGATAGCTACTATTAATGTGTGTGGACTGAATGATCTGGGGAAAAGATTAAAGGTGGCGGCATTACTTAGGACACTCAAGCTGGATTTGGTTTGCCTTCAAGAAACGCATGTTGAAGCTTCCAAGAGTTATATAATGAGTCACCTAGGGTTTTCGGTACTGGCAAATACTATGCAAGAGACAAAACACAGAGGAGTGGCGGTACTAGGAAGACCCACTGACGTAGAAGTAATAAGGAAGTCAGAGGATAAGTGGGGAAGGTGGGTTATAATAGAAATAAAATTTAAGGGAGAAAAATGCACCATAGTCTCTGTGTATGGGTCTAAGGAAGACGACCCGGACCTTTTTCAATTCTTAGACACAGAGCTGGCACTGTGGCCTGAGCCAATAGTATGCTGTGGAGATCTTAACATTCATGATCCTACTAGTTCATTTGGTCAAATTGGGGGCATATATACAGGGAGAAAAAAGAGAACCCACAGGGCACTATCAGATATGGTAGCAAATAATTCTTTAGTCGACCCGTGGATAAAAATGAAACCAAGTAGCGATGGTAGTACATTTTATTCGGCCCCACATAAAGTACTTGTTAGGCTGGATTATTTCCTGATCTCACACTCCCTGCTATCAGAGGTACAGATAGAGAAACAGCCTCGAGTTGTTTCAGACCACAGTCCCTTGGTCTTAACGATTAAACTGGGTCAGGCGCAAACAAAAGATAGGCAGTGGACTTTTGATAGAGCCCTTTTGAAAGATGAAGGCTATAGGCGTCAAAAGACAGGATGGATCAGATCATATTGGGAAATTAATAAAGATTCAGCCCCAGTGGGAGTAGTGTGGGATACCTTTAAGGCAGGAGTACGAGGAGAAACAATGACCTATGTGTTTTCAGCACAGAAAAGAACAAGACTCAAAATTAGCGAAGTGGTACAAAAACTGATAAGGGTGGAGGAGGATTTGGCGCAGGCTTTAAGAAATAGGGTACCAATAGAAGATCATCTGCTAAAAATAGTGGCACTCAGGGTAGAGGTGACGGAAAGTATCTCTAAAAAAGCAGCAGAGAATTATCTGTCTAAAAGAGAGGATGCTTATGAGTTGAGTGAGTAGATAGGCCATCTCTTGGCAGTACGCACCAGACAGAGACTAGCTGCATCGGATATTGTTGAGATTATGAACGAGAATGGAGTTTTGGTAACTGAAGTAGACAGAGTGAGAGATGTATTTAGGCAGTTTTATGAAAAATTATATACCAGGGATAGTACGGGAACGGTGGGTGAGATGGAAAGTTATTTAAGGGAAGGTGCCTTGCCAGGTCTGACGATAGATGAGAAAGACAGCTTGGATTCCCCCTTTGTCCTAGAGGAATTTATCATGGCTTTAAGCACGCTTCCGGCTGGTAAAGCTGCCGGACCGGATCAGATTCCGGTGGAGTTTTACAAGGTCTTTTACCAAACAGTGGGATTGGAAATGTTCAATGTCATGATGGAGGCACAGAAAGGGGATAAAGTACCTGAGACATGGGGGGAAGCAGATATCATTGTTATTTTAAAAAAAAGGGAAAAATCCAACACTCCCAGGATCATATAGACCTATCACATTGTTGAATGCAGATGCGAAGGTATACTCTAAGATTGTAGCGACAAGACTGGCGGGAGTAATAGAGGGATTGGTAAGTCACACTCAGCATGGTTTTATTCCTGGCAAAGGCACAACGCAACATACCAGACAAGTTATCACAGCATTTGATGCAGCAAATGTCGTGGGGGACTCTCTCGCAGCACTATTTTTAGACCCCGAAAAGGCATTCGATAGAGTTTCCTGGGAATATCTATGGCAAACACTAAAATGGAATGGATTTGGAAATAGTTTTGTAACAGCAATGAAGACACTTTATAAAAACCCAACAGCAAGGATTAGAGTAAATAGAGGCAAATCATTAGCGGTTAGGATTGGGAGAGGGACTAGACAGGGCTGTCCAGCATCACCATTATTATTTGCTCTTTACCTAGATCCATTGATAAGGAAAATTGAAAGCAATATAAGAATTCCTCCAGTAAGGTTGAATGGATGCGTAATAAAGACACTAGCTTACGCGGACGATATTGCTATTTTGACTCCTAATCCTAGTATGGCCTTAGTGGAAATTGAGACTGAAGCTCAAAGATTCGGGCAAATATCTGGATACAGCCTGAACAGCTCCAAAACCCAAATTGTATGCAATCATCATATGGTGTTTAATGATCAAAGAGTTGTGGACTCTGCTATATACTTGGGGGTCGCAATCACATCTAACTTAGACGCGTTGGTACAGAACAATCTTGCGCCACTCATGTTAAAAGTCAAGTCCGATCTAGCACGAATGAATAATTTACACCTGTCATTAGTAGGCTGCACTAATGTTATAAAAATGCTAATATTACCAAAATGTTTGTATTTTTTTAGGACAATACCATTATTTTTTGAGTTAAAATGGTTTAATGATCTGGAAAAAATTCTGAATAGATTTATTTGGGCCCATGGCAAGACCCGAAGGGCATACCGCTTTATGTCCCTTCCCAGAGAAAAGGGGGGGTGGGGGGTGCCCGATTTTAGATTATACTATTGGGCATCTGCACTCCAATATATGCGGGGATTGATAGGGGGGGAGGCGTAGACGTTAGAACAACGAATGACTCATCCAGGATATATTCCATTGTGCTGGGACCGGAGGTAGAGAACTCCTTCCTCAAATGTATTGATTTTGCTTATTTTAAAAGAACTAGGTTCAAGACAGTACAAGCTGCAATTAAGGTTTGGATTGCAGTGATGAAAAAACTTGGGGTGGGCCGATACAACTGGTATACGAGATTATATAAAAATATCTCCCTCCCAAGGCAGATCTTCGGTGACACTACAATGGCAGCCTGGGTGGAAAAGGGGATAGTACAGCTTGGAGATGTGAGGAATATGGAGGGGATGCTCCAATTCACAGAGCTAATGACCAAATTTGGGTTAGATAGGAGGGATCTTTTCAAATTTTTTCAGCTAAGAAGTTTTCTTGGGAATAAGCAAGGTGGAAGTATAGGGTTTGCTAAAGTAGAAATCCTCGAGAAAATAAGATTGGGGGGAGATTGCTCAATACGGTGCTTTTATGCAAAGTTGTTAGCAGGTAAACCAGATGACATGGATAAACATGGTGAAAAGTGGGCAGAGAGGCTAGAAGGGGAATCCTGTTGGTTTAAGGAGTCGCTGGACTTAGGGCGTACTCTCCTGTGCTCAGCTCCGCTGCAATCGCAGCAGTATAAAACACTTTACTCGCTCTACTTTACCCCTGCAAAAATAGCAAAATGGGGGGGGTACTACAGGCACCACATGCCCAAGATGCTGCTCCCCCGATGCAGATCTAATACATCTATTTGCAGTATGCCCACAGATAAAGACAGTGATAAAGGATATAGAGCAGTTTCTGGATACCACTCTTAATATCCAGATTACTTTAAAACCCCCAGAAATACTCCTTGGGATAGTTACAGATATTAATGTCATTCAGAGGGAATTCATCTTTGTTGCAATGGCAGTTTTTAGGTTATGTCTAGCTAGGGCTTGGTTAGACAAAAACCCCCCAGGAATGCAAGTCTGGCTGTCGAACCTGTTATCAACCTATAATTTGGAAAAAAACATATACGCCCGGAAAGGTAGGAAAGGGAGGAGATTGGGATTAAGGATATGGGATCCCATAATAAGATGGAAAGAAGGACTGGATCTGTGAGATTTGAACAGGTCATGTTATGGCAAATGAAATAAGTAAATAACCTGAGTAGATGTTGATATGTTGTTTAACGAAATCTTAATTTTTTTTATGTATGATGTAATACGATAATTGAATACAATGTATGGTTGAAGAATTTATAATGAACTGTGTAAATTGTGCAATGGTTTAAATAAAAATATATTTAAAAAAAAAAAAAAGAAAATGAACTGAGCATGCACAAGTCCAAGTTCAAATGCAAGCTGGTTGTGCCTGGAGTGAATGCAAGTTCAAGGACGATGTGGCCTGGAAGTCTAGTCTAGATGGCTACCAAAAGGATGAGCACAATGGTTCTGAACGTGTGAAAATCTTGAGAAGTTGCTAGTTGAGAACAGGACTAGGCCGGACATGGCCCAAAACAATGACCCATTTAAAATCTAGCTGACGGAAGAGGAACAAATATTGTAATGATGAGGTGATGCTCATCCACCCCAAATTGTCCAATCAGAACTCGAAGTTATGCTGAAAGTTACTTTTTTTAGATAGATAGAGCTAGTGAAAAAGGTATAAAAAGTGCTGGTTTTAGTGAAGAAAAAACTCCTTTTCGATTTCCTCCAGGGATGCTGTCCGTATGCTGATTTTTCCTGAGATGTAAGACTTTGAATAATTTTCTTATTTGCTAAGAATAAGATCTGAACTTTAGGTGAGGTTATTAGTTAGGGAAGTTAGGAGAAAGGATGAATTTTGGGAACTATCTGTCTTTTGCAAATACTTGCCTTTCTGAAATCTAAATAAAATGTCTATTTCTGAATTTTCTAAAGTAAATCAAATTAACTGTTTTGAAACAAAATCCTTATTTTCCTTTTAATGTCGTTTTTGAATAAAGAAATTAATAAAGTGAATAAACTTTAGACATGTTAAATTTGCTTTTAATAAAAATTAGATAAATGGAGAATTAAGCTGGTCTTGAGTTTTCCTATGCCTGATTTTTTACTAGGAGATCCGTTGACCACAGTGGCGGCGTGTCTAAATAAATGTTTTGTTAATTAAAACCATGGTAAATTCATTTAAACTGCAGGTGTAAATAGTATAAATATTAAGTTATAGTTTTAGACATCCCGCTATGATACAGCAGCTCTCCTTTGAATCTCACCGATCCATGAAGTAGGGTGTAAGTATTATGTGAGTGACTCGCGGTGTAATGGGCCCCACTGTCGAGTATATGATTGAATTTGTACTTCAGGGAAAGGTGTCATGGTTTAGAAATTATTTCCGGAGAACCGCTGCATCACCCTAAAAAATTGATGAAGGCATGCTTCCATCTCCACATCTTGATCAACTCCAATCGGAGTGCTTTGTTAAGCGTTCTCGTGAATCTTGAGTCTCCTGAGGCCACTGGGGCTGATCACTCTCCGGTGTTTGATGTTTAGGTGATGAAGGTAGTGTCTAAATTCCTGGCCATGAAAGGAAGGACCATTGTCCATCTTGATCTCATCCAGCAACCCTAACTTGGCAAAAATCTTGTCCAGCGCTGGCTTGATACATTCAAAGCGGTGGAGGGGACTAGTTCCACAGCTGGAAACTTGGAGTGGCTGTCAATTGTGACTAATGTAAGGCGACCATCTGGAAAGCTCCCGAAATCCATACTGATGGACGACCATGGTTCGATGCTGGGGCTTTCTGTGATTACCGGTGTTTTATTGAAGAGACAAGGAGGTAAGGTGTAACTCTTCTTTATTGTTCTTCTCACCACCATAGGTTCCAGGCAGCTCTCTGGAGGGCACTGTGGAATGTTGGCAACAGAGGAGGGGAAAGACCAATAGGAGGTGCTGTGATGTTGTTAGATTCCATGTTAGAACATGGAGTGTTTTAACCCGTGGATTCTACTACGGGGCAGTTGGCTGTTGTCCTCCTTGGATGGGGTCTTGCTAATGAAGACTCATCTTCGAACTACATTTCCAGTGTGTTTCACTTATTTTACACTGGCGACGATCGCGTGCATAAGGAAAGGAGTAGACCCTAACTCGGAGAAGGAAGGAGCAAGAGGTGTAATCTACATTCTATCAGCATTTGAAGGAAGACATCGGAAAAGACGAAGCAACCGACAGAAGGAGATCGCGGTGACAGTTATCTGAGTGGCGATCCCAAGCGGGTGTCGTCTTCGTAGAAATTAAGAGTTATTTCAGCCTGAGGGTAGCAGCGCGAGCATTGAGAATCTGCGGATCGCGCATGCGCCTTAAGAGAGGTTGGTGAGTCATCCTTGATCTTCCAGTTAGAGCAGTGGTTCCCAAACTTTTTTGACCCGTGGCTCCCTTGACCTAATTGGCAGTTGGCCGTGGCTCCCCACCATTTTTTTACCGGTGGGCGGGTGGGGTGGGATGTAAGCCCGACCTCGGGAGTACTTCCTGTTGTCTTCCTTAAATAATTGGGATGCAATCCCAGTGAGATCCACAGAAGCAAGTGGTACTGGCCCACTTTGCTTTTGACCACCCCAAGCTCTGCGTGCAGTTCAAAGTGTGGACTGAGGCCTCTGCTAGAGGAGGCCTGAAAGCTAAAGGGAGTCTGAATCAGTGGGTGAATACAGAAGTGGATATACTGAACATAGGAGTTTTCTGGCCTTAGCTGGAAAGGCAAACGTGCTCAAGAAACAACCACTCCCCGTGACTTTGTGGGCACATGCAATGACCGGTGCTTGTGCCAAATTCTGTATGGAGTCATAAAGTTAATCGATGTCTCTACCCTTCTTATCTTAATTAACCTTTTAATGTCCGGTTCTTTTCCGCCCCTTTATTCGTACATTTCTTAAGTGTTGACCCCAGCAAAAAAAAAATGAAGACATTTGAAGATGGGAAAATCCCAGGTAGCTTAACATCTATCAAGGTGCTGACATCTGGGCATTTCACAACCCTTGGGGATACCTAAATACACCTCCGACTACAGAACCGGGTTCGAGTCTCGGCGGGGAAGTTTAACATCCTGTGATTCTAGGCAAATCACTTAATCTCCCCGTGCCCAAAATAATCTGTCTATATGAAACGCAACTGATGCGCCGTAAATCGCGCCGATACCTTCGGTCAAGTTCGAGCAATATAAAACTCCGAGACAAAAAAAAACACCCTTTTAGGACCTTTCATCTGATTGGGCCTGGCGGTACACCTGTTAATTTTGAAACATTTTCAGAATCCGTATGAGTTCAGTGAGTGTAGCACCGCCGCTCTGAATATCATTCCAGCACCACGTAGAAAAAAATATATATAAAAATACTAAGTGCTCAACCCTTTTATGACATCTGGAAAGATCTTTAACAGACATGCCGTATCTTAAATGCAAATCCTTGCAGGCTCCCACTATTCTGATGAACACTGTGTGCACATACATTTTCCAATTTTAACACCTCAGAAACATTTCCTCTCGCATTTTTAATGAATAAAAGATGCATTCTTCGCAATAACCTACTTTGAACTTATGCAGCAGCAGACATTACATTTTACCGAAGGGCCGTCATTGGTAGCGCTTTCGTGAATTCTGCACAGAGGTGCGCTTGCACTTCATTCACGTGTGCAATGCTGCCACGGGCCCCCAGTGCAGCACAGCCGCCGCCGCCCCCAAAATAGTGCCGCCTGGGGCGGACCGCCCCCACCGCACCCCCCTAGCTACGCGGGTATTCCTCTCGCCAGCATTATGTTTAATGTAAAAACGGAGCACTTTAGAAATCAGAGATAAAACATAAGCCAAGTCAAGGCTTTCTCTCAGCGAGAGGAAGGCCTTGCCTTGGCTTATGTTTTATGTCTGATTTCTAACGTGCTCCGTTTTTACACTAAACATAATGCTGGTGATGTGTTTGGCTGCAGAAAAAAGAGGCTTCAGGTTTCCACATTGTGGTCGCGGCGCCCCTGGCTCCTGATTACGCTGCACCGGGGTGCCGCGGCGCACAGTTTGGGAACCACAGAGTTAGAGAGACGTAAGCTTGGGAGAGAGAAAAACAAGCCCTAACTCCCAAAGAAGGCGGACGAAATTTAAGTCTGATGTCGGTGGCGGCCATTTTAAGTTGGGAAAATAAAAAAAACATGCCCAATCAACTAAAGAAAAGAAACTAAATGTGTTCAAGTCAACGGTGGCGGCCATTTTAAGTCGAAAAGAAGCTTGTCACTTATTCTTTCTCAGTTTACCTGATATATACGGTGACACGCACACCTTAAAGTACTGTAGTGGCTTGGACAGTTTTATAAACTTATCAAAACTGACTAACACGGTGATTTGCACACCTTTTATTATATTGAAATTTATTTTTAATATGTGCAAATACTGTAAAAGGTTGTAACATATAGTGGTGTAGTTCCCGTTTAAAAAGCAATAAGAGATTCAAAATACAAACAAGAAGCAAGTTAAAAGTATTTTTTTTATTTATAAGATTTGAGAATGCAAAATGTAACCTCATCACTGTTTTTCATGACTAGGCCAGGCGAACCACCAGTGAAATGGCAGAAATGGAAAAAAATCTTTGAGAATTATGCGAGGGTGTGTGGTGCAAATTTAAGTGCAGAGAGAAAACAAGCACTTTTACTACACTGTTTAGGAGGTGAGGGTCAAGAAGTTTTGGAAAATTTACCCCCCCCCCCCTTAAGTCAAGTGTGTCAAAGAGGTTTAAATGAATATGAAGTATGTGTGAAACAGTTAGATCTACATTATCTACCCAAAGTGAGCACTATTATGGAGCGTTACTATTTTGGAATGAGAGAATAGGGCAAAGATGAGAGTGTGGAAGAATTTGTAACAGCACTTAGGAAATTGGCTTTGAGTTGCAAATTTGGTGAACTAGTTGAAAAAAGAATTTGTGATCTGTTTGTGTTAAAGTGTGGAAGCGATAAAATTAGAGAGGAACTTTGGTTAAAAGATAAGCCACCACTGGATGAAGTAATGATCATTGCAAAAAGGGTTGAGCACATGTTAAATTGTGTTAACGAGCTGAGTAAAGTAAACAAGTCTACGGTTGTGCAAGAAAAAGTTGAAGAAGTTGTGTGTCAGTCGGTACAAAAAAATGTTAACGACAATAAGAAGAGTGGTGAAGATGAAAAGACAAACAAAACTGGGGATGAGGTTAAAAGAAATGCCATGCCTTTCCAAGGAGTTTGTTTTCGCTATGGGAGAAAAGGGCATATAGCAAATGATAGTTTTTGTCCTGCTCTCAATGTAATTTGTAATTATTGTAAGAAAAAAGGGCATTTTTCAAAAAATTGTCCTTTCCGCAACAGAGGAAGTGTGAAGACTGATGTGAAAGAGGTCAGCTTTCAAGTTAATAAAGTGTGTGGTTTGGAACATCCATCAGAATGCGTTAAAATTGAAAATATAGATATTAAAATGATGTTTGATTCTTGTTCCCACTTAACTTTCATCTCAAAAGATATTTTTAATCAGAATTTTAAAGACAAAGTTAAGTTATTAAAGACTGATATTAGACCAACAGGCTATGGAGGAACTCCAATTAAGATGATAGGTTATTTTGTGTCTTGTCTGGAGTGCAAAGAAAGACTTACAAAGGCGAAGATATATGTAGCGGAAAAAGGGGATAACTCACTGAGTTGGTCACATCAGGCAAGACTTGGGATTATTCTTGATCCAAATCGTAATCCTCCTGTTAAAGTGCAATCTGTTGAGAATAATAGTGACAAGTATGTAAAAAAATGTGGTGACTTATTCAAAAACAATCTAGGACGTTTGAAGAGGTACAATCACTGTATTTCGTTGAAGTTAGGTGGTAAGCCTATTGCAGCTAAAGTGAGAAGAATTCCTCTCAGTGTACAAGAACCAGTACAGAAAGAGATTGACAGACTGTTGGAAGCAGGTGTGATTGAGCCTGTGGATGCGACTAAAGGGAATAACGGAATTAGGCTGTGTGGATCTTAGAGCATTAAATAAAGAGGTAGTAGTAGATAAATTTCTGCTACCTAATATAGATGAGATGGTTTCGACCTTAGATGGTGCTTGCTATTTTAGTACACTAGATCTAGCGTTGGCGTATCATCAGGTGCCTCTAGACAAAAGTTCACAGGAATTAACTGCTTTCATTACACCTATGGGTGCATTCAAATTTTTTAAGAATGCCTTTCGGTCTTGTATCGGCCGCCTCCGTATTTCAGAGAATAATGAATGATGTAGTCAAAGGAATCAAAGGGGTCAGGTGTTATCAGGATGACTTGTTGATTTACAGTAAAGCCATTGAGGAACATGAATCAAGCGTTGAAAAAGTGTTAAAAAGATTGATGGAAGCTGGATTGACTCTTCGTTTTGACAAGTGTAGGTTTGGGGTGACAGAAGTGGACTATTTAGGTCATCCCATTTCAAGAAAGGGGGTCAGACCAAAAAAAAGAGTTAGTGAATACTTTTATTTGTCTTAAAGAACCATGTTCAAAAGAAGAGTTGGCATCTTTTTTAGGAATGGATGAGTTTTATGGGAAATTTTTAAAGAATTTTGCAAATAAAACATGTCATTTAAGAGGTTTACTTTGTAAGAAAACAGAATTTGTATGGGATACGATGTGTAAAAAAGAATTTGAGAATGTCAAAATGGATCTTAAAAATGCACCAAATATTCAAGCTTTCACTCCAGGAGATATGACTTATGTGGTAACTGATACGAGTAAAAAAGGATAAGGCACATTGTTAATTCAAGTAAGAGATAACAAGTAGTGTTCGATTGCCTGTGCGTCAAGGTGTTTAAGAGGAGCTGAAATTAATTATTCAGTCATCGAAAAGGAGGCGTTAGCCATTTTTTGGGCATTGAACAAGTATAAGAAATTTATTTGGGGTACAAAATTTGTGGTGAGGTCTGATCACAAACCTTTGAAAGAAATTTTTGAGAAAAAGGGTTTGGACTCAATCTCTTCTAGAATCAGGAGATGGGTGATTTCGCTACAAAAGTTTGATTTTTGTATGGAATACATCCCAGGAGCAAGTAATGTGTCTGCAGATTGACTCTCACGTCTTGTGGATACAGTTGAAAGTGACATTCTGGAAAAAGATGATTACTTATTTGATGAATACAGACAGAGTTTGTGAAATCACTTCAGGGGTTATCAAGGAAGATGTTTGGAGAGATGAAGTGAGGAAAGATAAAGAATTGCAGATTGTTATGGAAATGATAACGCAAGGGTGATAAATTAGAAAAACCTTGGTCAATGGTGTATGATGAGTTGGCCATCTGTAATGATATGCTAACCAGAGGCTCAAGATTGATTCCCCCACTAAGTTTGAGAGATAACATCATAGATATGGCTCATGAGGGTCACATGGGTATTTGTAAAACTAAAGAGCGCATCAGGCTGGATTTTTAGTGGCCTGGTTTTGATTTGATGGTGCAAAGTACGTGACAGTGTTCCGTGTTCCATCAGTGACAATAGTGACAGTGACAATATACTTAAACCAAGACAAATTCCCATGGTTTGTAGGAAATTACCCAAATATCCTTGGGATGAAATAGCAATAGATATTGTTGGTCCACTACATGGTGAGCATCAGACTCCGTATTTGATTGTTTTAATTGATTTGTACTCACGCTGGATTGAAGTAAGTTGTGTACGTGACATTTCTACTCAAGCTGTGATTACATTTTTAGATAACATTTTTAAAAGAGAAAGTTTTCCAGGTTCTTTGTTGTCAGACAATGGTCCACAATTTTGTTCAAGTGTAATGGAGGAGTATTTGAGAAATTGTGGCATTGTTCACAAAAAAGCATCGCTGTATCATCCAAAAACTAATGGGGCAGTTGAGAGATTGAATAAAACTCTGAAAGAAAATATTCAATTAGCGCGAGTTAACAGTTTGGATTGGAGAGAGGAGTTGCAAAGAAGAATTTTAGCTTACATGTTCACTCCTCATTCATCAACTGGGAAAACTCCTTTTGAATTGTTCAAAGATAGATCAGAAAATACCATCATATGCCCAAGTTGGATGTCTCTGGATAAAGGCATGAAGGATAATGACATTGGTCAGTGGAGAGACAAAGAATTTAATTTACAAAAGAAAATAAAATTATATGTTGATGCTCGAAAATCAGCTGTGGACGTGACTTTCAAAGAAGGAGACAGAGTCAGAATTAAAGCACCTGTTGGATATCTCAAGTGGTCTAAATTCACAGACGAAAAGACAGTGGTAAAGATTTTCAAGAATGCTGTAAAAACAAATGATGGTTGTATCAGGAATTGTAATAGAGTTGTTCATGTAAAACCTAAATCTAACGGTGAAGGTAATGGATTTAGTTCTAGTGAATCTTCGAAGCAAAAACAAGGTCAGGATTCTATTCGTAAGAGTGTAAGAAATTGCAAACGCCCTGTGTATCTAAAAGATTTCATACGAAAATAGTTCCTTATAACTTTTGTTTTGCATTTTTTGTTCAAATATTTGTAAGAGGGATGTGCTAGAAATGTATTCTTAGTTTTAGTTCCACTGTACTTAAATTGTAATAGTAATTATTTTATTCATTTAATTATTTTTTATCTTGTTATAATTGTCAAGAGGAAGAAGTGTGATGTTGTTAAATTCCATGTTAGAACATGGAGTGTTTTAACCCGTGGATTCTACTATGGGGCAGTTGGCTGTTGTCCTCCTTGGATGGGGTCTTGCTAATAAAGACTTATCTTCGATCTACATTTCCAGTGTGTTTCACTTATTTTACAGGTGCAGGTGAGGGGGAGACGGAACGTACCAAGTGGAATAAATTACAACAACCGGCATGGATGGGGGCACTCCACTGGTAATTAGACAGGAGTGGCACCCATGCACCAACTCTTCAATTATCCAATCCATGCCTGGGAACCACACCTTGGCCCTTAGCCTCGCTTTTGTTTTGGCCAGGCCCTGATGGGCAAGCTCAACAGTCCTCCTGCACAGACTCTTTGGTATCACAATTTGTTGGCCTCGTAGTACCAACCCTTCGCTGCTTTTGTTGAGCTCATCCCTACACCTCCATATGCTTGTCCTGGCTGCTCTTTCTTCATCCTTCATGCAACCTACTCCTTCCAGAAATGTTTTCCAGCAACGTTCCCATAGAGATTCTTTCACTTTAATTAAATACTCATCCTCCTTGGTGGCTTCGACTAGCTCCTGAAGCGACAGTACACATGGACTTGACAGTTCAGTGATCAGCTTAACGAAACCCTCAACTCCTCTGTCAATCTCTTGCTGTGTCCGTGGGTCTGCCGACAGAGGCTGACGTGACAGATAATCCGCTGGGTTATTGACTCTTGGGTCGTACATCATCTCGAAGTTATACTACTGAAGCTGTACCGTCCACCTTTCAATTCGTGGCAGTCCATTTCTTGCTGTCCAACCGAACAGCGGCACCAACGGCTTATGATCCGTAATCACTCTGAACTGGTGCCCACACCAGTATATGTTTAAGTGTTGGCAGGCCCACCTGATTCCCAGCACCGCTCGTTCTATTTGGGCATATCTAGTCTCCACAGCTGGCAGCGCCCTGCTTGCGTAGGCGATCAGTACCCATTCTCTTTGAAGGCCTTGCTGCAGTGACATCTAATATAAGTTCTGGGGTCTCCTGGGACTGAAATAACCCACTGTGGCTCCTTTCAAGAGCGCACTTTTCACTTCCTGAAATGCCTGGGAAGCTGCACTTGACCATATCCGTGGTGTGTTCTTTTTCGTGAGCGCCCTCAGAGGTTTGGATATAGTTGCCAGATGTGAAATGAACCTCCCACAATAGTTCGCCATTCCCCAAAAAACTGTGCATCTCCGTGGAGTTTTGGGGAATAGCAGCTGCCTGGATGGCCTCAACTTTCGCCGGATCTACCTGCACTCCTTCCTGGGAGAATTTGTAGCTGAAAAATTCCACCTCATTGTTGTAGAAAGAGCACTTGTCTTTATGTAGGGTCAAACCTTGCTGTGCAAGTCTCTGAATGGTCACTCTTAATCGCACATGGTGCTCCTCCAGAGTCTGTGAGAATATCAAGATGTCATCACTGACATTTAAGACTCCTACCAGTCATGACAGAGTTTCTCTTATGGCATCTTGGAATATCTCTGCTGCTGGTGACACTGCAAAGCTAAGCCGCTTGAACAGTCACAACCCCACGTGTTGAGAAGGTTGTTATATAATGACTTGACTCTCCCAACATGAGCTGGTGGTAGCCGGAGTTGAGGTCTACTTTTGAAAACCCTTTCGCCCTATTAATGTCAGTGACAATTTTATCAAACGTGGGAGTAATGTGCCTTTCCCGGCATATTGGTTTATTCGGTACCCGCATGTCCACACACAGCCTGATCACTCCAGGCTGCATTGGTTTGGGAGCAATCATCAACAGTGACACCCATAGAGTGGGCCCGGTACTATTTCAATTAACCCCGCCTTTTCCAGCTTCTCCAACTCAGCTTCTCCAAGGCGCCACAGATGAAAAGGTACCGGTCTATGTCGTAGGGCCATAGGTTTGACCGACCGGTCAATGTGCAATTTCACCTAAATATCCTTCAAACATCCAAGCCCCTTGAACAGCTCAGGGAATTCCAACATGGTTTCTTCAGCATGCGATTGGTGTACCTGTCATGCGAACTGCACCAACCCCAGGTCCTCAGCCGTGTGACAGCCCAACAGCGTGCCTGAACTGTCCTGGGTGACATGAAATCTGGTCTGGGAGGTCAATTTGACATGTGTGACCTCCCCTTCTAAGACCCTTTGCAAGATAATTGGTGTGTTGCCCCTATAGGTGAATATGTATGCTTTAGTGGCCATCAGTTTTGGACGGGGCTCTAATTGGCAATAGTTTTCTGCATCAAGGATGTTTAAAGAGGCTCCCGTGACTATGAGAGCAGTTACTTGATTCCTACCGATGTTTAATGGGTGTAGGTCTTTTCCTCTTATTTGTTTGTCCTGTGAAAGATATGCTGAATACTTTTTCTTTTTCCTCTTTCTCCTCTCCCAATATGTGCATTTGTTGGCACACTACTTGCCATTGATCTGGTGTCTCTTCTTCCACCGATACTTGCTTGACACGACAAACTTCTTGGCTTTACCTCCCTTGTTGACTTAACGAACGGCACTCAGACATGCTTTTGTGAAATGTCCTAGTTTTCCACACCTCAGGCATGGATTTCCGATGGCCAGGAAGCCCTCTGGTGGTTAACTGTCCATTCTGCAGTTACAGCACGCTTTATCTCCAGGATAGCTTCCATCCTTTCCTCCTTGATTTTGACCTCGCGTCCCAGGGGCGACGGAGAGGCCCGATGAGCTAATGCGGATTCCATTTCTCCAGCTTGTGCGTCTGCTAGTTTGTGGGACCTGCCTAGTATCAATATGTCATTAAGAGATATGCCAGGCTGTCTGAAAAATAAGCTTCGGCAGTTCAGAAGAACTACCGCCCTGAATCAACTTGCCCTGATTTAAAAATGTTTGTCAATCCTCATACAGGAACTTGCCAGCATACTTAATCTCGCAAAGAACATGTCAACAGTCTCCCCATCTTGTTATGTTATGTTAATGCTATTCCTATAGCGCACGTATCACCCGGGAGCATCTCAGCGCTGTTGAGGAGCATGATAGGGAGGAACCAACGGATATTAATGCAGATAGTCTTTTAGTTGTTTTCTGAATTTACTGTAGATAGGAGTCTCGCGGAGCGCTATGGGTAGCTTGTTCCAGTCTTAATCAAAAGGAGGGAGGGAGATCAATGGATCAACGGACACTAGTTACCACTAGAGTGGAAGGTCCAGTTACAGCATGTGTCCGTGAGTGGTCTTCACTAACAAAACGGGGGGCTGAACTGTTCCTGCAAGGAGTGGGAAGAGAATAGGAAGACTACAGAGGGCTGTGCAAGAACTGGCGTGACCAGAGGTGTATATGTAACACCTGTGGGCATCCCTTTTGTTGGATGTATTTGCCTCACACACCCCGAAGGATGTCATGCTTCATCATCGGCGGTTGCTCCTCGTCGGGGGGGCGGTGCAATCCCCGACGGGCACACCTCAAAGAGGGGCACTTTGGCGGAGATCTTTTGTATCCAACTGCCCTATGGTGAAGTGTGGGTGTGTGGGCGGAGAGGCAACTGCGCCCAGGGTGAAGGTTAAAATGCAGTAAGAGGTACCGGAAACTATTTTATTCTGGTGGTCCCCCTATTGCAGTTAAAATCGTGAAAACGAGCTCACTCAGTGTCACCTCGTTAGGTAGAGTGACCTATGTAGAGCTCTGAAAAACAATAAGTGGTCAACATGTTTCTCGCAATTGGATTAGTATCCTGCGATTCATCAGGACCTTAGAACGTGAAAAGTAAAGAAGAAAATATAACTCAATAACATGCTAGTGTCATGTATATGGTGTGGTATAGGTATGCAGTTTACCTCAATGGGAAGTCCTATGCCTAGAAAATGAGAAAGAAAGCAATTACACAATTAGTGGTACATTTCTCATTAAAGCAGCAAGGATTGCCAACGCCAGAATGTGAATATAATGAGGCATGCATGGGGCAGTGTGGGGAATTGTCACTACCTCTCCATGCCAGGTGGTTTCAGCGTGCAGTGTGGTGTGCACACACACTCTAAAACTATATCAGTGAGGAAGCACAGAATATAAAAAAAGTTATAAAAACAGCAGGCAACTACGTAAACATCAAGTTGGCTCAGAAAGGCATCACGAACCTTGATTGTGTGAGTGACAACACCTAACACTCAATGTGTACTATCAAACCTAGGTGGCACACATAGTCATGAACTAATCAACGCCGGACTCACCTAAGGGTTAAGGGCTAAATACCACATGAGTGGTCGGCGGGTCAGTACATCGGGGTGAGCCTTCAGATTTGGCTGTAAAATAGACATAGTGCAAAAAGAGTGAAGAAATTGCTTCGTATTGATCATATAAGGTGTTAAAGTGGAAGCGCTATGAAAGAATTCAGGAAGCCGGTGTAACTTGGCTGGGCACTGGGCATGTTACACCAAAGGTCTGGAAAACATTTCGCTGTGTTCAGGTGTATTTCAAATTTATTTATAACACAAAAACGCGGTAAGGTGATTGGCAATACGGTAGGCAAAAGAAATATTATGCAGGAAGCCGGCGTTGAAGCCTTCACCCGGTCAGGTCTCCTGGTGCCCCCACATATTATAAAGAGGGTGAAGGAAACGCTCAGCTTTGTTCAAATTCCTGAATGGAAGTGCTGGTGAGGTAATTAATTAAGGCAGTCGGTGCTGACTTAGTTGGGTAGTGAATCTATTGCAGCGGAGGGCTGGAGAATGTTGCGCAGTGTTCAATTGTTGTTTAAAAAAGCGGAAGCACTGCACAAGGATTAACGGAAGCTGGTGTTACAGCCTCCAAACAGTCAGGACTCAAAGCGTGCAAGCCCACAAAGGGGGGGGGAGTTTGGGGGTTCTCCTCTTACCTCATTCTGCCCGTGTCCGTGTATGGTCACCTACCCATCTCCGCCGAGCTCGGATAGATGGTGTAGCACTCACGGAGATTGTTTTTATTGAAGCCCGGCTCGGGGCTTGCGATTGAGGACCCGCCTCCCTCCCAAATCATGTGACTCGGGAGGTTGATGGATCGGCCATGATGTAATGGTCAAAACGGGCCGCGTAATGCATGTGTAAAGTTAGCATGTATGGGATTTAACGTTTCTTCCTTCGGTTATATGGGGACAGAATGTTAAATAAACCGGTTATTCATGTTAATATCCTGAATAAATGAAAAAATTATAAAAATTGAATGAATGAATGTCAACTCCTTTTTGGAATTTTCAGAGAACAGATTATGCAAAGGTACTGACAAGGGCCGTGTTATACGAAGTCCATGGGTCAAGCACATGAAAACTTCGTGTGGGTTGTAGAATGGGAATTCTATTGTGTGTAGTCCGTCTGCATAAGGAATAGTGGCATGGTTAAGGCTGGTAACACGGGAGTTGTTCCAAACAGATGTGCTAAGCCTGACTTTACGGGCAATATTGCTTGAAACCCAGGTAAAATTGTAGTTTGACATGAAGGATTCATCACTAGTATATACAAAATATTCAAAGCAAGGGGCTGGTTGGTCACGTGATTACATCAGTATCATCGGTGGTTATGGTGTCCCATGTAAATGGTATCAAATACACCAACAGTAGGGTGTGTACCGGGATGGGCTCGACCAGGGGAAGTTAACCAAGAAGGTTAGTAAGATGCCTTGCAGGACCATGTCGGGGGGGTTAGTGAGGATTCACAATGAATGCCACGGGATGTCTTCGTTCAACCCCCGGCTATCAGTAGAAAGTCGGTGGACCCATCTCTGCTCCTTCCTAAAGAGAGCATTTTTAGGGCAATTGGGACTGGATTCCAGAACCACCCAGGTCAAAGAGTCAGCGTTGTGGTTGGACTCCACATAATGTTTGCACATTTTAGTATGGGTCTTTTTGCAACGAAAGTTACTGCGGTGTTCAATGATGCGTGTTTTTATTGGGCGGGTGGTCATCCCAATATATTGCAAATTACAAGGGCAGGTCAACAGATAGATGCAATGTGTTGTGTTGCAATTCGTGTGGTGCCTCAGTTCCCAAATGAAGGTCTCAGATAGCTTGATGGTTTTTTGTGTCAGGGTGAACCTACAAACAACACAAGAGCCGCATGGGTAGTGGCCCGTGACCGGTGGTAGATGCCACAGAGTTTGTTGATTCTCTTTTACAGTTGTTTTGGGCCTGGTGCTGATCAGTATATCCTTCAGGTTCCGTGATCTCTTGAACGCAAACCGGGGTTGTTCTAGAGTCAGGTCACCTGTATTAAGGATCCCCCAGTGGCGTTTGATGGTGTTTCTGATTTGGTTAGACAGGGGAGTAAAGGTGGTGACACAGGTGATAACCTGGTTCTCAACTGGTGCGGTCTCCTGTCTCTCAAGTAGTGCCTCTCGGTTATTGTTCCGAGCCCGCTTTCTGGCTTTGTAGACATCATTTTTAGGGTACCCTCTGTCCAGGAGATTCCTCGATAAGAGAGTGGATTCCTTCTTGTAGTCAGACACTTCGCTACAATTACGTCTAATCCGGAGAAATTGTCCGAATGGTAGATTAGAACGTAAGGCCTTAGGATGGTGACTCTGAAAATGGAGCAGACTATTCCGGTCTGTGGGCTTCCTGTACATAGTTGTCTTAAGGGACCCTCCTTCCAGTTTGATGGTGAGGTCAAGAAAAGCAATTTCTCTCTGGGAGGAAGACATGGTGAAGTGCAGAAAAGGGTTCAAAGAGTTGACCCATTCAAAGAACTCATCAGGGGAGGTCAGTGGACCTGTCCAGAGTATCAAGATATCGTCTATAAAACGCTTCCACATCAAGATGTTCTCACGGAAGGGGTTAGACTGGTGATGTATGTGTTTATCTTCAAACTCTGCCATGTATAGACAGGCCACCGACGGGGCAAAGGTGCTGCCCATGGATGTACCCTGGGTCTGATGGTAGTGTTGCCCCTTGAATTCGAAAAAATTCTCGGTGAGAGCCAAGGTGGCACACTCCATGATGAAGGTCTGTGGTGTATTGGAGTTCCATGTCTCAAGGCCCAATCTTTCCTCTATTACTTCTAGGGTGGCCCTCTGAGGGATGTTGGTATAGAGGGCCTCCACATCTAGAGTAATTAGGAGATCGATTCGTGTAGTGTCCTGTATGGAACTCAGCAGGCGCAACACGTCTGTGGTGTCCTGAATATATGAAGGGATACTTTTCACCAGAGGCTGCAAGAAGTGGTCACAAAATTGTGAGAGTGGCTCCAGTACTGAATTGATCCCAGACACGATGGGCCTACCTGGTACAGGATAGGTCCCTTTGTGAATCTTAGGCAGGATGTAGAAATATGGTACCCGGGGGTCCCGTTTCGTCAAGAACTCTGCCTCTTTTTTTGAGATCCATTCCTCGTTTTCCGCTCCCATTACTAAACCTGTTATTATGGTTTGTAAACGTCTAGTAGGGTCACAGGCAATGGGTGTATAATATCTGCGATCATTCAATTGTCTGGTGCATTCCAGATCATAATCTGCAGTATTCATCAGAACAGTTGCTCCACCCTTGTCTGCCTGTTTAATGGTGATAAGCGGATCATTAGCCAGTGATTTGAGGACCAACATCTCCTTGCTGGTGATGTTAGAAGAGTGCGGATGTTTGTCAAGTTGGTTTATCTCCTTGAGAACAGTTTGCTCAAAGGTCAAGATTTCATTAGGCACCATCCCATTATGAGGTGTAAAAGTTGAAGGGTTGCGTAGACCCGAGTCCTCAGTGGGTTCAGGCGGTTTTCCATCAAAGAAAGCTTTAAGCCTTATTTTCCTAAAGAGTGACTTGATTTCTCTTGTTTGTTGGAAGGGGTCTGTCCTAGGGGTAGGAACAAAGCCTAACCCTTTTTGGAGGACCAGTTCCTCATCTTCAGTTAAGACACGGTTTGACAAGTTGACCACCAGACTCATTTTGGTCCTGATCGAGTCGTGGTCCTCGTGTCCATCCCTTGTGGGCGGTTGTCCTCCCACTGTACTCTCTTTTCTGGCGCGTTCCCTCTTCTTCGCCCTCGCCCTCTGCCCCAACCTCTGCCTAAAAAAGGAGGGTGTGAGGTATTTTGAGTGGCATAGAACGGAGGATATTGTGGGGCTAGTGGCGGTTGAAAATGTGGGAATTGTGGAAACTGCCAAAATGGGGGGCCCATTTGTTGTCCTTGGTATGGGTAGTTTTGAAAATTGTTTTGCCCACGGCCTCTGCCCCTTTTAGGTTTGGGTGGCATCTGTTGGGGGTCATTGCCTTCGCTACTATCAGAGCCACTGTTAGATCCTCTTCTTGACGAAGCTGCACTCGAATCCGAGTTATAGCTAGTTCCAGGTGGAACATAGTCGTCCTTCAGATAGGGATAGACTTTTTCTTTAGAGAATCTTTTGATGTCCTTTTGTAGCTTCGCCACTTTCAGATTCATAAGATATTCTCTGTGTTCCGCAATCTCTTTATTTAAATCAGCCAATTTGGTTTTAAACCCGGGATTGGGTACCGCATTCTTTAATGCCGCCTCTGCTGCTTGAATGCGAACTAACAGAGCGTCAGCCAATCGTTTGGCAGTGTTTACGATCAGAATCAACAGGTCATGGGTGCACTTCCAGGACACCTGGGACCACTCGATCTTAAATTGTCCGTCTTCCCAAAAGATTCTTGGAAAGTTTTTAACGATCAACCCGTTGGGGGCAATCTTGGCCTTGAAGTATTCTGCCATCATTGTCCCGTGTATTGTTACTCTAACCCATTCTCGTTTGAGATCTGATAGTGTTTGCCACTCAGTTGAGTTGCTCACGGAGCTAGGCTCAACGTCGATGCCGAAAAGAGATGGTGTTCTCATAATTGCTGCTGCATCTTCCTCGCCGAAGCTCAAGCCCTGTCCCTCCATTGGAGAAGGGATTGAGGGTCGTGCTATGGTGCGAAAAAGGGGGGTTTAGGAAAAGGGGGCGATACCAACCCCAAATGGGGGTATGGATAATGAGCAGAACCCTAGTAAATATAGGGTTGCTAAAGTGGGGGATATGTCAAAACTAACCCACCGGTATGAGGCTCCCACGGTGTGCACCGTGCAAATATCTTAATCAAAAGGAGGGAGGGAGATCAATGGATCAACGGACACTAGTTACCACTAGAGTGGAAGGTCCAGTTACAGCATGTGTCCGTGAGTGGTCTTCACTAACAAAACGGGGGGCTGAACTGTTCCTGCAAGGAGTGGGAAGAGAATAGGAAGACTACAGAGGGCTGTGCAAGAACTGGCGTGACCAGAGGTGTATATGTAACACCTGTGGGCATCCCTTTTGTTGGATGTATTTGCCTCACACACCCCGAAGGATGTCATGCTTCATCATCGGCGGTTGCTCCTCGTCGGGGGGGCGGTGCAATCCCCGACGGGCACACCTCAAAGAGGGGCACTTTGGCGGAGATCTTTTGTATCCAACTGCCCTATGGTGAAGTGTGGGTGTGTGGGCGGAGAGGCAACTGCGCCCAGGGTGAAGGTTAAAATGCAGTAAGAGGTACCGGAAACTATTTTATTCTGGTGGTCCCCCTATTGCAGTTAAAATCGTGAAAACGAGCTCACTCAGTGTCACCTCGTTAGGTAGAGTGACCTATGTAGAGCTCTGAAAAACAATAAGTGGTCAACATGTTTCTCGCAATTGGATTAGTATCCTGCGATTCATCAGGACCTTAGAACGTGAAAAGTAAAGAAGAAAATATAACTCAATAACATGCTAGTGTCATGTATATGGTGTGGTATAGGTATGCAGTTTACCTCAATGGGAAGTCCTATGCCTAGAAAATGAGAAAGAAAGCAATTACACAATTAGTGGTACATTTCTCATTAAAGCAGCAAGGATTGCCAACGCCAGAATGTGAATATAATGAGGCATGCATGGGGCAGTGTGGGGAATTGTCACTACCTCTCCATGCCAGGTGGTTTCAGCGTGCAGTGTGGTGTGCACACACACTCTAAAACTATATCAGTGAGGAAGCACAGAATATAAAAAAAGTTATAAAAACAGCAGGCAACTACGTAAACATCAAGTTGGCTCAGAAAGGCATCACGAACCTTGATTGTGTGAGTGACAACACCTAACACTCAATGTGTACTATCAAACCTAGGTGGCACACATAGTCATGAACTAATCAACGCCGGACTCACCTAAGGGTTAAGGGCTAAATACCACATGAGTGGTCGGCGGGTCAGTACATCGGGGTGAGCCTTCAGATTTGGCTGTAAAATAGACATAGTGCAAAAAGAGTGAAGAAATTGCTTCGTATTGATCATATAAGGTGTTAAAGTGGAAGCGCTATGAAAGAATTCAGGAAGCCGGTGTAACTTGGCTGGGCACTGGGCATGTTACACCAAAGGTCTGGAAAACATTTCGCTGTGTTCAGGTGTATTTCAAATTTATTTATAACACAAAAACGCGGTAAGGTGATTGGCAATACGGTAGGCAAAAGAAATATTATGCAGGAAGCCGGCGTTGAAGCCTTCACCCGGTCAGGTCTCCTGGTGCCCCCACATATTATAAAGAGGGTGAAGGAAACGCTCAGCTTTGTTCAAATTCCTGAATGGAAGTGCTGGTGAGGTAATTAATTAAGGCAGTCGGTGCTGACTTAGTTGGGTAGTGAATCTATTGCAGCGGAGGGCTGGAGAATGTTGCGCAGTGTTCAATTGTTGTTTAAAAAAGCGGAAGCACTGCACAAGGATTAACGGAAGCTGGTGTTACAGCCTCCAAACAGTCAGGACTCAAAGCGTGCAAGCCCACAAAGGGGGGGGGAGTTTGGGGGTTCTCCTCTTACCTCATTCTGCCCGTGTCCGTGTATGGTCACCTACCCATCTCCGCCGAGCTCGGATAGATGGTGTAGCACTCACGGAGATTGTTTTTATTGAAGCCCGGCTCGGGGCTTGCGATTGAGGACCCGCCTCCCTCCCAAATCATGTGACTCGGGAGGTTGATGGATCGGCCATGATGTAATGGTCAAAACGGGCCGCGTAATGCATGTGTAAAGTTAGCATGTATGGGATTTAACGTTTCTTCCTTCGGTTATATGGGGACAGAATGTTAAATAAACCGGTTATTCATGTTAATATCCTGAATAAATGAAAAAATTATAAAAATTGAATGAATGAATGTCAACTCCTTTTTGGAATTTTCAGAGAACAGATTATGCAGAGGTACTGACAAGGGCCGTGTTATACGAAGTCCATGGGTCAAGCACATGAAAACTTCGTGTGGGTTGTAGAATGGGAATTCTATTGTGTGTAGTCCGTCTGCATAAGGAATAGTGGCATGGTTAAGGCTGGTAACACGGGAGTTGTTCCAAACAGATGTGCTAAGCCTGACTTTACGGGCAATATTGCTTGAAACCCAGGTAAAATTGTAGTTTGACATGAAGGATTCATCACTAGTATATACAAAATATTCAAAGCAAGGGGCTGGTTGGTCACGTGATTACATCAGTATCATCGGTGGTTATGGTGTCCCATGTAAATGGTATCAAATACACCAACAGTAGGGTGTGTACCGGGATGGGCTCGACCAGGGGAAGTTAACCAAGAAGGTTAGTAAGATGCCTTGCAGGACCATGTCGGGGGGGGTTAGTGAGGATTCACAATGAATGCCACGGGATGTCTTCGTTCAACCCCCGGCTATCAGTAGAAAGTCGGTGGACCCATCTCTGCTCCTTCCTAAAGAGAGCATTTTTAGGGCAATTGGGACTGGATTCCAGAACCACCCAGGTCAAAGAGTCAGCGTTGTGGTTGGACTCCACATAATGTTTGCACATTTTAGTATGGGTCTTTTTGCAACGAAAGTTACTGCGGTGTTCAATGATGCGTGTTTTTATTGGGCGGGTGGTCATCCCAATATATTGCAAATTACAAGGGCAGGTCAACAGATAGATGCAATGTGTTGTGTTGCAATTCGTGTGGTGCCTCAGTTCCCAAATGAAGGTCTCAGATAGCTTGATGGTTTTTTGTGTCAGGGTGAACCTACAAACAACACAAGAGCCGCATGGGTAGTGGCCCGTGACCGGTGGTAGATGCCACAGAGTTTGTTGATTCTCTTTTACAGTTGTTTTGGGCCTGGTGCTGATCAGTATATCCTTCAGGTTCCGTGATCTCTTGAACGCAAACCGGGGTTGTTCTAGAGTCAGGTCACCTGTATTAAGAATCCCCCAGTGGCGTTTGATGGTGTTTCTGATTTGGTTAGACAGGGGAGTAAAGGTGGTGACACAGGTGATAACCTGGTTCTCAACTGGTGCGGTCTCCTGTCTCTCAAGTAGTGCCTCTCGGTTATTGTTCCGAGCCCGCTTTCTGGCTTTGTAGACATCATTTTTAGGGTACCCTCTGTCCAGGAGATTCCTCGATAAGAGAGTGGATTCCTTCTTGTAGTCAGACACTTCGCTACAATTACGTCTAATCCGGAGAAATTGTCCGAATGGTAGATTAGAACGTAAGGCCTTAGGATGGTGACTCTGAAAATGGAGCAGACTATTCCGGTCTGTGGGCTTCCTGTACATAGTTGTCTTAAGGGACCCTCCTTCCAGTTTGATGGTGAGGTCAAGAAAAGCAATTTCTCTCTGGGAGGAAGACATGGTGAAGTGCAGAAAAGGGTTCAAAGAGTTGACCCATTCAAAGAACTCATCAGGGGAGGTCAGTGGACCTGTCCAGAGTATCAAGATATCGTCTATAAAACGCTTCCACATCAAGATGTTCTCACGGAAGGGGTTAGACTGGTGATGTATGTGTTTATCTTCAAACTCTGCCATGTATAGACAGGCCACCGACGGGGCAAAGGTGCTGCCCATGGATGTACCCTGGGTCTGATGGTAGTGTTGCCCCTTTCTTTTGCCTACCGTATTGCCAATCACCTTACCGCGTTTTTGTGTTATAAATAAATTTGAAATACACCTGAACACAGCGAAATGTTTTCCAGACCTTTGGTGTAACATGCCCAGTGCCCAGCCAAGTTACACCGGCTTCCTGAATTCTTTCATAGCGCTTCCACTTTAACACCTTATATGATCAATACGAAGCAATTTCTTCACTCTTTTTGCACTATGTCTATTTTACAGCCAAATCTGAAGGCTCACCCCGATGTACTGACCCGCCGACCACTCATGTGGTATTTAGCCCTTAACCCTTAGGTGAGTCCGGCGTTGATTAGTTCATGACTATGTGTGCCACCTAGGTTTGATAGTACACATTGAGTGTTAGGTGTTGTCACTCACACAATCAAGGTTCGTGATGCCTTTCTGAGCCAACTTGATGTTTACGTAGTTGCCTGCTGTTTTTATAACTTTTTTTATATTCTGTGCTTCCTCACTGATATAGTTTTAGAGTGTGTGTGCACACCACACTGCACGCTGAAACCACCTGGCATGGAGAGGTAGTGACAATTCCCCACACTGCCCCATGCATGCCTCATTATATTCACATTCTGGCGTTGGCAATCCTTGGTGCTTTAATGAGAAATGTACCACTAATTGTGTAATTGCTTTCTTTCTCATTTTCTAGGCATAGGACTTCCCATTGAGGTAAACTGCATACCTATACCACACCATATACATGACACTAGCATGTTATTGAGTTATATTTTCTTCTTTACTTTTCACGTTCTAAGGTCCTGATGAATCGCAGGATACTAATCCAATTGCGAGAAACATGTTGACCACTTATTGTTTTTCAGAGCTCTACATAGGTCACTCTACCTAACGAGGTGACACTGAGTGAGCTCGTTTTCACGATTTTAACTGCAATAGGGGGACCACCAGAATAAAATAGTTTCCGGTACCTCTTACTGCATTTTAACCTTCACCCTGGGCGCAGTTGCCTCTCCGCCCACACACCCACACTTCACCATAGGGCAGTTGGATACAAAAGATCTCCGCCAAAGTGCCCCTCTTTGAGGTGTGCCCGTCGGGGATTGCACCGCCCCCCCGACGAGGAGCAACCGCCGATGATGAAGCATGACATCCTTCGGGGTGTGTGAGGCAAATACATCCAACAAAAGGGATGCCCACAGGTGTTACATATACACCTCTGGTCACGCCAGTTCTTGCACAGCCCTCTGTAGTCTTCCTATTCTCTTCCCACTCCTTGCAGGAACAGTTCAGCCCCCCGTTTTGTTAGCTTGTTCCAGTACCTTGGGGCAAGATAAGAGAAGGCCTTGCACCCAATGCGAGTTTGACGTATTCGGGGCACACACAAAAGGGCTTTGGTACTTGAGCCGAGATTTCGGGACGGCACGTAAGTAGTACATTTTCTTTGAAGATAGCGTGGACCTTTGCCTCTCAAGGCGTTATAGGAGAAGCAGCCGATTTTAAAGTAGGATGGCTTCTTCACAGGTAGCCAGTGCAGTTCCCTCAGCAAAGTCGTGGAAGGGGTACCCGCAGAACGGTTCAAGATTACTCTTGCCGCGGTGGTCTGGACCACCAGTAACTTTGCAAGCAGAGTCTCACCCACTTCTTGCTGACGTTCTTGTCTTAACTTAAAATGTTCATTATCAGGATTTTATTGGGGGTCGAAATGCCTGTTGAGGGCTCTTACTTCCTCATCGTAGTCATGCCGATCTCCTGTGTTGGGCAAATCCTGGAATGTTTCATACAATTCATTGCCCCATGTATAACATTGTGGACCGTGACAGTGCCGTCAGTCTCTCATGCGGCGAGAAAGTCGTTTTCCAGCCGCCCAATCCATTTCCTCTAGCTTGGCGCCACAGTGGCTGGGTCTGCTAATTGACTGAATTCGGGGCAGCCCTGAGAACAGTGTTCTGGTGCTCCCTCCGCCTCATCCTGCCCTTGCACTGACATCGTGACTTACTCCCGCTGTGGAAATAGCGGCGCACTGCAACTTTCACCGCCTGACAGGCAGCCACACCACAGACTCCCACACGCCCTCAGCTTTTGACAGTATGACCCTCACACTTTCATCTGCTTGTGTTCTGTGGACCCACTCTTAACTTCACCTCTACTATAGTCATAGGTCAGTTGGTAATAACGTGGCAGTGCTGGTACCCCTTTGTGTCTTTTTATTTGTGTTTCCTTTTCTTACTTGTGGTATTGGGCTTCCTGAGTCTTTTTGTCCCTGTCTTTGGATTATTATTTTTTTTTTTCCACTGTGGGCAGATGCTTTAGCTGGCCTCGCCATAACTGGCCTATAGGGGGAAGCACAGCCACACTCACTTCAATAGGCACTCCATGGCCTTTGCACCTCGCCGGTTTCATCTGCTCTCTCACCAGCTCACCTCCTAGTGGTGGTGCAACACCGGCCTGCAATCGTCCATGCCCACAGATCGCAGTTCAGTGCTTGGCTCAATGGCGGCCAAACCCGCAGACCGCAGTGCGTTCAGCCAGCCCACCTCTCTCTCAGGGTCAAACCGGATGTGACCCACATGGAAGTGATTCCTCGGCCGCTTCAGTTCGCCGACGTCGGACGCTGCACCAGCCTCACCACGCCGCCAGCTCCGTTGCTCTCTAGAGCATGAAGGCACGCTTCAGCCTTCACGCCTTACTAGACAATCTAACAAACAAGTGATCTGACTTCGTGAAAGAACTAGGTCAATATAAATAAATAATGCCGTAGTCATATCACATAAATACAAGGCTTCTTCCTCTGAGGAAGGTGAAGTATAGCAGGCTAGTACTACCCCGTGAGAAATATGGAAAGAAGAATGTATATTAGGAGCAAAAGAAGGATCAGGTTTAAGCACAACAGCATCCTAGAAAAATCTCACTAAAGGAGATGAGTCATGACATAAAAGAGCTGACAATTCCCAATTCTCTCAGGTAATGTAATGTGCACCAAAATGGCTTCTTTGTAGATTGGAAAGTTCAAACTCACAGATATCAGAGGCTCCAAGAGTTTAACTTGAAGAACTTGAGTGCTGAAGGAAGGCCCAACTGTGGGGACATAGAACAATCAGAAGGCCTGTATAAAGCAACATTTTATTAGCAGTCTTGTAACCAGAACATCACCTTTCAGGAGAAGCGTGGCTCAGTGGTTAGAGGCGGCAGACCCGGAAGCTGAGATCGGCCGTGGACCAGGGTTCGATTCCCGGCCGCCTCGGCGGGTCTCGGGCTCAAAAAATTCCGCGGACTCGACAATTCTCGCTCCGGTGCCTACTCGACTCACGGGGTCACACTCTGCGACTCTGGGCAATAGCTTGCTTAATCTCCACTACGGCCCCTCGCGGCGGGATGCCTGGCTTTCACCTTGTGGATACCCTGCCTGGGTATCTCACAGGGGAATACCAGGACGGGTTCCCTAAGCAAGCGCTTTCACCTTGTGGATACCCTGCCTGGGTATCTCACAGGGGAATACCAGGACGGGTTCCCTAAGCAAGCGCCTTGATACCTTCGGGTGATACGTGCGTATATAAGTCGCAATACATTTACATTTACACATACAGACTTCCCACAAACTTATGTAAAGCTTTAATGGCTGCCCATTGAGATTTTAAAGTGAATAAGGATAGATTTAACTGGAAACCATCCCTCGAAAACTGCAAAACAGAAGAAATAGAACTAGTGGTAGGAGATAAAGAGTGATTAATGCACAATTTCTGAAATGAATTCCAATGCCTGGTTTAGCAGGTCTAAGATAATTTTAAATAGTTTGTGATATATGGAGAAGAATTCCTTTGTTTTCCAAACTCCACCTTTCAACTTCCAGACCAATAGAGAAAGCCTGATCGGAAGATCCAGAATCGAATACCAATAAGTAGATGGCGTTGATGGAAGAATCCAAGGAGGAAGGATAGTCAGACACTAAAGCAGAGAAAACAATGAGCTACCAGGCCTGCAGCGAACTACCACAATAATTTACACTCCCTCTTCCTGAACTCTGTGCAGGAGCTTGGGAATAAACAGCAACAGATGAATATCCCTGGAGACAGAGAAGTCATGGGATGAATGAAACAGTCTGCTTAATTGATCTATTTGAATGTTGTCCTGCCAGCATATATGTACTGTTGAAAGGGATGATAAATGTCCTCCTGCCAAGTCCTCCAACTGCATGCAATGATTTTGAACGAGTCAGTCCTTGGTGATTTATCTACACAGCAGCTACATGCACTTGAGGCTGGAAATGATGCAGCACATACAGAATGTTAATTCTTTCCAATTTAAGTATTAAAGACTCTCTTTTTGGAACCACCTAGCTTAAATTGTGAATCTAACATTGCTTCCAGTGTCAGCGAGCTGGCACGCACTAAAAGCACCTATAGAATTTCTGGGTTTGTCATTAGACCTTTGGACAGATTTCCCGCATCCAACCACCTCTGCAGTACACTCTTTATCTCTAGTGTAACTGGTGCTAATGCTTCCATTGATAAGCCAAGTGCCAATGCTTCTGCAGATGCCAAAGCAGAGTCTATACATATAGTCTGGTCCACTAAATCATTATGTGGTCTTGGACTTCCCCCCACCTTCTTGCTGGGGCCCCATGAAGATTCAACAGGGAAGATAACTTGACACAAAGTTGAATTACTCTGTGCTCTGGAAGAAAAACCTTGTTCATATCCATCCTGAACCTGGTCCATAAGAACTTCAAATCTTTAGATGAATAATTTTGGCATTTTCACTAGATTGTAAATCCATGATGAAGCAGGCATCCCTTTGTCATTTCTCGGCATTGAAGAGTGCTGACAAGGTTTGGCTCAATCAGTTGTCAAGGTATGGAAAGATCAGCACTCCTTGGAGATGAACAAGTGCCAATAATGGAGCCAATACTTTTTTGAAGACTCTCAGCGCTGGCCTGAACCCTAATAGAAGAACCCTGAACAGCCAGTGTTGTTCTCAGATGCAGAACCGCAGCAATCTCTATGGGCAAACTGCAATTGAAATGAGAAAGTATGCATCCATCCAATCAGGCAATGCTAGGAAATTGTCTGGTGGTTTAGAAGAATGATTCTCTGTAGTTTTTCATCTTGAATGCGATATTCCTTAATTCACCCGTTTCAGGTCTATCACCATCCAAAATCTGTCTGTCTCCTTGAGAACCAGGAAGATGATTGAATAGACTCCCTCTCTTTCTGTTTACTGGGAGCAGGAATGAATGCTTGTTTCTCTCTCAGAAAAGCTATCCCTTGCTTCATCACGTTCCTCTTGTTTGGACACTCAACCAAGGCTTCGGCATGCTTTTGAATTCTGATGGAAGTGTACAAAAATGTATCCTATAGTCTTCCTGAACCATCCCCAATACTCAGGCACCTGGCATTGATCTTAATTCATCCAGAAGTGAAGAATAAGACCTTCTACAGGCAATCCTAAGCAATCGTCTATATGGGACTTGGCATAGTTAGAAACATGGATTCTTCTTGGTGACATCTTGTTTCTGCTAGTTGTTTCTATGAGATTTATCACCTTGTCCAGGGACTAATGTCTCCTGGAAAGTTGTCTGAATGAAGATGTTTGTTTATAAGAGCCAGATCTCGACTGCCAAATTAGTAGGAATGTTTCCTCTCTTTTAAGAGCTGATGCCATTTGTTTTCCAGCTCAGAACCAAAAAGGAAATTGCTATCAAACTTCACTCATAATCATTGAGCTGCATCTGGATTCAGGCCCTTCAGTGCAAAGCTATGCTTAGCTCAATCAATCAATTAGGATTTGTAGAGGGCAGCTAATCACCTGTGAGGGTATCCAGGTGCTAGGATCCTGCTACGATCAGTCAATCAGTCAAGTCTTGAAATCCTTTCTTGAATTCCATGTTGAAATCCTTTCTTGAATTCCATGAGAGAGGATGCTGTACAGAGGTGGAGGGGAAGGCCTTCCAGGCTTTGGCAGCGAGGTAGGAGAAGGAGTGTCCTTCGCTGTGGCTTCGATGGATAAGGCGGAATGTGAGCGAGGGGGAGGGAGGTGTAGCGCAGGTGCCTGGAGGGTGTGTGGTATTTCAGGTATTGGTTGATGTATGCTGGCCCTTGATTACGGAGGGCAATGTAGGTATGTATCAGTGTATTGAATTGCCATCTTTTCTGGATGGGGAGCCCGTGGAGGTACCTGAGGTGGGGGATGATGCAGGTCAGTTTGGGGAGGTTGATGATGAGTCTGGAAGCTGAGTTCTCTATCGTCTGGAGTCTCTTTAAGCGTTGGGTGGTGATTCCTGCATTCGTTATTGTAGTCAAGCCGGCTGGTGACTGGGGCTTGGGTAACGGTTTTCCTGGTGTTGATGAGAAGTCATCTAAAGATCTTTTGGAGCATGCGAAGGGTGTGGAAGCACGCAGATGCAACTCCATTGATCTGGCGGTTCATTGTGATTTTGCTGTCCTGCGTGATGCCAAAGTTGCTGGCGTTGTCTGTCGGTTGTTTCCAAACATCAGCACTTTCGTCTTGTCCATGTTGAGGTTCAGGCAGTTGGCCTTCATCCATTCAGCGATGCTTGTCATGCAGTTGTGGAAGATGGACCTGGTAGTGTAGGGGTCTTCTTAGAGCGAGAGAATGAGCTGGGTGTCGTCTGGGTAGGAAATGATATTGAAGCCATGGGTTCTGATGATGTTGTCCAGGGGTAGGTGTTGAACAGGGTGGGGCTGAGGGATCAACCTTACGGGATGCCGCAGATGATGCTCTTGGGTTCCGACGTGAGGGTGGTGAACGCTGCTGACAGATAGAGGAGGATCAGGGATGCAGTGTCTCCCTGGCAGTGATCAGTGGCAGTGATCAAGGCAGTCTCAGGGCTGTCGTTGGCGTGGAAGCCAGTCTGGGAGAAGTCCAGAAGGTTGTTGTTCTCCAGGTGTTCAGTGAGCTGTCGGTTGATGGCCTTCTCGAGGACTTTGGGGTGGAAGAGGAGTAGCAAGATTGGGTCGTAATTGTTGAGACCTCTGAGGTCAGTAGAGGTTTTCTTGAGGAGGGGTCTGACCTCTGTGTGTTTCCATTGATCGGGGAAGGTGGCCGTATTGATGGAGGCGTTGAGAATGGATAGAGGTGAGTTCGGAGCTAATTTGCTTGATTCCAAGGTGTCACAACTTAGCTGTGACAGATGCTCCAACAGCCAAGGGTGAGGTTCTCACTACAGCAAATGAAATATCAGAGAGTGGTTCTAACAGGCAGTCCATTCCCTCCAGTAACTCAGAACATTTGATACAATCTTGAATTGCTTTAAATAAAGTCTTGAAATCTGATATCAATGATTGGAATATATGGACGCTGTGGTTGCCTGCGCTCAATGCCAGGCGAGAGCCCTGATGGACTTCCTGTCTTCATGCTGTTTTTAAAAAAAAATATTTATTTTTTAGTAAGGTGCATCACAACATGTGCCACTACTTGCCTTGGTACAACATCACACTTAATCGGCCTCACGGCCTGCAGGTAATTTTTCTGAGAAATGAACACAGCCATCATGCCAACAACCCGGATCGGGCAGGCGGCCGTCGCATTAGGGAGCCACTGTTCAGACAATCGTTCACTTAGTTCTGTATCTCCGGAGTCCCAATATGAATATGTAACCAACACTTACGTGGACGCATTCTCTCCAAATTTTTACTATTTTTCACAGTGTCCCACTTCCACCCCGTTCCCCCCCCCCTTCGTCACCACCCATGCTCAGAAACAGGAATAGCACTCTATTGAGTTTGTGCAGTCGGCCTCTGGGGGTTCTCCTACATGACTTCCATAACTACATTAGACCCCACCTCCCTCCCCCCCTGCATCTCCTGCTCGCCCCTCCCCCTCCCCCTCTCAAGCTGTGTTGAGCTTAAATGCAGTGTATAGTCTTTAAAATGTTTTTGGTCGGCTCCTAGGCGGGAGCAATTCGCTGTAATTTTCGGACTGCGTACAGCAGTACACCATGTCATGTGCCCATTGCTGTAACGTCGGGGCTGGGCCCCTCATCCAGCACATCGCAACCCTACGCTTGGCTATCAGGAGCCCCATATCCACCATTCTGCGGATTGCCTTTGGTAATTTCTTAGAGTAACCCAGCAGTGCCATCATTGGGCCAGGCGTCAAGTCTGTCTCTACCACTCTCCCCAGTTCTCTAAATATCTCCACCCAATAGGAATGTGTACCCGGACACTGCCAGGCTAGATGCAGAAAATCAGCATTTGGTGCTCAGCATCTCTCGCAAGACGCCTCCTCCCGAAAGCCATATGTGCGGAGTCACTCTGGTGTGTAATAGGCCCTATTGATGAACTTGAAATGGATGAGTCTATGCTTGCCATGTAGCTAGATCTTCCTGGTGTTCATACAACAATAGGTCCACATCGGGTCGTCTATTTGTATCTCTAAATCCCTCTGGCACGCTAGTCGAGCCGCCCTGTATTTGTTTTCCCTGTGCACAATGGCAAGTTTGTACAAAGCTGTAACCATCTTGCGGGAGGACTTTGTCTTAAGCACATGAGACAGCTCAGGCACCTCTGGGGGTTCCTCTAAATTGTCCCCCAGCAAGTCACGCAAGGCCCCGCGCACTCTGTGAAACTGGAATCTATTCAGCAGCGTGCTTCCAGCCACAGCACCCTCTACCTGTTCCCAAGTTCTCACCACTCCCTCATGAAAGAGATCTCCGGCCACCTCCATTGATAGCCTGCGCAGCGCCTTCACCACGACCCTATCCCAACACGGCACTAGCCATCGCGCCCACTCGATCGGCATTGCGGGAGAATACAATAATGCTCCGGCCTGCTGTTGTAATAGCCAATGCCAGGCATGCCGGGTGGTGTTGATGGAGTCCAGGAAGCCAGTTCTGCGATCGACAACGTCAAGTATAGTGGCCGGCAGTGGGGTAGGTTCCGCAAATAGTCTCTCCATTCGTAGGTATGGTATATTCGCTTCCCCGTGTATCCAAGTATGAAGGTTCGCCCCCTGCGCCACCCTATAGTATGATTCGAAGTCTGGGGCCCGAGGCCCCCCATATGGTACGGGAGCGTAAGGATCTTCCACTGTACCCTCGCTTGCTTACCCGGCCAAGCCAACTTCATCATGGGCTGCCGAAGTCTGTGAAAGAAAGAGCGCGGGAGGACACTGGTATGTTTGTAAATAGAAACAATAACCTGGGAAGGACCACCATTTTCATGATCGATATGCGCCCCATCAGTGACAGTGGGAGTCGGGACCAAAGCTCAACATCATCCTCAAGTCTATCTATAGCCGTCCCATAATTTTCCCGGAATACAATATCCGAATCAGTATGCAACATAATACCTAAGTATCTAACGGAGTCAGTAGACCACTGTAGCGGGTATTCCGTAGCAAATTTCGCCATAGCAGGGGTAAGAGGGAACACCAGTGACTTCGCTCAGTTAACTTTCAATCCTGATAGCGCACCAAAGTGGACCACCTCCCTGATAACCAAAGATAAATTGTTCTCAGGATCTCTGACATACAGCAGCGTGTCATCTGCATAGGTTGACACCACTATCCTGTAGGGTGAGAAGCCAATCCCCTCGCTACCATGGTACTCGACGGCGTCAGTCATTTCCTCCCTAAACAATGGGTCTAATAGAGAATAAGGGGGAACCGCCACATGAATGGAGGCAAGGTCCCTTTTGGGGTATCAAGGACCAACAACGACGGAGAATGATCTGAGAGCATGCGCGGCAGCACCACACATTGCCTGACCTGCTCAAGCAGTGGAGTCGAGGCTAGCCAGTAATCTATGCACGTGTGAACATTATGGTACGCTGAATAATGGGTATAGCCACCCTGGTCATTATTACGTGCCCTCCATACATTACATAAATCCATACTAATCATTACACTTTCCAGCAGTCTCGCGGCGGCTGCCGGTTTTCTATTTGGGCCCGCAGAGCGATCCAAATCAGGGTTACGAACCAAATTAAGGTCACCCCCCACAGAACAAGTGCATTCCAATAAGGTTTAGTAATTTTGGCCAGGGACCCAAAGAACTCAGGGTTATCATATTTGGGGCCATATACATTAATTATAACCAAGTCTAGACCCCGTCCTTTACAGTGAGATATGACATAACGGCCTCCTGTGTCTGCGTGCAACTGTGTGAGTGTAAAAGATGCCCTGGGATTGACCCACGTCATCACCCCCCTGGCGTGTGTAGTGAACTCTGCCGAGTTAATATTGCCTATTAGTCCCCTACTGCGTAGAATTGCGCTCGACTGAGGGAGGTGTGTTTACTGTAGGAGCGCAATATCGACATTCTGACTGTGCCAGTAGCTAAGTACTTTCCTAAGCTTCCGGTGGTCATTAGGGCCCTGACATTCCATGTCATAGCCCGCAAACAGCCCACCATACCCCGGGTGTCGCCTGTATCAGTAGTCGCCATCACCGCAACCGACACCCATTGTGTACATAAGTGCGCTGTGTAGTTGTGTGTGGTACAGGCAGAAACAAAAAGCATCTCCCCAAATACCATCCTTCAAAAACATTCCCTTCCCCCCCTCCCACCGCCCACAGCAGACCTCCCCAACTTGATTGTATGTAAAGTCAAAAAGCACCCCATTGTCCCTTTCTCCCTCCCACCCCCAATCCCTCCCCCCCAATTCGCAACAGCAGTGCCAGGCACTCGTGAGCGGAGGTATCTACTCATACCGCACCCCTTCATTCAGCTCCATCAGGTCAGTCTTTGCCTGTCTCACAAGCGCTGAACTCAATGATATGCAGCTCTTTCCCACAGTACAGTTCCTCAGTTCCAGCAATAATAATGTCACTGCAACCCTCAACCACCGGGGGAAACTTTACTCATAACGGACCAACAAGCCACTATCCATCGTCCAACCTCCCCTCACCCCCCTTACGTTCCTGGTGACCGCCACCATACTGCTTCAGTCCTGTTCCTCTAACGTTCCTCCTGCTGCCTCCTCCAGCAGTTGCTTCTCTGGACTCTGCCTCTTTTCCTTCGACCAACCCGTGAGGGCTTGCTGCAGCGCCTTGGGATCCATGAAAATGTGCGAACGGCCTTGTCTATTCCCAGATCACGGAGGACACCTATACTCCTGAGGCGGAAGCCGGGAGAATCGCTGCCATTGTTTTTAACCTTTATTTGTGATACTGTGTGTTTTAATTTACCATCCCCCTGATATTTGAATCTGTGACAGGGCACGATCTGGGCTTCCCCGCGCAGCGGATTCTAACGCAGCAGCGGGTCTCATTTCTCTTTGCCGCCATCTCCCCGGGCCACGCCCAAGCCACGCCCACTATCGCCAGGCCACGCCCCCACTCTGACGTATATAAGTCGCGCTGACTACGAGCGCGCTCAGAGGACACCTATACTCCTGAGGCGGAAGCCGGGAGAATCGCTGCCATTGTTTTTAACCTTTATTTGTGATACTGTGTGTTTTAATTTACCATCCCCCTGATATTTGAATCTGTGACAGGGCACGATCTGGGCTTCCCCGCGCAGCGGATACTAGCGCTGCAGCGGGTCTCATTTCTCTTTGTCGTCATCTCCCCGGGCGATGCCCAAGCCACGCCCACTATTGCCAGGCCACACCCCCTCTCCCCCTATAACCATGTGCATTGCAAGCACACGCAGCGGACGAGTGCAGCGGGCGCGCCGTTTGCGCGCCGAAGGCGCGCCTAAGGCAAGCCCGTCTGCGCCCGTCCGCGCCAGGTCGGGCCGAGGGACTAGGCAGATTGGGGAAAATTACAGCTATACCTCCCTTGAACTCTGTTCTTTACAACATTCGTGCCTCCCCTGCCTCGACCACGCAACACGCGCCTGCCTAACGGCAAATAACATCTACCATCCCCATTTAATCCAGGACACCTCTGCGATCACGTCCCAAGGCTCCTACTCTACCAGTCCTACTCTAAGGCTTAATGCCCTTACACTTCGCTGCCCATACCTTAACACCAGATCTCTGGTAAAACATCAATTAGACATCTTCTTACTGCTTAACTCGGACAGACCGGACATGCTACTTATTTCTGAAACCTGGCTCACCGAGGACTCTCTACCAGATATCCTTGTAGCTCTTCCGGCAGACTACTACATATTATCAGTGAATAGAGAACCAGGAAAGCCTGGGGGTGGCGTCGCCGACATCATCCATAAAGATCACAAGTTCACTACCTTACCCTCCTTGAATCTACCAGACACTGAAAACCTTGTAATTAAATCTGACACAGACAAGGGAACTATGGTTTTGGTATTAATCTATCGTCCACCTAAAACTATGCCTACATTCCCAGTCTCTCTGACCGAGCAAATGGCCAGCTTAGTTGTCAATTATGACAAAGTAATGCTGATTGGGGACTTAAATTATTGGTACAAGGACCCGGAAGCAGGACCTCAGGCCACAGAACTCTTTGAGCTCCTCTCCCAAATGAACTTTTCTCAATCAGTCCTGACCTCCACCCAAGAAAAGGGACATATTTTGGACCAGATCTGGTCATACAATTTCCCATTGTCCACCCCGACGACAACGCCTTGCATATGGTCTGATCATCATTTACTACAATTCTCCTATACTTTCCACTGCCATATAAAGGCCCCTGTCTCCGCTGGGGGGTTAGTAAGGAAATGGAGCTCATTAAATAACCCAGATTTTCTGCTCACCTTGGCCAATTCTATTCCAGCGCCCTCCCCAGACATTAACCTCATGGAAAAAGATCTCACTGACTGGCTTTTGGCGGCTTGCAACGAGCATGTTCCACTTACCAAGTTCTCACTTGCTCGCCGCATGGACGCCCACAGGTGGTTTACAGCAGATCTAAAAAAACTAAAATTAGAACTGCGCCAATTGGAGAGAAAATGGAGACATGGGTACTCTGACGAAGATAGATCATCATACATAACAGCCCGCATGAATTATAAGAATTCCATCCTATCTGCTAAGGCAGTTGTTTTCTCCGAAAAAATCTCGAATGCCCAAAACAAATCCAGAGAAATCTTCAGGGTCGTGAATGACCTATGTAATGATGCCAGAACCTCCCCTTCTCAACCCCCTACTCAAAAGCTGTGTAATCAGCTCAATAATTTTTTTAAGGATAAGATTGCCATTATAAAAAAAAGCATTCCGATCAGCTCTACCACGGCGGATAGAGCGGATATCTGCAGAAACCCGTCCGAATTCGAGGTCATCCCTCCGATGGATCAATCCAGGTTAGCTGAATTGATGAATCGAGTGAAGTCTGGGTCACCCAATGACCCCTGCCCCCCGCATGTACTAAAGGAAGTCTTTTCTGCACTCCCGCTAGGCATACTCCCGCTCTTGAATGTGTCTCTATCGCAGGGAATAGTTCCTAACTCGTTTAAAAACGCTACGTTGGTCCCATTAATTAAAAAACCAGGTGCCGATTCATGTAATCTGTCGAACTACCGGCCCATATCCCTCCTCCCTTTTGGTGCAAAGATTCTAGAAGCCCATGTGGCTAGCTGTATCTCTAATTTCATAGAGACATCTGACTACCTGGAGCCCAACCAAGCTGGATTCCGCCAGGCGCACTCTACCGAGGCAGTGATCCTCGCTGTCCTGGACACAATGAGGTCTAATGCCGATAAGGGCATACATCAGGCCCTGGTGCTCCTGGACCTGTCGGCAGCGTTCGACACGGTGGACCATACCATCTTATTACACCGTGTCGAACAAGCCGGCCTACGAGGCGCGGCCTTCGGCTGGGTGAAGTCCTTCCTGAGAGACCGATCCCAGGCAGTCAAGCTCGGGAACTTCACAGCGCCCAAATTGTCCACCACCTGCGGCATTCCGCAAGGCTCATCATTGTCCCCCCTCCTGTTCAATCTGTACCTTAAACCTTTATTACACTCTTTAAAAAACAGGAGGGTTACAATCTATAACTATGCGGACGACCTGCAGCTTATTTTTCCATTAAACTCAACAGACTCGGTCGAGGAATTTCAGGCTACCATGCTGCACATTCAAGAGTGGATGGAGTTGAACCACCTAAAACTTAACCCCGGTAAGACCGAGCTGGTACTCCCGGGTAGAAGTTCAACCAGCTGGGGCCCTCATTTCTGGCCGTCATCAATGGGATCTCCTCCGTCTCCCTCTTTCTCGGTGAAAAGCCTCGGGATCACCATCAACGCCGATCTCTCTCTGAAAAGTCAGGTGGGAGCAGTGATCTCGTCTAGCTTTTTCCAGCTACGTAAGATTAAGAAGATTGCTCATCTACTTACGTACCCTGCCCTCATTCAGGTGGTCATCGCCTTGGTCCTCTCCCGATTAGATTTCTCTAATTCCATCTATCTGGGCCTCCCCCTGGGTCTGTCTAAACACCTGCAAATTGTGCAAAATCAGGCGGCTAGACTAATTTTTAAAAGCAACGGCAGGAGTTCGGCGAAACCACTGTTGGCCACTCTGCACTGGCTGCCCATAGCCCAATGGGTGACATTCAAGGTAGGCTGCTTGGCCTTCAAGGCTCTCCACGGAAAAAGCCCGAAGTTCATTAACAACCTTATAAACAAACATGAACCGTCTCGCAATCTCTGCTCCGCCCACCTGTCCCTCCTCACTTTCCCCTCCTTCAAAAGGAAACGTCTTGGCAGATGCTGTTTTGCTTATTTGGCCCCTAAGATTTGGAACTCTTTTCCCTTGTCACTCCGTAGTTGCATTAATCTTATGGAATTCAGGGGCGCACTGAAAACCTGGTTATTCAAGCAAGCGCACGGTTAGGTAACGGTTTACCATCCTTCCTCACCATTAGCGCCATGAAACCTCTGGGTGCCCGTGCACTTAACAAATTCTGAATAACATAACATAACGGAGCAGTTTCTTTAGTGGGACAAAATGCCTGTGGGCCTCTTGTACTCGTGCAGTGAAGTCTGGGGATAGTGACAGCTCTGATCCCTCGTACCTCAGCACTTACTTCTCCCTGGCTACCCGCAGCGCTGCGTTCCGGTCACGATAATTGAGCAGCTTCGTGATGATTGGCCGCGGGGGGGAGGGGGGCGGGGGTGCGCTAACTGGGGGCATTGGTCCCAAGGCCAAGGACCGGTGTGCCCTCTCCACCACAAACATCGTTGAGAAGACCCCATACCCCAGCAGCGACAGCAACAGCCTCTCAACAAACTGTTCCATGTTCTGCGTGGGAGTAGTCTCTGGAAGACCGGTGATTCGCAGGTTGCACCTTCGGGAACGAGCTTCCAAGTCTTCCGTCTTGTCCCGCAAGACGCGTATCACTCTGCCAAGTTGTTTGTGGTCTGCATCCAACGTAGTGTGTGCTTCCTCCACCTCAGTTAATCGCTGTTCTGACATATCGAGACGTTCTGCGTGTTTATAGAGTCTGTCATCCATCCTATAAGTAAGGGCGTCCATCTTTGTGCCCAGGGATGTGATGCCGCTCTGTAGAGACTTTCCCTTGGATTTGAGGATGGTGCGTATATCCGAGTCTGAGTCATCACACACCTCGCTCCCTCACCTGTGGTGGCGTCGTGGGATTTTGATCTCTTCTGGTCAAAGGAGAGTTTTGTTTGGGTTTTATCTCCTCTGCCCATGCTGCTCGCTATAAAGCGTGCTCAACAGCCAGAAGTGCGTGGCCCCGCTGTCTTGCCCATCACAGGTCACACGCAAATGAGAGGCAAGCCTGTGCCACGGATCACCTGGCGCCGTGCTAGGGTCCCGTCACCTCAGAAGGGCCTTCTGATGCCTTCTCACCCCCAAGTCTTACAGGGTGACCCACATGACTCCTGCTTCACTCTGCTTGCGGGCGCCAAACATCAGTCCTACGTATGTCAACCACTGATGCAGTAGGGCCCTGCTGTGAGACACACTAAAGACCAGTCCTAGATTGTTCCTCACCCTTAGGGCTGCGTAGGCCTCCCGTCACTGTCACTGCTGCCTCCCTCAAAGCACTCCGGAGTTCACAAGAGGATAGGGGGGGAGGGGTAGGTGGGCACCACCCGTCGTCTCCCCACAACCTTATGACAATGATCAGAGGAGGCCTCAGATTGCACTTGCCCCCTGTACACGCAGCTATCTCCTCACTCCTTATACAGCTCAGTTCACTGTTATCCCCTCGCCCGATTCCACGGGGGCTGCAGGTAGGTTCTATGGGTAACAGCGATGGACCTCCACCAGCCTGGGTCAACCAGGGGAGGTCGCCAGGCACTCCCAGTAAATCTGCACCCGCTCCCCGCTGCGCGAGCACGCCCCAAAGCGCTACTCCAGGGAGAGCCGGACTAGCCAAGTGGGCAGCTCCGAGTGGAGGACCTCGTACTCATCACCTCCAGCTAGGCTCTGCACTCCTCAGGGGTCCGCCGCTCATCCGTGGACAACAGGGCCCCCTACACCAGGGTCCGATTGCTCCCAGCATCGCCGGCAAATAAGTTGCGCAGTTAGGGCCAGGCACCGCGGCCCGGGTCCTATAGTGCAGACGTCCGCCGCACGCAAAGTGACGTCGATCGGCCTCAGCTCTCACAAGAGCGCGGGGATGTGCGGCCTACCATCCGCCGTGCAGCCACACTTGATATCTCCCGCTGTGTCCCTCCACTCGGGGCGCGTGACCCAACGGCAGTGTCCACTTTTCTTCATGCTGTTTTTATTGATTTTCTATAGTATATTTAAACCTCTGTCCAATACAAATCAACAGACTAGTTTAAAGATTTTATTATACTTTTCACCAGGTTCACTAGAACAGTGTACTCATCATTTTAGTTTTTGTTAGTAATGTATGGGAAAACAGTTTTTGCCAACAACAATTTTAAAACCTTGAGAACATAACAGAAAATTCCCTGATAAGTAATTAAATTGATTCAATTGTGTCAGTATAATGGTTGAGAGCATAGCAGTTATAACTCCTCTTCATAGAGTAATATTGTGCCGAGTGTCCCCCCACCCTCCTATTATTTATGCATCATGTAATTGTATTTCACTTGTTGGAAAAGTAGTCAATAATTCATTCTATGAGGATCTTAAGTATATGTTGACGCTCTTCTGTGAGTAAGGTAATGCTGTCAGCATTTTCCCACTGTCCCACTTCTCCTTTCCACTGGTTATGATGGGTACATTCTAGGAACCACCAAACCAGTGCAAGATCAAGAAATGTATTGCCCACCCTCTTGGACCTTTGGTGTCCATACAGGCCCACAAACATGTTTCTATGTTACACAGCTTATTACTATCAATCACATCTTCCAGATCTGTTGCAACTTGTTCCCAAAAGTTAGCAACTGTCTGGCAAGACCACTCCATATGCATACAAACTGCATCAATTAGCAAGTACATGGGGCATTTCTTATCTGCGGTTCTAGCTATTGTATTGATTATATGGGCAGTAAGCAGGGCCACTGGAATTAATTGATTCTGCGAATTCAACTTTTTTAGCATGATTATGGATTTGCCGCAATTATAACATAATTTAAATCTGCTGCATAATCTAAAGATTTTTACAACACACACATTTGTTTCTACCTCAAACAGATCAAAAGTTACTAAAAAGGGGTCACATGTGTTTGCGTTCAGTGGAAGGCCCTTTGCAAAGGTTAACTGATCGTCTTTCAGTTGTTTAATTCTGTAGATGATTGTTAAACTGGTACTAATGACATGAAATCTTTGGCCAGACAGTATTACCAAGTATAAAAATTATAATATAATGAAGTAATACTATCAGAAAATGTGCTTCATTATGCCACATAATTTGGATTTTTATGCCGCATAAAATAGTCAACCATGCCACATAATTTAGTGCTCCCCTACCACATAACATGAGTAGCTATGGATGTAAGATATGTATTGCGTATATAATTGAACTGGGTTTACTTGATTCTGGTATTTCTTGATACCCTATATAGGTGTTCCAGTATTTTTTCCCATTCAGTGCCCCTAAGTTACCTGTCTAATACCTTCTCCTATCTGGATCATAGTGATGGCAGTTTATCCTGCAGCATTGAAAAGAGTGTCTTGTAAAGCCATGATATTAGCTTGTGTCAATTTCCAAATGTGATAAGTAACTGCAGCATTTCTTGAGTTTCTGGTTCTGCCAGGATATCTCCCCGTAATTCCGTTACTGTTTGTGTGAGTGCTTCACACATCAAGAATTTACTTGTGAGAGGCTCTCTTCTTTCACTAGTGTGTCCATAATTCTGTACTTTGCATCTCCATAGCAGTGTTTCAAGGTGACTACACCTGTAACGGTCCATTTGTCTAGTTTTCATAATGTGTAAAATAACCCCCTGATAGTGGGCAAACCCACTAAATGTAATGCAGGTGCATATAGTGGGCCTTGTCCAGTCGTTTTAACTATCCCTCTCAATGCACCTTCTTTAAAGCTAAATTAAACTTTTTGTTAGAAAGGTCCTTCAGAATATTCTTTTCAGCTACAGTTATTCTTACCCTACTGTCTAAAACAGAATCACTCAGAAGGGTGTCAAGCAACCTAGAATTCATATCTTCTAAAGGATACAGTATTATGAACCCCGATATAGCCCTATAGAGTCCTAGGTAGCTGCACAACCTTTTACCTACATTTGTCCTACCTTGCTCTACATAGCGGCTCTGGAGCTGACCTTTTACCTAGTTACTGTTGCAAAGTCATCCTGTGCCCTGGGCACACCCAACTTTTTGCTGACTGGTACTGGTGGTAACTGACTCTGACTGACCCTGGGCTCTGCCTAACCAGGCCCAGGGCCAGTGCTATGCTGAAAGACACTTAGAATACAGTGAAAGCATCTACATACACTAGGGTGCACTATGGTTTAGGGTACCCCTGTGATTTGCATGGCCTCCCCTATAAGGCCCTAGTACATAATAGGGCAGAGGGATTGCAACTACCTTTAAGCCCCTAGTATAGAATAGGGCAGGGTCAGTTTAGAGGCCAGCAGCCCTTTCTGCACTTGCATGTGTGAACTGCTGGCGCCTGAGGTCAGTTTAAAAGCAGCCCTGTGTTGCTTTTAAAATGCAAATTGTGCCCAAACTCGACTTTGATGTTTGGGACACTTAAAAATGTATAAACTACAATGTTTGGGCATGGTAGGTATACCCAGGGTCTCTCCTAGGTGTCCAGGGGGTGGGGGGGTCAGATATGTATAAGGAGAATCCTTATTAAAAGGTTTTTATACACCCTGGGGTTAGTGAAATTGCATATTTCACTCCCCACATTGTAATAAAGTCCTTCCCAAAATTAACTTTTGTGCTCAGAGCACTGTGAAATGAGGATCTACTATATTTTTATATTTTCAGAGCCCCTGAAGTCTTTCATAGGTGTTCAAAGGGTGGGGGGTGGGGGGGTCCTGTGGGTATAACTAGGTTCCTTATAAAAACCTTTTTTTTTAGATGCCCTGGTATTGACGAAATTGCCCAGTACATTTTTCCATTGCAGATTCCAGCCCATAGGTTAACACTGGAAGAGGTTATAAGTTAGTAACTGGAGAAAGAAAAGCCATAAAAATAGGATTTAATGACTACTATTAAAAGGTACGATAATACCCAGTACTGTAAATTATATTAGTCCCCACCCTGCATCAACCGATAATGTAATTGTTTCCAATAACCGTTGAGCAGTCAAATGGGCACAGATTCTGGACAATGGAAATAATTTAGCAAATATTTACAATTTATTAGCTTCAACTTTTTCCCCCCTTATACATACTGAAGCTCCAATAGATGGGGATTTGTTCCTGGAATTACATAAGGGATTTTTTAGTGCAATAGCACCCATGTTAACAAGCCAGTTAAAGTAGATTCAGCAACTGGAAGTAGGAGGCCCGTGGGGAACCATGGTATAGTAAAGCTTGCCGGAGGGCTAAATCTGAACTAATAAACTCAATTAAAATTAAGGATAACAGCTCAAAGGTAAGGGAAGCGTGACAAAGTTACAAGAAAGTTTTCGTGAATGCCAAATCGGCATGGGATTATTTAATCTGGTCAGACATGCTAACAGCAGCTAGGAACAAAGACTCCTGTTTATTTTGGAAATTAGTGGCAAACAAAAACCATAAAGAAAGGGGTACTGGAGAAGTATATCTGGAGGAAAAGACGTGGAGTGATCACTTCACTTCCCTATACGCAGCCCCGGATTCTGAGGTCGAGTGGGATTGCCTCTCAGTGTCTAACCAGGAAGAGAGTATCCTGGAGTTTAACCTAGAGGAAACAATTTTAGCAATAAACATGGTGAAAAAAAGTAAAGCCCCCGGTCTAGACTCCATTCCAGGAGACTTATATAAACATGACCCGAGTGTCTGGGGGCCGTATCTTAATCATTTGTTTAATTTTATAGCTGCGGGAGCTGAAATACCTGCTTCATGGAGGGGGGCAGTAATTATCTGCAAGTACAAAAAGGGGGATAGGAGAGACCCAGCTAATTACCGCCCTATCAGTTTGATAGATATACTGCAAAAAATATATGCCAGACACCTTTTAAATAGAATCCATTTATGGATTGAAGAAGGGAATATACTTTCCAAATTCCAAGCAGGATTCAGAACCAAAATCAGCACAATAGATCAAGTGTGCAGGTTTTGCTGTTTGACCTGGAAATACATTAGTCTAAAGATGGGCCATTTTTATGTGGCATTTATTGACTTAAGAGCTGCTTTCGACCTCATACCCAGGCATCTGCTGTGGAAAGCACTTGAGAAACAGGGATTACCCGCCAACATTATAGAACAGCTAATAAAACTACATTGTGATAACTTCGCTAGGGTAAGGTGGGACCCCGGGGGTGAATTAACGAGTCCCATCCCCATAAAAAGAGGAGTGCGCCAGGGCTGTGTCCTGGCGCCTACCCTCTTTTCCTTGTTTGTTCATGATGTTCCCATTTATTTAAGTAAATGCAGAAATGATTCACCTAAACTGGGGGGAGAGGTTGTGTCGTCTCTATTGTTTGCAGACAACACCATTCTAATATCCCAAACTGCAAATGGTTTACAGCGTCTTCTCAACTCCTTTGCCTCTTATTGTAGTGACAAGGGATTAGAGATAAATGCTAGTAAAACCAAATACATGGCCATAAACCCCCACAGCTCCTTTAGAGGGAATCTGGTTCTAGGCAATCAAAAATTGGAATATGTTCAAAACTGTAACTATCTGGGAGTCTCACTTGATTCCAAAATGCAGTGGAAAACCCACATTGAAAAAAGCAAGCTACTCCTGATTCAGAACAGTCGCCCCATACTAAAAAGGCATGGGGAAAGCCAGAATAAAGCTGTGCTTCCTGCACTTGAGGTGTACTTGCTAAAGCTCAAGCGGCGGCCTTATATGGGGCAGAACTGTGGGGCCCTGCATGTAAAAAATCATTTGAGGTGAAAGAAAACATATTCTACAGATCTCTCCTAAAGATACCTGTGCGTACTCCCACAATCCCGATGATGCTAGATCTCAAGATGAGGCGCACTGATCATCACGCAATACTTAGACCACTAATGTTCTGGGTACGGTTATGGACCACACCGGCACTCCTCCATTATAGGACAGAGTTAGAGGAGTTAAAAGATCTGGATATCTCTAACCGTATTGCTTGGTTCTCACACATAAGAATATGGTTTGAGAGGGTAGGACTGTCACATTTTTGGAAGAGCCCTAATGTATTATCCACTAACTCAAGAAGTACATTAAAAGCTATTTTTTGGGTCTATATGAACGAACAAAGAACCAATGATATATCAAATGGCTCCCTAACCAGAGAATTTCTGTTGTTCAAAGTAGACCATTACCATGAATCCTGCCTGAATGAAGTGAACCCTCCACTAGCTAAAACCCTATACCTCAAATTTAGGTATAGAATACTCTCGTTAAAAAGTTGTGCTGCAAGGTGGAACAAAAACAGTGATGACAAATGCACCATGTGTAATGGAGGTGGGAGGGAGGACATCACGCATGTTCTGTTCTTCTGTCCTGCCTACAAGGCTCAAAGGATAACGTGGATTAAACCTCTTTGTATAAATCTAGGAGTGCGGAGGTGTAGAGATGCAGAAAGAATTCTATTAACAGATACGCGTCAGGTTCTTGTATTTGGCATTAGTAGGTATCAGCTTGCAGTGTATTATATAAGGAAAAAAGCGGGAGAAAAAATATGAATTGTAACAAGATTACTGTTTACATCTGGCACCGATCATGTCTATTGGAAATGTTTATATAGTGTTTTTTAAAAAAAAGTTTATATTTTTTTAAAAAAATTAAACAACAAATACATTTTATATTCTACATTGTGATAATTCGATTAACTAAGACATATGCAATACCTGTATCTAGTGTAGTACTATGTATATAATGGTTTTATAAATATTTTATGACTGTATTTACTGTATCTTTTATGAACTTTTATGATACCTCTTATCGAAATAAAGTTAATTGAATTGAAATGACTCAGTAGCATGGTACCCTGGGGTTAGGAAGCCTCTCGGGGAAGAGAGGTTGCTGGGCTTAGGAATGCCAGGGGAATAGGTTAGTAAATAACACCCTTCAATGGAAGGAGGTGACAAGCTAAAGACACGAGTATCATTTACAACTCTCCTCTTTGAGCCAAGGCAGATGCTAGGCTTATACAAGCATTTGCAACAGGTCTCGCATTAGTTAGAGTTAGAGAATTTGGCACTGTTTATATTTAGCTGGATATGTTTGCTGTTTTGCGTACTGTATGTGTTAGGGAATGGCAGGTTTGTATGTATCGATGGAGTAAGCATGTGTACTATTATTTGTATTGTGTATGTGTATTATATATTATACAAACCTTGACCCACCCCAGAGAACAACTTTGTTCCATGCTCTGACCAGTAAATTATGACTGTGGAAAATCCACCATGCTGGCTTATTTTCTGCCATTGTAAAATTAACAAAATCCAGTTTCATGAATTTACAATATGAAATTTAGCCCAACCATGGTGCCCAAAACCGTCTGTGAACCAGACTCTGTAAAAAAAACATTATGCAATTGCATTACAAATATGTAAAACAAAATCAGACTTTCAATTTAATATTTCCTGAAATGAGTCATCATCACCATAACAATGAATATGTTAGTAGGAAGAACAGCGTAAGTGAAACACTCTCGAGGTTTTCAAGGACCTGCTCATACTATGGGGCATATTAAACCTCATGCTGTGCGTTCGCATTCTCCGCGTTTGTTTGGGTAGTAAACCTCATGCTGTGCATTTTCCCGTCTGTGTGATAGCTTTCATCTATTCTACATTAAAAAAACGAGTTTAAGCTATTAGCATGGTAAATGACAATGCCTTTTATGTTCTAAAATAAAAAAATAAGACATTGTCATTTACAGTGCCAATAGCTTAAACTTGCGTAAATGAGAGACTTATTTGCATTGCAAATGCTTCTTTATACCCTTGTCAGTGCATAATATTCCAACAATGTTGCATCACATTATTATTGACTTTGAATTCATTCCAAAAGTTATTAACAGAATGGCAAATCATGACTTGTGTGTAATTACCAATGCATTTCGGATTATTCCACCCTTCTTCAGGGGCAGCTGTGAACCCAATAATATGCCAATTACCACATTGTAAGGAACGTGACTCGTTTCTAAAATAATCTAGTTCTATCAATGGCATTAAAGAGCGAAATGGCTGGAACAGTGTAGTAAACCAACTCTGCAAATCAGTCATCATGCACTGTAAATATTCAGCACACCACCAGTATGTGCTTAGAACCATGTGCTCAGACACGAACGAAATAGTGCCGCTCCTTGTTTGAGTACCCCAAAAACACTGTAATGACCAAAAAAAGAAGAAAAAGACTACAAAACCCCTGCTACCAGTGCTAATAATTTTATAAAAAAAGAAATGTCTTTCTGATACGGGGTGCAGCATACTACAAGATCCAGCATGCATCAGTAATGCATCAGTAATCTTACTTGTGCACTGAATCGTGCTGCCTGAGTCTCAGCGCAAAAACTTGGAGTGTCCTTGTGCATTACAAGCATACATTTACAGCCTTTGGCCATCAGCCATTATTGGGCATGTCATGCCTCCCTTCCCCGGTGCCACGGCTGGTGCTGGTTGGTATGCAGTGCGCATGCTCCAGGGACAGAATGAGTGATTAGATCTATGTCCTCTCTGTTTACCAACCAGGCGCTAAGATCTGAAGCCATGTGGTCACTGCAGGAATAACTTTTGAACACAGCCATTGGCTCAGTCCTGAAAACATCATCGTCGCTAATGCGCTCCTTCAAGGCGCTAGGCATGTTTTACCCCCCCCCTCTCGCCCTCTGACAGATTGCTTATTATATTTGCACGGATTCAAAGGCTAGAGCGTATCTTCCGTCTGGTCATTTACAGCGCTATGTGGCTGCCGTGGTGCTGTTAGACACTGGGCGCTGCAGCAGGGGGCTGTGACGCCATCAGACTTCAGATTTAAGATCAGGATGTGCCCCTGCTGACACATGCGGTCGAGGGTTCCAGGATTATCCTGATATTTCGTAATTGCATGATATATCGCTTAGTACCCCTGACGAGGATTCAGCTATGTCCTAATTTTCTGGGCTCACGGAAGAGGTGTGTTGCCTGCATCTCGGATATCAGATATGCCCTGGTCAGGTGTTTGTCTTAAAAACCCAAGTGTTCTCGCCAATGTTTGCCCTTTGCAACATTTTTTTTGCAGTTTTATGTAGCGGGAACTCGACCCGAAGGTATTGCAGCGCTTTACATGAGCGCCAGTTATGATACACAAGGACGCATTAGGCACGGGGAGACTACATTCAGATACCCGATGTAGACTTGGGTCAGTGCCAGTAATTACAACAGATCTCCATCCAATATGGCGGCCTACCTCACCAGAAGCGAACATCATCTGTGGGTTTCATCAGCAGAGTGGCATGTCCCCGACCTGCAAGGTTGAAACCTAGCGCTTAGAGGCGGGGCAGAGGGAGGCAGTGCTGTGTGCTCCGTGGATGAATCCAGCGCTCTCGCAGAGCAAGCAAGGGGTTCCATCAGCGGAGTGACAGGCCTCGTCCTGCCAGAGTGAAACCTAGCGCTTAGAGGACGGGCAGTGAGAGGCAGCGCTGTATGATCCGGGAATGAATCCAGCGCTCTCGCAGAGCAGAGGGTTCCATTAGCTGCTGGCAAGCCCCGTCCTGCCAGACAATGAAACCTAGAGCTTAGAGGCGGGCAGAGGGAGGCAGCTCTAGGTGCTGCTCCGTGGATGAATCAAGCGCTCTCGCAGATCAGCAGAGTGGCTGGCCCCTGCCCTGCCCATGCCGAATAATTAGTTTAAGTTTGTTTGGTTTAACTGGAAATCCATCTGAGTTATCAAAAGTTTGTGAACATATTTGTATCACCAATATTAAGGGCATGCACAGTTTTAACTTGCGTGCAATTCTAGAGAGGTCCGGAAACATTTACCTTTGTAATGAGAGAAGCTTCCTAACGGAGGACAGCGAGGGCGCATTCCAGCGGAGCAGCCGTGAAATGGATCCAAAAAAAAGCGAGCACAGTATGTGGGAAGCATTTCGGTTACAAGCCTCGGACCAGCAGACGTGCTCCAGACCTGATGCAGCCGTTTCTATTTTCCTGGAGGGTGGTGGGAGGGACTGGGTGAAAGGCATGAAGAGAGAGAGGACGGGAGAGCGAGGGGCAGAGGGAGAGAGAGCGAAGGGAGGGAGAGGCGGCACAGACATTCCCAGAGCAGAGAGAGTGAGGGGAAACAGGTGGTGCACGAGCACATATGCTTCCAATTATCGCGGCCCGTGTCTGGCCACGATAATTTAAAGCATGTCAGGAAATGCGCATAATAGACACCAATAGGCCAGGGGCCGAGCTATGCGCCCGCCTCTGGCCTACTGGTGTCTATTTTACAGAACAGGAAGCAGTGAAAGGCCAATAGCAGGCCGCAAATGAAAACTCACACGCACAAGCGTGAGGAATTTGCAGGTCCATTTTCAATCCCCCCTCAAAAGGGCTTTTGCGAGCCCTAAAAAAGAATGAGCAGATGCAAGGGGGAGAGACTATAGAGATTACCCATCCTAGGGGTGTGTTCAGCCAGCTCTTTTACCCCTGCTGAAAATTCTGACATATTGAATTTTGGAAGAATAGTGCTTTCTGAGTTAGCATTGCACTTTGGAGGAAGTGGTCATGCTCTGGGGTGTTGCCCTGCAGCCCATTGGACGGGAGTGCCCTTCTTCTTGACCCCAGAGAATACTGAATAAGTATCTGAGGGGGGCAGTGCCTCTCAGATCTGCTTTTTGAAACCTAAGAGAATCAGAAGGGCCCACTCTGAAGAGTTTGATGTGCATTCACCAGGCCCTGCACTCTGATGATTGCGCCTTTTGCACAATCTGAAACTACAGCCTTGTTACTGGTTAACAGAGCTCACCTGGACCATTACCACAAAGAATCCCCAGCCAGGAGTACTACAAGTAGAGTTGTAAGGGTTTTGTCCAAGTGAATTGTGGGAATTGAAGTCCCAAACTTTCAATGACCCTCTTGGAGATTCCAGACCCTTGTATTGTGTGTTGGACACTTTGGGCCTGCAAGAAGAACTTCAGGAAGGAGTTCTAAGGAAATTAAGGCTACTGGAGGAGGCTGCACATGTCTGGGGGGAAATCCTCCAGAAAAGTTGCTAAGTGAGTATTTTCCACTGTCAAAGGCTACCAAATGATGTCCCAAAGTGGCACTGTTGGTTTCTAAGTACTAGAAAGTTACTAATCTTTATAAATCATATCTCTGTTTCCTACTGTGGTGTCATTTTAAAGATAAAAATATGTCCTTGTTCTATAAATTGGTGTTGGAATTTTATTGTGTGTTGTGTCTTAATTATTTACTGAATTGGTGTTTTTAAATGCTTAACATAGATGTTTTTGAGGTTAAGCCTGCCTGCTCACAGCCAAACTACCAAGTGTTGAGCATGGGAATCATTTTCAGGCACCTGTTCTGAGCCCTATAGTGTGTTATAAATGCATATCTGTCACTACTAAGTATCCACTTTCCAACAATTATGTGCAGAATAAATGTTGAGTGGTTTTCTTCAGAAACTAGCCTAATTTATTATGCATGAGGATTCTTAGTATCAATCGTAATCCCCTGCCTGCAGGATTACCATATTCTGTATATTAACTCCATACACAAGTTACCGCTATCGTCATCCTTGGATGACAGACCAACAGTACCATTACACATCTAGGTAGAACCCCTGAGGTTACCTTTCGGGTATAAAAGAACGACTTCTTCTTTGGGCAACCAGCGGAGAAGTTACCATGCTGACACAAGATGCTGCTGAGATTCCTGCACGCAGAACGTACTGCAAGCAGTGGTCTGACATCCCCTGTGGGGTGTCCAACTCGAGAACAAGACAGGCTCCTTTGTTCTCTCCCATCAGGTAATGGGGTTGGGTCTTTCCTAGGGGATTCTTGGCTTTACAATGACATACATGCTAGGGAAACTTAGATAGGGTCCACATAGTAGGACTACGCATGAAAACTGCCATGCATCTATATGCCTGTATATATTCCCTGTTTTAGCACCATGGTAGAATTCTACCTTTTATTTACTCTGTTGGTGCTTGTAATCTTATACATCTGTTTCTGTCTAATTATTGTCACAGCAAACATGTTTTATACTAGAATGATGCTGGTTCAATAAATGCTTATTGAAAATGGCCCCATTGTTTATTCTGTGTATCTCTCTGAGACTAAGTGAGCATGTTTGACTGAGCGAAAAGTGCTGTACTGTTAGCACGATCCCTGACGTATCAAGGGTTGTCATGTTCGATAGTTGCCAGAAACAATTCACACCTTGCTAAGGTTAGGGGGCTTATAGTGGCACTGTGAGCTAGCTGGTATAAAGGCTAACATGTCCTTTGGGGGTGTTTGAAATCAGTCTGGGCACCAATCCCTTAGTTTATGTTGTCTAAACTCACAGATCCTATATTGATTTATAGGAACTACACGACAATAGAGCCTGGTTTAGATCTTGGTAGATGGGTTACTCTCTCACATTGGTGGCAGATATCACATCCACCGAAATATAAACCCCATAGGATATACTGGTATTTATATTTCAGCAGACAGATATCCGTCACCGTTGTGACGGAGTAACCCACCCAACAAGATCTAAATCTGGTCCATTTCTTGACATGATTCTCATCATACGTGTTTTGTTTGCATCCTGCCATTTTCTAACAACATCCAACAGATGAGAATGAATAGGAACTCCCATCATAGGAGTCCTTAGACATCGACACAGCAGAGTCTTTTGAAGAGTTCCGACCTTAAGCCTCAGTTACGCAAAATCCCATATTTTACCTAACATAGGATAAGATGTCTAGTAACATATCTTTACAGAACTAATTCCAGTTTTGCTTTCCCTGCTGGGGAACATCATCACTCTCCCTGGATTCAGACATATCAGTGTATGCTAAATCATGATTTGGAACACTTATCATTGGAGAAAGTTCCTTGTTCTCTTCTAAGTATGCAAGGGTTTATATTTGATTAACCTCTTAATCCTGTAATCATTCACATTCCCTCTACCCTGTCTGGATTTCTTTGGTGACAAAGTCCTGGAAGATTCTGAGTTTGGAGTTGGATGCGTCCTCTTGAAAGCCTGCCCATCTAGAATGGACATTGGTTTGCCTATTGAACAATTAACAATAGGTCTTAAGAATCTGCAAAACTAGACCCCACGCAAGTGATATTGTCATGATGTGTGGCACATGCTTACCTGCATACGTCAGGCAGGCCCAGAGACACCCTCCTCCAAACTTCTGTTGCAGAGGTGGTCAATTTAAGAGTGTGGATGCTGTTGGCGCGAGGCTTTGCAGCTGTCACACATGCACTTCCTGAGATGCACAAGTGGAATCGGACAGACTACTTGTCCCAGAGCGCCACACGACTCTCACAAGACCTGCATAAAGTATACGTTTCTTATCATTCGGTGTTTAATGCTAGGTAATCAAGATGCTCAGCTGCTGCAGCCGAATCCGTTTCCATGAGACTGCATGTGCATCTAGAATTAAGACTTACTTGATACAGAGAAGAATTATAGGATAACTTTAGAGCTCTAATTAAGAGTCACACAGTACTGGGGACACAATAAAATCTCATGTGATTTTACTGTTCTGGTGATACAGTAAAATAACATGTGATTTTACTGTGCCACCTTATAAAATAACCCTAAAACTGAGCAGTTACGAATGGAAGCCTATGAAACGGAGAATTGTTGTGTGTGCAATTTTCCCAGTCACAAAATCACACCAACTGCACTATTCCATGTTATTTTACTGTATAAATGTACTATCTCCTGTAAAGAGGTGGTAATTGTATGTGGGGATCTGTGGGTGGAGTGGGGATGGGAGAGGGTGGATGGGTTGCAGGGGAGAGAACACAAAGCTTTATACTAGCGGGGAGCATTGTATGCTTCTCCCTGATAGAAAAAGCCTCATGTGATTTTTCTGGATGCGTCTGCCAGCTGTAAAACCCGGGTCAGGTTTTACTGGATGTATGACGTTACAACGCACACTGTTACAACGCATACCTTTACAACACATTTTTTACAACGCAACATCCATTACAACGCATGCCATTACAACGAAGTTGTTAAAACTACATTTACAACGCATTCCATTACAACGCATAATACCTTTACAACGCATACCATTACAACGCATAACATTACATTGCATGTTTGGTAAGTATTGGATAGTGTAGGGGTAAAAATTACTATTCTAACTTCAGGAGGTGCAACAGTAGGGTAAGTGTTGGATAGTGTAGGGGTAAAAATTACTATTCTAACTCCAGGGGGAGCAACAGTAGGGTAAGTGTTGGATAGTGTAGGGGTAAAAATTACTATTCTAACTCCAGGGGGTGCAACAGTAGGGTAAGTGTTGGATGTTAATGTTATGCGTTGTAATGGTATGCGTTGTAATGACTGAGTTGTAATCGACATGCGTTGTAGTGTCATGTGTTGTAATGGTTGCGTTGTAATTGCATGCGTTGTAATGGATGTTGTGTTGTAAAAGTTTCGTTGTAATGGTAGTGCTTTGTAAAAGTTGCGTTGTAAAGGTTGTTTCCCGGTTTTACTGGCCTTGTTAAAACCCTTACAACTCAAAATCAGGCGCGCACAATTAACACCTAGAAACATGTAATCAGGGCTGGGAAATCAAGGGTTTAGACTATGATTTGCACACTGGTACTGACGTCATACTTTCCAACGATTGTGAATGTTACTATATTTATTAATAAATTAGAGGAACAAGAGCAATCCTCAACTTTCACAGACTTTGTTTATATTACTTTTGAAGCACAAATGGTATTACGGTATAGTGAGTGGTAGGGAGGTGAATGTATATTGGCAGAAGGAAGTTCACAACACTGATGCGCATCCATGATGTTACAGATGATGAACTTGTTAGCTTGACAATCATTTGGATTAAAGGCTTGAGTCATAGATCACCAAAGGTAGTTATTTTTTATTGAAATAATCATTACTATTCAGGTTATTTCACTGCAGTGTAGGTTGTACCAGGCTATAAATACAGACATAATGAGGATATCCAGGGTTTCTCTACATTGACGATAGAGCTTGTAAACATTAAAGCACACAGTTTGTTTCTATGGTATGTTTTGGAAGTCACCATGAAAGATTTTTTTGATTCAAATCCCTTCTTAAATTTGAACGTAGATAAGACTGAGCTGCTACATTGCAGAGAGTCTTCTATAATTTGTTCCCACTTTATATGGCTTTCAGAATTGGAGTGAGTAGGAAATCCTGAACCAATCATGCATGTTTCTATACCTTTTTTACAGGTGTGTGGTTGTGTGTGTGGTTGTGTGTGTGTGTGGTTGTGTGTGTGGTTGTGTAAGCAAGAGTCAGTTTTTTAGCAAGAGTCAGTCAGTCTTTTAGTGAGAGTCAGGCTTTTAGCGAGAGTCAGGCTTTTAGGGAGAGTCAGTCAGTCAGTGAGAGAGAGTGTCAGTCAGTGAAAAGAGTCAGTCAGTGAGAGAGAGTCAGTCAGTGAGAGAGTCAGTCAGTGAGAGAGAGTCCGTCAGTGAGAGAGACTCAGTCAGTGAGAGAGAGTCAGTCAGTGAGAGAGTCAGTCAGTGAGAGAGAGAGAGAGTCAGTCAGTGAGAGAGAGTCAGTCAGTGAGAGAGAGTCAGTGAGAGAGTCCGTGAGAGAGAGAGAGTGAGAGAGTCTGTGAGAGAGAGTGAGTCAGTGAGAGAGAGAGTCAGTGAGAGAGAGTGAGTCAGTCAGTGAGAGTGAGTGAGTTAGTCAGTCAGTGAGAGTGAGTCACTCAGTGAGAGAAAGTGGGAGAGTGAGTTTGTGAGAGGGAGTCTGTGAGAGGGAGTCTGTGAGAGAGTATCTGTGAGAGAGTGTCTGTGAGAGAGAATCTGTGAGAGTGTCTGTGAGAGAGTGCCTGTGAGAGAGTGTCTGTGAGAGAGAGTCTGTGAGAGTGTCTGTGAGAGTGTGTCTGTGAGAGTGTGTCTGTGAGAGTGTGTCTGTGAGAGTGTGTCTGTGGTGTCTGTGAAAGAGTGCCTGTGAGAGAGTGTCTGAGAGAGAGAGTCTGTGAGAGTGCCTGTGAGAGTGTGTCTGTGAGAGTGTGTCTGTGAGAGTCTGTGAGTCTGTGAGAGAGTGTCTGTGAGAGTCTGTGAGCGTGTCTGTGAGAGTCTGTGAGAGAGCGCCTGTGAGAGTCTGTGAGAGAGTGTCTGTGAGAGTCTGTGAGAGAGTGTCTGTGAGAGAGTGTATGTGAGAGAGTGTATGTGAGAGTCTGTGAGAGAGTGCCTGTGAGAGAGTGCCTGTGAGAGAGGACCTGTGAGAGTGTGTCTGTGAAAGTGTGTCTGTGAGAGTGTTTCTGTGAGAGTCTGTGAGAGAGTGTCTGTGAGAGTCTGAGAGAGTGTCTGTGAGAGTCTGAGAGAGTGTCTGTGAGTTTGTGAGAGAGTGTCCGTGAGAGTCTGTTAGAGAGTGTCTGTGAGAGTCTGTGAGAGAGTGTCTGTGAGAGTCTTTGAGAGAGTGTCTGTGAGAGTCTGTGAGAGAGTGTCTGTGAGAGTGTCTGAGAGATTCTGTAAGAGAGTCTCTGTGAGAGTCTGTGAGAGAGTGACTGAAAGATTCTGTGAGAGAGTGTCTGTGAGAGAGTGTCTGTGAGTGTCTGAGAGAGTGTCTGTGAGCGAGTGTCTGTGAGCGAGTGTCTCTGAGCGAGTGTCTGCGAGGGTCTGTCTGTAAGAGTTTGTCTGTGAGAGTCTGTGAGAGAGTGTCTGTGAGAGTCTGTGAGAGAGTGTCTGTGAGAGTCTGTGAGAGAGTGCTGTGAGAGAGTGCCTGTGAGAGTGTGTCTGAGAGTGTGTCTGTGAGAGTGTGTCTGCGAGGGTCTGTCTGTAGGAGTCTGTCTGTGAGAGTCTGTGAGAGAGTGTCTGTGAGAGTCTGTGAGAGTGTGTCTGTGAGAGCCTGTGAGAGAGTGTCTGTGAGAGTCTGAGAGTGTGTCTGAGAGAGTCTGTGAGAGAGTGTCTGTGAGCGAGTGTCTGTGAGCAAGTGTCTGTGAGAGTGTGTCTGTGAGAGTGTGTCTGTGAGAGTGTGTCTGTGAGAGTGTGTCTGTGGTGTCTGTGAAAGAGTGCCTGTGAGAGAGTGTCTGAGAGAGAGAGTCTGTGAGAGTGCCTGTGAGAGTGTGTCTGTGAGAGTGTGTCTGTGAGAGTCTGTGAGAGTCTGTAAGTCTGTGAGAGAGTGTCTGTGAGAGTCTGTGAGCGTGTCTGTGAGAGTCTGTGAGAGAGCGTCTGTGAGAGTCTGTGAGAGAGTGTCTGTGAGAGTCTGTGACAGAGTGTCTGTGAGAGAGTGTATGTGAGAGAGTGTATGTGAGAGTCTGTGAGAGAGTGCCTGTGAGAGAGTGCCTGTGAGAGAGGACCTGTGAGAGTGTGTCTGTGAAAGTGTGTCTGTGAGAGTGTTTCTGTGAGAGTCTGTGAGAGAGTGTCTGTGAGAGTCTGAGAGAGTGTCTGTGAGAGTCTGAGAGAGTGTCTGTGAGTTTGTGAGAGAGTGTCCGTGAGAGTCTGTTAGAGAGTGTCTGTGAGAGTCTGTGAGAGAGTGTCTGTGAGAGTCTTTGAGAGAGTGTCTGTGAGAGTCTGTGAGAGAGTGTCTGTGAGAGTGTCTGAGAGATTCTGTAAGAGAGTCTCTGTGAGAGTCTGTGAGAGAGTGACTGAAAGATTCTGTGAGAGAGTGTCTGTGAGAGAGTGTCTGTGAGTGTCTGAGAGAGTGTCTGTGAGCGAGTGTCTGTGAGCGAGTGTCTCTGAGCGAGTGTCTGCGAGGGTCTGTCTGTAAGAGTTTGTCTGTGAGAGTCTGTGAGAGAGTGTCTGTGAGAGTCTGTGAGAGAGTGTCTGTGAGAGTCTGTGAGAGAGTGCTGTGAGAGAGTGCCTGTGAGAGTGTGTCTGAGAGTGTGTCTGTGAGAGTGTGTCTGCGAGGGTCTGTCTGTAGGAGTCTGTCTGTGAGAGTCTGTGAGAGAGTGTCTGTGAGAGTCTGTGAGAGTGTGTCTGTGAGAGCCTGTGAGAGAGTGTCTGTGAGAGTCTGAGAGTGTGTCTGAGAGAGTCTGTGAGAGAGTGTCTGTGAGCGAGTGTCTGTGAGCAAGTGTCTGTGAGAGTGTCTGTGAGCGAGTGTCTGTGAGAGTGTCTGTGAGCGAGTGTCTATGAGCGAGTGTCTGTGAGAGAGTGTGTGTGAGAGATTGTCTGTGAGAGAGTGTCTGTGAAAGTCTGTGAGAGTGTCTGTGAGAGAGTGCCTATGAGAGAGTGTCTGTGAGAGTGTGTCTATAAGAGTGTTTCTGCGAGAGTCTGTCTGTGAGAGAGTGTCTGTGAGAGTCTGTGAGAGGGTGTCTGTGAGAGTCTGTGAGAGAGTGTCTGTGAGAGTCTGTGAGAGAGTGTCTGTGAGAGTCTGTGAGAGAGTGCCTGTGAGAGAGTGTCTGTGAGAGAGTGTGAGAGAGTGTCTGTGAGAGTGTGTCTGTGAGAGTGTGTCTGAGAGCATGTGAGTCTGTGAGAGAGTGTCTGTGAGAGTCTGTGAGAGAGTGTCTGTGAGCGAGTGTCTGTGAGCGAGTGTCTGAGAAGGTCATTCAGTCCAGGTTTTATCTCTGCCTTCAAAGATTAGTGGCCTTGCTGATCCCAGCATGCAATCAGGGCTACATGTACCAGAATGCCAAGCATAAATCTATACTGGATGAGCTATTCATGCGCTGGCCAGGAAAACTGGAGAGCTCTGCAAGCGGCACCCAGCAGAGGTGTGCTCTCTCCTTACAGGTATAGGCTGATCGTGCTGGTATCTCCTCGCTGATGTTCAGATGGGGTTCACCAGTGTGCACCTATCCATGCACAAGGATGCGTGCTGGCAACATTTGCGCTTATCTCAGTGAGGCTACGGAAACAAATGTTAAAAATCAACATGGAGGGGAGCAGAAATGATTTTAATCTTCAAAAAGGGAGATAGGAGTGTTCCTTCTAACTATTGTCCCATTTGTCTTTCAGACATTTTGCAAAAAATCTTTTCGAGGCACCTTTTATTTCGTATGAATCAGTGGATTGATGAGAATGAGATCTTTACCAAATTCCAAGCAGGTTTTAGACGTAACACTAGCACAATTGACCAAGTGTTCAGATTTTGTTGTATTTGTTGGAAATATGTTTTTTTATTAAAGGGACACATTTATGTAGCTATTGTTGACCTTAGGGCAGCTTTTGATTTAGTTTTGCGGGATCGTTTATGGGATTGTCTGTTTACCCTGGGATTACCAGCTTGTTTACTCGAGCAGATTAGAAGATTGCATAATAACAACTTTGCAAGAGTACGCTGGGGTCCGTATGGGGAATTAACCAAACCTGTTCCAATTAGGCGGGGAGTCCGCCAAGGGTGCGTGCTGGCCCCCACTCTCTTTTCTTTATTTGTCAATGATATTCCGGCTTATTTAGAAGAGTGCAAAAACGATTCACGAAAGTTGAATGGAGAGAGGGTTCCCGCACTCTTATTTGCGGACGATACCATCCTGATCTCGCAAACCCCGACTGGTCTGCAAAACCTTTTAAATTCCTTCAAATTGTACTGTGATAAGAAGGGATTAGAAATAAACACAAAAAAGACCAAATGTATGGCCCTTAATCCCCACAAATCTTTTAGGGACCACTTCTTTCTTAACAGTCAAAAACTGGAACTTGTATCAAATTTTTCCTACTTGAGTGTTTCTCTAGACTCCAAAAATTTTTGGAAAACGCAAATTGAAAAAAGTAAAATTATTTTTAATCAGAGCACCCTACCGATTGTAAAGCGACATGGGGCTAGCTTAAACAAATCTATTACACCAGCACTGTGTTTAAATTCAAGGCCCAGGCTGGTGTCTTATATGGTGCTGAAATTTGGGGCATGAATGCGGGGAATCTTTTTAAGAAAAGCGAGAATAACTTCTGTAGAAGTATTTTGAGATTGCCCAAACGCACCCCACTCCTACCCCTTTTCTTAGACTTAAACATGAAGCGTACGGACCACCTTGCAGTACTTCGTCCACTCTTATTTTGGGTTAGACTATGGAGTACTCCAGAACTTGAAGATTACAAAAATGGCATTCTAGAAGTGAAGAACCTTGATGTTTATAACTCCAATCCTTGGTTGAAGCATGTAAAAACTTGGTTCCATCGAATAGGCCTTATCCATTTCTGGGAAGATCTGGCATGTCTGCGACAAAGTTGCAAGAAACATGTAAAGGCAAGATTCTGGTCCTATTTTTCACATAACTCCTTAAATGACCATCCTTGTGGTTCTATTACTAGTAGGTTTCTTGCTTTTAAAGTCTCACCACAATTTGAGGAGTTTTTAGATGAGATACAACCATCACTCGCAAAAAGTCTGTACCTAAAATTTAGATATGGAATACTTAAAACAAATGTAGTTTTAGCAAGGTGGGAAATGCACACAGGGCTAATGAACAGTTCGAATTGTACATGTTGTCAGTTAAATTCAAGAGAGGATGATAATCACATATTGTTTTTTTGCACCACATACGACATAGCAAGGAGACGATGGATCAAGCCCTTATGTAATGCCCTAGGCATTCGCTCGTATGTGGAAGCATATAGGATCATCAAAACTGACACTAGTCGTCTTACTGTGTTCTGTGTCAGCAGATTTCTACTGCTTGTAAGCTATTCACGTAAGAAGCGGGGTTTGGAGCTGTAGATGTTTAGTTGGGCGTATACTGTGTAGAGGTTAGGCTGTTCTGATTGTTTGAGGAATACTGTTGAGTCACTTTATAGGATCATTCTCTCTGGTGCCACCTAAAAAGTTTTTTAAACTTTGTATTTTAACTCAAATTTTATATTTTATGTGCCTTTTTAATTGATGAAGTGTATTGTATTAACTGGATGAATGGCATCGTATTTTTGCTTCCCAACAGCATACTATGTATTATTTTTTGTATTCGCTGTGTAAAATGTATTGTTGTTCTTATATGTATCTTTTATGGCCAGAATGTGCCGAAATAAAGATCAAATGATGATGAAAAATCAACATGTGCTTACAGCTATACTGGCAGCCCAGTAGGTTGATCCACTTGCTGCATGATGATGGTCATAAAAATTTCAATGGTTCGGTACAGTCCCCCATACTGGCAGTGTTATAATTACGTTTACTGCACTCACACGTGTCTACAAATACTGGTGAAGCACAGGGCTTTGGTTCACATGTTTAAACATCCTAAATTACATAGACAGTGCTTCTTGGAAATAAATCAGTTACACTTTTTGGCCACTCCTCTTTTATATGACCCCCTCCCCTTGTTCATACCACTTAAAAACACTGAACCATAGTGTTTGTGGGGTGCCAGAGACTATTTTTGATCCCAATCCAACCCTGATGTAGGGCCTTTGCCGATTTTTAAACTTCAACGAATGGCCAGCATTTTTCTTTTGGAAAGGGGGCAGCCATTGGGAGCCAGTGTCAATGCTGGGGCCCTTTGAATTCATTCCCGTGCTTTTTTCGGGCTCAGCTAGTACTTCGGCTCTGAGCCACGCAGACCCTGGGCTCAGCTCTTCAGATGAATTGTGTGGTTTACGCACCTCTATTCAAACACTCAACACCGCCAAGCACCTTGTATCAAAGGCATGTGTACTTATTAATACATGTGCACGTCATATGCGTATCAAAAACAGTGGAAGAAACTAAGGATCTCAATACTACTGGCAACCACAAACAATGGGAGGACATACGAGAACGAACAGCTTTACCCATCACGTACAGGAAAGAGAGATGCTACACTACACCCTATACAAATGGTATAACTCATCCGAGCAGTTATATATATATGTGATTACACCAAATGTAATTTATTTTGGAGAGAGAAACTGTGTGTGTGTGTAAGTGTGTGTGGGTGTGTGTGTGTGTGTAAGTGTGTGTGTGTGTAAGTGTGTGTGTGTAAGTGTAAGAAGGTGGGGGTGCTTGGTTCACTTCATGTTTCGTGGACATGTCGAAATTGGGTAACTTTTGGAATGCGGTCCTGTTAGTTAAAACTCAGAAAATTGGGAGGAAAATAGATGGATGTCCAGAAATCTCTTATCTCACGAGTTGCAGTGGACGGTATGGACGCTTCGCATCCAAACGCTAGAAAAAGAACTTTGTGTTTTCTTTTAGACACCGGAAAAGGGATACTGTCCCCGAGGACAAGGATTCAGCGTCTCCCTTTGCTCACTGGACCCAGAGATTGTGGGATCTTTCAGGCCACAAAAAAATAGCCTACGACTTACAGAGGAGCGCACAGAAACTCAACTAACTATGGACTCCAGCGCTAATGTACTTGAATGGCAATAGGTGGCGTACATGCCCAAAAAGAGTTCGAGCCTTGCTTTAAAATAACAGAAGAGAGCGCTACTTGCTGTAGGGCAAGATACTGGTGATGCGGGCTAAAAACAGATTTATTAGTGTGATGTATTCCTATAGGTTCTGTATCGATACCCCTATTCCTGACCCTATTCTGGTTAACAAGTTAACTAGCAGCCATCCCATGATGCAGAAAACCCCCATGATGCAGAAACCGTTATCTGATTAAGCCACACTACGGCACAGGAACGTGTTATCTGATTAGGTCATAACGCTTGCAATCTAATTAGACAAGCGATATTCCTCCAGCCCCTGATAAGGCATACGGAGTTCTCAAAACAAATCAAACCTATGACAACCTGGGAAAAACCCTGCGGCCATTGTTTTGATTTCATCGAGAACTTCAGCAAAAGAATGTGCTAACGACCAAGTCGTATGACATCCTTATTGACGTATCTATGTCCATCCTTACGTCAATCTCGGCACCTTAAAGGTATAAATATTACCGATATTGCCCTATGCAAACACACGCGGTGGTGACGACATCGGAGCAGCCAGACTTGCCGAAGCCCAGAGCAGAGCAGACCCCGCTGGCGCAGCCCCGCCTTCCTGACGCGCTGAGAACGACACGCTGTCTTTCTCCTGCCGAGAAATCCAGCACCGGCGCTTCCGGGTAGCCCTCGCAGGCAGCCTGGAATATCGAGACCAGAGAAGAGAGATACCATCCCTCATTCATCCTAGATTCCAGGTACAGAACTGAATAACCCCTCTCAGAGAATTCTTTAGTCAGTCACTTGGCAAAACAAACTTAACTTAAACTGTAACTTTCTATTCCCGCCCACGTATTAGGCTTAGGTCAGGTACACGGGGTAGGCGTAGTTAGAAACACCAGTTGAGTACGATTAGTCAAATGTATATGTGTATGTATCTATTTTATTCATTTTAAACCTTCATATGGCTTAGAAACCATATCAATGTTTTTACAGTATTATTTTATACTTCTGCTTTTAATGTATGCACTTTACTTAACCATAAGTATTGCAATAATATCGATCCATTTCTCTTGTATGAGAAAAGAGACTGATCAATAAATAACATCTTTTATTGAACACGCCCGTCTCTTCCTTTTCTCTACAATCTGGTGAGACAAAGAATGCACGTACTGACTGAGTAAATAAGTCGTCTTGTTTTCACACGACTCTAGAGATACACTCTTGATTAGGGGAGAGCAAAGTTGTCATGTTCTATGGTTGTCAGAAACTAAATCCCTTCTTGTCTATCCAGGGAGGTTCAACTCCTCCTTGCCTATTCGAGAAAGTTTCTAGTGAACTCTGAGCTAGCTGGCAAACCCAAAACTTTAAGTCTAATATCAACAGTAGTAGACCTAGTTAACGTCTGGTCTAGGCCTATACTATTGAAGGTATTATTCCAATGCGCAGAGCCTATTGGGATAATAGGAACTACACTACATGGCGCCCAACTCGTTTGGATAAGGCGATAAAACTAACGTAAGACATTTAGAGTAACTCAGTCGTGCTTTCTCACTCAGACCCCTTTTTTCCCATAATACTCCAAAGACGTCTGGAGTGGGTGAAAGGTTATATCCGCCAGACCTCGCAGGAGGAAACTCCTATGTATGGTTCTTGGTTTAGTCAACGTTGAAGGATACACTGTTCCAAAATATTGTGCATCTAATCTTTGTTTCCATAAGAAACCTGATCTGCAAACAAAAGAAATAACCTTCCTGTCGGAAAAATGGTAGACAGTGATGATGAAAGAGAGACAGTTAGAATAGCAACTGAACTCGCAGCAGCTGATACTGCTATACAAGAAACAGACCCGGATATAATACTCATCCCGGTCATCAAAAGAAAATCTATAACCTTAAAACTTATAGAAAATGGACTGACACCTAGAGGTGGCACAGTCATATTCGTAATTGAGGCACACGAATATCGGCAGACAGAGGTATACTATTCATGGATACATTTTCCAGCAGCAAATGCTGTAACAAAGTACTTCCACTATTACAAAACAGAGGAACCTCCTGATGCGTACACTCCCTTCGAGGAGGTGGAAGTACCACTTAAATTTCAAGAGCACCTGCTCTTATTTAATGGCGCCCTAAAACATAATAATCACATCACCAGGCTCGTCCTTTAGGTAGACCAGGAGCAACGTGGCCGGTCCTAGCCGGATACACACCACATCCAGACTTCGAAAGAATGTCTGCAGCAGATCTTTTAGTACAACTAAAACAATTAATAAAAATACATAGACAATTAGTCCAATATGTGATGCGGACTTCAACAATCCAACCAGCAATTAAAATTCCACAGCTGACCCCTCACCAGGGGAACACAAATAAAATTACACCACAGAACATACAGTCCTGCCTAGGTAAAGTACCAGCTAAACGGGAACAAATACCATTCTGGTTAGCACAGAAAATCACCCAAATAGAGGCGGTGTTTCCAGACACCACCCCGTTAGAAAAACACAGGATTCTGACTATCTGTCTTCCAATGGGAATCGCACCACACGTGGAGGACTGTGACACTTGGGGTACAGTCTTTGCTTCCATTTATACAAAAACACATGGTGTTCCATCCATCTCGGTAATACCAGATGTGCTAAAAACAAATTCAAGACGAATACGGTCCAGAACCCGCTTTAACTCTTGGTATGAAATTACTAAAAGACTTCAAGTAGGTCTCGGCTATATTATTAGCCAACATAAAGGGAGAAGCAGCAAACGTGGCGATCCGCCAGAGGTTAAAAGAGACAGATATAGCAGACCAACCAGCTGAAATTGCCAGAATCATAGAAAAATCCTATGAGGAACTAGGTAGAGATAGTTTAGGTGGAATACCAGTAAAACCACAACTGATTGAAAGTCCTGAAAAAATATTTTTTAATAATAATTCAACATCACAAAAAAGAGCTGGGATGGAAACAAACAATCCAATCCTAAAGAAAAGAAATTCCAGTCCAGAGGAAGGTCTCCTCGGCGGAGAGAAAAATCTCCGAACCAAAGACACAGGTCACCCCAAAGTGACCCCTCTGGGAAAAGATATAACCTTAGAAATAGGGATAATATAAAAAAGCCTGATAGATATCAAGACATTGATACACGTCCCTCTCAATCTTTTCAGACTTCCTCGCAGAAATCGGAAAGAAGAGGACGATCAGAACAAAGAGAAGAGCACGTCAAGTCCAAAGACAAGGAACCTGCTCATCTAAAAAAGAAATTACAATTTCCAAAAAAGAAGGTAGCCAGCATTAAAATAGTTAACAATGCCGAGAATTCTGAGGACACAACTGAAAAACGGAGAATGGGCTCAGACAATGCTAGACAGCGCAGCAGAAGTGAGCATAGCTCGCAAAGTCCTCATGAATCATCTGGAGACAGTGGACACGAATGAATATCTTCAAGTGGAAACTGCAGACACCAGAGTTAGCAAACCTCACAAAATATATGAAATAACATTACGTATAGAGGGGGATAAGACTAGACAAATAAGGGGACTATTTTGGGATAATCTCTCCAAGGGCTATGACATCCTTCTAGCTGAAAAAGACTGGCCACCAGAGTTTGTCAGGGATTGCCCTCATGGCGAAGAAATAATTATGCCTGCCTTCTCAAATCATATCCCAATTCATAAAAAATACACACTTGCTAGAAAGTGGGCAGTAGCTCAAGCTCCTGCTTTATATAAAAATCATGTAGGATGGGATGAGGACTCTCCTCCTCACAAAATCCAGTTAAAATCACAACCTACTGCACAAAAGCAGTACCCAATTAAGCAAGAAGCTAAAAAACAGGTAAAAGAAATCCTAGATCAATTAGAATACCAGGGGGTGATTGAAACTTGCACCTCACAAATGAACAACCCTTTGTTTCCGGTCTCCAAACCAGACAATTCATATCGTCTAGTTTTGGATTACCGACACCTTAACTCATGTTGCAAAACTTTTGCAGTGCAAAACTCGCATAGTGCTGCACTAATGAATAACATAGTGCGCAAAAAATACAAAACAACATTAGACATCTCTAATGGATTCTTTTGTCAAAACATAGCACCAGAGAGCAGATATTTGTCTGCGTTCTCAATAAATGGCACTCAAAAACAATTCTGTCGGTTAGCCCAGGGGTACAAGAACAGCCCAGGAGTATTCTCAGCGAGAGTAACAGAATTACTACAAACATATGATGACGAAGCATTATCTTATGTCGACGACATATACTTAACAGATGATGACTTGGATACTCACTTGAAGAGAGTGAACACCATAATACTTGGGTTCGCAGCAGAGGGTTACAAATTCAACTTTAAAAAATCCAGAATTGCCCATCTGACAGTCCTGTTCTTAGGATATGAATTATCAAGTGAAGGCAAAAGCCTGGCTGACAATTTCCTAGAGAAATGTGCCGTACTCCAAGCACCTAGAACACTAAAAAACCTACAGTCAATTCTAGGCTTCCTAAATTTCGGAAGAACATACATTGCAAATTACGCAGAAAGGGTCAAACCCCTTTATGATATAATAAAACCAGATTTTAAAAGAACCAATTGGACTCAAATACACACAGAAATTCTGAGATCCTTACAAACAGACATGTTAATTAAAACAAAATTAGAAACACGTGATAACACACGCAATCTTGTGATTCGAGTCATCCCAGGAAGATGCGGATTCACATACCTGACCTCGAATGAGGGAGAAAAGGTACCAATTGCATTCAAATCACACTTGTACACAGAGGCTGAAAAGAAGTTCAGTATTAAAGAAAACATTGTTCATGCAGTTCAAACCGCAATAGCTAGAGAAAAAGATAAAGCTGACGGTAGACATATCACAGTCAGAACAGCAGAATCAGCCTTTGAGACACTAACAACACCGTGTAATTTACCAACAACAACATTGAATCCGGAATGGATACAATGGGTGAATTCAATTACAACGGACAAAGTATACTACTACTTTGATCCAGAACTAGAGGAACTAAAAAATCTAGAATATGAAAGAACATTCCCTCTGCCAATCGACATTCTGCCCTTACGACAATACGCTTGTGTAATCTATACAGACGGACATGCTCAACCCTCCGTTTGGGGAGAACAAGCATACAACCCCACATGTGAGATTACAAAAGAAGTGTGGCGCGGAGGTAAACTAAGACCTCTATTAACAAAAACACACTCAGTAGAAACTAATTCAGAACAACAGACTGAAATATTAGCATTGAAAATGGCGCTAGATAATGCGGATCGCGAATTCCCGACACTTATAGGGTCCGATTCATATTACTGCGTCAAATCATATAACAAGGATTTGCAGACATGGATTCAAAACGGTTACAAAGATGACACAGGTGCAACAATAAAGCAAAAACTGCTTTGGGAACAAATAGTTCTGTTACAAAAAGAACTACCAAAGACTCACGTGACACACTCACTGAGTCATCAGCGTGATGGCGTTCACGTTGCAGGGAATTCATTGGCTGAGACAGCCACAGCGGTAGCAACTAAATCGGCTTCCGTAGCTAGAAAAAAGCGTACAATAAAATACATTGACGGTGAAACAGTGCTGGCGGTGGAAACGTCATCAAAAGGTGACTGCTCAGCGCTACCGATCAATTATCCACTCAATTATACATACATAATCGATGCAAACTCCGTCCCTTTTGCTCGAATCCCTGGAGTGGGGGATAGAGTAATTCCAAACATGGACAGGAGAACTTTGTTAATTGCAGACGCACATATGGGTGAGGGTCTCGGACACCTCAAACTAAAAGATTCTCTGGAAGAATTACAATCAAGGTACTGGTGGCCAGGCATGAGCCTGCAGCATCACCTTTTTGTAAAAAAATGCCCAAACTGCAACAGAGATCGCAGTGGCGAGAGAAACGGTATACTACCGTGGCGTTTCACTCCAGAAAAGATCAACAGTAAAAAGCAAAGCGTCCGATTAACATATACAGGCTAGTTTCCACTTATAATGTAGATCCTCAGCACTCGGCTGACGTCTGGACTGTTATACAAAGATTTGCGAGTCTAAATGGCATATACGCTAGGAACATGCTACGTTTGACCAATGTTTTCACATTAGCCCTCAAGCCTGTGGGGAAACATGTCCAAATGAGCATAGCACAGCGGGATTCTTCTCACTTCCTTCCTGAGGGATACGGGATGGTGTAAAGAAAAAACCAAGGCAGAAAGCAATCTATAACGGAAAGGGTATTAGGTTCGGGAGCTGGGTGGGTCAAACATCTAATAAGTGTCCAACGTAGTCTAAATAACCTGCCAAGAAATTCTCTGAAGGGATTCAGTCCGTACGAATTATTATTTGGAACTAGGATGTTAGTCTTTGACCTCGACAGTCAGACTTCAGTGGTGAAGGAAAAAAGCTTTGATATCAAAGATCGTTTGGCTATTTTGCAGGACTTAAACGAAACAAGAAAAGACCTGAGCAACATAAAGTTGAAAAAGCAGCCAACAACCACTGAAGAACCACCACCTGTCCCAGCAAGACCTGTCTGGATTCCAAAAGTCGGGGATCTAGTCAGGGAAAAGATCGCGGTAAAGAAGGAATTTGGGCCTTCTTACACAAAAGCAGTTCCTGTCTTGTCTATCAACGGGACAAAATCAGTAGTACTACCGCCGCTTGCTGGTAAAAAGGAGAACCGAGTTGTATCCATCGACCTGGTAAAACCACAATCATGTGGCCGATAACAAATAGTAGGCCAAGTGGACTCCCAATAAGTAGCAGAACACCAAGGTTTGCTACCAATACAGAGGTCCTAACTAAGAGGCTAATCACTAAGCATGGGCGGATTTTGCGGATTGGCAATCCGCGAACTTGCGTATTTACGGATTCGCAATCCGCGAAGATCCGCGAACTCTAGCGGACTTGCGGATTTTTCCGTTTTTTGTGTTGGCGCGTGTTCGCGCCGATTTTGGGACAAGTTCGCAATTGCGAACTTACTTTTCGGCTTGCAACGGCCGCGACTATGTTGTTTCTACGTCTGGTTTATCATCACAGGTTCACAGCACCCTCTGTTTCACCACTGCCACCCTCTGGGACACCCATGCCACCCTCTAGTACATCCTCACAGGCACCTATTAGGTTTATTTATTACTGTAGATTATGGTGGTTGAAAAAAGCTAGCACACCTGCCCTTCTTCAACTGCCATCAATTAATTTGTGTTTCATTAATGTGTCAGTAATTTTGAAAGTTCCAGTCTGGCTGGCACCTGCTTCCTTCCTTATCTGTAATTTGCTTTTTGTTGCAGTGAAATTTTTTTTTTACAGGACCTTTATGGTGCTATTCTATGAGCCTGCTGTTTGGGTCATAGCAGGGTCATAGAATTGTTGCAAACTCTGGAGGGGCCCATCAGGAAGCACTACCTTGAATGTTACTAATGTTAAGTTTGAACTTTTGCACCTGCTCATTGCTTTCATTTTAGCTAAAATCGTTTTTTTTGCAATTTCGCGCGTTATTTGGGGCGCGAATCCGTGCGAGATCGATTTCGGAAGCCGCGAATACGTGCGAATACAAAATTGTTTTTGTTGCGACGTGTATATTCGCGTGATCTTGCGCGTGTTCGCGAGGCGCTTCTAGCTATTCGTTTGCCAAGTTACCCTATCGGTCGTACACGGGCGCGGCCATCTTGTTGGCGTGACGTAATTCCGTTTCCGCCCGCTATGTGTAATCTCGCAAAGTGTGCTGCTCGCGAGTACAAGTTCGCGCGTACTCGCAAGGAAAATCTCGCGCGAACTTACCCACGCGGTCGTGAACGGGCGCGGCAATCTTGTTTCTCATTCATTGCTATGGTTCTGGGCATGCTTTCTCTATCCTCTCTCAATCTCTGCCATCCTTTGCTTGTTTGAAGTTTTTTTGATCTAATTTTACTTATTATCTAACCCTCTATTTTTCTAGCTCTATATTTTTGTGTTTTCTGCAGCTTTTAGTTACTTTTAAACTACTTTTTTAAACTCTTTTCTTTTCTTCTTCACTATTCTATTTCTTCTTTATCATTTAAGTTTATTTCTGCCCAGACCATGGTAAAGGGAGCCGGGAAGCACCCTGAGAAGGGGAAGGGTCCCGCACCCCGTGCCCGGCTCCCGTGCGGGCGTTTAAGGGGGGAGCAAGTGGTCCCGAGGGAGATCTTTAGCGCGGAGGAAGTGGCGGCACTGATCTTCCATGTCCAGCGCCGCCTCCCCAAGACGATCCTGGGAGGCGGCAAGATCGCGACCGGCTATGGCATCCGGGAGCGCCGCCAGCGGTGGGAGAAGGTGTGCCGGGCCATGTACAAGATCTCTGGGGTCCGGCGCACATATAACCAGGCCACCCACCGCTGGACCGATGTCATGGACCGGGAGCGGGACTTGCTGGACGCGCTCGGCGTAGAGGTCCCCGGGCTTGGTGAGTAGTAGTAGTAGTACATTTACTACTCTGTTTTATCCTGCTCTGTTATTTGCAAATCTTTGTTCTTTACCAAGAGCAATAATGCTGCCGATTACATTGAGGTAAATTATATTTCAAAATCTTCTATGCATTTCATTTTCAGGTGCACTGCTCTCCTTCTCAGTAGCCTTGCTTGCTACTATGCTTCTTTGTTTTGTATGTTGTGTTCAGAAGCATTTCATTGGCCTGAGAAATTATGTATCAGTGTACTGTAAAGAAAAGAACTGCGTAATGCTAGACAGTAAGGGTCATATTTTCAATTACCGGCGCATCCCTGCAAAGTAGCAGGGATGCGGCAGTAATTGTGTGCCATGCCACCACCACCCATTGGCCCAAAACGTCACAGAAGCCTTACGCATCTGTGCCGTAAAGGCAGCGCATTGCTGGAGTTGCGTGCCAACGATGGCGCAGCTCCAGCAATGCTCTGGGGTACCCTATCTCCCCAATGCTGCATCAAGCCGTACGTCGGCTTCAAGCGCGCAGGGTTTGAGTCATGCATCATTGTCATAAAAATGACTGATTGACATCTTGTAGATTTCCCTCAGCCACTTTTAGGATTCGTTCCTGCGCAGGTACGCCCTCCCTTGCGCCGGAACGCCCCCTGATGGCGCAGGGCTTTACAACGTGATGCATCGCCCATATGCCCATATGTGTTTTTTTTTTTTAATATATACGCCGCACCAACACCATGGCGAGTCTTTTGTTCTGCCGCTGCGTCAGAAAAGGCACGCAACAATGGAGGAAAATCAGCCGCAACTTCCGCAAGGGACTTATAAATCAGCCCCAACAGACTGAAGTCCAGTGTCCTTCCTTTAGACAGTCACATGGCTATCAGAAGAAATAGTGGCGGTGGTGGCGGGTGGATTGATAGTTTGAGTATTCACTGATCTGCAAGCAGGATGGACTTTGTCTGTCACGTGTTGTGCACTACTGCCTGCAGTGCCAGGCCTAGGCAAACCTCTTTAGTAGTCTGTTTATTGAGTTACATAGGAACTTTCTAAGTCAACGTTCCGCAAATCAGGCAATACGAATAACGTAGTATACCACATGAGATAGATCCCGTGGAATAGTTGTCTATCTATTTGCTATTTTTCCAAAATATGTTGTTATTGTTCTTTTGAAATGTTTGATTTGGTTGAAAAATCTCATCCATGTTTTATGGTTTTTCTTTCTTTCATGTTGTACATCAGCTCCCCCCAAGGGCAAGAGGACACAGGAGGAGGGTGCTGAGGATGCAGGCCAGGATCGGGCAGGCGAGGGCTCCTTTGCTGGCCCCAGTAAGTTTACATTTTACTAAACAGTACCTATTTTTTCCTAGCGTTCCTCATTCGATTTTTTCTAAATCGTCTTTGATCTTCTTGTAGACTGGATATAAATTCTTATCCTGCCTCGAATATGACTCCCTGTGGTATTACTAGACTATTCTTATTAGTCTGTCTGTGTAGCTAACTAAGATTGGACATTTGGCAATTCCATTGGACTCCCATTATATTCAGCAATACCTCTATGCACTGTCTCCTTACTGACTAGATAGTGTGGCAGAGTCATTCAGCTCCCGAAGTCACCGATTATAGATCCCCAATGATCTCTAGATTATCGTACGCAGGACAAGAGAGTAGTACGGAGTCACAGCACAGTCAAGAAGTGTCAGAGGCACTCATGCTTGCAAAAATTCCAAAACCTTTAGCTCATCCACTCTAGTCTAGAGGAACAAAAACCACAGAGTCTATTTAAGTGTAAAAGCTTTATTAAAAGTAAACACATTTATTGAAATCTACTTTGTCATAAAACTATTTAACTGTAAACGGAAAAGTGGTTAGTGCTGACGATTAATTGGACACATTTCTTGTGGTCGAGCCGAACTCTCACCTACTTTGAACTTGATCCTGGTCGTGTTCTTAGGACTCAGGAGTCAAGCTTCTGTCTGTTAGGAGAAAAAGTGGTGCGTGTTAAAAATCAAAAGCAAGCATTCATCAGTTGTGCATAAAAGTGCAGCAAGACAACAGCCTTCCCTGGAAAATGGGACATTTTTACTATGGAGTAGACAGTCACAAATTATTACATTGTATTCTGTTTTTTTAACATTTCTCCTAGACCAAATATTATATAGTAGTGAGTGGTGTATTCTAACTTTCTTAAATGTACTTTGTAGGTGTAACATCTGGTGACGGGGCCAGCGCGGAGGTGGCTGATGTGTTGGACTTGGACTCGGAGGCCTCTGGGGAGGATGCGGCGGTAGAAGAGCTGGTGGCCGTTCCTGTGGGGGATCAAACGGTGGTGGCGGAAACAGGTAAGCTATATATTCCTTACTTATTGAGATTGAAGACTGCATAGTGTGCTTTCTGCACGGGTGTATTACAATTACAAATCAACCAGGTAGTAGCCTCCTCGAAATGTACTTCGACTTAGCTGTGAAGTTTTTGGTGAGAAGAATCCCAATAAGTTCTTAGACGAACGTGATGGATGGGATGAACGAAAAGCGAAAGAAGGGTGTAAGTAAGTGGGACGCGAACTTGTATGATGGCTGGCAAAGAAGAACGATATGTGTTTGCTTGGACCCAGAGGTGGCTGGGAAGGAAAGAATATGGTATGGTGCATGGCTGGGTCAATGATGAAGCAAGGATGGGTGGAAGGACAGCAGCCTGGGTGGGTGAAACAGAAACTGTATGTGTGCGTATACTTTGAATGAATGGATGCCTGGAGCATGGTATTCTCTGACTCTTACATAGCAAATGTGTATCTAGAGAGAGTAGATGGTCGCCAGGTGAAGTAAGTGTTACCTTAAAGAGCATGTACCACCGCACCCGCACGTCCGTCCCAGTGCAGGGAAGGCAAGGAAAAGAAATTGTAAATGTGTCCAATACTACCATGAATAGTAGCAGTACTTTGTATTGCGTTTGCATTCACAGCATATATCTGGTTATTACGGTGGACACTCCGTACCTCTCTTAATAACTTTAGTTTACTTGTAGTACGTCATTCATGTGTGGGTGTATCACTGTGTTCACTCAATATTAAGCAAAGCACCTAAAGTCATCTCATCTGTCATTAAATACGTCCCATGTGAAGTGATAGATAATCAAATTAGTTAGCTTCTTCAGTTTCCTTTTCTAGTACTCATTTGCACTGTAGGGTGAAAGGTAAATTAATTAAGCAGTAGCCCTTGTAACAGAGTATTCTCAGTGCCACCCGTAATAGAAAAGTAATAGCTTCACCACCTGCATGTACTGGACCGGTACAGTAACGCAAGTCTGTCTCCATCATCATGGTGTGCAACTTTTTTTCTCGGGTGCAACTTCACTGTGCTGTGTCCATGTCATTCTGCCGGCTTGCATAAGATAACGTACCCATTTCCCTAAACAAGAGAGAAGAAGAAGAATAAGACTGGTGTACTGTCATAGTCGACTGTAATGGAAGTCCATAGTGGTCGTAGAATTAGTTCATTAAACTACCACTACTGTTAGAGCAAGGATGCAGAAGTGGGAGGGTTACATAGATACTGTCCTCAATAGTTATGTACTGTGCTTTCAATTTGCTACTTGTACTCTGTGACCCAACTTTCGGCTCAATCACTTTGTGTTATTAATAAGGAGCATTGGTTACAGACTATGTCTTTCTTTCTTCATATAGTTGCTCCTTCCAAATCAACAACAAGGAGGGAGCAGGCTAGATTGGCCCGGCAACGGAGGCTGGAGGCCACAGTCGCCGAGTATCGGCGGCTGGTGGCCCTGGAGGAGGAGGAGGACACGCAGTCGAGCGGGGCAACATCTTCGACTGTGACCACTGCATCCTCCTCCGTGACTAAACCAGCGGGACCGAGCCGGGCTAAGAAAGCCGACCGCCACCGCCAAGCACCCGAAACACCAGCTGCCCCCCACAGGAGCTGCAAGGAACGCCAACACCGCCTACGAGTCCGCATGTCCAACCTGGAGCAGGAGGTCCTGAGGTATAAGACCTTGGTTAAGGGCCTCCGCTCCGAGCTTGCCACCCTCCGCAAGGAGTATGATGCCCATGCCGCATCATGCACCAGCACCAGCACCCTCCAGTAGTGGAGTGTCCCTTGCCCTTTTTTTATAGACTTTTGGGGGGTGGGATTTGGGAGTTGGGATCGTTTTGGGACGTTTCAGAGACAATCGTTGGGGTTAGGGTGGGTGAGGGAGATTATTTTGTTAGGGATAAATAAATATATTTTTCAACTACTTTATCTGACCATACCTGTTTTTTACTGCTTTTCAGTCTGGTGGGTGGGGGGCGGGGGTGTAACAGTAACTTTGTTTTCCTGAACAGTCGTAGGACTTTAGTAGTACAACCGTCAAACTCTTGTCTACTCCGAAATAATACTCCATTATACTACCTCCCACCAAACGCTTATCTTACCTGTAATTTGTGTTAGAAATTAGGGCTAGGCCCAGGGCTGGCTCCAGGTGAAATGGGGATTAACGTTGTCATTCCTGGGCGGGTGACATTTCCTCATTGCGGTGTTACTAGTGGTGTGACACAGTGGCAGTTGCATGCCTATGGAAAAAAAGAAAACGAAACCTTGTTTGTACTCCTTACTGTAGCATTACAACGGTTACGGTACGATCGAGAAAATAGCAGGTGACAGTACACTAGAACAGTGCCATAATGTAGCCTAACAAATGGTAAAGTATTGCAAGTATAACTAGTACTTGCGTTGAATTTATTTGACATTGGCTACTACTACTAGAAGATATAGTACTGAAGCTGAGTAAGTCTAGAAGATATCCTCGTATTCCTTCACCAGCCTGTTGCTGCTATCACCTTATCCTCCCCAGCAAGTGTGTGGAATTATTGATGTCATTTTAGTCAGACATCAAGCAAAACAACACAGCCCGGGGGAAGAGGGTTAGGGTTTGTAAAATGGATGGGAATGGGGGTTTCTTTTTGGGTAGGTTTTGTTGAGAGAAGAAAAAAAAAGCAGAGCATGGACAAACAATAATTGAAGATACAGAGTTTACAGACAATCTTTGGTTACAAAGTAAAGGTAAGCACATGCAGTCACACTCATAGAATAAAAGACAACAATGGATACTGTATCTGTATTGCGTATGTTGTTGGAGTTGTCCTGTTGAAATTGGTAAGTAAGTTGCATGCAGCAAACAATTCCTCTTATTGGCGGCACTCCTCCATTCCAGCTGACGCTTCGTCCATCAATGTGGTGGTGACCACTGACAGAAGAGACACCCTGTCCACTGCCTGCCTGGCGGATGTTGACTGAAACCCGGCCTGTAATTATTGAACGGAAAACAGGAAGTGCTATTACAATACCACTGATAAATAAATAAAAGGTATGTACGCTGTGTGGTTCAAAAAGTCACACTTTGATTTCCCTAATAGACAGTACAATATTTTTGAAATTGCGTGCTCTGTCTGAGTCACCTTTTTAAGGATCAATAAGTATGGGCAAAATATTATAGCGGATCTTTCCCCTCAAGGTGGGTGTACTACTGTGTTTTAGAACAAAATTTGACCTTCCCAGCAATGCTCCCACCAAGACCCTTACTAAAGCCAGTCGCAAAAATGTAGAAGAACCCAATCATATCTCCAAAAACGATGCCTAGCAGAAAAATGGTTACAAAACGTACTTTGAAAGTAACAGTAGACCCAAATACAGACCGTGGATTGTATTCAAACCACTTGCCTGCAAGCAAAAGTATCCATAGCCAGCATCGCTCCAACAGTGCTCTACAACAACAGAACCGCGTTGCAATAGAACCCCCCTAAACACATGCAATCCTGCTGCTAGGGCTAACCCTAACGAACCCTAACTTACAAAAAGTGCAAAAACTGGTGTTTCCTTATGGATTTTGTCCAACAAACTTCTAGCCGGTATTAGACCTTCCCAGGAATGCCCCAGGCAAGACCCGCCAACCCACCCGCAAAAAAACACGCGACACAACACCACCAAACAGCGAAAAAGCTAAATCTCATACTTACAATGTCTCTCGGCCTTCGGTCCAAACGCGGCGCTGTGCAGCTAGGTCGTCATCATCATCAATCATCATAACTCCTGTTTTCCACCACGGATTTCCTGAAAAGCAAATGCAATCAAGATTAGACTGTCGCAGCAGTGCTTCGACAGAGACCCCGGCCGCAACCCACCCACGAACAGCAGGAAGCCCCCCAAAACGCTACATTGAGCAAGATGTCTGAAGAAATGGCAAAAAAAAGGCTGTTCCTTATGGATTTTGTCCAAAACACTTGTATCCGGTATTAGACCTTCCCAGGAATGCCCCAGGCAAGACCCGCCGGCGCCAACCCACCCGCAAAAAAACACCCGACAACACCCCCAAACAGCGAAAAAGCTAAATCTCATACTTACAATATCTCTCGGCCTTCGGTCCAAAGTAACGCGCTGTGCAGCTAGGTCATCATCAATCATCATAACTCCTGTTTTCCACCACGGATTTCCTGAAAAGCAAATGCAATCAAGATTAGACTGTCGCAGCAGTGCTTCGACAGAGACCCCGGCCGCAACCCACCCACGAACAGCAGGAAGCCCCCCAAAACGCTACATTGAGCAAGATGTCTGAAGAAATGGCAAAAAAAAGGCTGTTCCTTATGGATTTTGTCCAAAACACTTGTATCCGGTATTAGACCTTCCCAGGAATGCCCCAGGCAAGACCCGCCGGCGCCAACCCACCCGCAAAAAAACACCCGACAACACCCCCAAACAGCGAAAAAGCTAAATCTCATACTTACAATATCTCTCGGCCTTCGGTCCAAAGTAACGCGCTGTGCAGCTAGGTCATCATCAATCATCATAACTCCTGTTTTCCACCACGGATTTCCTGAAAAGCAAATGCAATCAAGATTAGACTGTCGCAGCAGTGCTTCGACAGACACCAAAAATTACACACAAACCCCCGGAACCCCGCCAAAGAGCACCTCAAAGGCAAGCAAGTCAGCAAAAACGGCAAGAAATTTCCACCTCATATTTGGTCCAAAACACTTTTGTCCATTATTAGAGCTTCACAGCAATGGGCCCAAAACCGTCAACTCACCCGCAAAGAAGTACAACACCCCCACAAGTGCTGAGTCTTTCTTCATTGTGCGTAATCCAGCACTCTGCTTGGAGGGAAATCGCAGTCTGGAGGAGGAGGATAGAGGAGCATGTTCTTCAGAACTTGTGAACCTGAGGAATGTAGACTGCGGCACCTTCAAATCAATAAGCAAACAAGTGAAGACAGTTCTGATGATGGTCTTGTTTTTGGGATTAGGTGATTAAAGTTTGAATTAAATTAACTGTGCAAAACAAAGAAAGAGAGACACAAAGCACACAGGAATAAAAGTGAATAAGGACGAAAAAGAAAGTTCTTGATTGATTGTCTCATTTTCAGGGCTCGGTGTCAGGGAATAAGAACAAGATTTTGTCATCATACTCTGCGAATTCAGGCTGGATGAGGTCAGTGGCACCGAACAGAGAAAAAATCCCCTCATCTACGTTGCTGTCCTCATCGTCTTCATGTGGCGTGCTTTCTCGCACTTTGTAATCTGGTGGTATGAGGTGCTGATTCATCTTGATCATTGTCAGCCGCTCCACATTTTTGGGCGATAGGCGGCTCCGTTTGGCAGTTACAATGCCACCAGCAGCACTGAAAACACGTTCAGAAGACACACTTGCGAGTGGGCAAGACAAATAGTTTATAGCCAGGTTGTAGAGCTGTGGCCACAATTGTTTTTTGCCATGCCAATACTGCAATGGCTCCTCATTAAGAAAGACCACTGTTGAGTCATTCAGATAGTCCTGCACCATCGACTCAAGGTCATCAACTGTTCCTCCACTTTGCTTACTTTTTGCTGTGCCTGTGACATTTTTTAGCGAACCATACCCCATCAAACTTAGCCAATCCTCCTCCCCAGCCACTGTTAGTGTTGTCATTGTGTGTGGTGCAGATGATCCAGTTGCCGGTGTCTTTAACGGCTGAGAGGTCACTTGTGCCCCAGCCACAGGTGCAGAAGTGGATTCTTGTGACTGCGGATGGCCTGCTGATGCTGATGCTGATGTACTGGCTTCTCCTTCAATAACCTGCCGTTCTTTTTCAAACCTCTTGGCTGACCAGGCTAACCAATGTTTGTACTTTTGAACATCTGCATCAGCGAAAGGAAAGAATGCGTTGTCTGCCAGCACCTTTTTGTAGCGTGGATCCAGAATAGTAGCACAAATGTAATGCTGATCTGAGTTGATGTTTTTAAGACGTTCATCACCACGTAGGCGATGTAATAATTTCTCAGACAAAATGAAATGGTTTTTTTTTTTTTCATCTTTTTCAAACTCAGAAGAAACCGCCATCAGTTGGTGCTCCAGTATGCACAACAATGGGATAGCTTTTCCCAAATTACAGTCCTCCTGGCTGACTGCACGCGTGAAGAACTCAAAAGGACGAAGCATGTCTGTCAGGCTTTTAACTATGGCCCATTGCGCCTTACTCATCCGCAGGTCCTCCTTCTGAGATGTAGCCTCTGTCAAGAAATAGTGATCGAGTACCGTATACTGCTCATGCAGACGCTCAAGCATGTAGAAGGTTGAGTTCCAACGTGTTGCCACCTCCTGGATGAGTGCTTTCACTGGCATTCCACGTTGAAGTAGCAGTCTCCGCAGATGCTTCCGGGCCTTAAAAGAATGGCTGAAATGGTTGCACATTTTGCGGCAGGTGGCCATTACCTCGAACGCTGGACTCTCTTTATCACTCAAGAATTTTTGAACTACCAGGTTGATACAGTGCGCCAAACACGGCACTCTAACATGGTGACCCTGTGACATGGCCTTAACTACATTGGCGCCATTATCCGTGGAAACATAACCAATCTTGCGTTTTAGGGGGGATAGCATTGACAACACCTTTTTGTCAAACTCTTCCAAAAGGTTTTCTGCTGTGTGACTTTTCTCCAAGGCAAACATGGCTAGTGTTGCATGTTTCCGAGCAGCTTTGAAAACTTGGTCCGGGTCAACACCTGCGTTTAGCTTTGCTATAACACCTGAAAAAGAGACCCAGTGTGCAGTGATGCACATGTAATCATCGCCTGGGCCACTGGTCCACATGTCTGTTGTCAGATGTATTGTGTGAACAGCACTCTTCTGCAAAGCTGCCCCAATCGCCTGCAGCACATCTTCATGTAGTGCTGGAACCGCAACTCTGGCAAAATAGAACCGGCTCGGAACCTTCCATTTAGGGCAGAGCGTTGCAACTAATTCAAGAAAACCTACCGCTTCTACAAAAGAAAAAGGTAGAAGGTCCACAGCTAGCATTTTAGCCAGCTTAGTGTTATACAGACGCGTCAGTGGGTGGTTGCGTTCATATGGCACGTCTGAAGTAAGCATTGTTCTAATGTTGGCCTGGACCAAGCATTTACGGGCTGATAATGACTTCGTTGACCCAATTTTGCTCGCTGGTGAACTTTTGTGCGTTGGTGTCTCACTCGCTCCAACACTCTTAGTGTGCCTCACATTGGGTGTGCTGCTGAGAGGGGTACTGGGTGTAAGGGAAGTGTTTGACACGTCTTCTTCCTGCTCGTCAACATCAGATGAAACATCAACGTTTCCTTGATTTTGGCCTTTCTTGATCGCAGCTAGGTGCGCAAACCATTGGACAGCGTGCTTTCTGTCAAGATGACCACTCTGGCCGCCGGTACCATAGTTGCTACCTGGCTTACCACGACTAACTGCAAGCTTACAAAGGGTACAAATGGCAAACCTTGGATTTTTGGGACAAACAGTAAAGAAGTCCCAAACTGGGGACTTGAAGTGTCTGTGGGACCTGGAGGAGGCGGCGATACTGGTGGTGGTGGTGGTCATGAAGCTAATGCCAGATGAAGTGGAGGATCTGGATTGGCCAACTTTTGTACGTTTTCCACTTTCACCGCCACTAATTAAGGTCGAGGTTGACGCAGGTCTCTTCTTGCCAGAAAGAAATATGGAAGCGGGACGAGTTGGTGTACTACTTAACTCCAATGATTGTGGTGTTTCCACTGCCTCCTCATCGACAACATCATCATCATCATCATCACGCGCAGCAGCTCTTCGGGCTAGGGTCAAAATGTCTGTTTGCTGCATGCCCGCTGGGGCTGCAGTGACCTTTATGATGACTGGGTCGTCGTTGGCAGAGTCTTCATCAGCAGCAGTATCCGCCACTTCTTGTTGAGCCTCATCACACTCCATAAGTCTGAGACTTTGGACGAGCTTCCTTTTACGCTTAAGTACCTTTGTTGGATCATGGTGTGCCTCACTCTCAGACGGCTGTGGTGCTGGTTCCCAAGTTTGATCCGTATCATCAGAAGGAGGTGTGATTGAAGAGGATGTAGACACCACCCTTGATCTCTTCCTTGCTAGGGTTGTGGAAGACAATGAAGGATCATCAGGAGGAGTGGCTTCCTCAAATGATACCTCGCCTTGATTGTCGATTTCCTGATGTGCCCCTACTTCGGGAGGAACAACTATTGTGGGCACTTGTTGTGACCCTCCATGCACCTCTGCATGCGCATCTCCTTGCGCTGCCTCTCCTTCCACATGTACTTGGGCTTGTACTTGCACATGTGATTGTTGTTGCCGCTGTGGTTGTTCAACACTCGTCAGATGAGCTACAACAACCTGTGTTGATTGAGGGACATTGCTGCTGCTTTCTTGCGATGAGCCAACATCACTGGTCGATGGTGATTGAAGAAGTATACTGGCTGCCTCTGCAGCACTCAAGGGCTTGGACTTAAGTTGGCGTGGTGGTGGTGGTGGCACTGAGCCCAATGGAGCGGGGGTGCTGCTGCCAGCTTGGTCCCCAGCAGATCCCGCTGCAGCTGCTGCAGGCATACTTTTTTTTTTACTCACAAAAAAAGGGGCGGGCGGCACACCAGTGTCCTTGGTAACTTGCTTCTTCTGCTCCTTACTGGCACCTTTCTTGCTAGAGGAGCTACGGGTTACTTTTTTTGGGGCCATCTTCTTCAGAGCAGGTCAGCAGGCAGCAGTTGCACGAGTTGCAGAGGGTTCTGTGTCCAGACGTGACGTCGCGTGACGTTATGCTGCACACACCGCTGCAGGACTTCTTCCTGGCACTGGTGGTTCTATTGAGTCTTCTTGTGCACCTAAAAGCAATGGAAGACAGAGGAACATCAGTTCAGTTATACACCCCAAAAAATCGACAAAACACAGAAAAATGAGCACAATCCCATGCCATCCATGATGTTTACATTGAAGACACCCCACAGAAAGACTAGGGACATGCAAGTATGCAACACTCACTACCCCTGGGCATAAGGGATGAAAAGTAGGCAAAATAAGTGCAGGCCTCAGACACTGCCTCTCCTCAAAATGGCCCCCTTACACCCCAAGCACATGTTGCCTGTACCAGCCAGCACTCAAGATGGCCACCACCACCACCCACATGGCCAGTCCACATCAACAGTACACCCCCAAAAAACAGAAAAACAGCCAGAAATCACCACAATCCAATGCCATCCATGATGTTTACATCAAAGAGAGTGAGACAACACCACAGGCACACTCAGTCCATGCACCACCACCACCCCTGGGCAAGCAAAAGGCCACACCAGCAGCCCCCCAAAAACGACAAAAAACAATAAAATAAGCACAATCCCAGCCCATCCATGGCCTCAATTATGTTTAAATTCAAGAAGACACCCCACAGAAAGACTAGGCCCATGCAACACTCACCACCCCTGGGCAAAGGGCCACACCAGCAGGCCCAAAAAAACGACAAAAAACAATAAAATCTGCACAATCCCAGCCCATCCATGGCCTCAATGGTGTTTAAATTCAAGAAGACACCCCACAGAAAGACTAGGCCCATGCAACACTCACCACCCCTGGGCAAAGGGCCACACCAGCAGGCCCAAAAAAACGACAAAAACCAATAAAATCTGCACATTCCCAGTCCATCCATGACCTCAATGGTGTTTAAATTCAAGAAGACACCCCTCAGAAACACTAGGCCCATGCAACACTCACTACCCCTGGGCATAAGGGATGAAAAGTAGGCAAAATAAGTGCAGGCCTCAGACACTGCCTCTCCTCAAAATGGCCCCCTTACACCCCAAGCACATGTTGCCTGTACCAGCCAGCACTCAAGATGGCCACCACCACCACCCACATGGCCAGTCCACATCAACAGTACACCCCCAAAAAACAGAAAAACAGCCAGAAATCACCACAATCCAATGCCATCCATGATGTTTACATCAAAGAGAGTGAGACAACACCACAGGCACACTCAGTCCATGCACCACCACCACCCCTGGGCAAGCAAAAGGCCACACCAGCAGCCCCCCAAAAACGACAAAAAACAATAAAATAAGCACAATCCCAGCCCATCCATGGCCTCAATTATGTTTAAATTCAAGAAGACACCCCACAGAAAGACTAGGCCCATGCAACACTCACCACCCCTGGGCAAAGGGCCACACCAGCAGGCCCAAAAAAACGACAAAAAACAATAAAATCTGCACAATCCCAGCCCATCCATGGCCTCAATGGTGTTTAAATTCAAGAAGACACCCCACAGAAAGACTAGGCCCATGCAACACTCACCACCCCTGGGCAAAGGGCCACACCAGCAGGCCCAAAAAAACGACAAAAAACAATAAAATCTGCACAATCCCAGCCCATCCATGGCCTCAATGGTGTTTAAATTCAAGAAGACACCCCACAGAAAGACTAGGCCCATGCAACACTCACCACCCCTGGGCAAAGGGCCACACCAGCAGGCCCAAAAAAACGACAAAAAACAATAAAATCTGCACAATCCCAGCCCATCCATGGCCTCAATGGTGTTTAAATTCAAGAAGACACCCCTCAGAAACACTAGGCCCATGCAACACTCACTACCCCTGGGCATAAGGGATGAAAAGTAGGCAAAATAAGTGCAGGCCTCAGACACTGCCTCTCCTCAAAATGGCCCCCTTACACCCCAAGCACATGTTGCCTGTACCAGCCAGCACTCAAGATGGCCACCACCACCACCCACATGGCCAGTCCACATCAACAGTACACCCCCAAAAAACAGAAAAACAGCCAGAAATCACCACAATCCAATGCCATCCATGATGTTTACATCAAAGAGAGTGAGACAACACCACAGGCACACTCAGTCCATGCACCACCACCACCCCTGGGCAAGCAAAAGGCCACACCAGCAGCCCCCCAAAAACGACAAAAAACAATAAAATAAGCACAATCCCAGCCCATCCATGGCCTCAATTATGTTTAAATTCAAGAAGACACCCCACAGAAAGACTAGGCCCATGCAACACTCACCACCCCTGGGCAAAGGGCCACACCAGCAGGCCCAAAAAAACGACAAAAAACAATAAAATCTGCACAATCCCAGCCCATCCATGGCCTCAATGGTGTTTTAATTCAAGAAGACACCCCACAGAAAGACTAGGCCCATGCAACACTCACCACCCCTGGGCAAAGGGCCACACCAGCAGGCCCAAAAAAACGACAAAAAACAATAAAATCTGCACAATCCCAGCCCATCCATGGCCTCAATGGTGTTTAAATTCAAGAAGACACCCCTCAGAAACACTAGGCCCATGCAACACTCACTACCCCTGGGCATAAGGGATGAAAAGTAGGCAAAATAAGTGCAGGCCTCAGACACTGCCTCTCCTCAAAATGGCCCCCTTACACCCCAAGCACATGTTGCCTGTACCAGCCAGCACTCAAGATGGCCACCACCACCACCCACATGGCCAGACCACATCAACAGTACACCCCCAAAAAACAGAAAAACAGCCAGAAATCACCACAATCCAATGCCATCCATGATGTTTACATCAAAGAGAGTGAGACAACACCACAGGCACACTCAGTCCATGCACCACCACCACCCCTGGGCAAGCAAAAGGCCACACCAGCAGCCCCCCAAAAACGACAAAAAACAATAAAATAAGCACAATCCCAGCCCATCCATGGCCTCAATTATGTTTAAATTCAAGAAGACACCCCACAGAAAGACTAGGCCCATGCAACACTCACCACCCCTGGGCAAAGGGCCACACCAGCAGGCCCAAAAAAACGACAAAAAACAATAAAATCTGCACAATCCCAGCCCATCCATGGCCTCAATGGTGTTTAAATTCAACAAAACAGTTGTATCATGCACCCATAACCAACCCTGGTCCTACTGGATACTGTGGCTACCCACAATATAATTTATTTAATTTTCTGAAAAAGTTCCAAAATTGTACTTGCAGCAACTGTAATGCCCCAAACAAACTTACTTGTGAAAGTTGATTTCTAATCCAAAAGTGATCCAAAGACAGTCAAAAAGGCCTCAAATCCAAATATCCAGCAGCACCCACAAAAAGTAATCCTTCCAGCTCCAGATCCAAATGAAAGTGACCAGGAGATGGACAAAGCACTGGGAGGAGCCTGCTGGACAGGAACAGGAAGTTGGAGACTGTGGGGCACTTCCTTCCTCCCCCCCCCCCCCCAAAATGGACTCCTTGCAAAAAAAAAGGCCATGCAAATGTCAACCTGAGGAGTGATTCTGATAAAAATCATAATTTTCTGAAGGTTTATCCTGTTTGCTGGTGATTTTCTTGTGCGAAATTGCAAAATCTCTATTTCGCAAGTGCGAGATTGTTCCTTTCCGCCGCAACTACATGTTCGCAATTGCGAACTCTCGCGAGGTGTGCTGTGCAAGGTGGCAAGCCGCGAGTACGTATTCGCGGGCGACAAACTCCCGCGGGAACACGCAGCAAGATCTAAAATGGCGCGTCACTCGCAAAGAAAAACAACTCGGCAAACGCTAAAATGACGGAAAGTGAACGCCGTGCACCACGCCGCGCGCCGCAACCAAGCAAAAAATCCGCCGCGAGCGGATTCACGGATTTTCGACAAATTCGCGAGCGTTCGCGGATTGCGGATTTGCCGAAAATCCGAAAAATCCGCGAGCGGAGCGGATTTTACGCCCATGCTTACTAATCACATTCGAAACGCCTACAGAAGTACAACAAGGACTATGCAACAATGCAATGGAACTTAAACCTCTGAAAACCCAAATAAAAACATTTAGCAGAGACACACCAATCTACAATGAAGTAACACACGAATATGTAAGAAACCGTAATCCTGAAGCAATTGGAACAATTGACAGAACTGCATCCGGCTACTTCATAAACTTCGATGATTCCTCTGAAGGCTTCAGTGAATCAAAAGCACAGCCATCAACTAAAACCTTTAAAGATAAAGCTAAAGAACTTTTGAAACAACTGAAAGAAACATATCTGATTTCTCCATGGATTGAATTTTGGGTGGGTTTTGGTGCATTTATCCTCATACTTTGGCTCATCATGGTACTAACTTTGGGACGCTTCATTGAGGGAAAATATGCTAAAATGGACACAGCAAGTCAGAAAATCAACTTGATCCTCAAACCACACACATCTTCACACGTCGAGAAAAGAGAACTTTCTTCAGTCAACTTCACAGCCAATCCTATACCGGGTGGGGTAGCATGGGACAACACTGACTACGAAATCTATGGTCCGGTTGAAATCCTGAAATATCCACACCAAATTAAGATCTCGTTGAGTGACTTTGTAAAACCAAGCTCGTTTGCTGATGATTGGGACTTCGAAAGCATTAATAACATGATGTCTGACTTAGTGATGTCTGCTAAATTTACCAAACATGATTATTTGCAGGGTTCTACAAATTATGATAGTATGTACTGTTACAACCACTATGATAACCATTTTCTACATAGATCTGCACAACCTAGAAATGTTTTAAATTATAATCAATGGGAACATTGTGCAACCCCTCCAAAAGGAAGCTCAAGAACCTTTTATGACAAATATTCATACTTTTCAGGTTTTAACACAAGTAATGCTGAAACATTTTATTTCAAATTGTCAAATAAGACAGGGACAAAGACCATGATAACAAACACGAAATTGATATATTCAGACTCATTTTTTGAACAAATGAATACTTTTGGTTTTGATTATTGGGACAAAAATGTTGAAGTAAAGAGTGTTTGGGGTACAAAAGAATGGCAAGTACAAGGTATAGAATCTTTGTTTAGAGCCTGCATGATCCCAGAACAAATTATATTTTTAAATGACACTGTTCAACAAACCACCTGTCTTGGCTTAGCCAAAATCAAAGACTTAAATAAACCGTCTATTCCAAAGCCAACAATGTACAGCAATAGCTCTACAGATGAAGAGATAGACGTAAACTATGTATTAAACCAAAACAGAACACATCCTGATTGGAAACAGTGGTTGATCTGGCCCACAGATACCAATAACTGTCAAGATAGATTCCTGAACAAAACACAGGGGTTCAAACTGACCAGGCCAGACCCTAGATATCCCCAAAGACAACACCCAGGGATAATAACCACCTACAGTGTGGGCAAATTATGCCTTCAATGGCTACAAACTTCCACACTGGCAGAAATTAAGCAACACCTAACTTTACTTACTGATGGTGCTGACTTGCGTGATTTCATTATGGGACCACGGAAACAGCGTCAAAAGCTTTTCATAGCAGCCTCTGTATATGCAGCATACAACGAGGCCTGGAATGTGACTCAAATTGAAACAGCAGAAAGTATACGGGAAATTGACCGTATTAATTTGGAAAAATCACTTTCTGTAGTGGACAATGGGTTAATGACTCTGTCCTCCAGAATTTTTTCTCTGGACAGCATTGTGTCTTCAGCAATCGACATAATATCGCAAGACTTACTGTTGTTACAACACGGTCAGTCTCAATTGCGTTCTATTGTACAACTTGGCTGGACGTTACAAAATCTGCGTTCAGGCTATGTGCCTTGGCGTTTAATCAACACAACGTCTCTATTCAATATCTTTAACCTTACTGATAAACAAATCAGTATGGCACAGAAGGGTGCTGATTATACAATCCTGAGCATTGAGAAACTCGAAAGATTACCCGTGACAATGTCAGAACGACCTGTCAGTGAATGGATAATACATGGGATAATTAATATTCCAATATCAACCTTCAGGTTTCAATACTGCCAAAAATATATACAGGCTGGCATGTACGAAAAGCTGGGAAAGGGGTACATTAAAACAACATGGAACTTGCCCTATTCACATGCATGTGTCAGTAATAAAGGACAGAAAGTGTTTCTTAGTGGCAATAATTGTGCGATGTCACTAAGCGGTACACTTCTGTGTAATGGAATTAGTTTGCACGGAGCCTGTGAAGGGAATTCAAATAACCTTTCATGTCACCAGCTAGGCACACCTGCAACAGAGATAGAACCATTCTTTCAAAGACTCTATAATGGGAGTTACATTCTAATTGTAGATCGCAGATGTTGTAGTCTTATGCCTGGGACTCCTTATCTCGTAACTACGGCTGCGAAGGTCAAGTGCTGTGGACACTCATTGTTCCCCAGCTCCTTTCCAGACAGGGAGGCAAGGGCATGGCCCAACTTGAAAATTACTTCTATTCGAATAGATACTTTAAGCAGAATGAAAACAGTGCTTCTTCAGACGCCGACCAGACTCACGTCATCAAAAGAAACGTATGATCTCCTAGTCGCAAGGACGACTGCAGAGATTCACTCATTGTTTTCAACTAATTCCCCCATACATTTCGCAGAAATCCTGAATGAAATCTTAAATATTTCTGATACCAGTGGAGTCTCAAAAGTATTTAAGACAGTATTTTCGATGGCATTAACACCATTCAAAGCCATACTGGGTATTTTTCCAGATTTCGTCCATTCGATTTTTGGCGGACTTCCCTTCATTTTGGGACTAATTGCAGGAATCCTATTCTTGGTCCTAATATTTCGTTATGGCAAACCATGTCACAGACAAAACACCTGTGACAAGGGAAGAAACAATCCGAGCCATTGGAGACCGGGACCGGATATCAAAAATCCTGGGACTATCCCGGCTTAGAGACCTGAACATGACTTGGTTTCTTTCATTTCGACCAATGTGGCATCGATGTGTTTTACCTGTATTAAGGTGCTTGCTATGCGGAGAAGAATGCGTGTTAGACACCTGTCTGACGCTACAATCGGATGCGCCAATCGATGCAGAAACATTGTTGAGTCCAATAAAGGCTCATGCTTTGTGCTGCCCTCAACGGCTACCAATCCTGATGACGGCATTCGGGGAAGCTTCACCACTACGATTAAGGGGTAGTGAAGTTCAAGATGAAAGCAGCATCGATCAGGTACGACCTTCTGTCAGCAATCCAAATCAAAACGTCAATGGAGACAATCATGCGCACGAATGCATGGTTACACCTTTTTCCGAGTTAGTGGAACTCTCCCAGGAAGCTGTTGACAGCTTTTTCGAAAGCCTAAATGATATGATGTTCTCACTAGAGCAGAAATAGAGACTTTTGAGCAAGCTCGCAATGGCGTTCCCTGAATTTGGCCTTCAACTTTAATAATAAAGTCACATGAACAATTTTCCCTCCAGTTCACGGACAGCGATTTTTTCAGCAGCCCCAAAATATTTTTACATATTTTTTCGGGACACTTATCTTCTGCTTAAAGTAAGAACTATTCTTAGAGAACTAAAATTTCATTTCTAATTTTAGATACTTTATAGACATTAGCTGCCCGCTGGTATGTTCATAATTATTCTTATTCTGTGATGGAATGGTCTCGAACCTTTTTTCTGTATTAAGAGCCATTTCATGTGTAAATTCTCATATACAAATTAGTGATAATGATAATGTATAGATATGCGTGATTACTTTAGCATTATTCTACAGCTTGAGTGCATATAATACATGTGACTGCCTTTTTTCCGTATATTTGATAATTTCAAAATGCATTTATGTATTTTGGGGTGGTAAGGTATACACTATACTCTACAGTATGTTTTACTATGCCTAGATTAGTAAATATGTGGTAGGTGATAATGGGGTAAACCCTTTGTTCACCGACCTGGGTCAGCATGTAGTTATAAAAAGAAGTGGTCGGTTACAAAACATATTCATAGCGTTCATTTCATCAATAAATGGTTTAAAGGTACACATCAACCATGTCAGAACGAAACTGAGTTTAATTCAGCTGTAAGCAGTGGTATTCAATTTATACACAGTTATTTAGTATTTAATTCATACAATACATAACGGTGAATGTGGTCATTATTCAAAATAGTGCTCAGTGAGTGTCAAAAGGAGGGGTTCCAGATTCAGTAGGGTAGGGGGTGGTTGGAATAGATGGAGGGACAAAGAAAAGGAATTGTGTCCTGTAAACAATTCAAAATTAATCTTGAAACATTTCCTGTCTATAACAGATCAAACTGTTCCCTATACAAACAATACACGAAAACCAAATATGGCAAATCCTAGCGTGACGTGTATGTTGGAGAGTAATGTTGTCGACGTTTCGACCCCGGTAATAAGGGCGGTGGTTCCTCAGTTTAGGGTCTTCATCAGGACAGTGAAGATAGTGTTAGTGAGCACCTACGGAAATAGATACGTATATCACTCAGTAGGGTGAAATTAAAAACTATTAAAAAGGGCATCAATAAATGATTCCTAAACTCGTGTACCTACATTTATTCAGGCGTATCATGGAGTCCCACCTCATGACCTGTCCCCGGTGACGATGGGACTAGATTCACAACCGGGAATATTCTCCTGCGGGATAGATTGGGATTAATTAAGTGATCGCCTTTTTTTCAACGTTCATAATGTCGCCCTAGTAGCAACCTCTACACAATGACTCAAGTTAAGATTTTCTTTGTGTATTCTGGTCTTTTCAGATGATGTGAGAAAACTTTTCCCAGACTAACCCTTCAAGTTGGTGTTTGACTGATAATACACCCACTAATACGAAATTAAGAAACATTTTCAAGTAAGTTCTTCCTTTCTGAATCCCACTAATTCCATCTGGACTTTTTAAACACTGTGCACTCCTGCCACTGGCATAGAGATACATGGATATAATATTTTTATCCACAGATCCCACGCCATTTCCCAATCCATCTGGGACTACAATCATCCATCCAAGGCTGACAACCTTAAAGAATCTAGTAAGATGGGGCATCTCCTGTGTGGGGTGTCTCCTCCCTGACCTGCCCTACCCATACCTTCCTAAATGTCAATTGTTCTTTCACAGAACACCAACAACGGCGCAAGTCTCCAACTGAGGTGGGACTCCATGATACGCCTGAATAAATGTAGGTACACGAGTTTAGGAATCATTTATTGATGCCCTTTTTAATAGTTTTTAATTTCACCCTACTGAGTGATATACGTATCTATTTCCGTAGGTGCTCACTAACACTATCTTCACTGTCCTGATGAAGACCCTAAACTGAGGAACCACCCGCCCTTATTACCGGGGTCGAAACGTCGACAACATTACTCTCCAACATACACGTCACGCTAGGATTTGCCATATTTGGTTTTCGTGTATTGTTTGTATAGGGAACAGTTTGATCTGTTATAGACAGGAAATGTTTCAAGATTAATTTTGAATTGTTTACAGGACACAATTCCTTTTCTTTGTCCCTCCATCTATTCCAACCACCCCCTACCCTACTGAATCTGGAACCCCTCCTTTTGACACTCACTGAGCACTATTTTGAATAATGACCACATTCACCGTTATGTATTGTATGAATTAAATACTAAATAACTGTGTATAAATTGAATACCACTGCTTACAGCTGAATTAAACTCAGTTTCGTTCTGACATGGTTGATGTGTACCTTTAAACCATTTATTGATGAAATGAACGCTATGAATATGTTTTGTAACCGACCACTTCTTTTTAGATTAGTAAATATGTCCATAGTTAGCGTGGAGTGGGTGTGATGTATTCCTATAGGTTCTGTATCGATACCCCTATTCCTGACCCTATTCTGGTTAACAAGTTAACTAGCAGCCATCCCATGATGCAGAAAACCCCCATGATGCAGAAACCGTTATCTGATTAAGCCACACTACGGCACAGGAACGTGTTATCTGATTAGGTCATAACGCTTGCAATCTAATTAGACAAGCGATATTCCTCCAGCCCCTGATAAGGCATACGGAGTTCTCAAAACAAATCAAACCTATGACAACCTGGGAAAAACCCTGCGGCCATTGTTTTGATTTCATCGAGAACTTCAGCAAAAGAATGTGCTAACGACCAAGTCGTATGACATCCTTATTGACGTATCTATGTCCATCCTTACGTCAATCTCGGCACCTTAAAGGTATAAAAATTACCGATATTGCCCTATGCAAACACACGCGGTGGTGACGACATCGGAGCAGCCAGACTTGCCGAAGCCCAGAGCAGAGCAGACCCCGCTGGCGCAGCCCCGCCTTCCTGACGCGCTGAGAACGACACGCTGCCTTTCTCCTGCCGAGAAATCCAGCACCGGCGCTTCCGGGTAGCCCTCGCGGGCAGCCTGGAATATCGAGACCAGAGAAATGAGATACCATCCCTCATTCATCCTAGATTCCAGGTACAGAACTGAATAACCCCTCGCAGAGAATTCTTTAGTCAGTCACTTTGCAAAACAAACTTAACTTAAACTGTAACTTTCTATTCCCGCCCACGTATTAGGCTTAGGTCAGGTACACGGGGTAGGCGTAGTTAGAAACACCAGTTGAGTACGAATAGTCAAATGTATATGTGTATGTATCTATTTTATTCATTTTAAACCTTCATATGGCTTAGAAACCATATCAATGTTTTTACAGTATTATTTTATACTTCTGCTTTTAATGTATGCACTTTACTTAACCATAAGTATTGCAATAATATCGATCCATTTCTCTTGTATGAGAAAAGAGACTGATCAATAAATAACATCTTTTATTGAACACGCCCGTCTCTTCCTTTTCTCTACAATCTGGTGAGACTAAGAATGCACGTACTGACTGAGTAAAATAAGTCGTCATTTGTTTTCACACGACTCTAGAGATACACTCTTGATTAGGGGAGAGCAAAGTTGTCATGTTCTATGGTTGTCAGAAACTAAATCCCTTCTTGTCTATCCAGGGAGGTTCAACTCCTCCTTGCCTATTCGAGAAAGTTTCTAGTGAACTCTGAGCTAGCTGGCAAACCCAAAATTTAAGTCTAATATCGACAGTAGTAGACCTAGTTAACGTCTGGTCTAGGCCTATACTATTGAAGGTATTATTCCAATGCGCAGAGCCTATTGGGATAATAGGAACTACACTACATGGGACCGGACGTCAAGGGGGCGGGGTGAGTGTAAGAAGAGCGATTAACTGTTTACTTTCGTTTTCAAGGTGGGAATGCCCACATCAGGATGTATAGTCACAAACGCTAGTTAATACGATTCCAACTTTAAAATGATATGCCATGTCAGTCGTCATACCCAAGGCTTTTCAAACATGCTTTGTGCATGCAGGTAGGAATTTACACATCACCACTTCCAAAAATTTAAATTCACCGGCTGCCTGTGATGTATTACTCTATCGGAAATGACTCGAAGCTTTCAGTGAGAATGAGAAGCCCGATCCTGAGAGGAAGCACACAACCGGGCATAAAGAAAGAGAAATTAACAAGCAAGAAGTGGGATGAAGGAGGGGGCGGCAAATGATGAGCACTTTTGCGGCCGCTTTGATGTTCTCAGTGGCCACGCGGCTCACTGAGAACATCAAAGCAGCCACGAAAGTCCTCCCAAAGGCCGCAGGCAGACAAATGGTGCGCGCGCCTGGCGCACATGCACTGTGCCCGATCCGCCTGCAGACTTTGGGAGCATTTTTGAGAGCCCTTACTTAACTCTCGCAGAGTAACACATGTGCGTTGGCTCAGCGAGACCTAAAAAGGGGTGCCAGGAACGTGGGGTTGCTTTGTAGTACTGTTATTAACCCATGGCCGCTGATGTTCTCGCCTTCCTGATATAAAGCTCAATTTGTTTTCCTGAGGGGGAAGATAAAGGTTGTTCGGTCTAATCAAAAGACAAGTATTACTAGTGGCAGGGAAGTGAACGTATACACTCATGTGTATCCATTATGTTACAGCTGATGATCGTGTAGCATTGAGAATTATTCTCAAGACAGACTTGATTTATAAAACAGTGCAAGTAGTTATTTCCGTAGAAATGCGTATTACAGTTCAGGGTATTTATTAAATCTATTATAAAATCTTCATTTATATTCCAGTTCTAGGATGCCACTACTTTTTAACCAACCGAAGAGAATCAGCTATACAGAGATTGTCATAGGGAATATTATACGACATATTAGGAATAGTGAACTGGAATGCACATGGTGAAATTGCAAAATAGTTATTTTGTGTTCTAGAAATCAATACCTCTGTAGTGCTGGTTGAGCCAGCAGCAAGAACAGGAAGACTGAAAATATGCAGTGTCTCAGTTTCTCTCTCATCTCATTGCCTTATCCTCAGGTCTACAACGAACCAGCGTAACTATTCTTTGCATGGGAGCAGTGGTAATGGGACATGTTCATTATTAGCATTGCTTCTGTTAGATCTCGATTACCTCTTTTTAAATAAACTTCCTGAAGACCTGGAAACCTCACTACAGACTTCTATGCTTCTTCCACAGGGGCGGCTCTAGGCTCATGGCGGCCCTGGGCAGGGAGCGTAGGTAGGGGGCCTCGGAAGAGGTGGTCCGGGAGGGGCAGAGCAAGGAGGACAGTGAAGAGGGGGGGTTCAGGGTGTTGTGGAACAGAGCCGGAGGCCGCCAAATCCCTGCCAGGGGCCGCCACGCAAATATGTATCCATCCTCAGAGGATTATTATATTAAGGATATATATTGGCGTGGAGGCTCCTGGGGTTTGGCGGCTCTGTGCAGGAGCACAGCTTGCACATGCCTAAGGCTGCCCCTGTCTTCCATAATCCTTTCATAATCGGAGGAAGAAGCCCTGCTGTAGGGCTATGCATTAAAGACATTTTTACCTTAATAACAGTGTTCACTATGCCAAATAGACCATTGTACCTTAATAAAAGTGTTCCCTGTGCCAGATATCCATCCTGGCTGCTCCCTATGGTGCTGCTTCCCCGTTGGATGGCTGTCTCCTCCCAAGCCCACCAGGCAAGGAGCATCCATCAATCATGATGTGGCAGAGGACCAGCGTTACTACCCATTGCTCTTGTCTCAGTTGAGACAGGAAACAAAATAGTAGGTTGTTAGGAATGCCAGGCTTTTCATGGCATCCAGTGGAGAAGGCGCAGGGCTGACATTTTCAGCATTCTTGGTGTTTCTTGTCAATTGAAGTGGGATTCATCTCACAAGTAATGGTTGGGACAAGGACAAGTGGCGTAGGGGTAATGAGAGATTGAAATAGAGGGAACCAGAGAAAGAACATATATTGTCTGTCCTGTAATTACATTTACAGCTCTTCATGAACAGATACTGTATAGGTTCTGCAGGGCAGCAGCAGAAGTGCTTTCCTAAAATACATATTTCAGGTATTTATTACCTCCAAGTAGATGTATATAATGTGCAACACTTCCTGTCAGTTCTTCCTTTAAAGCCTACAGTCAGCTGCATTACAAGCAGTTTCCTTAGAACTATGGGCTCAACAATCATAGCAAGCAAAGGGCTGTTGATTAAAAAGCCAGGACTGGCAGAAAGTGTTAGATATAACATGTGACCATTTAGGAACTAAGGTGCAGTATGGATGGACATAAGCAATACAAGATCCCCTAACTATCACAGATTGGGTACAACAAATACAGCATAGGGGCCCCATGATCAAGGGGATTGCTTTCCGAAACATGTCAGGTACTTTGCTGCTACCAATAAACACCAGTCTTCACCTCATAGTGCTCGTGTTTTTACTTTTATACCAGCAGAAGGACGTCTTTGTTGAAAGATTTCACCATGAATCGCAGCTTTAAGAGACCTGAGGGCTATATGAACTTTGTGGTTTATATTGCCTTACTATATACAGCAATATCTCTAATTAAGACATACCCCGCCAACATTGCTGCCAGCTTTGGAGCTGGGGAACCAGGTTGGAGTCTCGGCTCAACATCCTGTGATTCCGAACAAATCACTAAATCTCCCCATGCCTACAAAAAATGAATGCGTCTTTCTGTAATGTAACTGGTGCTCATGTAAATCACTCCAATAATTTCGGATCGAGTTTCTCTTTTTAAAACTGCTAAAATATATATATATATATGGTAGTCACTCTGTAATTATAACTAGCAGTCCTGCCAAGCGTCACGCAACAGGTGTGACGCTCACGCATTTCAGTGCGGTGATCCGCAACACCGCACTGAAATGCATTGTCATGCATTTCGACTTGTGCCAGCGGCGCTCCTGTGCCCGGGCTCTTAGTGTTCTGAGAGAGGTGCTGCCAGCCGCCGGAGTGCCTAAACAGTTACCTGAGAGACTCTGATGCAGCGCTCAGCGGCGCGCTACAATGTATCTAGTCTCTCTGCCAGCAGCTGCCTGTGCTGTCCGACTAAGTTCCTGTTGCCCGGAAACTGTATGCGCAAACAAATGGTGCAGGCGGCGCCGGTGCGGCTACTAAGACTGTGTCCTAGTCTGCTGCAGGGGGGCCGGGCTGCCTAGGGTGACCAGAGACACGGGTTTTTCAGTTATGTCTACGTTGATAACTTTGCACCTGTTTGATGAATGTGCATAAAACTTTGCAGACCAGCTGTCCCTGTTTCATATAGGGAGGGCTGAATTTTTTGGGCTGTTTGGTCAAGGAGGTGCAAAGAAAAAAAGGGTGGTAAAAAAACAGGGTTGAAATCCAATGCATTTTCCATAGACCTTTGTATTTTGCGTATTACAAAAACTGTCAGCTTGATTTTTATTAAATTCGGCAGGATTAATATTAGGGGGCACAGGTGTTTCTGTGGGGTAGAGGAGTAAGTATTTTTTAAGTTATCAGGTTTTTCAACTTAGTGATATCTTATAGCACAATATTACTATAAGTAAAAAGGAAGCCCATAAAAAAATAGACTCCATATCTAAAGTTTCAGATTTACTACATGAACAACTGAAAGACCCATTTATGGTCACATGTTACTGGAAGCTGAATGTGTGACATTTCAATATGTGTGACACTTGGAGTGACACTTTTTTGTGAGCGAAATAAGGCTGTTCTGGTCATGTAAAGAAAGTATATTCAGAAACTGTATACCAGTCTAAAATGGGCCTTAGAAGAGATGTAATAGCCCAAAACAGTTAGACATAGTCTATGAATACACTGGCTGATTCTGTGAGCCGTAAAGTATGCATTAGCTGAAAACGGGAGCCTTTCTTGCTGCATCGCACTCTGTTGTAAATCAGACAAAGACAAACAACACAGAGCCAGCTAAGAGCAACTAGGCTTGACAGCTTGGTTTCTTGTACCAAGGATAGTCAGTGAATAGATTTCCAGCTTGACACTGAGGGGATGCATCATTGGCATTATGCTTATGGTGGAGGAAACCCATCGGTGGATTCTCCTTCAGATTTAGCATTTTTCTCCAAACATTAGGGAATTCTGCCTTAATACCTTGTGAGGACCTTTGCACAGTGGAAGTACTCCATTCCAGAATACCAATAAACAACAACAGAATAAAATAACTAATTTACAAGATATTAGTATTCAATGAGTCCAAAAGACAGGGACTTCAACTTTCATGGAGAAAATCTAACGAGTCAGGAGGTAAACAAACTTATGGCTGCTCTTGATATGCTTGGCTTGACCCAAAAAGTGACTGGTCCTACTCATATTGCGGGGCATATGTTAGATTTAATTTTTTCTAACATTGAGCATTTAACTTGTAATACCCCAGAGCCTATCACTTGGTGTGACCATGCCATGATCAACTTTGTCATCAAATTGCCGTGTCCCAGGCCTTCGACTGTAAAATCGGGCAAGAAACAGAGTATGCTGCGACCCTGGCGCAATCTATCAGCTGAAGCCTTTGAGAAGGCATTTCAATCTGAAATGGGGAGATTGGGGATGGGATAGGAGTTAACGTTGGAGGATTTCAATAAGGCATTTGCTTCTGCCTTGGATGCAGTGATTCCTAAGAAAAATTTGGTTCAATTGCAAAATCGTCCATCAGCCCCATGGTATACCACCGAGCTTAGTACAGAAAAGTCCAAATGCAAAAGGCTGGAGAAAGTCTGGCGCGTCAGTAAAACGACACTAGACAGAACGCAGTATAAACAAACTCTGTCCACCTACCATCTAAATTTAAGGCTAGTACAACGTCAATTTATGTTTAATCAAATTGAGAACGCCGCCAATGCTCCTAAAACCCTCTTCAACATAGTAAAGGAATTTGTGTCGCCTCTCGCATGCAGACAATCCCCCTTAGAAACTCAAGATTTCTGTAACCAGCTAGCCAGCTATTGCCAAGATAAGATCATCAGAATCTATGCAAACTTTCCATCCAACACTGCACAGGTTGCTGAGCATCCCAGTAAACACTTGGAACCCAAAAAAAGGATAGGTAGCACCTTAGATTACTTTGACCCTATCGCCCTCGAAGAAGTTGAAAAAACTCTTCTCTCTGCTAAATCAGGCTCCCCCTCTGATCTGTGCCCACCCAAGATGATGGCTCTTTTACCCAATAGCTGTGCGCCAGCCATCCACCAACTGTTTAATGCATCCATTCAATTGAGGGGAAATTTCAAGAATGTGGAAGGAAGCATTTGTACGGCCGATCCTGAAGAAACCTACGGCTGACCCACGAGAATTGGGTAACTACCGTCCAATTTCCCTCCTACCACTATTGGGCAAGACGCTGGAAAGCATGATCAACAAACAATTGAGTCACTATCTGGAGAAAAACGAACTATTACATTCATCTCAATCTGGATTCCGACAGGGCTTTAGTACGGAGACAGCTATTTTAGCAGTCACGGACTCACTTAGGCTACAAATAGACAAGGGCGGCTCGGCAATCCTGGTACTACTAGATCTCTCCACGGCATTTTATACCATCTCTCATGAAATGCTAGCGGAGAGACTGGAGTCCTGTGGCACCCAAGGAACTGCCCTAAAGTGGCTGCGTCATTTTTTGTCCGATAGGACACAAACAATCATGCTTGGCCCATACAGGTCTGATGCAATTAATTTAGATAGAGGTGTCCCCCAGGGATCCTGTCTAAGTCCTACCCTGTTTAATGTTTATATGGCCCCACTAGCTAGGAGAACGGAACAACTGGGCTTTGAGATCATCTCGTATGCTGATGATACTCAGCTCATGTTCTTGTTTGGTACCAACCCAGTAGACACCTTAGATCCGGGGCCTCTCACCTCACCACAGTGCCTCGAATCAAGAAAGCAAGATGTGGAGGCCGCTCACTCTCCTACAACTTGGCCAAGATCTGGAACACGCTCCCCTCGCAATCAGATCAGAGCCTAAACTGCTCACATTCCGAAAACTCCTTAAAACCTAGCTTTTTAACAAACCGGTATAAGTCCCAGCAACTCTGCCTTAGCCCTAAACCTCTGCAGTGCTGGGATGCCTCAGGGTAGCCATCGCGCTATATAAACTGTCTTTTCATTTCATTTCACCTAGTTGCAGAGAAAGCAAGATTTTCCAGAGGCATACTTGAGATCTCCAGCTGGATGACGCAAAACTGTCTCAAGCTGAACCCTGGTAAAACTGAATTGATGCTAATGGGCAAAGCCTCAGCTAGCTGGTCTGATGACTGGTGGCCCACCCAGTTGGGAGCAGCCCCAGTGCCTACTCATTGTGTGAAAAACCTAGGGATAAAATTAGATCAGTCCCTAGCGATGAAAGACCATATTGCCACCACGACTCGTTCTTGCTACTATAGCATGCGTCTGCTGTGAAAGATCCTCCCCTTCTTGCCTACCGCTCATCGCAAAACCTTGATCCAAGCTATGCTTATTAGTCGATTGGATTACGGCAACGCTTTACTGACTGGAGTAGGGGAGACCCTGTTAGACAGGCTGCAGGTGATTCAGAACACTGCAGCCAGGATGGTTCTGAATGGCCCAGCGGGCTCCGCTTCAGCGCCCCTAGTGCGAGAACTCCACTGGCTAGCGGTGAGGAAAAGATCCTTTTTTAAGATCTGCTGCCTTACATACACAGCACTCAATGGTAGAGGTCCTAAATACCTCTAAAAAAGACTTATCAAACATGCTCCTAATAGGAACTTGAGGTCTGGTACGTGTGGTCTCCTACAAATACCACGTATAAGACTAAGTCGTTCGGGAGGAAAAGCTTTCTCTTATCTAGCGCCAAGATACTGGAATGAGTTACCAGATCCCTTGCGTAAAATTGACAATTATGGCACATTTAGGAAACAGCTAAAAGCCTTCCTTTTCTAATTCATTCGGTACTCTTCAAATCTCAGGATTAGTTCTAGCCAACCGCCGAGATGCCCCCGGGTGATTCGTGCACTATAAAAGAACGCATAACATAACATAACAACCAAAAGGTTTTATTACTGGCAAAAGTCATGGCCCTGGCTGTGATCAAGGATTAAAGGATATGTAGCACTTAAGTTATGCTTGTTAGATGGGAGATCGTGAGTGAGCTGCCAGCTACTTTACCAAGGTCAAATTGATTGAAGGGTGTTGTCACCCATGTATATTCAGCCTTTACAAAAATGTTACTTCGAGTCTTTCAGTTTTTGGAAATGTGCGCCTAGGCACTGGAAATTATTAACACATCAGATGTTTAGGCAGCATGCTTTGGGCATTTGCTTTTTTGACAACTGTGACAAGAGACTTAGATCTTCTTATTGTGACCTTCTTAAAAAACTAACCAAAACCAATACATTTCACATAGGACCAACATGCCATCAGAAAACGCCTCTGGTTACAATGTTGTATACTTTACAAACTTTTGTATTAACAAGTGCCCGACAACGTGAATATTTCGGCCCATGCGCAATTCACATCCTGCCCCCACACCAGTATGTGCGCACCCACAAAGAGAAAACCTTCACCAATGCTAAGCTAGGATACATTTATTTAACATTCAGTTTCCCAATCATTCCTTCTCACACACCACAGCCTTGACTCACACCTACTTCTTCCAGATGTGAGGAGAAATGAGCAAGTACCTCCTGTATTTACTCCCCAAGTTAACAGTTTAAGTTCCTCTCTTGTGTACGATGGCAGGAGGCAACACCTCCCTCAGGGGTGGCTCCCAGTACCTATGGGCTCCATCGATTGCTTCCTGATGCTTGCTGTGTAACTATTGTCTGGAATGATGTGCCTAAGATTTACTATTGTATCTATTTATCACACGCAAATTCATGTAGTAAAATATGTTACGATATTTTAACATCGAAAACCCAATAGTTATTTTTTTTTAAAGTGTAATGTTCTTATTCCTCATGTGCTATATGTAGTGCTGTTTAATTGTATATGCGCATTGTTTATAACTTGTGGTGTGTTTATTTGTTGATTTTCAGTGCGGGCAATGCGCGTATGCTTATATTGTGCCTGCGATTAATGAGTGGAGTGGGAGCGGGACTGACGAGCATTGCGCGTGAAGAAGGGAAGTCCCTTTTCTATCAGACTTGTCCATGCACGAGCAGCCGATCGGAGATAATTTCAGTTTGATCAGCTCCTCACATTGTGTATATATGATCCAGCTCTTCCCTGTCCCTGGAGCGCCCGATGGGGTGCTTAATCAGTTGAGGGCTTTTCCCTAGGAGAGTTTGGGGTGGCTCCCTCTACATTCAATAATTTACAGTCTATATATTTAAAAACATTTGAGATTAATACTGACTTTGCTGACTTGAGGCTAACGGCCTGCCATAGTTCAGGTACTTGTTCATCCCTGGGCAAGGTTGTTTCTGCATAACTGGGTAATTCTTACTCAGGATCCATGTTTGCTTCAGACAGTTCAGGGTTTTCACCTGGAGTTCTACTCCTCCCCGTTCCAAAGGCAGAGACCGGGACATCTCAATTTTTCGCAAACAGAGAGCAATTTCATAGACAATGAGGTTTTGTCTCTGTTGCAGAAAGTGGCAATAATGGAATCGACTTTGCACTCTCACAGGTGTGTCAGTACAATATTTTTCATTCCAAAAAAGGATCAAGGGTTCTGTTTGGTTCTCAATCTAAAAGACTTCAGTTAATGCATTGTGTATCACCACTTCAAGATGGAGGGCAAACATTTGTTGAGAGACCTGTTACAAGAGGGGGACTGGATGGTTTGGCTCGACCTCAAAGATGCTTATTTGGTAGTCCCTATCTTTCCTCCCCATCGGAGGCTTCTGTAAATTCAGTGACGCCATTGGTGGTTCGAGTTTACCACCATGCCATTTGGCCTTTCATCTGCTCCTTGGTGCTTGACCAAGTTGCTCCAACCAGTGCTACAATATCTCCAGGAACTGGGAGTTCATCTGATTATATATTTAGACGATATTCTGGTCATGGCGCAGAGCAAAGATTTGGTCCTGCTCCACCTATCTTGGGCGACTCAGCTCCCTCAGGATCTGGGGTTCAACATCAACGCAGACAAGCCTATCATGAATCCCTCTCAGATGGGGGTTTCAAGTAGATTTGATCTTGAGTCAACTGTTGCTACCGTTGAAATCATGGATCTCTATTAAGAAGGAGTTGAGGAGAGCGCTTTACTCTCCGACTATATACTTAAGGATTTTGGCTCACCTGGAAGGTCTCTTGGCTTCCTCTATCCAGGTGATATTTCCGGGTGCACTTCACTATCAAGCCCTGCAGTGGTTGAAGATAATCCATCTTCGCAGAGACATAGCTTATTCAGAGCAGATTGTGTTGTCAATGGAAGCCAGGATGGAAATGTCCTGGTGGTTAGACCACATATATGCCTGGAATGGCAAGGCCAATTTTGCCTAAGTCCCATAGGTGATAATAGAGTCCGACGCCAGTCACGGGAGTGGGGGAGCCCATTGTGGCTCTGTGGAGATGGGGGACAGGTGGTCCTCAGAGGGACTTCACCTCCATATCAATTGCCTGGAACTCCTGGCAGGTTCCTTGGCTATTCGGACTCTGTCTCCACACAAAACAAGTTGTTGCCTTCTGTTGAGGATGGACAATGTATCAGCAGTTTGATACATCAATGTTAGAAGCGGCTGTCTCTAGTTGGCAGAGGTATACACTTCTGACAAATAGGGACACACCTTTTCTAGTCAGGGCAAGGAGATCACACACTTAGATAACCCCTGCTCACCCCCTTGGTAGCTTGGCAAAGCAGACAGGCTTATCTCAGAGGCAGTGCGTTAAGCATTTATGACCACATACAGTAATAAAGTGAATACACTACAAATGGACACGACACAGTAGTATTATAAAAATAAGTATTTTTATATAAGGTTTAGCACAAGACCATATAACGACAAAAATATACCACAGTCTTAATAAATACTCTTGGAAGGAAAAATAATAGTTCAAGCACGGTTTCTTCTTAGCACAAAGTCTTTAGTATCAAAAGCAACTCTTCTTCTCTAAAACACAGTTCTTGGCAACAATGTAACCCACACGGGAGTCACACGACGTCGAGGCAAAGTTAATCCAAAGGTTCGGCGTCGACCGCGAGGAGCGCTACGTCGAGCCCGGAGTCGCACAGACCCCAACAACACAGTACCTTGGAAAAGTGAAGCACTCGATGATCAGCGGCGTCGAGATGTCCGGCGTCGCGTCTTCGGCGTCGATCGGGCCTCGGAGTCGGGGCGATCTGCAGCGGCGTCGACCGAAGTCAGGCGGGAGCAGCGCTCACGGGATGAAGCAGGATACGGCGTCGTCGATGTCGATGTTGCAAGAGTGAGCAGCGCTCACGGCGTCGAGAGGGCTCGAAGTCGATGCGATCAGCGGCGGTGCAGACACGGGGTCACTTGGAGCTGGAGCCGAACTCACTACTCACTGGCGTTGCTGCTGGCGTCGATCGGGCCCGGCGGCCGGCGTCGAGGAAGCGGGACACTGGAGCCGTTACTCACGATGTCGAGCTGGATTCGGCGGCGTCCGTCGGCGTCGAGATTGCTGGATTCTTTCAGAGGTGCTGGATTCACAAATCCCAGCAAATAGCACTTTAAGCAGATGAAGTCCTTTAGCCCTGTGACTTCAACAGGAGACTGGCACTCTTCCAGTCCTTGGAGATTTTCTCAGCAAAGAGTGAGAGTACACACAAAGTTCCTCTCTCCTGGTTCCTTGGCAAAAATAAAGAAGCAATGCAGGATTCCCCCAACAAACAGCACTCTGGCAGAAGGGGTAGGCAGTCCTTAGATCAGCAGGCTTCTTGTCCTTGGTTCAGGTTTCCTTGTCAGAAGTGATCTGATTTCTTGGTTCAGGGGTCCTTCTCTTATACCCCTTTTTGGCTTTGATCCCTTTGTCCATGCAGGGGAAATTCCCCCCATCCTGGGTTTGTGGTGGGTGTTGCCAGGCCAGAGCACCTGGCCTATTCACTGGGCAGGGCAGAGTCCTCAGCCGCTCAGCAGGAGCGGAGCCAGCATTGTCACTGGCAGGGGCAGGGCCATCAGCTGCCCGGCAGGAGGCGGGCCAGGAAAGTCCCAGGCAAGCACAGAGTCATCAGTCGCCTGGCAGGGGGGCGGAGCCAACATTGTATCAGGCAGGGCAGGCTATCAAGAGCTACTCTCCCCTACTCTCAATGCAAATGCCCCACTCATCCCACACTGACTCATTCAGACTCTCTGGAGCCACCCAGCTCCTGTCACACGCACACCAGAACCAGCAGAGACCGGTAGACAGTTAGACAAGAAAATAGCTACTTTCTAAAAGTGCTATTTTCAAACACAGAGTCCAAAAACCATCCACACAAACGGATGCGTTATTAAACCCTGAGTTCAGGGATACCAAACTCGACATTGCACCATGCTCCCCGAGCCCGCTAGGATTATCGCATTAATAATCCTGGCAGCCCATTCTAACTGATGGAGAGCAGGTTACCTTACAATAGTGAAAAACGACTATGGCTGTAATTCACTATTAGGACATGCCAACCTTGTCAGGCTTGTCCTACCTTATGCTTACAATGCACCCTGCCCGTGGGCCTACCATAGGGGTGACTAACATGAAGTTAAGGGAAGGTTTAGGGACTGGCAAGTAGGTGTACTTGCGCCGTCCTCGTGGCAGTCAGACTGCACGTGGTCTGGCAATGGCAGACCTTCAGACATACTTTTACTAGGCCGCTCTTGTGGGTGGCACAACATGTGCTGCAAGCCCACTAGCAGCATTTGTATTTACAAGCCCTGGCACCCCTGGTGCACTCTACTAGGGACTGACAGTAAACCAAATAAGCCAAACATGGAAGTCAATCAATACAGCAATTTCACATAGGGAGCACTTGCACTGTGACACTGATCAGCAGTGGCACAGTGCCCAAAGCATATACCAGCAAAAACATCGTAAACAGAAGAGGCAAACAGAAAAAATGGAGGAGAGACTCATGCCAATGATGCCAGGTCTAACACGTGTCCCCTCCAGCTGAAATGTGGGGAGAACTACCCTTACCCTAGGGAGTCCTCATCACTAAGGCGGAAAAATCTGGACAGACCATCAGCATTGGCGTGATCTGTGCCAGGGCGGTGTTCCACCGTGAAGTCCATCCCCTGTAGGGAAATGGACCACCTCCACAGCTTTGGATTCTCACCCCTCATCTGCATCAACCATCTGAGGGGCCTGTGGTCTGTCTGCACCCGGAAGTGAGTCCCAAACAGGTAGGGTCTCAGCTTTTTCAGTGCCCAGACCACAGCAAATGCTTCTCTTTCTATCGCACTCCACCTCTGTTCCCTGGGGAGTAACCTCCTGCTGATGAAGGCTACAGGTAAGTCTCGGCCCTCTTCATTCACCTGAGCTAGAACAGCCCCCACGCCATGCTCTGAAGCGTCCGTCTGGACAACAAATTCTTTCGAAAAGTCGGGTGCCTGGAGTATGGGTGCTGTGCACATTGCAGTTTTCAGGGTGTCAAAGGCCGTCTGACAGGCGTCAGTCCAGTTCACAAGTCGGGGCTGCTTCCTGGAAGTCAGCGAAGTCAAGGGGTGCACAATGTTACCATAATCCTTGACAAACCTCCTGTAGTAACCCGTGAGACCCAGGAAGGCTCTCACCTGAGTCTGGGTTTTGGGCGGTGCCCATGCCAGGATGGTATCAATCTTGGGTTGCAGGGGGGCCACCTTGCCGCTCCCCACTTGGTGCCCCAAGTACACCACTGAACCCTGCCCAATCTGGCACTTACTGGCTTTGATTGTGAGGCCTGCTCTGCGCAGGGCCAACAACACTTCCTGGAGGTGGCACAAGTGTTCTTCCCAGCTGGCGCTGAACACTGCGATGTCGTCCAGGTAGGCGGCACTGAAATCCTCCAGCCCAGCCAAGACCTGGTTGACCAACCTCTGGAAGGTGGCAGGGGCATTCTTCATCCCAAAGGGCATAACCCGGAACTGGTAGTGCCCATCTGGTGTGGAGAATGCTGACCTCTCTTTTGCCCCATCGGTCAAGGCGATCTGCCAGTACCCAGACGTTAGATCAAACATACTAAGGTACTGGGCAGCCCCTAACCGATCGATGAGCTCATCAGCTCTGGGGATGGGGTGCGCGTCAGTCTTGGTGACTGAATTGAGTCCTCGGTAATCCACACAGAACCGAAGTTCCGGTGAAGCACCAGGCGCTGCAGCCTTTGGAACCAAGACCACGGGGCTGGCCCAAGGACTGCTAGAGGACTCAACCACCCCTAGGGCAAACATCTTGGAGACCTCCTCCTTGATGTATGCTCTGACCTTGTCAGTCACTCTGTAAGCCTTGTGCTTGACAGGAGTGCTGTCCCCGGTGTCTACATCATGGACACACCACTGAGTAACACCAGGAATCAAGGAAAACAGATCAGGGAATTGCCCCAACAAATGGCGACAATCCTGCTGCTGTTCAGGGGTCAGTGTGTCAGAGAGGACAACACCATCCACTGACCCATCTTGCTCTTTTGCATACAGGAGGTCAGGAAGAGGCTCACTCTCCTCCTCCATTCCAGCATCTGTAGCTAGGAGCATGCCCACTTCGGACCTTTCTAAGTGGGGCTTCAAACGGTTGACATGCAGGACCCGCAAGGGGTTCCTGGGAGACTTTAAATCCACCAGGTAGGTGACATCGCTCTTCTTCTCCACAACCTCGAATGGTCCAGTCCACCTGTCCTTGAGCGCACAAGGTTCCACAGGGGACATGACCCAAACTTTCTGTCCAGGTTGAAGCTCTACCAGAGTGGCCCTCTGGTCGTACCACCGCTTCATCTCCTCCTGGCTGGCCTCCAGATTTGCCTGAGCAAGATCCCTGAAGCGCCTAGTCTGGTTCCTAAAGGCCAGCATGTAACTGTATACATCCTGGGGAGGTTTCCTGGGAGATTGCTCCCAGCCTTCTTTGACCAGACTTAAAGGTCCTCTTACCGGGTGACCATACAAAAGCTCAAAGGGGCTGAACCCTAGAGACTTCTGTGGCACCTCACGGTAAGCAAACAACAGGCATGGCAAGAGGACATCCCATTTACGCCTCATTGGTTCTTCAAGACCCATGATCATGCCTTTAAGGGTACGGTTGAACCTTTCAACCAACCCATTACCTTGAGGGTGGTAAGGAGTGGTGAACTTATAAGTTACCCCACACTCCTTCCACAGAGACTTCATATAGTTGGAAATGAAGTTGGTGCCCCGGTCTGACACCACCTCTCTGGGGAACCCCATTCGGGAGAAAACACCCATCAGCGCCCGTCCCACCACGGGGGCAGTCACTGTTCTGAGAGGGATGGCTTCCGGGTACCGTGTGGCATGGTCCACCAAGACCAGGATGAACCTGTTGCCCAGGGCTGTCTTGGGGTCCAGTGGCCCAACAATGTCAATCCCCACCCGGTCAAAGGGGGTACTGACCACGGGAAAAGGTTGGAGGGGAGCCTTCTGCTTCCGCCCGCTTTTCCCACTTGCCTGGCAAGTCTGACAGGTCTTGCACTGGATGTCTACATCCCTTCGCATCTGAGGCCAATAGAAATGGGTGACAAGCCTGTCATAGGTCTTGTCCTGCCCCAGATGTCCAGCTAAAGGAACGTCATGAGCCAAACCCAGTAGGAAGGCTCTGAAGCGCTGGGGTACCACCAGCACACGGGCTGACCCAGGCTCAGCAGCCTTAGGCTCGCTATACAGGAGGTCGTTCTCCCAGTACACAAAATGTGACCCTGACTGATCACCTGAGGTTTGGGCTGAGGCCTGCTGCCTCATACCCACAAGAGAAGGGCACACTTTCTGTTCTGCACAGAATTCCTCCCTGGAGGGACCACCATCCTGCTGCCAATGGGTCAGCTCGGGCAGGTCTCCCAGGCGGCAACTTGTTCACCTGTGGGTTCCAGGGCATCCCCCTCGAGGTCTGCCTCCTCCTGGACCACGGGAACTACGGGGGACGGTTTCCCGCGCCCCCTGCCTCTTCTCTTCACAGCTGGGTCCTGGGCCATACTTTCAGGCTCCAGAACCCCATCAACACCCTTACTTGCTGTCATGGATCGAGTGGTTGCACACACCCACTCTGGCACACCCAACATTTTCAAATGTGTCTCCCTCTCCACCTTAGCCCAAGGGGAGTCTTCTAAATCGTTGCCCAGGAGACAATCAACAGGCATGGCGGGCCTCACAGCAACCTGAAGAGTACCTGAAACTCCCCCCCATTCAAAGGAAACTTGAGCTACCTCACACTCTTTCTGGGAGTTGTCAGCAGCTATCACAGGGTAGAATGCGTGGGGAACAACCTGCTCTCTGGACACCAAGTGACACTTGACAGCTGTCACACTCGCTCCGGTGTCTCTGAGAGCTTCCACTCTATGGCCATTAATGGTCACCCACTGCCTATATTTTTTAGTGTTACTAGGCAGAGGGGGTGGCGGGACCAATTCCATGTCTCCTAGAGAGACCAGGGACATCTCTGCGGGACCCTCCCCACCATGGGCAACCATCTCCTCCCCTCCCAGAGCTACACTAGCCAACTGACGGGGTGGTGCACTGGGTAGTGCACCAGACTTCTTCAAGGGACACTGAGGGTCATAAAAACGGTGTCCTACCTGCTTACAAACGAAGCAGGTCAGTGGGCCCCTATGACCAGGTTTACCTGGCGGGGCCTCTGATTTCTTCACAGGGGGAGGCTGGGAACCTTTCCCTTGGTTCCCTTGGGGATTACTTTGGGGCCCTTTCTGGGACTCCTTCTGTTTACCCTTGTCCCCCCCACTCTTCTGCTGGGGACCCTGCCCACCTTTGGCTGAGTCTCCCACTGGACCCTTGTGGACCCTGGTACTGACCCAGCGGTCCGCCTCTTCAGCAAGTTTTCTAGGGTTAGATATCTTGCTATCAATAAGGTGCTGGCGCAGCTCTGGAAAACAGTTATTAGACAAGTGCTCCCAAGCAAATAAATCATAAAGAGCATCATAACTTTCCACTTTGCTGCCCTTTACCCAACCATCCATGGCTCTGCAAAAATATGACACATACTCCACCCACGTGGTACCAGGCAACTTCTTGCATTCTCTAAAGGCCTGTCTGTACTTTTCTGGGGTTAGGCCATACCTTAACATTAAAGCATCTTTCATATGAGCATAAGACGTCCTATTCTCAACAGGCATGTCTAACAGGGTATCTCTTCCCTCATTCACAAAGCGACCCCACAACCCCGCTCCCCAATCCTTCTCAGGGACCCGGTGGGCCAACAATGCTAACTCATATGCTTTAAACCATTGACCAATATCCTCATTCTTCTGAAAATCTTTGATCACATCTTTGGGAAAATAAAACCTACTTTCTGCAGGCATAGATGGGACGCTGCCACCAGAGGGATTCAATTCTAACTCCTTAGCTTTGAGCTCCATGTCCCTCACCATTTTCTCACGCTCAAAAGCTAACTTCTCTCTTTCAAACTCTAATCTTTTGATCTCCTAATCAGCTTCTCTCCTGCCTCTTGCATTCTCTATCTCCAACTGCCCATTTATCTTAAGTTTTGCCATTTCCACGTTGTAGGCTCGCTCCTTCGCCCTTTCTTCTCTTTCTTCAGGGGAAAGACCTTTGGAGGAAACACTGCTGCCAGGAGGGGATACAGGCCCAGTCACGGGCACTTCCTCCTCCCCTTCCTCTGTCGGTACCACCACCGGGGCAGAGGGGTCTCTGGCCTCTAACCAGGCCTCCAATGCTTTGGAATAGTCTCCTTTCCGGGAGATGCCTTTGGTAGGAACTTGAAACTGCTTGCAAAAGTATTGCAGCTGCTTCTTTTCGTATGTCCCTATCTTGGCTCTATCAAATTCCTCCACAACAACAACAAGGGGAGTGACTCCGGTATCACTCATGGTTAAAACTGGCAGTTTCAAAAATCAAGCTTCAGGAAAAGCGGAGAACAAAAATAGAATATCCAACCAAAACAGATTGTGGCTGCGCTATGGTCTGCTTTCACTATGTAGCGCACACTAATCACTGCACATGGGTCATAAATGCAAAGTTCAAAATCCCACCGCTGCCACCAATGTTAGAAGCGGCTGTCTCTAGTTGGCAGAGGTATACACTTCTGACAAATAGGGACACACCTTTTCTAGTCAGGGCAAGGAGATCACACACTTAGATAACCCCTGCTCACCCCCTTGGTAGCTTGGCAAAGCAGACAGGCTTATCTCAGAGGCAGTGCGTTAAGCATTTATGACCACATACAGTAATAAAGTGAATACACTACAAATGGACACGACACAGTAGTATTATAAAAATAAGTATTTTTATATAAGGTTTAGCACAAGACCATATAACGACAAAAATATACCACAGTCTTAATAAATACTCTTGGAAGGAAAAATAATAGTTCAAGCACGGTTTCTTCTTAGCACAAAGTCTTTAGTATCAAAAGCAACTCTTCTTCTCTAAAACACAGTTCTTGGCAACAATGTAACCCACACGGGAGTCACACGACGTCGAGGCAAAGTTAATCCAAAGGTTCGGCGTCGACCGCGAGGAGCGCTACGTCGAGCCCGGAGTCGCACAGACCCCAACAACACAGTACCTTGGAAAAGTGAAGCACTCGATGATCAGCGGCGTCGAGATGTCCGGCGTCGCGTCTTCGGCGTCGATCGGGCCTCGGAGTCGGGGCGATCTGCAGCGGCGTCGACCGAAGTCAGGCGGGAGCAGCGCTCACGGGATGAAGCAGGATACGGCGTCGTCGATGTCGATGTTGCAAGAGTGAGCAGCGCTCACGGCGTCGAGAGGGCTCGAAGTCGATGCGATCAGCGGCGGTGCAGACACGGGGTCACTTGGAGCTGGAGCCGAACTCACTACTCACTGGCGTTGCTGCTGGCGTCGATCGGGCCCGGCGGCCGGCGTCGAGGAAGCGGGACACTGGAGCCGTTACTCACGATGTCGAGCTGGATTCGGCGGCGTCCGTCGGCGTCGAGATTGCTGGATTCTTTCAGAGGTGCTGGATTCACAAATCCCAGCAAATAGCACTTTAAGCAGATGAAGTCCTTTAGCCCTGTGACTTCAACAGGAGACTGGCACTCTTCCAGTCCTTGGAGATTTTCTCAGCAAAGAGTGAGAGTACACACAAAGTTCCTCTCTCCTGGTTCCTTGGCAAAAATAAAGAAGCAATGCAGGATTCCCCCAACAAACAGCACTCTGGCAGAAGGGGTAGGCAGTCCTTAGATCAGCAGGCTTCTTGTCCTTGGTTCAGGTTTCTTGTCAGAAGTGATCTGATTTCTTGGTTCAGGGGTCCTTCTCTTATACCCCTTTTTGGCTTTGATCCCTTTGTCCATGCAGGGGAAATTCCCCCCATCCTGGGTTTGTGGTGGGTGTTGCCAGGCCAGAGCACCTGGCCTATTCACTGGGCAGGGCAGAGTCCTCAGCCGCTCAGCAGGAGCGGAGCCAGCATTGTCACTGGCAGGGGCAGGGCCATCAGCTGCCCGGCAGGAGGCGGGCCAGGAAAGTCCCAGGCAAGCACAGAGTCATCAGTCGCCTGGCAGGGGGGCGGAGCCAACATTGTATCAGGCAGGGCAGGCTATCAAGAGCTACTCTCCCCTACTCTCAATGCAAATGCCCCACTCATCCCACACTGACTCATTCAGACTCTCTGGAGCCACCCAGCTCCTGTCACACGCACACCAGAACCAGCAGAGACCGGTAGACAGTTAGACAAGAAAATAGCTACTTTCTAAAAGTGCTATTTTCAAACACAGAGTCCAAAAACCATCCACACAAACGGATGCGTTATTAAACCCTGAGTTCAGGGATACCAAACTCGACATTGCACCATGCTCCCCGAGCCCGCTAGGATTATCGCATTAATAATCCTGGCAGCCCATTCTAACTGATGGAGAGCAGGTTACCTTACAATAGTGAAAAACGACTATGGCTGTAATTCACTATTAGGACATGCCAACCTTGTCAGGCTTGTCCTACCTTATGCTTACAATGCACCCTGCCCGTGGGCCTACCATAGGGGTGACTAACATGAAGTTAAGGGAAGGTTTAGGGACTGGCAAGTAGGTGTACTTGCGCCGTCCTCGTGGCAGTCAGACTGCACGTGGTCTGGCAATGGCAGACCTTCAGACATACTTTTACTAGGCCGCTCTTGTGGGTGGCACAACATGTGCTGCAAGCCCACTAGCAGCATTTGTATTTACAAGCCCTGGCACCCCTGGTGCACTCTACTAGGGACTGACAGTAAACCAAATAAGCCAAACATGGAAGTCAATCAATACAGCAATTTCACATAGGGAGCACTTGCACTGTGACACTGATCAGCAGTGGCACAGTGCCCAAAGCATATACCAGCAAAAACATCGTAAACAGAAGAGGCAAACAGAAAAAATGGAGGAGAGACTCATGCCAATGATGCCAGGTCTAACAATCAACCTAACTGGAAGATGGGATTTCACCTCCTGTTGGAGGTAGCCAAGGACTTTTGGCATTATTGTGTTCAACTTCACATTTTGGTAACAGCGGAATACATTCCAGGTCGTTCCAATGTGGTGGTGGACTGGAATTCTCGTTTCCTTCGAGATTCCAGGGACTGGAGGCTTCACCCCAGGGTCTTTCAACAACTGAATTTGACATGGGGCCCTTGCATGATCAACCTATTTACGTCCCACCTGAATGAACAGTTGACCTGCTTTTACAGCTGGAGGCCGGATCCTCGGGCGATCAGCTCGGATGCATTTCTTCAGTCTTGGTCAATGGGTCTGCTTTATGCATTTCCCCCATTCTAAATGATTAAGCTGGCGCAGGTGTGTTGACAACGAGCGGAGATTATTTTAATCACTCCCAAGCGCAGCCCTAGTTTCCAGTGATGGTAATCCTGTCTTGTGCACCTACGGTGCGTCTTCTCTCATTCCTGGATCTTCTTGCAGATCTGATGGGACTACCACATCCATTGGTGATGCAGGGGCTGTTGTTCCTCCGCCTGGAGACTTTCAGAAGACATTGGCAGGTGCTGGGAGTTTCACATGACACAATGTTTTTCCTGTCCCAGCCTTGGGCTCTCTCTACACACAAACGTTATGAATCAGCTTAGCGTACATGGGTTTGTTGGTGTAGTGAACAAGGTGTGGATCCCTAGGGATCAGGCATCCATATTATTGTTAATTTCATGTCTGATATTGCAAATCAGGGTCTGGCCTATAGGACGGTGAATAATTTCCATTAAGCTATATCAGCAGGCCACCCCCATCTGCATGGTAAATCTGTGGTAGAGCATCCTCTTGTTTATAAACTTCTGAGGGGCATTCGGTTGGTGCGTCCACCACAACCTAGATATTCCACAGTATGGGGTGTGGACAGTGTGCTCCATTTTCTCATTGATTGGCCCGCAAACTAAGGTTTTTCGCACAAGCAATTGTCAGCAAACCTCTCGTTATTGTTGTGCCTTATTTTGTGCAGACAAGTCTCCAATATAAGTGCCTAGGATTTGGCAGGTAGAGTATTTACTCCTTTGGGGGTCTCTTTTACAATTTCTAAATGTACTAAGATTCCAGATGTGTGAGTTATCCTGCTATTCCACATCATCAGAAACTGTGTGTAGTTAAATGCTTGAAATGTTACAAGGATTGTACTCATGAATTGCGCAATGATGTGGCAGGTCAGTTGTTGATTTAATTGCAGAAACCTTTCCTCCCAGTCTCTTCAGCTACCTTGGCCCACTGGGTTAAATGATTATTGTCTGAAGCTGGTATTGATGTCTCCATCTTTGGAGCTCATTCAGTGATGGGAGCTAAGGCCTCAAAAGCCTTTGTTACTGGTTCTCTGACATTATGCAAAGATAGGCAAAGATTATCCTACCCTAAGATATGATTTTGGTCAGACCATTGACTACTGATCATTATTGTATTTTGATACAGGTTCTGATATAATAACTGTTTAAGTATTGTAATTTGATTACCCCCCCCCCAGTGTTTTTGATGCACTTCCTGGAAGTGGGATATTATGTCTCTCGTTCTCTTTGCAGTATCTGATGCCAAATCGACCTGAAGAATCTTAATGTGCAGCTGACACTGTTGGTGACAAAGGCGTTTCTCTTCGTACTTTGGAGCTGATCAGTGGACGGGATTGAGTAACCAATGGAGTTCGGTTACTGTTGGTTTGAAAGAGGAAGGATTTTGGTTCTGTGGTTATTTATACTGAGGCAGATGTCCTGTGATTGGTGGAGAGAAGGTGCCATAAAGGCTGTTGGGTTATGTAGTTTAAAGTTTCATTGGCTGCTGTAATGTCTAAGTAAAGAAAGAGAAGCAAAATCCTTGCCTCTGTGTCCTTAATAGAATTAAAAATTCTTGATGCACTAGCTAGAAAATCTTCTATCCTGTGCCTGCTCTCCACCCAGCTTTCTAAGACAGCTAGGTGGAGAGGTTTACAATGCTCATGTAATTCATTTTATTAACATTTTATTTTTCACTTTTGCTAATAGTGGCGGGCGGGGAGCGCGCTGAAGAGCAGTTGTTCATTCATGTTCCTTCCTTTTGGCAAATAAATACCTCGTAGCACCCATCTAATAGGCACTTAGCTGTAATCCGTCATCAGGGGATCTTTTTTGATTGTGAAACCACAGATCTGTACATGTTTGAACACTAACTTACAGTTTGCGCTTATCTACCCGACTTTAAAAAAATCAAGGGATGTCCCTGATAAATCATTAGGCAGTTGGGCTGCCAGAAAAGCGGTATCCTACTTTATAAATCAGCAGAACTGGTAAGTGTGATTTCCCTTTATTGCCTTTTTGTGTGTTTTCTATGTTGGTGAGGGCTTTCAATGCGGGCCACTGGGAAGTTGGATAAAGCTGATCTCCCCTCAGGTATTTCAGGCAATGGTGATTCCTGACTACTCCTAGGGTCCTTATATGGTTGGTGTCCTTGATGGGGGAGGCTATAGGTAAATGTTAGAGTAGGTTCAGAGTGGACTGGCCTCTTTGACAGTCATCACACCCAGTGGGTGTTCTAAAGAATATTTGGCTGTGCTCCCAACCTCCCTCTGTTTGTTGCTGCTTTTGGGGGGATCGGTGTGCTGATTTTACCTACATATGCTTGTGATGGTCTTGATAGTTTTTTATGATTTTTATTGGTATATCTTTTTATATAGGCTCTGTAGGTTTGTGTATGCTGTTTTCTTGTTTGCTGTTGGTAGTCAGATCTGGGTTATATGTCTGTTCCGGCGGTCAGCATCACAGTAGATGATTTAGGGGTTCTTAGAAGTTAGACGAGCACAGCTCTGTGAGGTTGCAACTCTGGTTAGGGAGCAAACAAATATATTGGGAAAGTTTGTCAGGTATGAAGAAGAGATGTCATGTGTGGGCATGAATAGTGTGACAGGTGTATTGTGTGTAAATGGTAGGGGGAAGAGTCCAAGTTAAGATTTTTAAAAAAAATCTTTATTTACCTTTTTTGCCTGTAACAAAATTACACAATACATAAAAACTCACTTCAGTCTACATATTATTAATCGGTGGTGTTCCATCATTTACTGGGCCCACAATTTCAATTAATCATCTCTTTCTGATTTACTCTTACTCTATGTACTCCGATGGATTTTGTTCGTAAGCACTGAGGGGAAAGTGAGTTAGTGGTGTATTTTCATTAAACAGTACACCCATTTGGCTACACAATGATGAATCAGTAGCCAAGTTCAAGGGTTTTTTATATAAATTAGAGATCAAGTTAAGGTAAATCACTCTCAAGACCATACTGTATAGATATAGGATAGCAAAAGGGATAACCAGCCTCCTAAAGAAATTTAGATGAACAAGAATTGCACAGACGAGCAGCTCCATCGCTGCACAGATTGGTGCACAGAAAATAATCTCAGATGGTCCTTTCTATACATTAGCAATCAAAGTCTTCCAAGTACAGGCCAAGTCACAGAAATGCTTTGATTTCAGGAGTCAAGCAACCCTTATAGAAAATGATAGGGATAAAGCACAAGAGTATGAGTAATACTAGAAATATCATTGCGAAACTCGGACAAGAGTATTCAATTGGTCGGAAATATGTGTTAGTCTAAACGACACTTTAGGGGAAGTACCAGGAAATAAGGAAAATACTTTAAATGTCTGTTAAAGGGGCAATGGGTTTAATAAAGGGTTTGGGTTGGAGTCCAAGGAAGGTTCTGCTTAGGGTCTTCAGAAAGGGGTCCAGCATAGAAGTCTAGCATACAGACGGCAAGAAGGGCAATGATAATATATAACCGATATAGTATGCTGGCAATTACCCCTTGGTTGATTCATCAATAGAAGTCCATTGTAATTGTTTCGATCTCTGTATGGATTCACATGGTATACACTGCAACAATAGAGAAAAATCCAACGCTGGACATGGGAACATCACCTCAGTCACACACTTAGGCTAGCGCATAATAGCCCACTATCCATCCACAGGTTTCTTATGTGCTTGCGGACACATTTTTTTCTCAGGCATATATCTTTTGCTGTTACAAAAATGTATCTATTCTAAACTAGAAATATGCTCCTAAATACCGCCATGCCTGTTGCTGAAACTTATTTGAGAGGCACAACGCACACATATATGCAATGTAACTATGTACATTGCCACTATCTTTTACGTTTGGAATGTAATGTATACATTGATATGCGCTCATCCTTTCGCTTGTAAACCCAATAAAATTTGTTTAAAAAAATAAATAAAACACTAGTAACATGTGAGAATACCTGGGAAGAAACCAAGTCAGCAGAAATAACAATTCCTTACTTCTATAAAACTGCAGCAGTGAAGATTCAGACCTTCAGAGTAAATGCTAACTTAAGACATTAAAGTCAATGATGCACGTTTAATATACATGTGCATTTAAACATACACAAATATAACAGTCATTAATACTTTTAATTCATGGTTCATAAGCATATACTGAATAATAAAATTGCACATTAATAGGTATAACCTATCACTACATTTAGACAGTACATGGGTGTAACATTAATGCATACATTGGAAAAAACTTTTCGCTTCACCGTCGTTAGGATACTAGACACATAAGGAGTGTTGGGAACTAATAACGATATCGATTGATTGATTGACTGAAAAATCGTTATTAAAATATAAATATATAACCATAAAAGAGAAACATTGTGAAAGTACAATGTACAAGCTAAAATAAGATGAGTCATAAAAACATACAGATAAATGCAGCAAAATAAATAGATGTGAGATTTCATCGGATAGCACTGAGAATCACTTTGGACCTTAGGATAAAAGATCAGATTACATTTTAAGAATTCATCACTTTTTTCCAGGGCATGGAGCTTTTCGAAATAGAACAGACCACAAAGTTACATCATTATCACTTGAAAGTTGTAAATAGAAAAAGGCCGCCTAAATTGATAAAAAAAACCTTCACCTAAAGATGGGCAGCAAATATCTACTTCAATGGGGATCATAATACCCATAGAATAAAACCAAGTGTTCAAAAATCTGGAGTGAACTGCCAACATATGGACAGATTTTGATGGAGCTCAGCTCGTATTGCCCTGCAGGAAAACAAAGATTGAATCAAATTGTACCCAGACAGAACTTTCTAAGAAGTGATCCTTCCCAGGGATTTCTAATGGAAGAGCGGCAGGGTTGAGGACCAAGACTAGTTTTTAACCCCTTCCATGCTGCCACGATTCCGCTCCTGTGCTGAAGATTTCAGCGCGGGTGCGGTCATGACGGCCCCCAGCCGTCATCAGCACACGAGCACTGTACTTCATGACGGCTGGGGGCCATCATCAGCATGCAAGGGGTTAAAGATAAAAGGTCTCTCATAGTTGGTTTCTCCATGACCATGGTCTTTCTGTTGTCTCTGGCATGCTTTACGAACAACTAATTGACTAACTTCATGTCACCTTTATTTAGCAGCTGAGGGATAGAAAACACCTCTAGGTGGCCCAAAGATACGGCAGCACTTCTAATATAGTTTAGCCAAGGGATTTTATGTCAATACTCCCAAGACAGCCTTCTATCATATCCCTATTGAACACAGTGTGTTCGCCACTCCACACAGCTACCCACAAAAGCCATCGGGCAGTTTTGGCAACGTCTTCAGCATAGTCCAGGTACATTTCATCATAGTGTATAAAAGGCCCAAACTATTGGGACCCACACCCAACAATCTCTGCAAAAGCGATTTTCTTTGCGCTGGATGCTCTGACAATTATTATACCCCAGATAGCAGCACCATATAGCAACACTGATAGGCATTTCATTCTACAAATTTGCAACAGCGGAAGGATAGGTTTGCATTGATTCAAATCTAAAAAGGATCCACATGCTTCACTGAATATCATACAATGTTTAGCGATGCATGGTACCCAGCTGTTCTGTTGGTCATATCTAACCCCTAGATAAGGAAACATGGCCACCCTTGAGATGACTTTCCCCTAATGGAAATGGGTCTGGTTTTAGAGGTCTGTCTCCTGCAAGCCATATAGGGTGTTTTTGTGATGTTAGCATCAAGGTCCAAATAATCCATGAACTTAACAAACAAATCTACCAGGCACTTCAAGTCATATGAGGTGTGGGAGAGTAGCACTGCATCATCTGCGTACAAGTGTGGATTTCACTCTGGGAATGTCCTTCCAATTGGCTGCTAAAAAGGAGTTAAAACCATTGATATATAACAGGAATAAAATAGGCGCCAGGACACAGCTTTGCCTCCCCCCCACAATATGCTAAATGTATAGCCGGGCTAAAAAACAAGCTGCTTACTCCCGAGTGGGCCACCTTTATGGCAGCATATGACATCTCGATTAATCAAAAGGAGAATGGACACTTGTAACTAGTAGACCATTGGCTCTCATGGAACACCCTCATAAACACTGGTGGATATATGCGGTGTATATTTTTCTCCGCCCCACACTCAGTGTTATGGCATAGTCATTGGGTGTCCAATTTTTTGTGTTATATGCCAGCCTTATCCAAGGCAACCTCTGGTCTAGATAGCAGTGTCTAGGTATTTGAAAGACATCTCCAGAGGGCGGGTGATGTGCTCAACAAACGAAAAAGGTGATGAACAAACACATTTTTAAAAAACAATTTCTCTCCAACAGGCAACTTTAATATAAAAGGAGATATGTTGTTATTAAAAGTAGGTTGGATATAAGGATCAATCGAGTTATTGGATTGCCTATTATCTATCAGTAGGTGGTCGACATGTTTCTGCTCCTTTGGCCCAGCCGGGTCTGTAGAGCATTCATCAGGACAAATACAAAGAAAAACGATGAGGTACTTACACAATTAGTGTAGGTTTCGTAACGGTGTGTGTATTGTTAGACAACACTCGCTAAGAACTCTATTTGGGTTCCTTAACGAAGATTCTCGCTAACTTCCTCAGGGTACGTGGGGAGTCAGTGTTCCCCGAGCCGCATGTTGCCGAAGTTAAGACGTATTGTGCTGACTCTGCCCCTGGGTAGCTTACCCAGGGGCAGAGTCAGCACAAATACCCAAATAGAGTTCTTAGCGAGTGTTGTCTAACAATACACACACCGTTACGAAACCTACACTAATTGTGTAAGTACATCATCGTTTTTCTTTGTATTTGTCCTGACGAATGCTCTACAGACCCGGCTGGGCCAAAGGAGCAGAAACATGTCGACCACCTACTGATAGATAATAGGCAATCCAATAACTCGATTGATCCTTATATCCAACCTACTTTTAATAACAACATATCTCCTTTTATATTAAAGTTGCCTGTTGGAGAGAAATTGTTTTTTAAAAATGTGTTTGTTCATCACCTTTTTCGTTGGTTGAGCACATCACCCGCCCTCTGGAGATGTCTTTCAAATACCTAGACACTGCTATCTAGACCAGAGGTTGCCTTGGATAAGGCTGGCATATAACACAAAAAATTGGACACCCAATGACTATGCCATAACGCTGAGTGTGGGGCGGAGAAAAATATACACCGCATATATCCACCAGTGTTTATGAGGGTGTTCCATGAGAGCCAATGGTCTACTAGTTACAAGTGTCCATTCTCCTTTTGATTAATCGAGCTTAGAATGGGGAACTGAATGGACCTCAACTCCTCCTCCCTATATTTGATCACTTAGCATATGACATCTGCCTGATGCAAGAGACCTGGGCACTAGAAGAGAGCTCAAGTGCGACCTTTGCAACGTTTGACATCCTGGCAGTATCCACAGGCAGAGGGCGCCCGTCGGGCGGGCTATCAATTTGGATAGGAACTCACCTGGGAATCCAAGCAACCAAAATCCAAACAAATTCCCCGGACATCCAGTGTGTCTTAATAGAACCCCCAAGCCAACCCCTAGTAGCAATAATAAACACCTACTCGAGGCCATCTAGGAATGGCCAGGAATCAGCTACATTTAGAGCCCTGAATACTTTCATTCAAGGGCTAGACCCCTCTATCTCAATAATCCTCGGAGGGGATTTTAACTGCCAATTTGAACCTCTGGGTAGTCTAAAACTGGGTGACCAAGACGAGGTAGCTGCACTATGGCAAATCCCGACCCGAATATTGCCCCTGTCAGGGCATGGACACCCCTTGTGCTCCAAATAAAATGTTTCTCCCTTGCGACATCCCTGCGGGCGTGCAATGGGAGACTGGACCCTGACTGCCCAGCAATGGCAACTTTTAATCGGGCAAATAAAACAACCATCATTGACTACCTAATGATGGATGCTAAAAATTGGGACAAGCTGAAAGAATTTAGGGTCATTCAAAGACAGGACAGTGATCACAATGCCCTGGTAGTAACTTTCAAACCAGGGTCCTTTGGACTAACCACCCCTGACCACATACCTACCACGATGACACTTCCTCTCACGCTGACCAATAACAGAAGCAGGGTTAAGTGGCCCCACCTTGTAGATTCAACCTCAAAGCTTGCCAAAATCTACCAACTCGCTATCCCTTTTATAGAGCAGATGGGTGACTCGCCTGGTTGGCAGCAGGCACTAGATACGCACAAACAGCTAGTTGAGTTACTAGGGGATGTGTTTTACCCCATAAGTAGAATTAAGAAGCATGTTCCAACAAGCATTTGCAATGCAATAGGTCTCGCATTAGGAAAGTTTGAGCTATTGGTATTGTAAATGACACATTTTTTATTTATGTGTTGGTTTTGAAAATTGCGAAATGAATAGCTTTGTCATTTACAATGCCAATAGTTTTAACTTTCGCAAATGTGACAACTATAGCATTTGTAATGCAATATGTGTTGTATTTACGTGACTTAGATGTATTGATATTACAAATAACAATGGCTTTTAATTTTTTTATAATTAATACCTAAATAAAAGTTATTGTAATTTATAATGGCAATAGCTTAAACTTTTGTAATTAACTTTTGTGAAGATTATGTTCAGTGTATTTTATTGTGACGAAAATCCAAGAAAAGAAGTGAAATATTAACATATTTTTGTGACATTTGTAATAAAGCGTGAAACATTGAGAGAACATATTTGAACCAGTTGTTGTTGAATGGTTGCACAGATTGATGCTGTGGTGGTGCTGAGTGATGCTGTGGTGGTGCTGAGTGATGCTGTGGTGGTGCTGAGTAATGCTGTGGTGGTGCTGAGTGATGCTGTGGTGGAGCTCAGTGATGTTGTGGTGTCCCTGAGTGATTCTGTGGTGATGCTGAGTGATGCTGTGGTGATGCGATAGATAGATAGAGTGAGTGCGATAGATATAGGGAGGGTGATAGATAGAGGGTGGGCAATAGATAGAGTGAGGGAGATAGATAGATAGAGTGAGGGCGAGCGATAGATAGAGTGAGGGCGATAGATAGATAGAGGGATGGTGATAGAGTGAGTGCGATAGATAGACAGATATAGTGAGGGAGATAGATAGATAGATAGATAGATAGATAGATAGATAGATAGATAGATAGATAGATAGATAGATAGATATATAGATAGATAGATAGATAGATAGATAGATAGATAGATAGATAGAGTGAGGGCGATCGATAGATAGAGGGATGGCGATAGAGTGAGTGCGATACATAGACAAATAGAGTGAGGGCGATAGATAAAGTGAGGGTGATAGATAGATAGAGGGCGATAGATAGATAGAGTGAGGGCGATAGATAGATAGATAGATAGATAGATAGATAGATAGATAGATAGATAGATAGATAGATAGATAGATAGATAGATAGATAGATAGATAGATAGATAGATAGATAGATAGATAGATAGATAGATAGATAGATAGATAGATAGATGTTAATTCCCATCTTTGTTCTAGGTTTAAACCTTTTTATTTTTCTCGGGGAAAAACACTCTGCTTTCTCTTTGAGAGCTGAAGAGGGCAAGGGAATACAAACACTACAATATGCCAAATGAAAAAGAAATATGTTGCAACAAAACCCCTTTTGAAGAAACTATTAGTAGCTATATGAACCAATAAATGGATTTCATCGCCTGCACGTCCCACTGAAGCCAATAGGATGCCTGCCTAAATCTGCCTGTTCTGCTTCCCGAGTAGGAGGAGGTGGATCACTGGAGAACCTGTGGGTCAGCAAGGACTGAATAATCTCGGCGTCGACTCAACACCCTGTGATTTCGGGCAAATCGCTTAATCTCCCCGTGCCTACAAAAAATTAATACATCCTTCTGTAATGTAACGGGTGCTTGTGTGAAGTGCTCAGATACCTTCGGGCTGAGTTTGCGTTACATAAAAAAAAACTGTACACATAAAATAAAAAACACGCACTGGTTTCTACATGCGACAAAGTGCACTCAGCACAAACATACCATTTACAGTCCAACCAGATACGAAAACTAGGAAAATATTTATTTGAGGGCTACAGTATTTAGTACAATTATCTTTTTTCACTGTATGGGACAATAGATTACCGAAAAAGTATGAGAGGTTGCGTGCGCTCTTCGTGGGCATAATATTGTTATCATTTTTCAAGTGTGCAGTTGTCTTAATGACCACACAGAAATGCACTTTTTCATACTAAAATGGTGCAACCAAAAAGGAACTGGCAAAAGGAATTCCTGGGCAAGTCTTAGAGATGTGCACTTAGCTTTATGGCCTAAGCCCTGTATTTCCCTGAAAAAAATAACTCGTGTTATTTATATAAAATAAATGTGAGCTGCTTTCGGTCAAATCATTTTTTTATATGAATAAATGCAACAGCTATCTAATTCTATTCTACTTAGAATAGTAAAATAATAATATGTTGTACTGCTCAATTATAAAGCAAGCGCCATCATATGCCAAAGTGTCCCGCAGCGTTTACATTTTTTGTGTTAACACTATTGTTGTTAAATACTGACCGGTGACCAGCGAGTTAGCAAAAGATCTCTGTAGTAATAACTCAACCCCCTGAGCTATGTTACTAAGATTCAAGCGTTCGGAGCACAAGTTAGACACAGCGTTTGCAGCAGACACAGCAGCCTACTGAGCTTTCTAACAGGAATGAAACCCTCGGCCTACTGGTTTTATGCGGGTCTGGGCAACAGGTGCATTAACCTCCCCAGGTGGCCTGTCAGCATGGACATCTGCTGGTTTAAAGCCGCCTTCTATGCACGCCTGATTGCGAGACGACTGGCTGGTGTTACCAAGGAACAAACAGCAAGAACACTTTTCCTGGGCCATCCATTTCCGACTTATCAAAACTTCCCATTACAACTCTCCTCCATTTGGAAGCCCAGAAGCTATAATAATATATCGCAGTATTCTGTATTACTCATTTCTGCACAAACTTCAGTGTTTCGAAAAACAATACAGGAATAAATATAACAAGGAACGCAAATGTCGAGTTTGGGCTTCAAAGAACATAAAAGGGAGAGATGGAGATAGTACCTGGGGGAAGCATACACCATACTATGGCTGGGTTCGGACAAATTTAATTTGCCAGCAATTTGCTAAGGTTATCAATGTGACAGCACTCTTCATAAGAGCAGGCTACACGTGCTCTGGATTATTTTACCATTAATATCATGGCCGTTTTCAAAACTATAATTACAGAGTTGTGGATTTTTTTACCACATTTGCAATGCCACCTCTAATCATGCTCCCACAAGCACACCCGTCAAAGTTTTTGGGCAGACAGTCGTTCCGTATAAACAGTACAATATTTATATAAACACAAAAAACAAAATTTCTCGAAGTAAAGATTACAACCACAGTTGTCCAATAACGTAAAAAAATCTACATGGAGGAAACTGCACAACCAAAAAAGCTTCCTGTGCAACACTATGGGGAGATCACGATTGCCAACAATGTATTTTCGGTTTTCAGTGTCCAAACTTCGCAGCTCTAAATGGCAGGTATCAGTCAGTGCATGACGAATTTAACAAGCAGGGACAAAGTCAACACACTTCTCTGGGACAGATTAGATTTCCTAATGCGTACTGGCCATGGAGTACAGCGTCAGGGGAAAAGCAAAAAGGCCTCGGATACAAACTCGAGTAATGTGAAAAGATCTGGGTGGCAATCTGCACGCAGAACGAAGAGTGGTGCTGGAAATGAAACGGCCATGACTTCAAGAGTGAACTCAAACCTTTCATGTACGCCAGCAAGAATGGTCAGTGCGTTAAAAACAGCCTCCGACATCTGCAGGTCACAAGCTCGAATCCATCACACGCAACACAGCCTCGCGCCCTCTGAAGTGCGCAAAAGTAAAACCTGCGTTTGTAAAAACTCAAAGAAAACAAGTCGCATGGTTGATATGGGCGTCTGGTGGTCAGGTTCATGAAGTACATGGACTTCGTGTTTTACTTCAGTTCGTGTTTTCTTCTTCTTAGGGAAGGAGATGTGTTACGTTGACAGTTTTCTCTAACAGTTTTCATATCGCGCATTGTCCCCTGTGTACCCCCGTCCCTGCCGCGCGACTTACCTAATTTGCAAATGTTGCGTCAGATGGCTTGTCCGATGACAGTTGTGCCAATTTGAGAGTGGCGGTGAGAGTTGGTCTGTCCATGTTGAGGGCTGGTGACCGGAGCGCTGCTTAATTTACCAATGTGTCATTACACTACAAATAAAGCACTCTTGAATTCATTCGCCTGGAGCTTTACTTAACAGCCGGCCTCGTAATGGCTGTTTCCGGTCGGGTTTGTGTCGGCTCACGCCCATCCGAATGATGTTAATACGGTCGGACGGGGCTGAAGAAAAGGAGATGCGCTTGACTTACATGGAAGTCATTCACACATGGGGCCCGCCCGAGCGCGCGCCAACTGAAGCATGAATGCAAGGCTCTCCGCAGGGCTCCTCGGTTGCCGTGGCAGCGGCTGCAGCATCGCGCTGCCAGTCAGCCTCGGCGCGAGCCGGAGAATCGCGCGCTTATTCCCCACTTCTTGCTGAGTCAGGCCGGGCGGGCCGGCTCGCATTCACTTCGGCCTTCTTTTTTTTTTTTTTTTTTTTTTTTTTTAAAAACCTTTATTGAAAGATACGTATAATTACAAGCGCAGGCCTACAACCACAGGGGCTGGCCGCAAAATCAGGAGATTCAAAAAGGCAACATCAATGTGTACGATAGAATGAGTACAGGATAGACGCGAAATAAAGTCATTATACAGTCAGCGCCAGGAAAAGAAAGGTTTCATTTTACGTTTTATAGAGGAGGCAGCAACCATATCTGCCAGGGCGTCATGCAGCATATACAGAAAAAGAGGGGGGGGCGGGAGGGAAACAGCCCCCCACGCAATCAGATAACCACCGTAGGGCGAAGCCCAAAGACATCCCATGCCCATCAAAGGTTCAAAAAATAAAGGACAAATTGCAGCAAACAAATAAAGTGGACGCCACATGTACAGCCCTCCCGCCCCGAAAAAGGAGAAAGTGCAGACACTTACGAAACAAAGGAGTGAAAACAAAGGGACATAGCCCACCCCCTAGAAAAAGACAAAAAGGGACCATAGAAGAAAACAAACTATAATAACAAACACCCCCCCCACCCTACATCACTGTAATGGCTACGGCCTACCCCACTAAACAGCGTGCCTGTCGCCCCGAGTCACCCGAAATATAGAAGAAAAAGAGAGGGAATAATAACGAAGAACGAGAAAGGAGAAAGAGAGAGAAAAAAGAAAAAAAGAGGGAAAGGAGAGGAGAGGAGCCAGCGAACGAAACATAAAACACCACCCCATCCGCAACAACGGATCACTAATCGAGGTCGAAAAGGATATTAAGAAGAGCCTACACAAGGATGGAAACAGGAACTATCCAAAATAACGAGGTCTGGAGATGCCATTTAAAAAAGGGCCCACAGGCACCCAGGCACGATCACCCCTGTCCACTTTTATGAAGAGTCGAGCTTCCAGACCCCGCCACGGCCAAAGGACAGCATGATATAGTGGGTCCATACCAGTCAAGGAAAACCAGTGGGATCTCCGCAAAACACCGTCCCGGCCAACAAGAAGCAACCAGGAGAACTCGGCAGCAGTCAGAATGCAAAAGTACCTCAAAGATCCACATTGCCAAGCACAATATCTGGGCTGTCCAGCACGAAGCAAAAAAATCAGGATGTAGGAAACACTGCAGCATCGGCATCGGGTCCACTTGATCCCAGAGAATCGAACACCCAGCCGGAGATCCCAGCACAGCCGCTGGAGAAGTTTCAACCAGAACAACTCGGGGAGACGACACCGCGTCACAAAATGGCGGAGCAATCATGGCGTCGATCCGCAACTCCAAGTCCCGGCATTTCAAGGACAGGTCGATCAGCAGGGCAGCCAGGGCAAACAAAACAGCACTCTGAGCAGGGGCCGCCCGAATCAAACAAGGTTCGGAGAGAGCAAATGCAGCCACGTCTCCGTCTCCAGGAGAAAGACACTCCGAGGGGCCATCCGCCATCTTGAGAGCATCACCCGCCACCATTGTCGCCGCCGCCTCCAAGTCCACCAGGAGCCCGGAGGCCCCAGGACACACAGTCGATCCGCGGCGGACGGCGCTCGGCGGAGAAAGGAGAGTCACCAGAAGAACGGGTGTGCTCCCCACAACACTCGGGGGAGCCCTGCACTGGATCCCAAACGGGACAATCAACAGGAGTGGGCTTCTCACTCGATGGGTGCCGGACAGCGCGGCTTCTCTTCTTCGGGCCGGCAGGCAATCGGACATACGGGGCGGCCCACCATCGGGGGTGGGTACGCTCCGGCGCCTCCGGCTCGCGGCTCTCAGGCTCCCACAATCGGTCTCTCCACAGTTCCCGGACCGCCGGCACTCCGAACACCTCCGGGCAGGCACAGCACTCGAGGCCCCGGCGTCAGGGCCGGGAAGGCCAGCAAGGAGACAAGGGCAGAACGCAGAAACCACTGCACGCCAGAACCCCGGAAAAGGACGGTAAGTGAAGGCTCTTCCTCGGTAACCAAATTCGGAACACCCCGAACAGGATGAAAGACAGGATAGGTGGCGGGGAGGAAGGGATCTCGGAGCGAGGGGTTTATGCGACTGTTCCGATCGCCATCTTGGCTCCTCCCCCCACTTCGGCCTTCTTGCCTCGCCTACTCCCGCTGTGAGCCGGGGGAGTGACGGTTCCGCTAACAAGGACTCGTGAAGGCCACTGCAATAATATTAAAGCCGCAATGTCTCGGCCCGGGGGCCTCTCCAACCTCAGTCTAACTCTCCAAAGGGAGGCTCTGTATTAGCACTCTAGAACGAGCTGAGGATCACACAGTGCGGTGACGCAGTCGCCGTAAGCGTGCACGGAGGCTGAGGATCCGCCTACCGAAGTCATGCAGAGCTCCGAGTCTGCCTGCTGCCGAGACTGACCCGAAGAGCACGGTGAGTTTGGGGGGTCGGTAAGTGTATGTGGTGGGGGGTGTGTGAGTGTTGGGGGGTGTGTGAGTGTAAGTACGTGTGCGCGTGTGCGCATGTGTGTGTGTATGCAGTGTGTGTATGTGCGCATGCGTGAGTGAGTGTTTGCGCAAGGGAATGTGGACAGGAGAGGGGCACGGCGCCGTGCGCACTCACGAGGTCAAAACTGAGCAGCTCTGCGCTCGTGCACCCTCTCCTGTCCACATTCCCGAAAACGGGCGACATAAGGTCTTTCGCTGACGCGAGACCTAAAAACACACCCCTGGTTTAATGATGCATGCAGGAACTCAAAAAAGGAGCTCCTTGCGGCAATTAAGGCAAAAGATAGAGAGAACATTAGGGCAGCTAGACTGATTTACAAAAAGGAGCTGACCAGGGGCAAAAGAGAGTGGGAAGAAGACAGGTGGGAAGAACTCAGAGGTGCCCTTGTGACAAAAGATGCCAAACTATTCTGGGCATTAGTAAATTCCGGTGCAAATGATGGTGGGGGGACCCCTCTACCAAATATCCCCCCCTCAGTGTGGGAGGCACATTTCTCTGCACTCTACACTAGCCCTGTGACCGGCTACAGTGACCATTTAGATAGGTCTGGGATGCTAGAGTTAGAAGGTCCCTCCTGGATCTCTCCTGCCCAAGACCCCCCGCACGAGTGTCGACTGCGGGGGGCCTCGGGCATGGGACACCAGATAGACCATAGGGACACCGAGGCGAGGATGGCCCTGAGAAGTGGTGAGAGTATCTCAGCTAAGGAGGTGGAGACTGCAATCATTAGACAACTCCCTAACAAAGCACCAGGCCTCGATAGGGTACCGGGTGACCTTTTCCGTTCTCAGCCAAAGATCTGGGCTCCGTACCTAACCGTATTGTTTAATGCAGTCCTACTGGGGGCAACGATACCTGACACCTGGGTGGGGGCCGAGATCGTCCCCATTTTCAAGAAGGGGTGCCCTTTGGAGCCGTCAAATTATAGACCAATCAGTCTCTTGGATACTACCCAGAAACTGATGGGCCGGATACTCCTGGATAGAATACTGGGATGGGCGGAGGAGCATGAAGTAATGACTACCCTTCAGGCCGGCTTTAGATCAGGGATCTCGACCATGGACCAACTCTTCAGGCTACAGGTTCTTTTTTGGAACACCGTAAGTGTCGAGGGTGGCAGCCTGTACCTGGTCTTCGTTGATCTGCGGGCCGCTTTCGACCTTGTGCCGAGGGAGAGTTTATGGAGGGTCTTAAAAGTCCTTGGCCTTCCTCCCTATCTATTGGAGGCCTTGAAGCGGTTTCATGCAGGGAACTATGCCGGGGTGAGGTGCGGGAAGAACGGGGAACTATCTGCACGTTTCCCTGTAACTAGAGGCGTACGCCAGGGCTGCGCCCTGGCTCCTACGCTCTTTAGTCTCTATATAAATGGCCTGGTGGGGGAACTAGATAGAGTCAGGCATAGCGATGCCCCTTGGTTGGCGTCAGGTCGGGTGCCTGCTCTGATGTTCGCAGACGACACCTTATTGTTGTCGCGAACATCAACAGGCATCCAGCGGGTTCTGGACGGTTTTGTTTCATTCTGCGCCTCGCGGGGACTCGAGATTAATTTAGAGAAAACAAAATTTATGATCTTCGGTCCCCCAAAAAGCACCCGCCCTAGCCCTACATTAAACGGCACCCCGCTCGAAAGGGTGAGAACCTTTGTATACCTGGGGGTCACTTTGACTGAGGACTTTGGTTGGGGCCCTCAGGTAGCCAAATCTACCCTAAAGCTCTCACAGATATTAGGGGGCATAGGTAAGTTCCAGCGGACAACGCAATTCAAGCCAGTCTCCCCAGCGCTTGAAATCTACAGTGTTCAAGCTAGACCTGCTGTAACTTACGGTGCAGAACTTTGGGGACATTCGAGCATAGTAAGCCTTCTCAGGGTTGAACGGGCCTTTATGAGGAATCTGATTGGTCTACCCCAAAGCACCCCGCTCATACCCTTGAGATTTGACCTAGGTGTGGAGCCCATCTCTGAACTATTAGCGGCCCGACCCCTCCTGTACTGGAGAAGGCTCCGGACAGTACCCGAGCTTGCGGACTACAGAGCTGAGTTCGCTGCTGTCTGGGGGTCGTTGAAGAGTAAGAAAATACCCTGGTTGCTCCACATTAAAATTATTGCCTATCGAATAGGAATGCCCCAAATATGGGAGACCCCGGCGGAGAGTTGTCCAGGGGTGCGGAGAACTGAGCTGCTGGCCTCTCTGAGGCACTACAACCTAAGTTTGCTGCACCGCTCGCCAAGTATGGGCAGGTTGTCTTCGGAATTTTTGCAGGTAAAATTCGTGCCCAGGAGGGAGGAATTTCTGGACCAAATAGAACCTCCCCCTGCAAGAAAACTATATACACAATTAAGGCACGGTTGCCTGCCACTTGGGACACTGACCTGCAAATGGGCAGGTCAAGAGGAGGGAATCTGCCCTGTCTGTAACAATAGCAAAGAAGACATTGCCCATGTTTTGTTCTTTTGCCCTGCTTATAGCGCAATCCGGAGAGCTTGGCTGGTACCACTATGTAGAAATCTGGGACTAAAACATTGTGCTCAAGCCGTTAGAATTTTAAAATATGATACATCCCCCCTCATTGTGTTTTCGGTCTCCCGCTTTTTGTACGGCATGTGGCGCAGAAGGTCCACTTTGATTAATTGTGACTAATTATAACGATGGCCATTTTTCGTTTGATAACTGATTGTATAATAATGTTTTAACTGCTGGTTCTTAATTATTTATGTATTTTATTGTATGTACATACTTTATCTGTGCTTGTATGGTCGTTGACCGAAATAAAGTTATCACAACGGCTAAATGAATCTGTACATATCCCTCCCATGCTGTATCTAACTGATGCATTAACATCTGTATGAAGGGCAGGTAGAAAGTTGATCGATGGCTGTGGCATCCCAAGACTGGCTAAGATGTTCCATGGCTTCCACCAATTGATCCAGTCAAAGGCGCAACTCAGACTCATGAATGCCAGATAGATAGCAGCCTTCTTAGCAACCAGATATTTCCCCATTAAAAGATTTAGATTCAAACACTGTTCCCTGGTTACCTTTCCTTCTCTAAAACCATATTGGGATGAACAGATTATATTGTTTGATTGGACCTGGTCCTCAATGCGTTGTAAAATAACGCGAACCACTGTTTTGATTGCAAAATCTAATAAAGAGATTTGTCTTTAGCAACCCTGGTCCTGCCAACTTCCCTTCTTGAAAACAGTGACAACAACTGCAGAGTTCCAAAATTTGGGAATTTCGATTGCAGTAGCAGCAATGAAAGAATTGGTTAATAAGGGAGCCCAGAAACTGATGTTTGCCTTGTAATGGTCCATGGGTACCCCATCTGGGCCAGGTGCCTTATTCAATGGACTAGCTATAATGACAGAATGTACTTCCTCAAGCACAAAGGTAATACCCGATGGAAAATGTGGAGACCCTTCGGTAGCAACGGGGCCCATCAACACCTGAACACAAACTTTTTTAAAGTGTGCCATCCATTGCGAAGGAGTGATGTTCGTGTCTCTGTCATCGGGCCTGGCAGAGTAAGTCTGTTACCCATTGACTAACTGCCAGAAGCCCCCTGGAATCCCCAGAGTTAGTAGTAACTAACTGCTCCCACATTTCCTCTTTAAGGGTCCGTTTTCTCTTCCTTATAGCTCTCTTGTCAGCTGCTCTTGCAATCATGATGGTCTGCTGAATTCTTGGCCTGGCAATGAGAGCTTCCTTGAGGCGCTTGTTGGCCTCCCTTCTTCTTTTATCGAACCAGCCAGTCTTCATAGTTCTACAGGGCTGGGATAGATCAAGCATGGTGGTTCTAGTAGCATTATATATAAACTGGAAGCCCTCTAATATAGGGAGGGAGGAGGCCTATGAATTACATAGACAGGGTAGCACACATTTAGGATCATGAATAACGGTTCAGCAAATAAAGTGAAGAGGATGGGTATGAAATGACTTGACTTCACATTATTAAGTTACACACTTGTATGTAGTACACACTATAATTCAACCTTTTACTTACAATGAAGCATATGCATTTTTATTATTACTATCTCGATCACTATATTAATCAACAACAATATATTTTGGTTTAGTGTAAACATTTCCGGGGTAAAAAGTTCAAAGGAATTTCTCTTTTTAACATTAGTAAACCTTCTATGTGAGAAACATGTAAATTCTACAGTTAAGACTCTGCAATCAAGTTGTCAGATGCAACGTGTGTATAAAGCATACTGTCATATAAGAATCATGTGCAAGTGAATGTCCACTCTCAAGTGTCAAATTCATTAAGGTTGTGTTTCTGTGATGTGTAAGGGAAGCAATATTTCACGCTGCACCAGTGGGTACACATCATTAAATCAGCATAGCAAAAACATTATTGCATTTCCTATGATGGGGAGCTATAAGAAGTGCACAATCAAGATTCACATATTTTTTCCTTCTGCAGTTGATAGTGTCCCCCTTGTCCTTCTTTGCTGCCTTATTTAAAACCCCTCTCAAGTATGCACAACTCATTTCAATCTTCCACTCCCCAAAAAGCTCTCAGTCTGTATCAATCAACCAGGCAACCATGTCCTACCAAAGCCCCAAGTTCCGCTTTGCATGTTCATTCACTCCCATCAGTCCTAACTGGAGCCCTTCTGCCACCGCCCATTCATACATATCCATAATCCAGGAGTCAAACTTGGGTAGGATTGGCAAGAGCCAGCATATGTCTATCCATTCTTTAGCTAACAATAACTCCAAGTGAGCAAATCTATTCCTGATTCTACACCCTTTTCTTGGTCTACGTATTAATCCCAAAATGGCTTTACTGAACCCAGGAGTGTTTGGTACCAAACACCTCCTATTAATAAACCCACACTGATGCCAGTGTGGGATTTATTGAAACATATCCAGAGGGAACCTCAGATGTGCCCCCTGAAAACCTATCATCTCTGGTGCGGTCTCTGACTGGCTTCAAGCAGCCTGCCACCACCAGACATGTTTCTGGATCCCTGTGTCAAGAGCCCCTGCTCTCTGATGCCAGAAACATATTCCAGGATAAGCACAGTGCTCGAGAGGGAAGCTTTAAACCCAGCCTCTGCTGCTAACGGCAGAAGGCAGATCCTGGTTAAAACCCCCACTTTTGGTGCGAGAACTGACGGGAAAACCTAAGTGAGAAGTGGAGGTTGCCCCCCTTACAAAACTCCACCCCTTAGGTGCCTGAGACACAGTGAAGAACATTTTAAGTGCCCCCCTCATCTTGAAGATGGCGGGACTTATCCTATAAGGGCTAGGGCTGTGACCTCCTCCAACAGGAGGGAGGCATAATAGTGGGTGTAGACACCCCAGCTGAGAGTCCCATTGATCCCTACCTGTCACTCCCCTGTAACACCCATAATCCTAGTATTTAGGTGGCACCCCAGACCCTGAAATCAGATTCCTGATGATCTAAGAAGAGCCGAACACTACAGCAACCCACCAGCAGTGAAGACTACAGACACCAACTGACTTGGCCCCAGCCCTACCGGCCTGTCTGCAGCACTCGACGATCCTGCTCCAAAAGATTACCCGTCCTGCAGTCCAGAAACCTCCAAAGCCTTGAGAGAACCACCTGCCTTCGACAAAGATCACGATCTCCCTTAGACAGCAGACCTGTCCAGAAGAAATCAACTTTAAAGAACAAAGAACTCTGCCCTAAGGAACCTTAAAACCCCTGCTGCACTCAATGCTGAAATCCAAGTGGCCCACCGGTCCTATGAAGGTTCTCCAGTGCTTCTGAGCAAGAGTCCACCACAGGCTGACTGTTGCCGGACTCCACCTCTACGCCTGCAGCCTCAACTCGAAGGCTCCCCCTGACTGCGACCTGCCCGGTAAGACTGTCCCAACGCCTAAGGACAACCCTGCACCCGAAGCCCCTGGGACTTGGGGAGCACGACCAATGGCATCCCTATATCATCTAGCATCTCTACTTACCTGGGCAGTTGTGGGATTTCTTCATCCAGCCTCCTGGCCTGAACCTGCAGCCTTTCCTCAAAACAGATCTCCCCCATTGATTTGCATTGGGCGGCAGACGCTTTGTTGGCGTCCTGTACCCGGCCGCCCCTGTGCCACTGAGGGTGTAAGTTTGGTGCTGCCTTGTGCCCCCCTCCTGTACTTACCTTAATCCCCAGAGACTGGGTTACCAAACCATGTTACTCACCTATGAGCAGCATCTCTTCGATTACCCCCTTTCTCCATTGGATAACATTGGCGCCAGATTCCGAATTTAAACCCTGCATCCAGCCGCCCCTGTGCCGCTTGAGATGCAGATTTGCTAATGTAACGACTGGATTTTCTGGTCAAGTTAGCAGCCTACCCTAAATACCACAAACCCGGCCACTACGTAACACCATGCCTTCCCAGTCCCTATTTACAACAGTACCTGGGGTACTTACCTGGGAATGGGGAACCCACTGTATATACACTTTTATACTACTACCATACTACTAAATCCTAAAGAAAATACGGAATTCCATCCCATGTCCTATTATCTTACCTGTACAACCCTACAACACTCTGGCTTGGGTTGACCTACCCCCTCTCTCATTGGGGGCAGCTGATTTAAAGTGTCCCCACTTGTGACCCACATGACAATCCAGACTGAGCCACTCTACCTTCTCGCTTCTCGGAAAGCAGCTCTCTCTATATTTCCATTGGTAGCCCCGCGGCTCCTGCCCGAACTACTCTACCTCCACGCTTCTCGGGAGGCAGCTCCCTCTATATCTCCATTGGAAGCCCCGCGGCTCCTGCCCGAACAACTCTTTTAAGAACTGGGGTCCCTTTATTAAACAGTAAAAATAAACATTGCATTCATACTAGCACCTAATATTTCTAAGCACAGCCTGAAAAGGAAAGAAAGAACTAGCATGTATTTGCGCACTATAATAGCAGGACAGACTTCACCTTATAATTACGTGGTCCGACTCTGGCTGTCGTCTGGGTCCCTCTCTCGTTCGTGCCTTGGCTCATCTCAGACTCTGCTCTGCACTCACGGATACACGTCTGTACCGCTATGCACCTCCACCTCCGTCACCCCTTCAAAGCACTAGAACCCTTCTCTGGTCTTCGTCTCTATCTCTCAGCTCTGCACCGTCCAATCTGCACTGACTTCTCCTCTTTCTCCCGCGAACTGTCTTCACCTCCAAGCTTCACTCCGCTGATATAAGTTCCACTATTCTGAGAACCAACCGTCGACTAACTTCTTCATTCTATTTATGCCGATATTGGCCACAAACTAACTCCAACTACTCTAACAGACCGATTGATATAACTCCAGCCTTTCCAAAAGATCATCAGTGTGGCTAAGAATCATCTGTCTCGTCTCTCTTCCAAGGATCGTCTGCCTCCTCTACCTTGCTGTATTTCCATAATATAGAGAGCCCTTCGTTTGTGGAAATTTCCAGACAGTAACCTGCCGCCCACCAGACTTCTGTACCAGGCCCCGAGCTCTCGACGCTCCCACAGTGGCCACCTGTTGTTGCGTCTCGAACTCGAGCCCCGTCTACATTCTTACGATAAGGGCCAGCTCTGACCGGTTCCTCTCCAGCGAACAACAGCTCATAACTAAAACCTCACTCTTGACCTACAAGCGCCTCAGACAACCGAGACGAAAAGGAAAATGGAGTCTCTCTTGTTTGGGCCTTGAAGGCCCGAAAAAGATGAAAGAGACGTACGGCTCTGTCAAAGCGCATAGGCAAGCCCTACCAATAGGTAATATAAAGTCAGGAATAAAGCATCTATCTCCTAATGTAAGTTTTCAGGCCCAAAGACAATGAAAGGGGCACTGAATCATGTTAAAGTCAATAGGCAAACCCTAAGAATAGGCTACAAATAGGTATCTATCCACTATACTAAGATGGTAGTAGACCACAGTCACCATCACTCAGGAAATAGAACAAAATATCCGGTCACCACACGCCACCCTTGACTGTCGTCTACTAACAGCTGACTCTAAAAGCAAAACAAAATTCAAACAGAACGACCATCTGATGAAGAATAATAGGAAACAAAACTAACAGACCTAGACATAGTTTGGGGTCTAAAAATCTGAATAAAGGAAGGAATACACTGAATACAACAACAAATAGTAATCAGGATACAAATAGCAATCAAAGCACCTCCTAACACCTGTCGTAGGGAGTGTAAATCAGGCAACCAACCATCTGAATCAATCAAACACATGAGTGCAGCCGTCTTCAGCCCGGCTTGCTTGAATCCAGTGGCAAAGTGAGCAAGGGACTCACGTCTGAGCATACCCTGCCACACTTATGGCGGCCAAAAGCGGTACAAAAGGGGGTGGTGATGGACGGGGCAAGAATTTGTCAAGGGAATCTACATGTGAATGAGCATCAACATGAAAAACTGTAACAGTCCTCTGTGGAAGTAATTACCAGATTTCTTGCCATAAATGCTTACCCCAAAGTTCTTTTGAATGAAGCATCCAATCATGTGAGTGCCATGTTGGTAACCAAACCGTTAAACCATTAGTAGTGGACCAAGAATCAGTAAAAATATGACATGTACCAGGCAATTCATGTTTCAAGACTTGATAAACAGCATATAATTCAGCAAATTGGCTACTTTTCCCTTCTCCTGTGGTACTTAGCAACTTCTGTGTGATTGGATTGTAGGATACTGCCTTCCAATGCCTCTTCTCTCCTATGTACTTCGCTGAACCATCCGTAAACCATACATGTTTACTGTCCTCCACGGACAAATCATCGAACGGCCTACCCCACTTAACAGGAGATTCCTGTACTAAAGGTACGGAGTAATCACTTTCTGCCTCATCGGACGGCGCCTGCGCCACCTGCTTATGTAACAGTGCAACACCCTTTGGTCCTACACGTGCCCTGTCTTGTATATACCATTTCCACTTGATAATGCTCGCTTCTTGAGCATGTCCAATTCTGTGAGTTTTAGGTGAACTCAAAACCCATTGCATAATAGGAATTTCAGGTCTCAAAATCACGTCATGACCCAAAGTCAATTGCTCGGTATCCACCAGAGCCCAATAGCATGCAAGTAACTGTTTCTCAAATGGGGTGTAACGCTCACCAGCATCAGGTAACGTTTTAGTCCAAAAACCTAACGGTACTTTTGTCTTACCTTGTTTTTGCCACAGACTCCAATTTGCATATGGACTTTGCACAGACACATTCAAATCCACATCACCATCACGTACAGGCCACAAATCCAAAGCATGCTGAATCGCTTCTTTCGCCAAATCAAACGCATCCTGTTGCGGTTTGTTCCATTCAAACGCATTCTTTTTACGGGTAACTTTGTACAAAGGGGCTAGGATTTGACTCAAGTGTGGGATATGCTGACCAAAAGCCGAACAAACCAATAAATCTCTGAGCTTCCTTCCTATTCTTTGGGACTGCGAACTCTGCAATTTTCTGTTTTACCTGTGGAATGACTTCACGATTTCCTTCATGCCAATTAATACCTAAAAATTTTACAGTTTGTGCTGGACCTTGCAATTTATCTGGATTAATCTCCCAACCTCTACTTTGTAAATGAGCCACAATCTGATCTAACTGGGTTTGAACCATGTCCTGTGTTTCACCTTGAATTAAGATGTCGTCAATGTAATGACACACCTGTATTTGCGGATTCACTGGAACTTCAGTTAAATGCTCCGCCACCAGCCGATGACCGATCGTAGGGCTATGCACGTAGCCCTGGGGAAGACATCTGAACGTCATTTGACGTCCATTCCATGTAAAACTGAATTGTTCCTGGCACTCGGGGGCAATTGGAATGGAAAAGAAAGCATTAGCAATGTCAATAGAAGCGTACCAGGTCCCTGAATGCTTTTGGATTCTTTCAATTAAAGTAATAATGTCAGGCACTGCAACAGTTAAAGGGGGTGTATGTTTGTTCAACTCGCGGTAATCAACTGTCATGCGCCAAGAGTTATCATTCTTGCGCACCGGCCATACGGGATTATTATAGGCAGAAGTAACAGGAGTTATAACTCCAGCATCCACTAAATCTTGAATCGTGGCACTAATCTCTGCATGTCCACCTGGAATGCGATATTGTTTCTGGGAAATCACTTTCGTAGCTTGAGGAATTTTTACAGGGGGAATTCTTAAACGTCCAACTCTCACGGACTTTGATGATATGTAATTCCTGTCTCCAAATCGGTAACAACCATCATCTAAATATAATGTCATGCTTTTTAAAATGTCAATTCCAATTATGTATTCAGAAAGGGGAACAACTAATGCTGAATAAAGCTTGCGGGGGATCCTACCTATTTTCATCTCAACATCAGTCTGTACTGCGGGGGTTTCTTTACCTCCTAAGCCAGTAATTGTGAAAAATTGTCCTTTAAACTTTTTCGGGTTTCCATAAATTAAAGTGGCCTCCGCTCCTGTATCGACTAATGCTCGGGCCCTTTGTATGTTACGATATCTCCAAAAAATTTCAATATCTACATAGGGTCTATTATCTCTGTGAGCCTATTTGCGTACGGGGGCTTGACCTATTTCCTAGTCATTTTTAAGGCGTTCCGACGCCCAGGACAAATCAGGGTAAAGACTCTCATATTTCCTTGGGATGGACACTTCTTGTTCATATCTGTTTCCCTCACGAAATGGATTTTTATCATCTACATAGGATTGTGAGTCTCGTTCAGAAAACCTGTGTCGCCTCTCTCTCTATATATATTCAGGAGATGTATCCCTCTCATCTCTCTGTCTACTGACAGAACGCTCATCTCTACTTCTCTCTCTGTCACCATCTCTCACTCTTTCTCGTGCACCACAGGGAGACACATCCCTCTCATTCCGATATCTGTCACGCTTGTCATGAGTGCGTTTATAATTCTCATCGTCACTGCCGCTAGAATTATCAAAAGTGCGGTCCTGTTTGTTCACTCGCCTAGCACCTTCTTTTTTGTCCAAACCATGTTTGCGGAATAGAGTCCACATTTTGCCAGTCGTTTCACCATCAATATCCTCTCTCTTCATACCATCAGCTATTAAAGCGAGAAACATGTCACGTCTAGTAAAACGGTAATTACCAGCAGTACGACCCTCAGGTCTAGATTGCCTTTCTGGTTTGAACCATTCACCCAATTCACCAAGTTGACGCACAGCTTCAAGAACATCAGACAAAGGAGAACCAGTTTGATTAATCAACAATGTCATCATAACTTGCTTGTATGCAACAGGGGCGGAACGAATAATCCTATTCCGCACCGAAGAAGTTAACAAACCATTCATCAGTGCATCAGTCGTACCTAGAAAAATCGCAGTTTTCATTACCTCCTCTTTCAGTCTCTGAGCGGCATCTCTCAAAGTATACCACGGCTTGTCATTAACGGGCCAATCAGATTCAGTAGGATATTTGTGGTTACAACCTTCCGTTGCTATTTGAAGCAAACTGGCCTGAGCAGCATTATTATAAGTCCGAAAATGATCTAGCAAAGTAGAATCGGAACTTAAAGAACAAAATTTAAGCGAATCACCTCTATCCAACATGATGCCAGCGGCACCCAATTCAAAAAGACGTACCATCCATGTAAGTAAGGCCTCACCAGGCCGCTGTCGAAATCGTTTTAAAATGTCACCAACTTCCTGTTGTGTAAAGTCTTCCAAACTATCTAACGGAATCCCATTGGGATTACCAGGAGCCTGGTGTAAAGACAGGGTGCGCAGAAACTTCCGCACGAGCAGTGCATGCACACCTATTCTCAGACTTACATCGATTGTCAGATTTACAAGAAGCACTCGATTTACAGTCACGTCCAGTACGAGAAGATTCATGATTCTCATTCTCCTCAACCGAGGAGCCGGATTCATTCGAATCCCAGATATTACCATCCCACTCATCAGGGTTCCAATCGAGCCCTGCTTTCGCCACAACCAGGCGCACCTTTCTTTTTCTAACTCGACCACGTCGATGTTTGTATTTATATCGGGCAATTCGAACCGCAGCTCTTTCAGCAATGGTCTGATATGTATCCAATTTGTCGGCAAGTAATTTATTTTGACATCTCAAAAGTGTAAAAGCATTCTGCATTTCAACAAACTGATTTTCAGATTCTTTGCACTGTTGTTGCAATTTCTCGAGTTTCTCATGTACAAGCCTGTATGCATACAACAGAATCCAACCTCTCCTTCCCAATATCGGCAGTTCCTCACATTTTACAATCGGCGCTTTCTTTAAGCAAGCAATCACCTGAGTAGGATTAGCCGACTCCAAGCAAGAAATCCAGTATTCACTCAAACCTGTACAATCAGCCCACTCATGAGCTAATGCCTCGTAAGGCGTCGATTCCCACCCTGGAATCTCAATAGGCAATCGAAAAGTAGATTTCGACCTCCTCAAAAACATGGTAACAACAATAAAAGATATATACAAATATAAACAGAAAATATACAAAAAGAGCTTTCGTGTATGCGGAGCGCAAACAAACAAGATGACTAAAGTTCGCTTGACAAAGCACTCCAAAACAGTAGATGACCTCAAAATGTAATGAAAATCAAAACATTTATCTGCACTTTATTCGAAAACTGTTCGTGACGCCAAATGTAACGACCGGATTTTCTGGCCAAGTTAGCAGCCTACCCTAAATACCACAAACTCGGCCACTACGTAACACCATCCCTTCCCAGTCCCTATTTACAACAGTACCTGGGGTACTTACCTGGGAATGGGGAACCCACTGTATTTACACTTTTATACTACTACCATACTACTAAATCCTAAAGAAACTACGGAATTCCATCCCATGTCCTATTGTCTTACCTGTACAACCCTACAACACTCTGGCTCGGGTTGACCTACCCCCTCTCTCATTGGGGGCAGCTGATTTAAAGTCTCCCCACTTGTGACCCCACAACAATCCAGACTGAGCCACTCTACCTTCTCGCTTCTCGGAAGGCAGCTCTCTCTATATTTCCATTGGTAGCCCCACGGCTACTGCCCAAACTACTCTACCTCCACACTTCTCGGGAGGCAGCTCCCTCTATATCTCCATTGCTAGCCCCGCGGCTCCTGCCCGAACTACTCTACCTCCACGCTTCTCGGAAGGCAGGTCATTGGTCCTATTAATACCTCCTGCTCTCTCTCTCGGGGAATTTTCTAGGTATCTGACACCTACTGAAAGTATCTATCCTATATGAATTATTGTTATTATATGCAGGACAGGAGATCCAGTCCACACACACACACAAGGGGCCAATCACCACATTTGGACATCACAGCTCAACTCGGTTAACTCCCCCTCCCGTCTACAGCTACCTTGGTGGAAGGGAATGTCCCCATCCTTCCATTCATCAGCATCTGGCTCGAAGAAAGGTTAACTTTATTATAGCAATAATACTCAAATGCGTTCTTTTAAGAACTGGGGTCCCTTTATTAAACAGTAAAAATAAACATTGCATTCATACTAGCACCTAATAATTCTAAGCACAGCCTGAAAAGGAAAGAAATAATTAGCATGTATTTGCGCACTATAATAGCAGGACAGACTTCACCTTATAATTACGTGGTCCGACTCTGGCTGTCATCTGGGTCCCTCTCTCATTCGTGCCTTGGCTCATCTCAGACTCTGCTCTGCACTCACGGATACAAGTCTGCACCGCTATGCACCTCCACCTCCGTCACCCCTTCAAAGCACTGGAACCCTTCTCTGGTCTTCGTCTCCATCTCTCAGCTCTGCACCGTTCAATCTGCACTGACTTCTCCTCTTTCTCCCGCGAACTGTCTTTACCTCCAAGCTTCACTCCGCTGATATAAGTTCCACTATTCTGAGAACCAACCGTCGACTAACTTCTTCATTCTATTTATGCCGATATTGGCCACAAACTAACTCCAACTGCTCTAACAGACCGATTGATATAACTCTAGCCTTTCCAAAAGATCATCAGTGTGGCTAAGAATCATCTGTCTCGTCTCTCTTCCAAGGATCGTCTGCCTCCTCTAACTTGCTGTATTTCGATAATATAGAGAGCCCTTCGTTCGTAGAAATTTCCAGACAGTAACCTGCCGCCCACCAGACTTCTGTACCAGGCCCCGATCTCTCGACGTGTTGTTGCGTCTCGAACTCGAGCCCCGTCTACATTCTTCCGATAAGGGTCAGCTCTGACCGGTTCCTCTCCAGCAAACAACAGCTCATAACTAAAACATCACTCTTGACCTACAAGCGCCTCAGACAACCGAGACGAAAAGGAAAATGGAGTCTCCCTCGTTTGGGCCTTGCAGGCCCGAAAAAGATGAAAGAGACGTACGGCTCTGTCAAAGCGCATAGGCAAGCCCTACCAAAAGGTAATATTGAGTCAGGAATAAAGCATCTATCTCCTAATGTAGGTTTTCAGGCCCAAAGACAATGAAAGGGGCACTGACTCATGTTAAAGTCAATAGGCAAACCCTAAGAATAGGCTACAAATAGGGATCTATCCACTATACTAAGATGGTCGTAGACCACAGTCACCATCACTCAGGAAATAGAACAAAATATCCGGTCACCACAGCTACTAACCTGAACCTTGTCTGGTGCTGATTCTCCATACAGAAAAACAAGACTGTAAGTCGTATACTTACCTGCAAAACCGCATTCTTGTTTTCCTCCCATAGGTTAACTTTGCTAAACTGAAAAATTGCAGTGTCCACTTTTTTATTATTTCTTGTGAAAAAGGTATTTACCTGAAAACATACATCTTGGTCTTAAAATAAAAAGCATCTTTTCTATAAAATAGGTGTGGATCTTCTTTTTGAGTCATATGTCATTTATTTATCACTATCTACAGATCTACAGATGGATCCTCACCGAAACCAGAAGGATGATCACCCAGGCCCTTGTCAGCAGCAGACTGGACTACGGCAACACCTCTGTGCAGGAACCACGGCCAAACTCCAGAAAATACTACAACGTATACAGCCTTCGCACGCCTCATCCTCGACATCCCCCGCCACACCCACATCACAGCCCACCTGGGAGACCAGCACTGGCTCCCAGTCAACAAGAGGATCACCTTCAAGCTCCTCACCCACGCTCACAAAGCTCTCCACAACGCCGGTCCAGCATACCTCAACAAACGTCTCACCTTCTACATCCCGAACCGCTAGCTTTGCTCCGCTGACCTCGCCACCGTTCCACGCATTCACAGGACGACCACCATTGGCTGATCTTTTCCTACCTTGCCACCAAGACATGGAACACCCTCCCCGCCCATCTGCCACAGACCCAGGACCTGCTGACCTTTAGGAGACGTCTCAAGATCTGGCTGTTCGAGCTGTAGCTGCACCCCCCTCTCAGCGCCTTGAGACCCTCATAGGTGATTAGTGGGCTCTACAAATGTTTGATTTATTTATGTGCATAACAAATGTCTTCTCTGTGTTAGGCCTAAAGCTGCTCGACCACACTACCACAAATAGAACACTTTGGGTTTACATTGAGCCTGTATACTTCTGGGGGAATCTCCAGACTCTTTGCACAATTTAACCACTTAGTGGTATATCATATAAAGAGCCAGCTTCCTACAGTCATCGGAACTAAGCTACCACAATGGATACTGGACTGATCAATAAACACTGATAAGCTTCGTGTCACAGATACTTCTCGAAAGTGCAAGATGAAAAACTATGCTGATCAGCGCCGACACGCCCAGGAAGCGGTCTTCAATAAAGGGAACTGGGTGCTGGTCAGCTGCGGTCCGTGCAGGTGACAGCGGTGGGGCGGTGGGGCCATGTGAGGAGGGATTTTGAGGGACGATGCCATGGGAAAATTAAATAAATAATTCATTTTCCATCTGCATCGTCCCTCGAAATCCCCCCTCTTGTGGCCCCACCGCCCCGCAAATGTTACCTGCACGGACCGCGGCTGGTACTGGTCAAACAGAAACAGATGTGAAAAGTGGAAACTCTGTTTGCTGCCGATCCTCTGAGAGCTGTAAAGAGCAAAGGACAGATGGTAACCACACATCCTCATGCAAAGTCTATCACAAGGGACTTGTCACATTTTAGACTTTTGCCTCGGTGTTCATCTGCTCCTGTTAGAGTGAAGGAGGCAGCCCCGCCTGAATTTCAAGATCAAGCATCCGAGCCTATGTTATTAGTGAATGTTCACTATACCCCTCAAGTACCTCACACCTCTGGATCTGGCAGACCAGTGCGAGCATCTCCATGATTCATTGTGGAAATTTGATGCTAATGTTTGTTGTAATTGTGCTTACATTTTCTATGCTTGTTGTTCAAACGCTTTTTTGGTTTTGTAAGTGCTTTACATATTATTGCCTTTTTGGTAGAGCTGCTTTGATGTAATTATTTTAGAATGTTCTTTTCATTTATCTATGACGTATTGGAACGTTTGTGCCATTACTTATCCTGTTTGTGCCTTATTTCATATGTTCCTGTTCCACCCTCGTGTGGGCTCCTTAGATGTTTCTTTCTTGACAAACATCTTTACTTTATCATTGCGGCCACGTTTCTTGACTTAACAATTTGTCATCAATATTTTATGGAAGATTGGATGAAGTACGGGTCCACAGCAGTGAGCAGACATCTTTCAAGAAAACCGAAAGGTGAATGTTTTCATTAAAAAAGAATCTCATGCAGGCGCACAACGAAGCAGAAAAGGTATCTTCGATTAACTCTATGCTTACTTATCGGATGTGTTAAGCGAAAGCCGTTTGAGTTGACGGCTGAGTTCTTAGCAGCCATTGAGCTTCACGAGTGACAGTTGAGCAGCACCCGCAACGTTGAATATTTCACTTGCATCTCTGTGACGTTGGGCGTCGCACGCGTAGTCTTTTAATGCGCAATTGAACCTTTATGGCACCAGTAGCTTCATGCACGCAAGACGTCAGAGCATGCCTCCTATTTTGGAAATTGACTAAATTAGAACGAGCACTTCACAAGCTTGTCTGCATATATTAATTTATACAACAGACTGGTAAGACTTTCACAAAAGCAATATTTTTTAAGGAAATTAAAAGCGAACTGTAGAACACTTAGACAGTTATTCACTCACTCACTTAGCTATTCTAAATATAGAAATAAAGATACAATATAAAGGGAAAAATGTACATGAAATACATTCAAATACATAAAGAAAGAAATATGGCGCAAAGCAATGCAATTTGTATGCGTGCACATTTTTTAAGCAAAGCAGGAAAACCACCAATGCTTGAAAAAACTTGCACAGATCTTTCGAAATCTATTTGATTGCTATTGATGGAAAGGCATATAATGCAGAGAGGAAGAAAGCAATCATGTATGGACTGTTAGGTAATGCAGGTCAGGAGATCTTCGACAGTCTACCAGAATATGAAAAAGCGCCAGGGCAGTTTATTCCACTTGATGAGCATCAAGAAGCTGTGAAAAGGATGGAGAAGCAATTCTCTGAGGAGACAATCATAATGGTTGGCAGACACAAATTTGCAATGTGCAAACAGAATGCAAATGAGAATATTGAGGAATACATTGCAGCATTAAGAGTACTGGCAACTAATTGCGAGTACAGTGAAATAGTAGATACGTACATCAGAGATCACTTCGTCTTTCATTGTTATTCCAAGAAAATTCAAGAAAGACTTTTAGGATGCAGAAACCCATGTTTACAGGAGGCTATTGAACTAGCAAAAGGAATTGAGTGATCTATGTTATCATCAAAACTTTTATCTAATGAAGCAGTAAATAGCACTAATATTTTTGCTTTGAAGGAAAAGAAGAAAGTCTATCAAAAAGGGTGTGAGAAAAATAAAACAAGAGTTTATAAAGGTAAAACATGTGTGTGCTACATGTGTGGATCTAAGAATCATTTAGCTGATATCAAGGCTGTCCAGCAATTGGTAAACGATGCATACAATATTGGAAAATGGGGTATTTTGCAACATCTTGCATAAATAACAAAGGAAATGTAAACAATAAAGTAAAAATTAACAGTATTGAAGAATTTGATGAAGAGATTTGCTCAAATATTGTTTTAACTGTTAAAGTACCTAATAGCAAAATTGTAGCACCATTAGGTAGCGTGCATATTGGAAATGTTGAGCTACAAGTATTTGCTGATTCTGGTTCACCCATAACTATCATATCGGATATTTTTTTAATACAAATTGGAATGATATTCAGTTAAAAGATACTGATGTTAATCCTAAAGCGTTTCGTGATTTTGAAATAGATATGGTAAGTTTTTTTTAAGACAATGTGAATTTTAAATGTAGGGTTATCAACACTAAAATTTATGTTGCAGAAAAAGGTCGCAACATTGTTGGATGGAAAGATTTAGCCAAACTAGGGGGCCGATTATGATGGCGGACGGACCTGAGTCCGTCCGCCACCATAGAGTAGGAGGGACCGTCCGCAGGGGCAGCGGCGGTCCCTCCGTGCAAATTAGGATGTGACCGCCACCCTGGCGGTCACATCCTGTATTTTTAACATTGCGGTGGGTGCTGCTTGAAGCAGCACCCGCCGCAATGTTAAAAATGTCAGTTGTGCATTTGCATGCACAAAGCGGCAGGCACCGCGTGGTGCCTGCTGCTTTGTTCACGCAAATGCAGGGGGGTACCATAGGTACCCCCCATGTGCATCCCCCACCCCCCCTTCACCCAGGGGGCCCGCAACGGGCCCCCGAAGTGAAGGTCCGTATGCTTTTCCACGGCGGAAAAGCCACCGCGGAAAAGCATACATCTTACACCATGCTAATATGGCTGGCGGTGTCTGATAGACACCGCCAGCCATGTTAAAGCTTTTCCGCCGCGGTCGGAAGGCGACCGTGACGGAAAAGCTGCGGACAGATTTCTAGACCCACCGCCATCCTAATATGGTGGTGGGTCTTCTGAGGCGCCGCAGAGGATTTTCCGCATCCTCCGGGTCGGCGGTGGCATCCGCCGGCCCGGAGGATGCGGAAAATCCTCCATCATAATCGGCCCCTAGGTGTGATATTAAAATCTGGATCATCTAAACCCTTTATACTTGATGAAAATGTTACAGGTAAATTACAAGTTTCAAACGTAAATTTAGACCTAAAATCTGTTCTTAGTAAAAATTGTGAAGTGCTTAGGGAACACATTGGCAGTGTAAAATGATTTGAATACTTGATTAAGATAAAGGAGGGATCAATACCAGTAACACACAAGGTGAGACCAGTTCCACTTTCTGTAAGGAAAGAATATAAACATTTATTGGACAAGCTTTGCAAAGAAGGTGTGATTGAGTCAACTGACTCATCTGAATGGGTTTCGGCCATTTTGGTTTCAATTTTTTTTTTTAAATCACGACATTAGATTGCGTGCAGACTTATGGTCATTAAACAGGAACATTGTTGTGGATTGTCATCTACTCCCTAAAATTCAAGAAATTTTGGCATTCACTTCAGGTTCTAAATACTTTTTAGTTCTCGCTAGAGCCAACACATGCACTGCTCTAGCGAGAAATTTAGAAGCTGATTTTAAAAATGCTACTCACAGGCTTTTGCCGGCCACCAGCTTGCTATTACGCGCACATGCGCGCACGACCTTCACAGATGCCATCAGCTTTCTGTGCACGTCGCGCGCGCTTGTGCGCGTAATAGCAAGCTGGTGGCCAGGAACAGCCTGTGGGTAGCACTGCCGTCTTCGCGAGTGGTGCTGTGCATCCCTGCTTTCACTTTTGCCAAACTTGTTTTTTATTTTTACACTTTTGCCTTCTTTGCGAGTGGTGCGCGCGCACCCCTGCTTTCACTTTTGCCGTCTTTGCGAGTGGTGCACTCGCAACCCTGCTTTCACTTTTGCCATCTTGTTTTTTCTTTTTACAAATTAAGCACTGCTTGTTTGCAGCATGCCTTGGTGAACCAATGCTGGGTTGCAGGGGGGCTCTGGGAATGTATCAGTATCCGAGGATAGTGTATGCCCAGAGCTCGCACAATGCACCTCTAATCTGACCTGCACCCTATGGCACTCCCCTGTACTGAGCTATTGAAAGAGCTCTTCCAGTGCACCTCAGGCTTGATCCAGTGTGGACTTGAAATCTCAGTGCTGAGGCAAACACGGAACTCTGACAAAGCGCCTCTGTTCTGACTCGAGGTGCTCTTTCATCTCACCACTGAGGCTCTCACCACATTCTTTAAATACAGTTTGCAGGATGCATTGTAATGTCAGTTTGATGAACTTCACGTTCTCTTAAAATCGCGAGAGGAGGAGGCGGTGGGAGTCAAGGCACCTGCTGCGGAGAATGGATCGGCAGAACCATCCTTCTAAAGTTTTTAAAGTCCAGAGTTAAAAATAGAATTTTTTCATTAGCAGCCATCGGATCTTAAGTGTCGATCTCAGTCGGCTAGCTCAGGGGATTGAGCTCCCACTCAAGAGAACTGTGTCTAACCTACAGGTCACACACAGTTTCAATCGAAGTAAAATAGCCCAGTGGTTAACGGCTCATACTGGCTCCGATAGTCTGCTTTAGTTACACACAGAGTTTTGCCAGCTCTCTTCCCTTCAGAGATACCCCTCGCATTACACATGCACACCCAGCAGAATGGAACCATTGGGTGCGAAGAATGTAACAGATGAGTGTCCACCTGTGCCTGGTGCGCAGTCCTCACAGAGCAGCCGTATTGCCCAGTTACACTCCCCTTCCGTCCGCTCTTCCAGCACTCCAAGTCTTTACTCAGCTCTACTTCTGCTCCCTCCCGCTGCTCAACTCACCTTTTCCCGCACCTGACTTCCCATTCCCTCCTCTCCGGCGTCAGTCTCATGCGCAGCTTCCTTCTCGTTTGCTCGTTTGCTTTCTGTAATTTTTTCTTCCTTCCTCTCTTCATCGCTGCCCTGTCCCCCCGCTCTCTGCTGCCTCTCATCCTCAGACCCCGCCTCCTTTCTTTTCCTTGTCCCCTCTCCTGCTATTCGATGTTTACCTTTCCTCTACATCCCTCCTCATTCTTTTCATTTTTATCCCTCCGATCTTACCTCACAACCTCCATCTTTCCCTTTATTTTCTCTTACATGCTTCTCTCATCTCGTTCCCCCACCACCACCCCACACCCCTCATCCATTCTCCCCTACTTCCCTTTCCGCTCTCTCTTCACTCACTTTGCCCGGGCGCCGCTCGCTCGTGACAGCAGCTGTTCCAGAAAAGTTGATATGTTTTAAACCTCTCCGTCCGGTTTCATCACTTCCTACTTCTGAATCAGAAAATGCAAATCCGCCCCCCACCCAGTCCGGGACACCGTCACGGGCCCACCTCCACGACACCAGACAAAGGGACTGAAGTAACAGCCTTAAAATAGCCTTCTGCCAATAAATGACCCGGAGCTTGGGGAATGAGACATCCCTATCCAAATACACAACCCGGAGGCTGGGGAATAACATATCCCTATCCAAACACACAAGCCGGAGCCTAGGGAATAACACATCCCTATCCAAATACACGACCCGCAGCCTGGGGAATAACACATCCCGATCCAGATACACGAGCTGGAGTCTGGGGATGAAAGAAGTAATCTCCTGGAGCATGAGCCAGAACCAGGGGAACAAAGTACTCACAGCCCAAAACACTAGCCACAGACCAAGGTTAAAAGTTCTCATATCCTAATACACGAGCCACAGCATCACTCAGGGTCAGCACAGCATCACTCAACACCACCACAGCATCACTCAGCGCCACCACAGCATCACTCAGGGCCACTACAGCAACACTCAGCGCCAGCACAGCATCACTCAGCGTCACCACAGCATCACTCAGTAACACCACAGCACCACTCACGGCCAATACAGCATCACTCAACACCAACACAGCATCACTCAGCAGCACCACAGCATCACTCAGCGCCACAACTGCATCACTCAGGGCCCCAACTATATCACTCAGTGCCACCACAGCATCACTCAGCACCAATACAGCATCCCTCAGCACCACCACAACAGTACTCAACACCACATCAGTATAACTCAGCATCACCATTGCAATAGTACACCGCCACCATTGTCATCACTCAGCAAGACCTAAGTATCATTCAGCATCACCTCAGCATCGTCTCAGCACCAGTCACACCACCACCCCCACCACTACCACCTCAACATCACTCAACACCACCTCAGCCTGCTCCCGGAATCTGCAATCTGTAGATTCTCCCCTAGCGTCTAGCCGCTGCTAATGTTATAATACAGGTACTAGTTCACAACCTTCAACCTCCAATTGTTTATGCCCCCTCAAAAAAAAAACTTTAACAAGCATCGCAAGAACAAAAGAAAAATGTGGAAATGTTTTATTGTACATACATTTTTTAATATGGTCGTTCTGTTGGACATAATGCCTTCTTGGTCATATATAAGGTAACAAAAATGCTTCTGGCACTTTTTTATTACAACTTTCCAGCATGCTGCACCGCAGACACACTGTTAAATCCGGTTCGTAAATAAGAAGAGAGAAGTCCAATTGACAGAAGGAAGTCTCCTTTATTAATAATTCCTTCACAGCATCAAACAAGAACAACAGCCTGGAACAGGAGTCTGGCGTAACTGCCAAGCCTTGATTCCAGAACACAGAATCCCACATACACAATCTAAGAACCACAGAGACAGACTAAGGAGATAGGCTGTCAACAATATAAACCATAGAATATAACACACCTCCCCCCTTTCCAAAAACAAAACAAAAAAACCCCCAAATAAATACAAAAAAACATTAGTGAATATAATCTTTAAGATAAGTGGGAGCATGAATATTGCGATTGCTCCTTCTGGGAGCAGATGACACCTCGCCAGAAAAAAACAACCTCATTTAGACAATTCAAGTTCTCAGAAGAAACATCACCATCCAAACATACTGTACCCTCCAGGGAAGGCAAAGATGAAGAAGAAGCATCTCCACCCCCTGCAGACTGAAGATTATCACAAACGGATGAAGAAGCAGAAAATTGAAAATCAGATTCCAAACAGTCTGAAACATTGTAATTCAAATGGGCTTTACAGTTCGTTGAGATTTTTTGATTAACAAGAACAACATTTCTCTTACTCCACCATTAGCAAGTAAAACAGAGTACTTAGAAACTTTTACAATTCTGGTAGGAGAGTAACATTTTTATTTCTGACTTTTACCTTTAAAGGGTCTCTTTGCTTTAACTAAGTCACCAATATTAAACTGCAGTTCTTTTGTTTTCAATTTATCGTCATAATTAATTTTAATTTTAGCCTGTTTACATTCCACATTTTCACGAACTTGTTCAATGGTTGGCAGCTTTTCATGAACTTTAGTTTGATCTAGAACCCAAGAAGGACTGAGTTTTGAAGAACCAAAACGACCCTTAAGTAAAACAAAAGGAGTGACCCCAGTCGTGGAATGTGGAGTGTTGTGATAACTCCAAAGTCTTTCTTGAACTGCTTTAAAAACAGAAATATCTTGCATGCACGCTAACTGACTAGTACCTTTCAACATTTTGTTCACCCTTTCTACCATGCCATTTCCTTGAGGACTGTAAAGGGCTACAGTAAGATGTTTAATACCCAAGTTGGAGAGAAATGTTTGTGTAACATGAGATTTAAACTGAACACCATTGTCAGAAATAAAAGATTTTGGGATACCTTCTTTATAAAATAACTCGTCCAAAAAGTCAACAACAGCAACAGTAGTAGGTTCAGACATAAATTTACACTCCACCCACTTTGAGAAGTAGTCGACAACAACTAAAGCATACCTAATGTTTGAATTCAAATTATACATTGGACCGATGAAATCAATGCCCAACTTTTCCCATGGGCCATGAGGAAAGGCAACCGGATGGAGAGGGGTATTACGAAGCTTCAAAGATTTGTCAGCATCCAAACAACTACTGCAACGTCCTACAAAATTTTCCACATCAACATCCATTCCAGGCCACCAGTAATATAATATTAATCTCTTTTTGGTACCAGTTAAACCAAGATGACCCTGATGAGCCACATTTAACAACTATGGAGCCCATTAGGATCGCGGACGGACTTGAGTCCGTCCGCGACCCCTGAGGAGGAGGGAACGTCCGCATGGGCTGCGGCGTTCCCTCCTGTGCAATTAGGATGTGACCGCCAGCCTGGGGGGTCACATCCTCTATTTTTAACATTGTGGCGGGTGCGGCTTCAAGCTGGACCCGCCGCAATGGTAAAAAAGCACGCATTGCATTTACATGCAGAAAGCGGCAGGCACCACGCGGTGCCTGCCGCTGTCTGCATGTAAATGCAGGGGGGTACCATAGGTACCCCCCCATGTGCACCCCCACCCCCCCTTCACCCTGGGGGCCCGCAACGGGCCCCCGAACTGCACATCCATATGCTTTTCCACGGCGGAGAACCCGCCGCGGAAAATCATATCTGCTAAGCAATCCTAATATGGCTTGCGGTGTCTGAGAGACACCGCCAGCATATAAGAGCTTTTCCGCCGCGGTTGTAAGCCGAGCGCGGCGGAAAAGCGGCGGGCATACACCAAGACCCACCAGCCATCCTAATTTGGCGGTGGGTCTTTGGATGCTCCGCGGCGGTTTTCCCGCATCCTCCGGGCCGGCGGTGGCTTCCGCCGGCCCGGAGGATGCGGGAAAACCGCGATCGTAATGTGCCCCTTAGTTTTAAGTTTATTCGGTGGAATCAATAAGGATGCCCTCATGAGAAAATCCTTCTCCACAGTAAGTTCATCCTTAATTTTGTAAAATTGTCGCAACCCTAAATCCAAATTTCTTTCATCTGGCCAACCCTTGATGACGTAACTGTTCACCAAATTATGAACAACATCAAATTTGGACAAATCTGACCACTCTGCGCTGTCTATGGTACCTTCCAAAACAAACCATCAACCAAACCAACAACACAATCAATGTCATCATCATGGAAAAAGGAATTAACAGAATCACTTAAAGGACACCTAGAAAAGAAATCAGCACGTTGGTTCTTACCACCAGGAATATGTTTGATGCAAAAATTGAACTCAAACATCCTAGAAAGTAACCTTACTAACCTAGGGCTGACATTGTCGTGGTCCTTTTTCGACAAAAGAAAAACTAACGGTTTGTGGTCAGTAACTAACAAAAATGTCCTGCCCCAGAGAAAAGTTTCAAAATGTTTAGTGGCCCACAGACAAGCTAGAGCTTCCCTTTCAATGGTGCTATACCGTCGCTCAGAAGAGGAGAGAGATCTAGACGCAAACCCGACAGTTTGCTCCACACCATCTACCACTTGGGAAAGTACAGCGCCAAGTCCTATACCACTGGCATCGACAGTAACAACAGACTGAATGTCATCTCTAAAAGAATGTAAGGCAGGAGCATTTACAATAAGCTTTTTTAAATCAAGGAAAACTTTGTTTACTGAGTCATCCGACATGAAATGTTCACCTTTTCTTAGTCATTTCCGTAACGGTTCAGTTTGTAATGCAAAGCAATCGACAAATCTTGAGTAGTACTCACATAACCCAAGAAACGACCTTAATTGATCCTTATTTATGGGACAAGGGCTATCAACAATGGCTTTAACGAGATCTTGTTTTGGAGAAATACCCACCCCTGAAATGTGATGACCAGGATAGTCAATGTTATCCACCATGAATTTGCACTTTTCTTTCTTTACTTTAAAACCATTGGATTCCAGAATGCTGAGAACCTCTGATAATTTTTTTAAATGATCATCAATATTTTTTGAATAGATAAGGATATCGTCTTGATATGCAAGAACCTCACTGCACTCACCAAATAGTTGGAACATTAACTTCTGAAAAACAGAAGCGGCCGATGCCAGGCCAAAAGACATTCTTAAAAATCTGTATGGACCAAAAGGAGTGTTAAAGGCAGTCAAAGAACGTGAATCTTCAGAAAGTTCCACCTGATAGGCGGATCTTAAATCAAGACAAGAAAATATTTTAGCTTGACCTAGTTGAGCTAGCATGTCTTGTATTTTCGGTAAGGGAAAACAATCAATTAGAATATTTTTATTTAACGATCTTAAATCAATGCATAATCTAATATCCTTAGAGCCCTTTTTTTTGCGATAACAATCGGAGAAACCCACTCAGATGAGTTAATAGGCTCAATAACTTTATCCAAACATAATTGCTTTAAATGTAGTTTAAGTTGAGCCCTAATAGAAAGTGGGACACTCCTCACTTTGTGAACTACAGGAACAGCAGCATCTTTCTTTAAGAGAATCTGGTGTTCAAAATTGTGCACCAAACCTAGTTTGTTCCTAAACAATGCATCATGTTTACAGAGTAGTTGATCTTAGGAAAAATCTGTAGTAGAGATATCAACTAAAGAGATAGGGCAAGAAGTACCGGGTCTCAAAACCATCCTAAATTTTCCTTGGTCCTTCCAGCCTAAAATATTGTACCCTTTCTTGGCTACATATATCTTAGTTGAAATACATCTGTCCTGAAATTTAATATTGTCATGAAGAAAGCCTAACATGTCAATATCATGACCACCGAAAGAAATGGTATGGATATCAGGGGGAAATAATTGGACAGAATTCCAATGTTCATCAAATAGAGTATCAGTAATAAATGTAACTGGTGAACCCAAATCAACAGTTACCTGTAAGTTCAGATTACCAATGGTGACATCACACAAAGGACCCCCATCATCCAAATCCGAATCAACATATACAACAATTTTCCTAGAATCTCTGACAGTACAAATATTATTTTCAGCAAAATCACCTACATTCTCAATAGTACTAACTTTTACCGGATTTCTATTACATTGTCTTGTGAAATGCCCCTGTCTTTTGCAATTTAAACACGTTTTACCAAGGGCAGGACAATTCTTTGCGTTAGCTAAATGAGAAAGTGATCCGCATCTATAGCATGCACTAGGTTTCTTTGAATCTTTAATATTGTCCTTATTTTTGCTAGGGCAGAACTTAGGTTTAGTACTCAAAGCATTCACTGATTCACTAATAGACTCAATTTTATTCTTATTTAATTATTTTTGAGAAGAGACAGACCTTTCGATACCCCTAGCTAGTTCAAGAGTTTCTTTTAAAGACGGGTTCCTACAACAGAGTAACCTCTCCTGCACTTTTTTGTTAAAACAATTCACAATCAATTGATCCCTCAGTTAAGAATCAATATTACCATCAAATTCACAAGTGGCAATTAACACTCTCAATTCTGTCAAAAAGGTGTCAATAGATTCATATTCAAATTGACGTCTAGTGTAAAATTTGTGTCTTTCGACAACAACACTGGTCTCGTCAGTGAAATAATTTGCAAGTCTGGCAGCAGCTTCTTTAAAACTGTCCCAATCCGTTTAATTAGTTTGAGTAATTGGAGGTAAATGGTCAAAGATGCGTTGACCTTCTGCACCTAAACTATTATAGAGGAGTGCTAATTTCCTAACAGGATCAAACTTTTGACCATCAAGTGCTATGATGTAACTTCCAAAACCTTTGAACCATTGTTTCCATTTAGTTTTTGGAACTCCAGGTTCTGCTAGAAAATAAGGAGGAGTAACAATGTTACTTGACATCATAAATAAATAAGCTCAAACACTTCAAAAACGATGAAAAGTAAACACAAAAGAAGAAAATATACAAGTACAAAAACCTAAAGGTATGTAGAATGAATAAATAAAAAATTACTACAAAAAATGATTGTTGATTATTCTACAGTTGTAAAGCTTTAAAGTTGGGATGTGCGCATCATCGTAAAGAATTAGTGCGCATAGGATTCCACTGATGTGCACATCATCGAAATGAACTTGAGCAACTCAAATAAGAATCTTCAAATAAAAGATGTGTGCATCATCGTGAAGAAATGATGCACATCGAAGTCGAAAATGAGCCCAAGTTCTGCCAAATGTAAATGATGTGCCGAAGTGCACAACGAAAACGTGTATTTAAACCAGCAGAGATGTGTGCATCCTCGATAAGAAATGTATTTAAAAGAGTCACCAGTTACCAGTTTCTGTCGTAACCCAATCAAAGATGGCGGCACGTTACGCTGCATACGTGTTGCATCATAAATCAGTGCGTGAGATGACGCCTAGCAAGGCTGTGAGGGAGAAGAAGATGGCCGTAGAACTCTGGTGGTACAGAGTTCCAATTCCAACGCAACGAACGGTGAGTAAGTGCGCAGTTAATTAAACTTAATGAAACAAAAATGCGCTCACAGAAAGATGAAAGAGAGTTACAAGTCAACATAAATCAAATGAAATACGACCTGACCACGCATCGTATTCTGCTTCAGCGCTCAGGAAAGGTTTATGAATTCCGAAGTCCTTTCAGATCCCAAATTGTTCGAGGGACGCTTGAAAATGAAGGAAAAATATCCCATCCTCGTCGCCAATGTTAAATCCGTTTCGTAAATAAGAAGAGAGAAGTCCAATTGACAGAAGGAAGTCTTCTTTATTAATAATTCCTTCACAGCAACAACCAAGAACAACAGCCTGGAACAGGAGTCTGGCGTAACTGCCAAGCCTCGAATCCAGAACACAGAATCCCACATACACAATCTAAGAACCACAGAGCCAGACTAAGGAGATAGGCTGTCAACAATATAAACCATAGAATATAACACACACTTCTCTACAGCACAGCTTAAACACATTGGCAAAGTCAATAGCTCTGCCTAAACACTTATAAGGCCCCAAGGGCAGACCTATGGCTATGCCAATGCTTGTTGTTGATTGACCTCAGGTCAGTGTGATAGAGCAAGATTTCGCATCGCGACTTGCTCGAGTCATGAACCTCGATTCTGTTGTAACCCTATAAACAAATTGTACGTTTTACTAATCTCCTTTATTTTTGATATGCGTGTGTATTAGTGAAGCTTGCCTATGTGTTCTACTAATACAAATAACCTTTGTATCTAAAATGGCCGCTGCTTGAATTTTCGCTTCTGCGCATGCGTTAGTCATACTCACGTGACTTTACGTAGAGGTAAATCTGGAGGGAAAGGGGGCGCATGCGTAATAGCCATAAGATGGCCGCTGGATGTGACAACGAGGTGAAGCTCGTGCTGTTGCTCATCGTGTCGTTATGTGTAGCACTTACCCTTAATCGCATAGTATATTTTTATGATGATAAACCTGAAGTGTGAGAACATGACATGTAATACATTCATTCATTTCTATGTTTTAATTTGTTTTCGCTTACTTTTCATGTATCGCGGGAAATGGGGGTCTGAATGTACTGAGAGCCATCTTGAAGGTCCCTTCCACGCATGCTCACGCAGCCCGGGAGAGATGTAGCCTTTAGCCGTGGAACTCAGCCAGCTGGCAGTCACAGTCAAGATGCTCATGTGAAAGCCACCTCTGCCCCAGCGAGATGGAGTTAAATGTTCTGAAACTGTTACAATGATATTCTTCTATTGTATTCTGTGTATTCTCTCATGGGAACCCCAATCTTGCTAGGCGGTACCCAAACATGTAGATTAGGCCTTAGAAAAGTCTGTTCTGATTGGTGTGTTAACCCATCCTACCTTAGGACCAATCGAAATTTGGGGATTCTGACACTTTGCAACATTTGGGGGTGGTACACTGACCCAAAACAGTATATCTAGCCGAGGTTCAGCTAGAGAAATTGTCCGACTTGTCCGAATAGCTGACCTGTCACTGACCCAACGCACTCAATAGGTGACTGAATATACAGAGCGCTGCGGAGCACTCTGTCCGAATTTGACCATAGACTAAGGTTTTACTAAACCTTAAGTGCTGGCGGAGCACTTTGCTGGGGAGTTTGCTAACCCAATCGGGGTTCTGACTGATAGCTGCAGAGAGGGTGAAGCGCAGGCGTTGCTTCCGAACTGCGGGTGCTGGTCGTATCCTGGTGGTCCTGTCCTGATCCTAAGCTGGGTTTCCTGTCCTGTCCTGGGGTGTCCATTCTGCACCTGCTGTCCCATTGATGACTGCTATTCCTTGGGGTATTTCCTGTCCTTAACTGACCCGTGGCCAGGGTTGGTTTTCACACCAGTCTAGGTAAATATCTTGCCGAAAACTCTAAACTGCACCTTTCTATTTTTCCGTCTTTGCTTCAATAAAGACATACCTTTGCATATGATAATTTTCCATGCTTTTCCGCAACCATTGCATATCATAAAGTCATTTGCATTTAATTTTATAGCGTGTTCCTATGTTACCCTACCTTTTAGAAATCATTTTCTCCATTGCAGTTTGCAATTTCCTGATGTGGTCTATAATTTTCTCTTATAACATTGACTGAAGTACTTTACTAGAGTTATAACGTGTTTCACTTTTCACCCTTACTATAGCTGTTTAGGATTCCTAATTTCCCATTCATATTCATGAAAACTGTTTCCATAGTATAAATTCTGATTATTGACTGTTTTTTTCTGTAAACATTATAATTTCCGAAACTGAATTCTAGATAAAATTCTTAAAACTTCCCAGTTGTCCGTGGTCATTTGATGAAATATCAAAGTTATTTTATGTTGGGTTTTGTATTTTGCTGCCTTTCCTTTTACAGCTAGCTCCCTGACCCATGGTGGTCATAGGTACCCGTAGCGGTGGATGGGAAGTCGGGTACACTGGAAATAATCGAAAGGGACTCATGATTATTGGTAGTGGATTGTAAGGTCATCTGATCAATGTATATGACGAATTGAAGTATATGGGCCCGAAAACATAAGTGGTGAAATTATTGGTCGGGTGACCTGCGATCTCAATCAGTAATTTTCTGGTAGCACAGAGGATGGTTAGGGAATAGCTAAAGGTTAGGTAGGACTAGTTAGATTAGCTAAGTTGGATGCTGCTAGGTAGGAAACCTTATTTGCGACTAACAAGAGTAGGCAATTCGGGTGATCTGATCACTCACTTGAAATGTTTGCTTTGAAAAATTATGAAATGTTTTAAAATTGTTATTCTTGTTATTATACTGTTATATGTATTAATCCATTCGTTTGTAAAACGTTTATTGTGTTGTCGGAAATAGCCTGGGAATTGAATAGCGAGTGGTGAATAGAATCCACTTGCTTTGAGGTCACTGGCTTTCAAGGAAAGTTGGTGCAGGTTAGGCAGAACTGGAAGCACTAACTAGGGTTTTCTGAATGTATGATTGAATAAATGTTAGTAACGAGGTTCATTGGCAAGATTCCTATTGTGGCATAACCTAGTGAGGGTCACACCGGAAGAGTAGCAGGTTCATCCGAGCTTGAGTGAAAGCAAAGGGGCTCGCTGGTGAAACTTTAGACTTGGATATATCCCGGAAAAGTGGATGAGTCTAGGGAAGTAGCAGGTTCTCCAATGCTAGTGTGAAGGATAGGCAGAAGAGATCTATCCATAGTGTGTGAAAAGTAAATAGAAGTAGTTTACTTGCAGTGTAACAAAACTCTTTCCTGTCTAGACACTTGAGCACAGTGGCGAATGTGTATTCGTTGTTAAATAACCAAGCACTAGCACTTTAGAAAGAAAGAAAGTTTCCGTTACCTTGTAAAGAGGGAGTCAGTCGCGAAGCTGCTCTGACGTCACTCTGTGCTGCGTTGGGATTGGTAGACGCAGCGGGTGTGTAGTGGAGCTGGAATTGTAAAGGAGGGGTGAGTGCCAAAGCGTGAGAACCGTCTCGCGAAAGGCCGCGCACCCATTAGTCGAAATTATTTGAAATCGTGCATTTCATTGGTCGCACGAAAATAAGAGACGTACTTGGATTGGAGGTGATTTTGTAAACAAAGTCACTCGTAGAAATCGTATGTGGCATTCGTATAGACCGCATACTCGACCCGATCCACGGCATATGGGATTTGAAAACGATCAGTGGAAAGGTGTTAAAAACGACATTATGTACGGAAATAAGAGAAAATTGTCTCTTCTAAACAAAGTGAAGAATTATTTCAAAAAGGGCAAGCCGATTAAAACTAGAGAAGGTGTTGTCATACCGCCACCCAACACTCCCGCATCTTTCATGATGTTCGATAAAGGGTACAACACATGTGTATGGTTGGAGAACTGGGCGGAATACACGAAAGATGACGGAGTATTGGCTTTTCCGTTAGAGGGTACCTTTAACAGTAGGATTCTATTCAATCTGAGAACCCGAATGAATGACTTACATCCCAGACCTAGGTTAACGCAGTACGAAGCACTAGAGGAATGGGAAATTGAGGCTTTTGAAAGGGATAAGCCCCGAATGGATAAAGGATTAACTAAATTTTATCCAAAGTTGAAGCAGGAAGCCCGAGCCAAAAAGATGAAACAGTGGAGACAGAATATGATTGTAGAAGGACTGTTTCCCATGATGCCAGCATGTGGTCCGCCTGGGGGGTGAAGAAAACAGAAAAGTGCAAACATTGGGTACCTATTGGAGAGTCGGATGATGAATTATTAGATGACCTGTTTATGAGAAGTCCGCCTCCTTACAATGAAAGAAATAGACCTTCCAGTGAGGGGGATAATTCCCGAAGACTTCATCTCCAGGATGAGGCCCGATCCGCCAGTGTAGGAGGGGGTTGCCCCATACCTCCTTATACCGAGAGTTTAGGTCCCGTAGATACAGGAGATATCTATCCAAGAATACCAGCTAGTGGGGATGCAAGATACTCCTGTGAAAGCGATTTTTCCCCGAGACCTCCCTACGAAGGTGAGGCGAGACCATCAGGTTCAGGAATGCCGTTCTTACAGCCTCTATATGAAAGGGAACCAAGGTCCCTAGGTACAGGAAGTTTGTTCCCAGGACCTAATTATGGTGAAGGACCAAGTGAGACACATCCCACTGCCCCGAGTTATGCTCCCACTCTGACCCCGCAGGCGTTACATGACAAATCCTTAGAGAGATTATTGGAAGAAAAGGAGCGAGAAGTTCTAGCAAAGCAGAGAGCTGAAATAATTCAGAAAATTTCCCAGTTAAATACCAGTCCTGAAGCTTTGACAATCCCTGTAACTATCGGACCCGTGGTTCCGTTGTATGGGGACCGGCGAGAAAGTCCAAAACCTCCAGTCATTACCCCAGTCATAGCCCAGCAAAGACCAGAACCCTTAATCGTAGATGAACAGACAAGCGAGTGCGAGTCTGAAGTCTCACTAATGGATCTGCCCAATAGAAATACAGGGAAAAGGATGCAGAAAAGACATAATCCTTTCAATACGAGGGAGATTCAAATGGAATAGACTTCGGGTACTAGAAGTGTCACCTTGGTTACACCTGAGGAAATCGAAAGATGGAGCCAAGAATTAGAGAAACAAACTCCGCAGACGAAACCTTTAGATCTCTACAAACTGAGAGTAGAAATAGAAGAATTAATGGCAGGAAATGTAGGATTAGACAGATTAAATACCTACCATGAAGAAGAGCTGCTGTTTATTTGCAAAAGTCTTACCCGAAATGCCCGAGTACTTCATGAAAAATTGACAGATACTGCTGCTAGCATGGGAATAGATATTTCAAAATCGAAACCTTTGCAGAAACCATACAGAGCAGAATTTTCAGACAAAGATTTGGAAAACCTGAATATATCAGGGAAAAAGGCACAGGTCAAGGAACTATTGACAGTGTTGCAGAAATGGGGAGATGTAGAGAGATGGAAAGCCAGATGGGCTAGGAAAAAAGATGAGGCCAGGTCTAAGCAGGTAACTCCCGAATTCGTTCTAAAAGAGGCTGACAAACCAGAACAGTTATGCCCTATGCACGAAGTGCCAGGTGGAAAATATGTACATGTTCCATGGTCCCGACAGGATATTGTGTCCTTTACTAATGACTTCCCAAAATTAAGAGAGAAGCCTGTGGATTGGTACCGGCAGGTAGAAAGATTTGTAAAGGTGCAAAAATGCTTGTGGAAGGACCTGGATGGGTTCTTCGACATAGTGGTCCCTGTAGATCTGTGGACTGAGTGTAAAATCGCCATAGGTTGGCCTAGTGAGGAATACCCGAGGGACTCAGCAACAGGAGAACCCTCTAAGGAAGTGATGAAAAAATATGATCAGGTAATTCAGCATCTGAAGCTAAAAGTGCCCGCAAAGGAAACTGATTGGACCAAGATAGATAGAACCACGCAGGAAAGGGACGAGACTGTGCATTCCTTTTATGAAAGGCTGTTGCAGGTGTTCAAAACGTACAGTGGTATAGATAACATCGAAATGAAGGACATGACGCATTTCATTTACAGGTTTGTAAACGGTTTAAGACCCGAAATTTGTCAGTGGATAAAAGATAACAAAATCTGTTGGCAGTCCAAGAAAATGGACGAGGTCCTACGGTACGCAAAGTACTGTGAGGACGAGATGGCAGAAAAAAAGAAGGCCCTGAAGGAGAAAGTGATGTGGGCACAAGTAAAGCTCGCAGAACAGCAGGAAAAGCAATTGAATAAGTTAAATAAAACTACTCAGAACCAAGGCCCTGGGGGTGGGGGTGGAGGAAAGCCCCGAGCAAAAATGAGCAGAGAGGAAGCCAAAAAAAAATTTCCCTGCCACCAGTGCGGGGAAATTGGACATTGGAGAGACGAGTGTCCGTATTTACAGCCTGATAATACCCAAACCCCTGATTTAACTCCACAGACGCAGAAGGAAAAAACAAGAAAGACCCAGCAGCAGGTAAAAACGATTCAAGTACCCCGAGCGCCAAAGCCAACTTTTAAGGGAAAATCACCGCAGGGTGATGATGTAGAGATCTGGGGGGGCAATGAGAACAGAAATGCAGCAACTTCGCAATATTTGTTAAATGACACTTTTTTCTGTGACGACGAGTACTGACGGGGCCTGAGAGGGGAGGACAAGGAGTGTGTACTTGGCGCCTCCTTGCCGGTAGACCAGTCAGGGCCATACATTGAAGGAAAGGTTGATGGAAATGATGTCACCTTTCTATTGGACACTGGTGCTACCCGTTCTACTGTGAGAACAGCAGACGTTCCAAACCTACCCCTCTCGGGAGAAGCAATCCAAGTAGTGGGTGTATCTAATCAATTGATTAGTACCCCCGTTACCGAGCCCATGGAGATCTCAATAGGGAACTTCAAAGAAATGCATAGATTTGTCGTCTGTGATACCAGTCCAGTGAACTTACTGGGACGTGATTTGCTGTGCAAAATGAACTGCACTATCTTTTGCACACCAAAGGGCGTTGAAATTCAGACCCCAGACGAAGATGGTATTTACAAATTAATGTTAGTCAGACCTGACTCAGAAATTAACCCTTTAAGTGCTGCCGTCGGCCAACGGTCGTCACGGGCACTACCTCCCCAGTGCTGCGTGCGACCGCTGGACGTCCATTTCAGCACTGGATAATGGACAGCGCAGCACTGGGGAGGTCTATTTACGAAGCTCCCAAGGTGTTAAACGAATGACTATACAGGACTTACCTGAAGAACTCCAACAGACAGTGAAACCAGAAGTATGGGACTTTACAGGAAAGGATGTAGGATTAATGGCCAATGTAGACCCAATACAAATAGCCATAAAAGAAAATGCAGCCTACCCCAATACTAAGCCTTACAGAATGAGTGCCGAAGTGAGAGCAGGAGTTGCCATTGAAATACAGAAATTGCTAGAAGCAACCTTCATACAAGAAGTGATGAGTAGCCCGTGTAATTCCCCCATAATTGGAATCAAGAAACCTAGTGGCAAGTACAGAGTAGTGCAGGACCTGAGAAAGGTAAACAAAATTGTGGTTCCTTGCTGTCCTATTGTCCCAAACCCAGCAGAGATTCTGTATCAGATTCCCTGGGATGCTGAATGGTTTACTGTGATAGACCTATGCCACGCATTCTTTTCAATCCCATTGCATCCAGACAGCAAATTTCTTTTCTCATTTGCTTTCAACAGTCACGTGTATGTCTGGAATCATGTTCCCCAAGGGTACACAGAAAGCCCCTCTATCTTTAATCAGATCTTGAAAAAATGCCTTGAATCTTTAGTCTTACCTAGATAGTCTGTTTTGGTGCAATACATTGACGACCTCTTGGTGGCGTCCAAAAGTCATAGGGATTGCGTGATTGACACCATTGCCCTACTGAATCACCTAAGTGAAAAGGGACATAAAGTGGCCCCTGAAAAATTGCAGTTCTGTTCAAAATCAGTGAAATATCTGGGGCACCAGATAGAAAAGGGAATCAGAAAAGTCACCTCAGAGAGAGTCAGAATAATTCAAAAGATGCAGTTACCCCGTACTCAGAAAGAAGTCAGAATGTTCCTTGGAGTTGTAGGTTACTGCAGGCAATGGATTGTGGGATTCGCAGTCCATGCAAAGCCTTTGATAAAAATGACAAAGAAAGGAGCACCGGACCCTGTGGAATGGGATGATGAAAGCTTAACAGCATTCACTAAATTACGGGATTGTCTGTGTACAGCCCCTGCTTTGGGAATGCCTGATTATTCCAAGGAGTTTGCTCTATTCTGTGACACACGAGACAATTGTGCATTGTCGGTCCTAACTCAGGAACATGGCTTGACTAGATGCCCCGTGGCATATTTCTCTGCCACTTTGGATCCAGAAGCTGCTGGATTACCTGGATGTTTGAAAGCAGTGGCTGCAACATGCACAAGTTTAGAACAGAGTGAATCTATTGTCATGGGACATCCTATAACTGTGTATGTTCCACACGCAGTTGTGATTTTACTAACCAGAACCAAGACTCAGTATCTCACCCCTAGTCGTCTGACTAAATACGAGAGGATTCTCGTGGGTGCTGCAAATGTGGCCATCACTCGGTGTAATATACTGAACCCAGCCACTCTGCTCCCTGACTCAATGGTTGTGGAAGACCAGGGAGAGAACGAGCATGACTGCATTGACCTGACAGAATTCCGTACTAAACCCCGCCCAGACATTAAAGAAACCCCTTTGCCTGTACATGATGAAGAATGGTTTGTGGATGGTTCCTGTATGAGACACGAACTTGTAGGCCTAAGTGCTGCCTACGCTGTGGTTGCTTTAGACAAAGTTAAAGAAGCATCCTGTTTATTTGGAGTAAAGTCTGCACAAGTAGCCGAATTAATTGCCCTGATAAGAGCTTGTAAATTGGGAAAAGACCAAAGAATAACAGTGTATACTGACAGCCAGTACTGTTATGGGGTTGTGCATGACTTTGGCCAATTATGGCTACAAAGAGAATTCCTGACTTCGTCAGGTACTCCCATTCGAAATGGAAAGGTTATACTGATAGAGCAAGATTTCGCATCGCGACTTGCTCGAGTCATGAACCTCGATTCTGTTGTAACCCTATAAACAAATTGTACGTTTTACTAATCTCCTTTATTTTTGATATGCGTGTGTATTAGTGAAGCTTGCCTATGTGTTCTACTAATACAAATAACCCTTGTATCTAAAATGGCCGCTGCTTGAATTTTCGCTTCTGCGCATGCGTTAGTCATACTCACGCGACTTTACATAGAGGTAGTTCTGGAGGGAAAGGGGGCGCATGCGTAATAGCCATAAGATGGCCGCTGGATGTGATAACGAGGTGAAGCTCGTGCTGTTGCTCATCGTGTCGTTATGTGTAGCACTTACCCTTAATCGCATAGTATATTTTTATGATGATAAACCTGAAGTGTGAGATCATGACATGTAATACATTCATTCATTTCTATGTTTTAATTTGTTTTCGCTTACTTTTCATGTATCGCGGGAAATGGGGGTCTGAATGTACTGAGAGCCATCTTGAAGGTCCCTTCCACGCATGCTCACGCAGCCCGGGAGAGATGTAGCCTTGAGCCGTGGAACTCAGTCAGCTGGCAGCCACAGTCAAGATGCTCATGTGAAAGCCACCTCTGCCCCAGCGAGATGGAGTTAAATGTTCTGAAACTGTTACAATGATATTCTTCTATTGTATTCTGTGTATTCTCTCATGGGAACCCCAATCTTGCTAGGCGGTACCCAAACATGTAGATTAGGCCTTAGAAAAGTCTGTTCTGATTGGTGTGTTAACCCATCCTACCTTAGGACCAATCGAAATTTGGGGATTCTGACACTTTGCAACATTTGGGGGTGGTACACTGACCCAAAACAGTATATCTAGCCTAGGTTCAGCTAGAGAAATTGTCCGACTTGTCCGAATAGCTGACCTGTCACTGACCCAACGCACTCAATAGGTGACTGAATATACAGAGCGCTGCGGAGCACTCTGTGCGAATTTGACCATAGACTAAGGTTTTACTAAACCTTAAGTGCTGGCGGAGCACTTTGCTGGGGAGTTTGCTAACCCGATCGGGGTTCTGACTGATAGCTGCAGAGAGGGTGGAGCGCAGGCGTTGCTTCCGAACTGCGGGTGCTGGTCGTATCCTGGTGGTCCTGTCCTGATCCTAATCTGGGTTTCCTGTCCTGTCCTGGGGTGTCCATTCTGCACCTGCTGTCCCATTGATGACTGCTATTCCTTGGGGTATTTCCTGTCCTTAACTGACCCGTGGCCAGGGTTGGTTTTCACACCAGTCTAGGTAAATATCTTGCAGAAAACTCTAAACTGCACCTTTCTATTTTTCCGTCTTTGCTTCAATAAAGACATACCTTTGCATATTGTGGTAAATAAATAAATAATTACCTGTACTATTTTTCTATGCATTAAATGAAAAGGATAGCTCAATAAATAAGAGGCAGAATCCGAGGTGTCTGAGTCAAACGGGATTTAATCAGATGGCTCGAGCCTCAGGAAAAGGATGGCATGGAATGGAATGGGATGGCAGCTGCCGAGGGAAGGGGAGAGAGGGACAGCTAGCGTCACATTAACATCATACAATATATATAGTAAAACAGTACAATTGCATTGAATACAGTAGGCGTAACAAATGACAAACGAAAGATAAGAACACATGGGCGTGAAAAGAAGGCGTGCACAGGGCGTGCACGGAAACATGTGATGTAGACGTCACAGAAGTGTCATAAGTGGGTGGATACATGGAGGGGGCTACCTGGGCAGCTGGAACCTTTAACCTAGTGGTGCGCGCAAACGGGCCATGACGTGTAACTGGGGAGAGCTGGGGGCTCTGACTTCTAGCACTAGAAGAGGAGACTAAAGTCTCGGATGTCAGGACGACATGTACCTATAGCATATCTGATATCTCGTGTTTGGAGAACATGTTGATAGAATCTAAAAGTCATCAGGGTAAAGGCTACTTGTCACTAAGGCTGATGCATGCATATATTTCTCAATGTATTGTATGAACTATGAATCTTCTATGGACATTAATTCAGGAGTTCTCTTGCATGGAGACTGAAAGGCTAGACTATAGATGAAGATGTTTATGCGGTTCGTTAGCTAGGAATGTGAAGCCGGGGAGCTGAACTGATAACTAGAGGCATAACATATTCTTGGCAGACAGGCAGGCAGGCCAGGCCGGGCACCGCGCTGCTTGGCAGGAAGTAAGTGAAGGGTCAGGGATGCGGGAGGGGCTGCATCGTTCCTCGGAGTTCAGGAGACTTGAGGCTTGAATCTGGTGTCCGGGCCCTGTGAGGCCTAGAAACGGGTGTAACTCGATGCTTTAACGTGCACAATGTAAAGACGTTGGCAACATAGGCCTAATACTCGTTGCTTTCGAGAGGACTGGATAACTAACATATTAACGTTGGACACAACTGTAATTGCGTCTTTATTCGGTCAAAGGAGTAAATATGCATATCGATCATGCACATATAACATACGATGGGGAACACGTAGGGACACATGACAGGGCAAAATTCAATTTTCCTCATTCCCTCCTTGTTCCCTACGTTTCCTTCAGGAAACATCAATATTCATGATACCATCTATCTGTTCATACAGCATCATTTGCTCGTCTCTTATCTTCTGGGGACGGGACTTTGGACTTGGAATACAAGAGGTAGCGCACAAGCCGCAAATCGCAGGGCCACATTGTAAACAGAGACAACAACTGAAAATGACCATTACTACTATTCCTAGGAAGGACAGTACTTTCCATCCCCAGGCAGATATTATATTCCAGACCCAACTGGACCAAGTCCAGGTGCCTGGATTCTGGTGTAGCTGATGAGCTATTTCATGAAGTCTAGTTATAGCTGAATATACAGACGGGGCGTTATTAGGAATGAAAATGCAACAACTAGATCCGATGACTCTACAAGCTCCGCCCCTATCGGCCAGTATGACGTCAAGAACAAGGCGGTTCTGAAGCACGACAAATCTAATAGCAGATTGCTCTTCGGTTAAGTTACCTAGGGCAGAAGTAGTCTCATTCACTACTGCTTCAAGGGTTCTGGTTAACCTACGTATTAGCTTACTATTCTGGACAGGACCTATGAAGAAAAAGAAACCTTTATTGAAATCTGTATACTGTTATAGGGCAGTTTCAGTCTGATCGACAATTGGGGACTTGATCTCCCTTCTATGTCTGACGTGTACTAGATGTGAATTCCTGTGATAATCAGATGGGGCTAGAAAAACTGGTGGCAGTAGGAAGGCAATATAACATGTTCCATCCCAATCTAGGGGCAGACGTACATATGCGGTCTGACCACACACAAAATATGAATGACGTGAAGCTTTGAAAGTAGATTTCCCACTGTCACTATACTCGACCACAGTAGTACAATCACTGTGTCCTAGATGTACTGAACCATTCTTTCTAACACATAACTCGCCTTTCACTGGTAGAACTGTTATGGAAGGCAAGTCTGGAGTAGTTTCGGACTGAACATTCAAAACCATGAAATTGGAGGAAACATTACCTAGATCATATACTTCATTTTCTAGATCTAACCCTGTCCTATGGGAAAAACCTTCCTTGTCTGGAAAACATGTTCTATTCAAAAGGGACTTATCGTTCGAGGATGATGTTAACGTAAACCATGCTCCACACGAACCATTATGTGAAAACGGATAGGGAAAGAGTGGCAGAACTCCCTTCGGTGTCTGGAAAGGGGGGAGTCGACCACACACCCAACAATTAGTGGCATTGCTGGTCTGGTGTGAATAGTGTAACATGCGGATAAAAGAATTGTTGCGCATTACAAGTCGATAAGATAACTCGTGAGGGGGTAGATCACTAAATGTGTGCTCTACTGTATCATTAGAGGAAAGATGTACATGTGAATCAAAAGGAGGAAAAAATACATGTAAAACATAACTTATGCATGTGATCGTAAGACTCAGAAATAACATAAACAATAATGTAAGAACACATCGGCTGCGTAGATTTTTACAATAACGTATTCTCTTGGAGATTCTAACTCTCTCACTATGTGGGTCTATCTTATATATGTCAGGAACCTGTCTAACCGCTTCACCCGAGAGGGACTTAAACAATTAAACTGTCTGACTTGCTAGACCTTAACTTTAATTTATACTCCTGCTGCGGAGTTTTCTCTAACAGGGGGAGTTTAGAGTCAGTATCGGGGCAGTCCTTGAGAAAAGTCTTTGGACGGAGTCCATGAAAACGTTTTACGTGGCTGGAATGTAGCCACCCTTTGCGTCCCTCGATCTTGACGGCGGTCCTCGTGGTCATCAGAACTAGTTTCGGCTCTTTCCAGCGGGGCTCCAGCGGGCTTGAACGATCGAAATTCCTGATCAAAACAAGATCGCCTGGAACGACCTCGTGCGGTTTCACCTGGGTGTTGTCTGGAAAGGCAGCCGCGACCTGTGAACGACAAGAGAGTAGTGCAGACATCAAGGAAGCTAGGTAATCTGTCAGCATATTACTGTCAACATCCGTAATTTTACGAGGCATAGGTGTACCCCACATGTTTGGGGGACGACCGAAAATTACTTCAAAGGGTGACAGACCTGAACGGGAGTGAGCGACCATTCTCATATAGAAAAGGGCGACTGGCAGAGCTACCAACCAATCTACGCCTTTCTCGGCACAGACTTTCGCAATTCGGATTTTCAGTGTTTGATTATGTCTCTCTACGAGGCCAGCTGCCTCGGGGTGTCGTACGCAATGGAACTTCCACTGGTACCCTAACAGAAGGGATACTTGCTTCATGAGTTCAGATGAGAATGGCTGGCCGTTGTCTGAATACACGACCCTGGGTAAACCATAGCGGGGGAAAAACTCACGAACCAACTGCCTAGCAGTGGTCGCGGCAGTGTAATCTGGGACTGGATATGCTTCTGTCCATCTGGACAAAGCGCATACAACTACGAGGACATACTTGAAACCTCGACATCGCTCCATCTGGATATAATCCATCTGGAGGACTTCCAAATAGTGGTCAGGAGGATGGAATCCACCTTGTTCCACCGGAACACCTTTACCTGGATTGAACTGACAACAGATCATGCAGGTACGCACTTTCTGCTTCGCTGCTGCTCGTAAATGCTTGTTAAACCAAAGGTTCTGGATGCTGTCTAACATGGCTTTTTCTCCTAAATGTGCTGGGCTATGTGCTGTATTAATAATGACTTGAACCATAGAGTCGGGGAGAAACCATGTGGCTTTTCCCTTCGTCAACCATCCCTGATCTGTCTGGACCCCTCCTTGTTCAGACCATTTCTTGATTTCATCTGGGGTAGCGTGTGTCTGTATGTCTAGTACGTCTTGTGTAGGATCCTTAACTGTCATACAAGTTGTCGGGACTGGAACGTCTGTCTTTGTCATGTTAACTGGAATGTCTGGATTCTGAGCAGTAAGCTTGGCTGTTCGATCTGCCAGGTCGTTACCCTGGGAAATGGTGTCAGTGGCTTTCGTATGTGCTTTGCACTTCATAATGGCAATGGCTGTCGGTAAATGTATTGCATCTAACAGAGCTTGAATGAGGGGGCCATGCTGAATCTTGGCTCCATGAGAGGTCATGAAACCTCTTTCTTGCCAGAGTACTCCAAAGTCGTGTACGACTCCGAATGCATAACGTGAATCTGTATATATGTTTACTTTCAGGTTCTTGGCTAGTATACAGGCTTGGGTCAGAGCGATGAGCTCTGCTGCTTGAGCAGACAAGGTGTCAATACGGTGTGTTTCTATAACTTCAGTTTCAGTAGTCACTGCATATGCGGCTACTAACTCTCCTGTACTTGTTCTCGTACATGAACCGTCCACGTAAAGTGTCAGGTCTGGATCAGGTAACGCAATATCCGTCAAGTCTTGTCTTGGCTTCGTCATGGTGTTAATAACTTCCACACAATCATGTGCGGCAGGATTTGAAACAGTCGAGGGTAACAGTGTAGCAGGATTTAAAATGTTGCAGCGTCTGATTTCTATGTGTGGCTGAAACAGGGTCAGTTCATATCCTGTTAAACGTGCAATTGTCAAGTGCTGAGTCTGTGTTCGGTTTAAAAGAACTTCCACAGAGTGTGGAACTTGTACTTTCAGGGGATGTCCTAACACTATGGAATCACTTTGTCTGATAGCTAGAGCTGTGGCTGCAACTGACTTAAGGCACGCAGGCAGAGCCTGGGCTACTGGATCTAATGTGCTAGAAAAATAAGCACAGGGCTTGTGTTGTCCTGCTTGGTCTTGTGTGAGAACAGATAATGCTGTACCATCACGTTCAGTAACAAAAAGTGTAAAAGGCTTACTGTAGTTTGGTGTCGCTAGCACCGGAGCTTGACATAAAGCTTTCTTTAATTCATTGAAAACAAGTGTATGTTCCTGGGTCCAAAGGAGGACAGTCGATGTCGCTGCCTCCTGTGTTGTTAACTGTATCAGTGGTTTGGCTAGATATGCGTACTGAGGAATCCATTGTCTGCAGTAAGAAGTGAGGCCGATAAAAGCTCGTACCTCCTTCGGTGTCTTAGGCTGTGGAAGATGTGCTATTAACTGAATACGGTCAGGTGTCAACTGCCTACCCCTCTTGGACAGTAAGTGTCCAAGGTATACCACTTGCTGGACACAAAATTGCAGTTTGGAAGGGGACACCTTGTGCCCCATTTCTGCCAGGAAATACAGGACTGTCAGTGACGCACGTTCGCAGTCACGTTCAGTACGGGCTGTGATCAATAGATCATCGACATACTGGATCAGGGCAGTGTCAGTTGGCATGTGAATACTGTCTAGTTGTCGTTTTAATGCTTGACTATAAATACTGGGACTTTCTGTGAAACCTTGAGGAGCTCGTGTGAATTTATAGCTTCTTCCATTTAAACAGAATCCGAAAAGGAACTGGCTGTCTGGATGGATGGGGACACTAAAGAATGCGTTCTTGAGATCAATAACAGTAAAGAACTCTGCTTCGGAATCAATGGCAGTCAATAGGGAAGAGATATCTGGAACCACTGGGTACTGGGGTATGATACATTTATTAAGTTCTCGAAGGTCAATCACTAATCGATAAACTGGAGGTGCATTTGGGTCAGTTTGTTTAAGAATCGGAATGATAGGAGAATTACATACATTGGAGTCGGTTTCTACAACCACTCCTTGAGCAATGAGCTCGTCAATAATTTTCGATAAGGCTGCTACAGCCTCAGGTGGCAATTTATACTGTCGGATTCGGGGTAATACAACACCTTGTTTCAGAGTGACACGATATGGTGTAATATGCATACAACCTACATCAGTTGGACCTTGCGCCCATAACTGCTGTGGTACATTCAATAATCTTGGATCAAAATCTCGTAACACATAATGTCCTTTAAAATCACGTAAAAACAATCTCACTCCTTCCGGAGAACAGCATATGACTGCTCCTAATTCTTTCAGTGTTTTAATACCTAGTAAATTTTCAGGACATGATTTCGTAAGTAACAAGTCTGTAGTTCGGGACAATGGACCAACTTCTAGGGAAACTGGTTTCGATATTTCGTTAACAATAGGCTTTCCTGAAAATCCCAGGGAAACATTTCTTGAGCCTGAGAGAGGAGCCCCTGGAACCTCGTCATGACTGATGGTAGTCCTACTTGCCCCTGTATCAATCAGAAACTTTCTGTCTTTCCCTAATACTTGACTGTGTACATAGGGACCCTCTTGATCTACAGGAATCTCGATGAGAGGCAAGCCAACCTCCCTCTCTAGGCTGTTTCCTGAATACTGCTGATATTCTGGATAATCTGACTGTGCGTACTGGTACATCTGCTGTGTAACATGTTGTGTGGCAGCTATAGGCTGCGGTACTGTAACTGTCTGTTGTGCGTTCTGCGGTGATTGCGAATTCTGCGGAACATGTTCTTGTCTAGGAGGACGCGGTCTCTCTTTCGTCTTACCTGTAGCTATGTTGTGTTTCAGAACTGCACATTCGTTTATATAGTGACCTGGCTGTTTACAGTAATTGCATGTCCCTTTAACGGGAGCTGCAGACTGACTAATTTGATTCGTACCCCTCTTCTGACTATCTGCTGGAACAGACTGTGCAACTAGTACTTTCATTTTCGTGTCTTTCATGCGTCTCCTTTCGTGTTCTTGCTCTTCCCTGATTCGGTTCTGGTGGTACTGTAGCATCTGGAGCATTTGAGACGGGGTATTTGCTTGCCATGTACTCTCGACTTTCAGTACTCGATTTTTAACTTGTGGTAAAGAATTCTCAACTAGTTTAGTAACAAAAAGATGTGGATACGACTCACTACTTGTCTTCAAACCGCTATTAATAATAAAACATTTCTCAAATCTAGAATAAAAATCACTAGTGTCTTCATCTTGTTTCTGTTTACAGGCTGAGATGGCATCCCAGTCTTCCTTTTTCGTGGCTAATAATCTTGGCAAGACTTGTATTAACAACTCGGGCAATGCTTTGGCTTTTTCCCCAAGACCAGTACCTGGGACTCGTGTATTATCTTCGTTCTCTAACGCGGTCCAGTCAATCTTTTTCTCTCCCACCTCCCATTCTTTTTCTTTAAGTTTTTCATATATGCCCGCAGGCAACAGGACCTTTAACATTTTAATGATATCAGGATACGTGTATTCTCCCATACGGAGCATGTCTTTTAATTCACGGTGGAACCCTGCTGGATCTTTATCGTGACAGGGGACTAACTTTTTCATTTCTAGTAGTTCTATTTTCGTTATGGGGGTGTAAACAAATACTCGTTCGAGCTCACCCCCCGTTCCTTTAACAGGATGTACTTCTCGCAATGGATTCTGTCTATCTATGTAGAATGGGGGTGGAACAGGAACAAAATGCGGAGTCAGGAACGTTCTGTATTTGTGGCGCTGTTCTAAAATGACACTAATTAAATCGGTACCTAGACCTTTCCATCGGTTTAGGAGTAACTCGTTCAATACATTATATAAGGGACCTGGATCAGAATGCTGACTCTCCTACTGTGTAATGAGATGCTGGATCATATACATACCCACCAGTCGCTGCTCGGCTGGGGGCAACTTCAGAAACATTTGGGCCACTACTTCGTCTGGAAATGTGGTAGAATCACAAGTCCATCGAACTGCTGATCGGGCTAGTTCTTGTTCATGCATGGTACCAAGCTCACTGTAACCTATTCTCTGTTTCAGAACTTTATCGGTGGCCTGGAATAATTGTTCGAGAGAACACTGTTCTGGTACGGGATGAGGAAAAGCTTTCTTGTAATCTAGGCGTGTGTGTCTATCAGAAAATCTTGTCTTACCTACATACGCTATTCTGCTTGGATTCTCGTTGTCTACATCTTCGTCTGAAGAATCATTCTCTTTCTCTGCTACTCTACTTGCTTTCTCCCTCTCGTGTATGCCTATGATTTATTTACGAATCTTTCTGTACATCGTTTCTATACTATTCTGTGTCTTGTGTTTTCCGTCTGCTATATTGTCACTCCACCTTGTCAGGACCTTCATCTCGTCTTTGTCTTTATCAGGATGATCTTGTTCTCTTATTAAACAATTTATTAAAAACTGCAAAATCATACTTTGAATCTCCACTTTCCGGTGTGCCATAGCTTCGTGAATACTTTCTGGTTTTTACCCTGTTCGGATAAAATGATATATTCTGTCTAGATGTTCTTTCATATCTGATATGGTAATCAAGAAGTTTGCAACTCGTCGTAAACGTACGGAATATAATATCATGTGATCTTCGCCTGGCACTGGATCATATCTACAATCTGTAAGGAACCTCTTGAGGGCTTCGTACGTGGCCACTTTTGGCGTATGCTGTAATGCTGCTTCTCTTAGTGTCAGGCGCTTTGTTTGAGGCGGGGTGATAGGAGTACCTCCCCCTGCTCCTCCTGAACTAGAATCGTCAATTAAGACTGAATGTGCGGTTGCTGGTAACGTGACTGGTAAAGTAGGTGTACGTAATGTGGGTTGGTCCTGGGGTACTGGCACATGGACAGGATTCCCGGGACCCATGGCTGGAGGAACAGTAATTACATCATTAACGGGGTGCTGAGGTTGAACAGGCGGAGTAGGATTCGGATTAGCATATTCTGGGACAGTGTCATCTAAATAGGAAGAAAGAAAAATTTCAGCTGCGGTCGGTTTATGACGTAGCTTAGTCGGGACCAATGGTGGCGGTAAATTACAGGGTGCTTCCGGGGTCGCCTTCGGCAAACCCTCGGCGAGAAGGGGATACATACCTTTAATAAGGGCATTTCTCTGTCTGTCTGACTGTTCTGCTCTAACTCGTTCACCTTCTTCTAGTAATTCCCTTTCTTGGGCTTTTTCGGAGGATTCCCTACTTAGTTCTGCTTTTCTGAATTCCTTTTCAGTTCTTTTATGCGATTCTTTACGCCACAATTCTATGGCGTCTTTCTGGGATTGTCTGGCTTTCTTTTTCCATAATGCTTCTTCTACTCTCATGATGCACTCGGCATCCCATGTTCCTGAAACAGGCCATCTATATTTCTCTTCGAGATGTTTGGTGTAATCCACCCATAAATCTAGATACAGTATGGCATCTAAGCCATGCTTATGATACATGAAGTGTCCAGGACTGTCCCTAGGAGGGACAGGAACTGATTCTTCGAGTAACCCTTTTCTGGTTTTTATCTGACGTAACTTGGAAAACAGCGGCATATTTGAACCGTACTTGAACTTGAACACAATACACAATAAACACAGTAATGCAATAGCGAAACAAATCATTCATACCACGACATCAAAAATACATTGACAACAGTTCGCCTAGTACATTGAAAACATAATACTTGAATTTCTCGAGAACAGACTTACTAGAATTACTGGATGCACTGCTAAAACAGTACAGAACCTACCGGTCTCCTAAAGAGACACGTCATACCGTATCCACCTAAGTGAACACGTCGGACCGGATCTGTGTACCCAAACCCGTCGGACCGGGCACAAATTAATGAACACCCGTCTAGATACACCCAGCAACGGTACTCACCGGGAAGCAAACTGAAGGCCTCGGACTGGACTGGACTGCTACGACGTCTGGTTGCTGCTACACACTACGCATGCGCTTCGGGCTTCGGAAACAGGTGGGCCTCTGGATACCTCGGACCTTGCTCTCTCGGCTTGGGCTCTGGTCGGGACGACCCGCCTTCCTCACCGCCTCGTCTGGATGCCGGACCGCAGTCTCCGTCTCCTCCGTGGGCCTGAGGGAGACTTGAAGCAGAAATATCTGCACGTGCGCAATGGGAGTCCGTCACGGCTGTAGAAGGGTCAGGGGGCCTGCGTTACATCGCCGGCGCGTGGGGAAGGGGCTGGTCCCTGTTCGGGCGCCATTTATGTGGTAAATAAATAAATAATTACCGGTACTATTTTTCTATGCATTAAATGAAAAGGATAGCTCAATAAATAAGAGGCAGAATCCGAGGTGTCTGAGTCAAACGGGATTTAATCAGATGGCTCGAGCCTCAGGAAAAGGATGGCATGGAATGGAATGGGATGGCAGCTGCCGGGGAAGGGGAGAGAGGGACAGCTAGCGTCACATTAACATCATACAATATATATAGTAAAACAGTACAATTGCATTGAATACAGTAGGCGTAAGAAATGACAAACGAAAGATAAGAACACATGGGCGTGAAAAGAAGGCGTGCACAGGGCGTGCACGGAAACATGTGATGTAGACGTCACAGAAGTGTCATAAGTGGGTGGATACATGGAGGGGGCTACCTGGGCAGCTGGAACCTTTAACCTAGTGGTGCGCGCAAACGGGCCATGACGTGTAACTGGGGAGAGCTGGGGGCTCTGACTTCTAGCACTAGAAGAGGAGACTAAAGTCTCGGATGTCAGGACGACATGTACCTATAGCATATCTGATATCTCGTGTTTGGAGAACATGTTGATAGAATCTAAAAGTCATCAGGGTAAAGGCTACTTGTCACTAAGGCTGATGCATGCATATATTTCTCAATGTATTGTATGAACTATGAATCTTCTATGGACATTAATTCAGGAGTTCTCTTGCATGGAGACTGAAAGGCTAGACTATAGATGAAGATGTTTATGCGGTTCGTTAGCTAGGAATGTGAAGCCGGGGAGCTGAACTGATAACTAGAGGCATAACATATTCTTGGCAGACAGGCAGGCAGGCCAGGCCGGGCACCGCGCTGCTTGGCAGGAAGTAAGTGAAGGGTCAGGGATGCGGGAGGGGCTGCATCGCTCCTCGGAATTCAGGAGACTTGAGGTTTGAATCTGGTGTCCGGGCCCTGTGAGGCCTAGAAACGGGTGTAACTCGATGCTTTAACGTGCACAATGTAAAGACGTGGGCAACATAGGCCTAATACTCGTTGCTTTCGAGAGGACTGGATAACTAACATATTAACGTTGGACACAGCTGTAATTGCGTCTTTATTCGGTCAAAGGAGTAAATATGCATATCGATCATGCACATATAACATACGATGGGGAACACGTAGGGACACATGACAGGGCAAAATTCAATTTTCCTCAATATGAAAATTTTCCATGCTTTTCCGCAACCATTGCATATCATAAAGTCATTTGCATTTAATTTTATAGCGTGTTCCTATGTTACCCTACCTTTTAGAAATCATTTTCTCCATTGCAGTTTGCAATTTCCTGATGTGGTCTATAATTTTCTCTTATAACATTGACTGAAGTACTTTACTAGAGTTATAACGTGTTTCACTTTTCACCCTTACTATAGCTGTTTAGGATTCCTAATTTCCCATTCATATTCATGAAAACTGTTTCCATAGTATAAATTCTGATTATTGACTGGTTTTTTTCTGTAAACATTATAATTTCCGAAACTGAATTCTAGATAAAATTCTTAAAACTTCCCAGTTGTCCGTGGTCATTTGATGAAATATCAAAGTTATTTTATGTTGGGTTTTGTATTTTGCTGCCTTTCCTTTTACAGCTAGCTCCCTGACCCATCGTGGTCATAGGTACCCGTAGCGGTGGATGGTAAGTCGGGTACACTGGAAATAATCGAAAGGGACTCATGATTATTGGTAGTGGATTGTAAGGTCATCTGATCAATGTATATGACGAATTGAAGTATATGGGCCCGAAAACATAAGTGGTGAAATTATTGGTCGGGTGACCTGCGATCTCTATCAGTAATTTTCTGGTAGCACAGAGGATGGTTAGGGAATAGCTAAAGGTTAGGTAGGACTAGTTAGATTAGCTAAGTTGGATGCTGCTAGGTAGGAAACCTTATTTGCGGCTAACAAGAGTAGGCAATTCGGGTGATCTGATCACTCACTTGAAATGTTTGCTTTGAAAAATTATGAAATGTTTTAAAATTGTTATTCTTGTTATTATACTGTTATATGTATTAATCCATTCGTTTGTAAAACGTTTATTGTGTTGTCGGAAATCCCCGGGGAATTGAATAGCGAGTGGTGAACAGAATCCACTTGCTTTGAGGTCACTGGCTTTCAAGGAAAGTTGGTGCAGGTTAGGCAGAACTGGAAGCACTAACTAGGGTTTTCTGAATGTATGATTGAATAAATGTTAGTAACGAGGTTCATTGGCAAGATTCCTATTGTGGCATAACCTAGTGAGGGTCATACCGGAAGAGTAGCAGGTTCATCGGAGCTTGAGTGAAAGCAAAGGGGCTCGCTGGTGAAACTTTAGACTTGGATATATCCCAGAAAAGTGGATGAGTCTAGGGAAGTAGCAGGTTCTCCAATGCTAGTGTGAAGGATAGGCAGAAGAGATCTGTCCGTAGTGTGTGAAAAGTAAATAGAAGTAGTTTACTTGCAGTGTAACAAAACTCTTTCCTGTCTAGACACTTGAGCACAGTGGCGAATGTGTATTCGTTGTTAAATAACCAAGCACTAGCACTTTAGAAAGAAAGAAAGTTTCCGTTACCTTGTAAAGAGGGAGTCAGTCGCGAAGCTGCTCTGACGTCACTCTGTGCCGCGTTGGGATTGGTAGACGCAGCGGGTGTGTAGCGGAGCTGGAATTGTAAAGGAGGGGTGAGTGCCAAAGCGTGAGAACTGTCTCGCGAAAGGCCGCGCACCCATTGGTCGAAATTATTTGAAATCGTGCATTTCATTGGTGGCACGAAAATAAGAGACGTACTTGGATTGGAGGTGATTTTGTAAACAAAGTCACTCGTAGAAATCGTATGTGGCATTCGTATAGACCGCATACTCGACCCGATCCACGGCATATGGGATTTGAAAACGATCAGTGGAAAGGTGTTAAAAACGACATTATGTACGGAAATAAGAGAAAATTGTCTCTTGTAAACAAAGTGAAGAATTATTTCAAAAAGGACAAGCCGATTAAAACTCGAGAAGGTGTTGTCATACCGCCACCCAACACTCCCGCATCTTTCATGATGTTCGATAAAGGGTACAACACATGTGTATGGTTGGAGAACTGGGCGGAATACACGAAAGATGACAGAGTATTGGCTTTTCCGTTAGAGGGTACCTTTAACAGTAGGATTCTATTCAATCTGAGAACCCGAATGAATGACTTACATCCCAGACCTAGGTTAACGCAGTACGAAGCACTAGAGGAATGGGAAATTGAGGTTTTTGAAAGGGATAAGCTCCGAATGGATAAAGGATTAACTAAATTTTATCCAAAGTTGAAGCAGGAAGCCCGAGCCAAAAAGATGAAACAGTGGAGACAGAATATGATTGTAGAAGGACTGTTTCCCATGATGCCAGCATGTGGTACGCCTGGGGGGGGAGAAGAAAACAGAAAAGTGCAAACATTTGGTACCTATTGGAGAGTCGGATGATGAATTATTAGATGACCTGTTTATGAGAAGTCCGCCTCCTTACAATGAAAGAAATAGACCTTCCAGTGAGGGGGATAATTCCCGAAGACTTCATCTCCAGGATGAGGCCCGATCCGCCAGTGTAGGAGGGGGTTGCCCCATACCTCCTTATACCGAGAGTTTAGGTCCCGTAGATACAAGAGATATCTATCCAAGAATACCAGCTAGTGGGGATGCAAGATACTCCCGTGAAAGCGATTTTTCCCCGAGACCTCCCTACGAAGGTGAGGCGAGACCATCAGGTTCAGGAATGCCGTTCTTACAGCCTCTATATGAAAGGGAACCAAGGTCCCTAGGTACAGGAAGTTTGTTCCCAGGACCTAATTATGGTGAAGGACCAAGTGAGACACATCCCACTGCCCCGAGTTATGCTCCCACTCTGACCCCGCAGGTGTTACATGACAAATCCTTAGAGAGATTATTGGAAGAAAAGGAGCGAGAAGTTCTAGCAAAGCAGAGAGCTGAAATAATTCAGAAAATGTCCCAGTTAAATACCAGTCCTGAAGCTTTGACAATCCCAGTAACTATCGGACCTGTGGTTCCGTTGTATGGGGACCGGCGAGAAAGTCCAAAACCTCCAGTCATTACTCCAGTCATAGCCCAGCCAAGACCAGAACCCTTAATCGTAGATGAACAGACAAGCGAGTGCGAGTCTGAAGTCTCACTAATGGATCTGCCCAATAGAAATACAGGGAAAAGGATGCAGAAAAGACATAATCCTTTCAATACGAGGGAGATTCAAATGGAATCGACTTCGGGTACTAGAAGTGTCACCTTGGTTACACCTGAGGAAATCGAAAGATGGAGCCAAGAATTAGAGAAACAAACTCCGCAGACGAAACCTTTAGATCTCTACAAACTGAGAGTAGAAATAGAAGAATTAATGGCACGAAATGTAGGATTAGACAGATTAAATACCTACCATGAAGAAGAGCTGCTGTTTATATGCAAAAGTCTTACCCGAAATGCCCGAGTACTTCATGAAAAATTTACAGATACTGCTGCTAGCATGGGAATAGATATTTCAAAATCGAAACCTTTGCAGAAACCATACAGAGCAGAATTTTCAGACAAAGATTTGGAAAACCTGAATATATCAGGGAAAAAGGCACAGGTCAAGGAACTATTGACAGTGTTGCAGAAATGGGGAGATGTAGAGAGATGGAAAGCCAGATGGGCTAGGAAAAAAGATGAGGCCAGGTCTAAGCAGGTAACTCCCGATTTCGTTCTAAAAGAGGCTGACAAACCAGAACAGTTATGCCCTATGCGCGAAGTGCCAGGTGGAAAATATGTACTTGTTCCATGGTCCCGACAGGATATTGTGTCCTTTACTAATGACTTCCCGAAATTAAGAGAGAAGCCTGTGGATTGGTACCGGCAGGTAGAAAGATTTGTAAAGGTGCAAAAATGCTTGTGGAAGGACCTGGATGGGTTCTTCGACATAGTGGTCCCTGTAGATCTGTGGACTGAGTGTAAAATCGCCATAGGTTGGCCTAGTGAGGAATACCCGAGGGACTCAGCAACAGGAGAACCCTCTAAGGAAGTGATGAAAAAATATGATCAGGTAATTCAGCATCTGAAGCTAAAAGTGCCCGCAAAGGAAACTGATTGGACCAAGATAGATAGAACCACGCAGGAAAGGGACGAGACTGTGCATTCCTTTTATGAAAGGCTGTTGCAGGTGTTCAAAACGTACAGTGGTATAGATAACATCGAAATGAAGGACATGACGCATTTCATTTACAGGTTTGTAAATGGTTTAAGACCCGAAATTTGTCAGTGGATAAAAGATAACAAAATCTGTTGGCAGTCCAAGAAAATGGACGAGGTCCTACGGTACGCAAAGTACTGTGAGGACGAGATGGCAGAAAAAAAGAAGGCCCTGAAGGAGAAAGCGATGTGGGCACAAGTAAAGCTCGCAGAACAGCAGGAAAAGCAATTGAATAAGTTAAATAAAACTACTCAGAACCAAGGCCCTGGGGGTGGAGGAAAGCCCCGAGCAAAAATGAGCAGAGAGGAAGCCAAAAAGAAATTTCCCTGCCACCAGTGCGGGGAAATTGGACATTGGAGAGAGGAGTGTCCGTATTTACAGCCTGATAATACCCAAACCCCTGATTTAACTCCACAGACGCAGAATGAAAAACCAAGAAAGACCCAGCAGCAGGTAAAAACGATTCAAGTACCCCGAGCGCCAAAGCCAACTTTTAAGGGAAAATCACCGCAGGGTGATGATGTAGAGATCTGGGGGGGCAATGAGAACAGAAATGCAGCAACTTCGCAATATTTGTTAAATGACACTTTTTTCTGTGACGACGAGTACTGACGGGGCCTGAGAGGGGAGGACAATGAGTGTGTACTTGGCGCCTCCTTGCCGGTAGACCAGTCAGGGCCATACATTGAAGGAAAGGTTGATGGAAATGATGTCACCTTTCTATTGGACACTGGTGCTACCCGTTCTACTGTGAGAACAGCAGACGTTCCAAACCTACCCCTCTCGGGAGAAGCAATCCAAGTAGTGGGTGTATCTAATCAATTGATTAGTACCCCCGTTACCGAGCCCATGGAGATCTCAATAGGGAACTTCAAAGAAATGCATAGATTTGTCATCTGTGATACCAGTCCAGTGAACTTACTGGGACGTGATTTGCTGTGCAAAATGAACTGCACTATCTTTTGCACACCAAAGGGCGTTGAAATTCAGACCCCAGATGAAGATGGTATTTACAAATTAATGTTAGTCAGACCTGACTCAGAAATTAAACGAATGACTATACAGGACTTACCTGAAGAACTCCAACAGACAGTGAAACCAGAAGTATGGGACTTTACAGGAAAGGATGTAGGATTAATGGCCAATGTAGACCCAATACAAATAGCCATTAAAGAAAATGCAGCCTACCCCAATACTAAGCCTTACAGAATGAATGCCGAAGTGAGAGCAGGAGTTGCCATTGAAATACAGAAATTGCTAGAAGCAAACATCATACAAGAAGTGATGAGTAGCCCGTGTAATTCCCCTATAATTGGAATCAAGAAACCTAGTGGCAAGTACAGAGTAGTGCAGGACCTGAGAAAGGTAAACAAAATTGTGGTTCCTTGCTGTCCTATTGTCCCAAACCCAGCAGTGATTCTGTATCAGATTCCCTGGGATGCTGAGTGGTTTACTGTGATAGACCTATGCCACGCATTCTTTTCAATCCCATTGCATCCAGACAGCAAATTTATTTTCTCATTTGCTTTCAACGGTCACGTGTGTGTCTGGAATCGTGTCCCCCAAGGGTACACAGAAAGCCCCTCTATCTTTAATCAGATCTTGAAAAAATGCCTTGAATCTTTAGTCTTACCTGGAAAGTCTGTTATGGTGCAATACATTGACGACCTCTTGGTGGCGTCCAAAAGTCATAGGGATTGCGTGATTGACACCATTGCCCTACTGAATCACCTAAGTGAAAAGGGACATAAAGTGGCCCCTGAAAAATTGCAGTTCTGTTCAAAATCAGTGAAATATCTGGGGCACCAGATAGAAAAGGGAATCAGAAAAGTCACCTCAGAGAGAGTCAGAATAATTCAAAAGATACAGTTACCCCGTACTCAGAAAGAAGTCAGAATGTTCCTTGGAGTTGTAGGTTACTGCAGGCAATGGATTGTGGGATTCGCAGTCCATGCAAAGCCTTTGATAAAAATGACAAAGAAAGGAGCACCGGACCCTGTGGAATGGGATGATGAAAGCTTAACAGCATTCACTAAATTACGGGATTGTCTGTGTACAGCCCCTGCTTTGGGAATGCCTGATTATTCCAAGGAGTTTGCTCTATTCTGTGACACACGAGACAATTGTGCATTGTCGGTCCTAACTCAGGAACATGGCTTGACTAGACGCCCCGTGGCATATTTCTCTGCCACTTTGGATCCAGTGGCTGCTGGATTACCTGGATGTTTGAAAGCAGTGGCTGCAACATGCACAAGTTTAGAACAGAGTGAATCTATTGTCATAGGACATCCTATAACTGTGTATGTTTCACACGCAGTTGTGATTTTACTAACCAGAACCAAGACTCAGTATCTCACCCCTAGTCGGCTGACTAAATACGAGAGGATTCTCGTGGGTGCTGCAAATGTGGCCATCACTCGGTGTAATATACTGAACCCAGCCACTCTGCTCCCTGACTCAATGGTTGTAGAAGACCAGGGAGAGAACGAGCATGACTGCATTGACCTGACAGAATCCAGTACTACACCCCGCCCAGACATTAAAGAAACCCCTTTGCCTGTACATGATGAAGAATGGTTTGTGGATGGTTCCTGTACGAGACACGAACTTGTAGGCCTAAGTGCTGCCTACGCTGTGGTTGCTTTAGACAAAGTTAAAGAAGCATCCTGTTTATTTGGAGTAAAGTCTGCACAAGTAGCCAAATTAATTGCCCTGATAAGAGCTTGTAAATTGGGAAAAGACCAAAGAATAACAGTGTATACTGACATCCAGTACTGTTATGGGGTTGTGCATGACTTTGGCCAATTATGGCTACAAAGAGAATTCCTGACTTCATCAGGTACTCCCATTCGAAATGGAAAGGTTATACAAGACCTTCTAGATTCCAATTACCAAAAGACTTGGCAGTGGTCAAATGTGTTGCTCATAAAAAGGGCCTTGACCCTGTGTCATTGGGAAATGATTTTGCCGATCGAGTAGCAAAACAATGTGCTATGGATCGCACGTCAATAAATATTAAACTGGGTGGGATTGGAAACAGCTGCCAACTTATGGTGTTTGAAGAAGTGCCTACCTGGGATGAAGTGAGAGAATGGCAGCATGCTGTGCCCTGGGAAGAGAAAGAGAAGTGGAAGGAACTTGGTTGTCGACCAAGACGTGAGGATGGTGTCATTGTGAGCCCGGATGGTATGCCTATGTTACCTAGAAACCTGCTTGCCCCTATGGCCAGACTGATACATGAAGGATCACACATTGGTAGGGATGCCATGGTTCTGGTATTTCAACAGACCTGGTACAACCCGAAATTCAGTAAGGTAGCAGAATCCCTTTGCCAGAGGTGCATGACGTGTCAACAGTTCAACGCTGGCAAGAGAACAGTAGTTGAACTGGGGAAAATTGGGAAGTCAGGGGGTCCCTTCGTGAGAATACAAATTGACTTCATCACCATGCCTCGCTGCGAGGGAAAAAGATATGTCCTTGTCATTGTCTGCCTATTTTCAAAATGGGTGGAAGCTTACCCTGTCCCACAGAGTGATGCCTTAATAGTAGCCAAATTGTTACTACGAGAATTGATACCTAGGTTCGGGGTGCCAGTCACTATTGAATCAGATAGAGGCGGACATTTTCAGAATGAAGTGATGGACCAACTCTGTAAATCATTTGGAATCACACAAAAGTTGCACTGTGCACATCGTCCAGAGGCTTCTGGAGTGGTAGAGCAAATAAATGGCACTATAAAATCGAGTTTGGCCAAAATGTGTGACTCAACTGGAATGAATTGAATTACTGCCTTGCCTCTTGTTCTGATGGGACTCCGAAGTATTCCAGATCGGAGAACAGGCCTGAGCCCCCATGAAATCTTGATTGGAAGAGTGATGAGACAAGCATGGGTACCAGGAAACAAACTGTTAAGTATTACTGATGATTTGGTACTTGAGTACTGCAAGCAACTGGGTGACCAAGTGCGTTCTATCTCTCGCCAGATTGGGGAAGACGCCGTCACCAACCTGACAACTCCAGTTCACAAATTGGTTCCTGGTGACTGGGTTAGAATCAAGAAGCACACTCGTTCGAGTTGCCTTGCACCGAGGTGGGGAGAAAAACGCCAAGTAATACTGGTGACCACGACAGCGGTGAAGTGTGCAGGCGTTCCTAGGTGGATCCATGCCAGCCATACTCAAAAGGTAATTCCAGACAAGGAGCCTGGAGCTGAAGGTTGTCCAGCTGAGGGGTCTGCGGATGTCGGTCCTGAAGTAGCTGAAGACGAACAACCGAGCACCAGTCCAGCTGAGGGTCCTGCAGACGTTGGTCCGGAAGTAGCTGATGACGAGCAACCAAGCACCAGCCAAGATGATTGGATACCTATAATCGATTTCATTGAAGACCCAATCAGAACAAGAGAGCGAATCTGCGAAGATAGAGAGTGGAATAGAGAGGTCGAGACAGGCACAGGCGAAGACCCTCAGATCATTGAGATTCACGTCAAATCTGAGGACGAAGAGGAAGGTCAGACAGGGACAGAACAAGTGATTGACACTCCTCCCCTGACTCCTGAAATCGAAAAGGGACAGACTAGAACTAGTGTAATAGTTCGAGCAGAAGAAAATCAAGGGATCGAAGTGCTTGAACAGGATCAGACAGAACTAGAAGAACGTGTTCAGGACATAGAAACAGAGACATTTGAAAGCCAAAACCCAATTTCACCTGAACCAGGCCAGTTTAGTAACCAGGCAGAAGAAATAGATACAAGACCTAGGACTAGTAAGACAGGAAGGGAAGAGACAGAAGAAGTGCCACAAACGAATGAAAACAAAAGAGCATTAGAAGAAAGTCAACTAACAGTGCCAACCAAAAGACTCAAGAAAAAGAAAAATATCGAACCAAGATACATTAAGAGACTAAGACTGAGAATAAAAACAGTAGAAGAGAAACTTGCTGATAGAAGAAAAAGCATACGAATAGCAGAGCAAGCTGGAGAAAGCTCCAAAAGAAGGAGTGATCGAATAAAAAGACTGAATGAAAAATACCAGGATCCTGAATGGACATACCTGATTCTGGAAAATTTGGAGGATCTTGATATTACTGACGAAAGCGATGGGGAACCGATTGCTGATTACTCTGCAGAGGAAGAGGACGAACCGCCGTGAAATTGCTCAGCATAAAGATACCTGGGCAAGGCCACAAAGAGGGGTTGAAAACTTCTTCTGAGCCAAAATGTCTGATTCAAACGTGAGTGGTAGACCTAGCCGCAGTTGTTGCAAAACATGCTGCAAGGTATGTATATGTAGTATAGTTATAGTTATATTAGTTTGGATAGGACTAACAGTTTTCATTCCTTTTATGGTGAGCAAAAATACTAATATTGACCCTACTCAGACTACCGACACTGAAGAACTGACAACACGAAGTGTAGAAAGACGTGAAAAAGCACTCAGACAAACAAAACGAGACTTAGAAGCATCAGATGAGGAAGGACTACATTATCATGGAGTTAAGAACCAGACTCATTTAAATGTTTAGTGCATTATGTAGAAACTATGGAGATAGAAGATTGCTATGTCTGTATGAAGCTGCCGACTTCTGTAGCTGAGGGAGTGACTTACCATCACCTGCCCCTGACATATGGAATTTCCTGTAGTATTTTAGCAAGCTTATTTTACAAAAGAGGACCGTTACAGTACTATTACTCTAACAATGACGTAATCTTTTCTGAACTTCCCATACGTGGAAACTTGAATCCTGTACATACTAAAAGTGACGTTACACGGTATATGGGAGAATACTTTCTGACTATAGGTACCATAGACTTAAATGACGCACACAGGGACAACTTGACCTGTTCATTACATGAACAAGAAAAAATATTTTTGAACATGGCAGAGAAAAGAAGGGAGAGTTTCCAAAGAAAGGCAAATGACAAAAGACAGAAAACCCCAAAATGGGCTGAGGACATGGAAAGCACCTCAAATGGCGGGGCAGGGCCTGCTTTGTTGCTGGATTTCGAAAAGAAAGGGAAACTCTGTCTTCATCGCGAGAAGACTAGTTATTATAATAACATTTTCATTGGTTCCAGTCAATGTGAACATAATTACAAGGTAATTGGAGGTTGGGGTTTCAAAAATAGGTCAGAACCTGTGTTTCCTGGAATTTATTATGTATATGGAAACAAGGCTTATTTCAAATTGCCGGGTCACTGGTATGGAAGCTGCTATTTTGGCATTGTTTTCCCGAAAATATACCACGTGAATGAAATTGCTGGAAGCAACGAAAACACTAATCGCTTAGTGCGTAGTAAAAGAGAAAGCGTAGGTGAAATAATGGGTAGTATTTTTAGTGCACTGATACCTGGAGTGGGAGTGGTTCTGAACACTCACAGAATTTGCAAATTATCCACAATAGTGGATGTGTTGTCTACTGACACGGCTCATGGATTTCTGCTGGTCAATACCGAAATGGTTGCGATCAGATCAATGGTTTTGCAGAACAGACTTGCTCTTGACACCTTATTAGCAAAAGAGGGCGGAGTCTGCCGGATGCTGAAGGCGCAACATTGTTGCACTTACATTCCGGACAAAAGTGTACAGCTCAAAAGATATGTGAAAAACATTACTAATTTGGAAAAGGAACTCAAACCACTCGAGGTTGACAGTGCCTGGAAGAGACTGGTTGATGGTCTCTCCAATGTAGGTCATTGGTTTGCTAGCTTAGGTAAAAGCTTATTGTTTAAGGTACTGATGCCAATTGGAGTGATAGGTTTTATCCTATTTCTCATATTCGTCTGTTGCAAATGTCGCAAACACACAAAGAAGTACCAAGTGAATGCGAGAGGAATGAAACGGAGTGCGGATGAGCTTGAATTAGAAGAAATGAATAATCAGATTTATAAAAGGGTGAAAAATTCTCACCCTACCAAAAATGAGAAAGAGAAACTGAATCGCCTGTTGGAAGAGATAGAAATGTACAAGGTGTGAAAGAAAGTTGGCATCTGGTTCCGTTATTTTATGATGATAGTAAATATCATCAAAGAGGGGATTGATAGAGCAAGATTTCGCATGGCGACTTGCTCGAGTCATGAACCTCGATTCTGTTGTAACCCTATAAACAAATTGTACGTTTTACTAATCTCCTTTATTTTTGATATGCGTGTGTATTAGTGAAGCTTGCCTATGTGTTCTACTAATACAAATAACCCTTGTATCTAAAATGGCCGCGGCTTGAATTTTCGCTTCTGCGCATGCGTTAGTCATACTCACGTGACTTTACGTAGAGGTAGTTCTGGAGGGAAAGGGGGCGCATGCGTAATAGCCATTGTAGGAGAGTAGGGTCTGCAATCCTATGATCACCCAGATGTTTGCTTTTTGCTTCACTGGTTTACGACTTTCCCTGGCTGTGGGCCTGCTAATCAGACCCACAGCCTAGCTGTTCTCTCTATTCCAAATTGTACCCAGGTACTGAATTGGCACTGGGCCCTCTCTAAGTCCCTGTACCCAGGGCTGAGGTGTACCCAGAGGTCTCCCAGGGGCTGCAGCATGTATTGTGCCACCCCTGGGATGACTAATCAAACAGACACAACTGGCTGCTTGACAGCTGGGGCAAAGTGGTGTACTCACCCTCTGCTTTAGATATAGTATTCCTATATCTAAACCTAAATGGGCACACAGATCTCCTATCAGTCACTCCTATGGCAGGCCTTGACAATCCTGAAGGCAGAGTGCTTGGAATCGTGTGAGATAGTGCTCTGGCATGAGCTGAGCCTGTCTGCGGCTTTCGGGATCCATCCCTTAGCCGTTTCCATGATATCGCATACCATATACTCTTAAGTGCATTATAATCCTCGCGGTTATATGCCAACTCTGGTATCGCTTTATCAAAACATGTCGAGTAAGGTGTCATACGAATTGGAATACTAACCCCTCGCCAATTCTGGCGACGGGGTTAGCATTCCACCCTCCTAGAGGGACACGACATGTTGGTAACCTGTAACCCCGGTTAAAGTCAGAGAGAGCCTTAGCTCCACAAAATGGATGCTGCCACCGAGACACAAGTCTGCCCTCCTGTTGCTGGGAGTCCTCCCAGCGCAGGAGGCAAGGACAAAGGGTTTCCTGTCAGGGGCGGTGCCAGCACCGTCCCAGACAGGATTTTGTGTATCCTAGGTAGGCAGGGCTTTAGAGGAAGGTGACTGCAAGTGGCACCCCGGTGCTCACTATGCATAGGCCGGCTTGAACCAGTTCCAGGGGCACTCCAGACCCTGAGCTGGGGAAAAGCCCGCCAAAGGAGAGGGGTGTAACCACCCCCCTCATAGTCCCACCCATAGGGCAGGACTTAGTCGCGTGCCAGCCCCCTTTTTCAGGATAAAGGTAGGAACTGGCCCCCTTCCAAATTAGATCAATCTTTGAATCCTGAACCGACTTTCTACGAGAGGAACTCAAGACTCTTCCTAAGATTTCTCCCTTGTGGCTAAGGAGTAGTCACCCTGCAGCAGCAGGCACCAACCAAGCATCGCGGTCTGCTGTAAGTCTCTCCTCCGGATCAAGACTGCCCAGCACGACGAGAACCGGCTTCCCTGGCACCTCTGACCTCAACCTGCATCATCAGCCCAGCTGTGATCCGTGGGTGTGACGAGACCTCGAGGGACCGGCCATCTTTAAAGACTGCACGACGCTTGTCCAGCACGACCACCGAGTGACCCTCGACTGAGTGCTTTGGGGTAAGAGAAGCCCCGACCCTGAGCAGCTCCAGCACCAAAGTTCAGCCCCCCTGCATCCACGAGATCTGCGTGGGGCCCTTCTGCTCTTTGCTGCTCACCGCGTTGTCCAGGTCGCTTGCCCGTTGGCTAGTGGCCCTCTTACGACGCTCCACGACGACAAACACCGCTGGTCTGGTGGCTCCAGACTAGCCCTAGCTCCTCTCCAACAGAGGAGCACCTTGGATCCTACTGGTCCACTCAAGACGCCATTTTAGGTCCACCGCGTGGGCCTTGCATTTGCCAAGACTTGTTGCCCCATCCTGGGTCCAGCGACGTCAGAAGCAGATACCTTCGTGGGGCAGCTCGCACCTCCATCCTGGTCGCCGACAACGCCTCCTGGTCCGAGAGACTGCAGAGCCCAGCAGCGCCCACTCACCTGGTCGAGGTGACTTCGTCCGGTGCCACTCTGGTGCCCACCTAAATCACTGGCTAGTGATTCAGAACTTGGTCCCCTCTGCTTACAGGTCTTCTTCTTCCCTGATCCAGGCTTGGATCACCACGAACTTCTTCACTGGCCGCCTGCCAGCAACTTCTTTCTTCAGGCTCCTGGTTCTTCAACGAGGGTTTCCGACGCAACTTGAACCCTATGCAGCCGCAGCCCCTGGGCTAGGTAACCTGAGTACTCCGGTGCTCCAGCATAGTCCAACACCCTAAGTGTTCGGATCCACTCTTGTTTTCGACCCACCTAGTCGGGTTCGCCCGAGAACAGTAACTTTGTAATTGCTAGCATCCATAGACTTGTTCCCGCATTACGCGTGAGAGTTCCCACTCTGCACACGGCGTCCCTAGGCCTCCTGCTTCTAATCCAAGGGTTCAGCATTGTAGGCCTAGCGTTTCTACAGTCTAGAAAAGTATTACTTACCTGCTAGTAATTTCGCATTCCACTTCTTGTGTATATGGTTTTTCGTGCCCCTCGGGCATTTGTGTAAATTGTGCGACTTTCAGTATTTCTTTAAGAGTTTTGTTGTGTGCTTAGCTCCCTGTCTCATAAAGAGCCAGGGTAGTCTTGTTATAAATAAATATACTTTATTTTTGATAACAACTTGTGTGGTGTCCTTTCACTTGGTGTTCAAGGGGTAATGTGATGGTAAAACAGCTGGCTTAACACGCCCTCTAGAGTTTAGCCTTAGACTGCTCGTATCCATGCTACTAGGATAGCTGGTCTATAAGGTTGACTTACAACCAATCATCAATAAGGGTTGTTTGGACTGATACATAGTGATCACTAGAATAGTGAGCACTGCATATCAGGCCAACTTCTCACATTGGTGAGCAGCGGTTGGGATTTGAGCTTGCTGTTGTTTTGCCACACGTATCCTAAGAATATCATTTGAAAGATCACATAAGTACTAAGGTACATATAACTTAGCTTAGAATACTCTGAGTTCTACTGAACCAGCTGTTGTAGCTCCTAGGGCTTAGCACACCCTAAACTACAACTCTAGCAAGGGATCAGTAGGTAAACATATAGTGTAGGTAAGTGCACCACTTACACCTCACTAGAAAAGCATGTCTACCCAGGAGAGTCCTCAGGGACCCCCCTGTGGCTGTTGACCCTCTGTGGAAAAGTAAATTTTGCCATGTTCTGTGTCCCTACGTGTCATCCATCATATGTTATGTGTGCATGATTAATATGCATATGTTATTCCCCATGTTTGATTAAAGACGCAATTATAGTTGTGTCCACCTCTAGTATGCCAGTTTCCAGTTCTCGTGAATAATACGAATATCAGGCCTATGTAAAGCTACGTTGTCACGTTTCTCAGTGTGCACGTTATTCCATTGTAAAATCCCCGTTTCTAGGCCTCAAAAGGGCCCGGACACCAGATTCAGCTCCTGTCTCCTGAAGCCCTCGCTGAGGAGCGATATGGCCCCCACCTGTATCCTCGACCCTTCACTTACTTCCTGCCTCACAGTGCCCGGTTCAGGCTGGCTCTGCCTCTGAGTCTGCCAAGAGTATGTTATGATTCCAGTTATCAGTTCAGTCCTCCTTCTCTGCATTCCTAAGCTACTGAATCGCATCAATAGTTTCCGTCATTGTCTAGCTTTTACGTCTCCATGTAAGAGAAATACTGCATTTAATGGTCATTTAATATTCTTCATCACGCACTACATGTAGAATAATGCATGCTCCAGTCTTAGAGTCTGTTAGCCTTTCCCCTCCTGACTTCTAGTTTATATCAACATGTTCCCTAAACATCAGATACTAGATACTGCTTAGGTACATGTCGCCCTGACTCTCCAGACTTCAGTCTCTGCTCCTAGCACAGAGTTCATAGCCCCCAGTTTCTCCTAGTGATACGTCATTGCCAGTTTGCGCGCACCATCAGGTTAGAGGTCCCGGCTCCTCAGGTAGCCCCCTCCATGGTTTCCGCCCCATTCATGACATATTCTGTTACGTTTGCATCACATGTCTATGTATACGCCCTGATTACACCTCTTTTCACCCTTATCTTTCGCGACTGCTACGCGTCACGCTTTTGCTCCACCCACTGCTACGCCTATTGCAATGTAATGCTATGTGTTTGCGTTATGTATATATGCTCATGTACTGTTATTAAAAAGTTATCCCTTGTCCCGATCCTGTCCCCGGCAGCTGCCATTCTGTTCCCGTGCAGGTTGTCCTGTTCCTGTCCTTATGCTGTATTAAACCTGCAAAACTCCTACTACCTCGAATCTTGACTCTTATTTATTGAGCTATCTGTTATTCATTTATGCATTCAAAAATAGGGTATTATTTATTTATTTACCACATAATGGCGCCCGAATAGGGACTTGCCCTTTCCCCACGCGTCGGTGAAGCCACGCCGACCCCCTGACCCTCTGCAGTCGTGACGGAACTCTTCTGCGCACCGGCAGATATTTCTGCTTCAAGTATCCCTCAGGCCCACGGAGGAGACGGAGGAGGCGGTCCAGCATCCAGACGAGACGGTGGAGGAACGCGGCGAGTCCCGACCAGAGCCCAAGCCGAGAGTCCAAGGTCCGAGGTATCCGGAGGTCCACCCGTAACTGAAGTCCGAAGTTCGTCGTCCGTCGTCGTAGCAGTCCAGTCCAGTCAGAGGCCTTCCGTTCTTGCTGCCCGGTGAGTACCGTTACTGGGGTGGTATCTAGACAGGGTCAATCTAATTGACTCTGGTCTGTGGGTTGGTGGTACACAGACTCACAAACGAAGTGTCCACTTCGGTGGATGCGGGTCCTGACGTGTCTCTTTATGAGACCGGTAAGTTCCGTACTGTTTCAGCAGTGCATCTAGTTTCTGTTCTAGTCAGTTCTGTTCTCGAGAAAATTCATGTATTCTGTGTTCCGTATTCCAGGTAGTATTCTGTCCGAACTGTTATTTTAAATGTTCTTCATGTATTTTATGTCGTGGTATGAGTGCGAAGTAATTATTGTGTTTATTGTGTAAATTACGTATTGTGTCTCAGTTACAGTTCAGTCATGCCCTTGTTTTCCAAGTTACGTCAGTTAAAAACTAGAAAGGGTCTGCTGGAAGCAGCAGTTCCAGTCCCGCCTAGGGACAGTCCAGGTCATTTCATGTATCAGAAGCATGGCATAAGTGCCATATTATATCTAGATTTATGGGTAGAGTACACCAAAGAGTTGGAAGAAAAGTATAGATGGCCCGTATCAGGTACGTGGGATGCCGAGTGCATCATGAGAGTAGAAGAGGCATTATGGAAAAAGAAAGCCAGACAGTCACAGAAAGATGCCATCGAGTTATGGCGCAAAGAAGCTCATAAAAGAACCGAAAAAGAAATCCGAAAGTCAGAATTAAGTAGAGAATCTCAAGAGCGAGCCCAAGAAAAAGAATTAATCGAGATAGGTGAACAAGTTAAAACTGAACAGTCAGACAGACGGAGGAATGCCCTTATGAAGGGTATGTATCCTCTTCTTGCCGAGGGCTTGCCAAAAGCGACCCCAGAGGCATCCAGTAACTTCCCGCCACCATTAGTTCCGACCAAGCTACGTCACAAACCGACCGCAGCTGATATTTTTATCTCGTCCTATTTGGACGACACAGTCCCAGAATATGCAAATCCTGTTCGCGCTCCGCCAGTCCCTGTAAATCAGGCACTTCCCGTTCCTCTAGACACCGGGGCACCCCTTGCAGTACCTGCTACGGCCCCCCTGGTCCAGCCCGCCATACCAGTTCAGCCCGCATTTCAATTTCCTGCCACACTAGTACGAAGAGGATCAGTCGACGATTCTAGTTTAGGGGCCGCAGGAGGAGGTCCTCCTCAAACCCCGCCGCCACACAAGCGTTTAACGTCAGCCGAATTACATGCACAAGCGTCACAGCGTACGCCCAGACATCAGACTGTAGCAGAAATAAGAAAAGCCCTTAATGAATGCGGCTATGATCCAGTCCCAGGCGAGGATAATATGGTTTTATATTCATTCCGCGTAAGAAAGGTGGCCGAGTATCTAGTCACCCTACCGAATATGAAAGAAGATCTAGACAGAATATATCGTTTCATCCGTACAGGGGATGATCCAGAAAGCATTGGCGAGGCCATGTCTCAAAGGAAAGCCGAGATCCAGCTCATGATACTAAAGTTTCTGATTAACTGTGTAATAAGAGAACAAGATTACCCGTCTAAAGATCCGGCCGAAATGAAAATCCTGACAAGGTGGAGTGATAATATAGCCGAGGGTAAGCACAAGACCGTCGGTGCTATGGAGAGTATGTACAAGAAAATCCGTAAAGAAATAATAAAGTTACACGAACAGCGTAAAGCAGCACAAGTAAGCGAGAAAGAAAGTAACTCTGATACTGAAGAGGTAGAGGACGAGAATCCCGCCAGAATAGCGTATGTAGGAAAATCTAGATTTCCAGATCGCCATTTACGCCTAGAACACAAGTCTACTTTCCATCATCCAGCACCAGAACAAGGTTCTCTAGAACAAGTGTTTCAAGCCACCGATCACATTCTGAAATCACGAATCGGTTACAGTGAGTTAAGTACTATGCATGAACAAGAACTAGCCCGATCAGCAGTCCGATGGATTACTGATTCTACCACTTTTCCAGACGAAATAGTGGCACAAATGTTTCTGAAACTGCCCCCAGCCGAACAGCGACTGGTGGGTATGTATATGATCCAGCACCTCATTACATTGTATGAGGGTCAGCACTCTGATCCAGGTCCGTTACATGATATCCTGAACGAGTTACTCCAGTATAGATGGAAAGGTCTAGGTACCGATTTAATTAGTGTCATTCTAGAACAGCGCCACAAATATAGAACATTTTTGAACCCGCATTTTGTTCATGTCTCACCCCCAGAAAGTAAACCATTTTACATGGAAAGACAGAATCCGTTACGAGAAGTCCACCCAGTTAGAGGAACGGGTGGCGAACTAGAACGAGTGTTTGTTTACACCCCGATCACAAAGATGGAACTCTTAGAGATGAAAAAATTAATTCCCTGTCATGATAAAGATCCAGCAGGGTTCCACCGAGAATTAAAAGACATGCTCCGTATGGGAGAATACACGTATCCAGATGTAATTAAAATGTTAAAGGTTCTGTTGCCCGCAGGGGTGTATGAAAAGCTCAAGGAAAAAGAATGGGAGGTGGGAGAGAAAAAGATCGATTGGGCAGTTCTAGAAGCTGAAGATAAGGCACGAGTACCAGGTACCGGTCTTGGAGCGAAATGTAAAGAATTACCTGAATTATTGATTCAAGTTTTACCCAGATTGTTAACAACGAAAAAGGAAGACTGGGATGCAATCTCAGCCTGTAAACAGAAACAAGACGAAGACATCAGTGATTTTTATTCTAGATTTGAGAAATGTTTTAGCATCAACAGTGGCCTCAAGACAAGTAGTGAGTCATACCCTCACCTTTTTGTTACTAAATTAGTCGAGAATTCAAGTCCACAAATTAAGAATCGAGTTTTGAAAGTCGAAAGTACCTGGCAAGCTAATACCCCGTCCCAGATGTTACAGATGCTCCAATACCACCAGAATAGAATCAGAGAAGAACAGGACCACGAGAGAAAACGTATGAAAGACACGAAAATGAAAGTACTAGTTGCACAATCTGTTCCTCAAGACAGTCAGAAGAGGGGTCCGAATCAAGCCAGTCATCCTGCAGCTCCCGTTAAAGGGAACTGCAATTATTGTAAACAGCCAGGTCATTTTATAAACGAGTGTGCAGTTCTGAAACACAACATAGCTACCGGTAAGACTAAAGAAAGACCACGTCCGCCTAGACAAGAACAAGTTTCACAGACTCCTCAGCCACAGAATGCACAACAGACAGTTACAGCACCGCAGCCTATTGCTGCAACACAGCATGTTACACAGCAAATGTATCAGTATGCACAGTCCGAGTATCCAGAGTACCAGCAGTATTCATGAAACAGCCTAGAGAGGGAGGTAGGCTTGCCTCTCATCGAGATACCTGTAGATCAAGAAGGTCCCTATGTTCATAGTCAAGTATTAGGGAAAGACAGAAAGTTTTTGATTGATACAGGGGCAAGTAGGACCACAATTAGTCATGCCGAAGTTCCAGGGGCTCCGCTCTCAGGCTCTAGAAATGTTTCCCTTGGATTTTCAGGAAAACCCATCGTAAATGAAATATCAAAGCCAGTTACTCTAGAAGTAGGTCCATTGTCCCGTACTACTGATCTGTTACTTACTAAGTCATGTCCAGAAAACCTATTAGGTATTAAAACACTGAAAGAGTTAGGTGCAGTTATATGCTGTTCCCCAGAGGGAATACGTCTGTTCCTACGTGACTTTAAGGGTCACTATGTATTACGAGATTTTGATCCCAGATTGTCTAATGTTCCGCAGCATTTATGGGCGCAAGGTCCAACTGATGTAGGTTACATGCAAATCACACCCCATCGTGTGACTCTCAAGCCAGGTGTAGTGTTACCACGAATCAGACAGTACAGATTGCCACCTGAGGCTGTAGCAGCCTTATCCAAAATTATTGACGAGCTCATCGCTCAAGGAGTAGTTGTAGAAACTGACTCCAATGTATGCAATTCTCCGATCATTCCAGTCATGAAAAGGACTGATCCAAATGCACCCCCAGTATATCGATTAGTGATTGACCTACGAGAACTTAACAAATGTATTATTCCTCAGTACCCAGTTGTCCCAGATATCTCTTCCCTTTTGACAGCCATTGATTCCGAAGCCACGTTCTTTACTGTAATCGACCTCAAGAACGCATTTTTCAGTGTTCCCATTCATCCAGACAGCCAGTTTCTTTTCGGATTCTGTTTAAATGGAAGGAGCTATATGTTCACACGAGCTCCTCAAGGTTTCACAGAAAGTCCTAGTATTTATAGTCAAGCACTTAAGAGACAACTTGATAATGTTCACATGCCAACTGACACTGCCCTGCTCCAGTATGTCGATGATCTACTGATCACAGCCCGTTCTGAACGTGACTGCGAGCGAGCGTCACTGACGGTTCTGTATTTCCTAGCCGAGATGGGGCACAAGGTGTCCCCTTCGAAGCTTCAATTCTGTGTCCAGCAAGTGGTATACTTAGGACACTTACTGTCCAAGAGGGGTAGGCAGTTGACACCAGACCGTATCCAGTTAATAGCGAGTCTTCCTCAGCCCAAGACCCAGAAGGAGGTACGTGCTTTTATCGGCCTCACTTCTTATTGTAGACAATGGATTCCTCAGTATGCATTTCTAGCCAAGCCACTGATACAGTTAACGACACAGGAGGCAGCCGCACCGACTGTCCTCCCTTGGACATCTGAACATACACTTAGCTTCAATGAGTTAAAGAAAGCTTTATGCCAAGCTCCAGTTCTAGCCACACCGAACTACAGTAAGCCTTTTACACTTTTCGTCACAGAACGTGAAGGTACAGCATTATCTGTTCTCACACAAGATCAAGCAGGTCAATACAAGCCATGTGCTTATTTTTCGAGCACATTAGATCCTGTAGCCCAGGCTCTGCCTGCGTGCCTCAAGTCAGTTGCAGCCACAGCACTAGCTATCAGACAAAGTGATTCCATAGTATTAGGACACTCCCTGACAGTACAAGTTCCACACTCCGTGGAAGTTCTTTTAAACCGAACACAGACTCAGCACTTGACAATTGCACGTTTAACAGGTTATGAATTGACACTGTTCCAGCCACATATAGAAATCAGACGCTGCAACATCCTGAACCCTGCTACACTGTTACCATCAGTTACTTTAAGTCCGGACACACACGACTGTGTGGAAGTAGTTAATATTACGACAAAGCCAAGACAAGATCTGACAGATATTCCGTTACCAGATCCCGACCTGACACTTTATGTGGATGGTTCATGTATGAGAACAAGTACAGGAGAACTAGTCGCCGCGTATGCAGTGACTACTGATACCGAAGTTATTGAGACACACCGTATTGACACTCTGTCCGCTCAAGCGGCAGAGCTAGTTGCTCTGACTCAAGCCTGCATACACGCCAAGAACCTGAAAGTCAATGTTTACACAGATTCACGCTACGCATTTGGAGTCGTACACGACTTTGGAGTGCTCTGGCAGGAGAGAGGTTTCATGACTTCTCATGGAACCAAGATTCAGCATGGTCTCCTTATTCAAGCTCTGTTAGATGCAATACACTTACCGACATCCATTGCTATCATGAAATGCAAAGCACATACGAAAGTTACTGACACTATTTCCCAGGGTAACGATCTAGCAGATCGCACAGCCAAGCTCACAGCTCAGACTTCAGACATTCCAGTTAACATGACACACACTCCAGATCCGACTACATGTATGACAGTTAAGGACCCCACTCAAGATGTCATAGATATCCAGTTACATGCTACTCCTGAAGAAATCAAGAAATGGTCCGAACAAGGAGGGGTCCAGACAGATCAAGGATGGGTGACGAAGGGTAGAGCCACATGGTTTCTCCCCGACTCTATGGTTCAAGTCATTATCAATACCGCACATAGTCCAGCACACTTAGGAGAAAAAGCTATGTTAGACAGTATCCAGAACATTTGGTTCAACAAGCATTTACGAGCTGCAGCTAAGCAGAAAGTCCGTACCTGTATGATATGTTGTCAGTTTAATCCAGGTAAAAGTGTCCCGGTGGAACAAGGTGGATTCCAGCCTCCTGACCACCCTTTTGAAGTCCTCCAGATGGATTATATTCAGATGGAGCGATGTCGAGGTTTCAAGTATGTTCTTGTAGTTGTATGCGCCTTGTCCAGGTGGACAGAAGCATATCCAGTCCCAGATTACACAGCCGCGACCACTGCCAAGCAGTTGGTTCGTGAATTCTTCCCCCGTTACGGACTCCCTAGGGTCGTATATTCTGATAACGGCCAGCCATTCTCCTCAGAGTTAATGAAGCACGTTTCCCTTTTGTTAGGATACCAGTGGAAGTTCCATTGTGTACGCCATCCTGAAGCAGCAGGTCTCGTAGAGAGACATAACCAGACCCTGAAAATTCGCATCGCCAAAGTATGTAAAGAGAAAGGTGTGGACTGGCTAGTAGCTCTGCCAGTCGCTTTGTTCTATATGCGCATGGTCGCACATTCCAGATCAGGTCTATCCCCGTACGAGGTCGTTTTCGGCCGCCCCCCTAACATGTGGGGTACTCCTAGACCCCGAAGTATTACCGATGTTTCAAGTAATATGCTGACAGATTACCTAGCTTCCTTGATGTCTGCCCTCAACTCTTGTCGTTCACAGGTTGCCGCTGCATTTCCAGACAATACCGAGGTGGCACCGCATGAAATCGTTCCCGGATCCATGGTCTTAATTCGCAATTTTGATCGCTCAAGTCCGCTGGAGCCACGCTGGAAGGAGCCCCGACAGGTCCTCCTCGCCACCCGTACAGCCGTGAAGTTGGAGGGTCGCAAAGGCTGGGTGCACCTTTCGCACGTGAAAAAGTTTTATGGACTGAAACCCGTCTCAAAGAACATTTCCCAGGATTTGAAGGACTGCCAAAGTACTATTCTTAAGGACTGTCCCGCAAAGAACAATGATACTGCACCCTCCCTGTTAGAGAAAACTCCGCAACAGGAGTATAAGTTGAAACTCCGGTCTAGTAAAATAAGTCAGCCAGTTTGATTGTCTAAGTCCTTCCCTAGGTGAAACGGTTAGACTGTTTCTGACATGTATAAAATAGACCCCCATAGTGAGAGAGTTAGTCAAAACTCAATCCGATGTATCGTTTTTCTAAGTTTCGTTTTATTTCTCAGCATTATGATTTCCTGCACCAGTTATGCATTTTACCTGTATCTTCCAGTTCCTCATGTAAATAAGTCTTCTAATGTTACAGTAGAGCACACGTTTAGTGATCTGCCTCCTCATGAACTCTCTTACCGCCTCGCTATGCGTAATAATACTTTTATCCGCATGTTACATCATTCACACCAGACCAGCAATGCCACTAATTGTTGGGTATGTGGTCGACTCCCCCCTTTCCAGATACCGAAGGGAGTTCTGCCACTCTTTCCTTATCCGTTTTCACATAATGGTTTGTGTGGAGCATGGTCCACGTTAACGTCATCCTCAACAGATATGTCTTTTCTTAACAGTACATGTTTTCCAGACAAGCAAGGTCTTCCCCACAGAACCGGGTTAGATCTAGAAAATGAAGTTTACAATTTAGGTAATTATTCTTCGAATTTCATGGTCCTGAATGTTCAGTCTGATACTACTCCAGACTTACCTGCTATTTCAGTACTACCAGTCAAAGGCGAATTATGTGTCCGAAATAATGGTTCCGTACATGTAGGACATAGTGATTGTACTACTATTGTCAAGTATAGTGACAGTGGGAAATCTATTTTCAAAGCTTCACGTCATTCATATTTTATTTGTGGTCAAACCGCATATGTTCGTCTGCCCCTCGATTGGGAGGGTACCTGTTACATTGCCTTCCTACTGCCACCAGTTTTCCTAGCCCCATCTGATTATCATAGAAACACACATCTAGTACACATTAGACATAGAAGGGAGATCGAGTCCCCAATTGTCGATTATACTGAAACTGCTCTAGAACAATATACAGATTTCAATAGAGGTTTCTTCTTCTTTATAGGACCTATCCAGAATAGTAAGCTAATCCGCAGGTTAACCAGAACCCTTGAAGCTGTAGTAAATGAAACTGCCTCTGCTCTAGGTAACTTAACCGAAGAGCAATCTGCTATGAGATTTGTAGTTTTGCAAAATCGTCTCGTCCTTGACGTCATACTGGCCGATAGGGGCGGGGCCTGTAGAGTCATCGGATCTAGTTGCTGCATTTTCATTCCAAATAACGCGCCGTCTGTTTATTCAGCTATAACCAGACTTCATAAAATTGCCCATCTGTTACATCAAAATCCAGGCACCTGGACATGGTCCGGTTGGTTCTGGAATATAGTTTCCGCCTGGGGATGGAAAGTCTTGTCTTTTCTAGGTATTGCAGTAGCGATTATATTCAGCTGCTGCCTCTGTATACAATGTGGCCCTGCGATTTGCGGCATTTGTGCTACATCATGTATTCCTAGTCCCAAGCCCCGTTCTAAATCCCGTTCCAAGAGAATTCGAGACGAGCAAATGATACTGTATGAAATGATAGATGGTATCATGAATATTGATGTTTCCTGATGGAAACGTAGTGACAAGGAGGGAATGTGGAAAAGTAAATTTTGCCATGTCTTGTGTCCCTACGTGTCATCCATCATATGTTATGTGTGCATGATTAATATGCATATGTTATTCCCCATGTTTGATTAAAGACGCAATTATAGTTGTGTCCACCTCTAGTATGCCAGTTTCCAGTTCTCGTGAATAATACGAATATCAGGCCTATGTAAAGCTACGTTGTCACGTTTCTCAGTGTGCACGTTATTCCATTGTAAAATCCCCGTTTCTAGGCCTCAAAAGGGCCCGGACACCAGATTCAGCTCCTGTCTCCTGAAGCCCTCGCTGAGGAGCGATATGGCCCCCACCTGTATCCTCGACCCTTCACTTACTTCCTGCCTCACAGTGCCCGGTTCAGGCTGGCTCTGCCTCTGAGTCTGCCAAGAGTATGTTATGATTCCAGTTATCAGTTCAGTCCTCCTTCTCTGCATTCCTAAGCTACTGAATCGCATCAATAGTTTCCGTCATTGTCTAGCTTTTACGTCTCCATGTAAGAGAAATACTGCATTTAATGGTCATTTAATATTCTTCATCACGCACTACATGTAGAATAATGCATGCTCCAGTCTTAGAGTCTGTTAGCCTTTCCCCTCCTGACTTCTAGTTTATATCAACATGTTCCCTAAACATCAGATACTAGATACTGCTTAGGTACATGTCGCCCTGACTCTCCAGACTTCAGTCTCTGCTCCTAGCACAGAGTTCATAGCCCCCAGTTTCTCCTAGTGATACGTCATTGCCAGTTTGCGCGCACCATCAGGTTAGAGGTCCCGGCTCCTCAGGTAGCCCCCTCCATGGTTTCCGCCCCATTCATGACATATTCTGTTACGTTTGCATCACATGTCTATGTATACGCCCTGATTACACCTCTTTTCACCCTTATCTTTCGCGACTGCTACGCGTCACGCTTTTGCTCCACCCACTGCTACGCCTATTGCAATGTAATGCTATGTGTTTGCGTTATGTATATATGCTCATGTACTGTTATTAAAAAGTTATCCCTTGTCCCGATCCTGTCCCCGGCAGCTGCCATTCTGTTCCCGTGCAGGTTGTCCTGTTCCTGTCCTTATGCTGTATTAAACCTGCAAAACTCCTACTACCTCGAATCTTGACTCTTATTTATTGAGCTATCTGTTATTCATTTATGCATTCAAAAATAGGGTATTATTTATTTATTTACCACAATACTTACAATGACTTACAACCAATCATCAATAAGGGTTGTTTGGACTGATACATAGTGATCACTAGAATAGTGAGCACTGCATATCAGGCCAACTTCTCACATTGGTGAGCAGCGGTTGGGATTTGAGCTTGCTGTTGTTTTGCCACACGTATCCTAAGAATATCATTTGAAAGATCACATAAGTACTAAGGTACATATAACTTAGCTTAGAATACTCTGAGTTCTACTGAACCAGCTGTTGTAGCTCCTAGGGCTTAGCACACCCTAAACTACAACTCTAGCAAGGGATCAGTAGGTAAACATATAGTGTAGGTAAGTGCACCACTTACACCTCACTAGAAAAGCATGTCTACCCAGGGAGAGTCCTCAGGGACCCCCCTGTGGCTGTTGACCCTCCACAGGTCATCTCAAGATATGCAGCTCTCAATTTCCAGGAGTTGAGACACTTGTGTACCTCCAGGAAATTGAAACAGGGGTCTAACCCCACCACTCCCTTTCTGTTAGGTCTCTTAGAGACTTATGATGCTAGGAAAGCATCTCAGGTGGGAATATGCCAGCCTTAGAGGGACACCTTGGTGATCCAGACCTCCCTGACACTGAAAATGCAGTTGAGGAGGAGGATCTTGAGGAACTCTCTGGGGATGAGGCAGACAAGGGTCCTGAGTTAGTCAGCAGACTCACTAGGGCCAACTTAGACCTACTTGGGCGAGGATCTGGGGGACCCCCAGTACTGACCCTGATTAGGCCTAACCTTGGAGTTAGGAGAAATAGATCGCCTTCTAGGGACTCCAATAGATCTCTGCACTCTAATGCCTCTTCTCAGAGGAGAAGGAACTCTCCCCAGAGGAGATTGACTTCCCCTCAGAGAATAGAGCATGAAGCCAGAATGAGACAGGCTACTCTGAGGATTGAAAGGGAAGAACTTGCCCTGGCCAAAGAAAAGCTTGCCTTTGCTAGAGCGCAGCAGATGAGTGGGATAGTTCCCACTGGTGGCAGCAATCTCCCAAGAGATAAAGAGAAGGGTTTAGATACTAAACACCTGACAAAGATAGTGCCCCCTTTAAACAAGGGGATGACATCCAGAAATGGATGGCTGCTTTGGAGAGGGCCTGCACTGTGCAGTGCATTCCCCAGAGTCAGTGGGCAGCTATACTGTGGCTCTCCTTTGATGGCAAAGGTAGAGATAAGCTCCTCACTACAAGAGTTGAGGATGCTAACAATTACCAGGTCCTGAAAAATACACTGGTTGATGGGTTTGGTTTAACCACTGAGCAGTACAGGTTGCTGTTCAGAGACACCCAGAAAACTCAGTCTCAGGACTGGTCTGACTTTGTGGATTGTGCCACTAAGGCTTTGGAGGGCTGGTTGCTGGGTAGCAAGGTTACTGATTACACAGGATTGTATAATCTTATGATGAGAGAACAGATTTTAAATAATTGTCAGAACCAGTTGTTGCACCAGCACCTTGTTGATTCAGATCTGACCTCTCCCCAAGAATTGGGAAAGAAGGCAGACACATGGGTCAGAACAAGGATCAAGCAGAACCAGAACCAGAACCAGGGTGGTCAGAAGAAAGCAGACCAAAGGGGTAGTAACAAGAGTGAACAAAATGACCAGAAGTCTTCAACAGGTCCCCAACAAACCAAAGAGGGTGGGGGTCAGGCTTCACAGCAGAAAAAGAAGACTCCAGAAGGCCAGTCAAAAAGGTGGTGCCAGTACTGTAAAAGTAAGTCTCACTGGTTTAGTGAGTGCACCAAAAGAGGAGGGCAAACTCCTACCACTAGAGCCCCTAAGGCAACTGCACCCCCTAGTACAGTCAGTAGTGGTAGTGCACCTCCCAATGCATTAGTTGGGTTAACCTTGGGAACTGAGGGGTCTGACAACTTAGTTGGCACACTCACTCAGGCTGTCCTTGTCTGTACAGGGGATGTGGATATATCCCCTGACACAAGTCCCAATACTTTGGGCAAATACAGGCAGACACCTCTAATTAATGGAAAGATGGCTCAGGCCTACAGGGACACTTGTGCCAGTGTCACAATGGTGACACCTAACTTTGTGGACCCTAGACAGATCATGCTAGGTCCAGAGTACCTAGTGACCAATGCCAGCAATGTCACTACCCACCATAGTATGGCAATTGTTGATTTCTCCTGGGGAGGGGTAAGTGGCCCAAAGAAGGTTGTGGTTAGTTCAGACCTCCCTGTAGAATGTCTGTTGGGCAATGATTTGGAAACATCCTTATGGTCAGAAGTGGAGCAGAGGACTCACATGGAAATGTTAGGCTTGCCAGCACATGTGCTTGCTGTGACTAGGTCACAGGCAAAGAAATGCCCCACTGAACAGGTGCTGGATCCTGGAACAATGGACCAGACACCTCCCAAGAAGAGGAGCAGTAGGGTTAAGGCACAGCCTTCCCCCTTGCCCCAGGTTGTGGATCAAGTCTCCGAGGAGGCTGATCTACAGGAACTGAGGGAAACTGAGCCTAAAGAGCTTGAACCTGATCAGGTTGAGTTTCTGGGCTCAGGGGGACCCTCCAGGGAAGACCTGGGAAAGGCACAGTTGGACTGCCCCTCACTTGAACCCCTCAGACAGCAGGCTGCTGCTGAGGCTGCTGGGAAGGCCACAGGTACCCACAAGGTATACTGGGATGATGGACTCCTCTACTCTGAGTCAAGAGACCCCAAACCTGGTACGACCAGGAGGCTGGTCATCCCCTTGTCTCAGAGAGGTTTCCTTCTTACCTTGGCCCATGAAATTCCCCTTGCAGGTCACTTAGGCCAGAACAAGACGTGGGACAGGCTTGTCACACACTTTCACTGGCCTCACATGAGTGAAGATACCAAGGAGTTTTGTCGCTCCTGTGTAACCTGCCAAGCCAGTGGCAAATCAGGTGGCACAACAAAGGTCCCCCTCATACCACTACCAGTGGTGGGGGTACCCTTTGAAAGGGTGGGGATTGACATTGTTGGTCCAATGGAACCCCAGACAGCATCAGGGCACAAGTTTATACTGGTGGTGGTGGATCATGCCACCAGGTATCCTGAAGCTATACCACTTAGGACCACTACAGCACCTGTTGTGGCAAGAGCCCTGATTGGAGTGTTCTCCAGAGTGGGCTTCCCTAAGGAGGTTGTCTCTGACAGAGGTGCAAACTTCATGTCAGGATACCTGACTGCAATGTGGAAAGAGTGTGGTGTTAACTACAAGTTCACTACACCCTATCATCCACAATGCAATGGGCTTGTTGAAAGATTCAACAGGACCCTCAAAGGGATGATTCATGGGCTACCTGAACCTCTTAGGAGGAGATGGGATGTCCTGATACCCTGCCTCTTGTTTGCTTACAGAGAGGTCCCACAGAAGGGGGTTGGCTACAGCCCTTTTGAGCTTCTGTTTGGGCATCCTGTAAGAGGACCCCTTTGTTTGGTAAAGGAAGGATGGGAGAGACCTCTCAAAAAGCCTGGAACAAACATTGTGGACTATGTACTTGGTCTCCGCTCCAGGATGGCTGAGTATATGGAAAAGGCATCCAAAAACCTTGAGGCCAGCCAAGAACTCCAAAAAGCTTGGCATGACCAGAAGGCTGTCCTGACTGTGTACAAGCCTGGACAGAAGGTGTGGGTGCTGGAGCCAGTGGCCCCAGCAGCACTCAAAGACAAATGGTCTGGGCCCCACACCATCATTGAGCAAAAGGCAGAGGTCACCTACCTGGTGGACCTTGGAACTCCCAGGAGCCCCCTCAGGGTGCTCCATGTAAACAGGCTCAAGGCATATGTCTGCAGGAAGGACATGGGCTTGCTCATGGCCACAGATGAGGGACAGGAGGAAGAGAGTGACCCTCTCCCAGACCTGCTCTCTCAGAATCCTGATGATGGGTCAGTAGATGGTGTTGTCTTTTGTGGCAGCCTCTCTGAACATCAGCAACAGGATTGCAGACAAGTTCTGCAATCCTACAGACATATGTTCTCTCTGACACCCAGCCAAACTGATTGGTGTACCCATGAAGTTGACACTGGAGACAGTCTGCCTGTCAAGAGTAAAATCTACAGACAGCCTGATCATGTCAGAGACTGCATCAAGACAGAGGTGCAGAAAATGTTGGAGCTGGGAGTCATTGAGCCCTCAGATAGCCCTTGGGCTAGCCCAGTAGTTCTAGTGCCAAAGCCTCACACCCAGGGTGGTAAGAAAGAGATGAGGTTTTGCGTAGACTACAGAGGACTCAATGCAGTCACTAAGACTGATGCCCACCCAATACCAAGAGCAGATGAACTTATTGATATGTTGGCTTCTGCCAACTACTTAAGTACATTTGACCTGACAGCTGGGTATTGGCAAATCAGGTTAGCTGAGGAGGCCAAGCCCAAGACAGCATTTTCTACCCCTGGTGGACATTATCAATTCTTGGTAATGCCCTTTGGTTTGAAAAATGCACCTGCCACCTTCCAAAGGCTGGTGAATCAAGTTCTCACTGGGTTGGATGCCTTCTGTGCAGCTTATCTTGATGATATAGCTGTCTTTAGCTCCACCTGGGAGGATCACCTGGTCCACCTGAGGAAAGTGTTAGAGGCACTGCAAAAGGCAGGTCTCACTATCAAGGCCACAAAGTGCCAGATAGGGCAGACACAGGTTGTATACCTGGGCCACCTTGTAGGTGGAGGCCAGGTTCAGCCATTGGAGAGCAAGATACAGGCCATCCAGGACTGGGCTCCTCCAACCACCCAGACTCAGGTTCGAGCTTTCTTGGGCCTGACTGGTTACTATAGGAAATTTGTCAAGAATTATGGGTCCATTGTGACACCACTCAATGACCTGACAAGTAAGAAGATGCCAGAGAAAGTTCAGTGGACAGCAAGCTGTCAGAAAGCATTCAATGACCGAAAGCAGGCCATGTGCACAGCACCTATCCTAAAGAGTCCAGACTACTCCAAAACATTCATTGTCCAAACAGATGCTTCTGAGTTGGGTGTGGGAGCTGTTCTATCTCAGCTAAATTTTGATGGTAACGACCAGCCCATTGCTTTTATTAGCAGAAGGCTGACCCCCAGAGAGAAAAATTGGTCAGCTATTGAGAGGGAGGCCTTTGCTGTGGTTTGGGCCCTGAAGAAGTTGAGGTCATACTTGTTTGGCACTCACTTCAAAGTTCAGACCGACCATAAGCCCCTCTTGTGGCTAAATCAGATGAAGGGTGAAAACCCCAAACTACTTAGGTGGTCCATTTCCCTACAGGGGATGGATTTTACAGTGGAGCATAGACCTGGTACTGATCATGGCAATGCTGATGGGCTCTCCAGGTATTTCCACCTAGAGCGAGAAGACTCACCTGGTCAAGGCTAGTTTATTGTCCCAAAGTTTGGGGGGGGGGGTCATGTAGGAGAGTAGGGTCTGCAATCCTATGATCACCCAGATTTTTGCATTTTGCTTCACTGGTTTACGACTTTCCCTGGCTGTGGGCCTGCTAATAAGACCCACAGCCTAGCTGTTCTCTCTATTCCAAATTGTACCCAGGTACTGAGTTGGCACTGGGCCCTCTCTAAGTCCCTGTACCCAGGGCTGGGGTGTACCCAGAGGTCTCCCAGGGGCTGCAGCATGTATTGTGCTACCCCTGGGATGACTAACCAAACAGACACAACTGGCTGCTTGACAGCTGGGGCAAAGTGGTGTACTCACCCTCTGCTTTAGATATAGTATTCCTATATCTAAACCTAAATGGGCACACAGATCTCCTATCAGTCACTCCTATGGCAGGCCTTGACAATCCTGAAGGCAGAGTGCTTGGAATCGTGTGAGATAGTGCTCTGGCATGAGCTGAGCCTGTCTGCGGCTTTCGGGATCCATCCCTTAGCCGTTTCCATGATATCGCATACCATATACTCTTAAGTGCATTATAATCCTCGCGGTTATATGCCAACTCTGGTATCGCTTTATCAAAACATGTCGAGTAAGGTGTCATACGAATTGGAATACTAACCCCTCGCCAATTCTGGCGACGGGGTTAGCATTCCACCCTCCTAGAGGGACACGACATGTTGGTAACCTGTAACCCCGGTTAAAGTCAGACAGAGCCTTAGCTCCACAAAATGGATGCTGCCACCGAGACACAAGTCTGCCCTCCTGTTGCTGGGAGTCCTCCCAGCGCAGGAGCCAAGGACATAGGGTTTCCTGTCAGGGGCGGTGCCAGCACCGTCCCAGACAGGATTTTGTGTATCCTAGGTAGGCAGGGCTTTAGAGGAAGGTGACTGCAAGTGGCACCCCGGTGCTCACTATGCATAGGCCGGCTTGAACCAGTTCCAGGGGCACTCCAGACCCTGAGCTGGGGAAAAGCCCGCCAAAGGAGAGGGGTGTAACCACCCCCCTCCTAGTCCCACCCATAGGGCAGGACTTAGTCGCGTGCCAGCCCCCTTTTTCAGGATAAAGGTAGGAACTGGCCCCCTTCCAAATTAGATCAATCTTTGAATCCTGAACCGACTTTCTACGAGAGGAACTCAAGACTCTTCCTAAGATTTCTCCCTTGTGGCTAAGGAGTAGTCACCCTGCAGCAGCAGGCACCAACCAAGCATCGCGGTCTGCTGTAAGTCTCTCCTCCGGATCAAGACTGCCCAGCATGACAAGAACCAGCTTCCCTGGCACCTCTGACCTCAACCTGCATCATCAGCCCAGCTGTGATCCGTGGGTGTGACGAGACCTCGAGGGACCGGCCATCTTTAAAGACTGCACGACGCTTGTCCAGCACGACCACCGAGTGACCCTCGACTGAGTGCTTTGGGGTAAGAGAAGCCCCGACCCTGAGCAGCTCCAGCACCGAAGTTCAGCCCCCCTGCATCCACGAGATCTGCGTGGGGCCCTTCTGCTCTTTGCTGCTCACCGCGTTGTCCAGGTCGCTTGCCCGTTGGCTAGTGGCCCTCTTACGACGCTCCACGACGAAAAACACCGCTGGTCTGGTGGCTCCAGACTAGCCCTAGCTCCCCTCCAACAGAGGAGCACCTTGGACCCTCCTGGTCCACTCAAGACGCCATTTTAGGTCCACCGCGTGGGCCTTGCATTTGCCAAGACTTGTTGCCCCATCCTGGGTCCAGCGACGTCAGAAGCAGATACCTTCGTGGGGCAGCTCGCACCTCCATCCTGGTCGCCGACAACGCCTCCTGGTCCGAGAGACTGCAGAGCCCAGCAGCGCCCACTCACCTGGTCGAGGTGACTTCGTCCGGTGCCACTCTGGTGCCCACCTAAATCACTGGCTAGTGATTCAGAACTTGGTCCCCTCTGCTTACAGGTCTTCTTCTTCCCTGATCCAGGCTTGGATCACCACGAACTTCTTCACTGGCCGCCTGCCAGCAACTTCTTTCTTCAGGCTCCTGGTTCTTCAACGAGGGTTTCCGACGCAACTTGGACCCTATGCAGCCGCAGCCCCTGGGCTAGGTAACCTGAGTACTCCGGTGCTCCAGCATAGTCCAACACCCTAAGTGTTCGGATCCACTCTTGTTTTCGACCCACCTAGTCGGGTTCGCCCGAGAACAGTAACTTTGTAATTGCTAGCATCCATAGACTTGTTCCCGCATTACGCGTGAGAGTTCCCACTCTGCACACGGCGTCCCTAGGCCTCCTGCTTCTAATCCAAGGGTTCAGCATTGTAGGCCTAGCGTTTCTACAGTCTAGAAAAGTATTACTTACCTGCTAGTAATTTCGCATTCCACTTCTTGTGTATATGGTTTTTCGTGCCCCTCGGGCATTTGTGTAAATTGTGCGACTTTCAGTATTTCTTTAAGAGTTTTGTTGTGTGCTTAGCTCCCTGTCTCATAAAGAGCCAGGGTAGTCTTGTTATAAATAAATATACTTTATTTTTTATAACAACTTGTGTGGTGTCCTTTCACTTGGTGTTCAAGGGGTAATGTGATGGTAAAACAGCTGGCTTAACACGCCCTCTAGAGTTTAGCCTTAGACTGCTCGTATCCATGCTACTAGGATAGCTGGTCTATAAGGTTGACTTACAACCAATCATCAATAAGGGTTGTTTGGACTGATACATAGTGATCACTAGAATAGTGAGCACTGCATATCAGGCCAACTTCTCACAGCCATAAGATGGCCGCTGGATGTGATAACGAGGTGAAGCTCGTGCTGTTGCTCATCGTGTCGTTATGTGTAGCACTTACCCTTAATCGCATAGTATATTTTTATGATGATAAACCTGAAGTGTGAGATCATGACATGTAATACATTCATTCATTTCTATGTTTTAATTTGTTTTCGCTTACTTTTCATGTATCGCGGGAAATGGGGGTCTGAATGTACTGAGAGCCATCTTGAAGGTCCCTTCCACGCATGCTCACGCAGCCCGGGAGAGATGTAGCCTTGAGCCGTGGAACTCAGCCAGCTGGCAGCCACAGTCAAGATGCTCATGTGAAAGCCACCTCTGCCCCAGCGAGATGGAGTTAAATGTTCTGAAACTGTTACAATGATATTCTTCTATTGTATTCTGTGTATTCTCTCATGGGAACCCCAATCTTGCTAGGCGGTACCCAAACATGTAGATTAAGCCTTAGAAAAGTCTGTTCTGATTGGTGTGTTAACCCATCCTACCTTAGGACCAATCGAAATTTGGGGATTCTGACACTTTGCAACATTTGGGGGTGGTACACTGACCCAAAACAGTATATCTAGCCTAGGTTCAGCTAGAGAAATTGTCTGACTTGTCCGAATAGCTGACCTGTCACTGACCCAACGCACTCAATAGGTGACTGAATATACAGAGCGCTGCGGAGCACTCTGTCCGAATTTGACCATAGACTAAGGTTTTACTAAACCTTAAGTGCTGGCGGAGCACTTTGCTGGGGAGTTCGCTAACCCAATCGGGGTTCTGACTGATAGCTGCAGAGAGGGTGGAGCGCAGGCGTTGCTTCCGAACTGCGGGTGCTGGTCGTATCCTGGTGGTCCTGTCCTGATCCTAATCTGGGTTTCCTGTCCTGTCCTGGGGTGTCCATTCTGCACCTGCTGTCCCATTGATGACTGCTATTCCTTGGGGTATTTCCTGTCCTTAACTGACCCGTGGCCAGGGTTGGTTTTCACACCAGTCTAGGTAAATATCTTGCCGAAAACTCTAAACTGCACCTTTCTATTTTTCCGTCTTTGCTTCAATAAAGACATACCTTTGCATATGATAATTTTCCATGCTTTTCCGCAACCATTGCATATCATAAAGGCCTTTGCATTTAATTTTATAGCGTGTTCCTATGTTACCCTACCTTTTAGAAATCATTTTCTCCATTGCAGTTTGCAATTTCCTGATGTGGTCTATAATTTTCTCTTATAACATTGACTGAAGTACTTTACTAGAGTTATAACGTGTTTCACTTTTCACCCTTACTATAGCTGTTTAGGATTCCTAATTTCCCATTCATATTCATGAAAACTGTTTCCATAGTATAAATTCTGATTATTGACTGGTTTTTTTCTGTAAACATTATAATTTCCGAAACTGAATTCTAGATAAAATTCTTAAAACTTCCCAGTTGTCCGTGGTCATTTGATGAAATATCAAAGTTATTTTATGTTGGGTTTTGTATTTTGCTGCCTTTCCTTTTACAGCTAGCTCCCTGACCCATCGTGGTCATAGGTACCCGTAGCGGTGGATGGTAAGTCGGGTACACTGGAAATAATCGAAAGGGACTCATGATTATTGGTAGTGGATTGTAAGGTCATCTGATCAATGTATATGACGAATTGAAGTATATGGGCATGAAAACATAAGTGGTGAAATTATTGGTCGGGTGACCTGCGATCTCTATCAAGTGTACCATCAGATACAGTTAGCGGAAGAGTCGGGGGATTTTAAACATGAATTAGGCAAGCTGCTGGGAGGTGTTACCGGTTATTAATAACAATCACCACCAATGCGTGCAGTTGTGTGATGTACAGAGCTGAGCTCCAGAGTGTTTCATTTGCATGCTCACAGGCTAGGGAGGACGCTACACATATGATAGTATTGATCAATAAAGAATAATTTAAGTAACAATGCACTGTAAATAGTTCCCTAAAAACAAAAGTACATAATTAATACCAAAATACTGCCACGTTGAGCTTCTATCTGTGCTGAGAATCTGCACCATTTCAAGATGGCCGCCACTTTCGCTGGCAGAGTTGTCTTCTGCGAAGGCAGGCCCTTCTGCTAAACGACTTGTGGTCAGGTGGTTGTGGCGTCACGTGAAAGGAAGTGCGGCTGTCTGGGCCGGCCAGTGCATGATACAGCTGTGAAGGCAGAGGGAGTTTCTGGTACTGTTCAAATGCAGCCATGTCCTCCGAGCAGTATGAGAAACTGCAGGAGATCTTCACCGGAATTTACGACGATTTACAGAGACTCCCAGAAAGGATACAGGACAGCCAGGGAGGTGAGTAAAGCTGCTATTTGCGAAGGAGAAGAAGACGAAATGGGTCATGAGAGCAGCACCATAGGCTGAGGCTAAAGGTACCAAGGGGGGAGGTGTATAAATACCGTGGCGGCGGGAGTGGTGCTCCAGGGATTAGGTATAGTATCAACGGGGAAGGAAAGAGTGGGCGTTGTAATCTATAAATGGGTATGTGAGGAAATGTTACTGGGCCGAAGCACCAAGGAAGTTGTTATAAGTGCCTCAAATGATGTTGGCAGAAGAGCACCAGTGGCTTATGAGGACCCGTACATCATTGATTTGAGAATGAGATCAATGTAATGTGGCCCGAGAATTTCCAGGACAGGTATAAATTGTGCACGATGCTTGGAAAGACGAAGAACACCCGGGGTGTTAGTCCCCAGGCGTGTTAGGCGTTTAAAGAGAGAAACAGTTAATCCTCAATCCCCAGCACTAGTATATTGTACTCCATGATTTATATAGCGTTTACAACCTTTATGGGGGGAGGGGTGGGAGCACGGAAGCGCTTGCTTACATGGGTAGCACTCTACAGGTGCGTGGCTCGAAGGATGTTGTCTTTGTTTTGATTCTATCTGGGAAGTGTTTCATTTCGTGCGTGATGACCCTTAAGGTGCAGTTATCAAGTTACAGGATGTAGCTCATAGCAGTGTGGTGGATGATGAAGTGCGAGAGACAGGTGCATAGTTAAATGGATTTCAGTATGCTGATAGCTTTGAATAGCTCTGCAGGTACCTTCATGGATTTTCTTATAGGATGTAGTCCGCTTAGTTGGTTGTCTAATCTGAGATTTTGTGTATAGCTGTTGTCCTGAATTGGCAGGCTTGGAGAGAGAGTACGGAAGAGGTCTGTTGGCATGGAAATTTTCGTTATTATCCCACATTTGAGTCTCTGGGTTTCATTTATGAAGTGTTCCTGTTATTAAATAAAACACTCCGCCACCCATGCGGTGTGCTTGGCAAGCAAAGACCAAACCTGCTTCATTTACCTTTGCGATTTACTTCTGTGTGGTAACACATGAACACAGCATGTAAAAAGTTCAGTCGGGTCGGGGACAATCGATATTTGCCCGGCGGTATTGCCTCTGTGACCCTCTAGTTATTTAAATCAATGAAGAGGCAGGCGCTGGAGACTGGAAAGCAGGAAACAAGGTTTTTTATTCTCTCCGGAGGAGAACACAACGAAACGGACAGAAGGTATCGTTCTGAGGTGCTCTAACTGTATTCCTGAGGCCTGGCCTCTTATACACACATTTATGACTTTATTGTAGATTACACATACATGTTAAAGCTTTGATGTACGGAAAAGACATTCTCGGAACTCCCCTTTGGGCCCGTTCCCACACACATTTACAGTTGAAGTCCCCACCCTAGTCACAACAGGTGATGAGCATCGCGCAGCTGGATAATCCGCCGATTCACGGAATGTGGGGGGTTTGATCGGATCTCATGGGGTGGGGGCTTTGATCAACCCGGGGATTCTTTGATGGGGGAAGCTTTCTATTGTACGGGGAGGGGCAAGGATGGTATCGGCAGAGCTGGGTGTCGGCTTGGGAACGGGGAGGACAAAACGGCCACACGGGGAAAAAGGGTTTTGCATCTAAGGGCCGGAGATCATGAAAGGAAAGCAGGGAGGTGTCGCGCTGGGAACAGGATGAAGGCCTGGGGCAGAGCAGCGCCGAAGAGGGGTTTATGACTCAAGGCAGGTGCAAGCAGGGGGTGGTCAGCGTGCAGGCTTGGTGAAGGCGAAGGGCTATGTCAGGGGCCAGCGGCATGCAAAAGGGTTCGGTCTGATCGGGGCATCTTAAAATGGCGGGCGCGCACGACAAAAGTGTGGCATCAGGGGAAGAGGCAAGATGGCGCAGATAATGTTCACCAAAACGTACTAATTTTCAACAGTCCTCCCTTTAACATATTCAAGACATCTTGCTGGTTCATTTTCTACTTGGTCCTACTGTGGTGGGCATGGGAGAAAGAAAACGGTAGGAACCCTAGATGAAAAAAGTTGTAAACAATACATTTTAACATTTCTAGTTTTTAGGAGGTGGGCCTATTTGATAAACTTTGATACACTTGTTCAGCAGGAAAGTCATAGGAATGTAATACAAAAAATGGTTCTGTAGTGAGCAGCAAGTACATATCATAACGTGAACTGGCAGGTTAATACATATTTCAGATTCGGCTTGGAGCAGGATCAATACAATGGCGGCTGGGAGAGAAATGAGGCATAGAAAAAACGGTGATTGAGGATGTCAAATGTTCGAAGTTTACGAGTTCTCATTGTTCTTTGTGGTCTTTCGTTGGCGCTGTTGAGCACCGGCGGTGGAGCTACAGGTCCAGCTCTGTTCTAAGTTCTGCGTTGCAGGGCACGACCCTCTCCTCGCGTTTCTGGTCGGAAAAAGGTCCTTTTCGCCCTGTGTCCTTTGAGGTGATTGTCAGAAAGTTCAGATGGAAGAAGAGCGTACAAAAACAGTCCATAGGGTAGGTCAGAGGAAAAGGGGGATGGAGCAAGGCCAAATTAGGGACAAACTAAGGGAACGAGAGACTTCAAACAGGCGAGCGCGTGACCGAATTCAGAGAGCGGGGACTTGTCGACAGGCTCTGGACATCGAGCAGGGGCATCAGGTCGACCCTTTCTTCTCATGTTGTCGAAAACAGTGCCTCGTCCTGCAGCTCTTTTCTGTCGTGGTCTCGCCTTGGCTAATGTCGCAGGTGTTCCTTAGTCTGCAGTCAGGCCTCGTGCTCCCACATCCGGTCCTTCTCTCCTCCAACAGCAGTACCCTTAAACAAGTTTGAAAAGACAGTCTTTAGAAAATTTGCAGATGAGGATAATCAAAAAGTCTATTTCTCTCCCAGCTCCAGGCAAGGAATGAAAATGCCCGTTTATATTAGTATTCACAACTGGCATATGAATGACCGGTGACGGGCCTGTTGGATTTACTATGACTTTCCTTCATAATTATTTATTACAGGCATGACAGTTCATCCGATGGTAACCCACCTCCGGGAGACAAATCTGGCAAAGATATGCCGTTCTCTAGAGTTTTACATTTACAAAAGGGTGCAGTGAGTCGTCAACATGGTACTACACAGGCAATTTGCTGAGAGACGAACATGGCTAAACATTTCCTTTCTATCGGTGCATCCTGCTTTGCAACTACTGCGGGGTTCATTTTGATGATTTCTTTACCTTGGACTAGTCTGTTAACCTTGTAAAACATCATTCTGGGTCCTAAGTAACCTTTTACAGCCCGATTACTTAATTAGGAAGGACAGGGGTTTTATGGGAAACAACCAGGGACATAGGAAACTTGTGGTAAGGGCATAAATCGACCCATCTCTCACGACTGGAAACGAGGGGCAGTTTCATAATTCCAGTTTTTGGGCGGCTGATACGGGGGAGGTAACAGGGGTGATCATTTTTTCGGTTTGGGTATTGCGACCATTCGGGGAGGGGAGGGTCGCGTATTCTGAGGTCCTTGTTTTATACTATAGGAGCCGTTGACATGTAGTTCCCTTATTTCGGGTCAGATTAGGGAACCTCTGTCGTCTTACCTGTCCTTTCCCTTACGGCCCCACCTGGGTTCATTGTCTTCTAGCGGAAAAGGAGAGGTAACGACGCGGTCTCAGGGTGATTGTATTAAAGACAAGTTTTTGTGCAAATACTGACGGTATTTGAAGCCAATTAGGTGGGGTGCTAGGGGTGGCAGTCTGCCAATTTCGGGGCTAACCACTCGGAAGAGTGGGAGTGCAGAAATATATATATATATATATATATATATATATATAGAGAGAGAGAGAGAGAGAGAGAGAGCGCAACGGCAGGCTAAATAGTACACGTGCAACAGAGAGGGTGGCAGTGTATTCAAGAAAGGCTATTTAGTGCATTACACAGTAAAGGGCATTCACGGGTCTGCGTTAGGATCTTGTAATCATGCAGTTTGAGCATTAGACAGGGTAGAGGGGACGCGCCTTGAGAAGAAGGAAAGAAGAAAGGAGGTACCATTTTGTCGCACTTCTCGCATTCTCGGTCCTTCGACCAGTTGGGTCGACGCCTCAGTCACACACACACATTCCCTCATAGTTTCGCATCATACGTGACATGGGTTCATTCGTCCGGTCTGGTTTAAGGGTGATCACTTTTTATCAGGGTTGTGCTAATTTTTCGGGTTTGTTTGGTACGTGAGTAGTCTGCAGGCATGCTTAGACGCCACCTTGCGGCGCTAGTCCGTTTCGTGCATTAGACATGGCAAGGTTTCGGATCTTCGCCACACCTCGGCTGTAATCTCTGATGTAACCTGCAGAGGGAGGGAAAAAGGGGGGGGGGTGGGAGACAGCATTCGCGCACATTCAAATACATGGATTCATAAGTCCTTTACTTACCTCTTACTCGTCTTTCCTCCTCGGGGCAGGGTCCCCGGGGATATGGTTTCTGGAGTCGGGGGGGGGGGGTAGTGTGTTCATGTAGGGCGTGTGCGGGGAAACATAAAAAGGGAACCAGAGGTGCCTAGTGCGAGGTATCTAGTCAAAGGATGTATCTCACTATCGGGGTCCTTAAACCTCTTTCAACGCTGTGGCGTTCTAAGGTTCTTCGGTTCTTGGGTCCCTGCTACTTTGGAACGTTGTACTTTATAATATTTACATTATTTCATTTCACCCTCCTTTTACATTCCCTCATTTACACCATTCGTTTTACCCATCCTTGGAAGTCAAGGTCTTCCTCTACGCGAGAGTTCATGAGTCAGACGCAGACCTTGAAGGCGGAGTGTCGTGTTGTCGATCCGATCCGTCCTCCAGGGCTGGGCAACCATCTTCTTTTAACCTTAAAGAGAGAGCAGAGTAGGGTGCACAGAAAAGAACTTTCCCACCCATCCCATATTTTTTTTAAAATAAAGCATGCAATACCCGTCCATAGTTTCAAAGACTTTATTTTGCAAAATCATTTCAGCATATGGATTATGAGGGTGCGGTCGTATTTGGCCGGTCGTGGCAATGGCTAAAGTGCGTACAGTGGGGGGTGTCGTTTGCAGCAATAAAAACATCGGAAAGTTTTACTCATTCATTTGTAAGAAACTAAAACGTCTATTAATTGGCTGGGGGTTCGGGGGCATCTATTTTCATAATTTAGAAGCATAATCATATTAGTTGTAATCAGATTTCCTATATGCATACCGTACGTGTGCGTCGTAAAATGAGGTACACATCAGTTATAAAAAAATATAATACATTGTACATTTGTAATCAACATTTGTAATGGGGATCCTTTCATACTGTTCGTCGAGTGAGTTCTCCTTGTCTTTTCTAGCCAAGTGTACAAAGGATCACATAAAATCTCAGAACATCAAGTTTATATTAGTGCGAAGGAACACCACGAGGTGTTCGTAAGTTCCGATTGATACCAGCGCCATTTTGGGCGGGGCCGGCTCAGTCCGGAAGCAGCATCAGGGGGAAATGTTTCCATTTCTGGCAGTTTGGACCAGAGTCCCTTTCGGCAGTTCTAGAATTCACGCTAACAGAAGGTGTGGCAATGTCATGTTTGTTTCGTTGGCGATCAAGGCAGCCGTCCCTTACCGGAAACCTGCAAAGGCCGAAGGTTCCGCCGGGGACCTTTGTAGGATCTTCAAGGCTGCGGAGATGCTGTCGGAGATGGGGGCTCGTGCTCCAGAGGGCAAATGTTCGAGTTATATTGCTGGTCAAAGTTACTCTAGTGGCCGGGGCCCACCTTCCAGCAGACCCAGACGCCATTTTGAGGCCCTACCGGGGCCACTCTCGTCGAGTTTGCAAGAGTGGAAGAGACCCTTCGGAGTGAAAGGAAGAGGTCCCTGTTTTGTGAAAGCGGGACGTTCGGCTGGGGTGCGGCTGTGATGCCCCCACCTGGGGGCGAGGGAGACTCGTTCGCCTCGTCTCCTTCTCCCGGTGTACTCCATGCCGCTCCTTTTCATCGCCCCGCATGAAGGCCTCTCCACATCCGGTGTTCCCCAAGTGCCACCATTGTACGTTCGGTGCTGCGCAAGTACTGGGGTGCCACCATTGTACGTTCGGTGCTGCGCAAGTACTGGGGTGCCACCATTGTACGTTCGGTGCTGTGGGAGTATTGGCACCATCGCCTGACTGGGGGTGTTCGGCGTCGGGCTGGGGGCTGGGAAACCTCCTACCGGTGGAGGTGGGAGAGGCTCGTCCGCGTCGCCTCTCCCTCCCAGCCCAACTTGGACAAATTGTTGTGGAGGTACGTGCAGGACATCCCGCCGTCCAGGACTGCTGCGGCTGTGACGGAAGAGAAAAGGAAGAGGTGCCTCGTTCTCCTCTGGACATGTGGCGGGACTACCTTAGTCTTTCCAGGCCCGTTGCGGCCGGCCAAGGAGACATGTGGCGGGACTACCTGCAAATGCCCAGGCTGCGGGCTCCTGCCTCTCCTCCGGCTCCCCCATACGTTAAGATTTCCTGACCAAGAGTTGGCGGCCGGGCTCGCCTTATATGGGTTGCCGTTGGTTGGGCGTAGCCGTAACCCTGCCCTACTTTGGAAGGTTCCAGAATGGGGGGGGGGCGAATGTTCTGTTTGACTTTCATTTTCTACAGTTTATCGTTATTATTCCTTGTTTGTTGTGTTAAATTAAAAGTTCAAGTTCATTAATGGTCTACGGATTTTGTTTTACCATTTCTTTCTTTCCAGGTTGCTTTTATGCTAAGTTTCTGCTAACAGAGGTCGAGTAACACGGAAACACGTGTAGAGGGATGACGCAGATTTGCACATTACATACACACAAACTCAGACAGGGGACAGTACAAGTACGACATACAAAGACCCAAGACAAATATAAAAACAGTTATTGGTCATAATTATCTCTTTCCGTCTGTGAATTTTTTAAACGAGGCTGGGTTCCCGTCTTGACATTGCCCGACCTAGGAGAACGTGAGCATGCCGCTGAGATTTTCCTGGCGAAATCTGTGCCATCGGGCATAATCAAACGTGGTGGTTCTGTCTGGTCTGTCTATGTAAGTCGGGTTCTTCTTTGTCTCGCGCCTTTTCTCGTACTGTCGGTCTGTCGTTCTTGTCGGCCCTTTGCCTTTACTCACGCTCAGTAGAGTCGGGCATTGGGCTTTCCAGTGTCCGACATACCTACAAAAAGCGCATTGGTCTGACCCTAAGTCTGGTCGTCCTTTGCATAGTGTCGGGGGATAAGTTGTGGGTAGCGGTGTCCTGGGGTTGTCCTGTCGGTATATTTCCCTACTTGGTTTATCCTCGTCTTTTCTCTGTCGTTTCGTAGCCTCTCTGCGCCACATACCGAGACTGTCGAGCATAATCGGCGTTGTCTTATTATTTCGAAGGGCTATTTCTAACGTTTCTATTTTATCAAGGTCAAAGGATCCTGCCAGTGGCCACTGTTTGTCTTGACTCTCTTCGGTATACCTGTGCCATAATTTATTATAAGCTACAGTCCTGTCAAGTATCACGCATCAGGTGTGATACTAACGCATTTCAGTGTGGTAATCCGCATTACCGCACTGAAATAATTTGTCACGCATATTCATAGTGTCTGAGAGATGTTACTGCAGACTAATAAATGGGGCAGGAATCAGCGCGCTAGCAGCGCGTCATGCCCACGCAGCTCTCCCAAGCTTGGGGCTCCGTTCGCAGCGAGCTAAGGCTACTCAGCAGGCTCACACTCCATGTGCTACAATATTCTTCAAAATCGCAAATTTCCCTGTCAGCCTGACGTCACGGGGCCCAGTCAGGTTACGTGCCGGCCGGCGCCGGGGGGACCGTCGTCACATCCTGATTTCTGAGCAGGGAGCCGGAAATCAATTTGTAGAGGCCGGGAGGGAGCCGGCTGGTTGCTGAATTTGTTCGCCGCCCCGCCCGCAAGCAATGGTTCTCGCAGCTTCCTGCTGCATCTCGCATCGGCCCGAGCTGGGCCGCAGTATGCTCTCACCTGCTGCACCCTCCCAAATGTAGGTGTTGCCGCAGCTGAGGGAAGGAGTCAGTCACCCGCGATGCAGCGGCCTCCAGGACAGTCTGTCACTGACTGGGCCGGCCCCGCTCGGGTCTCACTGGACATCCGGGACGAAACCTCTCCCTTAGGAAACGTGAGTGATAAAAGAACAAGTTTAGCATTTACTCTTTCATTTGTGAGTAGTGCGAGATGTGCTGCACCACGTGTCTGCCGTTTGTTTTCTTAGTGATAAATGTCAATACCAACTTCAGTGAGGTAATGGTATCTGTCACTGCGCTCGTTTTTAATAAAATTAAGAATATGCCTTTAAATTATACCACACTTTTGTGCGTGGCGCTGGGACGATCGGGGTCATTGAGCCGCACTGTGACAAAGTTGTGGTGGCAATCAGAACTGCTCGCACCACAGCGATTATTTAAAACATGTGAGCCCTGCCACCTGTGACCCTCCCGATCCCGAACCATAGACCATGAAGGCTGTGGAGCCCTGAGCACTTAGTTGTGCAGCTTTGCTGCTTAGCTATGTTTTAATCATGTCCAGCCCGCAGCGACATCACATTCTGGTACTGCTGCCGGAGCTGGTGTTCCCTCCTGGTTGTGGCAAAATCATGGCAGCGCTGCTCAAACTGCCGCCTGGCTGCAGTGAATTAAACATCGTAATCCTGATCATGACCATCCCCTCCACTCCCCCCGTGAAGTGAGAGGGAATGACTGTGCAGGCCAGGACTGGAGTCTGAGGATGCAGACGGGACTCGGAAAGTGAAGTAAATCAGATAAACACTGTGTTACCTACCTGCTTTTTTTTGTGTAAGCGGCAGCTGATCTTACCTATAATATGTGTTTTTAGTGTAAGCGGCAGCGCGTTATCAGCCGCCTGCAGTGTTGCTGAAGTTCTGCCCTGGGCATGGCTGCAGGCTCAAGGCGGCCTGAAGGCCACGACCAAGTGTGTGCTGCCAGTGCCTCACAGAGCCCGAGGCTGCCTTGCCCAACATGCCTGGGTTGCATGCTGCTGTCTGCCGCCAACGTTTTAATTTCAGCCAACAGCACCAACTAAACACGTTACTAGGGTACTTTTACTAACTTGTAATTTTGACCAGGAAGCAGTAAATTGTTAACATGAAATTAAACACAATTCACGCATTACTAGTGTGAACCAACGCACAAATATTTGTGCAGTTCTCTGCATTGCTTTGCTAAAGAGTCCAATCAAAGGAGATTATTATGCACACCTGAAAGCATGGCTTGAGATGTCAGACTCTTGGGGGTGGTTCTGGCTCCCCTTAACAGTAGCATTAGAAACTATATAAAGTGAGAAAGGAACCCAAAGTTTTCTAAGTATGTGCATTCATGCTTTGCCATCCCTGAACACTACTTCCAAGAATAACTGCAACATTTAAATCATTTAAGTGCTGATTCTATTATGGGAAGTGTTTCATCCAACATTTGGTTTACGTTCATTTTAACAGAACAAAACTGAAAACTTGTTTATTCCAACATAGTATCTATGTTACTGTGCATTTCCACTTGAACTCAACTGTCTCACCCGGAATTACGATGACAGTTGACGTATGTTTATATATTTTTTTCTTCATGTGGTATTGTGAAGTTTGTGTTTTAAAACCCTGCCCCTCAGTCCACACCCATGGGGCTCTTCTTCTTTCGTTCCAGAGGTAGGTGCAAGTTACATTTTGCGAGTACCTATTGCTTTAGGTATTTTAGGGCTGTAGATTACTAATTGGACGAATAAAACCGTCTTGTATACTCTTCCTTGTGCATCCACATAGGTTACAACCAGCTAGAGCAAGACTAAACTATGTGAGCTTCAGCCTCACTCGCCTGATGCTTGTCCCATGCGGACTGTCAGTGACTACTGTCTAATCAGGTTACAAGGCCACTTTCATTTCTGGTGCTATACAGCAATTTTAAATCCTCTTAAGAGTTTCCTGTTGCTCAAATGGGTGTAATTTCTGATAATTAAATGTTTCCCTGGTCTTCATTACCAGCTTTTGCTTGCGAGAAAGTGTCACTCATAGTCGTTGAAATGTCACTCATAATTACACTAAAATTATGAAAATGTCACACATAGCAATCTGAAACCTTGGCAGCTATGAAGCTATGGTGACTAACCCATAGTTTATGAACATGTCCTTATTAGGGGTGCCTTCTAGTGGAGCTATATGGTCCACCTCCAACACCCGGTCCGGGCTAAACAGGCTATTTATCAGTGGGGAGAAGACAGACATGACGGCTCGTAACGAGGGACTAAAAAAAGTCAGCACTGCCTATCTTATCACTAGGTGCAAAGACTAGACAGAATATTTCTATTCTACGTTGTTTGCAGGCAGTGAATACCTCATGGACCAAAAACCAAAAGACCAATAAATAACAATGGGGAGAATGAGTAGGTCCGCAAAGATCTGCGTTACCTACCCTTTTCACTATCTGCAAAAAGGGTGGTCACTTCCCTGTTTGCAGACAGGGAATCTCCAGGAAACAATATTTTTGCGAACAACAGTTCAGTTTCAAGCAATTATTAAGTGGGGGAGAAAGAAAACAAGCACGGCTGCTACCCTACCTATCCTCCACTGCTTGCAAAGAGAGAGAGCCTGTTGTTTCTCTGTTTGCAGACAGTGAATCTCCAAATAAAAAAAATAAAAATAAAAAGAGCAATACTAGTATTTTTGAACAATCAAGCAATCAAACAAATTTTTTTTTTTCGCAACTTGTCGTGGCAACACGACCTTACCCGGACCATGTGGACAGTTTCTTGTCTTCCGAATCCAGCGCCCGATCGTCCTCTTTTTCTCGTATTTCTCACGGCACTCCTGATGGTTCCCAGTCAGGACCGTAGATCACTCGAGAGAGGTCTGTTCGGAACTAGTGAAGTTCGGATGATCGGCTGCCAGACGAGGGTCTATTGGGCAAGAGCTCTCCCGATCGTTGCAGTCGTTCACTCTGTCGTCGGGACCTCTCCCACTGGATCCACGAGTCGCTGATGGGCCCCACGCTTGGGACGCCAATTGTAAAAAGTTCAGTCGGGTCGAGGACAATCGATATTTGCCCGGCGGTATTGCCTCTGTGACCCTCTAGTTATTTAAATCAATGAAGAGGCAGGCGCTGGAGACTGGAAAGCAGGAAACAAGGTTTTTTATTCTCTCCGGAGGAGAACACAACGAAACGGACAGAAGGTATCGTTCTGAGGTGCTCTAACTGTATTCCTGAGGCCTGGCCTCTTATACACACATTTATGACTTTATTGTAGATTACACATACATGTTAAAGCTTTGATGTACGGAAAAGACATTCTCGGAACTCCCCTTTGGGCCCGTTCCCACACACATTTACAGTTGAAGTCCCCACCCTAGTCACAACAGGTGATGAGCATCGCGCAGCTGGATAATCCGCCGATTCACGGAATGTGGGGGGTTTGATCGGATCTCATGGGGTGGGGGCTTTGATCAACCCGGGGATTCTTTGATGGGGGAAGCTTTCTATTGTACGGGGAGGGGCAAGGATGGTATCGGCAGAGCTGGGTGTCGGCTTGGGAACGGGGAGGACAAAACGGCCACACGGGGAAAAAGGGTTTTGCATCTAAGGGCCGGAGATCATGAAAGGAAAGCAGGGAGGTGTCGCGCTGGGAACAGGATGAAGGCCTGGGGCAGAGCAGCGCCGAAGAGGGGTTTATGACTCAAGGCAGGTGCAAGCAGGGGGTGGTCAGCGTGCAGGCTTGGTGAAGGCGAAGGGCTATGTCAGGGGCCAGCGGCATGCAAAAGGGTTCGGTCTGATCGGGGCATCTTAAAATGGCGGGCGCGCACGACAAAAGTGTGGCATCAGGGGAAGAGGCAAGATGGCGCAGATAATGTTCACCAAAACGTACTAATTTTCAACAAGCAGTGGAAGACTCACTCTTAAAAATATACATCCAGTAATATACTGACAGTTATGGACAATTGTGGACTATAGATTACAGCCGCTCCGTCAATTCTGGAATGTTAAACCCCAAGAGCCATCACATAAAAAAAGTGTAAATCTGCATATGACAGCGATGAGCATGAAGTGGTTTTATCCTTTGAATCTTAAATGTGTCTTGATCACGTGCACTTAATCTTTCTTACCCTCCACAACATATTCACACCACAACACTAAATAAACTAGGATAACAACAAAAAGTAGCTACCGGCATAATAAAAACAAACTGTGAAAGAAACATGTCCAGGACCTTCACTCTACCACTGCACTCAAAATAGCCCCTCAGAAATCACCTGTGCTCTATATCAAAACACAACTATGAAAGCACTTCTCTCCACTCATCAGACAGAAATTGCTAATTATATGTGCATGCTTTGCAAAAAAGGCAAACGTGTGTACCCACTTATCACGAAATGCACCATAGAAAGTGTCTACAATACTGCACATGGCACAGGTGAAGCGTGGATATACTCTGGACGTCATTACGAAAGTGGGTAATAGCATAGATTTGGACAATTCATGCTAGGTTGCTAGGGCAAAGGCATTGCATGGACAGTAGAGATACCAGAAGATGAACACTGTAGGATAGGGTGCTGCATGAAAGGGGTGCTTCAAGAAAGATAAGTCGTAGGATACTAGGAAGGTCAGAACATGCTCCAGCGATTACAGCAAGTATTTATTGATGCACTAGCAGGTAATAGGATGGTCCACTTTTCATTATCACTTTGCAGGATGCTTAAACTGTGTGTAGACACTTAGCATGCTTGGAGACTTTTTGGGCGCAGATCAAGACACTTTGCCCACAAGACCACTTTCAGAATATGTTTATTGGATTGCAAGGGGGGTGATTTGGAGTCATGGAGCTAATTTTTGTGGTTTAATTCCAAAATTTCAAAACCTCTTACCCCAAATCAATATTTTATTAAGATATATCTTGGTTGCCTATTGAGGCTATGGATTGTGAGTACTATTTAATACTGTATTTGTGTTCTTAGCTCTTTACCACCAACTGGATGAAGAATTGATTGCTTTAGAATTTTTAGAGAGACCAGTTTACATTAAGAATAACTCCATCATCAAAATAGAATGAAATACTCTTAAGGCTTGAAACACCAGTGGTACACAGCATCCACAACTGTCAGTGCTTAGTAACAACCTACTGCCACAGGACCCCAAAAAATATATTTCAATCTACTTCTGCCTTTTCCCATTATATGAAAATATTTTGACTCCGTGACTCCATTCACTAGGGTTGGAAGATACCACCACCAGGCTTAAAATCTGATCCTGGTTTTACCGCTTTAGCTAAAATTCCTGAAAACAATGAATTATTTTATTTTTAGAGTTTTCTATAGCGCGGACAAGACCCAGAGAAGTGTTTCAGAGCGCTTTACAATGAGGGCACAGTACGAATAAAACAATCAACAAAAAGTATAGCATACATAATATCAACATATTTGACAAAGTTCGGAGGGTCGCAGGCATGAGAGTATTTCTGAGCAACGGATCAAGAGCAGCGAAGGTATCTTTCGAGGGATAGAAGAGGCAAGTTTAGGGTGTAGACCTGGAATGGTCAATGTGAATTTGCACATAATGAATGATTTTCCTTTTTTTTTTTATAATCTTTTTATTGTAAAAACATGCTCCTGTTAATCACAGAGTGTTCAGCAGCAATAAGGCATTGATACATAAAATACATCACTGTTTACATTACATGGCAACATAACGGCCAGCATGAAAAGATCTAACCCCCTGTACTCCTCCCCACCCTGACCATGGATCTCTGGGCTCTATACCGGTGAAATTGCTTTGAATTGATATCTCTGCGCACTGAAGTACCACCCCCCACCCATACCTGTTCTACACCCCCCCTGATTTTGCTTCTTTTTTGAACAGAGGCGTAGAAGAGATTTTCCTGATGTAGGGAGGAAGCGAATTCCATTTTCTTGGTGCTGCTCCAGAGAATGCTCTGTCAGAGGTTTTTTATTGCTGAAGCGTGAGGGTTTCAGGAGTAGATTATCAGCACTCCTTGAGTGTCTGACTCCTCCAGATAAGGTACGTTTTTGGGATAGGTACTGGGGAGTATTGTGGTGAAGCGCTTTGTGAGTGATGCATGCCATTTTTCGGTGTATTCGAGCTTCATAAGGAAGCCAGTTGAGCGCTTGTGGTCAAATATCCTAGCTCCTGTTAGGAGTCTTGCTGCGGTGTTGAGACAGGCTTTTAAAGGGAGGGTTGAGATTTTGGGAAGCCCCGCGATGGTGGTGCATCCGTACTCCAGCCCTAAGATGACTAAGGACTGAACTGCAGTTTTGAGGTCCGGGTTCTCGATGAAGGGTTTCATTTTCCTGAGATAGCTGAGGTGAAAGCGTGTGTTTTTAGCTAATGGGTTGATTTTTGTCTGCATGTTAAGGTTCTTATCTAGTGTAATTACAAGTGATTTGGTGGACTCCACCAGAGTTAGCATGCAGTTAAGTGCAGTGATTAACTTAGACCATTCCTTTGTCTCCTTGGAATAATTAGGGGAGGAGATTAGAAGAAATTCTGTTTTTTGCGAGTTTAGCTTGAGGAAGTTGATTGTTAGCCAGTGGATGGTCTTTTCGAGTGCCAGGTTCATCGTCATTATGTCTTCAATGGAGGAGATCCTGATGTAGAGTTGAGTGTTGTCTGCGTACATGTGGTAGGCTATGTTTGCCTGCTGTAATAGTTTGGTTAATGGTTCGACATATAGGTTGAATGGGGTGGGGGATAGGGTAGAGCCTTGTGGTACACCCAGAGGGTTCGGTGAGGAGGGAGAAAGATTTTTGTTCACCATGAAAGATTGCGTTCTGTTTTCCAGAAAGGATTCGAACCATTGAAGGACTGAGCCAGATAAACCCATCCTATTTTCCAGTCTTTTTAGAATTTTGTTGTGATCAAAGGCTGAGGAGAGGTCAAGCAGGACTAGTAGCAAGGTTTTGTTGCGGCCAAGAGCAAGGAAGACGTTGTTCACTATATACAGAATGGCTGTTTCTGTGCTATGGCCGGTCTGAAACCCGATTGGTGGTTGTTCAGAAGGTTGAAGTCTATGATGTGTTGGTTCAGTTGTTGGTGAACATATTTTTCCAGGTCCTTGGCTAGCATGGGAATGTTGGTCATGGGTCGGAAATTGTTGCGGTCAGAGGAGTTTGCTATTGGTTCCTTTAGTATAGGGGTGACCTGGCCTGTTTTTAGGCATTTCGGTATGTGACCATGCGCTTGCGAGGCGTTGATGATTTTGGTCCAGAGAGGGCAGATGAATTGGTAGATGTGGGGAAGGCAATTTGAGGGGACTGGGTCATTGAAGTGGTTGTTGAGTTTGGTAGTTGCTAATGTTTTGGTGATGCATTAAGATCTTAAAGTTTGAAAGTGGACCAGTAAGAGTTTTTTTTTGGCAAAAGTAACTCTGGTTACCAAGGGATTTCAGCTTGAGAGTTCCTTAGGGTAGCTGAGTTCGCTGATGCCGTGTTAACCCCTTAACTGCTGGGCCTCCCCCCCCCCCCCCCCCCAGTACTGAGCCCTTTTTTGGATATTTGTAGTAGTACGCGATTAGGCCTCTGTAACTTTTTGACCACATAAGGTATCCATACCAAATTTGCGTCCTTTTCTTCCAACATCATGGGTATTCTAAAGGTACCCAGGGTTTGTGGATTCCCTTGGAGTGGTCCCAGAAATTAAGCAAACTACAGTAAACATTTTTATTATTTTTCAGAAATATGGGGAAAACGGGTTGCAAATGAAAGCCTCTGGGTTTTTTCCTGCAAATGTTATCAAAAAAGGGTTTGTGGGGCTGAAATCACCATTTTCTCACCTTTTAGGGAATTACATTCTTTTGTCAGAGAACCAACATTTTTCACAGAGTTTTGGCATTTTTCCGGGACATAGCCTATTTTTGCTATTTTTAGTGCTTTCAACCTCCTTCCAGCTAATGGTAGAAATGAGTTTGAAAGCAATAATGGATCCTGTAAAGCTATACATTTTCGAAAAGTAGACAAAATTCTGAATTCAGAAAGGGGTCATTTGTCTAAATCCATGAAAGTTTCTTTATAGAAACTAACAGTTATATTCTGGAATAATTGAAAATTAGTTGAAAAAAACAGCCTTTTGTCTCAACGTTTTCACCTGTAACTTCTTGTAATTTTGACAGCTCTTTGAAAGCAATATACCGTTACATCCATTGGACCTTCCTGGTTGTGGGGATATATAGGACTTGTAGTTTCACCAAGAACCCAGAGCCAAAAACTGAGCAGCAACTTGCAATGGTATTTTATTATTTACCGGGTATAGAGCACTTATTCTTGGAAAATGTATACATGGAAAAATCGGTATGAAAGACACCTATGTATTTCTGAATTGGGTACAAATTATAGAGTTTAGAAACAGTATATATTTGCACACTTTCAAAATTGGGAATACTCATACTAGCATGAGAATTAGTGGTCATTTTTCAAAATGATTTTTTTTTACACAATGTCTTTCATTGGGAAGGGAGAAATGCAGGAAAATTCAATAGATAATAACAGGTGATTTACAAATCTGAATCTTCAGGCTGTGGCAGAGCCTGAGGCCCGCTTGAGGTCTGCTGCAGCGGGAAATATTCTGAGAGCTGTGCCCTGAAGCTTTTATTAATTACGCCGCTCGGCGATATTTTTAACAAAAATCTTTTAAAACGGCATTTCTGTGTTCTGATGCACTAACCCCATTTTTGTTGTGCAGGATCCCGGCGCTCCCATACTCCTTCACGGTCTTCCCTCGTCGATCCTCACCGGCCCCGGTGCCGAGAGAGTAGAGGGCGGCCGCCATCTTGGGAAGGGGAGTCCCACGAGCCTGGCCGGAGTTAGCGGTCCAGTGCTCGGGTGGGACAGGATACAAAAGGGCCAGTTGGGTAGGGGTTCGCTGCGATCTTCAGGCTGTGGCAGAGCCTGAGGCCCGCTTGAGGTCTGCTGCAGGGGGAAATATTCTGAGAGCTGTGCCCTGAAGCTTTTATTAATTACGCCGCTCGGCGATATTTTTAACAAAAATCTTTTAAAACTGCATTTCTGTGTTCTGATGCACTAACCCCATTTTTGTTGTGCAGGATCCCGGCGCTCCCATACTCCTTCACGGTCTTCCCTCGTCGATCCTCACCGGCCCCGGTGCCGAGAGAGTAGAGGGCGGCCGCCATCTTGGGAAGGGGAGTCCCACAAGCCTGGCCGGAGTTAGCGGTCCAGTGCTCGGGTGGGACAGGATACAAAAGGCAATGTGCTTCCGGGAGCGCAGCGGGCGCGACGGAGGCGCGCCGAAGGCGCGCCAAAGGAAAGCCTGTCTGTGCCCGTCCGTGACCGCATGGGACCCGGGGCTTGTCATCATGCCCGATTTGTCCTGGAATACTCACCCAGCCATTTACTATCCTTATCCAAGAGCTACCCCGTAGACCCAGCAACCGCCTCCCATATTTTGGCCCTAGGCATTACCCGACTCCCACCCCCACTGGAGGCGATCAACCCCTTGTCCACACCCCCCAGCAGCCCCCCGTACCCGGGCACTTCCATCGCCTTATTAAATACTAGGTCAGCAGTCGCGCATCAGCAGGAGATCTTCAACCTCCTTGACAGCGACAGCCCCGACATACTGTGTTTAACCGAGACATGGTACCGCCCTGACTCCCAACCCAGTGTCTTGGCGGCCCTTCCTTCTTCTTATTCCATTCTTCGGGCTGACCGACCTGATGGCAAAACTGGTGGTGGGGTTGCCTTAATCTTCCGTGATAACCTCCGGTTTCAAATACTGGCATCCCCCTCTTTGCCTGCAGCGGACTGCTTGGTCGTGCGCTCTGTCTTATCCAAATCCCCCGTAACCTGTGTGTTGGTTTACCAACCCTCTTCCCAGTTTATCCTTGCTTTTCAGGAGCTGCTGGCCCCTTTAGTGGTTAACAACGCTACTGTACTTGTGCTTGGCGATTTTAACTTCTGGCCTAGTGATCCCGCAGAAGACCTCACCTCCAAGGATTTTACCTCACTGTTATCAAGTTTAAATTTTATTCAACACGTCCGTGCCCCTAAACACACCCGGGGCCACATCTTAGACCAAATATGGACCCTTAACCTACCCGCCACCAACCTGTCCTTTACTCCTTGCGTATGGTCCGACCATCACTTACTGTCCTTCTCCTTGGACCTTCGCTTGCGAAATGCCCCCCTTAGTTCTAAAACCCTTTGGGCTAGGAGCTGGAATCGTGTTGATATCCCTGCGTTTTGCGAATCCTTAACTGCCACCTGCCCTGACCTCACTGATGTGCCTCCTCAATTTCAGTTGGCCACTTTGGATAGTTGGCTAATCCACCTCCGTGATCAAAAGGCCCCTTTGAAGAAAGTTACCATCAATCACCATCACCACGCTAATAAGTGGTTCACCCCTGCTCTGAAAGCAATGAAATGAACGGTTCGTCAAGCAGAACGGGCTTGGAGGTCGAAATACTGCCCTGTTAGTAAAATTAACTACACCACCTTGCTTTCAGAGTATAAAAAGGCCATCCAAGAGGCCAAGAAAGATTATTTCTCGCAACGCATACTGGCAGCAGAATGCCAGCCTCGTGAAATTTTTGCAACTGTTCACGAGTTAGCTCTATCAGACAGGCCTTCGCCTACGATCATGCCCTCTCAGTTACTGTGTAACTCACTGAACGAGTTCTTTATTGACAAAGTTGCACAAATAAAAGCACACATCCCTCTCCCATCAAACCCTTCATTAGACTGCTCTTCACCACAGAACACCCAGTGCCTTACTCATATCCCGGAGCGAACTAGTGAGTCCCTCTTTCCGCTCCTCAAGCGCGTAAAATCAGGGTCTCCATCTGACACTTGCCCGGCTCGCATTCTGGCTCAGGTGTTCTTGGCCTGTCCTGTTCCCGCCCTCACTGTCTTAAATGACACTTTTTCCAATGGCCTAGTCCCCACTGCATTCAAATCTGCCACCATTATCCCCATTTAAAAAAAGCCCGGGGCTGATCCTTCTTCCTTAGTCAACTTCCGTCCCATATCCTTGCTCCCCTATTTGGGAAAGGTAGCTGAGGCGCATGTTTCTCAGGTGCTGAGCTCCTTTATAGAGGACAGCAATTACCTGGCCCCGTGTCAAGCTGGGTTCCGTCCATGACACTCAACCGAGAAGGTGGTGATCTCGGTCATGGACCAACTTAGGGAGGGACTCGACGCCAACACCCCCAAGATTCTGGTCCTCCTGGACTTATCCGCCGCCTTTGACACTGTGGACCATGACATTCTTCTGTCACGTGTCAGGGCGGCGGGGATAGGGGGACCGGCATTAGCTTGGGTCGAGTCCTTCCTGATGGACCGCACTCAGACAGTCCACCTAGGCACCTTCTCGGCTCCTCTGTGTAATGTCAACTGTGGTGTTCCCCAGGGGTCCGCTCTTTCCCCGTTATTATTTAATCTTTATATCTTTCCACTGGTGTTTGCTTTACAGAACATGGAGGTCACTGTATACAACTATGCAGATGACCTACAACTCATTTTTGATCTATCCACCCCTTCAGGAGTTGGCAGTTTCCAGTCCGTCATGTTATTTATCCGAGACTGGATGAACATCAATCAGTTAAAACTTAATCCGGATAAAACAGAACTAGTGGTGACGGGCGGTGCTGCCAACCCCTGGTCCCCCTCTTTTTGGCCCCTCTCACTTGGGTCCCCTCCTCTCCCTTCCTTCTCAGTTAAAACACTTGGGATCACGCTCAACAATCAACTAACTCTTCATTCACATATCAACTCGGTGGTGTCCTCCTGTTTTTTTACACTACGAGTCATTCGGAAAGTTGCCAGGTTCTTTACCACCTCTGCATTAAAGCTGATCCTAATGGCCATGGTCTTGTCAAAAATCGACTATGGCAATATCATATATAATGGTGCTCCTGCCTATGCCCTGCAACGTCTGCAGTTGGTACAGAATCAGGCGGCCCGCCTGGTTTTTGGTTTATCCAGGTCCCACCATTCGACCCCTTTGCTCAGAAGCCTACACTGGCTGCCTATAAAACAACGGGCCAGGTTTAAGTTGGGGTGTTTGACTTTTCAAGCAAGAGCGGGCACGGCCCCTGCTTTTATCAACTCGGCAATCTCTTCCTATGTTCCCCCCAGGGACCTTCGCTCCTCTAGCCTGGCCTTGTTAACTACGCCTCGCTTTAAAAAGAAACGGTCAGGAGGGCAGAAGTTTGCTGTCCTTGCACCCACCCACTGGAATGACCTCCCTCTATCTTTAAGACTCTCCTCTTCCTATATGGAGTTCCGGAGGTCACTAAAAACGTTCCTATTCCAGCAGGCTTTCGGCTCCTAGCTCTCTCCTTGTACTCACTCAGTGACCTTGTCAGCGCCATGAAACTGATTCAGTGTACGTGCGCTTTATAAGTCTTTTTAAATTCAAATTACCCTAAGTCTCCCGTTAAAAACGGTACCTCACTTGTGTGGGTCGGCTTTGTGCCTGCAACAGGAAACGATTCATAAAGGGGGTGGTGATGGACAGAGTATCTGAATTAAGCGGAACACTCCTACCCAGTCAAAAGATCAGGGCTTGATCCATCACCGTTTTTTTGCTCACTGCACCATCCCAGCTCAGAACCCGGCTATATGCAAATTAGTCTGACCCTGGCCCAGTGCATCATGGGAACAGGGCAGACCAAACTACCAAGCCAATTCTTTGCTGGAAAGGAAACAAGCTTCCGGGGACCGGTTTCTGGCATTACAGCCATCTTCGGCCCGGCTTGCTTGAATCCTGATGGTGCAGTGAGCAAGGGACTCACATCTGAGTATACCCTTCCACACTTGTGGTGGCCAAAACGATTAATAAAGGCAACAGGAAACGGCGCAAAATGCAACGTGATCACACCTCAAATTTGCAGTTAAAAATTGACCCTTTTTTGGCAAAGTGCCTAGCTGTAGTTTTTGCACCCTAGCTCTGCCGGCACCTTGGGAAACCTAGCAAACCTATACATTTTTGAAAACTAGACACCCAGGGGAATTCAGGATGGGGTGCCTCGACTGCCTACCACCAGGTTCTGTCACCCAGAATCCCTTGCAAACCTAAAAAATTGGGGGGGAAAACGAATTTTCCTCACATTTCTGTGGTGGAAAGTTCTGAAATCTACGTGGATCAACAAATTTCCACCCACCCAGCGTTCCCCCAGGTCTCCCGAAAAAAATGGTACCTCACTCGCGTGGGTGGCTCAAGGACCCACAACAGGCAAGGGCCCAAAACCTAATGAGGCTACATCAAAATGACCTATCATAAAGCAACCTGGTTTTGCAAGGTGGTTCCCATGAGTTTTTGGCCCGGGGCTCAGCAGCCATCTAGGGAAACCTACCTAACCCACACATTTCTGGAAACTAGACACCGGGGTAGTCCAGCGAGGTATGGCTTGCGTGGGTCCCTCATCATTCTCCTACCCAGAATCCACTGCAAACATCAAATTTCGCTAATAAATTCACTTTTTTCTCAGATTTCTGTGTGGTAAAGTTGTGGAATCTGTGTGGATCCTGTGTGTCCAAAGCAGAACAGGCTAAACATTAATTTTTAAGAAATTGTAGCGTTCGGGATTGACAAAAAAAAGCACAGAGAATTCTACTGTTTTGGGGTCATCCTAGTCACAGGCCTTTGGCCCACCCACAAAAGTGAGGTATCATTTTACTCGGGAGAACAAGGGGAACGCTGGGTGGTAGGCCATTTGTGCCGGCACGGAGATCCCACGCAAAAAAGTTTGGAAAAGTGATTTTTTTACCTAATTTTAAGGTTTGCAAGGAATTCTGGGTAGGAAAACATTGGGGGACCCACGCATGCCATACCTCCCTGGACTCCCCCGGGTGTCTAGTTTTCAGAACTGTTTGGGTTTGGTAGTTTCCAAAGATGGCCGCCGAGCCCCGGGCCAAAAAACTCAGGTGCCCCCCCCAAAAAATAAGGTAGTTTTGCTAAAGGTAATTTTTAAGTCTCCAACGTACGATTTGGGCATTTCCCTGTTGCAGCCACTATGCCTAGCGACGCAAGTGGGGCACCATTTTTATCGGGAGACCTGGGGGAACGCTGGGTTGGAGGAAATTTGTGTGAGCCCAGTGATGCCACGCTTTCCAACACAAAAATGTGTGAAAAATCTGATTTTTTTTTCCAGCTAAAATTGAGGTTTGCAAGGGATTCTGGGTAAAGGAATGTTGGAGGATCCACGCAAGCCATACCTCCTTGGAAGCCCCCGGATGTCTACTTTTCAAAAATGTGTGGGTTTGGTAGGTTTCCCTAGATGGCCGTCGAGCACGGTGCCAAAAACCCCGCTGACCCCCCTTGCAAAAGCAGGTGGTTTTGAGATAGGCAAATTCGATGTAGCCTCCCTACGTTTGGGGCCCTTGCCTGTCGCGGGTACTTTGGCCTCCCACACAAGTGAGGCACCATTTTTATCGGGAGACCTTGGGGAACACTGGGTGGTAGGAAATGCATGTCTGCCCGACGATGCCACAACTTTCCCACACAAACGTGTGGAAAAAGTTATTTTTTAAAACTAAATATGAGGCTAGCAGGGCATGTTAGGTAAAAAAAAAAAAAGGAGGAGCCACGCAAGTCATTCACCCTTGTACTTCCCCCTTTGTCTACTACTCAAAAATATAAAGGTTTGCCTAGGTGAGGATTGAGGTAGGGCGGAAAGTCCCCTGCTACCTATTTTAACATAACAAAAGACCATTAAACCAACACAAATATAAATCTAACACTAATTTGATAAAGCAAATCCACCACTTACACTGATTGGTTTTAGCACCTCCAGAAACGCTGGCTTCAAAGCACAAATACTTAAAGTATAAAAATATTGAAGCCAAGCCTTCTGAAGGGGAGCCATAAAGCCACGTCACGGCACCAACCACTTTATGGTCCATTCACACGCCATCTACACACCACACACAAGACTTCCATACCGCCAGCCACGGGCCCAAACAACCATATCACTTGCACTCACACAAACATACTGCCGCCATGCAAGGGCCCATCACATTCATATGCCACAAGACATAATGATCTTGACTGTATTTTACCACCTGTCAAGTCTCGACATCCTTCTTCAAAAATGTTCCCGAACGCATGCCCAGTGAACCTATACTAATGGCTTCCATGACAGCCACACAAGGCTCAGAATGACATGTCTTTCATGCACCTTTAGTGCACTCACTATGCTAAATCCAACTCCTTCCAGTTTGTGGATGCAAGTTGGGGGGTGCTCGAGTATGCCGCAAAGCCATTCCTTGAGCTGAGCAAGCATATCTACCTTTCAAACTAAGGCAAACATGCTGGAAATGTTCAAAAGATAACATCATAAAGTATGAACGGAGGAATGTGAAACAAGGGTAGTTCGTGACAACGTAGCATATGTCCAATAAACCGTTATATGCAGTGACTGTAATGCACTTATCATACAGCAAACTGACCATCTACTAAGTTCTCACAGAGGATGAACATGGCAAGCAGCATTGACCCATAAGTGCTGCAGGAAATTCAGTGTGAGTGTGGCAGCAATGGATTTCGATCCATGGGGAAGAAGAAGCCAGAACGTGTATCTATACTACCTTTACTATCTGCCTTCTACCTTTGCAATATCCATCGGAAAGCATACCTACCGGAAGCTGTTCTAACCCGTTTGTGTGTCTGTCCTCCGTGTCCTCACTTACCCTGTCAAATTGTTAAGAAACCCTATACTAATGCCTTCCATCTCTAGCTACTTGAAGCTTGAGTGAACATTTCTGTCACGAGCTATCCATGCTCTCACAATGCTCTATCCAACTCCTTCCAGTTTGTGGATGCAAGTTGGGGGGAGCTCGAGTATGCCGCAAAAGCCATTCCTCGAGCTGAGCAAGCATAGCTACCTTTGAAACTAAGGCAAACATGCTGGAATTTTCAAAAACTTCCTAAAGAGAACATCATAAACTACAACTAACGGTTGAATGGGAAACGCGGGTACTTTATGACAACGTGGCATATGTTCTGTCCACCAGTATGTGCAGCATGGGGACTATAATGCACTTGTCAATTGGCGAACAGAACAACTACAACGTTCTCAAAACCGATAAAGGTGTGGCCCACAGACAGTAGGTATCCATTCACACCAACTGAACGGTTAACCTATTGGCAGCTCCACCTCAGTCAATTTCCCAGTATTTTGCTTTAGTGTGATACAACATAAAGCAAGTAGGAAAACATAAGGCGGGCTTACTTGGGCACTGAGGACAGTAAACATGAGTCTCCTGCCTCTATCCCTGCATCGAGCACACTTTACAACGACAACATGGTCGCTCCTTTTTGCCTGTTGCAGGAATTTTATCGGCAAATTGTCGCTCCTGCATCCTTGCCACTTCCTCCAGAACACATGAAGTGGAGGCTTCTGCTTCTGTAGCAGTAAGACTTTCAATCACAGACAACTGAAAGTCAAGAAAAGACATGAGTCTTCCTGCGGTGGTCTCATGATAAACAACATACGCATTGTATGTTGCCATCTGCATCAGGTGTGTAAACAGTTTCTTATACCAAGTGCGAGTTTTACGACTCGCATTGTATGGCTGAAGAACCTGGTCGTTCTTGTCTCCTCCGCCCATTTACTTTTTGTAATCAAGTATACAGGTGGGCTTGTGGACTTCGGCCATCCGACCCCAAACCGTGACAGGGGAAGTGCTCTCAGCATGAATTGTAGTGAGCACATACACGTCACGCCTATCTGAGAACTTGACTGCGAGCAGTTCGTTGGAACGCCACGCAAGGCTCTGGCATTTCTGGAGCTTTTTGCAAACAAGCTCCTGCGGAAATCCCTTGCGGCGACAACAAATTGTACCGCAAGCCACGGTGCCAGCTTTGTAGAGCTCTACTCCTGTATAGAAATTGTCCACATAAAGGTTATAACCTTTGTGAAGAAGTGGCTGGACAAGCTCCCATACGATCTTTCCTGTGACCCCTAGCATGGGAGGGCAACCTACAGGGTTAAGAGTTGTCCTTCCCTGTATACACTCTCAAGCTGTACACATAGCCAGTCGAGCTCTCACACAGCATGTACAGCTTGATGCCATAGCGAGCGTGTTTGCTCGGAATGTCTGCCTAAACTGCAGCCGCCCTTTATCCAAGATCAAGGACTCATCAATGGCTATATTCTTTCCAGGAGTATAAACCTCTGGAAACCGGGCAGACAAATGATCCACGACAGGGCGAATTTTGAACAACCTGTCATGGTCTGGATGGTCCAGGGGCAATGCAGCAGAATTGTAATTGAAATGCAGCATGCGCTGCAAAAGCAAACAAGCATTTACAATGCAATAGGTCTCGCATTAGGAAAGTTTGAGCTATTAGCATTGTAAATGGCGTTGCTTTTATTTATTCTTCTAGTTTTGATATAATTAAAGTAATAGGTGTGTTATAATAATGCGAAGTTTTTTTTGTAACTTGAAATTTTGCAAAGGTAGTGTGGCAATTATTAGTATTTATGAAAAACATAACATTACAATTCCTGTGGAAGAAGTGTTAATTAATTATGTATAGCAATTGTAGAATATTAAATCATATTTGAATGTGCCGCTCGTAGAGGAGTGCTTGCTACTTTGCTTTGCTTTGGGAGCCCTTGCCTGTGACCCGGGGAAGCGCCGGTGTGGAGAGACGCTGTACTGACTGGAAGTGCGGCTGTAAGGGAGTCGGGACTGCGAGGTCCGACAGGCTGTGCGTTCATCACCCAGCACACCTGCAGCCTCTTCCCGGGACTCCTCCCCTTAATCTCCTCTTGACATTAAAACTGTTTCGGGCACGCGTGAGCGGAACGCGTGTGCGGGACCTATCCCGGGACAAAGCCCGGACTAAGGGCGGATCCTCTGAGATCCTCCGAGAGCCGATGAGACCGGACTGGGCCGGTCCCGTTGTGTGCCAGGTACTGTTATCAGTTAGGCTTGCTCCTTGGCTCTGTTGGCCTTTGCGTTAAAAATGTCAACTGTGATTCCTGATCAAGTAGTGTCCGATAAACAGGGTGTACTGGTAAACAGGACCCTTGATGACTATTTTGCCAAACCTTCCCTTGATGTCTCCAGAGAATCTGTCTTGGCGGAAAGACGCGCGGATCGTCGCCGCTCAATTGAAAGCATAAAGTCTAGGTCTGTGTCATTGACCTCGTTCCCTGCATCCTGCTCCATTGATATCGACAATGAAGCAATAGTTAAAGAACCAAGCAATGATTTAGCCAGTGAACATTTGGACACGAGTGTGGTAGTGCTTATGTCACAAACGGCGCCAAGAACGGAACCGAATGGCCTAGTATTAGCTTTTCAAAGTAGTAGTGAACGTACGGCGGGGGAAAATGTTTTGCCTATTGTGAAACAGCTGTGTAATAGGGTGAAAAAAACCATACCCCAGCAAAAAATTTATGGTCCACCGCCTACTAAGAAAAGGCGGAAAAGGGGGGATCCTATTCAATCGAAACTGAGCTGTTCCGAATTTGGGAAAAAGGTTACTAATAGTTCTATTAAGAAACCCATTATCCTTCAAGCTGACATAGAGGGGTCTCTTGCTACACCTTCTCCCCAAACAAATCTGTTAGTAAATTTTGAGGGAAACGAGGATAATATGGATGTTAATGTGTTCCCTGATGTGTCTACTGAGGCTGAGGAACATGTTATATTACTAAACATAGAGAGTTTAGTTAAATCTTATTCTGCATCCATCCTGGAGAGGCTGATGGAAGTAGAGTGTAGGCTATGCAAAATTGAGCATGCATTGGGTGGTAAAGATGTTACTCATACAGAGATACCAAATAAGGCACCAAATAAGGTATCTAGCTTATTAACCAATAATGTATCATCTAACTTACCAGCACCAGCCCAACCACCCCTAACAATTCCTACTGTTATCCCTACCCCTCTGCCATCAACCTCTAGCTCTATGGGTATTACATCTATAGTACCTACAGTATCCACAGTATCTGCTCAATCTAACTCACCCAAATTACCCCCCTTAACGAACCAAAAAAAGCATGATCAACCCTTAAACAACACTGTAAATAAAACCACCGAGAATATCCCTAGTAAACTTCCTAAGAATCCAACTAGGGAGATGGGGGAAACCAGATATACGGGGGGGGAAGCCAGAAAGACACCGCTGACCGAACTTCCGCCAGAAGCAGTACCCTATGTGGTTGTTTTAACAGGAGTACCTGTCCTGGGACAAAATAAGAAAGAGGGTTTTACACAACTTAAGAACAAGACAATGCATTGGCTGAGTTCCTACAGGCCAATTACAAATGACATAAACAGTGAGATTGTACATGTTCGTCGGCTACAATGGTTAGGGGGCAGACCGAAAGACATCAATGGTGATGTGGTAGTCGTGAATTTTAGGGATCCATCGGCTGTCCATTTTATTCTAAACTGGCAATCGGGTGGTCCAAAGAACACTATAATCCCTAAACCGCTAACATACTTCTACCCAAGATCGGTGGTATTTTCATCCCAGTACCACCCATCTCAAAACCATTTTCTCCAGTACCAACCATTACAACACATAAATCAAAACCAACCAAGTAATTGTTTCATTACACAGAACAATAGTAGTAGTCAATACGCCATGTACCCACTTACACCACAGAATCCATGCAATTCATACTATGCCCCTCCTCCCCTGGCAGCTTCAGATCCTTTGGGATGGAATTATGTATCAGAAAAATCGCGCAATTTTCAGAATAGAAGGATGGACCATCTAAAGCCTTTTACACCACTAGAAACCTTTAACAGGTTTGACATCTTTAGTGGTCTAGATGATTGCGACTGATGGTTGTTGACCAGGGGTGGTGAAGGGCTTGAAACATTGAGTATTGGTGATGGGGGTGTTGTTAACAATTCTGAAGTATTGACTAATTCTGCGTTTTTTCGTGTTGTGGACACTGAAAATTTACTAGCTGTATTGGATAATTCGGTGCCTCTGGGGTTGGATAAGATTGTTCCCCGTGAAGCAAATGTAACACATGATGCGAATATTGTAGAAGAACAGGTACCACTCACAACTACCTTATGTAACAAGAAATTATTTGAGGCTCTACCCTTGGAAATACAACCTGTGGTTCCTAATGGCCATGAATTAATGCTAAGGGCTCCCATTGAGAGGTCCGTTGCCCCAGATTTGCCTGTTAAACTGGTCTGCTGGAACATAGTTGGAGTTGCGAAAAACCTGAGGGATCCAGAGTGGGCACTCTTCATAGAGTCATTTGATCTTTGTTTACTTCAAGAAACATGGTCACTGGAGATGCCGCACAGGGTGGGTTACAAGACATACGGTATAGATGCAATACCATCCAATAGAGGTAGGCCGTCGGGGGGGTCTCCTGCTGTGGGTGAAAATAACCTTAAGGGTGAAGATTGTGAAGATTGATTTGAACTCTGCCGACTTACTAGCTCTAAACATTACATTGGTAAATGGGAAGAACTTAATTCTAGTAAATGTTTATAATAGGCCTCTACCCTTATCAAGAGAATCCCCAACCATTTCAAATTTGGATTGCTTTTTGAGTGGACTAGACCCCAGAGAAGATTTTGTTATCCTGGCAGGAGATTTTAATTGTAATTTTGAGCCAGTTGTGGGGCTTAGCGAAATCTTTGGAGAAGAGGACCAAGCGAATAATATTCCTACGCTTGAAAATGTTAAATCGGTTAAATGTTCAAAACAGGGTCTTCAAATGATTAGCCTATGCTCGGACCACACTCTTAGGGCCTGCAACGGACGGTTACCGTCCGATAGTGCCAGGAAACCAACTTTCACCAGGAATAACTATAAAAACAACCTAGATTTTGTGATCACCTCTATACCTTTCTGGATGTATCTTATTGATCTTGAAGTTGGGGAACGGTTTGAGAGCGACCATTTCCCCCTGATACTGACCTTGGATGCCCTATTGTTTAGTGATATAGCTCAGCAATTTCCAATTGAGGGCAATAGTGTTGATAATTCTGAGATCCATATTAGCAATAATAGAAGATCTCTGAAATGGCCGCTTATACTGGACAATAGCAACATCCTCAGCGAAATATATTTTCTTTTCGCTGAGATTCTCGGACCCCACTTAGCGGCAAAATCTGAGGAGGAATTTAGAGTGTCCTTTATGTCGTTACATCAGAAACTTTTTGCTGACCTAAGATTATTAGTAACTAAAATGCCAAAAAAAAACCAGCAAAAGACCCAGAATCTGTCCCATGGTAAACCATGGTATGACAGATCATGTAGGGAATCAAAGAGGGAAATGCTAATGGCAATAAAAACTAAATCACCAAGAACTGTCAGAAGAGCTAGGAATAAGTACAAGGCAATCCAAAGGGCCTCAAAGTCAATATGGGATGAAGATAAATGGGCTGATTTGTTGCTAGCCGCCAGATCACGCGACAACGTGGCGTTCTGGAGGCTGGTCGCAAATGGTAATCAAGTAGGTAGGGTGGTGAAGGATGTTTTTTTGGATGAGAAAACCTGGGTTGATCACTTCACGAGCTTGTACAAAAAATACGATGATCCTCAAATGGACACGATTGTGGAGACCCACGATTATCGAACAGATCCTTTAATCTTTACCTTAGGGGAAACCGAGCTGGCAATATCCCAAATTAAATCAGGGAAAGCCCCTGGTCTGGACAAGATCCCGGGGGACCTATACAAGCATGACCTAGGAATATGGGCACCCTATATTAACTATCTGTGCAATACATTATCTTGCTCTTTAGAATTTCCAGAAAGCTGGAAGGGAGCGGAAATTGTCTTAATTTTTAAAAAAGGCGATAGGATGGACCCTAGTAACTATCGGCCAATAAGCTTAATGGACATCCTACAGAAAATTTATTCACGGCACATTTTATTACGTGTGTGTGATTGGTTGGATGAAAATAAAATTTTAACCAAATACCAAGCTGGATTCAGATCAAAAGTCAGCACTATAGACCAAATTTTTAGATTTTGCTGCCTCTATTGGAAGTACGTAGAGATCAAAAGGTGCCACTTATATGTTGCCTTTGTTGATTTAAGGGCAGCGTTTGATCTGGTGCCCCGAAATCTCTTATGGAAAACCTTGAGCGCAGCTGGTATGCCAAACAACCTTGTTATTCAGATTAAAGAGCTGCATGAAGGGAATTTTGCTAGAATTAGATGGGGTCCAAATGGTGAGTTAACACAAAAAATACCCATCGAACGTGGAGTTCGTCAGGGCTCCGTCCTGGCTCCCACGCTTTTTTCACTGTTTGTAAATGATATTCCCTCTTTTTTAAAAGGTTGCAAAAATGACTCACCAAAGCTCAATGGCGAAAAGGTAACTTCCTTACTTTTTGCAGACGATACAATTTTGATATCCCAAACAAAAAATGGATTACAGTCCCTACTGGACACTTTTAATGAATATTGCAGTTCTAAGGGGTTGGAGATTAATGGAACGAAAACTAAATGTATGTCTCTAAACCCTATAAAACGGGAGAAAGGTTGTTTAACATTAAATGGAGCAAAGTTGGATTCAGTTCCCCATTTTTCTTATTTAGGGGTGACACTAGACTCCAAGTTCAATTGGAAAGCGCAAATGGACAAAAGTAAATTAATCTTTGCTCAGAATGTTAGACCAATCCTTAAAGAACACAGTCAAAGTACTAGTAAAGCAGTGTCCCCAGTTATGGAACTATTTAAATTCAAGGTTCAGTCATCAGTCCTTTACGGAGCTGAAATATGGGGCCCCGGAGCCAAAGATACCTTTAGAGTATCAGATAACAACTTTATGCGAAGTTTGGTGAGGGTCCCAAGAGGTACTCCACTTGTACCCTTGGAACTGGACCTGAATTTTAAAAGAACAGATCATCAAGTCCTGATTCGACCCCTAATGCTATGGGTTAGACTATGGCACGTCCCCGAACTCCAAGACTATAGAGACGGGTTAAAAGAAATTATTGCGCTTGACCCCCAAAGTGCTACCCCATGGCTAAGGCATGTTAAGACCTGGTTGAGCTGTATAGGATTAAAACATTTCTGGGAGAATCCCGAGCAACTACCAGATAATCCCAAATTAATTTTAAAAAGGGCATTCTGGACCTTTATAGGGAATAGAACTATAAGTAATTCAACTAGTGGGACCATAATCTCAAAATTCTTAAGTTTTAAGGACGAACCCCTTTATGAAATTTTTATGGATGAAATAGAGCCCCCACTTGCCAAAACATTATTTTTAAAATTTAGGTATGGAAACCTTTTAATCAAAACAACCTTGGCACGTTGGGCTAGGAGTCGTGATACATCGTCTCAAACATTGGACGAAATTTGTCCCATGTGTGAACATGAACAGATTGAAAATGAACAGCATATCCTTTTCTTCTGCCCCTCGTATGTGCAGGCAAGGAAGAGATGGATCAAACCAATATGCCTCTTATTAGGCTTGAGGTCATGTTCACAGGCTCTGAGAATCCTAACTACTAATACGTCACAACAGATAATATTTAGTGTTAGTAGATTTTTACTTTCTATTTTTTATCAAAGGAAAAAGATGGGGCATCAATTGTAACTGATCTGAATTGTTGATCCGATGTAGTGGTCCATCCTATAACATATGAACGTACTGTTCCCCTATTATTGTTTTCCAACATGGATTGTACTTTTCTTTTAATGATTGTACTTTTTATCAATGGGTTTACGTATCAGTGTTTTAATGTAGAGATATGTTTTATCTGATGTAATGCAAGTAATGTGTGCACTGTTTTTCTTTTATGGCATATATGCCGAAATAAAGATTTTGAAATGAAATGAATGTGCAATAAATTTTGCAATTTTATAATAGACTAGGAAATGGATAATATTTACTGTTTGTTGTAAATATAAGCCAAAAGCAATGGTAATGCACAAAATTTGTATTTGTAAGTATATGTACAATATATGAATTTTTTCTTGCTGAGTATGTCTTACATTTGTGTAATATAAGCATTTCAATTATGGCTGTAACAATATTATACATTTAAATGAAGTAGGCAAAAATATATATTTTTTTCAACCGGCATTATTGTGCAATGTACAAAGTTACAAGCCATGTTAAAACAGTTTTGGTATTTATTAATCTGTAGTCTTAAGATTTTTTAAAATAATTTGTACATTGTAAATAGATATAATTGTCAGTAACAAATGACTGGTAAGAGATGAATAGCATATAAGGCAATAAACTTTAGTTGGAAACAAAACATGGAACACTTTTAGGATATATATATTTTCAGTTAGTCATGTTTATAATTTGAACAAATTGTAATAGATACAATTATAAAAAATGCAAAGTCAAACATAGTAATGTATAGCAAGACATAAAACATTGTGCAAATATGCTATGAAATGTAAACACGCAAAACAGTATCTGTAAAGGTAATACGTTGTTTTTTTTGTAAACATAGTTGTAGTGCAGTAAAACAATTTTTTTTTGATGTTACAGTTGCTTAATTATTTCGGTAATGCATCCATTGCAAAATAAAACATTCAATGATATTGGTAAATACTGCAATAATGAATTTTCTAAGTCTTCAGTATCAGTTTCAATACTTAAAAAGTCCATTAAAATGGTATTGTTTATATCCATGGATTGGATGTGATTTCTTCCTGCGATTTGCACAGCCATTGTGCTTTTTTCCTGACGTGTTTTTTCTACTCCAAATAATGTGACATTAATGTCTTCATGTGGTGGTTGTTTTTCCTGTAGAGAGATTGTTATATTACTAAGTTTCCTTTATCGTTTTGATTTAGGATAATAGCTGTTAAAAGAATTATTACTTACTTGTATTGTAGTATTTCTAGTTGTGTTCAATATTTTTTCTCCATTGAACATGTGTACAGACAAGTGTGTTAACTGTACATATTGTCCTATGTCCGCTGTCTGATAAGCAATAGATCATGCATTGCAAAATAATGTTGAGAGGGGCTGACAACAGGCGTGGTCTACTATGGAGTTCGTATTCTTAATTGGGCAAATGTGAGCGTGTTTGTGGTAGTCACAAAATAATATGTAAGAAGCAGATGCTGCGCGCAAGCCACAACATACAGAGCGCATCGATAGTAATACAATTGCATTGTTATAGTGCTGTATTATTGAGCGTCTAAAAATAATACTTGTAAAAGGGTATTTAGCAGCACACTATATAATATGCTTAGTAATAATGGCTAATAGGGCAGAGCAAAGTCAGAACAAAAAGACACACATAATAATCCCTTACATATACATAGATCATAGCATTATTGTTTTTATTTGCACACTGTGGTGTTTCTATATGTTAAGTAAAGTGAAGACAGGTACCGTTTTGTAGTGCTGTACCATGCAGCGTTTAAAAAAATAATACTCGAAAAAGCGCATTTAGTAGCATGTTATAAAGTATGCTCAGTAATAGTGGCTAATAAGGAAGAGCAACGCTATAATATGAGCGATAGGCCATGCATTGCAAAATAATGTTAAGAGGGGCTTAAAGCAGGCGTGCGCTACTACGGAGTTTGTATTTTTTATTGGGCAAATGTGAGCGCGTTTGTAACCGTCACGGAATAATACATAGAAGCAGGTGCTGCGCGCAAGCCACAACGTACAGAGCGCATTGATATTAACACAATATCATTGTTACACAAACGCAGTATTTTAATATTAAATTTAAATGAACTTGCTAAAATAATTATTTTATATGACTGCTGATTTTTAGTATATTATATTACTTTTTAAACTTAATAATAAATAACGTAAAAAGTACTATTATTAATTGTAACATCAAAAGAAATAGTGCGCTGAAAGTGAAAGTGATAGCTTTTAGTTATGTAAGCGTATGCATTGCGCATGCGCCTTGTGCGTTGGACATCGGCGTGGGATAGAGCACGTAGCAGAGAATCATGTTTAGGTAAGCTTTTTGTTATGCTTGCATGTTGCTAACTACTAAAGAAACAGAAATAAAAGACATGTTTATAAAAGTTTAATGGCTCATGAGTTAAGCACGTATTCTGTATATATTGTGTGTTATGTTATACATGTAAAGCTCGTATGTGCGCATGCGCTTTGTGCGTTGGACATTGTCGTGGGATAGAGCACGTAGCAGAGAATCATGTTTAGGTAAGCTTTTTGATATGCTTGCATGTTGCTAACTACTAAAGAAACAGAAATAAAAGACATGTTTATAAAAGTTTAATGGCTGGTGAGTTAAGCACGTATTCTGTATATATTGTGTGTTATATTAACATGTAAAGCTCGTATTGTACGCTATATATAAAGTGTGTGTGATACTATATGTGTTGTATGCGTAATATACTGTGTAGTTTCGCATTTGAAATGCTGTATGTGTGAAATGTACTGTAACCTTGAAAAGAAGGTGCTAATAGTAGAATAGTGTGAGTATTTAAACGTATTTTGTTCTCTGTTGTTATTGCAGATTGTACGACCGTTACTTAAAATGGCGCCTTTAAAACAAAACGCGTTCTTTTTTTGATGTTACGTACTTGTAACACACGAAAGTAAATTTACATTGACAGGTATAATAAGTTCGTCTTTCTTGTAAACTTTTACTTGAAACGCCGCTTTTAAATAATTAGTGTGTATTAACACACTTGACGTTTGCTAAGAAATAATTAGGCGTGTTAAGTAAAACACGTTGTTGTAATACTAAATGTAAATATATTGTGTGATGTTAAATGCCGCGCACAAGCAAGGATATTGGTAAAGTGTAAATAAGCGTTAAGCAAGGATATTGATTAAGTGTAAATAAACGGAAAATAGACATTGCACACAGAGCTGATACAGTAAATATAAAGCATTTTGAATAAAAGGCAGCCTTTGCATAAAATGTTAGCGTATTTAAATTTGCTATGCAATGAAACTGTTTTGTTTGAAATCGCAAATAATATTATGCGTGCTGTCTAAAATACTGATGTCATATACAATATTCGTGCATGTAGCTTTGTATGTAATAATGTATTATTGTGATGCAATAATGTAAACGTATTTGCGCACTCATTTATATGTGCGCATGTTAGCGTGTATAAAGTACGAAATAGAAGGAGATAGGCGGGTTGGAGGCGGGCGTCTAGAATATAGTAATTGAAAGAAGAGAGCGCGTAGAATAAATGCCGTAAATAGTGCGCAAATTCATAGCAGACAGGAGGCGGTAGTAGTAAGAGGGAGGGGGGGATGGATAAAAATCAGTAGGAGCGAAGACACAAGCGCAAGAAAAGCTGCACATAACGCTATGTAAGTTAGTGCGCAAATTTATAGCAGACAGGAGGCGGTAGTAGTAAGAGGGAGGGGGAGATGGATAAAAATCAGTAGGAGCGAAGACACGAGCGCAAGAAAAGCTGCACATAACGCTATGTAAGTAAATATAGATAGAACAGCGTTAGGCGTTTACTGTTGTACCTTTACTGTTTATGCGAGCAAATGCGAACGTGTTTGTTGAAATAATAACTGTTATGTAAGAGTATATAATTGCATATAATTGTAAGCGCACGTTACTTTGCGTTTTAATAATATATTTTGTAATGTAATAATATAAACGTATTTTCTAATTAAATGAATGTGTTTAGCTTAACGTGTAGAAATTTTAAGGCTAGGTGGAATGAAAGGCAGGCTTGTTATGTTATAATATAGACTGTATGAAAATAAACGAGTAAAATAAAAGCATTGAGCAGTATAAAGATAAGAGAAGGGGGGGGGGGGTCGGGAAGTTAGGTGATAATAGCTAAAGGCGAATGGGATAGCGCCAAACAATGTAGTGATGCTTTGTAAGTGAATATTAAGCGGAAAGAGGGCAACAGCAGTAAATAAGATAACATGCGAAATGAAGGTTGGCTTTTGCATAAAATGTTAGCACGCATTTAAAATCGAAATGCTATGAAAGTGTTTAGCTGGAAACTATGATTAATATTATGTGTGCTGTGTAAAAAACTGATGTGGTATACAATTATAGGTTTATGTTGCTTTAAGAAAGGGCAACAGCAATAAATAAGATAACATACTAAATAAAGGGCAGCCTTTGCATAATAATGCTAGCACGCATTTAAATATGAGATGCTATGAAAGTGTTTTGCCGAATATTACTATTAATATTATGCAGGCTGTATAAAAGAGTGATGTGGTATACAATTGTAAGTGTATGTTGCTTTGTATGTAATAATGTATTTTTGTGATGCAATAATTTAAATGTATTTGCGCAGTTATTTAAATGTGTGCATTTTGCCGCGTATAAAGTACGAAGTACAAGAAAAGAACGATGAGGGAGGAGTACGCCTGTAAAATTGTAGTTGGAAGGAGAAAGCGAATAGTATAAATGCAGTAAATAGCGCAAAAATTTAGAGCGGGCAGGAGGCGGTAGCATAAGGAAGGGACGGGAAGGGGGGGGGGGTAATACCAGGTAGAAGCAAATACTGAACCGTAAGAAAACATGTAAATAATGATATGTAAGTAAGGCAGAGAAGCAGAGAAGAAAAAGCAGGAAAAGTTGTATATAATCCTGTGCTTGTAAATATGGGCAGGACAGCGTTAGGCTCAGATATGCGCAGTTGGCATATAGAAATGCGACGTGAAGTAAAGAAAGATGCGTGTTTGTTATGTTGGAATATGGACCGTCTGAAAGACAAGGAGTGAAAAAAACAGTGTATTATGGGAAGGGGAGAACGACTAAGTGATAGTAACTGTAGGTAGAGAGCAAAGCGCAAGATAAGGGAGAGATAATAGTATGTAAGTAAATACGAACAGTGGACAGGAGAGAGGCCTTTGTTATTGTAGATGCAGTGTTTATTAAGGCGAATGCTATTAAGGACATTGGGGAGTTTAAAGTAAGAACAAAAAAGGCATTGCGCACATAGCTAATTTATTAATTAAGTAAGCACGCTCCAATTGAACAATTAGAAAGTATTTGCACAGTTATTTAGATGTGTGCAGCTTGGCGTGTAGAAAGCACTCAATGAAAGTAGAGAGGGGCTTGTGTTTGTGAGGTACTATAAACGTGTAATTTAAATTAGTAAAAGAAGGGCAATGAGCAGTAGGAGGGGGAAGGGGGAGGGACGGTTAAGCGATAGTACGTGAAAGCGGAGGCAGCAGAAAGAAAGCAGTAAATATTGCTTTATAAGTAAATATGTGGCAATTAAATGGAGTAACCGAGTGGGGGATAGAGCTACATAGTGGTAGGTAAAAGGCGAGAGTGAGTGGCATAAAGTCTGTAAACGCGTGAATTTAAAGTGATAAAAGGGCGATAGCAGAAAGGAGAGGACTCACGTGACAATAGCTGGAAACGGAGAGGGAAGCGTAGTGAAAGTTGTAGATAATGCTGTGCTTGTAAATATGGATAAGCGTTAGGCTTAAATATGCGCAGTTGGCGTATGAAGTTTAAAGTAAGCATAAAAAAGCATTGTGCACAGTGGTAATTTAATAATTAAGGAAGCGCACTTTAATAGAAGAATTAGGAAGTATTTGCACAGATATTTTGATGTGCGCAGCTTGGCGCGTAGAAAGTACGAGCTGGTAGTAGAGATGTGCCTGTTTGTTGTGAGGTATTATATACGTGTAATTAAAACTAGTAAGGAAAGCAGTAAGCAGTAAGAGGGTGGGGGGGTGGGGGTGGGGGGGGGGTCGGTTGGGCGATGGCAGCTGAAAGCAAGAGCGAAGCGGAAGATAAAAATAAATATTGCCATTAAAAGGAAATTTGTAGCGATTAGGTGCGGTAGCTGGGGAAGAGAGGGGGGGGGAAGGGGGAAGAGAGCTAGGCGATAGCATGTTAATGAAAAGAGCGAGCGACAGTAAATGTGGAAATGCGTGTATTTGAAGCGGGGAGGGGGCGGCAGCGGAAAGGCGAGGGTGTCGCGCATATAGCTAATTTATTAATGAAGTAAGCACGCTCCAATCGAACAATTAGAAAGTATTTGCACAGTTATTTAGATGTGTGCAGCTTGGCAAGTCGAAAATACTCAATGAAAGTACAGAGGGGCTTGTGTTTGTGAGGTACTATAAACGTGTAATTTAAATTAGTAAAAGAAGGGCAATGAGCAGTAGGAGGGGGGAGGTGGAGGCAGTGTTAAGCGATAGTACGTAAAAGCGGGGGCAGCGGAAAGAAAGCAGTAAATATTGCTTCATAACTAAATATGTAGCAATTAAATGGAGTAATTGAGTGGGGGATAGAGCTAGATAGTGATAGGTAAAAGGCGAGAGCAAGTGGCATAAAGTCTGTAAACGCGTGAATTTAAAGTGGTGAGAGGGCGGAAGCCGAAAGGAGAGGACTTAAATAATAATAGCTAAAAACGGAGAAGGAAAAGTAGTAAAGCTGTAGATAATGCTGTGCTTGTAAATATGGATAGGATAGCGTTAGGCTTAAATATGCGCAGTTGGCGTATGAAGTTTAAAATAAGCATAAAAAAACCATCGCGCACAGAGCTAATTTATTAATTAAGGAAGCGCGCTTTAATAGAACAATTAGGAAGTATTTGCACCGATATTTTGATGTGCGCAGCTTGGCGCATAAAAAATACGAGCTGGGAGTAGAGATGGGCATGTTTGTTGTGAGGCATTATATACGTGTAATTAAAACTAGTAAGAAAAGCAGTAGGCAGTAAGAGGGGGGGGTCTGTTGGGCGATGGCAGCTGAAAGCAGGAGCGAAGCGGAAGGAAAAAAATAAATATTGCTATGAAAAGGAAATTTGTAGCGATTAGGTGCGGTAGCTGGGGGAGGAGGGAGGGTACAGACGGGAGAGAGCTAGGCGATAGCATGTTAAAGGAAAGAGCGAGTTAGTTGGAAGCAGAGAAGGAAAAGCAAGAAAAGTTGTATATAATCATGTGCTTGTAAATATGGGCAGGACAGCGTTAGTCTTAGATATGCGCAGTTGGCATATAGAAATGCGAGGTGAAGTAAAGAGAGATGCGTGTTTGTTATGTTGAAATATGGAGCATGTAAAAGAAAAGAAGTGTAAGAAACACACTGCACAACTGGGAGGGGAGGGGGACGGAGTGATGGGCACTGTAGTCATAGAGCGAAGGGCAAGAAAAGAAGGAGATAATCGTATGCAAGTAATTTTAACAGCGGATAGGAGAAAGGGCTCTTTTATTGAAGATATAGTATCTATTTGTGTAAATAGAAGCAAGAGCATCGGGGAGTTTAAAAAAAGCATAAAAAAGCATCGCGCACAGAGCTAATTTATTTATTAAGGAAGCGCGGCAACTGAAAAATATTGTTTTTTAGAAGCAGTGCAATAAGTAACAGTTGGTGTATATATATAATTTACAAAGCCAAAACATTACTATTTATGGTACAAAGTTTATCACGATTGTTTGCTAGTACTTACGTTGTTGCTGTGAAACTTATTTCTTGAGCAGTATTTGTCCGCTGTTCGCTTCGGAAAAGGTAACTCGGGCAGCAGACGCTATAGAGAAATGCAGGAAATAATTATTTTTTTGAAACCCATTGCAAACTGCAAATAATATACGTTTGAAAAATATATAAGTAAACTTACCTATTGAAATATAAGCAGCGTAAATCGAACGTCCAACGATACTGCAGAAGGAGCCCAAAACAACCGCACTCAACGAGGCAAAAGCTTGTTGTGAAAGAGGTCAAGTAACATGTGCTTTGCATGAGAACAAGGTTTCTGTTTAAGTACCTTTGTTTACCATGAGATAGGAAAGTTTGGTGTAATAAAATGCCACGGGCGCAGAGGAACGAAATGCATTGTGTTAGTGTGAAAATGGCCACAAGTGTTAAAAGAACTTGTCTGGTAAGCGTCAATGTGAAGGAAAGGTTAAAGGTGGCCTATAAAATGTAAGGAGTTTCGTTTCTTTAAAATCTACCCAGTTACTGGGAAATGTAGGCACATTTCTTGAAAATCGAAACAAAGAGTCTTTTTTTGATGTTTACGACATGTCCCTTTAGAATAATCTTATTTTAGTGTTTAAAAGCATACCAATTTCACTTTGTAATCCTAAATGACATGCACCAAAAGTATTGCGTGAAAACGACTTGTAGTTAAACCTTAATGAGAGAAACGTTGAAGGTGAGCTCCTAAATAAAGTATTTTCCTTTTTTACAATGTACGTAATTACTGCGAAATGTAGACACGTTTAGGAGAAATAAAACGTAACGTTTGTAATTGTAAGAACATGCACTTAATATATTTAACGTGTCATATTTAGAAGAAGATATATTTTAGTGGGAAATGTAGACACGTTTACGAAAAATAAAACGTAACGTTTGTAATTGTAAGAACATGCACTTAATATATTTAACGTGTCATATTTAGAAGAAGATATATTTTAGTGGCTGCCTATAGTTGTAGTTGCGGGATGATAGTTTCTACAAAGCAATAATTTGCATGATGCCACATTTTGCTTTGAAATCGAAAACAGCAGACAAGACGGCGGCAAGTTAACTTATCGTTTAGCACCAGTTAGACATCACGCTGTTCTAAGCCTACTGCAAACTTTCCCACTATAGTGGAAATTGCTCCTAAAGCACACCTTTTTAAGATGGCAGCACTATTTTTTTAAAAGAAACCAATCTCTACATTTGCATGGCGCCTACTACATCAAATACACAAACGGCAAAGAAAAGAAAGTAACACCTCTTAGAGAGCTACATCCAAAGTGCTCGATATTTGCATGGCGCCATAACAAAAGATTACCCGACTAGCAAGTGCTAAGGATGCATACGCATTGCTAGTAGAGGCATGACATTATTTAAAGCAGTCACTGTGATGCTCTCAATACGAAATAAAATATGTTAAATGTGCCTTTACTGTAAAAGCCTAGCAGCCTACTTCATAATGATAACCACACGCAGTGCACGCAAATGGGGATAACATTATTTAAATGAGTGGCTCCAATTAAGTATAAGAAAAGATTATCCGACTAGCAAGTGCGAAATAAAAAACGTTAAATGTGCCTTTACTGTAAAAGCCTACCAGCGTACTTCATAATGATAACACACACTGCACGCAAAAAGGATAACATTATTTAAATGAGTTGCGCCAACTGAGTCTAACAAAAGATTACGTTAAATGTGCCTTCACTGTAAAAGCCTACCACCCTACTTCATAAGAATAACACACACGCACTGCACGCAAACGGGAATAACATCATTTAAATGAGTGGCGCCAAAGGAGTATAACAAAAGATTATCCGACTAGCAAGTCCTTAAGACGCAAAGGCATTGCACAGAAAGAGGCATGACATTATTTAAAATAGTCACTGTCATGCTCTCAATACGGAATAAAAAAACGCTAAATGTGCCTTTACTGTAAACGATACCCGCCTACTTCCTAATGAAAACACACACGCAGTGCACGCGAACATGGACAACATTATTTAAATGTAAGCATTGCATTGACAGCTAACGCTGCCGTCACAGCAAGCCTGCTCATTCCAAGCTAGCCTCGGATAATAAATAAATAAACCAGCAGCTTGACCCATTTATTCACTGTGATGCTTCCGATAATTATAAATGTGCCTTTACAAAGAAGTGTTTTAAAAGGAATCCCAGCGTGCATGTTCATTACGAGACAGCTAAAAATAATTACTCATGATGTTCAAAATAATAAATAAATAAACCAGCAGCTTGACCCATTTATTCACTGTGATGCTTCCGATAATTATAAATGTGCCTTTACAAAGAAGTGTTTTAAAAGGAATCCCAGCGTGCATGTTCATTACGAGACAGCTAAAAATAATTACTCATGATGTTCAAAATAATAAATAAATAAACCAGCAGCTTGACCCATTTATTCACTGTGATGCTTCCGATAATTATAAATGTGCCTTTACAAAGAAGTGTTTTAAAAGGAATCCCAGCGTGCATGTTCATTACGAGACAGCTAAAAATAATTACTCATGATGTTCACAGCAAGCCTGTTCATTCCAAGCCAGCCTCGGGAAAAACGAAAGTAATAAAAAAAGCGAAACTGACACTGCCACTGCAGACAATGCTGCGCGCTCCCGCGGTGAAATCCGACACTGGGAAAGCTCGTGACACTTTGGTGTCCACTCTCACAAATACGGGCAACATAAGTTGTCGAGCTGACACATTCATGCTTCGCATGAATGCTAACGTCAGCTCGACCTAAAAACGATCTCTGCTCATGTATGGTGCGAAGATGGGGGTTAACCAAACCGTGCGAGTAGACCAGTAGGATAGCAAGGTTGGTTTATGCACTACCCCCATTTTAAGCGTGAGGCCTAAACATTTCTTCAACTCCTCTACAGAAGTGGGAGTCCACTTGCGCACCCTAGAATGAGGCCCAAGAGTGCCTCCTTGCTCCATCAGAAATTGTTCGGCACGCAAATTTGTTTGCTGCACAATTTTGTCTAGGAAGTCAACCCCAAGAAAGAGATGGAAGTAGTCAATTGGCAAAAAATTTGCTGTATCTACTTTACATCCAGCATCGCCAGTGAAAGGCGGAATTTGGGGCTGAACTAAATTGGGAGGCTGCCAAGACAGCACTCCGTCTGTTCTTGCAGCCGCACGTGCCTGCACTCTGGGTTGATGTAACCGGTTACGGGTGTCCTGCTGCACAGACTGTGCTGGCAAAGGGACAGCACAACTGGCATAGTCTCCTTCAGAATCGCTGGACAATGAGTCACTAACCTATGTAGAAGGCAGATAGATTGTTGGTTTTAAGGTGTAAGTGGGTGTGTGCGACAGTAACCTGTTTAAATCAATAATAAAGAAGTCACCTTACCTTTGCAAAATCAGTACGCTCTGCAAAAAGTCTAAGAAAGAGAGAAAAAAAGACACAGAATTACTTTACCTTGCCACAAACCCATCATCGCAGCCTTTTAGCGCTGGTGGGAGCCAGTGCGACCATCATTTTGGCGCCAAGATGCCTACAGGTGAACGTGTGCTTTACAATTGCACACTGTGCCCACTACCATTCTTGCAAACGTGCCCCTCCTCTCTCCATAGCCCCTCTCTCACATACACTTAATCTGTTACAAAGTGTTTCTACTGTGTGGCTTTACTAATCCACTTAGCTGACTACATAATACAGATCTGCAACACTAAGAAATATCTCTGTAAAAAAAAAAAAAAAAAAAAATATATATATATATATAACAATTCAAAATGTCAGCGCGCTCAATACCTGGTGCAGGCAGCAACGGATAGAAACCTTACCAGATATTGAAATTCGGAAACACAAAAGATGCCGCACTCCAGAGACAGGTTTCATAGTTGCTTTATTTTCACCACCACCTGTCGTGGTGAAAATAAAGCAACGCTGAAACCAATCTCTGGAGTGCAGCATCCTTTGTGTTTCTGAATTTATTTATATATATATATATATATATATATATATATATATATATTGTCACCAAAAATCAAAAGATAAAGCGCGCTCTCAGGACAAAAGAGGAGTATGCCAGTATCCGTAAAGTGCTGTTTATTCACAACGCGTTTCACCAAACAAATGGCTTGATCACGTGAATGAGTGCTTGCAGTTCATAGGTTAAATAACTTGAACAGTGTAGTAAACACAAACATGGGACTACGGCAAGGGTGATTTTCAAAGGTTTGGCATATAATATCACGGACACGCCAAATAAAATGTTAAACAAACCAACACAATGTTTTAGTTGTTATGTCAACAAATAATCACATTTGCAAATAATAAATTAGAAAGAAAATAATTAACTTTGTTGTCCTATTATCCACATTTACTCCCCGTATAATCACACTGTAATGCGATATAATTACCGAAAGTAAACCATGAGATACAAGATCCCATCTTGACCCGAGAAGTCTCGGGACTCCGCCCTGCGAACTCACATATTAGTCACCAATATTAACATGACTGTGACTGAGGACGGGCAAAGTAAAAAGGGGGGAGAGGAGCAAATCATACTACGCTGTAGCATCATAAATAGACAAGTGTCTTGCGTATGTCCTGTATATCAGAATCAACAAAGGAGGAGTGCCACTGTCACCGATGTTGTCCTTGAGTATTGGCAAGTGCCAGAATTCATATGGTAATCCAATAAATCCAATATATCAAAAGTTACCCTCACATGCCGGTCTCCCGTTTAGCAAGCATATCAGTGCCCATGTGAACAGGAAAATGTAGAGAAGGGGAGGAGTCCCGTGAACGTGATATGTGAGTGAAAGGGCCCCTTCTCTAATTCCTGTAAAAGATCAAATAAAAACATGATTATAACCAATGCTACTTGGACTACTCATAGCAAAGTATACATTAAAAAATCAGAACTGACAGTACTGACTATACAAAGAGAAAAGAAAGAACGAACTACATAAGAAGCTGCAAAGGACTAAAGGAGGTAAACAGTTACACCAGAGCCCTGGTGTTGGGAGGAGACATCAACATATATCAATGCATGTTAGTTCTTAAGATGTACCGATAACTCCTCATTCCCCCTGGGGTTTTCGTTTGGAAATCAATAATGAATTTGGACTCCCTTTGGCGTAGTTTGAGAACTCTATTCCGCCCCTAGGATTTTTTGTGATTTGTTCCAGGACGATGAAACTTAAGTCCTTCACATTAGAGAAATGAGTTTCTCTGAAGTGACGAGCCACCGGATATTTGGGATCAAAATTCGTGATGGCTCTCGTATGCTCCAGTATCCTTTTCTTGGCCATGCACATTGTGCTGCCAATATACCATTTGTTGCACGTGCATATAATAGCATATATAACAAATGTGGAGCTACATGTGAGAAAGGGTGTAATTCTTTTGTAAATCCCATTGTGAGTGACCTCCTTGCATGATTTGCTGTTGGCACAGGCCTTGCAGTGTCCGCAAGGGTAGAAACCATCAATGCCCTCTATGTTGGTTGGTGGATATACCGTAATGTCACTGTGAACCAACATATCACGTATGCTTCTACCCCGTCTGTAGGTGATACTAGGTCTAGTGGGTAGATCTGCACCTAATACATTGTCACATTTAAGAACATCCCAATTCTTGGTTATGATTTTCTTTATAGATTGGGCATCTGAACTATATGTGAGAATGAGTCTGGTAGTTTCTCCATTCTTGTCATCCTCCCCTGGTTTATCATTGATGGTTTCAGTTCTGTCTATGGTGTTAGCTCTCGTCCTGGCTTTTTTAAGAACCCATTCAGGGTAGTCTCTCTCTCTGAATCTCTTCATCATGATCACACTTTCCTCCTCAAATCCCTGGGTAGTGTTGCAGTTGCGTTTAGCCCTCAGCAGTTCACCAAACGGAATACTCCATTTCAGATTATCTGGGTGACTGCTGAGGGCATGCAGTATACTGTTTCCTGCAGTGGTCTTGCGAAATAGTGAAGTGTGTACCTTACTATTTTTTATCTCGACTTTGACATCAAGATACTCTATTGCAGTTTTGCTCTTATTGCCACTTAAGACAATATTCCTGTCATTGAGGTTGAGTTTGTCAATAAAGATATCAGCTTCTCCCATAGTGCCCTTCCACACAATAAAAAGGTCATCTATGTACCTCAGCCATACAGATACCTTCTTGAACTCTGATTGTAAATTGATGTCATTGCGTATATCCATTTCCCATTTTCCCAGAAACAAATTCGCAAAGCTGGGCGAAAAACATGACCCCATGGCCGAACCACTCACTTGTCTGAACAATTCTCCGTTAAACATGAAGATATTATTCTGTGAACAGTATTTTATCATATCTAGTATCATACGAGTGTGTTCTCTAAATCTAACATGTCTGCCTTTCAGAAATTCTTTGCAGGCGTTGAGTCCTTGATCGTGGTCTATTATGGTGTACAGACTCTGCACGTCTAACGTTATCAATATCGAGTCTGTATCCCATTCTAGGTTCTCAATCTTTTTCAAAAAATCTTTGGTATCTTTTACGTAACTGGCTAAGTTCATCACAGATTCTCTCAGGAAATAGTCAATGTATTTAGATACCATCTCTGATACACTCCCCCTGGATGACACTATGGGTCTCCCTGGCGGTCTAGTGTTGATCTTGTGTACCTTAGGTAACAAATAAAGTACAGGTAGTACAGGAAAATCTCATTTTAAATATTTGAACTCTTCCCATGTCAAAATACCTCTTTCTTTCCATTCCAAGAGGGAATCACACAAAATGGTAATGCTTTCATGATATCGTATTGTGTCAATCGTCTCATAAAAACGGCTATCAGAAAGTTGTCTGGTCGCTTCATCAATGTACATGTCTCTATCTAAGACCACAATATTGCCCCCCTTATCTGCTGGACGGATAACAATGTTGCCATCCTCCATAAGGGATTTGATGGCTTGTCTCTGTTTGAATGTCATATTCTGATTTTCTTCCTTCCATTGTTTTTTATGTCTTAATTCATTAAGACTCTTGTTGACACACTCGTGAAAAGTGTCTATACTGTCGTGTGGTAAAATCGGCACAAACTGAGATTTAGTTCTAAAGTCAGTGTTTGCTGCCGTGTCAGTACAAATATCTAAATCAGAAAGGAGTTGCGTGGTACTGATGGGTACCAGCTCATCATTCTCATTCATACCTAATTCAATTACAGTATTCAAGGTCTCACTGTCTCTGATGTCAAAATTACATACATTGGATAGATCAGAAACAGTATTGGGGGTGTCTTTGGATTGGCCTTTCAACTTAAACCATTTTTTGAGTTTCAATTTTCGGGTGTATTTAAACAAATCAATGCGACTGTCTGTGTACCTGGATGGGGAAGAGGGGCAAAAGGATAATCCTAGGCATAAAGTCCTTTTTTCCATCATGTTGAGTTCTCTTTTGGATAGGTTAATGATAGTACTATTTACCATTTTGTCATCCATTATTTTCCCTTCTTGGCGCGTCCTCTGTTGGTTCCCATGTCGCCACGTCCCTTGCCTCTTTTGCCACCGTTGTCTGATCCGCGATTTCCTGTTTCTGCGTTTCCCTTTCCGCGTCCTCTTCCTCGTCCCCCTTGTCCCCTGGTTTTGGGTACTGGTGTTTCCCTCGTCGTGAATCGTCCCCTCCTTAGGGTCCGGTACTCGTCTAAAAAAAAACGGAGTAACTCCGCCGGCGTGCACGCCACCTTCCACGGATCGGAGGGATCCAGAAGGAGTAATTTTCCGTTGGATATATATGGATACATATATATTTCACTGAAAAAACCATAGGTTATAGACCATATATAGTTAGGAATTAGCATTTAAAAAACCTTATTTTACTCACACAAAACCATTGAAATTCCATATATAGTTAGTTGCACTAACTATATATCGCGCACCCGCAATCCACTGCTGATGATGTCACATATTACATCATTCATGACATGGTCAGTGACATCACTGATGACATCACTGATGACATCTCAAATGACATCACTGATGACATCATCCATTGACTGTGTGTTTCTGTAAAGTTTAAATATGTTTTACATATTGAAGAATGAGTAGATGTATAAGTGTCTGGATGAAGGATTTAGTAGGTGCGTGACTGACTGTATGAGTGAGTGATTAAATGTGTCTTACTGAGTGCATGGGTTAGTGACTAAACTGTCCTAATTTGTGCATCATTATGTCTGCTGTTCTGTAAACTGCTGCATGTGTTGATCAGTAGCTATATGAGTAACTATATGGGTTATTGATTGATTGTCCAAGTATTTGTATGGGAGACTGAGTGTGTATGTGGCTGGCTGGGAGATGTGTGACTCTGTGCAGATCAATGTGTTCTTGTATCAATGATTGTATAAGAGAGTAAGTATGTGTTAGTATATGTTTGAAAATGTAAGGTACTCTATGTTTAACTGTATAGATTAGAAAATGGAAGTGTGATTGATTCTTTACAGGACTGACTAGGTGTGTGAGTAACTCCATGGATCAGTGGCAGAGTGTGAGTGTCTGTATAGGTGTATGAGTGCATATGATAGTGTTGTAAAGATGAGTGATTGTATGTATGAATGATTGTATGGGTGAATGAGTGAATGTGTGTGTAGACATAGGAATCAGTGAGTGCGTATGTAGTAACTAGTATTGGTGTGTCAATGGTTTAAAAAATTATATTCTGTATTTAACACTGGGTGTAACAGAGGTTATATTAAAGTATGAGGAGATGCATTATATTGTCACATGAATGATACCATCAGTGATGTGGCCATTGATGTCAAATGAGATGTCATCAGTGATGTCATCAGTGATGTCATCAGTGATGTCATCAGTGATGTCATCAGTGATGTCATCAGTGATGTCATTTGAGATGTTATCAGTGATGTCATTTGAGATGTCATCAGTGATGTCATCAGTGATGTCATTTGAGATGTCATCAGTGATGTCATCAGTGATGTCACTGACCATGTCATGAATGATGTAATATGTGACATCATCAGCAGTGGATTGCGGGTGCGCGATATATAGTTAGTGCAACTAACTATATATGGAATTTCAATGGTTTTGTGTGAGTAAAATAAGGTTTTTTAAATGCTAATTCCTAACTATATATGGTCTATAACCTATGGTTTTTTCAGTGAATTTGCAAGGTTTTGTAAATGCTAATTCCTAACTATATATGGTCTATAACCTATGGTTTTTTCAGTGAATTTCATAGGTTTTTTAATAGCAAATCTTTATATTTTTAAAAAAATAATAAATTTTAAAGCGAATTTTATATTGTATAATTATGTCATTTTTTTTTTTTAATTCTTTTCGGTGCGCTCCTGGGGCGCGGACCGGTGAACGCACGGGTAACCGCAATCTTGCGGCGCGCCTCGGGGCGCGTACTGATGAGCGTCCCGATAGCGCTATTGCCGCGAACAAAAACAACATCGTGACGTTTTGCGTAGCCGCCACGCCTTGCGTCATAAGACACGTATCGCGTAGCCGCGAGATGCGTCTTATGGCGCTCCGCGTTAGCGCACCCGGAAGCGCATACGATCGCGCAACGTAAACGCCCCGATGCGCTTATGAAACGCGCCCCGAGTCGCGTAGCGTAAGCGCGTCAAACCATGTGACTTCAAAATAACACTTTTCATTGGTTCAGAACTTTTTTGTTTCCAAATTGTGTGAAACCCACCCATTTCTCTCACTATTGCTTTGTACTTGGAGAGAGCAAGAGCTGTTCTGTGTACTATCTTCATCTCCTACTTTCCTGATCTACAACAATGGCTGCAAGAGAGTCATCCAGCAGTGATTCCGAGGCATTTTTAGAGGAGGACCCTCCTAGGCAGAAGAAAAAAACCCATTTCATCTGGAAATTTTATGACATCCCTGAAGGACAAAAAAAAGTCAACGCTCCCAAAGTAACCTGCAAAATATGTGGTAGTACTTTATCCAGAGGCAATCCTCTGAAAAAATATAGTTTTGGAAATGCCAATTTAATCAGGCATGTCAAAAGAAGACACCCAAACAACTTTGCGAGGGAGAGTGTCAGAGAGCTGGCACGGAAATTACCCACAGATGGCGGCAGCACCTCCACTGGTGGAGCAACACCTTCGGGACCATCCCGTAGAAGAATGGTCCCTAACATACAGCCAGAGTTTGCAGGCATCAAATTTCTGTGCACGGAGTGTGACGAACTGCTCTGCTATGGGGAGCAGAGTGTTGAACTCATTGCCATAAAGAAACAGCAACACCGCTGCCCTGACAGTCCCTAAATTTTCACATTTTTTTGCTCCTGTTGAGCAGTTTTGGAATCCCTGTTTTTTGTTTTTCCCTTGACAAAAATCCCCAAAAATTATAAAATTGTTTTAAAAAGTCTAAAAAAAATATAAAACAACAAAATCAAAAAAAAAGTTCTTTTCAGAACTACCTCAAATTTATAAAAAAATGCTATTTTTTTGGTGAAAAAAAATCTGTCATTTTTTTATCTCCATGGTACGCTCCCCGGTACGCGTACCGGGTGCGCCCCCTGCAAAAATCGAATTTTGTTTTAATTTTTTTTTTTAGCCGCGGGACCCTTTTATGGCCCCCACATCAAAACTAGGGGGTCAGGGGGGTGTACCCTGCCCCCTTTTTCTCATTTCCCCCTTTGATTTTTGCCACCTCTTGTGTCTCAATCCTACCGAGACACAAGATGGCGGCCGCTGCGGACTGTTTCGAATGTTTACAGACACCCGAGAACCAATCAGCTTGCCGTCCGTAAGTCGCGTGGCGCGCCCTAAGCGCTCCCGGTACGCGTACCGGGGCACGGCTCTAGATATATATCTTTTTTTAAACTTAATTTACTCAAAATTCACAGGAGCACATATATTGAGACCTAGCAAAGGCACATCGGGCTAAGAGTCCCTACAATTTTGCCAATTTTCGTGCAAATCCATTCAGCCGTTCGGGCTAAAAGTGAGGCCAACCACCCTATGGAAATTAACATGGGAAAAACGCGTTTTGGGACCCCCCTTTTTTCTCGGCCCCCCCTTGACGAACCCCCCCCAAATTTTCAGGGGCTGCTCAGAAACAAAATGTTCCATTTTCCTGAAAATTTCAGCCAATTCCGTCCACAAACGCCAAAGTTATTAGACATAGAATTTTCAAAAATCCCATAGAGAAAAAATCCTAACTATATATACCTACTGGCGACCGCCAGTAGGTAGTATATATATATATATATATCAACATGAATCATTACGAGAAAAGGCGCCCTTCCAGGTGGACCAGGGCTTTGTTGGGATATCACCGCTTTACTATTCCAAATGAAATTCAAGCTATAGCACAAAGGAAGCCCACCTAAGACCACCTCTGCCATGGATTCCCTCACAAGCTCCATAGTGCCCCTCAAATCTCAATAACCACTGTGTCTCAGATTCATTTACTTTTATAGCAACACTCACACCAGTGTACCATGTCAGTGTACTTTACACCACACACACATTGCACAGAGATATTTGTACATCAGTTTATAGGAAATGCTACATTATTCAGGACATGGTGTATCATAAAGGCAATATAGTTTGAGTCCTTATTCTGGGAAAGCACGAAAAACAAAAGGGCACAGAAGCAGTAACCACTAACTTTACATATGCACTTTGCTATGTGCATGCCTATGGCTCTCCTGGAAGCCAATGGCGGACCCCACAGAAATGCCCATATTTTCCTATATATATATTTTCATCATTGCCCCCACAGGGGGTCGGCCACTGAGCAGAAGGACCGACCCCCTGCCAATATCACTACCATTTTTCTTTACAACATTTTATTTTCAATATTTGAGGGGCGATCTCGCCCCCCAGGAAAATCCAGGCACATAAATGATCAACTGTGCCCCCATACTTGATTGCATGTCCCCCACAGGGGGTCGGCCACTGATCAAAAGGACCGACCCCTCTGTTAATATCAGTACCATTTTTGTTGTACTTTAAAAAAAAAAATAGAGAATCTGGAAGTCACTTCCGCCTCAGCTCCGGACCACCACCTCCTCCCAGGCACTCAAAACTGACCTCAAAATTCTGCACCTTCAAAGACACTTCCAAATTTAATACACGCTCTCTTTTATCTGAAGGAACACCTTCCATTATAGAAAATTCTATTCTCCATGACTATGTAAGTGCCTCCTGTGTATTCTTGTGGTTTGAGTGTCTGCCATTTATTGCAGTATTATCCTTCTACTTGTGTTTGATACTCTTTTGTAACATGCACACGTCACTTTTCTCTTGTAACACACTATTTTCTACTCTTACATTTTGTTTGCTTTAGATACTTGCACAAGTGCCACCATTGCCTACGTAACGTTTGATCTTGTGTTTGAGTATCTGCCATTTATTGCAGTATTATACCTCTACTTGTACTTTGTATGCTTCTGTAACCTGCACACGTATCACCTTTTCCTCCTGTAATGTACTGTCTGCTCCCTCCTGCATTTGTTTGCTCACAATTGTCACTTTTGCCTCATGTAAACTAATGTGAAGCGATCAGACACCTTTGGGTAAAGTCTGCGCTATATAAAAATCCATACATAAAAAAATATGTCCCCCACGGTCGGCCCCTGCCAATATCGCCGCCGTTTTGTTTTTCTAACAAACCGCGTATTTTTTTACTTTTGGGGGGTTGATCGCGCCGCGCCCCCCAGGGAAAGCAGAGATAAATAAGCACCAAAAGGGGTTAAGCTCGAGTTGGAGGGAGTTTGTTTTTGCTGTGAAGAAAGAGGAAAATTCTTCACTGCTAAGCTGTGATTTTGCGGTCAAGAGAGAGGATTTAACCAATTTGTTAGATTGTTATAGAATTTCAAAGAGTTTCTTTGGTCTGTTCTTGGCATTGTCTAGTTCTGATTTAAAGAAGCCTTTTTTGGGTTGTAGAACATTTTTGTTATCGAAGTTTCTAGCTTTCCGAAGTAGTTTGAGATGGATTTGGGAGGAGGGATGTTGTCTCCATTCCTGTTCTGATGATCTAAGTTTATGACTTTCTTCGTTCAGGGCTCCGTTAAAATATGGTGATTTCCATAAGTTGGTCTGTAAATACTGCGTTCTTACCTAGCGGCTATGTAGTTTGTGGGAGTAGTTATCTTAAGATTTGACAGAGATGCCAAGGTATTCACAGGAGGCCATGGGTTCGGAGTGAAACTTCAAGATGGTAATGTCTGTTCGATAAATGCAGGTTAGTCCTACATATTATAAATCTGGCGGGTGCACAACACAGACCTGTTTCCTGAGGTACGGTAGTCTCTTGGCCTTTCTATCAGAATCACTGCCATTCCAGTTGTGGGCTGGTTCGGAATTGTGCAGCCAGGGGATGTTGTTTCAGTCCTAGCCTTCCCATTTGCCAAAATTGTGTGAGCTTGGTAAGTCGCTGTTTAACTCATTCCTCTGACCTCATTTTGTCCAACATTGAACGTATTAAGAATCAAACTAAGAAATTATAGTATGCTTGTAGTTTTAAAAAAAAAAATTGACTGGATACTTTGCTCATAGGGAGGGTGGGTAGGAAGTGCCTATTCTCTTGGTGTATCCACAAAAATATTATGTGATATTGTAATGGCCCTTAAACAAGCAGTACTGCATTACAGTCTTGGGTTTCCAGCTTAACAAGCTGTTTGAAATTAAACACATCACACTATCCCTGTGCCTCTGTTCCCTAATTTGACAAAGTGTGTGTCCTTAAAGAGGTATTCGTGGAAAAAATAAATACTGAATGCATATTACCAGCATAGACTTCTACCATGATTTTCATTCACACATTAAAGATTCTGTAACTGCAGGTGTCTGCTTACGATATTACCACCTCTAAAAGAAACGCTATCCCGGACATGCATTGTGCAGATTCCCTTCTGTGCTGCAGCTCCTCCCTTGTAGTTAGACATAGGCACTGCCTTCACAACTACCAGACGACTAAAATAGTGAGATGTGGACACACTACTAGGTTGCATCAGGTGTACGGTCAGAACCAAGCTATGTGCAGTTAAGATGGGATTTTGATGCCCACCACCAGCTGAGTGCAGGCTATGGGACACTGAAAACAAAACTGCAGGACAAACCTGCCAAAGAAATAGATGGTTGGCCAAACTAGTAGATGACCAGAGATGTGCATGGATTTGAGGGCAGAGGCACAAGGATGTGGCAGATTGTTTGAGGATCCTGTCCAGTCTTATGTGAGAGGAGGGTTGTTGCACATTGTTGTGAAGAAGGGCGCGAAAGGTTTGGGTTCTTTCTGGATCAATCAGTTGGTGCTACAGGTTGTATGGGAAAGCCAGTAAAATGTGTGTGTAGATTATGTAGTCTGATTATTGAACTTAGTGTGGGTTTGTGAATAATATTCAAAGATTTGAGTTTGAGGCTTGTGGGACTTAGTGATGTTTCCTTAATGTATGGGTGATGTGGTTGAATTGTCAATCGCCTGTGGTTTGTGTGAAAGCAAAGAGATTCTGCAGTTTTGGAGAGAGTGGGGGATGAAACCATCTAGTTACCTTTTGTTTGGGTAGCTTACAATATGCTGTTGTAATTCCACCACTGTCAGTTTCTGAAGACACATTAAGGTAAAGTTGTGCTGTCAGTTACAGCAGATGTCACAATTGGTGCGGAACATTTCCAAGTGCCCCATGTTCATGATGTATCAAGAGGCTCGGGATTGATTCTTGGGGAATATATTTACATATAAGTATATTGCCAGACTGCAGGACATTTAGAATACCACTGGCTAACTACTTTCTGGTCACTAGAAGGGTGGAATGAGACTGATGCTTTATTTTGAATCCTTCCATTGATTGTCCGTTACAGACATTTAGGTGTAAATCCCTCAGCTGTAATATTGAAACAAACATGGCTCAGGCCAATTTGGCACCTTGTATCTGCAATGTTTAACCCTGCCACCCCACAAGGACCGTGCCATTTTGACCTTGTTTTAATTGTCCATTTTGGAGAGCACTGGACTCCTTAGAGCAGTCTATTAACATTAAACTAGATATTCAGCAGAGCTTCTGGTTCTTGGCAGACGAGAAGGCACCCTAAACAGAGTTCTTTCTGTACACCCATTAGATAGGAAAGGGCAGTACCCTCATTTAGTGTAAACACATATACAATCCTATTGGAATCACTGCATTATAAGCATTTTTGATTTGTCAAGGTCCCATAGGTTTGCTTTTTCTAACATAAACAGTTTTTATTGTTTAATGTATAGAACATTAGTACACAGGCCATAGTTTACGAAATACAAGAATTCACTGTCACTGGGCACAGTACACAAGGTTTGCTTTTTCAGTGTAGTATGAATGTTAAGCTGTGATGTAATAAAATCAACCATGCCTCCTTGGTGCCCAAATCCTGTGGCCTTAAGTAAAGCCCATCCCCAACCATGACAACCACCTGACCGAATGGAAAACTCTCACCAAAGAAGAGATCGTAATGATCATGCAGACCATCCATTCAGAGGCCCAACAGGTCCTTGTCCCCACCACGTCTCCAACCTTGGAGCATTTTCAATTCACAACATCCTTACCCACATCAACCCCTCAATCACATTGCCACATTTCTGTAAGACTGGAAACGTACAGCGGTCAAAGCTCCCCTCGAGAAGATGTCAGCTGACCCGAGCCAACTTAACAACTTCCGATTAATCTCCCAGGTTCCCTACCTAGCCAAAGTGATAGAAAAGGCCATCAACAAGCAACTCCTAAGCCACCTTGAACTAAACCACCTACTTGACAACGCTCAATCAGGTTTCAGAAAATCACAACACCGAAACTGCACTCATCACAGCCACTGACGACATCTGAAACATCCTGAATAGAGGAAAAACAGTGCCTCTCCTCCTGTATAACCTCTCTGCGGCATTCAACACAGTCTGCACAGCAAGCTCATCAGAAGACTCCATGAGACTGGCATCCAAGGATCCACACAACTGGATCTGCTACTTCCTTATGGGAAGAACCCAAATAGTCAGACTGACACCCTTCACATTGGAGACCAAGAACCTGATTTGCAGAGTCCCCCTAAGAACGTCCCTCAGGCCAATTCTGTTCAACGTCTACATGACACTGCTCGCCAACATCATCTGATCCCAAGGCATCCCCATCCTCCCCTACGCCGATGATACTTAACTCACATCTCCATGTCGGACAAGATAACCACCACCAGAACCAACTTCACCAACTGCATGACCATGGTAGCAGATTGGGTGGGAACCAACTGCTTGAAGCTCAACTCTGACAAGACCTAGTGGCTGACAGAGCTAGGACCAACGCCCGCTGACCATGTCAGAAATCTGGGAATCATTGGGGACAACAAGCTCATCATGATGGCACTAGTCAACACAGTGAACGCTGCCTGCTTCCACATCATATGTTTGCTACGAAAGATTTTCAAGTGGCTGCCACAGGACACCAGACAGACATTCACGAAAGCACTCATTGCAAGGAGACTCAACTATGGCAATTCATAGCTCAACCCTAGCCAAAACTTCAGTCTGCTTCAACTGCCTTATAATACGCCTAACATCGGCATGATAACATTACGCAATTCTTCAACAAGATTTTACTAATACGTACTAGCATCCAGACAGAAAAAAGTCCTACACCTGATAACCTATCTATGACAACAAACCGCATTCAAACTGTGATTACTTTGATTTTTTTCAAAGGTAGAATTAGACCATTCTCGATGCAGCATTCAGCTGCTTCTGACTGGCTTATGCCCAGCTAATCATACGTTTCAGTTTCTCCAAACTTCAATGGCTAGGCTTTGTTTAACTGTTCTTACGGGCAAGGTTTGCCCCCATCCTGTGAAACAACTGCACCCCCACTTCGAAGCTGCAGAAGCGAAATCACGGTGTGTCCTGCAGCCAGGAGCCTCAAGAACCCTGAGGACCTACCCTGCCTTCCACAGAAAATACTCTGTCTACCGTGAGCACCGGTTTTGCTCACCCACAGACTTTGGCTCCAGCCAAATCCGCGAGTCTGAACCTGACGCCCAAGGCCCGAGTTCGAGTGACCCAATACCACGAGGAAGTCTCCTAGGTGATCCGGGCCTGAGATCTGGTGATTTCTGACCTGCCTCAAATTCCCCAGCAAAGCCTGCAGCCTCTTTCTGGAGTATCCCTGTGACTGGAGCTGGTAAGAGTACCTGATGCCTAAAGACATCCCTGCAACCGAAATCCCACCGCCTTGAGTAGCCCAACCAACAGCGTCCCAGCTTCCCCAGGCATCCCAACATACCTCTCCAACTGATGGTCACCTCAAGAAGAACTTCGTCCGAGCCTGCGGTCGTTGTTGACACCGGAGAATCCCCATTGAAATCAACACTGCACCCGATGCCAAAATAGCACCCCGCACCCAGCTGCCTCTGTCCCGCTTTGGGTGCTAACTCTGATCTTCCTTTGTCCTGAACCTAACACCAGGAGCTTTGCTCCCACAACTCTGCGGCCTGCTCCTGGGCAGCCACCAACTGGAAGCCCCCTATCCCTCATTGGGTAACATAGGGCCTCAGCACTCTGCACCCGGCCGCCCTAGTGCGGCTGAGGGTGCTTTGAGAGTGCATCTTCGACCCTGGGGGAACCCATGTTCTAACCCCAGAAACTCGACCCCAAAGACCGAGTACTTACCTGTTAACCAATAACTTAATTTTTCTCCATAGGAATACATTGACTGTTTTCCCTTTAAAGTGTGGAGTTGATTTGTATGAAAACCTGAAAAACTACAACTGTAAAAAAGTAACTTAAAAAGTAATCTGAAAAGTAATTTCGACATTTTAACTTACCTGTATTTCAACCAATTGCATTTGAACTTTCATTCAATTATAAAACATTGCATATGATTTTACTATGCACGTATTTTACTTACCTATGCCAGGATTGGCTTGGTTCTAGAAACGAAATAACTTATTAATATTTTTATGCAAACAAAATTTGCCTGAGTTCAGTCTGAGTGTGTGACATAATTTGCTGATTGAGTGTGTACAACAAATGCTTAACACTACCCTCTGATAAAGCCTTACTGCTCGCCCACACTACCACAAATAGAGAGTAAGGTGCTAGCTACTTTTACCTCTCCCTACCTTTGGGGTTACACTGGACTCTGTGCACACTATACCTCATTTTGGTATAGTATATACAGAGCCAGCTTCCTACAGAATACTACAGAGCTGCTGAGCCTGTTGGTATTGGATGATCTTCGATGTCTGGTCAACAGTTAGGATTTTGGGGCTCTGGTACATTAGACATGTCAACAGCCTTCAATACCATAAATTATTTGATCCTGAAAAAACCCTAGATGAAGTGGGTTTGTGGCTGGCTTGCTAAATCATCAAACGGATTACATTATTTCTGTCTGATCTGCAGCAGATCGCACTATGTCACTAACTTTTTTATTCTAAACCTAAGCAACTGAACTGTGGTGTCACTGAGGGGTCAATCCCGTCCTTGCTGCTTTTTAATACACCCTCCTACAACACCTAGAGGTCAATTTGTATGTGGATGATACTCCAGTCATGTTAAGCCTGCCTAATCAATCAATCAGGGGAATTGTAAGCATGTTACTCACCCGTGAGGGTCTCAACGGGCTGAGGGGGAGTGGGGTCTGGCTCTGTGGATGCGAGGGGTTTCGGACAGTGCGAGGTTGGAAGATTGGAGGTTTCTTTTGGGTGGGTAGTAGTTGATTCTGTTGTTGAGGTATTTGGGCTTGTTGTAGTGTAGGCATTTGTAGGTGTGAGTGAGGATTTTGAAGGTGACTCTTTTCTCCACAGGGAGCCAGTGGAGTTTTCGTAGGTGTTGGCTGATGTGTTCGTGACGGGGATGCAGAGGACGAGTCTGGCGGTGGTGTTCTGTATAGTCTGGAGTTTGCGTAGTAGGGACTTGTTGATGCCGGTGTATGGTGTGTTTCCATAGTCCAGTCTGCTGGTGATGAACGCGTGGGTGACTGTCTTCCTTGACTCTGGGGGGATCCATTTGAAGGTCTTGCGAAGTATCCAGAGGGTGTTGAAGCAGCTGGATGTGATGGAGTTTACCTGCTGGTTCATGGTGAGTGATGAGTCGAGTATGAGGCAGAGATTCTTGGTGTGGTCTGAGGGGGTAGGTAGGCTTCTGAGGTCAGTCGGCCACCAGGTGTTGTCCCATGCTGAAGGGGTGCTTCCAAGGATGAGGACTTCTGTTTTTTTTCGGCGTTGAGTTTAAGGTAGCTGTTGGTGATCCAGGCTGTGACATCTTGTTTGGTGGTGGTGGGGGCTCGGGTGAGGGAGAGGATGAACTGGGTGTTGGCGTAGGATACGATTTTGAGGCTGTGATGTCGTACGATGGCTGCGAGGGGGGCCATGTAGATGCTGAAGAGGGTCGGGCTCAGTTATGATCCCTGTGGGACTCTGCAGGTGATTTCTGTGGGGGTGTAGAGGAAGGGTGGCAGTCTGATTCTCTGGCTTCTTCCGGTGACTGATGATCAGATCCAGTCCAGGGCTGTTCTTTGTATTCCAGTGTCATGCAGTCTGGCGGCTAGTATGCAGTGAAAGACTATGTTGAAGGCCGCTGATAAGTCTAGAAGGATGAGGGCTGCGGCGTGGCCTTGGTCCAGGAGGGCCGGGATGTCGTCTGTGGTGGCGAGTAGGGTGGTCTCATTGCTGTGGTTGCTTCGGAATCAGGATTGGGATGGGTGGAGGATGGTGTTCTCTTCAATGAATCGTGTCAGTTCCCTGTTGACCATTTCCTTTGCTACTTTAGCTGCGAAAGGGTGGAGCGAGATGGGCCGGTAGTTTTTGAGGTCGGTGGGGGCTGCTGTGGGTTTCTTGAGCGGGGGCCTGACTTCTATGCGCTTCCAGTCATCCAGGATGGTGCCTGTTTCGAATGTGGTATTGATGGTGCGTTACAGTTTGGGTGTGATGGCGGCTGCTGCTCTGGGGTAGATGTGAGGAGGGCCGGGGTCGGTGGGGGACCCTCGAGTGGATGCCATTCATGGTAGAGGCGGTATCTTCCATCGTAATCGGTGTCCAGTTGGAGATGGTGGGTTGGCTGGTGCCCTTGGGAGGCGGGGGCTGGCTGTGGTGTCAGGAGGATGGTCGATGAAGTTGTCTTAGAGGGTTTTGATCTTGAGGTGGAAGTAGGCTCCAAGCTTGTCACAGAGGACTTGGTACGGGGTGACATCTGCGGTTTCGCTGCGTGGTTTGATGAATCTCTGAATGACACTGAAGGGTTCTCTAGAGTTGGTGGAGTTGGCGAGGATTTTGTTATGGATGAAGTTCCTCTTGGTGGTTTTGATGTGGTTGTGGTAGGTAGTCATGGCGTCTTCGTAGGTGGAGTAGTTTTCGGCCTTCTTGGTGTTTCTCCAGTTGTGCGCCTGGCCTCTTGGAGAGCGGTGGTGTACCAGGCGGCTTTCTTGGGGCATTGTTCGTCGGGGTTGTGTAGTGGGGCGAGCTCATCTGTGCAGTCGGCGATCCACGTGTGGAGTTCTCTGGCTGCTATGTTTGCGTCGGATGACGGGTGTGGTAGTCTCGGGTGATGTCGGAGTTCAGTTGCTCGTCGGTGATCTTCCTCCAGTTCCTCCATGGTGGGCGTGGGGCTGGTTTGGGTGCCTTGGGTTTGTCGACGGTGAAGTGTATGCAGTGGTGGTCGGTCCATGGTGGTTGCGTTGTGTCGCTGCAGTGGACGCTGTTTCCTGACGCGAAGATGGGGTTGAGGGTGTGTCCAGTTCTGTGGGTCGGTATGTTGGCAAATTGTTTGAGTCCGATGCTGGCGAGGTTGTCTCGGAGGGTGGCAAATATAAACTATGCTCAAGATGGAAAGAGTTTGACTAACTGACTTACTTTAACATGCTAGTTGATGTCTTGTAACTTCCCAAAGATTATTTGTAACAAAACCGAGTTGCTGCTACGCCCCAAAGCTCCTCTGCCCGTGGCTCTCAGCCTGCTGGCCTACATTTATGCGACCTCGTTTATACCCACCTTACAACATACACAGGCTGGGCACCCATCTTGATACCAATCTATCACTCAAAACACAAGTGACAAAAGTGTCTAGTCTTCACTTTGAGCAACTGAAGATCTTAAATAAACTTTTCCATACACTCACAGGAACTGGCACATGACATTTGTCAACGTCTTGATTCAATCTAAGTGGGATTACGTTAAAACCATTTATGTAGGCATCCGTGAAATATTGTTTGCCACATCGGGTTCCAGCGAGCTGGCCAACCAGCTCTTCTCTCTGGCTGGGAAAAGTCCACAACAATCCTGCATTAGCATTCCTCCTCAGCCCGGTAGAGCTGGATCTAGCGACACTACTTATTTGCCCCTACCAACGGATAACCTTCTGCTGTCTTCCTCTTAGCATAACTGAAGATGTCAGATACATGGGTGCCTCAATAAAGCATGTTTGTCATCTTGGTGCACCTGCTAGTCCCCACCCTCCCCTTTACTAAATATGATTTGATGGGAATTGTTATAGAAATAAATTATTTTATGGGTTGAGATGTTTTCTTTTTAGCTTGTGCAAAGTGTCAAATCTTAAAATCACACTGGTTTAAATGACAAAGAGGTTGCAATTGATTAAATAATGTTTCTAGTTCACTGTTGCATAGTAATGTACGACTACATCCGAACTAAATTTAAAACAGAAACTTTAGATCTTAGTGTTTTGAAACCAGAATGAGCTAATGGCCATTTTGCATTTTGTAGTGGAGATCCTACAAGCTCAATTATTATCTTTATTAATACAATTTTGCTTTCATAGACAGAACTCATAAATTACTTTGCAGATCACTGTGTATATGGAACTAAGGAACGGCCTGGATTATTTGTTCAAGGATACATTATTTTCCACTAGATCACCATTTATTATGATGACTGCATTTGGGGTACACCAATATATTTGTCTCCAATTTACACCCCACACCCTCGCTGAGACCTAAATGGTATTAAATGTTGTTTTCTTTGAACTTCAGATGGGAAAATCCTCGGTCAGGGATATACTAAATGACTTCACACAGTTTTACTCACCGTTGTTTAGAGAGACTCTGTGTGATCCTGTCCTTCAGGATCAGTATCTGGTGGGAGTTCGATATCTCGAGATTCACTGTGAACAGCTAGTGGGCGGGAGGGGGGGGGGGGGGAAGGGGGGGGGAAGGCTGGCGATCTCCTAAGAGGAGATAATCCCTCCCCAGGCCCAGGTAGATTTTCTAAGTTGTTTTAGAAAGCGTATGTGGAGGTTCTTTTCCCTCCGCTAACTAAATTGTTTGCAACAATTTTGAAAACGGGCGGAGTCACTCCTACAATGATGTAATCCACCCTCACTTTTCTACAAAATTCTAGAAGGATCCAACAAATTGTGGCTCGCACAGGACCATAGCTTTATTAAATAGCTATGTAAAAGTTTTCACCAGAATTCTCACTACAAGAAGTCGAGACATCTGGCCCGCTATAATCTTGCAGTATCAAGCTAGATTCTTAAAAGATAAGCAGATGGAAGATAATAGTGGACAGGCCCTGAACTTAATGAATAAGGCAACCAAACCAGTGAAAACACATAATTAGTCCTACCCTCGCTCGATGCGACTAAGGCTTTTGATAGGGTGCACTGGACATTTGTTCAGAAGACCTGTTTTAGACTGAACCTTCAAACCCTGTTGCTAGCAAACATTTAGGCGCATTCGACTTATCCAATCCATCTGATACAATACCCTTGACAAGTGGGAGGAAACGGTGGTGTCCACTGTTGCCTTCTATTTTCTTCCTAACCATGGAGCCCTTAATACAGTAAATAAACTCCCACGCTGAGTTATCGGAGCTGATGGTTGCATGGAAACAGATTAAAATAGCTGTTTTTTCTGATGACATGATGTTTCCTAACTAATCCTGTCCCAGATTGCTTGTGGAGCTCAACATCTTCCCAGAGGTGTCTGGCTATCAAGTTAATTTCACTTAGACATTCATCATGTAAGTGGGACAACACAAATAGAAAAGTAAGAAACTTGACAGCATTTCACAGGTTTAGATGGCCCACACGGGATTGAACTATTGGTAGTAGTTTTACCACAACAAATACATTGCTAATATCCCCTCTCTCCTTGATACCCTCTTCAGAGATCTGTATAGGTCCCAATGGCTGGGACGCATTAATTGTATTAAAATGGTACAACTCTTCCCCCCCCCCCCCCCCCCCCCCCAAAAAAAACTCTTATACTTGCTGTGAACCATACCTCTAGTGTTCCCACCAAAGACACTTTGGGTGATTCAGAAAAAATACAGACTTTTATCTTTAATGATAGACGCCCCTGTGTGGTGAAAGCTCTTCTGTACTGCTCACAATGGGAAGAAGGAATCGGCACACTAGATATTCATAGGTACATCATAGCTGCTCAGTTGGCACCAGTTTCAACTTGGTTTTCACAGATTGAAATGAAACCTTGGAGGTAGTCGAACACGACTATAGTAAATTCCCACTTTCTGATCTATTTTGGCTACCACTGTACCCACAAACATATCACTGACCACTACAATGTTCTACTGAAATAACACTACACTACCGGCATAGGTTTGTGTGGTCACATCTAGCAGTGGCCTACTCATCACCGCTTACCCAAGTACTGAGCAACCCTGACTTTCCACCAGATTTGTCCAATCGTTGATATTCACCTTGGGTAGGTAGGCAGGGAATAAGACTAGATATGCTAAATGACGAAGGAACACCTAAGAGCAGAGATTATTACACCAACCATTGCCTGTTAGGACCACAAAATCTTTATAAAATATCCCAGCTGTTACATTGGGCGCTGACTTCTGTAGTGAAAACGAGGGGATGTAGAGCACTGACTAATCCAGAACATATATATTTTAACAAATAAGGCCATAACTCGATACTATAGAGTTTTAGAACGAAGTCAATCACTCAGGACCATATTGGACATCCAGCAGTTTGATGGAGATATGGGCTTAGATATTCCAGAACATACTTGAACTACAAAATAATGTTTAACTGGTAGGTATGAAGGTCCGGACAATTGTTGGCGAGGAGGTCAGAAGCTTGGTACTTTTATGCACATATTTGTGGTTATGTGATAGTGTACAAGGCGTCTGGACACGAGTGGTCCAGCAGATCAAAGACATTCCTGGAACCCAATTGCTATTGGACCCTCTGGTGATTTTACTGCGGGGGTTGAATGATGAGGGACTGTTCCCACTGTAAACTCTTATTGGTAGACTCCTATCCCAACTGCTACTTGCTGCAATACTGACTGTAGCCCAGAAGTGGAGGGCACCTGATCCCCCAACCTTAGAATTATAGTGGAGTGAAATCTGTAATCTCCGTCATTGAGAAGCTGACAGCAATGTTATGGGAGATAGTTGTTGGCCAAAAGGGAATGTGGCCTGTCTTCCTTATATATTGTAAAAAACTGATACTCTAGCTATGGCTACCGCCCCAAGGCACCCGTGAATAGATTGTTGAGGTGAACTCCTGACAGATTAGAGAAAAGACGAGTGTTCATTCTGTATTTCAAATAATTATATGTGTGTTTTGTAATGTAGTTAGAACCTGAAGCCATGTATACCTTTATATTATTTAACATCTTGGTAAATGTAAATTTATGCTTTTTATACATAAAGAGAGAGTTATGCAGTTTGAGCAGTGGGGAACTAACGGAGGCTAGCGAAAAGGGGTCCAGGGAGAGCGGAGTCATTGTTTAGTCAGTCTTTGTATTCTTTTCCCTTTATGTACCAACCTGGATTGGTGTATGTAATGCACCTGTGTTTCTGGTGTTCCTTAAAGTGTTAAAAATACAGTGCAAACATTTATTTTTTTACCAATGTATTCTGTTTTCTGGCCAAGGGATGCCAAATATCTCCAACTTTATTTTGTAGGCACAGGATATTGCTTGGGCCCGGGTATATATTTTGTGATTAACAGTTTCTCTGCCCATCCTGTTACCTCACCAGATCGTAGTATTCTGTGTAAAGAATTTGGTGTAGTTTCCTAGTGGTGGGTGACGCCTGCTTGGGCACATTTGTTTGCACCCTCCCCTGAAACTACACCCTCCATTTTGGGGTATTGATGGAAACCAGTAAAGGTTGGAGCTCCTCGTAACTCTCCGAAATGAGTGATGTAGTGAATTAAATGGGAGAACGGTTGTATATTTTTGCCACTTTCTGCATGAGTTATCATGGGTACGCTACCCATCACTCGTGTTTTTCATCTATATCATAAGGAAAAAACTCTACTAAATCCGGCCATTTAAAAAAATATAATGTTGGATGGACTGTGAGGTTTATCAAGGGTTAGTATGTGCAACCCCTTATCATTTATAAAACAGTCATTCTCTGTAAAAACGAATAGTTTGTCCCACAAGGTCAGTGAGGTAGCTTGTCATGCATTTTGCATGCTACTATTTATTCCTCTTTTTAGCTGATCAGAGCACATTGTGATGTCCTCTAAAATGGCGTTTGCTTGGAGTGTATTTCTCACATACTCTTTTGGAGTCAATAACAAATACTGTAATTTAAACAAAATCTCTATACTCTTGTAGGATCCACTTTCCTGGCTACTAACACCATTTTGTGAATTTTTGTTTTGCAGAAGAGAAGAAGAAGCTAGTGCGAGAGTTTGATGAAAAACAACAGGAAGCTAATGAAATGGTAACTATTTTAATCTTTAAAAACAAATGTGGTTGTTTAGTTGCACATAATTGGTCTTGGATCCCGAATGTATATGCCATTTTACTTGTAGTTTCTTGTTTGCATTAGGTATTTGCTTGTCTCTTTCACCTGCATGCTGCAATACAGCATCCTAGAAGAAAGGACTCTTCACTTAGTAATGTAACAAACACAGTTTTAGCTCAAAATTGCCATTTAAGGCCTATTTTGAATTAACATTGCCTGCTTTAAATATGTTTTCACATGTGCGTAAATTAAATAAACAGTATGCCTAAAACTAACCCACCTCCCTGATACTGTGTTTCTCATGATTACTTTTTCATCTGGCATATTTAAGTTTGATCGCCATATGTAGTTCCACACTCAGAGAATAATTTCAAGGTCCGAGAGAAGTAAAAAGTATAAAGTAGGGTGGGGGTGGGGGAGGGGAATGATAACGTTTTTGTGTTATCCACATTTCGATTCCCTTTTCAGCTGGCCTGCCTTTACAGTGCAAATGGGGAAAAACCAGTTACATTGGTCAACCTGAGGCAAAGATAGTTGTGCCAGTACAGCCAATAGAGAAAAAATAAATGTGGTTTTATTGGCTACATGTGTCCTTTTTAAAACCCTTTTTGAAGGCCTGTGTTTCCTTGACTTATTTGTAAATAAGTAGCACATTCCTGTGTGTGCTCTCATCTTCTGCTCCGTTTCTGAGATGACAACAGGCAGCAGAATGACCCTCAGGTCCCAGGTTCTTAGCTGGAACTGCCAGGGCACTATTCCTCCTGTCCATGTCTCTCGCAGCCCCTGAAATCTTGCCTCCTCCTTTAAATACTTCTGATAGCCCTTTTTTGTTTGCGTTTACTACTTCATTTGGGTTATCACTGCCTTTGGTTCAGCTTGGATTCCATGAAACACTCAGACAGATTTTGAAAGACTTCTTAAAGGTCTTGAATTTTTAGGGACACGTGCATCTATTCCTTGTCGTAGCGGAGTTCAATTTGAGGGGAGTACTTTATGGCAACTACTCAGTCCATAGGTGTTGGGCTGCTTTCCATCTATTTATACATGTTGGAGAGGGGTCACTTTTCTTTTTATAGCTCACCTATCGGACAGTACAAACTGCCTGGTTAAAAAAAGACGTATTTTGGGCTTACAAAGAATTTAGAGTGGGCATATAGCCTGCCTATTGCTTACCATTGGTTGGTTTATTGTCAATCCCATTTCGGTGCTTTTTATTCAGTGGCTTTCATTATTCCATATTGTCCCCTGGAGCAGAGCCTCTTTGCTGTCCTTTGGCTTTGCCAACTTATATCCTTCCGCTGCTTGCTTTTAGGGAATTATGTCTTTCTTTTTGCTTATACCCTCAATTAGAGAGTATTTGTTTTCCAGGTCTGCCCCTCGTGTTCTTCTCCTTTCCACTTGCCAGATGCCCACCCACACAATCTTTGTTGCTGTTTCTCCTATGTTGCAAGATTCCCTCTAAACTCCTGCCCCTCCCCCGCGCTTTGCATTGCTTTCTCGCTTGTGTGCTTTTCCCATTGACCCATGTTGCATTTCCCCTCTCCCCAGCCCATTCGCCCCACCCTTCAGTCTTTTTTATTATTTTTTATTTTGGAAGGAGCGAGCAGCAAGTTGCTGCCTGCTCCCTGCTGTTTAAAAATAGTGATTCGCACTAGTTCTATGTAATCTTTTATTTACAGATTTTTCTCCGATCCGTAAATAGAAAAAATGGCGTCAGCACCATTTATAGGTGCATGGATGTTTAATGGTGCATGTGGACACTTAAAAAAATTCCTTTGCTTCATCTTTACTCCTTTTTGGCATACTCTACAGCCTTTGGCAGCGAGACCTATTGACTTTGCCAGTGCTTGTTATTTGTAGTAGCACTTATAGATTCCCAGCCTCTATAATTTGAGAATTAGCTGTCTGTTTTATTTGTTTACGTTGTCTGTACTTGCGCTTCCGAATCCGATTTTGTTGAATTACTCCATTAAACTTTTTTTTTACTACATTGTTGGCCCTTCTGTCCTTTTTACATAGCTCTTTCTCACGGCAGCAAAGTAATCTCTTTGCTTTATTAGACATAATCATAACTGTCTTTTCAGTTTCCCAACTACTTTGGCACAATGTCCAGATTTCCTCTTCATATAGTGCTTTGTCATAGAGTATTGATTTTTACACTCCGACTTGTTTCTCTTAAGCAGGGGGTGTGGGGAATTGCCTTTATCACAGTTCTTAGTTAATGCGTCATACCACCACTGCAACCCCTATAGTCAAACTGTGGCTAAAGATGCCTGCTTATCTGTTCTTTCAATTGTAATGCCAGCTTTACCCTTTGATCCACACTTGTGCTGTGGTGGCACTTCAGCAGTAGGTTGACTAAACACCAGTGGGGTCTCTATCCACAGTGTGTGCCTCATTGACCTTCTTGTTTGCCTTCCAATTATGACTGCATTGTAAAGCATGAGGAAGGAAATCCTTAGCTTAATATGGTCTGTGAACCATTTTACCCATTGTGGAGTGAGTTCCTTATCTCATTTCTCAGGTGTCAGCCTCATACATTTGCCTGGACTAGTACCTTCTCTGCATCATATGTTTTTAGGTCTCGCCTAGCGAATGCAGCAAATGTGCTGCTTCACCTTGGCAAGTCTATTGTTGTGGCTTTTGCTAGCGAAGGGAGACAAACCATGTGCGTGCACGGACAGGCGATGTGCACGCGAATGGCATCTCCTCTCTGGCGTCTCCTCTCTGGTGAGTCCTCTGAATGGGTACAGGAGATGGCACGCGTACGGACAGGAGATGTGCACTCCGTACGAGTGCACATCTCCTGCCCCCTCGTGAACACATCGCGCGCATGATGCGCTTTCACTTTCCCTCCTAGTTAGTTTCAGTGTTGCTGCAGCCTAGGACCACAGTCATTCCGGGGGGGGGAGAAGGAGGGGGAGGAGGGGGAGGAGGGGGGGGGGGCTGGTGGTGTCGAGCGTTCAGAGCAGGTATGAGGTGTTTGTGTGATAGTATTGCGTCGCAGTGTTTAATGTGCTTATGTAAAGGTGGGGGAGATTTAAGGCGATTTCATGTGTACGGCTGAATGGAGTGAGCAGCGTAATCTTCTTATCGGGAGTGGAGCGCCGCCCTGAGAAAGCCAGCATGTTTTCATTGTATGAAATGAGCACATTTTAATAGTGACAACCCAAAAACTTAAAATGCTTAAAGTTCCAATGTCTGACAAAGAGGAGCGCCTTATGCTCGTGGAGGCGGAATTGGTCATGGACGTGAACAGACTAATATGGCATACTTTGAAAAACATACATGGAATCAATCACACGAAAGAAACATCGTGTAGTCAGCCACAATTCCTCAAATGAAAATGTGAATTTCTCACACATTTGCAGCATTTCCTGATGTTGTCTAAAGTGTGTGTTCACTTCAATTTGAATTGCAGACTTTGCGAAGATTTGTGCTTGACTTGAACCGTCTTGTAACAGATTTCTGTGAATGCGGAGAAAGGCTTGTGCATTCTCTGCTCCCTCGTCGTGTTTACCACACTATCTACATCGGAGGTACTGATCAGCGCAGTCGGTCTCCTCCCATTCCCTCTTCCGGCGGCTTGTTTGCGAGGGAGGCTGGTGGAGGATGGGCCAGGTGAAGGCCTTGTGCATTCAACAGCGCAGCTGTTCTTCCAGGTGAGCGCCAGAGTCCTCGCAGCACCCAGTGCAGCACCAGCCTCTTTACCCCGCACCAGCACCCTGCCTGTGAAGTGTCGCAGCACTCCTTCTCGGGCCTCCAGGCAGGCCCTCAAATGGATCTTAAGGGTGATTTGCTGAAGTCCATCTGGCACGCCTTTGCGGCACTGGACCTGGAGAAGAACGACAAGGTATTCAAATCCCAGCTAAAGGTAAAAGTGGCGGGAGGGAAGCTGGGACGCGCACTGACTGGCATTGCAGGAAAAGGCCCCACCCCGTCCTGGTGCAGGGAAAATCCAGCAGGAAATCTGAACAGACGAGTAACTAACTCCAAGCGCCCGAGCCTCGGCACATGCTGCTTCGTAAAAGTTTCTGTGGGTGTCAGGGCTTGCGACAGAAACGCAATCGCTCGTATAGTGCAGTGGCAACGGGTTTAGTTACGAATAGTGTGCACTGTATCTAGTGTTGCTGGAACTAAGTGGGGGTGGTGCCGTCAGTGTTCCGTCACTAAAGTCACAGGGATTGTGAACGATCCTAGCGCCACACAAACAACACGCCCACTCAGCAGGAGAGTTGTAAGGGTGCATCGTATATAGCCGGTGGTGCATTTTGGAGCACAATGTCGAAAATCTATTACTAAAGCGATGTGTGGTAGTGCACTGTCAGTTACCGACTGCACATTTTCCATTGAAATGGCCACGCAATGTGTGCAGACTTGTAGTCCTACTAATAAAACTGGTACAGCGTGAAAATGATAATGTGTGGAAGTTGGATTTTGATGAATAATTACATCACCAAGTAAAGTGTCTTGATTTGTTTTGATTCTATTAAAATATTTGTTTTCAACAACTTCATAATCATAAAAGAAAGTGCTTCATTAGTGCATTCCTAAGTGCTGATACATTTTGAAATATTTGTACACACGAGTTTTGGTGTGTTACAACGCGTTAACATCCCATATCATTTTCTTTCACACTCAAAAAGATTGTCACACAGTTCACACTACAAAATCCCCACACTTTGCAGTGGGAAAAAGAAAAGTAAACCCCAGTCTCCATGTTTAAAGTAAGCAGCAGTTGGTCAGAAGGTCCAGCCTAATATTTGACGTCTGTCACGAGATAACAGCAAAATATAAGTCAGCTTTATTGCTCATTCGTCTTCTGAAGTCCAGCATGGGGGTGCTGTACCCAGACTTCCAGTGTCTATGCCCCCCTCAGACTTTCTAGGTTCGTATTTTACAGTGTTTACTGGTTGTTGTTTCCTTGGATTTTCAGTGCCCATGTCCTGTTCCTGTTAGGTTATCTGTGTTCTGTTTTTTGTGGCCTGGTAGTTGTGTTCCCGTGTCTGATTCCTCAGTCGTTGTTCGGGTTAGTTTTGTGCTATCAAGGGATGCCATTCTGTGCATTTGCACCAGTTGTTTTGTGGTAGTTTCATATACGTTAGAGGTTGTCAGTGTGTGTGGGGGGGTGACTTCATATTACTGGCTGGTGGGATGAGTAACTAACACAGACCAGTACAATATGTCATTTGAGATTAACACATCCGTGATGTAACAATGCCTAGAGCGTGGAACCTGGTACTTTGTGGTTTATACTCGTTAGCCACCGCCCGTGTTCACGGATTGTGTAGTTAACTGGACGCTCTTTTATTGTCTTGATTTTTATTATCTCATGTTATTGTATTGTTTAAAGGACTGCTGCTAATAAATATTGTGAGAGATCATGTCAACCAATTTTTTTTGTTCTATTTTATCTGTGTTCTGTATAAATAATAAATCAATTGGTAGATTTTTATTCGCTTTTTCGTATCTACTGACTATATGTGGTTCAATCTTCCTCAGCATGGATGAGTGAGTTTGATAAGTGAACAATTAGACTTAAATGTAATGTATGGATTGATGCATGTTTGGATACAATAGCCTTGTCCAAAGGATATTGTTTTTTACTCACTGTATAGTGCCCTATTCCTTTGGTATAAAGGGGCCCCTCTTTTCCTGCCAGCATTGTGTGGCCCTTTGTGTCTCCTCATTTTGTAAAACAAAATTCTAAGTACCTGATTACCTCTGAAAGGTCTCTGTTACTTTAACATCTGTTGGCACTGGGGTAGAATTTAATAGATTACAAAGAAAAGGCTCTGGCAATGAAACCTGACAGAAAATGAGCTTTACTTTGACCTGTGGGGTGTGCCCATGGAATCGAGTCTGGACGGAATATTGGAGGCTTTAGAGCAGGCCCGGCTGTGACTCTTGCAGGCAGCGGACCCCGCTGAGAAGAAAGGAGGTCAGGGGCTGACCGGTGCGGACCTTGGACGGGGAGAAGAAAGGAAAACAACAAAAAGAACAATAACCCCAAAAATAACAAACCCAAAAAAAAGGGAAATAAAAACTGATAGTGACTGAGTCGAGGTCCCAACATTGCTGGGGCCCGGCGGTGATCACAATACACGCCGCGTGACAGGCCGCTGAATCCTGACAGCCGCTAAAGAGATGGCTAGTCTGGCCCAGAGGATTGGGGCTGAGCGGGCTTGAGCACAGGGGGGTTGTCCCATTCCCCCAACCCCTCCCCCCACAAAATATAATAATACCTGCCCTGGGAGATGAACTGATGGGAGTGGAGCGCGAGTGAGCCTTAGTGGTGTGGACCCTGGCAAGAAGTGAGATTTGCCAGAGATTAATGGGTGTTTAGCCTGTTCTGGCCGCCACCTCCCTCGATGATATTTGTTGGTCTCTGTCTGCAGAGACCGAAAAGAGGTAACTGACATAGGGTACCTGGGCCAACTGACCTCCTTGAAGTGCACATTCATAGTGGAAAAGAAGGGCAACCCTGACAACATGATACACAGGAACAGAGGGAATACGAGGCGGTCTCTACAAAAGGGCTGATAATTCCAGCCGCAGGGGGCGACGAGGCTCCGGGGTACTTTTTGAGCTGCGCTGGCGCTGAAGTCCCCCAAGAGAAGAAGAGCCAGAATGGGTAAAGACAAAACCAACCGAGACCAATCTAACAGAATCCTTAACTATGTGCCACCCCTGCTCCAGGGACCAAACCAGCAGGAACTGTAGGGGGATTAATTTGCGGAGGGGGCACTGGCGAAAGACCAGGGGGCCCTTCATTATATGACGTTTTGATGGCTATGCAGACTACTAGGGATGAGATGGTGACCAGGATTGATGCGGTCACGCGCAATGTCAATTTGCTCAGATGCGACCTACGCAAGGTCTCTGACAGTCACCATGACGGAACAGAATTTGGACGCACTCCAGATGGAGATGAAATCACTCAGTGAAACGGTCATGGAGCTACAACAGGAAACGATCAAGCTCGACGAACGTGCTGAAGATCAGGAGGGACGCTCTAGGTGGAACAACCTGTGACTTGTGGGGTTCCTGGAGCAGGCAGAGGGACTTTCGGCAGAGCTACCGGGAGGACCTCCAAGTTCTTTAACATCGAAAGGGCACACAGGGCATTGGTGACCCCGCCGAGGTGGAGGGGGCCACCGAGGTCCATCATACCCCGGTTCTTTAATTATTGGGATCGGGACGTGATCCTACAAGCCACTCGCGCAAAGGAAGCCATGCAGTATGAGGGCCATACCATTGCAATTTACCCGGATTATACTCGGCGGGTGCAGGATCAGTGACACACCTTCCTGATGGTGAAGTAGAGGAAGAGGGAAGCTGGGATGAAGTACAGCCTGTTCTTCCCTGACAAACTCTGGATTGAACACAAGGCGTTGTTTTTTTATTCAGTGGCGGAGGCTTCTGAATGGCTGGTCACGATTGGGGAGCAAGATGGCCATCAAATTTGCAACCTAGTTTGAGGAAAACACTGGACTTAACAGATTCTGTTCTGAGATCACGAGAACCATCTTGAGGAAAAAGAACAAAATACACTAGCTGTTGTGGAGGGGTCAGGGTGTGTGCAGATGTCACCTTACAGGTGACCGAGGTGCTGTCAGACTCCGAGATGACCTCGTCGGACATTGTGCCTGATATTAATGTCTCCTGTGCGGAGGTGATGCAAGGCCATTATCCAGAACAAAGGTGGGGGACCTATCCTAAATTGTGAGTGCTTTTCTCCATTCGTATGTGGGGTACAATAATGTATGTATATCCTGCCCTGGGGGGAGGACCACACCCCTCTGTAGAGGCTGGGATCTGATCAGGAAGCTGGAGGTCTTGTCCTTGCACCCTGTTGAGTACCTGGCCACTTGCACTGCATCTATGCAATGGGACATGGCAACTGCTTACTGAATGATCCAGAAATAGGTAGAACACAAATATGGTCCATATGGCAGTGGATAAGTATTTTGTCTGTGAAAATTAAGGGGGGAGATTTGGGGGTGGGAGATGGGACTGTTCGCTCACTACGATGTGGGGTTGGGGCGGATCCATATCGCTGCCCAGTGGGTGGGGGGAGCGAGGGAGAATCAATCCGTTTTGTTTGTTATTCAATGGTTCGGGGAAGTTTTATGGGATCCATGTCTGGGATGTAGCTCACAGAAGTGTAATACATTTTTTAAATGTAATGGAGTTGTTAAGGGCTATAGACTTAACAGGACCAAATGCTCTCAGACTGTGTAGAATGTTTCCCTGACACAAGACGAAACGAGAACACTCCCACCTAGAAATATACTCACATTCTAGGCAAACCACCAGATATAGAGGCATTATAAACCAACATGTCATCATCAGGAGTACTGTGCATAGCATTCTAAGTTAAGATGTATAGGAGTGAGCCTAACAGGGTGGTGGGAGGTGTGCTACGGCAATTTGGGGTTTGGAACGGGTTCTGGAAATATAGGCAATACTTTCAACCTTTATTAATATGAATGTATTCAGTTGGTATGTATCTGTGAAACTGGGTCTACAGTAACTAACTAAACGAATGTAAATGCAGTGTCGGCAAAGATCCGAAGTACAATGCTGACCTACTCCTGTTTAACCGGACAGCCTGAAAACCCACGGTAACAGTAAACATAACATGTTTATTTGTACGGTGCGTAACTATAGAAAATCAATAAAATTGTGTTACAAAAAACAGTGTGCTCCAATTTTTAAATGGGATGAAAAAATGGAAACCCTGGGACATTGTCGATTACGGAATACCATGACTGCCCCCATTGTGAAAATGCTTACTTGGAATGTAAGGGGTATGGCAATGTGTGAAACAAAGCAGGGTGTATGCATTTTTATGAAGTTATAAATTCTCCGTAGCAGGCCTCCAGGAGATGCATATCTGGGGCCACACACTTCCCTATGCGGGACGTCGATGGCGGGGACAACTTTATGCCACTTCATATATTTTGGATTTGCCTGGGAGGCTCTGATATGGGTTGCGCCGGGGACCCCATTTCAACATTTGCACCATTTGATCGACTCCAAGGGGCGACATGTGATCTTATATGGCAGGCTTGACGATCAGGAGATATGCTTTATTGATGTATATTCCCCTAATGCTGATACCCCAGGATTTTCTTCTGAAGCGTTGGCTGCAGCGGCTCCATAGCTAGGGGGAGGGGTTATTATGCTGGGAGATGTCAACTGTGTGCTAGATGGGGCCGCAGTACGAGAGCCCCCCTGAGCGAACACCAAACCAAGCATGACCAAGGCCCTGAGGGACGCCTTTATTGAAGTGGGACTGGTAGACGTGTGGAGACACCCAGAGTTTTCTCTTGTCATACCCCTCCGACATACTCATTTAGCAGACTAGAGCAATTCTTTGTATCTATGGAGCAGGTCCCTAGGGTGGGAGTAGTGGTATACCTTCCGAGACACATCTTGGATCATTCCCCTATGTTGTCTCTCAGTAGAGAGAGTCCCAGGTGTGAGATCCCGACATGGAGACTCCAGGCCGAGGCGCTTACTGATATATCCTTTACCACCACGAAAAAAGAGGAGCTTTCTAGATATTTCGACTCGAATTGGGATATGTCGTCCTCGAGCGGTGGAGTGGGAAGCGATGAAGGCGGTGATACGGGGAATGTGTATTGATACAACCTACGGTGTACGTCAGCAGCTTGAAAGGGATATTAGGTGCAGGAGGGGAGGCGCGCAGTCCTAGACAAATCTCTTCCAACGGTGCCTCATCTATTGGATGAATGGCGGATGGCACGGGAATAGATGTTGGCGGCATTGTTTAGGCTTGAAAAGTTTCATTATGCTGCGCACGGACAGCGTCTGCACATGGAGGGGGATCGATCCGGGACCCTACTTGCTAAGTTGATCAAAAGTGAGAAATCTGTTTCCCCCATAGTGCAGATGCAGTCTCAGTATGGGGACATGGTATACAGCCAAGGGAAAATCCTAGAGATCCTGGCCGATCATTTGGCGCAGGTGTATGTGGGACGACAGCCACCGGGTTCCGAGATAATGAATGAATTCATGGCCGCCCTAGACCTGCCTGGACTGGAGGAGGGGGCCAGTCAGCTGCTGGAGTGCCCGATAACGAAAGATGAAATACTGGTAGCAATACAAGCTTTAAAACAATCCAAAACCCTCCGAGTTTTATAAAAGTTTCGCCCCCATTCTGGTTGACTGCCTTCTGGAAGTATATAATGAAGCTCTACAGAAGCACATACTACCACCTTCCATGAGAGATTTGCTGGTGGTCATGATACCCAAAGGCAGACGAGGATACCAAGTTGCCGGGCTCGTGTGAATGAATGAAATAATTAATGAAAAAATATTTATGGAGCGCGTAGCTACCCGAGGGCATCTCAGCGTATAGAGCAATCTCCCTTTTAAATATAGACATAAAAATTCTGAGTGGGATCCGGGCAGCTCGACTTCAACCGCATATGCACTACTTAATTCACTCTGACCAGGTTGACTTTATCCCCAAGCATAGTACGACCCTTAATTTGCGGAGACTAGCCCATGTGTGGCACTCCCCTTCTTTGGTTCCGGAAGATTATGCCCTAGCTCTGTTAGACATAGGTCAAGCATTTGATTTGGTGGGTTGGATGTGCATTTGGGAGCATCTGCGATCAATTGGGTGTGAGTACAATTCCTAAAATGGGTACAGCTGCTCTACTCGGCTCCTCATGCTAGGAAACGAATGTGGAGGTTGTTCTCAAAAGCCTTTATGCTGCAGCATGGCACCAAACCGGGATACCCGCTGTCGCCACTTCTTTTTGCAACGGCGATGGAGCCGCGTGCGGTGGCTCTGAGAGGGTACTTAACTGCATTTAGGATCTCAGTGGCAGTGACTAACCACATGGTATCATTGTACGCGGATGATATGCTGGTGTATCTCTGACAACTTGGCCAGGCAATTTTACTATTGTAGGACGTTCTTCGAGGTTTGGGAATATATCTGGACTGCAGATAAACCCCAGGAAGTCGAAATTGATTTTGAAGGCTGGCTTTACGCCCAGATGACCCACAGCCGGAGGGGGAGCTCCCATGGGTGGAGACTCACTTTAGGTATCTGGGAATCAAACTGGCCACGACAGCAGAACGATATCTAGCGTTGAATATAGGGAAGGTAATGCAGGGAATACAGGGTTTCTATGCGTTTTTGGCTGGGGTTACCGCTGTCCCTTATGGGAAGGATAGCCGTAGCGAAAAAGTGATATTTTTCCCCAATACAACATTCTCTTTATAGAATACCTTCGACAATGCTTTGTAACCTTATGTAGTCTATTGGTGGACCTACTATGGGGGGCTAAACGTAAAAGGGTCAGTCTAGCCCCTCTACAGAGCACTTGGCAGACGGAGGGGGGGGGGGGGGGGGAGTCTTGAGGTTCTATGCCTGGAATTCTATTATATGACCTCCCAGCTACAACATGCCATGCACTGGCTCGATGAAGCTGATAACTGGGAGAAGAACCTGATGTTGGGCACTTTTGGTGACACATCGCCGCCTGAGCTATTGATTTTAGGGACACATGTGCCCCAGGCATGCCCCCACATGATCCGACATGTTGCGTAAATATGGGAACTTACGGTCAAAAAAGTGCTGAAGCAAGCGCCATATGCACCGGATATGCCCCTGTGGGTTTTACAACCCTTTTAAAAAATTTCGGCTTCTGTCCATACGCAATTGGTGGGGGGCGGGGGGATGCCTAACGATGGATGATCTGTACAATAATAAACCATACAATATGTCACACTCAAACAGGCTAGGGACACTTTTGGTTTGGGCCCAGGCAGTTTCTTCAGTATGAGAAAATAGCCCAGGTGGCTAGGGAGCTGTGGCCCTCGTTTCCAGAGGAGCCTTCCGTTGCCAGTGTATTGCGGGTCTTTTTGGATATGGCCCAAGGACGGCGACTTGTATCACATTTATATCTGGCAGTTCAGACACTCCCCGTGTAAACAAGATGGGACACAATAGTGGGGAACCCAGAACTCTGAGGGACTGGATTAAAATTCATGAGGTAGGGAAGCAAGTGAGCTCAAACACCGGTTTTAAATTGATACAATATAATTTTCTTCTTCAAACATATCTAACCCCCAAACGACTAAACAGGATTTATCCTGACCGCTCTGGCTGTGTACCCACTGTGGGGAGGCAGATGTGGACTCCATACATATTTCATGGTCCTGTTTGGTTGTGGGTCCTTACTGAACTGAGGTCTTACTTACACTACAGAGGGTGTCCGGGTGGGTGATACCCAAACAGGTCCACATAGTCCTGCTGGGGTTATTGCCCTGTCCAAAACCAAGGGTGTCGCAGTGGGTACGAGATGTGAATGAATGGGCTGTGGTGGAGTTGGTCCGAATGCAGATGGTTAGAAGAGATGAAAAACTTGAAGACTACTTATGGGCCTGGAAGGCAATGCTGAAAGATATGCAGCCGGATCAGACACCGAACTGCTCTCAATCTAATAATTTGGAGGTCGCGCAGTCACAAGGATTATAGGGTGATCCCTTCATGAGACCGGATAATACCAGACTCTACAGGTGTTGGCGCAGAGGGACAGATTAGAGGTAGTGGTATACACGCATGGACATGGATGGGAGGGAAGCAGGGGCAAGGTGGGGGTGGGAGTAGTTTTGTGTACATAATAGGTTCGGTAGATAATAGAAACATCAATTAAGAAAAACTGTTTATACAAACTTAGGGAGCAAACAAGGTAACAATACATCAAATGGTATTTGGGATGTATATAACAATATATGTAGATATTGTGAGTATGAACGTTATTCTTTTTCATCAGCGCCAGGACACCGTTTCGGTAACAGTGCGCTTAACAAATGTGGAAAATAAATAAATTACTCTCGTTGCCTGACTGAATGGTCTCCCTAGCTGAAAAGTGTTTGAATGTACCTCAATGTTGTATTATTTAATTTTGTCTCAAATGCCAATAAATATATTTAAAAAAAATTGTACCAGGCAGCTTCCAAGAAAAAGATATAGAGTCATTGGTGTCTCTTTAAACAGTTTATAGAACTGTTCCCAAAAGGATCTGTACACCATTCAGTACTCATGTGGCGTTAGACAGTCTTTTTGTGGGGAACCAGATGAGGACTTGACCCATAATAATCATAGTGTTGGACAATGAATTTGCTGCTTACATATGTTTCGGTGTATGCATTCTGCTGTGCATATTTATACATAAAAAAAGATTGCGCACATGTTGTTAAATCCCACATTTCTAGGAAATGTGTTAAAATCACAGCACTCGTTTATAGGTGCACCCTCAAAGGCTTACATTACATTTGATGGATAGATTCATAGATCACTGATAACAGTGATCAGCTTAAAGTAAAATTCAGCCTTGAAGTTTAGCCAGTACATTACTTAGACACAAAGCAAAACGTGGATGAAGCAAGGATGATTGAAAAAAGAATCTGAGTCGGAGGGAAATGGCCCTTTTTGCAGTTATCCCCAAACTTTTTGCTTCTTCCTCCTATTTTTTTCCTGACTTGTTTGTGTTGGTTTTAGGACTCTGGGCACTTTACCACTGCCAATCAGTGCTAAAGTGCATATGCTCTTTGTAAAATGTGTTATGTATTGGTGTTTCCTTGATTGGCCTGTTTGATTTATGTGTCAGTCCCTAGTAAAGTGCACTGCGTGTGCCAGGGCCTGTAAATCACATGCTGTTGGTGGGCTGCAGCACTGGATTGTGCCACCCATACAAACAGCGCGTAAAAGGTAATTCTGGCCTGCCATTTCAGAGCCTGTGTGCAGTCTGGTACTGTCATGTCGACTTAGCAGATGCACCAACTTGCCAGGCCCTAACCTTCCCTTTTCTTACATGTCAGTCACCCCTCCGGTAGGCCCAAGGTACCCCTTTGGACAGGGTGCAGTGTATGTGAAAGGTAGGACATGCCGTGGTGTGTGTGGCGTGTCTTGCTAGTGAATTACTGCCAGTTTCGTTTTTCACTATTGCAAGGCTACCTGTTCCCCATAGGACAGAATGGGAGTTTGTTTATAACATCTTATAAACCTAACTGACCCTGAGAACTAGGTAGGACAATCTAGTTTAGTATGCCTGAACTCCGAATCTAAAGATGCATCTTTTAGTGAAGGTGATTTTTACATTCTGTGTTTGAAAATACCACTTTTAGAAAGTAGGTATTTTCTTGCCTAACCATCCAGTGTGCCTCTACTGGGTTTGTGGATTGACTGTGGAGAAGTGTGGCTCAGGGGTTAGAGGCAGCAGACCCGGAAGCTGAGATCGGTCCTGGACCAGGGTTCAATTCCCCGCCTCGGCGGGTCTTTGGCTAAAAAATTCCACGGACTCGATAATTCTCGCCCCGGTGCCTCCTCGACTCACGGGTTCACACTCTGCGACTCTGGGCAATAGCTTGCTTAATCTCCACAACGGCCCCTCGCGGCGGGATGCCTGACTTTCACCTTGTGGATACCCTGCTATCTCACAGAGAAATACCAGGAAGGGTTCCCTAAGCAAGCGGGTAGCTGTGCGCTATATAAGCTCAACTACATTTACATTTACACTGTCTGGGTTTTGGTTGACAGGGGCTGGGGAGCCGGAGTGGTTCCGGATAGTCTAGTTGGGTCAAGAAGGGCTGAATAAACTAGAGTAGGGGAAGGAGATTTCCTTGCATCTGAATGGGCCTAGTCTGCCTCTGACAATGCCGTCTCCACCTCCTGCCATCAAGCCACACCAGGATGGCAGAGCTAGTTCTGGCTGGTCACAGACACACTCTGCCTGACAGGACAAACGATTTTGTGGTATAAATATTGGGGCCCAAACCCCTGAACTTTAGAACTCTTTTGGACCAAGAAGAAGAGCTGAAGAAGCTGTGAGGAGGAACTACCACTTGGCTGTGTGCTTTGCTGTGTTGACCTGCACTGGCTGCTTCTGTCTTGGGCAGTGAAAGGACTGGACTGAACTTTCTGCAATCTACTTTTGTGAGTTTCTCCAAGGGCTTGAGGTAGAGCTTGCCCCCTGTTCAAGAAGTCTCAGGGACAGTAAAGACTTCAAGCTCTTCTGCCTGCCGCACTGGGAACTGTGTGTTTTGTGCTGTAACAGAAGAAAAGCAAAGACGCAGCTGCCCACTCCTTGTCCTGAAGGCAACGCCGCACCGTGACCCTGGTCTCGCAGACGCCGCCTGCTGACGCCACCGAGTCGCTACTCTCACCACAACCTGTGGGCACCGCACTCTGCTCCACTTCTCTTCACTACGACAACTTTATATCCCAGACGACGCGGCCCCACTCCGAAATAGACACCGCTGCTTGCACCGTGGTTCGAGAGCACCGCTTGTAAAGTTAAACACGCACCTCTCTCATACCGCATTGCAGCCTTGGCCTGCCGGCGCCATTGATTCTAGTTCGCCGGCCGACAACAGTGCTTCAACAATGGCGCAGCTGCCGCTTGCAGCGCTACTTGCCAGCACCGTGGCGAGCACCACATTAACTTCGCACCGCGACCCTGGTCTCCCCGACCCCATCTGATGACTCCACTGAGCTGCTGCTTGCACTGCGACCTGAGGGCACCGCACCGCTGCACTTCGCACCGCAGCACACGACGCCTACCGACGCCAGCGCTCCTGACTTCAGCAGAGAGGAGTAAGATCTGCAATGCGTGTGACTTTGAGGGCCCGCCGACTCCTGCACCAACCTCTGGAACCTACACCTGCAGATGCCGTGCTTTCGGAAGCTCATCGACGTACTGCATTTCTAAAAGGTACTGTTTGGCCGGTCTTCCCGACACTGTAGCTGACCCGCGACGCCGCGGTCAGCCAGAGCTGTTTGGATTTGTTTGTTCATGACGCCGTGATAGCCCCGGACAGAGCTATCGACATCAAGGCAGTGTTTTTCAAGCATATTTTGATCATTTAAGATTTTTAAGTACTGTATTGTGGATTTTTTTATCGTTTTTTGTCTTGTCTTAAGTATATAAAAATATTGGATATTTTTCTAAGCTGGTGTGGTGTCCATTTGTAGTGCTTACACTATATTACGTTTGGTTATGTGCAAATACTTTACACACTGCCTCTAAGATAAGCCTGACTGCTTGTGCCAAGCTACCAAGGGGGTGAGCAGGGGTTATTTTTGGAGAGGAACTCCCATATCCTGACTACGAAGAAGGATCCCTATTTGGACAAAGGTGCAAACCCTTGCCAACTAGAGACCCCCATTTCTAACATTCGGGAAGAGATGTATATAGGGTAATAGCAACATGAGGAGGTGTGAAGCCCTTTAGGTGAGTGCTGCCAATCTTAGGAATTGTGCTACCCACTTTGGAACTAAGGAGTAATATTAATGGGTAAGGAAGACAAAAAAGAAGGGTAAGGCTTGGAGAAGGAATGTGTTTGAAGTGAGAGCATTGGCAAGTAGAAGGAGATGGAATCCGAAATGGTGGGTTTGGCTTTTATGAGGAGCCTGGGGCAGTGTAACAGAAGATGGCCTGCAAGAGCAGAGCCTTACTGGCACAGTTTGACAGATGAAAAACAAAGCCAACTGTAGTGAGGAGAGTAATACCTCATCTCCCTGCACATACACTGCTACCTCCTCTCTCCTTGGCATTGTTTCTGTGTCTGAAGGGAGACTTCTAGATGGAACTTGAAGCTTGTTGCAGCATGTTGCTTCTCAACTGGCTATTTGATTGCCATGCCAACTGAGCATTTTCCTGTCTGGTTTGGCCAGCACAGCAACAGGCAATGGAAGACTTATGAGCCACTGTCCCATCATGCAGCTTGAATGCCTGACTCCTTTTCTCCTCTTGGGATGGATCGCAGTCTACACATCATGAGCCCTGGTAATATGTCTGCTTCCGGCTGCGCACTGACTCTTCTGTGTGAGGCAGACTTTGAATTTGTTGCCACTAGGCTTTGCTGTTCATAAGTTTACCAGAATGATCTGTGTTTCACAGCCCATCTTCCCAGCACCCTTTCCCAGACATGTTTTGTGGACAGTGTTGGAGTGTGAGAACTTGGAGAAAACATAAAGGCATACAAGGCTCAGCCTAGTACACAGACAGTCTGGCAGTTTGTAAAAGTGCTCTCTTCCCTTTCCTTTTAGAGGCAGTATAGACCCACTTGTCTTTTTCTGGTGGGGGCTAAAATCCTTGGGCCCCTCTGTATTCAGCACCACTAGTTGTGGGGAGTAGGCTTGACAGCTTTTTGTATGTTACAGCTCATCTCAAAACATACCTTATAGACGAGTCTTTCGGTAAGCCATTGCCTTGGTTATGTGATGCTATACTAATGCATGTCAAGTGGTGGAGGTTGACCATGGCTTGCCATGTATCTGGCGTTGGTGCTTCTCTCTGTTTCATTTGATGCCTAGGTGGGCTTCTTCCTGCCAATGTGAATTTGGCCGTGCAGTCCCTAAAATGCAGTGGGTCCTGCGGAGCCTTGGGTTTCACTGGCTGTCCTTGATGCCGATGCCACCTGAGCATGTTGTTTGCCAGTGCTACTCATTGCTGAGGCTTACTGGAGCAGTTGCATGTTACCCAACGCAACAGTTGCATGTCGGAAGGGTAAGACCGATTCCTCTGTTTACCACTTTAATGCAGGGGATTCAGGGTTCCTTTTATGGTACCCTATCTAATGGTGATGGGTGTGTTTTTCTCCTCACCTCATTGAAATGTGCAGAAGTACATGGTTCACAACAATTCCTCTTTAATTCACCCAGGAACATCATGACCTTACCTGTATGGATTCCAATGCCAAATACTCCTGTCCTGGACGAAAATTCTCCACTTTGCAAAGGAACATCATTTTATGGCTGAACACTAATTTCTTGGTTTAGGGACAATCTGTCTAGTGGGTGGTAAATTAACTAGCACTTGTATACATTTTAGCTGAGCTCACACAATGCCCAAGTGCCAGTGATTTACTGACTGAGTCAGGGTGCTTTCGCGATGTACCCCGTTAGCTCAATAGTGGCATTACTGGGATACTCAAAGTGCTTAATTTTGCCACAGATGTTGGGAGAGACCGGAAGTAACAAGCACTATCAGTTTTCAATGTAAAGGCAACATTTACTGGGAGCGTATCATCAAAAGGTTCTCTTTGCTTGCAAGGGACCCTTCAGGGTTTAAATTCTGCTGTTTTTGGACTTTGAGAAAGTCAGCTCATTCTGAGTTATTTTCCTACACATTGACAGCACCTCATTACACATTATGCCTTTAATTTAGGAAATGCTACTGGGGTGCAAAAAGGCCAACTTGTGAGATCAGTGATGATAAAAAAAATGAAAGCAACCCTGTACCAACGACTAAACACAATCCTGGTTAAAACCAGTTCTTTCACTGCCAGCTTACCATGGGTTATACCAGTTGTAATGTGAGAACATGAGCTATTCTGAGGCCCTCAACCTTCAGCAAAAAATGCAAGAATGCAGCATAAATAACATGCCTCCATTCATCACCCTACTTGAAAGGTTTGGCTCCTGAGTCTCTAGGATATGCTGGAGTGAACATTTCTGTAGCCGGTCTGTAATTTATACATGCTTCCAGGAAGAATTCAACTGTTAGAGTGCAAAATAGATGATTGAAGGCCTCTATCCAATTCTATAGCCTCTTTTGTTGGCAGACCTGTATATTTTAAAAGGTATATTGCTTGGTCAAGAATTATGCTAGATTCCTGGGAATGATACCTTTCTGCATTTTTTGTACACCTAAATACACAAGCTCTTTTCTTGTTAACGGCTGGAGCAGGCCGGCATCATGGTGACTGTCTGATGCACTTAATTTTCACATTAAGGAATTTCTTCCCCCTTGAGATCATGGTTTCCTTCTGGATTTAGTTTGGAAGACTGTCTTGCTTGCTGACCTAATTTTATTCAGGAAGGTTAGACAACAATCTTATTGGCCAATTAACCTAACACAGTTTCACAGAAACAAATTTTTTTTTTTTTTTGGAGAGTTTTATATAGCGCGAACTAGACCCGAACCGAATCGGGTATCAGAGCGCTTTACATATTTTTCCAGTTAAGTTACATTTTTACATTTTCCAGTTACTTTCATTTTAGGCACGGGGAGATTAAGTGATTTGCCTAGAATCACAGGAGGTTTTTGGCGTCGTGACCGAGACTCGAACCCAGTTCCTCCAGGTCCGAGGTCGAGCGCCCTAGCCGTTAGGCCAACTCCTCTCCTCAAATCTTACTAAACTCTTTCTCAGAAGTTCTCAGAAGTTATCTTGAAGATGTTGACCTGATTCCTGCTGCCACGCCAAAGGGGCAGTGGCTCCAGTGGCACACAGTAACTTTCCCAAGTCCTGTAGTCGTGTAGAAAGAGCCACTGGCACGCCTACCATTGGCTAATTTGATCAAGGGCATTCCTGGTAGGTAAAATGATGCATCTTCTTTTCTGAACCTGAACGTTTTTCCTTATTTATAATCTGGTGTTCAATAATGAGGATATATCTTCATTTAAAACTGTCGGACTTAGTCCTTTACAAATTGTTTCTTTTTCTGCAGCTGGTGGAGATGGAAGGAGAATTGAAGTACGCACCTGCCTTCTTCCGCAGTCAGATGATGACCAAGCTACGATCATACAAGAAAGATCTGGGGAAATTGCAGAGAGATGTCAGAAGCACAGATCTAGGAGTGGGGCCTGGTGCTCGACAGAACACTAAATATGGGCTGTACAGCCCCGAAAACGAGCAGAGTGTGAGTATTCTGTTAATTTCATTCTTGTGCAGTCTGGTAAGGGAGGGATGTTCCCAGTAGAGACAGCCTACCCATGTGCTCCTGGGCTTGCCTCTTAGTTATCCCATGTCTTCTTCACTCTTTAGTTTATGTCAATTTGAACTGAGACTCTGCCGCAGTACTGTTTTTCTGTGTGACTTTCAGTGATCGTTTATGGGTGCAAATTGATTTTTTTCAGATGGATTCTGAATGCCATACTGGTTCAGTTGGGTAATGATCAAGAAACCAGGGTTCAATGAGTGACAGCCATTAAGAACAAGCATTTGCCTACTTAACAGTTCTGGCATTTCACAATGCTGCAGTACTGCAAGGTGTTACTAGAGTTTCCTCTCGGGTTGGATACAAGTGATTGATTACAAAGCTGCAGTAGTGCAAGGTGTTAGATGTCCATCTTGAGTTAGATACATGTGCTTGTTCTACCATGCTGCAGTAATTAGAGCCCTTACTAGAAGTCCTTGTGATGCTCACCATGGCTACGCAATCTTCGGTACAATAGAATTATGAAGAGCACAGATTCCCCAGCCCCCCCACCCCCCCAACCCCTCTGAATGTTTCCTTTTGTTGAAAGCGGGACAGATGGCTTAAAAAGTATGACTGTACCTCATAGAGAGGGTAAAACCTCAACATATAAATGTGCATTCTTATGTTATGTGCTTGTTTTCATTGTGCTAAGCAATTATGCTGGTGCTGGTTTATGATGATGGTCATTATTGTGTTTTTTACAGTGCTTTTCTTGTACGTTGTACTAGATGGTGAAGAGTCCTTAATATACTTGGGTATTACAAGTGATGGGTAAATAAAAAAACTCAATCATTTCGCACAATCAATAGTCTTTTAGTTTTTTTGTAGATGCTAGAAATGGAAATTGGAAAAGGAATGTAGTTGTCGCTCTTAAGTCCCACAGAAGCCCTTTTTTCATACCTTAGGTAGTTACTAGTTGTTCTGGTAATGTCCTCCACTGAGAGCTCATGCCTTCGAACTATGAATTTGCATATTCACTTGTGCTGCTCTAAAGACCAACACAAATAATTAGAAGCTAGATAAATATGCAAATGCTGGATTGAGAAAATAAGTAATCATTGCAGCTTCCAATACATTTCTTGTGTATTACCAGTCACTGGAATTTGCAAAGTTCCTTCAGGCCCAACAGCCGCGCAGGATTCGTCTTTAGTCAGAGGCGAACACAACCAGAATGCAATTACTCACTGTGAATAGAGCGATTGGCTCATAGAGATGATATCAATAATGTTACAGGTAAGGTGATCTATAATGTCACCAGTGAACTCATCAGTGTCATTGTTGGTTGTATTTGCCGCCTTATTTGTATTCAGGAATTTTTAGGTTTTGATTTTGAATCCTACTGTCAAATTAACTGTTTTTTTCCCAGTAAATTTCTTAAGTAGTTTTTCTGTATCCATGTTAACAGTGTTTGCACTACAACAATAACACCAACAACAACAACAACAATAGTGTTTGCACTATACATTGATATTACTGTGGTTTGTTTCAGTTAATTTGTGAAGCTTTTTTAAAAGATAAATTCGCAATAGACATTGGTCCACTTCTTGTGCATCCAGCCCTATGGTGTACGGCCTTTGGCTCAGTATGTATGTGATTGGGTACAGGCCTGCCACAAGCCAGCTCCTGTGCCCAATCATCTATGCATCTAACACCCAGCACATACAGTTGAAGAGTTGAATGCGGCCCTTCTACCGGGGCCAGGCCCTATGACCAATTGCCTAGGAGTCTCAGTACTTGAAGCCTGTTCCTGCCCTTGTATACATTTAAGTATTCAGGCACAGGCCTGGCTTGGCCTACCGCCTATGCATCATACTCGCCGTTTCACCAAGCCACTGCTTTGATGACTTCTACCCCCCCCCCCTTGTTTAAAACAATTGCAAATTTGAGAAATTTGCATGAATTCTCAAAATCAAACTGGGTTATTTATAAAGGTACCTTACACTTGTGAATAATTTGCACCTATAAATGTTTTCTTACACTTTGAGTAAGTTACTACTTTCCACGAAATCGGAGTAACTAAAAAAAAAAACAGGAGTAAGTCCAGCACCAGTCATAGCCAACGACTGAATCTGCAACACCGTCCCATAGAAAATAATGGAGGTAGGGACTTAAAATAAAACTCTAAAGAAAATAATGCAAATTATTTAAAATAGTTACAAATATAAATAAATATATGTTTGTGGCATATGTAGCTGTAGGTACTCATGCTCTGCATACTCTTGCTATCTAGTGTTGAGCTTGACGTGTACAACTTGTTTTTCTTCTTAGAAGTCTTTCGAGTTACGAGCTATAGTGACTCCTCCTATTACCGGTAATGCGCATGGGCACCGGCTCCATAGTTAAATTATTTCCTTCCAACCTCTGAATCGGGCATGCATCACTGTGGCTCTAATTAGGCGCAGCGTAGTGTTGGTAATTGGGGCCTCTTGAGTCTCCTGCACCCGCTTGCTAGGGACAATCTGTTATCTTTGTGACTCGTATCGTCTCCGTCGTGGTTCTTCTGTCTGATCCACGCCTGGGTCTTCGTTGACCCCTTGTTCGACTCTGAGGCGTTCGCTGGCCTGTTCCATCTGGCTTTGCCCTAGTGTGCAGACCGTGAAGGGAAAAGTGCCCTTTTGTTACTGGCGACAGTGCCACTCCAAGTACTCGTGGGCAGATCAACACTCTGTCTGCAAAGTCTGTGTGTCACAGGAGCACAATGAGACCTCCTGCTCCCTCTGCCTGGCCTTCCAGTCCAAGAAGACATTCCGAAACCATAGGGATTGTATGCTTGCTCAACGCAATGTGGAACAGCAGTGAGATGAGGATACCCCTGATATCTTCGAAAAGGACTTCGAAGGGTTGGCGGATGTTGCCCGACAAGTGGTCTCCTTCAGCCCAGAGCTGGATTCACCTCCTGACTCCAAGACAGCAGATCTGAACTCCACACCGGGCCAGCAGCCGAAGATGTCAACAGCTAATACAGGTCCTCAAACCTTTAACCATTAAGTCACCCACTACCTCTCCAGGGGTCGGGCATTGAGCCCACAATCGGGGACACAGACAGCCTTCCGGCAGCCTACTGCCCTCTCACCCTTCTGTGCCTCCTCCTTCCTTCACCACCTCCTCCTTCTCAACCTCGACCTCGACCCCCACATGAGCCTCCTCCACCACCTTCCCCAGAGGGTTCACCACATTTATCCTACAGGGAGGGGAGTCCTCTACACCCTGTGGACCCTTATGACGCCCCATACGATTCAAAGACCTGGGATGATCCTTGGGATGATTACAGTGTGTTTTCCCCGAGGGGCACTGACCCAGCCTAACTTACCCTCGTGACAACACCACCTCTTAGCATGAGGTCCTCCACTGGAAGGCTATTTTCCGCAAGGTAGATCTCCACACAATCCCGGAGGAGGAAGACTACCTCATTGAAACACTTTCCAGCACCCAGTACTCAGTATTATACCTCCGCATGCTCAAGGGCATGTTAAAACTAGCTTGAACACCTTTAAAAACCCAGTGAAGTCTAGAGTGGTCACTTCCAGGGTGGATAAAAAATACAAGCCTTCCCCTTCAGACCCACTCTACATAAGAGGCCATCTCCCAGCAGACTCTAGTGGTGCATACTGCATGCAAATGAGCTAATACTCAGGGAACTGGGGATTCCCCGCCTTCAGACATGTAGAGTAAAAAGATCAATTTGTGTGGGAAGAGGGGGGGCCACTCAAGTTGCCGCTTACTGGCTTATAGCCAACTAGTTTGGATTACTCTGCATATATGGTAGGGCCTAGTAGGTTGAGATGGGAGACTTGATTCAACATCTCGAAGATCTTGACTGCTCAGTGGCTGGCAGAGGCATCCGGAAAGAAGCTAGGCCGGGTGATCCAGACGCTGTATCCAGATAACTGCATTTGCCATTGCCTATCTCGAATTGAGACAAAACTGCACTGTGCTCATAGTAGAACTCTCCAGCTATAGACAAGCATGGCCCGAGGTGGCTGAACCTTATAAACTGGACACTGAAACTGCCAGATTGAAATATATGAGACTTAAGAGACTGACATCTGTTGAGAAAGAAACCACTCACTAGAAGCATGCTGGTGGTCTAGCATCTTTTCTTTTTTATCAACTTCATTTCTATTGTTTTAACAATGAATGCCAGTGTAGTCTAGCAAGTTACTAATAGACTTGAATTGCAACACCATACAAATAATAAAATAACAGATAAGTTAGTTTAGTTTAGTTGATTTGTAAAGTGCTTCGTTCACCCAGGAAGAGGTATCGTGTCATTAAAGAAACGCCTCGGAGAGGATAAAAAGACATAAAAGTAGGGCAGTGGAGTTGTTAGTAAAAGCAGTCTGATACCTACATTGAACCCCTTCCAGTAGAAGAATGCAACTGCTCAAAGACAGGACCTAGCAAGACCAACCAACAAATATGGCCAACCATTAGCATCAAGATCACACTGTGGTGTAGCAAGGAGTAGCATCTTTCTAAGTTCCCCGAAAGGGGTAGATATCTCCCAAAGTGGCCAGTATTCTTACTGGTCCCGTTCATGTAGCCAGTGTATTTTTTTGTTGTAATGGGTTTTTAATACAATAAAATACTTTTCTGTAAGTAAGAGGCGCGGTTACTGCCAGCCTTGCTTCTCTTTAGCAATGACTTCAAAGACAAAGTACGTGTTTATGCATTTCTTGCAGGTTTTCAAAACACAAATTAAAGGCATTGACGTTTACAATGCCAATAGCTCAAACTCTAACAAATGCGAGACCTATTGCTTTGCAAATGCTTGTTTTAGACGTAAGGCAGCTTTTTTCACTTTCTGAGTCATTCACCCATCGATGTAATCTTTTGTGCAGCCACCGGGGCTTCTGCACATGCCTTATATAAGGGTTTCTACAGAAGTGCAATCTCCACTGCACCATTTGGACAGGAAGTGCTAAGAAATCGGTTACTTCGCCTATTCCCCCTTACCTTGTTGTTTTGAAAGATCCATCGTTTTATCACAGCTGTCAGCCGGGTGATATTTAACAAGTCTTTGTTTTTGCAGCAAGGAGGGCTGGGACTTGTAGGCCAATACTTATATTGGGAAAATTCAAACCTAAGTTTCAACATTAGCTGACAACCCTGGCTTGCCTGAGTGTCACCCTGGTGTCGGTGACATGGGAGTCAGGTACCCGCTATGTTTCATCCCAACAGCTACACCTCCATTAAGCTGCCATCCTCTGGTTTGTGCTTTACCAAGAAATAAGGGCAGGATTGTTTTCTTTTACATAGAACAAGTACAGCAGTTCGCTCATGTTTTACCATGGCTATCACATTCTCTTTGCTTTAATTACCCTTCTAGTTTAGATAGTTCTTAAAATACTTTGGAAGTAATTTCTTCTTGTATTTGGTCTTTGCTTTTATACCTTAAAACACACATTATTAGGTTCTTTCTACCTTCCTCTTATCTAGGTCATAGTTACGCTGATCCCCCTAGAAAGCAGTTTGAAGTTGACGTTATAAACATGTTCTGTTATATTGCTGTGTGTAAAGCGACTTTCTGCCACTGTGGATAGTCGCGACCTATAAATATCATAAATATTCGACAGAGGAAGAAATGCTGCCTTGTGGTGTTTTTTCCAGTATTGTTTTTACCAGCCATGGCATTAAACACAGACTGTTGTGGTAAAATGCTTGCCAGGCGCATTCCTAATGACAGATTGAGAGGGAAGTCACTGGGAAAATGTGCATGTAGCTCCAGCCAGTCTGCTCACGGCCCACCTTTGTGACCACAGTTAAATCATCTTTTACCACAATTCAATCATACAATACATAGTCAGATTTGCAATGGACACGACCGACTGGATATACCAAGGAACCAATTATAGCTACCAAAACAGAGGAGAGTGGATGCAAAATCTGCACCAAGATATAAAGGTATCTGCAGATGCTTTTACAAATACATGTCAAACACACAGTGGGAGTGAAGAAAGCTGACCGCTCCACACTGTCTACAGCACAGCTAGGCAGGAGGAGAATGTAAAACTGATGATTCTAAGAGGTTGGAGAAGTCTTTTGTTGAACTCACACCATCCCAGTCTTCAATTCTGATCTATAAAGCACAGCATACACCCTATAGAATTTCTTGTCACTCACAACAGCAAAGGGATTTGCTATAATGGCTAAACCTACACATGGCTCAGTGGTGAAGATTAAAATACTAGGTCTTCAAATGTTTTGTGACACGATGCATCTTGAATGGTCTACAAGGGAAATTGCAGCATTTTCCAGTGCTGTGGTGGCGAGAGACAGGAGATGAGGGTGGGGGGCAAGCAACGCCAGGGAGGTATGGGAGAGGAGGGAGAAGCAGCAACATAGCAGAGGGCATGGGAAGTGCTGTAGTAAGCAACACAAGGGAGATGTGGGAGAAGAAGCATAGAGCAGCATCGCAAGTGAGAGCGAGAGAGGGGTGGGTGGGCAAGAGCACGGACGTGGGATCAGGGAGGGACTGGAGACCCATGTGCTCTTATAGAGTACATGGTAAAAAGTACCTAAAGGAGCCTTCGGCAAATGGAAAGACACTGGCCATAGACAGGAAGCTGTACTAGGTTCATACTTTAGGCAACACTGAAGCCCTGGGAAAAGGAGGAAGGAGCAGGAGGTACAGACCAATCCGAAACAAGAATGACGTGGAAGTCAACAATGGTAAGTTGGTAAGTAATGAGCAGGCTCTAAGACCATTTAAACTTTTATTTAGGGTAGAGCTTGCGTGAGTAGCATACGGTAGCGCATTCGTTGTCGCTTGCAAGTCGCTGTTGTGTTCAATAAGAGGTTTGCATCCCGCCCATTGATTACTGTTCATTGGCCCCTTTGTCACTCTTCTTTACGGCCTCTTACTTGGCCAGTATGTGCCTTGGCGTTACTTCCTGTTTCGACTGGGGCACATGGCTCAACAACAGATTTATTTGTTTCAATTAGTGTCCCTACAGCTAATCCTGTTCTGATTCAGATCATGTTTGTTCGTCTTTCTTTATCTCGCCCGCCAGTTCATGTTTTTTCATTTATTAGTGTTTCTTTATGTTGTGCGTGTTTCTTTATCATGTTTTATATAGGGAGCTACCTTCTTGTCCTAACCACAGCCTAGTGTGTAGTACGAATGATGGTGACACATTTCATGGCTAATTACGCATAACAAAATATTCTATGCAAACCATTGAGGCATAATGAATTAATGCATTTTACTGTAATTTGAAAATGTAAATAAACTTATTTAAATCATCAACGTATCCAAACTAGCTTCAGCATAATTTTTTGCTATTATCTAGCAACTCCAGAGCTATAAGGGAATACAGGTTGAGAACTGGATTAAACAACATACACAGTGTGTCTAGTAGGTGGCAGCATCGTTCCAGACATAGCATCCGAGCGTCACAGACTGAGAGTTTCACATAAATGCAGGACTTAAGTGGAAAACATAACATGGGTATTTCTGCAGAAGCAAGCTCTTCAAAAGAGTAAACTTTAATGTAAGGAACATGTATACACTACATACTTCTATAGACCCCTTTTCAAATGATATTCGGCAACCCACATATAATGCTTGTATTGTCCTGTAATGCATTTCTGTGCACTCTTGATTTCTTGCTTTAGGTCCAGGAGTAAAACTAGATTTGGGTCTGTTGCATGTTCTCATCAGTTAAGAAATTCTAAATCCCAGTGCTCCTGTTTCCTAAACGTAGGGCATTAGAATGATTTTCTTTTTTGGTGGGTGGGATCAACCAGAATAAATACGTAGTTAGTGAAACATCTTTCATACATTCTTCCCAGCAAAACTCCACTCTGCCACTCAAATCAATGCAACTCTTCTCTACACCACCGCACTCTACTATACACAACTCTAATCTCAGCCACTGCATTCTATAACTCTACATTGTACACCATTGGATTATGTGCTGCTGCATTCTACTTATACATCTTTCTACAACACTACTCTGCAACACTGAACTCTACGTCACTGCTCTGCACTAATCCACTCTGCCGCGCTCCACTCTGCCGCGCTCCACTCTGCCGCGCTCCACTCTGTGCCACTGCACTCTACTCTGCATCACTCTATGCCATTCTACTGTGCACCACTCTGCGCCACTGCACTCTACTCTGCATCACTCTGTGCCATTCTACTCTGCACCACTCTGCGCCACTGCACTCTTTTCTACTCCAATCCACCACTGCACTGTATGCCACTGCACTCTACTATACATCACTCTAATCTACGCCACTGTTTTCTATGAAGCTGCATTGTACACCATTACATTCTATGCTGGTGCGCTCTACGCCACTAAACTCTGCAAAACTCTACACCAATGCACTCTACACCAGTCCACTCTATTATACTCCACTGCAGTCCACTGTAACCCATTATGTGCGATTGCACTTTACTCTATGCCGCTCTACTCTATGCCACTCTACTCTGTCGCTCTACTCTACTCTGTTCTACTCTACTTAAGGCCACTCTCCTGAAGGACACTGCGCTCTGCAACGCTGCGCTCTACAGCACTGAACTCTGCATCACTCTCCAGCACACCACTCTACACCACGCCACTCTAAACCACTGCACTGTATCCCACTGCACTCTACAGCCCTATACGCTACTCTGCGCCTCTCTACACCACTCTACGCCACTGCACTCTGCATCAATGCACTCTACGCTCAACTATGCAACACTGTAATCTACGCCACTCAATTCTACTTCTCTGCATTGTACAAATACACCACAATTTGTGCCACTCCACGACACTGTGCCCCTCAACTCTACGACACTAACTTTTAGCCATGCTGAACAGCAACCACGGTAGTGTGCAACTTTGCTAAAAAAAACATTGGCAAAGCCAATAGCTCTTGCATAGGCGAGACCTATTGGCTTTACCAATGCTTGCTTGTTAATCATAGATTTGGCGGACAGCGCATGCACGCAAAGCCTAAAGAGTTTGCAGTACCAATGAATCCGCGAAACCGTTAATAACTCCCAAACCCAGGAGGTATGGCTTATGCAGCCTAAACTCACTGCATTGCATTTCTTGACAATCGCCACTTCTGTACATTGGTCACTAGATGGCATTGCTACTCTGTTAGGAATCGCTCTAGAATTTCCTTACTTATGACTCTTGCTCATGAGTGTGAAAGGCATTGATATATGAGAGAGGCTAATGAGATGTATGAGATGTGAGTCTTAGTGAAAGTGCATTATACAAACTTTCTATGCATAACATAAGTCCACTGGTCACCCTGCCCTGCATTACGTCTCCTTTAAATTCAGTATGAACTATATAACAATCACTGCAAAAACACTGGAAAAATGCTGTGGTTTTAGGTCGTGCATGCGCTGTCTCTTCAAAACCTGTTGTTTACTCTTAGTGGGCTTAAGTGCCGCCCATTAGTGGGCTTCAAAACCACTCTCAATTGCTTGTCTCCTGCTGGTCAGCTCTGCCTTCAGCACTTTTCTCTTCTTGCATATGAATATGACCCTCCCCTAGAGCATGGCCCAAGTATGTGTAACCTTACACTGCTTGTGATTCTCTGTGCTATTTTTTTCTTTTTGTTGTGCCACTCTACAGAGAACATGCTTTGTGGCTTGCTTCGCTGTCTGCTCTGTCCCATTGCAATATTGGCATCCCACCCAGCACAAAAAAATTATCCGAGAGGCCAGGTGCCTTTAACCTAGTTCCCCAGCTGCAAAGTCAGCAGCTTTTCCAGAGCTGCTTCATTTCACTATAGCAGGTCCTATGGTGCAATGACATGCTTTAGGTTCTAATCTCAGTGTTCTCTTTTGGCTAACAATCGGAAGTGCGACATGTAGCACTTTATAACACTTCTTATGAATAAACAGGCTCTTACATTTCTGTTATCATGGATGCTGAAAACCCAAGCTGTTCTATAATTATTTCATGTCTGATCCGATTTTCTTTTTTTTTTTTCTTACATCGTTGCTGGCTTTTTTTCCAAAATAAACAAAATTCTTTATCCAAATAAAAGGCTTTTTGGTTATTTCTTTGTATTTTCTGTGCCTGTTTGCAGCTTCACCACATCAAGGGAGACCCGCTCACCAGCGCCTATAAATGGCAGAAGAATGCCTGGAATGCAAAGCATGCCTTGGAAGAGTAGCTCGTGTTTGCCTACAACAACAAGCTTGGCAGTTCCTGTTAAGGGCACTGTTAGACCTGGCACCATTGGCGTGGGTCTCCCTTCAATTTTTTTTGTGCTTTTGCCTCATGTATTCCGTGTTATGCCCTTTTCGATGAAGAATGCCCCTGCCACCTTTCAGAGGTTGGTCAACCAGGTGTTGGTTGGACTGGAGGAATTCAGTGCCGCCTACCTGGATGACATTGCAGTGTTCAGTGCAGGTTGGGAGGAACATCTGCGCCACCTTTGGGAAATGTTGATGGCGCTGCGGAAAGCGAGCAAGTGCCAGATCGGGCAGGGTTCCGTGGTGTACTTGGGACACCAAGTTTGGAGCGGCCAGGTGGCGCCCCGACACCCCAAGATTGAAACCATCCTGGCTTGGGAGCCACCCGGACAAAGGGGAGAGCCTTCTTAGGTCTCACAGGGTATTACAGGAGGTTTGTCAAGGGCTATGGCAACATTGTTGCACCCTTGACAGAGCTGTCTTCCAGGAAGCAGCCCAAGAAGGTGCTCTGGACTGACACCTGTCAGAAAGCTTTTGAGGCCCTGAAAGCTGCCATGTGCACAGCACCCGTGCTCCTGGCACCCAACTTCTCAAGAGAGTTTATCGTCCAAACAGACGCTTCAGAGCATGGTGTGGGGGCTGTTCTGTCACAGATGAATGAGGAGGGCCTAGATCAACCTGTAGCCTTTCAGTAGACGGGTACTTTCAAAGGAACAGAGGTGGAGTGCTATTGAGTGTGAGGCATTTGCTGTGGTCTGGGCACTGAAGAAGCTGACACCATACCGGTTTGGGACTCACTTCTGGGTTCATACAGACCACAGGCCCCTCAGATGGTTGACGCAGATGAGGGGTGAGAATCCAAAGCTGTTGAGGTGGTCTATTTTCCTACAGTTTATGGACTTTACGGTGGAACACCGCCCTGGTACAGAACACGCCAATGCTGATGGTCTGTCAGATTTTTCTTCCTTAGTGAAGAGAACTCCTAGGAGTTAGGGTAGTTCTCCCTACATTTCAGCTGGAGGGGACACGTGTTAGACCTGGCACGATTGGCATGGGTCTCCCTTCCATTTTTTTGCTGTTACCTTATGTATTTTTGCTGGTGTTAGATGCTTTGGGCACTGTGCCACTGCTATCCAGTGCCACAGTGCAAGTATTCCCTATTGTAAATTGATGTATTAATCAGTGGTTCCATGTTTGGCTATTTGGTTTACTTGTCAGACCCTAGTCTAGTGCACGGAGTGTGCCCAGGGCATGTAAATCCAAATGCTGCTGGTGGGCCTGCAGCACTGGTTGTGCCACCCACAGAAGCAGCTTTGTAAAATGTGTCTAAGGTCTGCCATTGCAGAGCCTGCGTGCAGTCTGGTACTGCCATGCTGACTGGGCAAGTGCACCCACTTGCCAGTCCCTAAACCTTCCCATTTCTTCATATGTCACCCCTATGGTAGGCCCAAGGGCAGGGTGCATTGTAAGTACAAGGTAGGACAAGTTCTGATGTGTGTGGCATGTCCTAATAGTGAATTACAGCCATTTCCGTTTTTCACTATTGCAAGGCTACCTGTTCTCCATAGGCCAGAATGGGCTGTTAGAGTTCTTACATTTTTATAATCCTAACTGTCTCAGAGAACATGGTAGAAATTCGAGTTTAGTATGCCTGAACTCAGAATAATAAAATACATATTTTAGTAAACTTTATTTTAATATTCTGTGTTTGCAAATACCACTTTTAGAAAGTAGGTATTTGCTTGTCTAACCATTCAAACCTGCCTCTGCTAGGTTGTATATTCCTATGTCTGGTTTTGTGAGTGACAGGGCTGGGGAGTTCCAGGAGACAGGCTGAGTCACCCAGTAGTGAATAGAGAGATCTGCATCTAGATGGGAGGGAGAAATTGCACCTGAACCTTGAATAGGGCTGTGCCTGCCTTCCACAATGCTGGCTCCACCCCCTGGGGAGCAGCTGATGTCTCTGCCCTGCACACTGAAAGAAAAGGAGTCCTGTAAACAAAGTGCTCTAGGACTGTACTTGCCTTCCAAAATGCTGGCTCCACCTCCCGTGGGGCGTCTGATGTTCCTGCCCTGCACTGTGAAAGGAAAGGAGAAGTCTGGTAAACAGAGTGCTTCAGAACTGGTTTGGACTGGGCAAAGGCCCCTCTCCCCTCAGAGAACAAAGGCTTTTGGGGTATAAATATTGGGACCCTGATCCCATGAAATTAGATCAATGTAGACCACAAGAAGAAACCGTTACTGAGGAGAGGAACCTGAAGAAAATCAGGAGAGACTATTCCCAACGCTGAAGTGCTGTTTGGTGGATTGGCCTGCAGTCGTTGCCTTCCTGCCAAAGGGAAGGAGAAAGGAACTTTGTGTACTTTGCTTTCAACTTGTGAAGGATCTCCAAGGACTTGGAAAAGAGCTTGCCTCCTGCTGAAGTCTCAGGGACAACAGACTTCAACCCCCAGCTCCCCAGAGTGTTTGTGGAAGTGCCTGCTGCTGTTTTGGGCCTTCTGAGGAACTGCGTGTCGCAAGGATCTGGAAGCGCGACTTAACGAGAAGAAGCATGTCGCCGTTGCTGTGCCTGCCGTCGCAACTCCGAAGGAGGGTGTAGCCGCTGGAACTGTCTCACCGCACCGCATCGGAGAGAAGCGTGCCGCCATGAAGAGGAAGCGTGTCGCTGCTGCTGCTGTCGCAACTCTGAAGGAGGGTGTCGGCGCTGTAGTTGTCTCACTGAACCGCATCAGGAGAAGAATCTCACAACGAGGTCGGAGCATGTCGCCGTCGCTGTACCTGCCATCGCAACTCCGAAGGAGGGTGTCGCCGCTGGAACCGTCGCACTGCACCGCATCGACCAAGAGCACTTCGCATCCCCGAGAAGGGCGCCGCTGTCGGAGCTGCTGCCGTCGCATCTTGGATGTCGCTGCTGTAGTTGTCGCATCGAGCGGAAGCATCACGCATCGTGAGAGAAGAGCGTCGCCGCTGGAGCTGTTGTCGTCGCATCGTAAGGGTGTTGCCGCTGCAGTCCATGCCTCGAACCGAGGACTTCTCGCATCCCCGAGAAGCGTGCCACATCTGCAAGATCTTCACGTCTTTATTTCTTTGTATCTGAACTTTGCCGCATTTCCCATTGCTGCGACATTGCTTGTTGTGGAAGCGCAACGCAACCTAAGGTACATTGACGCAGAATGTTGCATCTAAGAACTGAACAGAACTAAGCTTAAATCTACCATCTTAAAGTAATCGTCGTAGTGTGTATTTTTGTCGTTTATGGTCTTGTGGTGACTCTATATAAAGTCTACTTATTTGTTACATAAAACCTGTGTGGTGTCCATTTGTAGTGTTGTCCCTGGGTTACTGTATGTGGTCACAACTGCTTTACTTACAGCGCCGCTGAAGTAAAGCCCTTCTGCTCGTGCCAAGCTACCAAGGGGTGTGATTCAGAAAAGGGGGTGGTGATGAACAGAGTGTCTGAATTAAGCAGACCACTCTTACCCAGTCCAAAGATCAGGGCTTGATCCATCACCGTTATTTAGCTCACTGCCCCATCCCAGCTCAGAACCTGGCTATATGCAAATTAGTCTGTCCCTGGCCCAGTGCATCATGGGAACAGGGCAGACCAAACTACCAAGCCATTTCTTCACCAGAAAGGAGACCAAGGGGTGTGAGCAGGGGTTATTTTAGGAGTGTAATCCCCTTATCCTGACTAGAGGAGAGGGTCCCTATTTGTCACAAGCACCTACCTGTGCCAACTAGAGACCCCCAAATCTAACAGGCACCCTTGCGAATCGGCATGCAGCCTTTTTATTACCTCCGTCACAACAAACATGTCATCATATTGGTTAAATGACTGCTATATTGTCTTGTTGAACAAAAATGGTTCATTACTGAATGCAAATATATTGTTTCAGGGATATTCCATTAAGCGTGTGCACACTTATAATGAATGAATCCGCCCTCCACACTACCACCCCTTCACCACCCCCTCCCGATTGTAAAACCATTAGCTCGCTCGTATGCGAGACAAATTAGTTTTGTCAATGCTAGTTATATTTTAGGGTCTATGCATCTGAATAAACACTGATAAGCACTGATATAAAAAAACACTCCTGAAATACTCAAGGATTAAACACTGAAAACAGGACCGCCTAAGTATTACAATACTTTGTTTTTAGGTCGAGCCTGCGTGAGCTGCTCACATGCGCAGTCTCGCTGGCGAGATTTTATGTTTTTGCTGATCTTTCCATTACTGGCTTTAAGCCCCTCCCCTTTTTCCCATTGGCCGGCGTCACCGTTTAGCCAGCCATTGGGAAAGAGCATGCTGTGACGTAGACTTTTCTCTTTTTCTGCCGTCCCACTTGGACAGCCAGGCCTGCCTTCCTTCTGGCGTAAAAGGTTTCTTATCTTTATAAGGCCAAACGCATGGCCCCATAAAGATAACCGTTTACGCCAGAAGGAAAGCAGGCCGAGGCTGTCCAAGTGGGATGGCAGAAAAAGAGAAAAGTCGAGCGATTGTTCTTTGACTAATTTGAACCGTAGCTCTGCACTGTTCATTTTCAGGCTTTATCGATCCCTTAAGGAACGTATGTATCCCACAACATGAATGTAAAATACGCTCAACATAAACTGTTCTCAATCCATTTATTTTGTGCAAAAACACGTCCAACTCATAAATATCATGGAGTAGACTGTTCTACAGCTAAATAAATACGCAATTAATTTTAAGCCATCGTGCACAGAGGAGCTTCAATGAGTGTTAAGCACCCTAGTCTAGAAATAAGGAACGTTGTAAAACAGGGGATCGGGCATGCCTGAAATGACGTCATCCGAATAACGAGATCTAGAAAGACGTACGGGAAGCTAAAAACGGAACAGGAGGGACCAGCTTTGACAGCCGCTGTCCGAGCCAGAATGGCGTGGGCAAACGGGGAGAGCACAAGTGACTAAAAAAACAGGAGAGACGTGCAAGAGAGTCATTTAAGGCTGCTCTTCCTTTCCAGCAAAGGTATTGGAATAAATCACATAAGATGTTTTTGGGAGCAGCCGTTTCACCTCAAAGCTATTATGGAGAGATACACAGAAGCTAATACCAGGGAGTGTCACCCATACATGATGTGGTCAATCACTTTCCAAGGAATAAAATGACAGGTTAAACTGGGTCCCGGCAATCAATCTGCTAATGTGGCTCAATTAATCTGTGATCATTTCTAAGTAATGACCAGTCACGTGATGCTGTGAATGAGGTAGGAAGCAGATGGAGACAGGAATTCGGGGTATTGAGTCACGTGACGCTCTCCAGAGATGCAACCCTATTTCTCCCGCCCCTCACTCAGCCTCTCAGTTTACCACGCAAGTTTCGACAGATGTCAACACAGCAAAGGCTATAGAAACTAATTTCACTGTGTAAATATAGGATTTTAAATTGGTGCAGGGGCAGGTGTGAGCCAGTAAGGGGGAGCAGGAAGCCACCAAAGACGTAGCCAGAATCAACCTAAGGTGCCCCTGGGAACACATCGTAGGCTGGGAATCAAAAGAAAGATAAACGTCACCGACAAAAGAGAGACAATATGAGGTTTGTGCATTTCAAGATGGAAACGAGGACACCAGGAGAAGAGACAGGAATTGAAACATCTCAGAAGACAGCCCATGGGATGGACACGCGAAGAAAGACCAAGGGACCAACATGTAATCCTAAAGCATTTTAAAGGCAAGGGTTGAGCTCAGGAACAGAAAAGGTAGGCAACAGACCAATCCTGGAAAAGCACTAGAGGCCCAGGTGAGAACCAGAGCATAATGACCTTCTATAGGTTGGCATGGTCTTTCTGTGTTCCTCTATAAGCAAAGCCCCACATAATAACCAGACATCTTTTCCTGCATAAGCAACCTGGCCCTAGAATCAGACACACACAGTGCTCCCATCTATAGTGAGGCCCTGGTGTCCGCCACTTGCAGTCCGAATATAGAGTACAAAAATAGTGTCCTACAAAAAAATTGTAACGTGAATATATACTACCACAGTATCGTGAATGTTCTCGATAGTGTTTTTTGTGGGATAATTTTTAAAACGCTACACGGAGGTAGTACTCCAGTCAGACCAGCACTACTTCTTCCCTTTACAGCGAGCTTCCCCCGGAAGGTAACCTTCACTGCGACTCTTCAAAGCCAGCTTCCAACGCACGCCACTACTGCTAATATTACGAGACACCCCCCTGCACTCAGACTCCCTGCTCCCATTTACAGCCAGACCACAGTGTCTGATCTGCACTGCTCACTTTTACACAGGCCACAGAGTCAAACCTGCTCCAATATTTACAATAAGGCACTTGGCATGACACCTACGCCACTCCCATTGACAGCCATCTGAAGGAACATAGCAGACGTGAAATGCTTCCATTTATTTTGCACACAAGGAGCCAAACCTGATCACAATGAGGAAAGGCCTCTCTCAGCAGCACTACGGCTCCTTGCCAGTGCGTGAGACGCAAGGGGTTAGGGAAGTGCATGCACCAGCAGCCACAGTCTGCTGAAACAGCAGAACTGTAAGCTCAAGGTCCCCAGAGAACACACATTTACCCAGCCCACTCCATGCCCCCACGCATTTATGCAAGTTTGAACTATTGACATTATAAATGGCAATGCCTTTTAGTTTTGTTTTCTTTTTTAAAACATAAATAAAAGGCATTGGCATTTACAATGCCAATAGCTTAAACTCGTGTAAATGCGAGACCTATTGCTTTGCAAATGCTTGTCGGGACTTGTGTTCCTCTTTTAACGTTGGGCAAAAACACTCGGAGTATGCATGTGCTATTGGCTATATGATAGATAATACGTTTGACGTGGTGCTACCTGGAAGCCTCCCCTTGTAAGTCCCTTTAAATTATTGATCTCTCACCTGAAAATGTTCGTATTAATTTTATATTTCACAAACAATAGGGTGTTTTATAGTAAGTACTGAATAAACATCTGTCTCCTCTTCTGTAAGCTGTGCACAGTGATTCAGCATAAACTGTCCACTGAAATGCAATGTGTTAAACCTATAGGTGTAATGAGGTCATGCCAATAGAATGTGAGGGCTTAGCGAGAGATTGGCAAATCATATTCTGTAAATGGTAACCATCTAAGGATTAATTTCAAGTTGAAGTGAAGATCTGCTGATTCTATTAGCCATACTCCTTGACCAAGCAATTGGTTTGACTCTTGACTGAAATTGGAAGTTAAACCTATTGGCTTTGTTAATGCATTTTCCTTTTGTATAGTGATTTGAGATCTCCGCAGCAATGCCTTCGGGAAATTTGACCAGGTATAGGGAGCTTGCCACAAATGAGGTTAGTGCCGTTCCCACTCACCAGCTTCACCAGGATTGGATCATCGTGTGCCAATTACCTGAATCATGATCACAGGAGATATTTATTGTGGCCCTGTGTGCATTGTAACCTTTATTTCCCCCACTTGCCTCCTCCATAGGTCAAGGCCAGAAGAAGACAGCATAAGGCCAAGAAGGATGCAAAATAATGTTTTGACCTCCTTGTTGCACGTAGTTTCTGCCACTTGTTTTTCTTCCTTGGATTCTGTTGTCCTCGTACCATGTTCATAAATGTTTCTATCCATGATATTTTGAATTTCTCTGTTCTTAGTTAGGATTCAGTGTTTTACTTTCTCCTTGTCTGTGGTGGAAACATTTTCAGAGGAATCTTTTCAAACATACATGTACCAATACCTTATGCTTTGTGTTATGTATCTGAAATGTTTTTCTGTCAGAATGTTAATTCTGCTTTATTTGCTCTTAAAGGAATCCATATGGTAACCTTGATTTGGGGTAGGCTGCCTACTAGCAAATCTCTCAAATGAAACTAGTCTCTGCTATTTGCAGGTCTAGTTTCTAAACTTCTCTGCACCAAAAGTGTAGCTGAATAAAGAACTGCATTTCTCTGTTACACTTTTCAGGATCTAGTCCACTGGTATGCATGTCCTGTGACCCACTCAATGACAATGGGATTGAACTTCACAGCGCGGCCTGAATTTGCTATTTTAGTACATTATGCTTCAACATCCCTCCCAATAAAGCACTTTTTTCTTGTCCACAGAGTAATTTACAGTCCCAAAGGGTATTGCTCATCCATGGCACACAGAGCCTCAACAGAGCGACACAGAGCATTGAACGTTCACATCGAATAGCTGCTGAGACTGACCAGATCGGCACAGAAATCATCGACGAGCTTGGCCAGCAGCGCGACCAGCTTGACCGCACGAAAGGAAGAGTGAGTAATTTGCATGCACCATCAAACATGCCATCTGCAGTATGGTTTTAGCTTGATTGTATTTATCATATTAATACACCATGAACGGTTAAAACAATTTCCTGCATTAGGTGCCAGGGTCTGAAAAGCATCAGGGATGGCTGAGATTGTTTTGTGTGTGTTCTATTAAAAATAAAATTGCATACTGTATTACCTATTCCAGCGAACACATTTTGTCAGTGGTACAGAAAATATTTCCTGTTTTCATACATTTTGCTCCTTTTTGCTTTTAATTCAGATCTAGCCAATGCTATTGTTCAACAAAAACTAGAACTGAATATCTAGATTATTCTTTTTTACAAGATGAGTTACAGGTGCCTGGATGTTTTAAAAATGTTCCTCACACTAGTTTACATAAGATTTGTATGTGATAAATCTAGTGAAGAGCTGAGAATAGTATATGCAGACCACAGAGGTCGAGTATTGGAAAGTATGACAATTCAAGATTATGTATGTAATCCTAGGGGAAGAGGAGTCTTGAATTGATGGTCCTTGAAAAGATGTATTTTGCTCTTTCCTGAACTGCACGATTGATGGGGCATACCGAATGTGTAGTGTGGGATAATCCATAATCTGGGTACACTCTTGAAACAGTCTGGTTTCCGTTTTGTTTAAAAAAAAAATGTAAGTTCCTCAGCTGCAATCTGGGGAACCCCAGGAATGTTAATTTTCTTTTTTGCCATGTTTTCATGGTTTGGAGGGGCAGTGTGTGTTAGTACTTTGTATGTGATGCAGCAGGTCTTGAAACACGATTGAATCTTGAAGCTAAACAGCTGCAAATCTAGATGGTCGAATGTCTTGGGTCCCTTGATGAAGTGTGCTGCGGTGTGGGACAGCTCATATTTGGCACTAAAATTTAATTTACCCAGATGGGATCGGGCCAAGCTTTTACAATGCTTCAGAAATCTTATGTGTGTAGGTAGGATTTGACTTTAATCAAAAAGGAACCTCGAGCTTTTGATGAGGTCCTGCACAACGCTCCTGGAAGATACGTAAATCAAAAGTATGTGCAGTTCCTAACAGTGGGGGGGGAGAACAGGTCTCTTATGGATTGCCCTCACACACCCAGACGGGTGTCATACTTCATCATTGGGCTGTGCTCCTCGTCTGGCTTGCGCTGCAATGCCTGACGGGCTCTCGCGAAGGGTCTCTTTGCCGGAGATCTTTTAGAGACAGCCGTTTGGTGCGTGAGGGTGAGTGGTCAAGGTAGTGTGAGTGGTGGGTTAAAATAGGTTTAGGACTGCCCTGAGGGAACATATTTTATTCACGGGGTGTGCTAACTCAATTAAAATATGTGAGCCCTGTTTGGAATAACAATTATCCCACAGGGTCTAGTGTGTAAGTGTGGTCAACATGTTTCTTGCCTACTGCCCCTAACGGGTCACTCGGCAATTTTTCAGGACCGAATGTCTATAAGAGTGAATACTCTAGAACTCTAACACTACTGCAAGGCTAGTGCTAAATATTGAGAATGTCACCAGCATTGTTTGAGCAATCCAGGGGGGAAGACCCGGATTGTTGAGACCTGTGGGAGATATCAAAAGTTAAAATCCTCAAATATTGCCAGAAGGAAGGTATTGGTGGACATACTGTAGGTGAGTGAGGATAAACGAAAAAGATAAGACTCAATGAACATCACATGGGGTAGTCAATTGTCAAGGGCACGCTATTGCCAGTGAAAGGTAGACTGTATCATTGCGTTACATTGTGACAACGATGTATGGTGGAGAGAACGTTTTTGCTGGTAACATGTGTGCATCTGGCAATTCATCAGCAGCATGCACTAAAGTACGAATGCAAAATTAAATCAAGGCTCTCGAGATTTTAGAAAGTATAACTGCGTGTTTATGCAGAAAAGATGCGATAATCAACCCATTTCCATGCGTTCTGGTAAATGTGGCATGATCATGACGGAGATATGTAGCAACTCACCCCTGATAATGGAGTCTCCGGTGTACGGAGTTGCCTTGCGAGCACTACGTTGCTCACTCTGAAAACAAAAGATAACAAAAAAATCAGTGTCCAGCCCGGGGCTGCCAGCGTGTTTGGTCTTACCAGTATACGGTGATGAGAATCAGGATCTGAAGTGAAGCAAAATGGTTGGTACTCGCATAGAGGAGGGCACACAACTAGTGGTGCTCCTACGTTTGCTCAGGCTCCCGTAGCTGACCCTTCCGCTTTGGCGATTAAGTATCTTCTGTCAATACGCGATAGCGTGAGCACTAGACCAACTCGGCGGGTGGGCATATTGGGAGTGAATTTTTCACAATAAAACTTTCTTGAGACTAAGTAGCGAGCGTGTAGGAAAACTACACTGGTAGTGTGAATTAATATTGACAATGGCTAAGAGTGTATGTAGACACATTCCTCGGCCCACCGACCTTCATTATCTATTGGTATATTGCCAGGACGGCTTAGGCAATAATTATTAATTCCTCACATGACCGACTGTGAAGGAAACCAGGATAACTGAAGTGTATAATACATTGGGCAGTAAACTTGCCCTGAGCGCTACACTGCCTTAAGTGTTATGGCCGTGGTATGTCTAATGTAGGGCAGTACTAATACCTGTGGTGATATTGGACCTCAAGTAATGGAGTGCAGGTGGGTTAAGAGTTATTTAAAACCACCCATGGTATGTCATCATTGAGGCCCTTGGTGTTGCTTGAAATTTTAAAAATCTATTTTTGCTCCTTTCTAAAAAGGGCTTCTTTACTGATCACTGGGTGTGACTCCAAGATGGTCCAGCAGCTGTCATTGGCAGTGTGGATGGCCTCAATATAGTGTGTGCACATCTTCGTGTTATTTCTCCCACACTCCACCAATACCTTCCTTCTGGCAATGTTTGACTATCCATGGAAGTCACTGCACTATTGGTGGATATTATTGTCTTCCAGACGTGTTTTGGTTTTTAACTTTTGATATCTCTTACAGGTCTCAACAATCCAAGCATTCCCCCCTGGATCGCTCAAACAACGCCAGTGACGTTCACAATATTTAGCACTGGCCTTGCAGCAGTGTTGGAGTTCCAGAGTATTCACTCTTATAGACATTCGGTCCTGAAGATTTGCTGAGTGACCCGTTAGGGGCAGTAGGCAAGAAGCATGTCGACCACACTTACACACTAGACCCTGTGGCATCATTGTTATTCCAAACAGGACAGGTAGGAATTGACTTCAGAGTGAAATCTGAGGTACAAGGTAACAGAATTGGTACCTTGTTATTTTCTTTTCAGTGTTTGCTTTTGCGGAATAAAATGAAGCCAGTAAGCAGGCTACTGCCTGATTTGCAAATCTTTTATTGTTTTAAGCTTGCATAGCCATATAATTTTACTGTATTTGAATTTGAATTGCTTGGTGAGGTAGAGGGGAATCGAACCCTGTGTTGGGAGGCTATGTTCCATCGATACCGCAATCTTTTGGAACGGTGCAGTCTAGTTGTGTTTATGACGGCCACGTTAAAACGGGACGCTGCACGAGCGGGCCAGACCCCGTAACTTCAGCAGACTTTCTTTTCTCTTTGTTGAACTCGCTGCTACTGCCTGATTTGCACATTTTTTATTGTTTTAAACTTGCAGAGCCATATGTTTTTACTGTATTTGAATTTGAATTTGAATTGCTTGATGAGGGAGGGGGAATCGAACCCTGTGTTGGGAGGCTATTTCCATCGATACCGCAATCTTTTGGAACGGTGCGATCTAGTTGTTTTTATGGCAGGCACGTTAAAACGGGACGCTGTGCAAGCGCGCCGAGGGTGCGCTGCAGCCGCGCTTAAGGTAGGCCCATCTGCGCCAGTCAGCGTCACGGCGACACATTGTGTCTCCATGCCCTCGAAGGCTATCTGGAGTGGAAGGCCAGGTTATACCTGGCTAAGACCCACAAGGACACTCCTAAGCAATCTTGTGTGCCTGTGGTTAACAAAGCCTAATGTAGACTATGCTTGTATATCAATGATGATTTGGAGAGTGAGAGCCTCCTTTCCCTTTATTATACTGATGATGCTGGCTGATACCTGAATTTACAAAATGAGTGGCCTGGATGTTTCACCAGAAGGGTACATCTCTTTCCCCCCGGACCTGTTTCAGACAAAGTTTCCTTATTTGCGACTAGTACAAAAAACTGCTGTAGTCTTGGATTTGACCATGCTCTCTGCAAGACAAATTTTAGTATTTCGACAAAGATCTTGACTGAGATCTTGCAACTCTCCTCCAAGGTATAGCCCTAACTTCCATTTAGTAAAGCCCTGATGGATCTTGTCATAACTGACTTGGTGAAACCGTTTTCCAACCCGACAGTCCACAGAGAGCCATATGTCAAAGGCCTTGTGAGAAAGTGAGTTTCTGTTGCAGTACCCCCCACTTTTTGCCTGATACCTGATGCACGTTTCCTTGGTGTGCCCTGTGTCCATGCCAATCAGGTACCCAAGGCCTGTGTTCCTTCCCTAAAAACTGTACTAAAGCCTAAACCAATTGGTCTCTCTGGCCACATGTCAGCCCCTAGTAAATGGTACCCTAGGTACCCAGGGCATTGTGACCAGAGAAGACCCCTAAGGGCTGCAGCACTTCTTGTGCCATTCTTGGGGGGCCTGTACCCTGACACACACACTGCATTTGCAGGCTGAGTGTCCTGGTGCAGGACTAAACAAAGAGTCAACATGGCTCACATCCCTGTGTGCCATGCCCACAAACCCACTGCCCTGGCATACATCAGCCACACCTCTAGTTTGGTGCCCTATGCCAGTGGTGTGGGCACAGGTGCATGAGCCCTGTGCCCCTACAGTACCCAGGGCCATTCCTGGGCACTATAAGTGCAGTGATGCCATTAAGAGTATATGGTGCTGGGAGGTTGTCATTACGAACTCCACAGCACCCTAATGGCTACACTGAAGGCTGGCAAGTTTTATATCAAACTTCTCGGCACATTAAACCCACACTGATGTGTGGGATTTAATGTAAAATGCACTACAGAGGGCATCTTAGAGATGCCCCTGAAACCTAAACCTACAATCCACGTCTTGTCTGAGAGGCTGATTAGCCTGCCACACAGCAGATATGTTGCTGGACCCCTGGGTGGAGAGCTCCTGCCTTACTGGGCCTGTAACAATGCACATCCTGGGACGAGGTGCCAAGCTTCCTCCCCCAGGATGGGCAGGGTAAGCTTCAAAGGCATTCCGCCTTTGTGAGCTTCTCCAGACCACTTGCTGTACTCAGCAACTGGCCCCCACCAGTTCTGACCCCCACAGTGGTGGAAAGACTAGCGGGAAACCCTATGTCAGAAAGGGGGGTGTGCCAGCCTGTGCCAACTCAACCCCTCAGGTGGGAGAGGTGAGGTGATGAATGACCCCGGGCTCCGGCCATCTTGAAGAAGGGGAACCCTGCCCAATCACAACTAGGCTCCTGTCCCCCTCCCACAGGAGAGGAGCAGGCGAGGGGGTGTACCCACCCCAGGACACCCCTGTAACGCCCCTAAATTTAGTATTTAGGGGCACCCTGAACCTTTTTCCACAGATCCAGATTACGAAACAAGAAAGAAGATCAAGGAACAAGAAGACCTGCCGTGCAGCTGCTAAAAAGAGGAAGACACCAACTGATTTGGCTCCAGCCCTACCGGCCTGCCGACCCTCGAACCTGCTCCTGCTAAACCCCGGCGTCTCCAGTGGTCAGCAACCTCAAAACCCCGGAGGACCGGACTGCCTTGTGACTCTGACTACCTGAGTCTCCCACGAGCAGTGATACTGCTCAAAGCAAGTAACAAGCCCTGGCATCAGCCCGGAACAGCGAACCCTGCACACTCTGCACCTGCCAAGCCTGGCCTGTGCCGGAGTGAATCAAGACCCTGAGGACGTCCACCCGGCAATTCTGACCTGGAATCCAGTGCCCAAGGACCCTCCTCGAAGACCCCGTTGACGCCTGCAGCCTCAGGACAATGGACCCCTCTAACAACGACCAGCAGGGGGGTACGATTTCCCGACCTCAAAAGACACCCCGGCGCCCCATGGCCCCATGTGCCCAACTCTCGCGTGCCAAGGATCCTCCTTCCCCGAGCCTGAAGCCTTTGTTCCCTTTTCAAAATCTCCATTGAATAACATGGAGCGCCCGACAGCTCAAAAGCACCCTGCACCCAGCCGCCCGAGTGCCCCTGGCAGTGCAACCTTTGTCCTATTCTACTTCCCCATTTACCCTGAGCAAGTGACCAGGAGCCCAGCTCCCACAGCCTCGTGGCCTGCTGGCCAGCAGCCCCCTGCCTCTCATTGGATGACATTGGGCCTAACTACCTCTGCACCCGGCTGCCTCTGTGCCGCTGAGGGTGTACCAACTGTACCTACCTGATCCTGGGGGACCCCTGAGTCTATGCCTAGAACCTTAACTTCACCAGTCGAGTACTCACCTGGAAACAGATAACCCGCTTTCCTGCCATAGGATAACATTGACTGGTTTGACTCGAAAAATCTTCAGTGTGAAGTTTTGAAACTCTAAAATGTTCCTATAAAATCAACCGAATTCGAAGTACTCACCTGTGATCGGGAGAGAAGCCAGTACTGTACCTTGTAGCCCAGTACTGAACCGCAAAAGTAATCCTAATCGGGTTTACTAGTAACCTGAATTTTCTCCATAGGAATCTATTGTCTGCTTTTCTATGAAATTTCTTCTGTGTCTACTTTTGAAAACTTGAAATATTCTTTAAAAATCGTACCTACTACTGAAACGTAATTACTTGCCTGTCTTAAGTAGAGACCCCAGTGCTGGACCTAGGAGCCCAGTACTGGATTACAAAGTAACGAGAACCTTTATCTGTAACCTGAACTTCCTCCCATTGGATAACATTGCTAGATTTTCACTGAAAAGTTTCTCTGTGTGAACTTTTAAAATACCATTTTATTCTTTAAAAATCATTGCAATAACTAAAACGTTTTTACTAAACTGTTTTCAGCTTAGACCCCAGGACTGAATCTAGGATATAGTCCTGGAGTTATAAAAGTAATCGATAAAGTAATCAGCTGCATTTATGTAGAAAACCCCGTAGAGTTCAATGTTAAATAGTGTTTAGAATTGTGTTTCCTACTGCAACCATTGTACCTATTGTGTTTACAAAGTTTTTTGCCTCTTTGCAAAGTAATTACATGAGAGTACTCCTATTGAGAAAAGTATATTTTGATACCTGTTGGTTCTAAAAATAAAACAACTATATCTTTGGATATAAAAACAATTGGCCTAGAGTTCAGTTCTTAGGTGTGTGAAACCTTTTGCTGACTGGGTGTGTACATAAATGCTTTACACTGTCCTCTGGTACTGCCTTACTGCTCGACCAAGCTACCACTTTTGAGAGTAAGGGCAGACCTGACTTTAACCTCTGTTATACCTCTGGGGATTGTGGACTCTATACACACTGTACCTTACTTTGGTCCAGTATATATAGAGCCACTTTCTCATAGGCCTCCTCTGGGCATTCACTACTTTCTGCCCTCACACCCATTGCTAGAAAGTATGATTGTCCAAAGGATCTGCTCAAAGCAACGCTTGAATGCTTTCGCTGTCAGTTTCTGATAGATATTCGAAGCTCCATGGGTTGAAAGAAAAGTCTTCTAGCAGCCCTCCACGCTGCCTCCTAGGTGGATAAGTGCACTTTTTGTGGTAATTGTTGAAATATACAGTGAGTTTATTGAATTTATTCATAGGCGTTTGTGGCAGAAGAAAACTGCATTTCGCACAAGTAATTACAACATATCAAAAACTTAAAAGTAAAGGAAAAAGAGCAAAAAAATATTTCAAATGGAAACCGGAGACCACATAATCTGATTCTTTTTTTTAAACAACAAATAGCCCTACAATGAACTGTAGGGGAAAGAGGTTTGATATCACGAAAATATTTCCCACACCTGCCAAGCATGCAGGTGGTAAAACTCAAACAAATTGTTGACATTACCAGATCTCAAGACATTAGTTTATGATAAATTCGCATAGGGATCTATTATCAAACAGTGTGGGATAGTCCAGGCAATGAGCATTCGAAAAAAAGAAGAGGCGCCTATCAGGTGTCTGCAGGTGGTAAGGGGGAAGCTCAGTTCCTCGATATGACGCCAAACTGGTCCAAATCTTTCTGTGTTTAACAGGGCAACTTCGAGCTAGGAATACTGCCATTTCTGCCTGCATACATCTATATAGTTCGGTCTTCCATTTGCCTAGTGTCGGGGGAGATGTCCCTTTCCACAATTGTGCTATGTCTCTCTTGGTGATAGTGAGAGCTAAAAACAGTAGTTGTTGCTTTTACGTATTTCCCCCAATGTCGTCCGTGCTGTGTAAGAGAAAGAGTTGTGGGTCCAGCAGGAATTCTCAGACAAGTACCTCCTGAAGGCAGGACTTAATTCTGCACCAAAAGGTTTGCAACGCTGTGCAACTCCAAACAATATGCAAGAACGTCCCCTCCTCTCGGTCACACCGCAGACATGTAGGGTACTGGATAACTCCCATCTGCCAAAGTCTGGTCTGTGTATAGTAAGCCCGGTGCAAATATTTAAATTGTATCAGGCGGTATCTTGTAGAGACCACCGCACCCCGTGGGCTAGCGATGGCTTCACCCCTGTCGTCATCCGTCAGATCAGGAATGTCGCCTTGCCACGCCAGCCATGTCTTGTCGAGCGTTGTCTGTGTATGGGTCGTTAGGGTCTGATATATTTGCCTGATCTTGTGGAGGCTTAAATCTCCCATCAGCAGCCGGCCCTCTAATAAACTGATACATTCACCTATCACACTTGAAGATGGGACTGTAAATCTCAGATTTCACATGAGCAAGCAGATCTGGAAGAACTTCATGCAACAAGTCTACGTATCTAATGACAATAAACATTTGAGGCACTTGTCATGATTAGGCTCAGAAAATGCCAAATAGCAAGTTCTCAGCTGTTACACAAGGTGACCATGCATTCTTCTTGTTGATTCTTACTCTTGATCTTTTCTCATGGGTCGCAAAATTTGGTAAGGTATCTTCCCATGCATTTTATTAGCGTTTCTGAGGTTTCACTTAGCTGTAAGAAAATATGTTCTTTGTCGGTCTAACTGTTTTCATTTTTCAGAGAACTTTTGATGGTGCCATCTCTGATTGCATCATGGATGGGGTATCTTAATATAAAATGGGTCCAGTCTTCTGTTGAGCCACGGAGACAGTCTTCTATACAGGCTAGATGTTCTTCTGCACTTTCAGGGGAAGGGAGACACTTTTGGCTAGAGGGAAAGATCTCCTTTTACTGTAATTTGTTAATTTTACCAGATAGGATTGCGTGTCCTACTGACTGAAAGTTCTTCAAGACTTAAGCCTTTTGTTGTCTATATGCAAGGTGGTAAAATTCTTACTATCATATTTATACTTCTTATGAGCTTGAGCCTCAAGCTCGAGTAATCAAGTGTTAGGGTAGAACCGAGACAATTCTACTTTTTTCCTAGGTGCTTCCAAAGTCTTTCTAATGTCAGAAAGCAAAATGTGCTCTCCAAACTTTGTCTACCAAGTTGGATCCTGACGGCTGTACTTTGTTGGAGCTGCTTGACATGCATTCAATATAGAAGAGTTCCAGATGTCTGACTCCAAAGCAACCGTATAGAACCTTGTTGGTAGCATCTCCAGGAGGGATTTGGAAACGATGGCCATGCATATGAATCAAGGCAAACACAAGGAGATAATGGATGGAGCGCTGAAACTGATCAGACACTCGCCCCCAGTCACAGATCTGGGTTGAATCCATCATCATTCTTTAGCTCTCATCGCTACCTCAGTTCAGACCCAGCTATATGCAAATCAGTCTTGACCCTGTGCCTAAGGGGAACAGTCCAGCCTGAACTGCCAAGCCAGGTCTGCCGTGAACCGGAAACCAGCATCCTGGGACTGGTTTCTGGGTAACACCCTTCATCAGCCAGGCTTACTTCAATCCAGTGGCCAAGTGAGCAAGGGACCCCTGTCTGGGCATACTGCCAACTTGGGGCGAACAAAGCAAACACAAGGAGATGATGGATGGAGCGCTGAAACTTTTCAGACACTCACCCCCCCAGTTACAGATCTGGGTTGAATCCATAATGTCCTCCCCAAACTTTGTCTACCAAGTTGGATCCCGACGGCTGTAATTTGTTGGAGCTGCTTGACATGTATTCAATATAGAAGAGTTCCAGATGTCTGACTCCAAAGCAACCATATGGAACCTTGTTGATAGCATCTCTATGAGGGATTTGGAAATGATGGCCAGGCATATGAATCTTTCTTGGAACAGCATTTAATGAGGCTTATCAAGTGCCGTATTGATCTGCAAATCCCATTTAAGATTGCCTTTGATGGTCCGGCCCAAGTTTATAAAGGAATTTACTTCTCCAGTGATTAAGAAGGCTTTATTGTCTGTATGATTTTTCCTGAGCACCATTGTTTTTGTTTTCGGAGTGTTGAGGCTTCAGGCCATTTTCTTGGCAATACCTGCTAGTGCTTTAAATTGTGCTTGCAAGCCCTTCATTGTACCAGCGATCAGAATAAAGTTGTCTTCCTATAGAAGGCAGGGACTGGGAAGCCTTCAATGGCAGGTACCCTTTTTATGAAGGGTTTAGGAATTCCCTTTGTATAATGATTATATACACAGAGTACTGTATTGAGGGAAGAAGGCATCTCTGTTCCACTGCAATGGTGAAATATTTACTGAGGAGGTCTTGTTGGTTGAGCCTGACTTGATGAGATGTGTTCATGTACAAAAATGTTATCGGGGATAATAGTGTCCGATCCACACTCATTCTGTGCTGTCTTCTCCATCATCTGTGCCTTGGTACGAGGTCAAAGGCGGACGTAAGATCCATAAAGGCCATGTAAAGTAGCTTATTTTTTACAGTGCTATAATTGTAAATTAAGTGGAGGGAGGGAACATTTTGGTTTGTATTTAAAAGGCCTTCCTTGGAACCTCTTAGTCCCTGGTTTGGGATATTGTTTATAATCCACTCTTCAAGGGCTCTGAGTAAAATCTGGGGGAAGATTTTCCAATCAATCATGATGAAGCTTACGGGCCTATAGGAGTTTTGGTCGTTTTTAGAGTCCTTTTGTTGAGGGAGATTACTAAGCTGTTATGCAAAGAAGGTGGGGGAAGCATTTGACATGCAGATCTTGAGAAAGGTTGCTGCAAGAGTGTTTAGCTACCACTCTGGGCTGTGTTTAAACACCTCTGCAGATTATCATACTTAGTTTGGGCTGCTTCCCCATTGCTATCATCAGTTTTTCCTCTTGTCTTTCCACATGTCTTTGCAAAAAGCTCTTATTTATGTATTTTCGGTTTCTTTTTTTGAAGTGGGAGCTCAGAAGTTGCATTTAGGTCAGAGTTGTATGTCTGGTTTGTGGCACCAAATACTGCAGAAAAGAGGCTAATCCAGGAGCCTTTAGAGATATTAGTTTCTCTGGAGTTCCTTTTTTGCATGCAGCTAATCATTCGCCAATTTTCGTCCGAGAGGTCCACAGGTCTTCCTTAAATGCAGCTTATCCTAGTGGGAGATATTCATTTTGAAATTATTCTTCCTTCTTTTTTGATGAGTGATTGGGACTGTTTCTTTTCTACTTTCTTCTGGGACTGCTGCTGAGAGTACTAGAACCAGCCTGTTTCGTCTGGTTTTCTTAGGTTAATTTTTATCTTTGTGCCAACATTTCTTGACACTAATGGAAGAAGCGAGTTCAGGAGTTTCCATATTGGTTATCCATTTACTTTGTTTTAAGATTTCATACTTAAGATTTGCTAAAATATCAGCGGTATCTGCATCATTTTTCCACTCCTCTAATTTGGATTCTGTGGCCAGGCTCCACCTAGCCCATACTATTTTCCTGTCACTTTGCAGTTCTTCTATTTCTCTTGGTTTGCATGACATGTTTGGGTTTATGCGTGTTTGAACAGCATTGTGAGATTTTTAAGTCTCCTTTGAACCCGAAGGTTTTCAACTCTGAATCAGTCCTCTAATTTGAGAAGGATATAATCACTTATTGTTTCTTCCTCACTGTTATGTTTAAATTTGGGCGGCTTCATTTTCGTGTGGATTGTGGCTTGCGGCTGTTATCAGTCTTCGTTATGCAGAGGATTTGAAAAGGTCTTTCGTGTGTATCTTTTTTTGGGAACTGATGCTGGACTGAAGGATTTGCTGATGCAGCTTCCATCTTAGTGGTGTGTTCTTCTGATTTAACATGTTTGATGCTGAATTCTCTACTGGAGCTAAGGAGCTTTACAGAGCATTCTATTATCCTCAGTGTGGAGTTGTGTAGTAGGTTGATGTCACGCATCAGGCGTTTTTTCTGTATATTTTCCCAAGCCTTTGGTTTAGTGCAAATTTTAATTTTGCAGGCTATCTGTGAGGCACAACAGTTTCTTGTTCCAGTCAGATGTGTGGCGCATTGTATGTAATTAATATAATTTGGAGTACCCATAGATTTGATCATGTTTCTTGAAGGACTAGGAGTTCATGTTTAGCCAGAGAATTTATTAGATTAATGTCCCCTGTTTTTTGTGGGATGCCGGACGTTTTCCACAACAGTAACAGTAATTAGCTTGTCAGACAACATTGAAAAGCATTTTATGGCCGTCCACAATGACAGATTGGATCTTTCTAATCAAATTTTGAAGTGCAACCCACACTCTGTGGGCATCATCGCTCAATCCATGGGCTCAACTTTCTTGCTTAGTCTGTGCACTTGGATGTGCTGTTCAAGCTTCTTCAGAGAGTTTGAAGTCGTACTCCTGACACTTGCCCATCAATGTGCAGAAGATATTTGGGGAGAAAGCTGACTCCTTCCTGGAAGCTTTAAAAATAGTAGCTACAGCTAGCACATTGGACCTGGCCACCTCAGCACGACTGTTCCATTAACAATATGGAAAGTTTCATGGGTACTCCAGAATGGTGCAGTCCCTGGAGAGACAACCTTCTCATCCTGTCCAGACATGACAGTCGATGTAAAGCTTCTTTCGGGGCAAGGATGGGTCTAGGGACAGTGCCAACAGCAGTAGATGTAGCTAATTTGCTAGGGCTATGATCCATCGGTACTGTCTGGCACATCCCTTAATTTTGAAGACCAAAGTCCTTACTCTGCTGAGAAAAGAGGCTATAGAGATGGTGCCTCTGGAAGAAAGGGGCACAGGATTCAATTTAGTTAACTGAATTTTATGGTCATGACAATTAGGCTAACATTATTCAAATCTCCTTTATTGCCAGCTCACAGCAGCAACAATTAACCCCTTCAGTGCTGATGACAAAGCTAGCTCGTCATGGGCGTTACCTGCGCTACGCGGATGACGAGCTGGCTTTGTCATAAACAAGCCATTTTTTTTTTCAGCGCACAGCGGGAAAACGCGGTAGCGCGGTAGGGGTTAAAGAATATAGAACTTTGATAACATTTGAATAGGCTAGAAGATCCCCACACATACAGTATTCTCCCTTCTTTGTTGCTACTGCTCACAAGATAAGTACAGCCTTTATATTTATTTATTTTTTATTTATAAAGTTTTATATACCTAAGACTTATTAATCTGTGTCGCTTTTTTGTCTTGAACCATCTCACCCTCCCCTATAGACAATAATTATAATATCCTCTTTTTACCTTGGTACTAACAGCTTAACCAAGCTAGTTACGTAATTAAACTTGGGAAGGAGGGTGATTGTTACTATTAATTGTTTCTTATTTACAGTGTTGTCGGAGGTCCTTTTACCTCCATCCCCCACACAATTGTCTGTCTTTTTCCCTTGGGTTCAAGCCAAGAAATACTCCCTTGGAATGGATCGATCTTTTTCTTCCAAAGACTGGCCCATGCACTTTTTCTGCAGCGGGTCAGTCTTCTTTGAAAAGCCGAACCTGCATCCCGCTGCCATACTAATAAATATGGATAAATACAGACGGATGTATTAAAAAAAATACCATAAAACCGGGAGCCCTACTTGTAAATAAAGTCCTAGATGAGGTAATGAGATCACTAGACAACACAATGAATACAAAATTGGAGATACTTTCCAAGAAAAGTTGGCCAGTCACTGGCATTAGACACACCGAGGAGGCATTAGGGGCAGTTAAGCCCAAGAGGAAAAGAGCTGAGGGAGAAAATTATCTTACAGTGGCTAAAAAATCCAAAGGGTCAAATCAGATGACATCAAAACAGATTGCCTGCTGTGCCCGTGGCCCCAGCCCCCTTCCGTTTTGTACTCCGTGCTCCTCCCTAAGTCTCCCCCTGCTGCCTCCCCTGCGGCCCCGCCTGCTGCTCATTCGCCATCCGTACCTGTTCCCCCCGCCTCCCAGCTGAGCCTCCCTGCCCACTCCTCCATTTATGGCAGCCGCTGCTAGGCCGCGCAGCGGGCGCGCCGCTGGTGCGCCTAAGGCAAGCCGTCTGCGCCCATCCGCGCCTGGACCACGCCCAGCGTCACGACCCTTGGACCACGCACCATCCAGGTAGCCCGCATCCGATACGATGCCAACACCCTCATCGCTCTCAACCACGGACGGACACTCAACTGCCACAAGGCCGCCCCCAAGAGCACCCACGGCCCCTTCACCTGCCGAAACTGCAGCTTCTCCTGCTTCGAAGACGCTGAGACGCCCGCAACGACGGAACCCAACCAGCTCCGATGCATCCTGCTCAACACCCGCTCTGCAGGCAAACACGCCGTCGAGCTCTGGGACCTGCTCGACTCCACATCACCAGACATAGCCTTCCTGACCGAGACCTGGATGAACGAAGTCTCCGCCCCAGACATCGCAGTGGCCATCCCGGACGGATACAAGATCATCCGTTGAGACCGCACCAACGGAGTCGGCGGAGGAATCGCCATCTTCCACAAGAACACCCATCAGGGTCTCTAAGAACACCACCGACATCCTCAACACTGCCGAACACATGCACTTCCAGATACACACGGACCCCAAGACCACCCTAAGAGGCACCCTCGTCTACAGACCACCCGGACCCCGTCCCCAATTCTGCAACTCCATCGCCTACTTAATCAGCACACGCGCACTGACCTCCACCGACTACATCCTCCTTGGCGACCTGAACTACCACCTGGATAACAAGAACGACAGCAACTCCTCCACCCTGATCGACAACCTCACCACCCTTGGACTGACACAGATCGTCACGACACCTACCCACATCGCCGGCCACCCGCTCGATGCCATCTTCTCCTCCAGCCCCCACGTTGCCTTCATCCACGCTTCCGTACTCACCTGGACCAACCACAACTGCGTCCACTTCACCTTTAGGAAACCCGTCTCACATCACCGCATCCTACAGATCCCTAGACTTTGCTGGGGCAAAATCACCAAGGAACTACTACAAACACACCTCGCACTCAACCCACCAGCCAACCCCACCGTCCCCGAGGAGGGAGCCCGCACCCTCTGACTCTTGATGGAACATTGCGCCAACATCTTAGCCCCAAAGAGACAACACACACTCAGAGATCCAGCTGGTTCACCCCGGAGCTCCTAGCCTCCAAGTGCACCTGTAGGAGACTGGAAAACACCTGGCACGACGAGAAAACGCCCGACGGCACGCAGTCCTCAAAGACGCCAACCGCAACCACCACCACCACCTCATCAGGACCACCAAGAAGGCCTCCTTCAAGGACCGCCTTGACAACAACGCACACAACAGCGAGGAGCTCTTCAACATCGTGAAGGAACTCTCAAACCCCAGCTTCTGCACCAACGACATCCCGCCGTCACAAGCCCTGTGCGACGCCCTCCCTGCCTTTTTCCACCGCAAGATCAGACATCTACGACAGCTTCAATCCTCAGACGAACCCCGCCATCCCCACCTCGCCGGACCCACCGATCCACCACGACCACCTCATCGCATGGTCCAGCGTGACCACCGAGGACACCGTCAAAACAGTGTGCACCATCCACTCAGGCGCCCCATCCGACCCTCTTCCCCACCACATCGTCAACAAGGCCGACAGATCCATCGCACCCCACCTGTGCAACATCATCAACCTCTCCTTCAAGACCGCGACTTTCCCTGAGAGCTGGAAACAGGCCGATATTAACGCCCTACTGAAGAAACCCAAGGTGGACCCGAGCAACCTCAAGAACTTCCGGCCCATCTCCCTGCTTCCGTTCCCGGCGAAGGTCATTGAAAAGATCGGCAACACCCAACTCACCCGATACCTGGAAGACAACAGAATCCTCGATCCCTCACAGTCAGGTTTCCGCAAGAACGTCAGCACTGAGACCGCCCTCATCGCCGCCACGGACGACATCAGAATCCTACTCGACAACGGCGAGACAGCAGCCCTCATCCTCCTGGACCTCTCCGCCACCTTCGACACCGTCTGCCACCACACACTACGCACACGCCTCCACGAAACAGGGATCCGCGACAAGGCCATGGAATGGATCACCTCCTTTCTCTCCGACAGAACCCAAAGAGTCCGCCTCCCCCAGTTCCACTCAGGAGCCACCAAGACCATCTGCGGCGTCCCGCAAGGATCATCCCTCAGCCCGACGCTTTTCACCATCTACATGGCACCACTCGCACGCATCGCACGCATCGCCAGACTTCACGACCTCAACATAATCTCCTACGCCGACGACACCCAGCTCATCGTCTCCCTCACCAAGGACCCCCTCACTGCCAAAGCCAACCTCCACTGTGGTATGAAGGCTGTCGCCGACTGGATGGAAAAAAGCCGGCTCAAACTGAACACGGACAAGACTGAGATCCTCATCCTCGGACCCAACCCCTCAGCCTGCGACGGCTCCTGGTGGCCCACATCTCTGAGCACCGCCCCTACACCAACCAACCATGCACGCAACCTGGGAGTCATCCTCGACTCGAAACTCACCATGGCCAACCAAATAAACACAGTCTCCTCAACCTGCTTCCACACCCTCCGCATGCTCCGTAAGATCTACAGGAGGGATCCCTACAGACACATGAAATAACGCCCCCAGGCCCTCATCAGCAGCAGACTCTTCAACGGCAATGCCCTCTACGCCGGAGCCCCATCCAAGCTAGTCAGCAGACTACAAAGAATCCAGAACGCCTCTGCACGTCTGATCCTCGACATCCTCCGCCGAGGCACATCACCCCCACCTGAGAGACCTGCACTGGCTCCCCGTCGACAGAAGAATCACCTTCAAACTCCTGACCCACACACACAAGGCACTCCACAACACCGGCCCAGAATACCTCAACAACCGACTATCATTCTACGTACCCAACAGGAAACTCCGGTCCGCCGACCTCTCACTGGCCGCCGTCCCACGCATCCACAGAACCACCTCCGGGGACAGGTCCTTCTCCCACCGCGCAGCCAAGACATGTAACTCCCTCCCCCTCCTCCTACGACAGACAGAAGACCCACAGACCCTCAGGAGACTACTCAAGACCTGGCTCTTCGATCACTAGCTGCAGCCATTCTCCCCCCCCCCCCCCCCCCCACGCGCCTTGAGACCCTTGCGGGTATGTAGTGCGCTTTATAAATTCTCTGGGCACTTCAGGAGGGCAGGAAGAAGGCCCAGAGTTACCCATTCAGAACAGATAGAGGTGAGAAATATGATTTAACTGCCGAGGCATCAAAGGCCTCGGTCATTGGGCATTATGGACACATTCGAAGAAAGCATGTTTAACCCACTCCTCATTAAACACACCCTATCCCCTAATGGACCCCTTCCCAGCCTATGGCGGAGTACCTATCTTTTTGGCTCAGGAAAGAATCCCCAAAGAAGTCCTGTCTCACCCAAGATCTGAATGCTCATGCTCCTCTCTCCCAGATAAGGTTGCATCAACACCAGACCTAGACACCAAGGTTGTGGCATTTATTGCCAAAGGAGGGAAAGACCCAAGAAAAGGTCTGGATAAAGGAATAAAGTCCTGCCAGGACCGCCTACTAGACATCACAGGGCCACTAACAAGATGTTCGAAATGGCTGAGGCAGCCTACCTGGAAGGCACACTCATCGACCCAAAAGAATAACGCCAATGGGCACAAGGAGCTATTTGCCTTCTAGGGAATGTGAATATTGCACTGTCCAAAGAGATAAGAAAGAGCATACTTCTCAAAATAGACCCCAAGTTAGTGGAACTGGCCACTAAAGAAGGCTTAGCTGCTGGGCAGGGTCTCCTCCTTGGGGACGACTTCATCAGGGACATGTCCAAATACGTGGGAACATTCAGTTCAATCCAAAAGTCCCAGAAAGACATCAAGAAAGTATTCCAAGATAGTTTTTGACAGGGCCGGGAGAACACTGGATCAGTTGCTCGGCTGTGGCCAAAGCTCCTCAAGACCCTACCTGGGACATGGCCCAAGATTCATAAACCCAAGTTTTGCTTCAACCTTCTACCCCCAGAAACAGAGGTTCCATCTGAGAGGCTACAGAGGAGAGCGGAGACAAAGAACCTTCTCAACAGGTAGGAATTATTAAAGACCCTATGAAGGTGGGAGGCAGACTAACCCAATTTTGTGGTAATTGGAACCTGGTGAGTTAGCACCCATGAGCTCTAGAGACAGTGAAGGGGTACAAGATACAATTCATAGGTACACCAATGCAAAGGAAAATTTCTTCGGAAATGATCTTCTCACAGGAAGACTCAGCCCTAGTTTCACAAGAGGTAAAGGATCTATTGACAAAGGGTCAATTGAAGAGGGAACAGAGCTGGGCTTCATCAGCAACATCTTTTTAGTGGAAAAGCAAGACACAGGGATAAGGCCAGTAATAAACCTAAAAGAGCTGAACGAGTGGGTGACCTACCACCATTACAAAATGGAAGGATTACACCTCCTAAGAGATATATCATGGAAAGGGCACTGGCTAATCCGACTAGACCTAAAAGATGCATACTTGACTATACCAATTTGTCAACCACATCAAAAGTACCCCCAATTTACCTGGATGGGCAAACTGTGGCAATTTTGCAGCCTCCCGTTCAGACTTTTCTCTGCCCCTTAGTGTTTCACCAAGGTGCTTCGACCCATAGCTGGTTGGCTCAGAACAAAAAGAGTAAGACTAATCCTATATCTAGACGATATTCTAATTATGGTCCAATACAGGGAGATGGTTTCACTTACCACAGAACTTTCCATAAACCTCTTAGAACGCCTGGGTTTTGAATGAATGAATGACCAACTTATAAAGCGCAAACAAATGTCCGAAGGCATCAAGACGCTCAATCGGTTCAACTATCTGGCAGGAACATAAGCCCTCAATAATGGACCATTACAAGGCAAAAAGTCAGGTCTTCAAGGACTTGTGAAAAGGAAGATGCAACTCGAGTGAGCGTATTACAAAGCTTAGAAGCTGCTTCAGCAAAGCCTCTCCCTCATCATCTTACCCTCCTGGGGACAACCATACGATTCTTACTGGCAGAACACAGTTGTCTAGTGGGGACATATCATTGGAAGAGGTGTCTAATTCCCTTTGGTCCTGAGTTAGGAGGTACCTATGAACAATACGTAGGGCCTTGAACAGAATTAGTTTCTCCGCTGGAAGCCACTGCCAAACATCTAAGACCAGTCTTGCTGGCGCATTCTAAACAAGTTGCAGCTTATTGATGGAGGCCCTATTTATATCTAGATAAAGGGCATTGCAATAATCCATCTTGGATGAGATCAATGCCACTGCTGCTTGCTTCCACGCAGAAAGAGAAAGAAACTTAAATATCTTCCTATTGGTCCTTATAACCCTGAAGCAAAATGACACGGTCCTGTTAACCTGGAGATTGAAGGACAGCTTTTTGTCAACTTTGGCACCAAGATTCTTTGCCGAGGCAACATGACACAAACATTTTGTCATAAACAAAAAAAAATCTAGCATTTTACCATGTCAGGAAATGCAATTCTTGGGATTTGTCGTAAACACTATACAGACAGAATTGAAATTACCAGGGGAGAAGCTACAAAAACTTTGCATGGAATTAAGAAAGATCCTATTGAGAAAAGAATTTCCCCTGAGGGCTCTAGCAAGGATCCTAGGTCTCCTGTCTTCAACAATCCAAGCGATATACCCAGGCCCCCTTATACTACCAAGCACTACAAAGACTCAAAGCAAAAGCTTTGAGAACAAACCAATCCTATTCTCAAACAGTGTGTCTAGACCCAGATTTCAAGAAGGAACTAGCATGGTGGCTGAAGAATGCAGAAGCATGAAATGGCAGAGCCATTTTTGGAGAAGAACCAGAGATTTCTTTTTTAAACAAACTTTGAGTACCATAAGGTAATAGCAAATTGTCTTATGAAGAACATTATGGGAGAAGAACCAGAGATAGTGATAGAATCGTATGCGAGTTTAGAGGGATGGGGTGCGAGATGTGGCGACTCATCAAAAGGAGGGCGTTGGACAGATCAAGAGAAGGAATTGCACATCAATTGCTTAGACTTACTAGCAGGTTCTTTCACAATTTGTTGCTTCGCTAAGGACACAATGAAATGTTTTGTAATGTTATGCATGGACGTTTCTGCAGTCAGATATGTGAACAAGATGGGAAGCCCTCACTCCAAGGGACTAGCGAACTTGGCCAAGACCTTTTGGGTTACTGCTTAAGCAAGGGGATTTCAGTAGTGGCAGAACATATCCCGGGGTTAAACAATGGTGTTACGGATTGGTTCTCCCGAAACTTCAAGGACTCCAGTAATTGGAGGTTGAACAGGGGAATCTTCCTCGATAGCCAGATGAGATGGAGATCTTTCGGGGTTGACCTCTTCGCAGACAGGCTGAACATCCAACTACCAAACTACACCAGCTGGAGGCCAGATTCTCAAGCCCAGGGAGTGGATGCCTTCCATTTGTCATGCTACCAATATTCCTGGTACACACACGCAGCAGCAAGGAGGACATAGTAGTGATAACTCTTCTCTGGAGGTCACAGGCCTGGCTCCCAATCCTTTTGGAAATGAGCATAGATTAACTAATCTTAAGCCCAATTTTCAGGGAGATAATTACAGACCCAGAAGGTGAGCCACACTCACTTGTAGAGCAGGGCCTTTTAACACTGTTGGCCTGGAGGATTTCAGGAGACAGTGGCAAACCCCGACCTTTTGGCAACACTTTCAAACTCTTATCGGTGTCCATGTCACATGTCACAAGGAACACATATAGACTGGCCTGGGAGAAATGGGTTCGCTGGTGTCTTCGGCGGCATTACAATCCTGCTTCAACTGATCAAGTACATGTCATTAATTATTTATCCAAGCTATTCACATCAAGACTTAATTTTTACAGATCGGCTATTGCAGCAGGTCATGACCTTATAGACTGAATTTCCTTAGGACAAAATCTTTTGACTAAAAATAGTATGCGAGTACTAAACCCACCTTCTGCAAAATATGCAGCCTTATGGGACGTTAGAGGAGTGTGCTCCAAACATAGAGATATCTACACTTGCCTCTTTCATTACTTCTTTCACCCATCGTGCTTGTTCTTTCATCAGGGCAGGTGCTTGAGCCGAGTCTTACTGACCCTGAATTAGCGAGATTGGTTGGCACCCTTGGTTCTTCAGGATACTTGTTTCTAGGTTTCATTTTTTTTCAGTAATAGACAGTTCGAGGCATATGGGCTGCAGATGGTACACTTATGAATAGATCGCCATCTGGTGTTGGGCTCGGATGATTGCACTTTGTTTTTCTTCTGGAGAAGTCTTTGTCGTCATCGATGACTCCTCCTCTGGGTGCTAGTGCGCATGGGCATCGGCTCCATCCTTAGATTGTTTTTTTCCGCCATCGGGTTCGGATGAGGATCGAAGTGCTCCGGATCGACTTCGATAAAGACAGTTAAATTCGGCGCGTAACCATCTCCAATTCGACAGTATTGTTATCAAACGCGACTACACTTCCATCTCGACGCGTTTCGAAGAACAACGACTACGAGAAGACCAGCTCGACGTAGTCCAGCCCGGAGTCCATGGAAAGGACTCCATTCAAAAAATGTCCAACGTGTGGTGCTAAGTTCCCACACAAGGACCTACACGAGGTGTGCAACCTCTGCTTGTCCCCTGAACACGAATCCAGGGACTGAGGCCTGTGCAGCATTTTCCTCAAAATCGACGATTAGAAACCGTCGAGCCCGAAGACACGAGGTATCGAGAATGCAGTCGCAAGCAATCCCGGAGCTGTTCGAGGACCAGCACCAGCACCCAGAAGAGGAGGAAGAAGAGGGCGACGAGGCGGGGTCAGAAGCGGACGAGTCCGACGTCGAGGAAATCGACGTCCAACAAACCGTGAGTGACGACGTCCCTTTACCAAAGAACAGACCCCGCACGGTGTCGACCCCACCCTCGAGCCCGGTCAGACAACCGAAAAAAGTTTCAGACGCCCCGCCTTCGGGCCCGGCAACGAAACCGAAACCGAAACACTCGGTCTCCCATCATGGTGGTTCCGATAAACGACCCACCCCGACATCGACACCGAAGCTCCATAACAAGGACAGCTCGAAGTCGAAACAGTCCATGTCGGCACCGAAACACGCTTCGACGTCAAACACCCTCGACACCGAAGACACACTCTACACCGAAAACATCGGATCCGAACAGGAAGGGAAGTTAATTACTAACACTTCAATCAAGTGCGCCCTAGACGCGGCAGACACTGCAGCAAGATCCATAAACACAAGCGTTATGTTAAGGAGACATGCATGGCTCAGGGTTTCAGGGTTCAAACAAGAGGTGCAAACTTCATTACTGAACCAACCTTTTGATGAGAAAACACTTTTCGGCACAGGGACAGATGAGGCCTTCGAAAAGATTAAAAAGGATACGGAAACGGCTAAATCAATGGGAGCATTGCAACAGCCGACCCAAAGAGGTTCCTTTCGTAGATCCACCTATAGAGGAGGATCCAAAAATACAGGTACAACCCAGCAACAAACCTCTTTTACACCGACATCACCCAGAGGTAATTCTAGAGGTAGTTACAGAGGTAACGACAACAAGGGTAGAGGTCGCGGAAACAACAACAACCGCAACTCTCCAACCCCAAAGCAGTGACTTCATACAGCTCCCCCCAGACCATATAACACCGGTCGGGGGACGCCTATCACAGTTCCTACCTGTCTGGGAAAACATCACATCAGACAGGTGGGTGAGACAAATTATCCAACATGGTTATTGCCTGGAAGTCACATCTACCCCACCAAACATCCCCCCCAAACAGCGTCCAATGAAACAAGATCACTTAACACTGTTAAAACAAGAAGTACTATCTCTGCTACAAAAGCATGCCATAGAGAAGGTTCCAAAGCAACAACAAGGGACAGGAGTATACTCCCTATACTTCCTAATCCCAAAAAAGGACGGGTCTCTAAGGCCAATACTAGACCTAAGACCTCTCAACGCATACATAAATTCGGAACATTTCCACATGGTCACGCTCCAACAAGTACTTCCTTTACTGAAGAAAGGGGACTTTCTTTCTACACTGGATCTAAAAGACGCTTACTTTCATATCCCTATTCACAAAGCCCACAGGAAATGCCTAAGGTTTGTGGTAGAAGGACAACACTATCAGTTCAAAGTCCTTCCATTTGGTGTCACGACGACACCAAGGGTGTTCACAAAATGCTTAGCAGTGGTTGCAGCCCACCTAAGAAGACAACAGATACATGTCTTCCCATACTTGGACGACTGGCTAATAAAGGCCAAGTCACAAGAAGAATGTCTTCAGAACACACAGAAGACAATTCACATGCTACACCAACTAGGGTTCACTGTGAACTACACAAAGTCACACCTGCAACCAAGCAAGGTTCAACAATATTTAGGGGCTACTATAGACACAGAAAAAGCCAAAGTATACCCCAATCCAGTCAGGATCCAGACAATGCTTACAATCATTCAAAGATTTCAGCCACAACACTCACTAACAGCAAGAGTGTTCATGCAGCTATTAGGAATGATGTCATCCTGCATACTGCTAATACCATATGCCAAACTACAAATGCGTCCGCTACAAGAATGTTTAGCGACACAGTGGAATCAGGCTCAAGGACAGATTACAGATCTGGTGTTGGTAGACGACCGCACACACCGCTCTCTGAAGTGGTGGAACACAACAAACATTGCCAAGGGGCGATCGTTCCTAGAACCAATTCCACAGGTGAGAATAACAGCGGACGCATCGCTCACGGGATGGGGAGCGCATATGGAGAAATATACAGTACAAGGAAGATGGAGTGTGCAGGAGAGAAGGCTGCACATCAATCATCTAGAACTACTGGCAGTGTTTCTAGCATTAAAAGCCTTTCAAATGCACGTTACCAACAAAGCAGTCCTGATCAGAACAGACAACATGACAGCAATGTATTATATTCAAAAACAGGGGGGGACGCACTCTCTCCAACTATCCAGACTAGTGCAGGAAATTTGGAGATGGGCCATTCCTCAAAACATCTATCTGTTAGCAGAACACCTACCAGGAGTTCAAAACCAGATAGCAGACATCTTAAGCAGACAGTCGGAACAAATACACGAATGGGAACTGCACCAACAAATACTGCAACCATTCTTCCAAAGATGGGGACAACCAGAGATAGACCTATTTGCCACTCATCAGAACGCAAAATGCCAAAGCTTCGCGTCCAGGTACCCACACCACCTGTCGCAGGGCAATGCGTTATGGATAAATTGGTCCAACAAATTTGCATACGCTTTTCCCCCTCTCCCACTAATCCCATTAGTGGTCAGAAAGCTGCAACAACACTCAATGACCATGATACTAGTAGCACCCACGTGGGCAAGACAACCGTGGTTCACCACGCTCTTGCAACTCTCACAAGTGCCACACCAAAAGCTAAGAATTCGACCCATGCACCTTACACAGAACCATGGAGAAATAATGCACCCAGATCCCACACAACTGAACCTAGCGATCTGGCTCCTGAAATCCTAGAATTTGGGTACTTAGATCTACCCCCAAATTGCATGGAGATAATTAAGCAAGCGCGACGTCCCACCACCAGGGCATGCTACGCAGCGAAGTGGAAGAGGTTTGCTATATACTGCACCACTAATAATATCAACCCTCTGGACGTATCAACAAAGGAGATTATTTGCTACTTACTACACTTACAGCAATGTAATCTCGCGTATACATCTATCAGAGTACATCTAGCAGCTATAGCAGCGTACCTACAAAACAGGCAGCACATATCCCTGTTTAGAGTGCCAGCGATAAAAGCCTTCATGGAAGGCCTTAAAAGAGTCATTCCACCAAGATTACCACCTTCACCGGTCTGGAACCTCAATGTAGGACTCACCAGACTAATGGGACCACCTTTCGAACCTATGCATAGGTGCGAAATACAATTCCTTACATGGAAGGTGGCCTTTCTTATAGCCATTACCTCACTCAGGAGAGTAAGTGAATTACAGGCACTGACAATACAAGAACCATTCCTACAATTACATCAGTATAAAGTGGTTCTTAGAACAAACCCAAAGTTCTTGCCTAAAGTAATTTCAGCATTTCACATCAATCAACCGGTGGAACTACCAGTCTTTTTCCCAAAGCCACAGACGGTAGCAGAAAGGGCCCTACATACACTAGATGTCAAAAGGGCCATTTTGTACTATATAGAAAGGACACAAGATTTCAGGAAAACTAAACAACTATTTGTAGCATTTTCCCCAACACATAAAGGCAATCCTATCTCTAAAGCAGGCATTGCTAGATGGATTGTAAGATGTATACAAATATGTTACATAAAAGCAAAGAGAACATTAACTGTTCCTCCTAGAGCTCATTCTACACGTAAGCTAGGAGCATCTATGGCATTCTTAGGGAACATTCCCCTAGATGACATATGTAGAGCAGCAACTTGGTCTACACCACATACCTTTTCAAAGCACTACTGTGTTGATGTGCAGGCTACACAACAAGCCAGAGTGGGCCAAGCTGTATTAAAAACTCTATTTCAAACAGTTGCGACAGACACGGGTGACCACCGCTAGGGAGGTAACTGCTGTATAATCTATTCATAAATGTACCATCTGCAGCCCATATGCCTCGAACGGAATATGCTACTTACCAGTATGCATCTGTTCTTGGCATAGAGGGCTGCAGAGTGGTACATGCCCTCCCTGCCTCCCCGGAAACCTGTGTCTGTCCCAACATTATCTTACTTAGATACACTTACATGGGCATATCTTTATGTATTCTACTACACTACTCCATCTAACCCTACTATGGCAAAACAATCTAAGGATGGAGCCGATGCCCATGTGCACTAGCACCCAGAGGAGGAGTCATCGATGACGACAAAGACTTCTCCAGAAGAAAAACAAAGTGCAATCATCCGAGCCCAACACCAGATGGCGATCTATTCATAAATGTACCACTCTGCAGCCCTCTATGCCAAGAACAGATGCATACTGGTAAGTAGCATATTCCTTACCTGCATGGGGAATCCCAGAACTATTAGTTCACAGTTGTACTGTTTGATCCCCATGCATCTTTCCGAAAGTATTATAGGTTGGTGGCATCATTACCAATGGTTACACATCCATGTAGTCTGTACTGCAACTAGTTAGTGAAAATGAAGTTCCCAGCACTGACTCTGATCCCGATTCAGCAGGTCTTGCTACCGCTTGGTATCATAGTCCCACGGTATATAACCTTTACAACGCAACTTTTATGACGAACTACTTTTACAACGCAACTTTTACAACGCAGGATCCATTACAACGAATGTCTTTACAACGCATGTTTTTACATCGCAGATGCCTTTACAACGCATGCCATTACAACGTAAGTATTGGTAAGTATATAATTATATTAAAAATGTTATTTCATTATTTAAAAATAAATAAATAAATATTAATTCATTAATATATTTAGAAATAAAATATCATTTATTTAAAAAAATAATTTAAGTAATTCTATTATTAATTAATATTTTTACCCCTACACTATCCAGCACTTACCCTACTATTTCACCCCCCTGGAGTTAGAATAGTAATTTTTACCCCTACACTATGCAGCACTTACCCTACTATTTCACCCCCCTGGAGTTAGAATAGTGATTTTTACCCCTACACTATGCAGCACTTACCCTACTATTTCACCCCCCTGGAGTTAGAATAGTGATTTTTACCCCTACACTATCCAGCACTTACCCTACTTTTACACACCCCTGGAGTTAGAATAGTAATTTTTACCCCTACACTATCCAGCACTTACCCTACTATTTCACCCCCCTGGGGTTAGAATAGTAATTTTTACCCCTATACTATCCAACACTTACCCTACTTTTACACCCCCCTGGAGTTAGAATAGTAATTTTTACCCCTACACTATCCAGCACTTACCCTACTATTACACCCCCCTGGAGTTAGAATAGTAATTTTTACCCCTACATTATCCAGCACTTACCCTACTTTTACACCCCCCTGGAGTTAGAATAGTAATTTTTACCCCTACACTATCCAGCACTTACCCTACTTTTACACCCATTATTTTAAAACACCTAAATTATTATAAAAAAATATATATATTTAAAGAAAAGAAAATTAAAGTAAAATTAAAATTAAATTATATTAATTTTAATTACATTTAAAAAAAATATTATATACTTACCAATACTTACGTTGTAATGGCATGCGTTGTAAAGGCATCTGCGATGTAAAAACATGCGTTGTAAAGACATTCGTTGTAATGGATCCTGCATTGTAAAAATTGCGTTGTAAAGGTAGGCGTTGTAAAAGTATGCGTCGTAACGTCCTACATCGTAGTCCCACGCATCCTGATTTTGCTGCATGTCAGATTAAGTCCCTTTAGTGGTGTCCGTGTTCATAGTGGCTCCACCATCAGGAGAGAGTCACAACTCCCTGTTGCAGGTCTACTAGTTCACTTATCTGGATCTGCACTGCTGGGTTATCCCTCCAACCTTTTGTGGGTCATCTTTTCAGGCCTCTGCAGACATAGCCTAACAAAGTCTTAGACTTCTCTTCGCTGGACAGGAATACCCATCTTGGTGACCTGACCGCACCAGGACCTCTGATCAACGTCATAATAGCACTTGCACCTAAACGTGCTTGAGATTCAGGTTGTCGATCTTGCAATAAAGGCATTTTTCCCTTCCAGCTTGAGAAGCAGCTTTAAGATTCTGTCAGACAACACCGTTATATTAAGAGACAGGGCGCTGTGTGGTCTTGGACACTATGATGGAAAATTATTAATCTGTAAAAATGGGTTCAACAACAGCGGATCTTCTTGTTAGCGGTCCACATAGCACCCGCTCTCTGAGAGGGAGGATGCTTGCTGTCTCTCCTTCAAGGACCATGAATGGGTGCTGCACCCTGAAGTAACTGGTACGATCTTCTCTAGATTTGGGTTTCTATTTATGGATCTCTTTGCTGTGCCTACGAATGAAGTGGAAGTGTCCTCGCTTTGTTTTATGCCCTTCACTTCCCTATGAATCGTCTTGGGGTCTGATGTACTTGTTTCTGCCAATGTGTCTTCTTTCAAAAGTACTGTGGAAGGATTAAGCACATCTTTTTTTTGGATTGATCCAGACTGGGCTCGGTGGTTGTAGTATGCAAGTCTGTTGGCCCACAGCACATTGCCACCAGCCTTCCTCTCCCGTGCAGACAGGCTTGCTCTTGAAGCAACAATATCCTTTCATCCACCCCAGATGTAAAATACTACAGCCTGCACATGCAATGTCAGCTAGAGACATCTTGTCTCGGATGATGTTGCATCCTATTGGCTAGGAAACGGACTACCAAATACATCTTAGCAGGCAGTGCCGTTTAAATATCACCTTTCCAATGTTGTAGGATTTGTGTTATCCCTTGCACAGAAGGATCTGTTGATGGCTACAATTAAGGGATGTCTAGCAGACCTGTTTGCCTTCACATGCCTTCCTTATAAAGACTCCCGGTTTGGCTTGCAACTAATGGCACATTTTCGAAAAAGATTTGTTTTAAGTTTTTCTTCCTCCTTTGTTTACTGCTCAGTGGGATTTAAATCTTGTTTTCACTGTTTTGATGACCTCTCCAAGCACAGTTGCCTGGTTCGGCTTTGTATACTGAAGACCGTTATGTTGGAGTCAATTACTTCAGCACTTATATCAGAGTACTTCAAGCCTTGTGGATTCATCCACCTTCCACAGTTTTCTATTTATGTAAGTTGCTTTCTAGCACCTGACCTTCATTGTTACCCAAGGTGGTTTTAGCATTGCATATAAATGAACATATGTATAGTATATTTTATTGCATACGTTAAGTTTGTAGCACCCTGCTATCCAGGGTGGAATGGGAGCCACCGGGCTTAGTTCCCTTGGAATGGGAGCTACAAGGCTTTGTTCCCTCCTTGTTCACCAACAAACCATGGCTCTTGTACCATCATGTATTATTTGTGGAGATTGCAGTGCTGATGATGATGCAGTCAAAGCTGTTGTGGAGGAAAAACCTTCAACTTTCAGGAGCAAGAGGTTATTGAACTACAACTTTCTATACATTGTCCTGGTTCGCAAAGGCACTTATATACTAACACAATAGCTTCCACATGGCCCTCATGGCAACATTACACACAGAATACTGAATAGTTGGAACAGGGTGTCCTGCAAATGCCTTGTGTTTCTCTTCCCACTAGCTTTTACCTAGTTATTGTCCTCTCGCCTAACTCTGGGTGGGAAAACCAAATATGGTAATATGGAACCATGGTGTATAATCAATGTAAAGCCTCTAGAACACATGTGAAACCCTCCCTCTGGTCCCCTTTTTCAGAGTAACACTCGAGGATTGGCAAAGCGATAATTCTTACCTCTAGGACCTCTAGATGGTGCCTTACTTGCTGCCAGGACAAAGGATGGCACCCTCCCCATGCAAAGAGTGACCCATGCCTTTGCCCTCTTACAGGCTGTCTTAGTGATGACCTCCTTATCATGCCCACTTACTGGTCTCCTCTTAAAGTCCAGAGTGCCATTTAATTTGTTTCCCAGGCCAGATTGACTGGATCAATGGACTAAAGTATACCTTCAAGGGTTTTATTTTTTTTACCTCATGGTCCCAGGTTCATCCTGTGGTGGTCAACTCAGCCTTTCATCTTTCCGAGGTTGATAAAATTAATACAATTGAGTTTGGTAACAATATAAATCTGTTACAAACTCTTCATTATCTATTATCACGTGACACCCGATATATTTTATATTCACACACCCGTTTTATCATGTGCCGTTATTATATATCGCTGTTTTTAGCTCACATATGGGCTACTAACATGCTGTTTAGCCTAAACATTTTCGTTCACAGTCAGGTGACTCCTGACATCACTATATTGCGCCCGACTAACCGAGTGCCTTCGAGTTACGCTTCAGCAACGCTCGCGTGTGAACCTTACGGATCCCACCGAACGTTTACACACTCGGTAAGCTGCTCTCGACAATTGTTGCCTTTGAAGTGTTTTAAAGAAATTGACCACGTTATAATTACGGTTACGTTTTTCTACAGATTCTGTTTTGTAGCACATGTACAACCTAGTGCTGACAGGATACAACCATGTAAGTGGTCTCGATATTTGATTAATTTCTCACTGTGTATAATTAAAGCAATCACCTGCGTTCTTTCACCTATTTCGGGTCAAATATGTCACATTGCTCAGCATTCCGGAATACACAGGGCTTAATATGTGCTCACTATGTGGGCCACTCCTAATATATTGTGTTTTGTCTATATAACCGAATTACTTACGTTTACAATTCGTCACACTACATCAGCTCACAGCATTCACGGTTTTCACTCCTGCATGATGACAATTATGTATTGCATGAATACTTCCATGTTGCACCACAAACTGATGTTAATGCAATGTTTTGCATTCCTGTTCCGCAGCTGATTATTGGCAACTTATTTTGATTTTTGTAGTAATACCCCTGAAGAAGGGCAAAGGCCTGAAATGCATTGGGTAATTGAACAGAATCCAAGTGATTTATAAAATCATGCTTTAATGATTTGGAACCTTTAAGATAAAGCATATATGAAACTGATCTTCATGTAAATAACATTCAAGATTGATAAACACCATTCATTGAAAGTAATTTTTTAATTTTCATAAGCATTCAAGAAACTTTATTACTTGAGTGCGAAGTGGGGGATGTCCCTCTATTATCGAGGACAGCGCTATTTCCATATATTGATACCCTCACTCCCAGGAGGATTAACCCATTCGCACCACTAACCATTCTACAAAGGATTCAACTTTTGTATAAAATTGAGTGCTTGAGACTTTCATCACATTGTTTAGCCACCAGATAAAGCCGCACTGCACACAAGCCACTGGCCCAAGTTTAAGTGTACCAATGGGGTTCCTGCCTGGACACGACCTTCAAGACGCTGAAACGCCCCTCTGCGCCTGGCCACCCCAGTGCCGCCCGAGGTGACCTGTTGGTACTTCCTTGGACGCTGCCCCATACTCTCCCTAAGTCCAGGAAGAGTCCTGTAAGGTGTTGAGAAGTGCCCATAGGATAAAATTACCGCCCCAGAAATTGCAGTGTCACTTTTGAAACCTGTGAATATTCATATCTTGAAAAGTTCTTACCCGGTTCCGATAATCTTGGTATCTAAATACATATAAAAAACGTATTTTTATAAATTGATGTCCGATTTCTATGAGTGTGTCTCGCTTACTGCCTTTGTGTATGCAATAAATCCTTAGCACTTCCCTCTGATCAGCCTAAACTGCTCGCCCACACTACCATAGAAGAGAGCATTTAGTGGTATAATTTTTGCCTCTGTTAACCAAAAAGGGTTGCCTGGACTCTTTACACAGGGTCCACTATATAAAGAGCCAGCCTTCTACAATGGGTTCGAATTGGGAAACTTCAGCGCCACGCGTGGATGAGGTTTACGCTCTTCTCCAGGGATATCCAAGCATCCATGATGGATATGCCATTTGATGGTTCTCGTCTTTTTAGCAAGAAAACGGACTCAGCCCTGGAATGTTTTAAAGAAATCTGGGCCACAACTCAATCCTTGGGCTTGTTTTCCCTTCCCCACAATCCCATCAGCAATTTCACCCCTGTCAATGCTATGGTAGTGATTTCCAATACAGCCAACATCCAACCCTTCCACCAGACCAAAAGGTCTTTCAGCAAGTCTTCCTCCCTACCAGCATTCGCATCCACAAAACTACTATAGTGTGTCCTTTCTGGCACTCAACCACCCTATCGGAAGAAGGATCCAATATTTCCTCCATGGGTAGCAAGCCTTCACTTCTTACAAATGGGTCCTCCAAATTGTATATCGGGGTTAAGCCCTCCCATTTCTTTCCAGCCCAGCACACCTTCCACCACCATGGGGGCAGCTGATGGAGGACCATGTGGTCGTCTTGCTGCAGGGAGTGCAAGTCCTATTGACAAAAGTGCCCATACAGATGTTTCTGGCATTGGAAGTACAATCTGGGTGGTGCTCCCGTTACTTGTTGGTGCTGAAGAAGGACCCAAGTTCTTAATTCTTTTTCATATGTCAACTCTTCTCAACTCCTTCCTGAGGAAGAACAAATTCAAGAAGCTCAAGATAGCAAATGTCCTGTTTGCCCTTAGCCCTGCACACTAGATGGTGGCTTTGGACCTGCAAGACTCTTATTTTTATATTCCTAATCTTCAGGCCCACGGGTGTTACCTGCAGTTTGCAGTAGGCCAGGCGTATTTGCAGTTTACAGTGCTTCTGTAGGCCTCAACAGTACCCCTCAGGTGTTCTCAAAGGTAAAGGCGGTGGTCGCTGCACATCTCTGGAGGTTGGGGTTCCAGTCTTCCCCTTCATAACAACTGTCTGTTGTAGGATGGATTACCCCAAGCCGTTGTCAACTAATTCCAGATGTCAGTGCACCTCCTTGTATAGTTGGTATTCAACCTCAATGTGCCGAAGTCACGCTTGACTCCTTCGCAGATTCCGTTTCATCAGAGCTATTCTGGATATGGTACAGTTTTGTGCCTTTCCTCCAGACAGGAGAGTCTTGGATAATTGAGCTATGATCCCGATGTTTCAGCCTCTGACTTTGATCTTAGTGCGGATAACAGTGCTGAGATAGTTGGCCACCTGCATCTTGCTGGTGATGCATGTCAGAGGGCAAGCGTGGGGTCTGCAGTGGGACCTGAAGTCAGTGGGCACTGCATCAGGGGAAAATGTCATACTGCATCCAGGTGTCAGAGGAGACTGCCAAAATTGTCCAGTGACGACTGCTGGACGGCAATTGGGTCAATGGCAATCTCCTCTCCTTACACTAGTCAGTGGTGACTAATGCATCGCGTCAGGGTTGAGGAGGCCTGAAGATCTGAGACCTTTGATCTCGGGTGGAAGCTCGACTTCACATCAGTTTGTCGGAGGTGATGGTAATTTGCTTGACATTGAAGGCCTAGCCCACCAAAAGAGGAAGGCTGTTGCAGGTGGTCACAGATAACACCACCACCATGTGTTACTGCAAGAAGCAGGGTGGCTGGGGGTCTTGCTTTCTATGCCAGGAGGCTCTACGCTTCTGGAGGTGGCTGGCCCACCAGGGAGTTTCTCTGGTGATAGTCCTCCTGCCAGTATCTCTAAAAGCCACGGTAGACTAATTCAGGCGCTGACACTCTACGGACTACAAACGGCCCTCACATCTGGAGGTGGCATGTTTCAATCAGTGGAGAGAATCCTGGCTTGATCTTTTTGCCACTGCCGAGGATGTGCAATGTAAGCATTTCTGCGTGTTTGAGTTCCCAAGAAGTCTCTCTCTGGGAGATTAATTCCACCTAGAATGGAGCTCAGGACTACTTTTTGCATTCATGCCACTGCCTCTTCTGACCAAAACTTTCAAATAGATCAGGAGCAACCGGGCCCAAGTCAACCTAGCGGCAGTGAATTGAGCCAGGAGAGTATGGTACCCAGAACTCCTGGTCATGAGCATGCTTGGAGATTGAGCGGTGGCAACTGATCTCATTTGATCTTCCTGAGGTTGTTAATGTCATCTTGGAGGCGAGGCACCACTCTAAAAATTGATTTTGTGGCTTGTTGTGGCTCCCACCAAATTGACCTACTACAATCCAAGTTGATGTGTCGTTTTTGCCCCAACTAGGATTTGCTTTGGACACTCTTAAAGTCAATTTGTCGACACTCTTGTCTTTTTTGTGGTTGCTGGATCAGCCTTTATTTAAATCACCTGTTGCAATGAATTTGTGAAAGGTTTGCAACACTTGTTTCTCCCAACGCTCTTTGCGGTGACACAGTGGGACTTGAATATAGATCTCACTTTATTGATGTGCACCCCTTTTGAACCGCTGCACAGCTGTCCATTAAGGCGTCTTGACAGTCGCATTACACTAACATTGGCTAGGTCTGTGAGCAAGCTGTAGGCTCTTTCTGTAAACTCGCCGCATACAGCATTCTTCTTAGATAAGTTAATGTTGGGGATCCAAACTTCCTTTTTGCCAAAAGTGGTCAGTCCATTTCATGTCAGGCAGGCTTGTCACCCATTCGACATTCTTTGCCCCAATTCATCCTTCTAAGGAGGAAGAGAGGCTGTATCCCTTACGATAAGAGGGTACTAAACAGATTGCACCAAAATCCATTGGGTGTACGATGACCTCTTTGTAGGGTTCTCCTTAGACAACCTAAGAAAACAACTAACGTTGGTGTGCATGGGTTGCACTTAAATGCGGCTTCACTCATCACTTATGCAGTGGAATGTTGTCTGTGCAGAGATGTGCGACTCCACCTATGGACAGGGAGATGTACTGGTTTAAAGGTCCAGGATTTAGTGTGGAATCTGTAGTACGTATCCGCCAGAATGATCATTACCAAAGGTAAATAACTTGTTCTTCTTGCCCCTATGCCTTACATCTCCCCATGTGCCTCCAGAGTTTGAATTTTCCAGTTAACTTCTCCCCCCACCTCAGACAGAGCACCAGGGAAGCATATTTCTCATACTTTTAAATATGTATTCATTTAATTGAACATTTTACAGCAGTAACACAAGATGTTAGTACACTTTGCACGCAAGTAGAGAATACAAAAATAAGTTAATTAAATGACATAATAAGCAGACGTACTTTGAAATTTAAGAGTAAATGATCAAGCTAACTTGTAAGATTCACATTTTTATTTTCAGCTAAAGTAGTTACCTGAGGGCGAAAAGATTGAGTTGATTTCTAGCTGAAGAAATAGAGCATTTCGATTTTTGATTACAGCCCCAGTGAAGAATAGTTAAAAGGCAGAGGATGTTTCTCAAATGGAAAGGGTCTTTATTACTGAGTTATCATTGACTTCTGGAGATAGTAACTGAGCCAGGAATGGTGTTTCCGGGTTTCTTATCTGTTAAATAAAGCTTTTACATTTGAATCTAATGTTGATTTCAAAGTGTTGGAAGCATTTTAAGACTGAGGTCATGTGATCCAATTTTCTCCAGGCTGAGTGGAGGCAAACTGTGCAGTGAAGGACAGCTTTCATTAGGAAAAAAAGAGCTGAAGGCCACCTGTGAAAATGGCATTCCCTTATTCCTAAATTATATCATCTGGACACGACTTAGAACTGGAAATGTACCGTATTGAGGAGGTTATTTAAGAACCCTTCCAGCTTGAATTGAGAAGAGTAAGGTAAAATGAGTATTAAAGGTTGGGTGCGAGGAGAATAAACTATCTTTTCTGTGGGGGTGAGCATGAATAGTTTGTTAATCTTTTGCTGGCAATTCAGGAGTAACAATTGGAGAACAAGGCTGTCTTTCATGGTTGGTGAACAGGTTTATCTAAAACACTGTGTTGGTTTATTTAAAATATTTCCTCTTATAGCCATAACATAAAAAGCAGTACAAAGACGAGATTTAAAGATGCGGCTTCCGGAAACATGCAAGTAAAATCCAGAAATCATAGCCAAATAACAGTGATGCGTCCTTGTTAAAATCACAGTAACATTAAAAGCACATTAAAATTCATTCTCGAGCATGATTCATTAATAATGCATCAAATAATTTGTAGCTCATTTGCAGTAAAATCAATGTACAAATCGGGCCCTGCAAGCCTTCTTGTTACTTTCTCCGGGAAAAAACTAAGCAGATCATGTGTGAGAACCAAGAGTGCTAACTATATCAATATAATCTGTCCTACGGCACAGAAATCGGGTAATCACAAGAGGAAGTTATTCTTAACTTCCTGAAAAGTGGGTAAAGCCAATTCCATCTTGGGCCGGCTGTTTTTGTGCAGAAAATCAGGAAATGTGAAATTGTGTACTTATCACCCCCAAAATTCATGTGCAATCTTGAGACTGGTGCGACTCATTTAGAACGATACCCTGTAGTCGGCCAAAGTCCTAGCCTGACCTTTACCTATAAATAGAAGTTTCAGTTAAGGATATAGCATGCCTAGGTATGGGACTTGGCCGTAGGAAAAATGTGGCTGTTAGAGGATTAATACTGCTGCTAGAGACAGTGAATTTTAAATTTCAGCATACCTCTAACAGCTGCAGTGCTCTCACAATTTATTTGACTGGTGTCCAGCCAGAGACGATCCAAGCCTATATCATTAACTATTTTAGTTACGTCCCCCCTACCGCTACCCAAGCTATGACCTTTTATGCGTTCTAAACATGATACTTCTATAGCAGATTGCGACTGCACACTCCAGGTGGTATCTGTCTTAAAACGGCTATATCTGACACAGGTCGTATACAGAGTTGTGTATAAGGTGTGTATAAGGTGAGTAGCAGAGTCCCTGGAACCATTTTTGACAAAGTTTGTTGAAAATTATTCTCATCTGTTAGCAGGCCCCTGACAGTGTTTTTACACTGTATCAACCCGGTGTTTCAAATTCGGACTGAAAAACACATAAAGAGTCAATTTAAATAAATGCTAAATCCTCTTTTAAACACATAGCATATTGATTAAAAACGAATTGACTAAAAAGCAAAGTAAAAAAAAAAACCACAATGCCATTAATTGACATATGGTGGCACAGGGGCAGGAATGCAAGGGCAGAGCCTAAGAAGCAAAGGGGAAAGAAACCACCTGGCGCTCGCCAAAAAGAGAGAAACTTGAGCAGGAACTGATGGCTTTTGAAGGGAGCCTCTTAAAACTAAAGTAGATTTGATGTCGTAGGGACAGAGAGGCAGACGGACAACGCAATGACATAAAAAAAAATTCTATTTAGGTTTAGCCTAGCGACGCAGCGCATGCGCTGCTAGCTTGGCGAGATCTATTGTCAATTTTCCGGCGGAAGGGGGACAAGACATGTGCACGCGTACAGACAGGCGATGTGCACGGCTCGCATCATTTGAGCATCTTCAATTTCTGACTGATTGTGTTCCTCCTTTGCTTAAACCCTACAGACCAGTGGACAGTACTCCTGAAAAATCATAGCATTGCTTTGTTTTAGCATAACTGAAATGTTTTGTGAACTATGAATTGTTTTTCTTTACTATGTACCAAGTGTTTGCTTGTTATATTATTTTTAGTGTAACCTCTGCCACCTAGTGGCAGAATGATAACAAGCACATCAGCCACTAAGCAGTGTGGGGGGGCATTTTTTCAACATAAAATCTTCACACTAATGATTTCACAAGTTCATGCCCTTCTATTTCAGCTCTCAGGACCAATACGGACAGCCGTGACTTAGTGTCGCTAGGGATTATGTGCTTCACGTGGTGCATCCTCTGGTTAGATTGAGGTTTTCAGATCACCAAATATTTCAGCTCCTTGACCTTTTATATAATGAAGTATGACCCTGTCTATTCATTCTCAAGCACCCCACCCCTCACCCACTTCAACCAACGTGATCTTTAGACCTGCTGACCAGAGGTTAATCTGGTGGTTTTGATGTCTCAGCAGTAGTTCAGTGAAGATTGACTTGCTTCATTATTAGTCCTGGATTTCTCCTTTGGCCTAAACTACCACAGGTGTGCTGTAAGTTGCGATTTTAAAATGTACTCGCACTCCTTTTCCTACAGACATATTGAAACTACGACATGATGCTGTAAAATGTATCCAAAGTAGTAAAGCCTACTTAATCGGCTACAGATGGAGGAACAGTGCCACTTAATGTTCCCTCTTAATATTTTTCTATATATGTGGCAACAGTAAGTTTCTGTGCACAATTTTCACCACTGTGCAGAATCAAGAGTAGCAAAGAGCCACATGTGAGGGGTGTTTTGCTGTTCACCCTATGTGGGAAGGGTATGACCAGACGTGGGTCCCATGCTCACTAAGCCACTGGCGTCAAGCTATCCTGGCTGAAGACAGCTGATAGCCAGAAACCGGTCCTAGGATGCTTGATTCCGGTCCTGGGAAGACATGGCTTGGCAGTTCGGCCTGATCTGTTCCCATGAGGCTGATTTGCATATCGCCATGTCTGAACTGGGGTGGCTTGGTGAGCAAAATAACGATGGATTAAACCCAGATCTGTGACTGGGGGTGAATGTTTTGCCATTGTGAAACATTCCGTCCATTATCTTGTGTTTTTTACATGTGAGGGGTGCTCTCGGCCCAGATAGGTGGATAGATACCAGAGGTAGGTGGCTGACATGGCCTCGCCAAGATGATTCTCAAAAAACTGTTAGAAAAAGAAGAAGCAAGCTGCACCTAACATCATTCATTGAGTGATTGATTGATGTGCTATGCAGCAGCCTGTCGGTGTATATGTGAATTTTATTTCCATCCCAAGCACCATATGGATACAAATGCAACAATTCATGGACAAGTGATAAATCATTTTGTCAGAATTGTTCCCGGGCTGAAAGCTGGCAAAGGAGATCACACGTGGCAAATGTATCAGAGCAGGAACTCTGCACCTCCGCTCTACATCCACTGCTTGTCACTTGAGAAACGAGCATTTGCAATGCAATAGGTATCGCATGTACGTGAGTTTGAGCTATTGACATTGCAAATAATAATGCCTTTTTTTGTTTTTGTTTCAAAAACATAAATAAAAGGCATTATTTACAATGCCAATAGCTGAAACTCTCGTAACTGCGAGACCTATTGCATTGCAAATGCTTGTTTTTAAACTGCTGTACGGGGGTACTGGGACAGTTTTAGGACAGAGGCAAGGTGAATGGAAGGGGTAGTTTAAGAAGGAAGGGGAAAGGAGCCACACTAAGCTCCCCTTAAACGGGAGGCTAAAGGAGTTTTTTGTCAGTAGGGTGTCTAGGCAGTATATGGGACGGTTAAGTTGATTTATCATCTAGGATAGTTTGTCTATGGTAACATGTCTGTTTGGAAAATCGGATGTTTGTGGCTTTCGTGTAGGTTTGGACATTGTGTTTTTTTGTGAGGGTACGATATTTGGCCCAAATGGTTTCGATTTTATTGGATACAATTTATTGCATTTAACTACTGATAGGGATTGGTGCAAGTGTTTAAGTTTGTATAAATGTGTTTGAATATGATGCTGTGGTATTAGTAGAGGAGGAGATTTATTTTTAAATTAAATTAGCTTTGGCCTTTGTGGGACCAAGTTTTATTCATGCTTGAAAGATTTAGGTTCGGAAAGGGCAATAAATAATTTTGAGTTAGGTTATCATTTTTCTGAAAAAATCAATGCTATTGCGCACCCCCATCTTGTAATCTCATTGCATCCCTGTCTTTGTGAAGCGCTCTGATATCTGTAAGGATCCTGTTCGCGCTATATAAAACTTTGAATAAATAAATTCTAGGAATGCTTGTTTTTCGAGATGACAAGTGACTTATCCCTCGATTCACTGCCTTGAATCATTTTCCTAAGTGCAGTAAATACTGAAAAACGGTAGTTGCTTCCTTGTAGTGAGCTACAGCTCTTCCCCTTAAAGGCTATTTCCCTTGAATCTCTTGCTTTCCCACCAGACATAAATTGTTAAATTCTAATATTTCATATTGGGTCTTTATTGGTTCAGTGCTCTATAAAACTGTTTGCTTAGTAGAGTATACCTAATCCTAGCAGGGACGCTCTGCACTCAGTACTTGTCATCCATGCCACTCTGTGTTGGCTGTAAAAATAAAAGTGCTGTTGTATGCTAGTTTCTCAGAATCTGGAAGGGCGCAGTAACCACACAGGATCTGTGATGGTGACTCAGGCAGATGTGGCCAGCCATTGGACGTGCAGGGGTTGTGTCATGGTTTGACAGCTGGTATAGATTGTTGCTCCTTGACTCTTTGAAAGTCACCTTGGTAGGGGCTCAGTTGTGCTGTTTCAACTTTTCAGTGTTTTGATACAGGCCGTCAGCACCCATGCAAGATGTAACTAACTCTACTTTTATGTTTTCCAGTTGATAAACACAAGTGAAAATTTAAGCAAGAGTCGAAAGATCCTCCGTTCCATGTCTAGAAAGTAAGTTTGTATTGCTCTCACAGTTTTTTATTTTTTTAATAAATATTATTTTAAAATTCATTTTTAAGCCTGTGACATGCATGACAATGGTGTTTAATGTTTTTCTCTCCAGCTGTTTTAGACCAATATGGCTAGTTATTTGGCATGGTCTCAGTTTTGAAGATGGGTGTGGGAGGGGAGTGGTGGGTGCACACACGGTATGTTTGCCAGCATGGGATTAATGGAGTTGTGTTGGCAAATACCAGTTGTGTAATGATACCTAATCCTAAATCAGGCAACCCATTTTAATTTACAAGCGAACCAAACTAAGGAACTCCCCTCCCTAGGAAAGAATGTGAATACAGACAACAAGTGCTAAAGCATTAACAAGGCAAGTGAAATTAACCAAAGCAGGTAATGTAGCACAATCTACGCAATGACCACTACACATGCAGTATTGCATAAAATCCACACAATCAGGAAAAGATACCTGCAAACTGTGCAGCAACCCAGAAATGAGCAGTGGGCAACTGTGTACCACTGCAGAACGTAACAAATATCAAAGTGATACTCTATACAGATCCATGTAAGGATCTGGCTGTCCACTTTCCATAACTAAACCATACGTCATTCTATTGTAACCTTGCTCTTCACTATCCAAAGCAACAATATGTACAGTCCAGAGACCACTGTCAGTCCGTTTAGCAAGAATGCCTGAACTGTAAGTTGTGCTCATATTCCAGTAGTGCTGTGGGATGATGAAAATTGTAGACGTACAGATGCATAAAATAAAGTATAGACCACAGTTACCTGTAACCTACAATGTTCTGCGTCATGCTAAGCTTCTGAGCATGAACTGCTCGCAGGCAGGTCGCTCCCCACGCTGCTGCACGGCTCTGCCTGCATTGTTTTTGCCTAATCTTGTATTTTTCCCCTGTGCCTAACTTGCTTTCTTGCCCAGACTTGTTTTTATTCCCCTGTGCCTGTACTTGCTTTCTTGCCCAGACTTGTTTTTATTCCCCTGTGCCTGTACTTGGTTTCTTGCCCAGACTTATTTTTATTCCCCTGTGCCTGTACTTGCTTTCTTGCCCAGACTTGTTTTTATTCCCCTGTGCCTGTACTTGCTTTTTTGCCCAGACTTGTTTTTATTCCCCTGTCCCTAACTTGCTCTCTTGCCCAGACTTGTTTTTATTCCTCTGTGCCTGTACTTATTTTCTTGCCTAAACTTGTTTTTCCTTCCTGTACCCAGTTCTCCCGCGGCCCCCGTCCGTTTTTCCCGCCGCTGCGTCCCTGCGGCCCCGCCCACCTGCAATCCCATTCGCCGCCCCGCTCCTGCCTCCCAGCTGCTCCTCCCTCCCACATCCCCTCATATGGAAGCCGCGCAGCGGTGAAAGGAGCGACCTATGACCCTGCTCTCAGGCAGGTAGCTCCCCACGCTGCTGCACGGCTCTGCCTGCATTGTTTTTACCTAATCTTGTATTTTTCCCCTGTGCCTAACTTGCTTTTTTGCCCAGACTTGTTTTTATTCCCCTGTGCCTAACTTGCTATCTTGCCCAGACTTGTTTTTTATTCCTCTGTGCCTGTACTTGTTTTCTTGCCTAAACTAGTTTTTCCTTCCTGTGCCCAGTTCTCCCGCGGCCCCTCTTGTTTTTCCCGCCGCTGCGTCCCTGCGGCCCCGCCCACCTGCAATCCCATTCGCCGCCCCGCTCCTGACTCCCAGCTGCTCCTCCCTCCCACATCCCCTCATATGGAAGCCGGCGCACCTAAGGCAAGCCCGTCTGCGCCTGGACCGAACCCAGCGCCAGAACCCATGGCCCCCGTGCCTCACAACGCACCCGACCCAGACTCAGCTACGACGCCAACTCCCTCCACGCTCTCAACACCGGCCGAGACCAACGCTGCAACCAGGCCGCCCCGAAACACACCCACGGACCCTTCTCCTGCCGCAGATGCAGATTGACTTGCAACAGAACCATCAAACCACCAAGAACCAGACCCAACCACCTCCGCTGCATACTCCTCAACACCCGCTCCGTACGCAAACACGCCATCGAGCTCTGGGATCTGCTCGACACCACAGGCTCGGACGTAGCCTTTTTGACCGAGACGTGGTGGAACGACTCCTCTGCACCAGACATCGCCGTAGCCATCCCAGACGGATACAAGATCACCCGCAGGGACCGCGCCAACGGCATCGGAGGAGGAATAGCCATCGTCCACAAGTCCACCCTCAAGGTCCCCACCCACGCAGACGACTCCCTCAACACCGCCGAACACCGGCACTTCCGGATCCACACCGACCCCAAAACCACCCTCAGAGGAACTCTCATCTACAGACCACCCGGACCCCAGGCCTGCTTCAGCAACTCATCGCCGACCTCGCCAGCACCCACGCACTCGCCTCCACGGACTACATCTTCCTCGGGGACCTGAACGTCCACCTAGAGAACAACAACGACGCCAACTCCTCCTGCTGATCGACAACCTCGCCAACCTCGGCCTCAGACAACTCGTCACCGCGCCCACCCACGCCGCCGGCCACACGCTGGACGCCATCTTCTCCACAAGCACCCACGTCACCTTCGACCACACAACCGAACCCCACTGGACCGACCACCGCTGCATTCACTTCACCTTCAAAAAACCAACCACGCACCATTGCACCCAACAGCTGTCTCGCCGCTGCTGGGGCAAAGTCACCGAAGATCAGCTGATCACCACCCTCTCCAAGAACCCACCCACCGACCCCACCAACCCAGACGCCGCAGCCCGCAACCTCAGACAGTGGATCAATGACTGTGCCAACACCCTCGCCCTACTGAAGAAACCCTCCAACAACCACGCCAGCAAGAGAGCCACCTGGTTCACCGACGAGCTCCTGGCCTCCAAGCGCGCACGCCGGAAACTGGAGAAGAAATGGCTCCACGAACGCACACCGGACAACCACGCTGCCCTCAAGGACGCCACCCGCAGACACCACCACTTCATCAGATCAGCCAAGAGATCCTCCCTTAAAGACCGCCTGGATAACAACGCACAGGACAGCAAAGAGCTCTTCTGCATTGTAAAAGAACTCTACAACCCCAGCGCCAACACCAATGACATCCCGCCCTCACAGGAACTGTGCGACTCACTGGCCATCTTCTTCCACTGCAAGATCGCCGACATCCACGAAAGCTTCAACACCACCGACCTGACCACGCCAGACTCCACCCCTCTCCCGAACACGAACAGCACCAACCGCCTGACCTCCTGGTCCAACGTCGGCGACGTTGAGACACGCAAGGTCATGAACTCCATCCACTCAGAATCCCCGACAGACCCGTGCCCACACTACATATTTAACAAGGCAGACGCAGCCATCGCACCCCAACAACGGAAGATCATCAACATCTCCTTCGTAACAGCGACATTTCCGGAAAGCTGGAAGCACGCCGAAATCCACGCTCTCCTCAAAAAGCCCAAGGCGGACCCCAAGGACCTCAAGAACTTCCGGCCCATCTCCCTGCTCCCGTTCCCGGCGAAGGTCATCGAGAAAATCGTCAACATGCAACTGACCTGCCACCTCGAACACAACAACATCCTGGACCCGTCTCAATCCGGTTTCAGACGAAACCACAGCACCGAGACAGCCTTCCTCCTCGCTGCCACAGACGACATCAGGCGCCAATTAGACCACGGCGAAACATCTGCCCTCATCCTCCTGGACCTCTCGGCCACCTTCGACACGGTCTGCCATCACACTCTAAAAACACGCCTCCAAGAAGCCGGTATCCAAGAGAAGGCCCTCGACTGGACCACATCCTTTCTCTCCGACAGATCCCAGAACGTCCGCCTCCCACCTTTCCGATCCGAAGCCACCGACATCTTCTGCGGCGTCCCCCAGGGCTCCTCCCTCAGCCCGACGCTGTTCAACATCTACATGGCCCCCCACGCACAAGTGGTCCACCACCACAACCTCAAGATCATCTCCTACGCTGATGACACTCAGCTCATCCTCTCCCTCACCAAGGACCCACGCACCGCCAAAACCAACATCCACGACGGAATGAAGGCCATCGCTGACTGGATGAGGAGCAGCCATCTGAAACTGAACTCTGACAAGACGGAGGTCCTCATCCTCGGACCCAACCCCTCAGCCTGGGACGATTCCTGCTGGCCAACCACTCTGGGGACAGCACTGACACCCACCAACCACGCACGCAATCTTGGATTCATCCTCGACTCCTCCCTCTCCATGTCCAAACAGGTAAACGCCGTCTCCTCCCCCTGCTACAACACCCTCCGCATGCTCCGCAGGATCTACAAGTGGATCCCGACTGAAACAAGAAGAACGGTGACACAGGCCCTCGTCAGCAGCAGGCTGGACTTTGGCACCGCACTCTAAGCCGGAATCCCAGCCAAACACCTACGACGACTACAGCGCATCCAAAATGCCTCCGCCCGACTGATCATCAACGTCCCCCGCCGCAGCCACATCACCCCCAACCTGAGAAACCTACACTGGCTCCCCGTCGACAAGAGGATCACCTTCAAACTAGTCACCCACGCACACAAAGCACTCCACAACGCCGGACCAGCCTACCTGAACAGCAGACTCAGCTTCCACACCCCTCGCCGCCAGCTCCGCTCCGCCAGCCTCAGCCTCAGCCTTGCCCTCGCCGCCGTCCCCCGCATCCAACGAACAACCTCAGGCGGCAGATCCTATCTTGCCGCCATCGACTGGAACACCATTCCTACCCACCTACGGCAGACCGAAAACCTACTCGCCTTCAGAAGACTCCTCAAGACCTGGCTCTTCGAACCGTAGCGAAGCTCCTCGATCTGTCCGCGGCATTCGACACCTTGTCCCACTCCATACTACTGGATAGGCTCCGTAACATGGGGATACAGGGCACACCACTGGCATGGATAAAATCATTCCTGTCTGGAAGAACGCAACAGATATGGTGTCGACCCTACTTGTCGAAAGATAAGAAGCCCCTTGGTTGTGGAGTCCCTCAGGGGTCGGCCCTCAGCCCTCTCTTTTTTAATGTTTACATGTTGTGGTAAATATTTTAGTATTTTACCTTGATCTGAATTTCTAGGCAATATCAATAAGTTCAAGTATGAAGAGCAGAGTCCGTGGTGGTTCGAATTCAGGGTCTTTATTCAGTAACTCGGGTTAAGGGAGAGCTCCGTCACCTGAGGAGGATCGGAAGAATCTCTAACATTATTATCTGAACACACAGTATTTATAGCAGGAAAAGAGGAAGGAGCTTCCCTTTAATGCATGCCCGGATCATACGTTAACATGAAACAGAAGTCATGTAGGCCCGGATCATATGTTGCAATAAAACAGAAGTCGTGACCATAAAAGGAGGCAGCGTCATGAAAGAGTGAAGACATGGTGGAGGAGATAAGGCTGAGTCATGATTTAGAATGAGGAAGCACAAGAGAGGCGAAGGTGTGGAGAAATAACACTAGGCTGGTTCCTTAGATAAGGGAGAGGTGGTCGTGACAGGATGTCTGTTTGTCGTGTTTCAGCATTCGGGGGCTCTTCTTCTCGGAATTGGTTATCGTGGTTTAACAGAATGGGGCCTATTTCTCGGAATTGGCCCAATTGTAGGGAAATGGTTACAGATGGGGGGGGTCTTGTTCTCGGCATCGGCTTAACCACAGTAATGCACGGTTTGAGTGAGGCAGTTGGTTCTCGGAGTCGCTTTGACCATAAGGATGAGCGTTTGACTTATTTTTTGGGGAAGGAGAGCGCGTGTGTAACTACATGAGGCGCATGATCAGCGTGTGATCGGTTTGTGCTCGTTTTTCTCGGGTGCTCGTGTTCTCGTGTGCTCGTGTTTTGGCATGATGGGCTCGGGGACGTGACGGAAGAGGGTGTATGATGGGACATAACTGTATGATAAATAATCGTTTTCCACATTCCCTGCTTGTCCCATAATATACCCTTCTAAAATTCTTTGCTTTTTCTAGTCCACCTCTATACTCATTAGGTCGTTTACTTGTTCCTGTAACATGATTCTTTCTTTCTTTCTGGTCTGGGTTTTGGGAATGCAGGTAGTGATACAGAAACTACAGAGTGCTGGACCACACTGAATACAGAGGCAGCAGGTGAAGAGAATAGCTAGAGCAAAACCTAGGACTGCAAGCACCATCCATCCCCATGAGGACCGGAGGCTCCAGAGCCAACCTGTCAGGGACCAGGCACCAGTGTCTGCATCTAGTTTTCTGGAAAGTATATGAAGGCGGGAAATAGCGGCATACACCGAGGGTGCATTATCTGGGATAAATATACAGCAGCTGGACCCGATCAGTTCACATACACCACCACGGTCAGCCAATATGATGTCTAGGACCATACGGTTTTGTAACATCATGAGTCTGTCGGCAGCCATCTCAGCAGTGATGTTACTTAATGCACCGGCTGTTTCGTTTATGGCTCCCTGGACTACACGAGTCAGTTGTCTTATGTGGCGGCTGTTGATCATAGGCCCCCAGAATGGGATGACTCCTTTAAAGAAATCGCCAGCCTCTTGGCCCGCTGTATCTTCAGCATCTATGGCCCCCTTCGCCGTCTATTAATTACGGTCGGGGGGTCACCGAGATGATAATCAGCTGGGGCGGTGTAGGTTGGAGGAAGGAGAAATGCAATGTAGCATTTTCCAGACCAGCCTTGAGGTAACCAAGTGCGTGCGTGAGGTCCACAGATAAAGTAGGTGTTGGGGGCAGTGGCCATCGTTGGGAAATTTGGATCAGGTAGGGTGTAGGTCTTGTTACATTCACTATCTCCCATTTTCTGACCCTTGCCCTTTCCTCTTACGCAGAATAGGCCCTGGTGGGGCACGGCCCATCCTCCCTGGTCTGTCTGTCTTTTCTGGACTGAAAATGTCTCCCTAAAGGAGGTGGTGTCATTAAAGAGGGAGTAACTGGTGTTTTCACTAATGTCTGCTCGTCCCCATGTTGCTGTGAGGGTTACCATCCTTGCGACGGCTCGTACTGTTTTTGCTTTTATCTCATTCCAGGTACTAGCGTTTTTTGATCGGGGTCTCAGGAATGTTCCTAACCGAGGCGGAGAACATCATAGAGAGTGCATAGGTAGATCCAGCATAGCCAAAAGGGAGAGGAATAAAAGGCATTCCTCCGTGCGCAGAATGTGGCATTAAACCACAGACCCAACAATTTGTTTTGTTAATCACCAATTGATGTTGGTGAAGTGTGGAGATGAATGTGTTATTGAAGAACTCTTTTCTTCTGTTCATGAGATGTGGAGGAAGATCTACGTGTGAATGCATAGCAGTATTATTCAAGGGCGCGGGGGAAGACGGCGGGAAAGCTAGATGAAGGAACCAACCTAGACAAGCCATGATGCAGAAAATAAGAATCATGATCGAAAGGAAAAGGAAAAGGGTAACTTTGTCATGTAACAGTTTCGCACAATGAGTCTTTATCTTCATAATTTCGGCTGCTTAATCTTTGAGAGGAAAAAAATGCACCAGTAACTGGACTCTTCCCAGCAACCGCTTCACCAAGCGTCCGTCTTGGGCTTAAATAGCCACTGGCAGGCCGGATTCAGATGCAAATGTCTCAAGTCTGTTTGGGGTAGGATCGCAGCCGCGATTTGTACTCTTCTTGGGGTGAAAGTTCTGGGAGGGGTGAAATAAAGTCTGTCGTTTCAGTGTCTTTAAAGTCTGTTTTTTCAGTGTCTCTGGTCTCAGGATCAGCAACAGTGTCCGGAGTTGGTCCGTAGAAGGGTTTGCAATGCGCCACGTGCAACCACCCTTTCCGTCCCTCGACCTTGATGGCGGTCCTCGTCGTCAGCAGCACCAGTTTGGGGGACGTCCACCTTTTCTCCAGAGGGCTGGTTCGATCAAAATTTCTGACGAGCACCCATTGACCAGGCTGAAGGGGGTGCTCATCGGGCGCGGTCTTGTCTGGAAAGGCTGCAGCCACCTGTGAACGGCAAGAACGTAGTGCAGACATCAAAGAAGCCAAGTAATCTGTCAGTACAGTTGCATCAATGTCAATTAGCTTTTTAGGAGATGGGACACCCCAGATATTCGGAGGCCTCCCAAATGTAATTTCATAGGGGGACAGACCCGTCCGGGAATGTGCCACCATTCTCATATAGAAGAGGGCAACCGGAAGAGCTGTAACCCAATCTATTTGTTTGTCAGCGCATATTTTTTCTAATTTTGTTTTTAATGTCTGGTTGTGTCGTTCGACTAGGCCTGCTGCTTGTGGATGCCTAACACAGTGAAACTTCCAGGTGTATCCTAGCAGTAAGGAGACAGCTTCCATCAATTTAGAGGAGAATGGTTGTCCGTTGTCAGAGTAAATGACTCTTGGCAACCCGTAGCGAGGGAAGAATTCCCTCACCAATTGCTTGGCAGTCATCTGGGCACCATAGTCTGGGACGGGGTATGCTTCAGTCCATCGAGTTAAGGTACAGACTACTACGAGGACATACTTATATCCCCGACATCTCTCCATCTGTATGTAGTCCATTTGTAGGACTTCAAAGGGGTGATCTGGAGGATGGAACCCTCCTTGTTCAACGGATACACTTTTCCCTGGATTGAACTGACAGCAAATCATACAGGTTCGTACTTTTTGTTTGGCTGCTGCACGCAGATGCTTGTCGTGCCATATCAGATTTAGACTGTCTAACATTCCTTTCTCTCCTAGATGTGCGGGACCATGAGCAGTTTCTATCATTATGGGAACCATTAGGTCAGGGAGAAACCATTTGGACTTGTCCTGTGTTACCCAACCTTGATCTGTGTGTGAACCTCCCTTCTCTTCCCATTTTCTCTTTTCGGTTTCTGTGGCTTGATTTTGGATGTCTACTACATCCTTGGCCGGATCGATAACTGGACAGATAGTACTAATGGTGGTTTCGGTGTTTAGTGATTCTGTCTGAGCAGCATGTTTAGCTTTGGCGTCAGCCAGAGCATTACCTCTGGTGATAGAGTCTACAACTTTGGTGTGTGCTTTACATTTTAGTATGGCTATTTCTGTGGGTTTGTGTATTGACTCTAGTAGCTGGAGGATAAGGTCTCCATGTTGGATCTTGGTTCCATGAGAGGTCAGGAAACCTCTCTCTTTCCAAAGGATGCCGAAATTATGAACTACCCCGAATGCATATTGTGAGTCGGTGTAGATGTTGACTCGTTTTCCTTTGGACCATTCACATGCTTGGGTGAGAGCTATTAGTTCTGCTGCTTGTGCAGAATGTACGGGTATTCTGGCTGCTAGAAGGACGGTGTTTTCTGTAGTGACAGCATAGGCTGCGGAGAGTTCGCCTGATTGGAGGCGCACACAGGAACCGTCTACAAACAGTGTGTGTTCTGGTGTACTTAGAGGGACATCTGAAAGATCAGACCGGGGTTTTGTAACTAGTTCGACCACCTCTAAGCAGTCATGAACCTGGTTGTCAACTGGAACCGTAGGCAGTAGCGTAGCTGGGTTGAGGATATTGCACCTTTTGATGATAATATGGGGTTGGAACAGAGTGACTTCGTAACCTGTGAGGCGAGCTATGGTTAAGTGTTGTGTCTGTGTCCTATTCAAAAGCAATTCTACTGCATGTGGAACTTGTACTTCAAGGGAGTGTCCTAGTACTATGAAATCACTTTGTCGTATTGCTAGAGCTGTAGCTGCAACAGATTTCAGGCAGGCCGGCAAACCTTGTGCAACAGGGTCAAGAGTGCTAGAAAAATAAGCACAGGGACGGTGTTTGTTAGCTTGTGTTTGTGTGAGTACTGACAAGGCTGTACCTTCCCGTTCTGTGACAGAGGACAAAAGGTTTGGCATAATCAGGTGTGGCTAGGACAGGTGCAGAGCATAATGCCTGTTTGAGGGTGTCAAAAGCAAAAGTGTGCTCCGGTGTCCATGGCAATGGGGAAGAGGCTGTGCTTGTTAGCTGTATCAGGGGTTTGGCCAGGTATGCAAACTGGGGAATCCACTGTCTACAATAAGACGTGAGACCAATAAAAGCACGGACTTCTTTCTGTGTCTTGGGGACAGGAATGTTAAAAATGAGTTGAATTCTTTCAGGTGTGAGTGCCCTACCCTCCTTTGACAGCAGGTGTCCTAGGTAGGCCACCTGCTGTAAACACAATTGTAATTTCGAGGGTGACACCTTGTGGCCATGTTGTGCAAGGAACATTAGGACAATTCGTGAAGCTTGTTCACATTCTGGTTTGGAGCGTGCGGTGATCAGCAAGTCATCGACATATTGTAACAATGTCGTGTTGGCGGGCAGAACAATGTCATCTAGCTGTCTTTTAAGTGCCTGACTGTAGATACTGGGACTTTCTGTATATCCTTGGGGAGCTCTTGTGAAACAGAAACTACGACCTTGTAGGGAGAATCCGAATAGGTACTGACTATCTTGGTGGATGGGTACACTGAAGAAAGCATTCTTCAGGTCGATTACAGTAAAATGTGTAGCCTCAGGATCTATGGCTGTTAACAGAGTACTGATGTCTGAGACCACAGGGTATTGTGGTACTACACATTTGTTGAGTTCACGTAAGTCAACCACGAGTCTGTAGACTGGTGGCGCACCGTCATCAGTTTTCTTTCGGACTGGCAGAACTGGCGAGTTACATATGTTGGAAGGTACTTCTCTGACTACTCCTTTTTGTATCAGGTCACCAATAATCTGGAAAAGGGCTTGTTCTGCATCTGGGGGTAATTTGTACTGACGGACACTGGGTAGGACAACGCCTTCTTTCAATGTCACTAGGTGTGGTGTAATATCCATAAATCCTACGTCTGTTGGATCAGTAGCCCATAATGTAACAGGAATGTCTCTTAGTCTGACATCTAGTTCTCGTGTGGTGAAATGACCTTTAAAATCTCGGAGGAATAGTCGGACTCCTTCTGGGGAACAACCTATTATAGCACCTAGTTCTTTTAGTGTCTGGATGCCAAGGAGATTTTCGGGACAGAAATTTGTAAGCACTAAATCGGTGGAAGTTGTAAGAGGACCAACTTTAAGTGAAATTGGTTCAGAAACTTTGTTGATGACAGGTGTACCAGAAAAACCCAAGGAAATACTATTTGAGCCAGAGAGGGGTACCTTGGGAACTTCGTTGTGCTGAACTGTCGTCCTACTAGCCCCGGTGTCGATCCGAAATTTTGCTTCCTTACCTAGGAGTTTAGCATGTACATAGGGACCCTCTTGGTCAACCGGGACCGGTATTGGTGGACGATTATCGTGTTCCTCCCAGCTGTTTCATGAGATCGTGGGGAATTCAGGATAGGATGACACTGGGTACTGATAGAGTTGGGTGGTAGGTTTAGCATCAGTTGGAGGAGCAGAAGGACGAGGGGGATAGTTACGAGGTTGTGTTTCCCAGTGGCAATATTATGTTGTAATACTGGACAGTCACGCACGCAATGTCCTGGCTTTTTACAGTAATTACAAGTAACTTTTTCTTGTGATACTTGGGGTTGTTTAGGGGTCTGTTGGATCGTATTAGTTTGTGCTACTAATACCTTCATTTTAGTATCTTTTGTTCTCTTCTTTTCTTGTTCTTGTTCGTCCCTAATTCTATTTTGGTGATATTGGAGCATCTGAAGTGCTTGTGAGGGGGAGCTTGCTTGCCAAGTACTTTCTACCTTCAGTACTCTATTTTTGATCGTGGGCAAGGCATTTTCTACGAGTTTGGAAACAAATAATCGACTATAGGCATCTCCACCGGAGGAGAGGCCGCTGTTGATGAGGAAGCATTTCTCTAACCTGGAATAATAGTCCCCTATCTCCTCATCTGGTTTCTGTTTACATGCAGAGATAGCATCCCAATCTTCTTTCTTAGTGGTCAGCAACTGGGACAGTATTTTAGGGAGACAGCGAGGGAGTTCCTGAACTAGAGGTCCCAAACCTTGTCTGGGATTACGAGTGGCATCTTCTTTTTCTAATTCTGTCCAGGTTACCTTTTTCCCTTCAATCTCCCAGTCCTTTCCCTTTAGTTTGTCATACGTTCCCTGTGGTAATAGGACCTTGAGTAGAATATTGAGGTCTTTTGTAAGTAAAGGAACCGATTTGGAGGATATCCTTGAGTTCCCTGTGGAAACCCGAGGGATCCTTTTCATGAGAAGGGACCATTTTCTTCATCTCTAGTATCTCTAGTTTTGTCAGAGGGGTATAAACAAACGTTTGTTGTAACTTCCCTGTGGAGTCTGCTACGGGGTGTACTTCTCGGAGAGGGAACTGTCCTTGGTCATATTGATGGGTATTTATATCATAACTGTCTCTGTCTGTAAAGCACTGAACATATCGCTGTCGTAGGTCAAGGAAACTATTTAGAAACTCTTGTCCCCTGGCCACCCACCTCCCTTCTAAACAGTCTCGTAAGAGAGAGTGTAACTTTTTAGGCGGGCAACCAGTGTCTTCGTACATTGTAATGAGGTGTTGAACCATATAGATGCTGGCTAATCTTTGAGAAGTTAGAGGGATTGATAAGAACATTTGGGCAACTATATCAGGGCCATATATAGAGTATTGAGATACCCAATGTGTGCTTGATCTAGCGAGTTCTTTTTCTTGTGTCGTGAGTGGAGGCTCGTCGTCCATCCAATCATCTAGGGCTTCTTATGTTCGTTGGAACAACTTATCTATGGGGGCTGACCATTTCTTAGTTTTAAGTTTGAATTGTCCATTATTTTGAGAATGAGGGATACGGGAACGTACTGCACCGTGAAAAGAAGTTCCTTCTCCCCTGTCTTTGTTTGTACTTTCATTCTCTGTTTCCTGGGTAAGGGCATCTTTTTGATGGTAATCAGAAACCTTGCTCGTGAAGAGAGGAATAAAGAGATCTATTTCTTTTATTTTATTATAATTTCCTGCGACTACTGCTTGATCTAGTTGTAATAAATCATCAGGAACTCTTTTTCCTGTGCTAGCTATCATTCTGATAAAACAAGTGATCATGAATCGTGAGAGGCATCTTTTATGTGCTATGGGTCTATTTTTAATAGCTTCCTGTAACGTTTCTAAGTTTTCTCCAGTTCGGAGAGCCTCGTAAATTTTATTTAGGCAATTTGTGACATTTGGCACTTCTTGTAAACCTTCTAGGGTCTCTCGTAAGTGAAGAGAGATATTTGCTTGTGACCCTTCCCCTGGGGTTGGGTCATAATCGCACTCTAACACGGGTGGAGGTTCGCTTGAGGTGTCAGGGGTGGTTTCAGTTTGGGCGACTATTCGTCTGGCTATTACCTGATTGGTATAAGCAGGAGGAGGTTCCATTAAGTAGGTAGTAATAAAATCATCGGGTACGGGAGAAACCTTAGGGCGTGGAGGTGCTGTAGGGACACTAGAGTCTGAGCTAACCTCGGACCCTATTTTCGGTGAGAGGACAGGATATATACCCGTTGCAGAGGCCGAGGCCTCCCTTTTCTTTTGTTCAAAACTAATATCATCGTTCTGATCCTGTAACTTTTTCATCTTACTTTCTTCTGACATTCTCTTTGCTTTCTCAACTTTCCCTTGCTCTTTCTGTTCCCTTCGATGTGCTTCTTTTCGCCATATCTCAACGCTTTCTAACATCAAAGGTCTTGCCTTCTTTTCCCAACACTTCTTTTCGACTGCCATAATACAGTTTAAATCCCATGTGCCACTCTTTGGCCATCTGATCGCAACGTCTAAATCTTTAGTATAACCTTCCCAAAGATCCAAATACAAGATGGTACCAATCCCATGTTTAGTATACATAAAGTAACCAGGAGTATCCTTCGGGGGGACTGGTACAGATTGTTCCAGTAACCCTTTCCGGGTACCCAGTTTACACAGTTTAGAGAACAAAGGCATTGTATCAAACACAAACCAAGATTTACACTTGAAAAAAACTCGATATACTCTGAGTATCAGAGTACAAACATACCGTTTTCTAGAAACCTAGAACCCGTCTTTACCGTGCTCTGAAAACTCAGAACCCGTCTTTACCGTGCTCTGAAAAACTCAGAACCCGTCTTGATACACCCCCAGCAGTACTCACCGAGGTGCAGAGAACTTGAAGATCTTGAAGATCTGGACACTTGTTTACGCAGCGCTCATGGACAGGGACTGGTCGGGTTTCAGACGACCTCGGACTCGGCAATCTTCACAGGTTTCAGGCTCTGGGTCGAGACTTCCGCTGTCGTCCTCACCGCCTCGTATGGATGGCTAGGCCGTGGCTTGGTCCCTCTTCGACACGAAGGAGTTCATGCAGGAACACCCTGCAGTGTGCACTTGGAAGTCCGTCGATGTTTTGAAGAGACCGGTCTAGGTCCGCATCACCGGCGTGTGGGGAGAAAGGGAAGTCCCTGTTCGGGCGCCAAATTGCTGTGGTAAATATTTTAGTAATTTACCTTGATCGGAATTTCTAGGCAATATCAATAAGTTCAAGTATGAAGAGCATAGTCCGTGGTGGTTCGAATTCAGGGTCTTTATTCAGTAACTCGAGTTAAGGGAGAGCTCCGTCACCTGAGGAGGATCGGAAGATTCTCTAACATTATTATCTGAACACACAGTATTTATAGCAGGAAAAGAGGAAGGAGCTTCCCTTTAATGCATGCCCGGATCATACGTTAACATAAAACAGAAGTCATGTAGGCCCGGATCATATGTTGCAATAAAACAGAAGTCGTGACCATAAAAGGAGGCAGCGTCATGAAAGAGTGAAGACATGCTAGAGGAGATAAGGCTGAGTCATGATTTAGAATGAGGAAGCACAAGAGAGGCGAAGGTGTGGAGAAATAACACTAGGCTGGTTCCTTAGATAAGGGAGAGGTGGTCGTGACAGGATGTCTGTTTGTCGTGTTTCAGCATTCGGGGGCTCTTCTTCTCGGAATTGGTTATCGTGGTTTAACAGAATGGGGCCTATTTCTCGGAATTGGCCCAATTGTAGGGAAATGGTTACAGATGGGGGGGGGGGGTCTTGTTCTCGGCATCGGCTTAACCACAGTGATGCACGGTTTGAGTGAGGCAGTTGGTTCTCGGAGTCGCTTTGACCATAAGGATGAGCGTTTGACTTATTTTTTGGGGAAGGAGAGCGCGTGTGTAACTACATGAGGCGCATGATCAGCGCGTGATCGGTTTGTGCTTGTTTTTCTCGGGTGCTCGTGTTCTCGTGTTTTGGCATGATGGGCTCGGGGACGTGACGGAAGAGGGTGTATGATGGGACATAACTGTATGATAAATAATCGTTTTCCACAATGTCACCGTTGGCAAGGGTTATCGAGGCCTGTGGAGTCAGAGTGGTCTCTTACGCTGATGATACTCAGCTGATTTTCTCATTTAGAGACCACTCTGACAAAGGACTCGCTAATTTTAAATCCTGCCTCACTAACATTGTTCACTGGATGACATCTAATACGTTAAAATTGAACACCGATAAAACCGAGGTGCTATTTTTTAATCTGAAATCCCCACTGCTGTCTTCCACATGGTGGCCGCCTGAGTTGAACCCTCCCCCTATCCCTGCCAAGTCTGCCCGGAACTTGGGGTTTTATATTGACAACAAACTGTCATGCAAAACACAAATCCAAAAGGTCACCTCTGCCTGTTTTGGCAAATTAAAAATGATTAAAAAAATCTCCCCCTATCTATCCAGGGACTCGATGAGGAGTGTCGTGCACGCTCTCATCACTTCACATCTGGACTACTCTAATAGTCTCTATGTAGGGGCTCCTGCATATCTACGTCATCGACTACAGATCGTCCAGAACGCGGCGGCAAGACTGATTTGCCACGTTCCCTACCGCCACTCCATTTACCCGTACTTAAAGAACTTACATTGGCTTCAGATATCTCATCGCATCCACTTTAAAGCCCTGGTCCTGGGCTTTAGAGCACTTAAGGGGAATGGAGCATGCTACCTCAGGAACAGACTGAAGCAGGTCCAATCAGTCCCTTAGATCTAACCACCTTCGTCTCTTCCTCCCTCCCCGTTTCCACCGCTCCAGAAGAGGAGGCCGAGCTTTTGCAGTGGTTACTGCTAAGCTATGGAACTCCCTGCCTCTTAACCTCAGACTAACTGAATCAGAACCCCAATTTAGGTCCAAATTGAAAACATACCTGTTCTCCAGCTACTAGCCGCCCTGGTCACTACCGTTACTGTCCACAGCGTCGGGACCCCCCCGGCGGGGGTAGCCGTGCGCTTATCAAATTCCATAATAAATAATTAATAAATAAATAGCGCGCTCTACAAATAGATTGATTGATTGATTGATTGATTGAGCACTCCAGTAGAACCGAAAGGTGTGATGTTCATAGGCTCTGGCACAGCATGTCTTACCTGTAAGCCTTTGTAGCCCTCCCTCTGAGTAGCAATATGTAATTGTGAAATTAAGTGACAACTTCAGCACCTAGCTCTAGTCAATATGAAGTTGCTGAAGCTTAATTTCTATATTTTAACATGAATGCCTACTTTAGTTGTAAGACACTCTCTTATAATTCATAGGCAATTATTTCATTCTGAAATCATGAATATTTTAATATTAGAAAATCTTGAACAGTCTTCATTTATTCTACTTTTACTTTAAGTATTAATCAGCTCATGTTCGCTTTTAATCATAAGCCAGTATTAGCACTGTCTTATTCATTTAAGCGACATAAAGTAACAACCAGACCATTCAAGGTCAGCCTGCTCTCCCTAGTGGTATTGTGAGGCTGAATTCAGGACACTGTGACCATGATAGTCCTGCCTGTGATTGGCTTAAGAGTGGCTCGTCACTGGTAATGCATCAGACTCAGCTAACCAATAAACCCTGACAGCGCATCAGAAGTGTATTCCAGACAGATAAATTGACTTGATACTGCTGCACCACAAAAGTTTGCCAGCTTTAAAGATGGTCCAGAGAAAGGCCTTAGAAAGCTTGCACGTGTAGGTATGTTTCAGGTCCCGGGAAAGGAACCTTCAACAGTCAAACAATTAATGTTGCACTTATACCACAACATTGTGTGTTATATCTTCTACTATCTTCAGCATCACTCCTGTGACAGCAAGGTGAAGTGACCCTTGTTAGAAATTGGGTTACTGGTTGGCTGGAGTGTCAGCCCTGGTCAAGCAGTAACCACAATCCTAGTCAGCACACCAAAACCCCTAATTAACCTGTGCTCAACCACCTGGCATAGAACAGTCCGGCTTAACTCAGAGGCAATGTGTGAAGTATTTGTGCAACACATAAAATTTTAAAACAGTGTAAACACCACACAAAGATCTCACAAGAAAGTTAGAAAAATAGAGCAAAATGGAGTAAATGAAGAACAAATGACAAAAATTCAATTTGTAGAAATGCAGTTATGATTTGTTTAAAGACTCAACTATAAAATACAGTCTAAAAGCATTAAGCGCCAACTGTGGATAACATGCTGGACCAGGTCAAAGTTAAAAGTTCAGGCTGACTGCGATGGAGCGCGGGGCTGATACAATCCCAAATTAGTCCGGCTGAAGTTTTACCTTCTCAAGTTTTGTGGCAAAAGTCCAGTTTGCGTTGGAAAGGATCGCCGTGACCAGTGGGTGGTGTGGTGAGAAAAGCAGGCTCGGCGTTGCAGACAGGCAGGCTGGTGCTTCACATTGGCGGTCCTCCCCCAGGTGTAGATTTTGCTGTGAGAAGAGATGGGGCTGGCGGCGTTAGTGCTGAGTTTTGGTAGAAGTGGCACAGTTCTGGTGTGAATGGGCTGTTTGTAGGTGCAAAGAGCCCAAAAGCTTAATTTCAAGAGCTCGAGAGCCACACCAGGGGCCCAGCACCTACCCCACCACTTGGGATGGTGGAGGCTTCAGGAAATCGCAGAAAATGGATCCACTGACTTAGGTCTGGAGGCCATCGGATTAGCCCTTGGAGTCACTCTGGGAGTCCTAGATTCAAGGTGAACTTGCAGGTACAGTTCTTCTTTGCCAAGCAAAAGGACCGCAAGTCAGCACAGCAGGGCAGCAGTTCCTTCAGATCAGTGATCCAGCAAAGTAGCAGTTCTTGTAGCAGCACAGCAGTCCTTCTTCCTGGCAGAGTGCCCACAGTGTACTGAAGTGGTGATGTCTTAGGTCCCTCTTTTATATACAGTTGTGTCTGTGAAGTGGGGAAAAGTTTCTGGAGGCATGCCTTTGAAGTGCACAGATGCCTTGCCTTCCCTACCCTGGCTCCAGACTAACCACTGGGGGTATGCAGCCCTTTGTGTGGAGACAGGACACAGCCTATTCAGGTGTAAGTGACACTGAAACTAGCTCCTCCCTCCCATCCTGCCAATGGTGGCCCATCCAGTCACACCTAAGCTCCTCACATTGCATGTGGCTGTGTAGGAGGAATATGCAAAATCCAACTGCCAACTACACCCTGTCGGGAACAGAGACCGGCTGCAGGCACTAAATGGGTAAGGCACGAAAATGCCATTCTTCTAAAAGTGGCATTATTGAGACTTTTATTTAAAATCTGACTGCACCATAAGTATTTTGCCAGGTTGAAATAGTAGTTTAAATTGCACACACAGGCTCTGTAATGGCAATCCTGAGATGCATTTAAAAGTCTGCTTAAGTGGGTGGCACAATCTGTGCTTTAGATCCACTATTATGTTATGTTCTGTTACTGTAGTTTTGTATAGCGCAAATCACCACTGGTCTTTAAGCGCTTTTCCAAAAGAAAGGAACACAACACATAGCTATCGGTAACGCCCCCTCATCCAGTTGGCCATTTATGCTGGGGATATCGTCTTTTTAAACAGGTAAGTTTTTAACGCCTTTCTAAAGGGTAACAGCATTGCCTCCTCTTGCAGAGATACTGGAAGCTCGTTCCAGATTTGAGGGAGAAGGACCGACAGAGCTCTCCCTCCCTTCGATTTAAGATTGAATCTCAAAGGGGTTAGTTTGCAGGTTTCAGAAGAGCGCAAGGTTCTGCCAGGCACATACTTCCTCAGGCGATCTTTGATGTATTGGGGAGCCCCTCCATAGATAGCTTTATGGGCTATGCAGAGGCATTTGAATTGCACTCTGTGCTCAATGGGCAGCCAGTGCAGCCTCTGGATGAGTGGTGTCGCTCGTGTGCTCCGTGGTAATCAGAAGATCAGCCTGGCCGCATCATTCTAGACCACCTGTAATTTCTTCAGGAGCTTTCGAGGGAGCCCCAGATAAAGAGCGTTTCCATAGTCCAACCTCGAGATGATTGTGGCAGACACAATAGTTTGTAGAGTCGAGGTGGATAGAATGGGAACAAGTCTTCGCAGCTGCCTTAGTAGGCCTACACACGAGCCTACAGGGCGTGTATTCATTTACACACCCTGTGCACATGTAGTGCCACTCTACTAGGAAGTTATGAGTAAATTAAACATGCCAGTTGGGTATAAGCCAATTCTACCATGTTTAGAGTAGAGCGCAAGCACTTTTGCACTAGTTAGCAGTGGTAAAATGCAGAGACCTAAAGCCATCAAAACGAATTCAGCAAAATGTAGGAGTAGGACGTAAAATGTTTGGGGATGACTTTGCAGAAAGTTCCAGGTTCAATAAACCTGATCTCTCAACACATTGTCCCCACACATATGCCATAGTACACCAGTAAGCATTATCAACATCCTACCAATGACAAGTTTCATACCGACTCCCTACACTGAAACTATGCTCCTTTTTTGAGCAGCCTTGTGTACAGACACTTCTATGTGAAAATACTCTTTAAACAAAAAACAACAAAAGCAGACCGAAACGACAGAATCTTCAATGAAGGTTGTTTTTATCCCTGGTCTGTTTTGATGACAAATACGTTCTAAGACTCTTTGAAAGAATAATGCCATAGTAAGAGCTTTTGGCCAAATTTTCAGATTCTAGCTAGTATCTATGTATGTAAAAAGATGTTTGTAGAACTTGAGTGCAAGCAGAGCAGTGATCCAAAAACAAATACTCTGTTTATAAATAAAATGACAAATGACATGCTACTGTTACTATTTTTTTTTTTTTTTTTAAAGACCTTTATTGCACATTATCATCAGAACACAGCTTAGGGCCTACAACCTCTGGGGCCGGCCGCGATCACTCCAGCAGTAGATCTATAATATTGAATACACAGCCATTTAGCCGTCATCCCTGGGGCCCGGCGGCCAATGGAACTTATTGTGCTCAAAGCAGCTGTTACCAATACCTGAAATTTCATAGGTCTGCATTTTAACTGTTGAACCAAACTGTTCATTAAAGCAAAGGCACAAACAAAAAGGACACAAAGCGATCCTTGAAGGTAAGTAGACACACATTCACAATTATTATGTCGTTAACATAAGAGATGCATCCCAGAACCGTCACTGACACCTCAGCCTCCTGTAGAGACCGGGCGGACTCCAAAGCCGCCGGGCCTGTCGCCATTTACCGCCATGGTATAACTTCCATCCTCAATCAGACAGACACTCATCCGAGCCTTCCCGTGGTGGTTCACAAATGTTTCCACTATACCTGTTCCATGCCTCCCAGATCAGACTCCATTTCTTGGGGCAACCCCTCTGGACAAACACCGCCTTCTCAGCCACCATTGCCTCATCCATGTCGCTGCACCATTCTCTCAGTGTGGGCAACACAGGCGAGCCCCACAGCTTAGCCACATTTCGCTTTGCAACCATCAGGCCCAACATGACCCAGTCCAGCTGCCGATGGGTTAAGTCCACTGCCTCCCATATGTTCAGTAAGCAGCAGCGTGGGTCGGGCAGCAGGGAGGTAGCCATAGTCTGGGAGATAGTTCGCATCACCGCTGTCCAGTACCTGGCCACTTGCCCACAATCCCAAATTGTGTGATAGAACGTCCCCCTTTCTCCGCAGCCAAGGAGACGGTATTCGTGTTCAGTTTTCCCTATCTTGTGCAGGACCGTCCTAGTATAGTATGTGCGGTGCAGTATTTTCAGCTGCACCAGCTTCAGCCTGGAAGGAATCGCAGACTCGCTCGGAGACGAGAGAGCCTCCTGCCACTCTGAGTCGTCGAGGTCCCCAATATCTGCCACCCAGCTGGAACGCAGTTTGGACAGCATGTCGGGGAGATTGTTAACTAATTTGCGGTATGTGTAGGAGGTGGCATATGTTCAGTTAGCAGTCTGTCTTCTAGGGGGGTAGATTCCTGCAAATTCGTCCCTTCCGGAATGGCTGCCCTCAGCGCATGCCGTATCTGCATGTACCTGTAATGTTCGGACCTAGCCATACCATATTTGGACTGTAAAAAATCAAAATCTACAACTTTGTGGTGTTTCCAGAGGTCCCCCACCACGGAAATGCCTATGGTGTCCCACTCCTTGAACTCCTTTGTATTGCCCATGTAACCCAACCTGTACGAGTCCCACAGGGGTGTTATCTGTGTGATAGTGTTCGCGCACTGAAGATGTCTGTGTGCCTTATACCAGATTTGAATCGTGTGACGAGTCGGGCCTCTTAGTTCAGTCGGGATGGCTCGGCTATAAAGGTTTCTCAACAGGCCTCTGGATTCAATATTCTGCCTGTCCGCCATGTAGGCGGGTTCCGTTTGTGAGGCGTGCAACCAGTAGTTGATCTGCTTACGGTGGGCAGCCCAGTAATACAATTCAATACTAGGGAGCGCTATACCCCCATCGTACCAGTCTTTCACCAGCTTGTTCTGAGCAATACGAGCCGGTTTCCCGTCCCATAGCAGAGTCGAAACTGCCGCTGCGATGGCTTTAAAATAGGAGGGGGGGTACTGGAAACGGCGAGTTTTCAAGGAGGTACAAAAAACGGGGCAGCGCCATCATTTTAAACAGGGCGGCTTTGCCCAAGAGAGTGAGTGGAAGGGCGCGCCACACCTTGACGTCTCTAGTAAACCGTTCCAGGGGGGGTTTCAAGTTTAAGACGTGGAATTCGTCCGGGCTAGGAGTGACTTAAACTCCCAGATATTTAAAGGGGGTGGTAGTGTAATTCAACGGACAGTCCTTCGGTAGGGGGGGGGGGGCAGCCAGCAAGAATGAACAGAACTGATTTCGACCAGTTAATTCTATAGCCCGATACTCTCCCAAACTTCTCGCATACATTGAGCAGTTCCGGGATCGATTTCTTCGGGGAGGTGAGATAGAGCAGGACATCATCCGCGTATAGCGATATCCGATCCTCCCACGTCGGTGACCACCGGATACCCCTAATGGATGGTTCCCATCTGACCCAAATTGCCAGCGGCTCCAGGACTAGTGTAAATAGCAGAGGGGATAACGGGCAACCCTGCCTCGTCCCACGCCCGAGCGGAAAGCCCCTGGAGATGTGGCCATTAGCCGCCACCTGAGCCAGGGGGCTGGTGTAGAGCAGTCGGACCCATGCACAGAACTGGGGGCCGAAGCCCATGTGACGAAGCACAGCGAACAGATAAGGCCACTCCACGGTGTCAAACGCCATAGTGGCGTCCAGGGAAAGCAATATCGCCGGCTCCTGTATATACTCTCGGCGAGCCAGTACCGCTTGTAAACGTCGCAAATTATGTGAGGTACTACGGTTTTGCATAAAGCCGGACTGATCCGGGTGCACCAGAGTGGCAAGGTGGGGGGCCAACCGTTGCGCTAATAATTTGGCGAGGATCTTTGGTTCCGCATTGAGCAGGGAGATGGGGCGGTAAGAAGTACAGTCCTCCGATGCCTTACCAGGTTTGTGGATCGGGATAATTGTGGCCAGACGTTGATCTTTCGGCAGCATTCCTACCTCCAGGCTGTCCTTGAACATGTTAAGGAGGTGGGGGGCCGTCGTCTGGGCTGTGTGTTTGTACAGTTCCACCGGGAGACCGTTGGGTCCCAGTGCTTTTCCAGACGCCAGTGCCTCAGTCGCTTCTCTCACCTCCTCTACGGTAATATCGGCCTCCAGTAAAAGCGCCGTCTCAGGTGAGAGACCGGGGATCGCCAGATCCTTAATGTAATCGTAAGCCTCCTCCACCGAGTACCTTGCCTGGGGAGCGTAGATCGCCTCGTAGTGATCAGCCAGCAGGTCAACTATGACACCGGGGTCAGAGGTCGCACCTCCGTCAGGCAGCGTCAATTGTGCAATGACCCTTCCCGCCCTTTCTTTTTTTATCAAGCCAAGCCAGCATCTTTCCCGCCTTATCGCCCAGTTCGTAAACCCTGTGTCAGGTGGCCTGAATCGAGGACCTAACCAATTCCTTCTGATATGCCATCCATTCTATACGACACAGCCGGACCGCCTGGGCCGCTCCCCGGGATGGATGGGAGTCCTGTCTAGAGATGGCCGTTGCAAGGGCCTCATCAAGGGTGCTAAGTTCTTGCTGCTGCGTTCTCCTATGGGCCGTTACGGATGCAATTGCTTGCCCCTGCAACACTGTTTTAAACGCTTCCCACAGGGTACTCCGAGAGTCAACTGAGCCCGCGTTCTCCTGGAAATAGTGCTCAGCAGTAGCAGAGAGATTTTTTCAAGGGGGCGTTCTGCAGATAACTCGCATGAACCGGAAACATACGGCACCTATGGGAGCGGTGGTTCGTGTATGTGAGTCGTAGCGGGGAGTGGTCGGAGATCCCTCTGGGGCAGATGTCTACCTCTTCCACCCCACGTAGTCCCTCCCCTGACATTAAAATGTGATCAATCCGTGAGAGGCAGTTATGTGTCGCTGAGTAATAGGTATAGTGCCTGTCGTAAGGGTGTTTGTATCGCCAGCAGTCCGTCAGTCCCAAGGCGTCCAACAGGCCGGCGAGTCGCCCGCCTCCCCGCATCGTCCCAGCCTGTGGGTGTCTATCAAGCGCATGATCCACAACGTCATTGAAGTCGCCCCCTAAAACCAGTGTCGCCGTCGGTAGGGCCAGTAGAAAGGAAGCTAGGGCAGTGTGAGCCGCGGCCTGTAGGCCAGGCGGAATGTAGACGGACACAAAGTTGAAGAGTTGGCCCTCCCACTGTATCGTTACTGCTGCGAAGCGGCCCTGAGTATCTAGCTCAGGTGTAGCCATCAAGTGTGTCGCCATCGAGCAGGGTGTGATAGAAGTCAGGAAGGAACGATCCCATCAGAGCATCTTCGCCAATTAAAGTGTTACCCTCACGTAGTGCAGTGCATCCTGTGTTGTGCCATAAAATACTACAATAAAATACGAAAACCAGAACCAAAACAACCAACAAACCCCCCCCACCCCCCTTCCTGCTGCACGGGTCGAAAACCGCCCGCCTCCCCCAACTTAGCAGAGCGCGTTGTCCCAACCCAACCCATTGTACTTGCTTGTCGGGGATATGAAGCTCTGCAATCCGAAGGCAGCTCCATGTGACCTCAGCCGCCCAGCACAGAGCGGGGACCAAGAGTTCTCAGTCAGTGTACTGCACATGTCCGCCGGCCCTCACTCCTCCGAATACTCTCTCTCCTCCGGACCCGTTTCCGCAAACAGGTCCTGGCTATGGCCTTGTGACGCCACTTGGTCCGACTGATTCGTTGTTCCTCTATCGCGTTGACTTCTGCCGTCCCGCCTAGGTGCCTCCACACGCCTCCACCCGTCCAGCCAGTCCCTCGCCGCCTCCGGTGTGTCGAAGAACCACGCCTTGTGATTGTCCACGACTCTCAGTCTTGCCGGGAATAACATAGAGTATGGTATGTCCTTGGCCCGCAAGCTTTTTTTGATGTCGATAAAAGTCTTTCGTCGTCGGGCCACCTCAGCTGTATAATCAGGGAAGAAAGCTATAGTGGAGTTCAGTACCTTGATAGGGGCGGAATTTCTGGCAGTTTGAAGTATGGCATCTCTATCTCTGAAATAAAGAGTTTAGCCAACACCGGCCGTGGCGCAGCCCCTGGTTTCGGCGTCCCCCCGGGGACCCTATGCGCCCTTTCAACAGAAAAGAAACGGGAGAGACCCTTCGGCTGCAATTTCGTCGTGATTAATTCTTCCACATACAAATCCATCGTGCATTTGCCCTCCAACTCCGGTATGCCCAGGATGCCGACGTTGTTCCTCCGCGACCTCCCTTCTTGATCGTCCAGTCGTTCTTGCAGCTTCTTGGCGACCGCTTCCAGGCGTTCAGTGGCCAACTGCAGTTCAGAAGTGTCCTCCACCAATGATTTAGTGACCACTTCCACCTGGGCCACACGCTCCGTCATTTTGTGGAAATCCGCCCTCAGTAGTCCAACATCAGTAGAGATTGCTCCCACTGTCGCTTGCACACTCGTAAGCATCTTCATTAGATCCTCCAATGTCACTTTCTTGGTGCCCTCACCTTCTGGACTCTTGCCCGCGGAGGGGCGACCCTCCGAATGATGTGCGGCAGTTTTGTCGAAGGCATACTTCTCCAGCTTTGCCTGCGCCGCAGCATTCCTGGGACCTCTGTTTGCCATTGCGCCCGGTAGACAGCACGTGGGGAGCAGCTCCACAGTACAGACGTTCCGCCTCGGTAGCAAGATGGCGTTGCGCGCCAAAGCTCCACCACTTCACTAGGCGTGCAGGTCAACAGCGCTATTGGGCAGGAAGCAGTGTGCAGCCCGACCTCCACCTCCTCACAAGGGAATCCGCAGGACCCCCTACCTCACGCTCCTGGGCAGAACTCAGTGATCTCCTGCCTGATGTTATCGCCAGACCGGGAAAGCAGCGGCCATGGAGGCCGAGGACGCGCTTCTGAATATGGTTGCTCGCCGGCTCCCGTGGCACAGGGGCGAGTGCAGCCGCCTCCGCGCACCGCCCTCAGGGACCACCGGCTCAATATTCGGCAATGCCGCCGTTGGCTGACGTGGGGGCCGGCGGCACTCCTCACTCCGTCCGCCCAGCCAGACCGATGGGCCCTCCGCCTCAGGGCGCTCCACCAGGAACCAAACAGTCTGTCACACGTGGGCACTTGAAAGCGTTACTTGTGCAACGCAACAGTTCGGCAGGCAGTGTCTTTACTTGCGCAATGCAGCCAGGCAAAGCGAGCGTTCGAGTCACACCCACGTCCTCCAGGCTTCGTGTCGTCTGTGAAGCCGTTTACAGGCCTTCCGTGAGGTATCCCAACCTCAGAGCAGTGTGGGTGTGCAGCTAGGTCGCATAGGGGTAAATCCGCGGCCGGTATGGCGCGTCGCTGCTTGAGGGCAAAAAGATCTTCGGTGCGTTCCACCGCCGTCAGCGGCCCCTTCCGGCCAGGTCCTCCGTCCCACGGTCACTTCCGGTCGGGCTGCAGTGGTGCGGCAGGCCGGTGCTTGCACACGCGGCAGGGCCCCTCCTGGACCGTTGGATCTCTACCGGCTATCCTCGTCCGATTTTGTCCGGGGTAGCGTCAGCAGGCGCCGCTTATCTCCCGCACTCCGATTCCGCGTCTGAAGGTACACCAGTGCCGGATGATCAGTCGGATTAATGACAAAGGAGCCGCCTCGGTGTCAGAGCACTCGCGCTACGCAGCCATCTCGGTCGGCTCGTAGCCACGCCATCCTACTGTTACTATTAATACCTGCACTTTGTGCTGGGTAGAGAGTTTACTCAAGTACAGGTCAGAAGGGATGTATCCTTAGCCCAAGCAGCCCAAACATCACATCTGTGGAAAGGATCCAAAGGTCCAGTTTTAGAAGAGAGGATTTGGAATGCTTTTGGAATTGAATTATTTTGTTGAGGTAAACGATTGCTCCTAGTTCTGCAATATGGTGAGAACTGCTTGAATGCTATCTTTTCAGGAGACCAAGTTATGAAGATGATGAATAGATCTTAGTGAAGGAGTTCGAGCTAGTGTAGCAGTTGAAGTCGAGAGCCCTCATAAACAGAAACTGGCAGGAACCAGAGAAAGGCAAAGCTTCCTGGGGCATGTTAGAGGATTGTAAAGCCATGTGAAGTTAAAGGAATTAGGGAATATGTGCTTGTTAAAGAGTAGCTGACAATTGATTTTCTACGTGTGAGATGGAAGGAACAGGATATCCCTCATGAAGTGCAGGTAAAGTGTGTTGAATCTGCGTTCTGGCTGGCCCTTTGTTTACCACTGCAAGGAGCCTGTGTCAAGAGTCACCTAACAAGTTCTCTTTGGAATTGAGTCATGACGCCCACCAACAATGTCTCCTTTGGGCACACCCTATTTGATATTCCTTTTCACATAGAAGTCCTCCACCCTCATGACGAGGCCATGACAGTACTAACACTTATTGGCAACTGAATATAGTACTGGGCTATTAACCTTTTTACCAAAGGGGACATTGAGTTTATGTAGTATGTCATGACTAGGCCCCATCATTTTCTTCTTGCTAAGTTCATGTAGTACTACACAATTCTTACAGAGAAGATGGGTTACTTACCGGTCACTTTATCCTGTGCTTTTGGTTATTTAGAGTTGTGTGTTTGGAACAAATACACAAACTGGGAGTGACAGTTTCACTTGAAACTGGCCGCGCTGGCGACGTGGCCTATGTATTTATTGTGAATGGTTTCAGAGTAGCCTAGATCTACATTCAGAAACAAGTGTTAATTATGTAAAACTTAATAAAGTTACTTAGCATACATGTTTTTAAAAAAAAGATTAACACTATCTCGACATTATGTTTATTGTGTGTGATGAAGGTGATAACCTGGTTTAGATGTTCTACCCATCAACACCTTCCATGCCTTAACAGTTGGACCTAATTGGAATAGGATCCTATTGTTAGGTCTTGCTTAAGACCGCACATATGCTGTTTCATGCAAGACCTTATGCTAGCTTACAAGGTGGCTTAGAGACCGTCCATTTCTTGCCATTGGTTGGCTTTGTCACTCTTAATTGCTTGCTTATTCATTAGCTCCATAGGCTTCCTTCATCTTCATGTGTTTGTCCTTCCCCTGGAGATTGCGCACATTACTGTGTTCTTTCACAGCTTGATTTTTTAGGTGCTGCTCTGTTGTTTAAGCACTTCATGAGAGTGCATGTGTTTTTAAGCTGCTTTCCTTGTGTTATTTTCGCCATCTCTCCGCTCCTCCCCACCCTATGTTGTCCATGTACTTGCCTCAGTCACCTGTCCACCCTCCATTGTTCATGTGCTTGTCCATTTGCTTCCCTTGCTCCTAATGCCCACCCTCCTATGTCTGTGTGCTTCTCACACCCTTCCCACTCACTCTCTGTTGCCTGTCTGCTTGCCTCTGACTTGTCTGTGCTTCCCTCACACTCCTGCCCACCCTCAGTTGTCTATGTACTTTCCCCGCTCCCCTCAGTTATCCATGTGTGTGCTCCCAGCATGTGCCACTCACCCTTTGGTGTCTGTGTGGTTGCCCAGTTCTTCCCACCCACTCTCCTTTGTCTGATTACTTGTCCTCACCCCACCCCTCCCGCTCACTCCATTGTCAGTGTGCTCCCCTTAGTTCTTCCTGCCCAGCCTCTATTGCCCGTGTGCTCCTCATCCCCTGGTACCTGGGTCAACCTCCTTTTCTACCTCTCTCCCACTTTCTCTACCTCTCTCCCACTTTCTCTGTGTTGCCTCGCCCTTCAACTCATTTCCCCGTTTGTTGGAAAAAAAACAGACGAGGGAGTGGGTTGGGGGACGAGTCAACACAACAGACGGAGAGAGGAGAGAAAGACATGGGTAGAAGAGAGGACAGGCCAGAAGGGGTTGGGAGCAGCCGTGATGCAGCCAGCTTTAATGCAGACTCTTTCGGTTAAAAAAAAGTGTACACGTGCTGTCTGATCCATAGGGATTTTTTTTCTTCTCAATCTTAGCAATGCTGCACAGCAGACATGCTGCTGTACATCGTCGCTATAAAACATTGTCACAGCCAATACCTCTCATAGGCGAGACCTGTTGGCTTTGCCAAAGTTTAATAATAACGAGTTTTCATTAATATCATGTGAATAATTTCGTTTTGACCTGATACTGATTACGTTTTTTTCTATATTTTGTATGCGTGCTTTACAGGGTTACTGCATTTCTGTATTGGCTTTTTGGGAGGGGGAGGCTTATACGTCGCCAATCCTTTTTTCTTTCCTTAATTTAAAATGTGCACTTAACTCTTGATACTTTTGGACCTAGTTCATTTTTCTTAATTGCCAAATTTTTCTTCACAATAGTTTTTCTCTTCAAATGTATTTTTCTTTTTTTTCCACTTGTCACTATACTAGAGCATGAGGTAACTGATGCAGGAGGCTGTTTTTTAGAGCAAATACTTAACTGACAAGCACTAATAATATACGTTGTTGTAAGTCTTCTACATATCTCTACTAAGACATTCATCCATAGAATCTTTACTGATATTCCTGAACACTGATTATGCCTGCTTATGTGTGGGATCCTCATTGCTTGCAGGATAAAATGTTTTTTTTCTGTTTCATAAAATATTTTACTTCAGCAATAAAGAGGAGAGTTTCACATTCCTAATGCTTCTTTATTCAAACTGAAAAGATTACATAGTGGGCAGATATTCAATACAGCCTTACTGAGAGAAAACCTGCAGTCTACGTTCACGCTAACCCTCTAGGCCTTATTACGAGTTACTCCAGTATAACGTGGACCTTGTGAACTTGCATGGGGTAAACGGGTTGAGCCTTAGAGTGGGGCTTTGGACCACGTAGACGGTCTAAAATGTCACTTATAGTCTCCTTCACGGCAAGAACAAATTCATGTGGGCCCGCCTCCCATGTTCCAATTGGTTTTAAATGGAGCCCAGCTCTGCAGAACATTCACTTTGCCAAGTATGCTTTGTACAATAGTCTTTGCATCCCTAAACAAGTCCTTAATGTTTGTCTTCAGCCACGTCCCCTTCCTGTAAAGGCCCACCAACAGAAGTGCTTTATTAGTACCCTGCATGGCGCCAGTGCAGGAACCCCAGAGTCCCAGCCCGACTGGGCGGCAGTAGTAGTAAGAGGCATCACAGCAGCACTAGTTTAACCTGCATGTGGGTAAGAACGTGTACAAGATATTTGTATCCCCATTACAGTCGCTAGTGCTTAAGGAGGAATAACGTCTCTGCTAGTGTTGAGCAAGGCAACACGCCCGTAGGGAAAGATGAGGCATGGTTGGTCCGAAGAGCTAACCAAAAGACAATCTCTCCACATATTCGGCATTTTAATTACACAAGCACATGGTATAACAAATCTTAAAGACTTTTCAGATAAAAAAACATGTTTGATTAAAGCATTGAAGTATTTCAAAATAGCGCATTCGATCATTTCACTACAATGAGTGATTGTTGTTCAGGGTTGTACTATCAGTAGTGCTGTAGGTGCATTTGCGCCAGTGGCCAGGGTCCCTCTCAAACCCAACTTTGACAGACTTTAAATACTGGGTATGTGATTAGTTTTCTCGTTGGCATCAAGGCCCATAACAACCTTGCTTTTCCACTGCAATTATTAATAGTGAAAGTTTCTAAACCTGAACTTTCAAATGTTTTTGAGCTCATTCTTCCTGGTCGTGGTGCTGATGCCATGGCCTAAGGCATAATGCAAAATGATACCCCCCTCCCAGCAAAATGTGGTGAGGGCCTCCCTAGGCTTCCATCTATTACAGAACAGATTCCCACATACTTTAGACTGAATGAGGATCCCCTGTAGAGTGGGTACCCCTTGCACCTTGTCCATGAGTAAAAAAAGACAAGACAAAAGCAATGGGCTTTTGTCATAAGGGTTATGTTGCTATAAATGGAGAAATATAGAAAACTGAAATATACTAACTACTTCATGGTGCTCTTTGATGAAGGTAATTGAGACACAGTGAAGTTATTTGACAGAGGTGGCAACTTACCTGTTAAGGCCAAGCCTAGGCAGCTATCAAGATTGCTGCACAAGAAGCCCATCAAGAGTGCTTTTAAAGAAGGCTAAACAAAAGTGGCCTTTGTTAATACTTATAAAAGCACCAGTTACATTTTCACATGGTCGCATTCATGTTTTTAATACCACATAAATACACTCCACATAAAACCACTCTGTCACATAGCAAAAAAACACATAAATACACTCTACACAATTCCATTCCACTTAATTCAACTCAACTCCACCGTTCCACGCCACACAGTTCAGCTCCAGACATTTCCATTCCACACCACATAATTCGACACCAAACCACATAATTCAACTCAACATATTTACACAGCACATCACATACATCCAATCCACACCACAAAATTCCATATCATGCCACAAAATTCAACAGCACACCACATTAACTCCACTACGTACCACTCCACAACATAAAATACCATTCCACGTAATTACACTCCATGACATACAATCCCACTCCACATAATTCCAGTACACTCAATACCACATAATTACTATCCACATAATTACACTGCACACCATACCGCATAATTTCACGTCAGAAATCCACTCCACACCCCACAGTTCCATGGCTCAAACTTTCACAACTAACAATTCCAATCAAACCCACATAATTCTACGCCACACCACAAACCTCGACTCCATAACACGTGGGTAAACAAAGACATTGTCATTTACAGTGCCAGTAGTTCTAACTATCGTGAAAGCTAGAACTATTGTCTTTGCCACTGCTTGTTTTTTGGTTCAGATTAAAGAGGGATTTGCCAAACTTCTGGCCTCCAGAGGAAGTCGGGCGACTTCCTTCAGCCCCAAAATGGCGCATAGTGACAGGCAATTCTGTAAACGTCCTTCCTTATGGAAATCTGGCAGTCCTGGGCTGCCAGATCAGAGCCCTTGCTTCCATTCAGTGAGGCCCTCACTGACAGTTTCTTGTCCATCTGTGAATAGACACAGTTCTTGGCAAACCTCTCTATATGCCCTCCTGAAAGCCTGGTGGTGCACGCTAAAGCCAGCAGGTGAACCCAAACTGATTCCTGAGCACCGCCACCCCCCCATAGGAAGTCCAAAGATTGAGGTGTTCAGAAAACAATTTTCTCTTTGGCCAACCTGGCATTGAAGTTAGTCATTGCTGGTTGTTCATTGGACAGATATACCCATGTCCTCCTTAACAAGGCCTACAAGATATTCCTTGCAGACCCGGAAGACCTTGGGGCATCACAGGCTCGAACCATTCAGAATTGTCAGGCTGTGGTCAGTTACGTAATTTGTGTCAGCCTTGACACTTTTGACTGTCTGGAAAGGGTGGTTGGTACTAGTGTGGTACTCCTGCTGCCATGTGTGGATGCTCTCCAAGGGATTCTCTGGAGACATACAGACCTCTCATGAATATATACAACTGTTTGGCAAAAGCAGTAGATTGCGCTTTGATGCATTTCAAGGTGGGCAGGTGCAAGAAACGTTCGCTGGGTTTTTGGAACACTGATAAGTAGTTTCCTCACCAGTTTTGTAAATTCAGAGGCTATTCTTCAGAGCTGATGTATAGGCACGGTCAGTCTCCCCTATCTCTGCTGCAATCACTCCAGTCTATTTGAGGCCAATGATGTGAATTGTGCAGGCCATCAAGGGCACTAGTTTTCCAGTCTATTCCTTCTTTGGCAATAGCCACCAAGCTGCTTTAGCTTGTCATTAGTGGCGCACAACCACCAGGTGGGAGGCAAGATCCAGTCCTTTCTCCTGGGGTGGCGATCCATCACATCTGACAGCATGGCAATGCCTTACCCTGTCTTTATGCTCCACTGAATCGGAGTCTGAAATAATAGAAAGTTGCTACTCTTGTTATTTCCTTGTGCTGAAAATGGATAGGGGGGGCCCTTTGGCCCCTCATGGTTCTCTGCCTCTGAATGCCTGCCTGTGGAGCGATACGTTCAAAATGCTCGCTGGATGTTGCCCTTGGACCTATAGGACACTTCTTTTCATACATCTGTCCGCCAGTCCCATAGACTTTACCTGTAGGTCGAGGGCATATTCAGTTTGCCATGCTCCATTTCGGCCTTACCAGTGCCCCTTTGTACACGTGATGCTGATAGTCGCTGCCCATCTTTTGATGTCAGGAATACCAGTTTTCCCCTAACTCGAATACTGGCTGTGGGAAGCGGGCTCGCCACAGTCAGGTAGACCATTTCCAGACAACGGCGAACCTCCTGACATCGTTGACGTTCATAATCAATGATCCGAGTTTGCCCCTCACTCCTTAGGAAAGCTTCCTTTCATTCGAGCTGTCCTGGATACAGTATGGTATAGGGCCTTCCCTCTGTCACAATTCACTACATTCAGGTTATGATCCTGATATTTCAGTCTCGTCTTGAATCTTGGGGAGAGCAGCTATTTGGCGATTTCGCCTCCTCCATTTCTTGTCGAAAATGCCAGGTGGCATTGGTGGACTCTGCAATGGAATCTGATGTTCCTGTGGGCCCAGCACCAAGGAAACATGTGAGATGCCATTCAAAGTTCAGAGGAAACTGTAAACACTCTGCAATGGTGGATGCTCAATTGCAATTGAATTGGTGGCACAGCCCTCTCCCTTCCCCACCCAGAGTGGATGGTGGTGACTGGTGTGTCACTGCTCGGTTCTGGAGGCTATCTGGGAGAGGTGGAGATCAGAGGACTGCGTGTCGGAGGCAATGAGGCATGGCAGAAAGTAATGAGATGTGATAGTGCAATAAACACGTTCTATGCTTAAAACAGTAACCTAAGCCCCGTGGACACACTGCCAGTAGGAAGACTCTACAGTCCCTGCATTACTTTGTCTTTAAAATAAATATGTGCTTTATAACATTTATTGCAAAAAACATGTTTTGTAAACACTGGAAAAATGCAGTTTATTATTATTGTGGGGGTTAGGCAGCTGAATAAATACTGATGAGCACTGAATCCAAAAGGTTTAGAAAACACTGAAAAACACCACTGAAATCCACACAAAAAATAAACACTGAAAGCAGGACAGCCTAGTCCTTTTCCGAGTGTTTTAAAAGATTGTGTAGATAATCTGGAGTTTAAATTTGCAGTCATGTCTCCATCTTTTTCATTCCTCAGGTGAAAATAACAGAACAGCTGGCACTCAACAGAAGTTATGCTCAATCCGTAGTCATTTATTGTAGTTGTGGTTTCCATTAAGTAGTTGAATCACTCTTTCTTAATGGATGTACGGCTTGTGAGAGGACCTTTTGAGGTCTTTCCTGATGTACTTTAATACTGTTTACACATTGTGGCCGGAGACCACAGACTTATTTGTATGTTACCTATTAGTCGAACATTGCGTTCTTTACTGATTTAATAGCAGAATAATTAATTGAAAAGGGCATGGGTGTTTGTTCCCAACATGAATTTGGTAAGTTAGTTAAAGGTTTTGAAGCCTGCTGTCAAAAACAGCAGCAGCCGTTGATGACACTTTGTGTCCGAAAGGGATTGCTGCGACGGTAGTTCCTTTCAGTGTACATGGATGATTACAGAGCTAGTGCTCATCTCTAAATGTGGCAGATGGAGAACCTTTGGGGTGGTGGAGGTAACGTCCTCTGCCTTCTCCACTGATACGATCTAGTCGGTCAAACCCTAAATCAGGCCCCCATTAGGCATCCGACATTTTCTAGCATTTGCACACTGATAAATAAAGCGAACATCTTAGGGAACAGTTGATGTGTTTTTTTACTTAAAGCGGACATTACACGCTTGTTGTTGATATTTTGTACGTGGCCTGCGGTTAATGAGTTCTCTCCCCCAAACTGAGCAGAAGTCGAGAATTTGAGCATGACACACTGCAGGGCCATCTCGGCATGTCATCCTTTCAAGGTCGATAAGCGTGGTACCGGTAACTAGAGTAATAGTAGTGCCTCTTATTGTCAGCGCTTAGAAATGGCTGGCAGACCAGTGCTGTATCACTGCTCTGTTGCAAACCCCATTAAAAATAATTGCAAAATCGCAAGAATATTTGTGTGCAAGTTACCCCTCTTCCTGCAAATCATGGAGGAGAGTAGGACCATAGTTATGCACTGTCTGAAGAGAAGAATGGCAGGTAGTCACTGCAGGGGGGTTGTGTCTGCATTGGGACAAGATCTTCACATGTATTATCACGCATCCCGGATGCTAATCGACATCCTAGTTGAGGGCAAATCTCTGTTCTCTCCAGAAGATCACACCAGTGTCCTTGACATCTGCTTCGCCGTGCTGGTGTTTTAATCGGGCAAAATCAAAGGGGATGATGGACGGAGTGTTTAACATTGCAAGCACTCGCCCCCAGTCAACTGATCTGGCTCACTTTGCTACTGGATTCAAGCTAGCCTGGCTGATGATGGCTGATTAGCCAGAAACTGGTCCCAGGATGCATCTTTCCGGTCCAGGAAAGACATGGCTGAGCAGTTCGGACTAGACTGTGCCCATGAGGCACAGGGTCAGACTGATTTGCATATGGCCATGTCTGAACTGGGGTGGTGGAGTGAGCTAAAGAATGATGATGGATTAAACCCAGACCAGTTGACTGGGGGTGAGTGTTTGATTTGCTCAAACTCTCTGTCCATCATCCCCTTTGGTATGCTTTGTTCGCCCTAAGTTGTCAGGGTATGCCCTGATGTGGGTCCCTTGATTACTTTGCCACTGGATTCAAGCTAGCCGGCTGATGACGGCTAATTAGCCAGAAACTGGTCCCAGGATGCTTGTTTCCGGTCCAGGGAAGACATGGCTTGGCAGTTCGGCTGGACTGTTCCCATGAGCCACAGGGTCAGACTGATTTGCATATGGCCATGTCTGAACTGGGGTGGTGGAGTGAGCTAAAGAACGATGATGGATTAAACCCAGATCAGTTGACTGGGGATGAGCTTTTGATTTGCTTAAACGCTCCGTCCATCATCCCCTTTGGTATCGCAGTGTTTTAATAAGTGCACGGTTTGTACACTGCATTGCATACACCAGTCCGAGGCGACTTATTAGCACTATTCTCCAGTGATAACAAAGTGCCAAATTGTTGGCTTGCAAGAGGATCCTGTTGATAATTATTTGAACCTGAATGCTTTATACAGTCTCAATGAGACTGAACGACTTGGTAACACCATTTAGGACTTTCTAATGAGGCCGCAGGGGCTGCACATTTACACATCTGGATATTTCTATAGAATTTTTAGGTGCCTGCCCCACACTCCTTGACTGGCACAGAGAGATCAAGTTACCAGCCCAGGATCACACTTTATGGTTTAGAGCAAGAGCCATGATATGGAGCCCTGAGCATCATAATCCACCGTCGGCCCTAAAGCCTCCAAAAACAAAATATAAATAGATAACCAAAGCGTCGCCCCTCGCCCCAGTTCCATGGCCCCGGAATTCACCGCAGTTTGCAGAGCAGCGAGAGAGACCTCCAGCAGGCAGAAACGAACTCATCCCTTAAGAGTGTGCCGGCCAGCAGTAGAGTACCTCCCATGGAAGTTAACTAAAAATTCACAAAATTACAGTATTTAATTCAACCATCCTCTAGAGAAAACGCCCCCACAAGGGCTGTTTTACATGGACTAGTGTAATGAAATTGAGTATTTTTCCAGACGTCTGGGTCCGTGCAAACAACCACACATCAGGGAGTGGAGTGGTATTTTGCACCGTACGTACCACAGCTACAATCATTAACTAAAACTCCAAAAATACCAATATATTTTTTGAAGAAATGGAGTGAATGAAATTGATCGACTATATTTTGGGATTGTCGTGATGCAGATTTTAGTCTTCAGGTTTTTTCAGTGCCATCTAGTAGGGTGCAAATACTGTCTCCCAACTTGCAGACATGGTTGCACGATCTGTACAAATTGACTGAGGAACTGTATATTTGCACCAGTTGTTTAAACCAAAAAACGTTGCACGCATGGCTGAATGTTGATGCCACGTCAGCAGTTTATTTCCACTGTATCCATCTACTTTGATGCAACAATAAAACAAATTAAAAAAAAAAAAATCTAGTAGGGTGCAAAAACAGATAAAGGTGGATTTTAGAGAAAAATACATCCAGAGTCGGGGAGAGTTCAACCTCTGACGTTGGAAGGATCGCGGTGTAAGTGCTGCTGGTTTCCAAAGTTTTCCGATCATAGACCAGGACATGGACACTACTCTGGAGACACTTGCTCTAATTTTTAGTAACACAGAGCGGGAGTTATTGTGAATGTCCGCGGCAATTAAACCAATTTGCAACATGTTTGATATGTATAAACGTAAGGGAGGGGACATTGGGGGAGAGGAACCAGGGTGTGGGGGGGAGGGGAGTTAAACAAAAATAAAAAAAAGAAGAATGACGTGGCCAACATTAATTGACCCTAATTAAACATATTTAATCCGCGCTTGAGGAATGACCCACCGAAAGAAAAGGAGATGACTCGTGCCAAGTGCTGCCAAATTATAAGTCCGCAAAGAAGAGTGACAATGCTGAAACTGAATGGTAAGTAATGTGCGAGTTTCAAGCCCATTATGGAACACAAGAGTCTTGCTATTGAGAGCACATGCCCTAGCACATGCTCACGCAGGCGAGACCTAAAATGGCTGACTGAGCGAAAATGAGGTGTTCTTTCTGGCCGAATAGATTCTGACCTCTCATTCAGATTTCAGTTTGTGAACTGGTATATGTGCACTACTGTTAAATATCAGTGCACGTGACAGCGGAAACCAGAGTTGTGCTTGCATATTCAAGTCTCCGTGTATGATGACACCCAGCAAAGATGCTTCACTACCTGCCGTCTACACTCTTCAGTTCTGAATAGACCAGATGTCTCCAAGATAAATCCCCCTCTACAAAGACCTAGCAGGTTTGAAAGAGGACTGAAGATGGAGTACTGAACTGGCCAATCAAAAGCATTAATTTATGTATGTGCAGTTTTGCATAGAAAGGAACACAACAGTTGATATCAAAGTGCTTTACATTGGAGTTACTCTTGACTAAATATACATAGAAGGAAAACTTATCATTCAGCTGCTTCCCTTTGGCTTTTTCTATAAGCCAGAAATAGTTTGTCAGCTTTTGTGGAAATCAGACCGGTAGGGGCTGGTCTCTTGGGGGCAAACCTATATCTGCCCTTGGTATGTCCCTTAGCTTTGAATATAACTAACAGATTTCCCCCCTACGTAACCTTAATACCTGTGAATCACTTCTCCACACCCCCTCCGATCTACCCTTTCCCCCGACCTTGTGTATAACTTAACCTTTGGATATCCTTACTAGCAATTCTGATGATTTGTTGCCGTTATCCTGAAATATTGCAGGCCTATCCCCCATTTTAACTATTTTAACTGATTGCAGTTTGTTAGGACATATCAGGTGATTTGTCTGCAAAAAACTTGGGAAGAGAAAGAAAAGCGTTTTGTTTTTTTAGAAGGATACACAGCGGCGTCAGTGGTGAGGAGGGCTACAGGGGAACTGACCATTTCTGTTTCAGTGTAATTGTGTGAGAATGTCGGGGATTTTGCATGGGATTCACACTTGTTGCAAATGCTGAAATTATCTTTTTCTAGATCCACAACGCTGGCATTATTTAATATTTATAATGCCAAAGCGTGGTCTCGGGAGGCATCTAACCTCGCCAGCCAAAGCTCTGCCATTGAAACTCTGACAGGGCGTGGTCATGGGATGGAAAAGGCTATACTAGTGGGTGAATTCAACTGCCACTTGTGTGATTGCCCTTTAGATACACCTAACAATAAGCCCAAGTGTATGCTGGTAGAAGCGCTTCACATGGCTCATGCAATGGTGGGCTCTGAGTTCAACACAATCTTATGTGCCCATAATCTTGTTTTGCTATAGAGAAGTTAGTCAAGTCCGCCAACACATGTATTTTACCAACGTTTTGAGGGAGGGGCTGGGCCTCTACAGTATAATTTATTTTTGTGTCTGCTCTCTTGTTTCTGCTCATTTCTAACGGTTTCTTAGTTCACAGCCCTTTTAGTGATCTTAACCCCCTGTCCTTAGATATTGTTGGGTTAACCCGTTTACTGCGCCGTTATTTTGGCGCAGTGCTGGGCGTTCTATAGAGTGGGCCGGGCCGCGTCGGCCGTTGAATATTCGCAGCACCAGCCAGGTAGTGCTCCGAACTTTCACCGGCCGACGGCAGCATCAATGGGGTTAAATGGGGGTACTAGAACTTCAGCTAAGGTACAAGTGTGCTCTCTCTCATAGACCAGGGTAGGAAGCGTAGATGGTCTCAAGTTGAGCCTATGCAGTTTAAAGTGTCTCTATTTTCAGGGTAATGGCAAGAGATTTCCACATATCTGGATTTATGCTCCTCTAATGGGGCTATTTTGTTGCAGTTTACACCTATAGCGCAGAAGGTGTCAGCGCTACGGAAGGTCCCTGTGACAAACAATAGAATGGTGGAACCAAATTGGTTTGACCATAACTGCTTGAAGGCCCTTTGCCAGCTGAATGCCACTTGAAGGCAGGTACCCCAGAGCGGCTGATTGTTGCTTCCTTTCGGATCGGATACAGGAAGACCCTTGCAAACTGTAAAGTTATCTTACGCAAGAGAGCATGGGACGAACTAGCTCTTGCTTGTGGATCTAACGACAGTTCTTTGTTTTGAAGTGTTATAAATAAGCCTGGCTTTGCGGATGCAACTGGCCAGCTGTTTGCCATCACATCTCGGAGCAACAGTGGAGGTAACATTTTGAAGGGGTATATCATTTTGGGCTCCGTGGTGGTGAGGAGGAACTGAGTGGACTTGTGGGGGGCAGAGCTAGTGTGGTTTTCACGCTGGATGAAGTAACCCAGGGCATCCTGGTGCTATCTCGCAATAAGGCCCCAGGACCTGATGGTATAGCTCCTGATTTGTTTGTAGACTACATTATCTGGGGGTCCAGCCTTGATGCTGGTCCTTAATGCTGTTAGGAGGGAGGGTGCCCCGCCTTCATGGTCCACCTCCGTAATTGTCCCGGTTTTCAAGAATGGGAACAAGGACAATTCCCGGATGTATGCTTTGGTGGATGTCCTGTGGAGGGTACTTTTAAATAGGCTGATGTGGGCAGGTGAGAATGACCAATTTTCTGAAGTACAATATGGCTTCCTGGCAGGCAGATGAACAATGGACCAATTTCTGAACATTTTATTTAATTATAAATAAATATACTGTTACCCCGCTGGAGTCACATCATCTGGCATTCATGTACTTTATGTCCACTTTTGACAGTGTCAGTCGCAGAAAGTTGTGGGGCCTGCTTCTTGCGATGGGGTGGATCTGGATATTGTGCTTCTTTTATCAAATTTACATACCTACACCTTTGCCTTGATGCAGTTCTTTCGGCGTGAATTTCACCCAGACATTTAGAACCAGTAGGGGAGTTCGCCAGGGATGTTATTCTCGCCTCATTTTTGTTTACCCTTTATATTAGTGGTTTGGAACAAGCCCTTCTTTCATCGAAGATCGATTGTCCAAGGGTGGGGATGAGATCACTCCCAGTTTTACTGTATGCCGCTGACACGGTCCTTATGGCAAGGTCCGCAGTAGGGCTGACTGCATTACTGGATACGTTTGTTGCCAATATGGCTAATTCGGACCTTGCAGTAAATTTCACAAAGTTGTTGTGTGATGGTAGTTGGCCCATGGTTCTCTAGCTCAAAAACATTTAAGGTGGGAAATCATATTGTGGCTAAAGTACAGAATTTCTCGAACCTTGGGGTACTGTTCAACTCGAACACAAATTGGAAACTCCTGACTGATGTGAGGAAAGAGGAGCTTGTTTAAGGCCACGGGTGCAGTGGCTAGTTTAGCCCTGAGGTTGGGCTCTAGGCCTCCTAGCATTTTAGCTAAGATTTATCAACCTAAATGTGTCTCTAAGGCTTTATATGGCAGCGAGGTATGGGGAATACACAAAAGTTGACAATACTCAGACTGATGAAAATGTTTTTAAGATGTATGTTACAAGTACCCATAAGCACCCCAGCTTTTTCTGTCCACAATGCACTAGGGACAAAATATATAGGAGATACTCGGACCCTTGCTATATTGAATCAAGATCTAGACCGTAGAGCAAGCTCAGCTGATTAGGCTGTTTGTCCCTTGATGACGTGAACAAAATTCCTTGGATTGCATATGTGAAGGCAGCCTTTATTAGCCTGGGTAGGGGGGATATATTCTATAACCCCTAGTCCCTGCGACCTTCGGGCTGAAATGGGTGAGGGATCCGTTTTTAGAACGCAAATCCTTGCAAAAAGAACAGTTCTAGTTGATAAAACCTTTGGTGCAGGGGCATACACTTTTAAAAACCGTTCAGTCGACTGAACCATATTGATCTAATGTAGCTAGTGAGATGGATAGATTTCTTTTGGCCAGATTCAGATTTGACCTGTTGCATCATCTTCCGGCATCTCCTAGTAGTTGGAGCCCACTTTGCAATTTAGGGCCCTGCGACTGCATCTCCGCAGGACACCCTCCATTTCACGATGTTTTGCAAATATGTTAGTGTGCCTAGAAGATAGTTTATTATCCCACTACTGAAACCCTTGAATTTCAAGCAAGTACGCCCGGCTCTTATGTTCCTTCAGCTTCTACCTAATGTACATGTTATATTCGCTGTTTGCTGCTTTTTAAGAGCTGCGTTGAGATTGAGGCATTCTAGACCGAACTAATTTTTGAAGCTGCTATAGGAGAATTTTAATACAAGTAACATTAGGACTTTTAATTTTTAAGAGCTCTTTTATCTGCTGTTTTTTATGACTTTGAGTGTATGCTGTTTCAAATCTCTTATATGTATGTATTATGATGATATGTTCTTTTTATGGTTCTAATTATAACCAAATAAAGATGTATGCTTGATTGACATAAGGTTGACCGTTCTAGGTTTGTTGAAGACGTTTTCTGTGGCAAGTCCTCGGATCTTTGACAGGACGGTATGTTCTTCTAACCTGTCAATGTACAGTAGGCAGCCCTCTTAGAGAATCCCCCCTCCTACCTAAGCAGAAGAATCCAGAAACGGAGAGCCAGTCACACTGAACCTCGAGTTTTTTTCGCAAGGTTGTGATCACATCGAATGAGAATTGTAAGTGGATCATATAGTAGCTGGTGTTTTCAGAACAACATGGTAAAGAGGGTATTTGACCTTCAGATGCAGAAACTGTGTATTGTTTTGTTTGCTGTAGTTTGGCTTCGTTTAGTTGGAAATATGAATTCAAGCATTCAGCCTTATTATTGTAAAGTGTTACTTGTCCACAGTGAGGACGCATTTTAACTCCTTGTGTGTTTCTCATAGTTGTTTATTTTTACTGAAATGGCTCGTTAAGAAGAGGAGCATCATTGTGTATTTGTATGCTGGTGCCCTGCATTGTCATGTGTAAAATGTCCGTGCAGCTCAGCGGCTACTAATGGGTTTGTTTTTCCTGTCTAGTATTTAAGTGCTCTGATGTGAGGAAAAAGTTGCCCCAAACCATGCAAGCCACCCCAGCACACCTTCATAAAGACACACAGGCTTTAGAAAAATAGTAATTTATTTGAAGACAAAATGCTTTGGTCCTGCAGTGCACATCCTCTCAAGACAACATAACAATCTACAGTGATGGTTGTAGCCTTCATCTCCTAGAGCAAGAATCTAAACCAAAAATCTGCACATTCTTCCTGCGCTCTCTTCTACATCATGACCATTGCCCTTGTTTTCATTGTATTGCATCAACTTGAGATGGTTGTGGTTATGTGACCGCCCCAACAATGACCTGCCCTGGATCCTTACGCTTTTTGGGTACCAACTGCGATAAAGTGATCTGAATGGCTTGGTTATATTGCCTGATGTCACGTCATGGCCCACTTGGAGGGACTCATGAGCATACTCATTTTGTTTGCCCATCTTGTGTGTTTTCTCACCAGGCCATTCATAGGTAGTGAGTATCCTATTTGATTGCGAGAGGCTTTGGTCGTCAGGCACTGCTGGTGAAGTGCTAGACTACCTGCAGGCTGGGCTCCACTTCTAGTGAAGGTCCAGAGTTCCTGGAGTGATTGTGGTCAACGTCAGACTCCTTCCTTTGTGTCTGTCATTTTGGATTTAAGTGCATTGATTCCTTATGTAGCGTGAGTTGAATCTTTTAGTCTTGTAATGTCCTTTTGGTCCCTGGTTATCTCCAGACTTGTGTGGAAAACACCTATTTCAGTATTCCTTTGTGGAACTGGGCTGTGACGCCTATTTTAGTGCAACCAAACTTCTCAATGACTTTACTTTTAAGTTGGAACCATGTACATAAAGTGACGATGATTGATTGGTAGTGCTTTGTTTCTGCAGGTGGTACAAGAGTCCATTGATATGCACTGTGTGCTTTCGGAGCTGGCATATGAGTCTTTTGGTAGTGTTGTGTATTTTCAGACGTGGAATAAGAGCCCATGGTCCCTGGCTATTGCTCTTAATGTATTCCCATCTTCAGTGAGCTTGGCCAGACTATATATTTCTTATGATGCCATAATATCCGAGCACTTCTACTCTACTGGAGGCACCAGACTTAATATTGCTTAACTTGGTGATAGATTTTGCTTTTCTCCATTTGCTTACTAGTGGTATCTCCTCAGCCATTTATATTTTTATGACTTCACTGCAGTTACATAGTTCAGTTTTTAAACAATGCAATGCAGGTCCCTAAATATTCTCAGTATTTGCTGTGACGCTCACCCAAGGTCTGCAATCATTCCAGTGCTTCGGTGCAAAAAGTGAGGCATACAACATGAATGGGATGTATAGTGTCTGGATGTAGTCTGTTTTAGGGCATTCGTTCAATTCAAAGATACACAGTCCTAGTTCACAATTGCATATTGAATCTCTGAGCATCTCCATGTAAATTGTGCCCTCTTGGCAGGCGTGTGAAGTTGGCTAGTAAATTAATGTTTGGCCTGCATCAGTGGTAAGATCGAACTGGCATATGTAACATTGACTCTTTCTCCTTAACTTGGTCTAACTCGTTCGATATTAGCTGGAAGGAACGCAAAGGGCCTTCTTTTTTGACCGCTGTTGTCAGAAGCCCACTTTTAGGCAGTGATCAAAAGCGGCATTACTTTTCTGGAGACCTAAAACAAATGCGTCCCGTCAACGAACAATCTGTAGGTCATGCAATTCTAGTGTGTGAACAAACCCATGACACTCAAGAAGCGAATGTCATGTTGAGAAATATTAAAAAGACGCAGAATGTTCAAACCCTGGTTTCTTGTGGAATGCGATAAGATATTTTGTTTCCTTGGAACTCCATAGTACTAAAATCTTAGAGCTGTGACTACTTCCTACTTTATATCACTCTTTTGTAATGGTTTAATTTATTTTAATGGTGCAGTAACCTCCCGACTTGATGGCTTGTTTTGTCTTGTGACCTCTAAAAGCAGTAATGGTGTTGTGCATTGCATCAATTTGATTTTGTTCCGCTACTTGCTCAGAGCTGTCTCAGGGTGCTTAGATTTGGATGTATGCTGAGCTTGTAATTTTGCCCAAGATGTTCAGCTCATTTATTATGACTCGTGTGTGTATTGGGAGTTTTTTATGAATTGTTTAGAGACATTTTTGTCTTGTAAACTGGACACTTATTAATTTCCATAAATTTGTGTTCTTTCTAGGCTTATGACAAACAAATTGCTTCTCTCGGTCATCATCATCCTGGAGCTGGCCATCCTCGGTGGCGTGGTCTACTACAAGTTCTTCCGCAAGTGAGCTTCTGTCGGAGATGTTTCCTGCTTTCTTCGCTTTGGGTCACATTTGGCGAGTCAAATGTACTTGGTGAAAACGAGACTGTGAATGCAAGCGATAGATCCCTGGAGGAGACCAGAAAATATGCCTATTTATATGGACTTGTGGACCAAAGTGTAATTGGCGAACGGTTCTCAACACAGGAAGTCAGACCATTTGTGGAAGGTTTCCAAATACAAGTGTTTGGTAATATTACCAATCATTGTAAATAGTTGTGTTTTATTACTCATTTAAATATTCCTAAATTTCTACAACACAGTACTTCTAATCCGCATTACTAAGGTCCTCACATACAGCAGTTCTTGGTCACCAAAGGGTTTCTACAGTACTTAGGTTATTTTGTTAAAAAAAACAAAATCTCTTTAACCAGTATTGACAGAGCAAATTTAAATAAAATTGTCCTTAAGTGCTATGGCTGATCTGGAATGCACGATGGGTTAACACGTAACACCCAGCTTCTAAATCCTCACTTGCTCCTCACTGTCGGACTCATATGTTGCACTGGGTGTTGGAAGTTCATCGATCACAGTGTGAGCACCTTCCCGCGTTTGGCCGAGACATGAAGAGATGACATCTACAGCAAGGTTGGCAGTTGCTTTCACTTCTTCCGCTGAGGCTCCAAGTAAAGGGTTAACTTCTACCAGATCTACCGCTGACAGCATTCCTGTGAAAGAAAATCAGATTGTCATCTTTAAAACTGCTTTGGTGAATCAGAAAAATAAGGAATATAACCACAAAATGTTGATCAGGGTATTAGGAGAACAAATCTATAAGGAGGCTGCTAACTGGAAAAAAAACCTTTAGAGACAAAGGTGTAGTACAGTGGCTCTTAACCTTTTGATTTCTGTGGACCACCACTTAATTACTACTGGAACCCGGGGACCCCCGCAGAATAATTTTTGGAATCTGGGGAACCCCCACTAAGTCATTACTGAAAGCCGCACACCCTCGTCTAAGCATTTTCAATGATGAGAACCACAGAACAATACATACAATGCAGAAATAAGCATTCGTCAAATACATAAACTATGACGTTATTTATTTTCCCCCATTTCTTTTTTTATCTTAATTGGAAGGTTGGAGCTTTTTTAAATTTAATTGAGGCCATTCATCATCCATAGTGTATTCTATTTGACCTGTAAGCACTTGATTGCTCCCACGAATCAATCTGAAGAGACTAACTTAATTTTTAGCCTTCAATATTAAATTCCTTCTCATTTACCGAACATTTTAATATTAGCAGTATTACATTATGCCTCTTTCTTTATGTACATTTTATTAATCTGTTGATAATGTTTCATTTTCTAAGCAGTCCAGGAACCCCTGAATAGGCTTCGTGGACCCCCAGCGGTCCTCGAACCAAAGGTTAACAATCACTGGTGTAATAGATTCACAGCAAATCTCTCTGGTGCAAAAAAGAAAATATTCTATCAACCCACAAATCAGTTAAAATCCTAGTGCACATTGATGGATGATGAGCAGTGGCTTCGCTATCATTGATGCAGAAGGTACCATGGGTCTGTGGCTTTACCCCTTCGCCGCGGGGCTAATTCCCCCGCAACACGGGGGAGAGGGGGACCACACGTGGCGCCGTGGTGCTCGTGACAAGCTCAGCTCGTCACGCAGCACAGTGGCACTGTGCAGATGACGAGCTGAGCTCATCATGACCACGTCCGTTTGAATGGAACGCCCAGCACAGCAGGGGAATTATCCCTGCGTGGGTGCTCCACGGAGGTCATGACGAGCTCAGCTCATCATCAGCACAGCGCAACTGTGCCTCATGACGAGCTCAGAGGTTAAAAGATGAGGCCCACTGCTCCTCCACTACATTTCTGATTCTTGCCTTAGGGCCATTGCTACGCCACTGGGGCCACCACAAGCAAATGTCATGTTTTGGGGCATTATAAGCATCGTGCATGGTCCAAGATGCTGTACATTTTGCAAAGTTCTGCCTTTTGTATGGTTGGACTTCAGTAGATTTAAAATTGTCATCGAAAATTTTGTACCACTGCGGTAAATATGTGCTAAACTGAACAAGACCGTGGGGAGTCGAAAGTGTATGTCCCTGTTTCTTTTCTTAAGCTGCTTGTTTAAGGCCTGTGCATGGAATCTTCAGAGTTCGGTGAACTGACATCTTTGTCCTTTCAGCAGGCCACAGGGACTCTTGCTGCATGTATGGGCAATCTCTGACCTCTAGCTAGTTGCATCCTTAGTGGCTGCATATCCTTGTCACAGAGAAGGCCATGTGCATAACACATGTAATATCTCTCTTTCAGTATGCCTGTCCAGATCTTGAGTTGGAAGAATTTAGTGTAAGCGGTTTTTCAATTGTGACCGTAGTCTGCACAATATTTAACTTCTACAGACTGATGATATACAGTGACTATTCCCTGGCATTAGTTTGGGATATCTATAGCTTGATAAATCAATGTCGCATGAAGGCATTCTCAAACCGTTAAATCATAGTGCTCCAAATAGAGGAATAATTACCATATGAGTGCATTGACAGTAATTCCATCCATAGATTTCTAAAACAACCTAGTGTGATCCTGATCCATGTAGATCATCAGGTTAATTTTAAGTCGTAGAGCAGAGAGGGGGAGAGGCAGGGGGAGAGAAAGAGGAGAAGAGAGAGAGAGAGCGACGGCTGCTGCATGTGGAGCCAGACAAATACTTTTGGACAGACAGTGTGTGGTTAAGTCAGGAGTAGGAATAGGAGGAGTTAGTACTTCCATGAAAAAGTTCTACGATTCTAGTTCTCCAGGACGGATGGCTTTAATAGGTACACAAGCTTTGAATATTGCCTATTGTCAGATTTGGATCCTATGTACATATACAGTTTACTGAACAGCACATCTGCATCGGTTAGGCACTTTCCCTTCTCAGCCAATGAATGACTAGGCTACAAGCTTCACCGCAGAGGTGGAGCTTAAAGTCTTTCTAGTGGATTCCAGCTATTTTTGTATTTGTGCCTCAATGGGGAGAAGGGTGGACCACAATAAATGTATGAGACATCAGTGCTACCTTACCCTTGGCAAATATGAATGCAGAAATGCCTGTTGGCCTTGACATTTGAAAGTAGTGGGCTCAATGGAGACATTACTTTGTGCTAGAGATCTGCATTAAAGCAGATTCCCAACCCATTCTCCCATGCTAAATTGCAAGTACGCTGCAAAAAGGTGGTACATGACTGGCTGTGAATGTGGCAAAGAAACTTTTTGTGTTAGACTCTCATGTGTCATAATAAACAACTTATAATACAAGTCCACTGTTTCTCCTCTACCCCATGTAAAGACTTTTGATTTGATCCTGGATCATACCTAGTCCATAAGATGCAATATAAACCAAGAATCATATGTTACAGAGTAGGTTCCTAAACCAATGCTGTTACATTCATTCTAGTTAGAGTACATTGCTGTTATCTCATCTTTTAAGTCTTTGATAAACTACTAGTGAAGCTTCTAAAGGTTCCAAATTGTGAAGCTAGAGGTGTCCGTCCTGTTCCTTACAGTAGCGGTCGCTCCTCACGCTGCTCCCCGCTCTGCCCGACTCCTAGACTGCTGTCTGCTACCTCGCCTCTGCCACTGCCTGTCCGAAGTATCGCAAGTACCCTGTAGCGCTAGATTGCCTGATAGTTGGTGAATCTGATGAGCATTTTTAATTCGTAGCACTTTGATTGAAAGTACGCTTTAATTAGATTTTAAACAGTGCTGCGCTGACTGTAATACTGATTGCTGCCTGATTGTACCGGTGCCACTGCCATTTGCACAGCGTTATTCCTGTTTGCGCCCCAATACTGTTTGGTTTTTGGCCTGCTGCCATTTTGTTTTTTTGTTGTTGTTGTGGCTCCCTGCCCGGATCTCCACCCCCGCTCCCCAGCTGATACTCCCTCCCACTAATACCGTAAGCCCCGCTCCCCTCGCTGTAGCGCTGTGTCCGTCCTGTTCCTTACAGTAGCGGTCTCTCCTCACGCTGCTCCCCGCTCTGCCTGACTCCTAGACTGCTGTCTGCTACCTCGCCTCTGCCACTGCCTGTCCGAAGTATCGCAAGTACCCTGTAGCGCTAGATTGCCTGATAGTTAGTGAATCTGATGAGCATTTTTAATTCGTAGCACTTTGATTGAAAGTACGCTTTAATTAGATTTTAAACAGTGCTGCGCTGACTGTAATACTGATTGCTGCCTGATTGTACCGGTGATACTGCCATTTGCACCGCGTTATTCCTGTTTGCGCCCCAATACGGTTTGGTTTTTGGCCTGCTGCCATTTTGTTTTTATTGTTGTTGTTGTGGCTCCCTGCCCGGATCTCCACCCCCGCTCCCGCCTCCCAGCTGATACTCCCTCGCCCCTCCCCCCCACTCTCCACTTATGACAGACGTTTCTGCGCGCAGCGTTCACGCGCAGCGGACGCGCCCCATGCGCGCCGAAGGTGCACCAAAGGTAAGCCCGTACGTGCCTGGACCGCGCCCAGCGCCAGGCCCCCGCAAGACCCACTCTGCCCGCCTAACGTATGACGCCGCTTCCCTTCTTGCCCTCAACCCTGGACGCACCCCACAATGCTGCACAACTACCCCAGGATACACCCATGGACCATTCGCCTGCCACTCCTGGAAGTTCGCCTGCACAAGAACGCACACCAAATCCACTACCTCCAAACACAGCTCCAACTCCAACCACCTGAAGTGCATCCTGCTGAACACCCGCTTGATCCACAGACATGCCACGGAACTCTGGGACCTACTCGACACTGCATCGCCGGACGTCGCCTTCCTTACAGAAACCTGGATGAACGCCTCATCAGCACCCGACATCGCCATAGCCATCCCGGACGCTTACAAGATCATCCGAAAAGACCGCACCAATCAAACAGGAGGAGGCATCGCCATCGTCCATAAGAATACCATCAGAATCACGACCAGCTCCGACGATAACCTCATGACCGCCGAACACCTCCACTACCAGATCCACACCGACCCCAGGACCACACTCAGAGGCACCCTCATCTACAGACCACCAGGAACCCGCACACAATTCAACGAAGACATCACAGACTTCATCAGCCCACATGCCCTCACCTCCGAGAACTACATTCTACTGGGAGACATCAACTTCCACCTGGAAAAGAATAACGACAGCAACACCACCACCCTTCTGGACAACCTAGCTAATCTCGGACTCAAACAACTTGTTGACACCCCCACCCACCTTGCCGGACACACGCTCGACCCTATCTTCACCTCCAGCAAACACATCTCCTTCGATCACACCACAGCTCTCCATTGGACGGACCACTACTGCGTTCACTTCAGCTACAAAAAGCCCACGACCCACAACCCCCCACGACCTATCCCTCGAAGAAACTGGAACAAAATCACCACCGACCAACTCTTCACATCACTTAACCAAAACCCTCCTGCCATATCAGCGGACCCAAACCAAGCTGCCACCAAACTCACACAATGGATCACCCACTGCGCAGACTAATTAGCACCCTTGAAAAACCACCAGATCAAACAAGGTAGCAAAAAGGCCCCCTGGTTCAACGATGACCTTAAGAAATCCAAGAAGTTATGTCGTACTCTCGAGAAAACCTGGAGAAAAAACCCTACCACTGACAACCAGACCTCCTTCAAGGACGCCACCCGCAAACACCACCAATTGATCCGATCCACCAAGAAATCTGCATTCAAGGATCGACTCGACAACAACGCCCACAACAGCAAGGAACTATTCAACATCGTCAAAGAATTTACCAACCCCACCGCCGGCACCAACGACATCACTCCCTCTCAAGACCTCTGCGACTCTTTATCCTCTTTCTTCCACAACAAAATCGCCGACATACATAACAGCTTTGAAAACCAATCCGATGAACAGCCCACTCCACCCACCTCCGAACCAAAACAGAACTCTCACAACCTTCTCGCCTGGAACCCAATCACCACTGAGGACACCATCCGCCTGATGAACTCTATTCACTCAGGATCGCCAACCGACCCATGTCCCCACCACATATTCAACAAAGCAGACTCCATCATCGCACCCCATCTCCGCGATGTCATCAACTGTTCCTTAAACTCCGCTACCTTCCCGGAAAGCTGGAAACATGCCGAACTCCACGCCCTTCTGAAGAAACCCACAGCAGACCCCTCTGAACTTAAGAACTACCGCCCCATCTCACTCCTCCCATTCCCTGCCAAAGTCATTGAGAAAGCCGTCAATAGTCAACTCGCCGCCTTCCTGGAATCCAACAATTCCCTCGACCCCTCACAGTCCGGCTTCCGTGCCAAACACAGCACCGAAACCACCCTCATCACAGCTACAGACGACATCCGAACGCTACTGGACAACGGAGAAACAGTTGCCCTCATCCTACTTGACCTCTCCGCCGCCTTTGACACAGTATGTCATAGCACCCTCATTCAACGCCTCAACAACGTCAGAATACAAGGAAAAGCTTTGGACTGGATCATCTCGTTCCTCGCAGGAAGAACCCAGAGAGTCCGCCTTCCCCCATTCAAATCAGAGGCCACCGAAGTCATCTGTGGTGTACCACAAGGATCTTCACTCAGCCCCACCCTCTTCAACGTATCCATGAGTCCCCTCGCATCCATCGCGCGCCAACACAAACTCAACATCATCTCCTACGCAGACGACACCCAGCTGATCCTCTCCCTTACCAAAGACCCAAACACAGCCAAAACCAATCTACACGAAGGAATGAAAGAAGTAGCCGAATGGATGAAAGACAGCCGTTTAAAACTAAACTCGGACAAAACGGAAGTCCTCATCCTAGGATCATCCCCCTCTGCCTGGGACGACTCATGGTGGCCACCGGCACTGGGTACAGCACCCATACCTACAGATCACGCACGTAATCTTGGCTTCATCCTAGACTCCTCCCTCTCGATGACCAGATAAGTCAACGCCGTCTCATCTTCATGCTTCAACGTCCTACGCATGCTCAAAAAAATCTTCCGCTGGATCCCCACCGAAACAAGAAAGACAGTCACCCACGCACTGGTCACCAGCCGATTGGATTGCGGAAATACCCTTTACGCCGGGACCACAGCCAAACTACAGAAAAAACTCCAACGCATCCAAAACGCCTCAGCCAGACTCATACTGGACATTCCCCGTCAGGCTCACATTTCCGATCACCTGAATGATCTCCACTGGCTCCCCGTCAACAAGAGAATAACGTTCCGTCTCCTCACCCACGCACACAAGGCACTCTACATCCTAGGACCCGAATGCCTTAACACACGACTGTCCTTCTACACACCCACCCGCCAACTACGATCATCCAATCAAGCCCTCGCCGTAATTCCGCGCATTCACAGATCCACCATGGGAGGAAGATCCTTCTCCTACTTAGCAGCCAAAACCTGGAATTCTCTCCCCACTCACCTCCGACTTACACAGAACCACCTCTCCTTCAGAAAGCAACTTAAAACCTGGCTATTCGATATGTAATGCACCCACCCTCCCTCAAGTGCCTTGAGACCCTCTGGGTGAGTAGTGCGCTATACAAATTCTTGAACTTGATAAGAGTGTGATCCTTCCTCTCCCACCACATGTTGTTTGCATAGGCTACTGGTGGCCATATGTTAGCTTCTAATGTTGTTGTGACCCACCTATGAAGTATAAATAGTCATGACAATATAGTGTTAATCCTTGGGAGAACCTATCATAGGATTCAGGATATTTATAGTGCCTGGCCAGAAGATCTCAAATGATCTTCCAGTGCAGTTCCAGGCTGAGAAAGATTTGATGCTCTGGCATGAACTGGAAACTTGGGTACTTCATTAGAAGTGCTCTGCCTGACTACCATGTATATAAGAGTGCTTGGACCTCTTCACCTATGAAGCTCTGTCCGTTAGTGACTAAATTCACATTGTCCTCTGCCGACAAAAACTAAAATCCAGTAGAATGAGTTAACAAAAGTCTTTTGCTATGACCTCAAGTTGCAAACGTGAAAAACGTGATTAGTAGATGAGACAGAAAATGTTTCTCCTCTTCTAAAGACGTGTTTTGGGTTGATTAGGTGAAAAAAGAAAGTAAATTAACCTTGAATCATGTTTTCGATTGGGTAGCTTCCTCATATTCAGATCCTTTTTTCCCAGATGTCTGGGACCTCGTGAATATTTAGCACATCCTATATTGGAGAACTTATGGAGTTATTCTTAGAAATTATGTTACTGGTTAACTGGGGTGTGGGCCCTGGTCAAACGGCAACCACAATCCTAGTCGGGGAGGGGGGGGGGGGGGGGGAAGAGTCAGGAACTCGCTGAAGACAGGTCCATAAGCTGTTGGGGAGCCTGTTACTGTTATGTCCATGAGGCTCAGATCAGGAGGCCAGCAGAGTAGCCTTTTGGAATACTTTTACACCAAAGAGATCAGCACTCACTATCTATTGTTTTTTTTGGAATAATATATGTTTTGGTCAAAGCAAGATCAGTCAATTACAATACTGGATTTGAGGATTATTTAATTATAGTGGTTTACATCTAAAGTTCATAAGTTTATTGAAATCTGTTCAGACATTTCGTGGGTTGCAGTGAAAATGGTCCTTGCCAACTGGAAAGACATGAGTAAGACATCATATAAAGGCTGGATAAACTGGATCATCCACCTCAGAGGGCAGACAACCTAGCATTGCAAAACTTTCCTTAGAAACCATTCTCCAGGACGATGTGGAACTCGTACATACACCAACCATTACCAATTGGGTTCAACTGCCAACATGGGCTAAGATGATTTTTCCTGTACAAAAACGAAGACCTCTATTTCATTAACCTTGGTTCATGTATCTTCTGGGCAAACTAACATGCACAGATGGATTGAAAAATGTTTCTCTGAAAGGACTAAGTCCTGAAGAAGTCTCGAGAAAGGGACGAAACGTGTTGGCTCTGGTGGTGTGAATATTTTGTACATTTCCAATAAAGAATTTTCAACCCACGATCTATCTGAACGATTTGAATGAACTTGTGCACTTTGGATGTAAACCAGTTCACTTCAATAATTCTTGAATCCAGTATTGTAATTGACTGATCTTGCTTTGACCAAAACATATATTAGTCCCAAAAAAACAATAGATAGCGAGTGCTGATCTCTTTGGTGTAAATGTGTGTGGATCATATCCGCTTATGGGGACCCAGGAGGCTGTTTTCCCTTGATCTGAGTACCACTCCTTTGTATTACAACCTACAGTATGATAGGTGCAGTACCTAGAGTCTAGGCCTCTTTTTTTGTAAATTGTTAGTCTTTTGGAATACTCTGGGTTCAAAATGTTACAGGTCCAGTTCTTCTAACCCAGGCAAGAGGGCAGCAGGTCAGCAGAACAAGGCAGCAGTTACTTTATAGCAGCACAATGGTGGTCTCTGTAGCTGCAACGTGGTAGCCCTTGTAGCAGCAGAGCAGTCTTTCTTCCTGGCATAGTTTCAACAACGTACTAAAATGGTGGGGTCTGAGGTCCCTCTTTTATACACAGCTGTACCTTTGAGGTGGGAGAAGCATCTGGAGACATGCCTTTGAAGTGCACATATGCCCTGCCTGCCCTGGCTCCAGACTGACTACAGGAGTTCTGTAGCCCTTAGGTGTAGACAGGACACAGCGTATTCATATGTACCTGAGGCTCCTCCCTCCCATCCTGCCCGACATGGCCCATCCAGTCACACCTATTCCTTCATTGTGTGTGGCTGTGTAGGTGGGATACACAAAGCTCAACTGCCAACTACACCCAATCATGTGACCAGAGACAGGCAGAAGGCACCAAATGGCTAAAGTAAGAAAATAGCAACTTTCTAAAAGCGTCCTTTTTAGAATTGTAATTTAAAATGTGACTTTACAATAAGTTAGGATTTTAAATGAGGATTCCAGAGACACCAAGCATGCCCCTTTTATCTCTTTCCATTTGGAAATTACACTTCTAAAATGTAGTAAGGCAACCCTAATGATATCTTATGGGAGAGATAGGCTTGCAGTAGTAAAAAACGAATTTGTGTTTTTCCTTTACAAGGACATTTAAAACATAAAAGTACATGTCCATCTTTTTAAATACACTGCACCCTGCCCTTGGGACAGCCTAAAGCCTACCTTAGGGGTGACTTATATGTATTAAAAAAAGGAAGATTTGGGCCTGGCAAAAGTTTGATTTTGCCAGGTCGACATGGCAGGTTAAAAATAAACACACACAGGCTCTGCAATGGCAGGCCTGAGACTTGTTTAAAGGGCTACATTAGTGGGTGGCACAATCCGTGCTACAGGCGCACTAGTAGCATTTAATTTACTGGGGCACAAGTAGTGCACTTTACTAGGGACTTAGAAGTAAATTAAATATACCAATTGGAAAAAAACCAATGTTAGAAAGTTTTAGGGAAAAGAGCACAACCACCTTAGCAGTGGTAAAGTGCACAGAATCCTAAGCCCAGCAAAAACGAAGTCAGCAAAAAGTTAGGGAGGAAACCACACCAAGGATACCAGGGCTAACATTTATATTTAAACATAAAAGCAAAAGCATTACTTGTGTGCTTTACCTGTGTTGTGTATTTCTTCTGTAATGTACACCCCTTCCCTGTAGGTTAGTCCACCCAGAACAGGAGTCCCGGTTGCTGGAGCCAGCGTGGGGTCGAACGCGTCGATGTCGAAGCTGAGATGGATCGGCCGTTTCCGCCTGAAAGAAAGACACAAATGCAATTGTTTGACGGTTTCCGGATGGTTTGTATCTAGACAGCTGGCCTTCAGCGCTCGTGCTCCAGCTGCGACAGTTTTTCCTCAATGTGTGCACAGAGCTGGGTATCACATTGTTTTTAGTCGTTGCCGGTTACACAAGAGGTAGGTTCAGCTGCGCGTGTATTTAAAAAGCTTGTGTCAACTAAAAATGCGATTTCAAACAAAATAAAAGGGTTTTTTTTCAGAAAAAGAACAATAAATGTTAGCTGGCTGATAAGCCATTGGAATCACGGAACTCCCTTTATTTACCACAGTCTTGCTTATTTTTTTTCTTTCCATAGCCGTAGAAAAGTGCAACAAGTACTGGATTTAGAATATTCGTTTACACGTACGCAGAAATTGTTTCAACCCAATAATATTTACTAAATGTTGCCTGATGTATAAAAAGTAGTACCGGCGCTGGTTTAGTTTTTGAGTGCAGGACGGCATTCTTCAGGACGGACTAGTCCTGCTTCTGCTCGCAGAAGTGGCCCCCGACATTAGACTTGCAGATAAACTATGCAGATTATGCCGGGTCCATGGAGAGTTTGCAAGTAGGGACACCTGCCTGTACATCACTGCATCTTGTGTCAGTCGAGAAGTAAAGGTTACTCTAGACTCGTGGCACTGGGCCACAGGAAAGTGAAAAGGTTTCATAAACCCACGTGAAGGTGCAGGCTTCTGACCCCCGTGCATTGCCCATTTTTACACCTGATTCAGGTCTTCTGATCTCTGTTCTCTCAGCTGGGACCACGTTTTGCACATGAAGGCCAGCGAGCGAGGCATGGGAGAGATTATTTGTACTTTTATACTGGGCAGTCATAATCTACCATTGGTATGGCCTCACAGCATGTGCAGTAGACTGCAGATGACATTGTAACTAGTCCTGATGTTTCCAGTGCAGACCAGAATCCGAGTAAGTTTGTGGGATGTGGGGTCACTAGGCCAGCAAATGTGCATTTGTTTAACTTCGAAAATTGTGGTTTTGCAGGGCGAGACCATATGGCTGCTGTACCTCAGCTGTTTATGCATCTTCTTGTTCAGTAAGTGTGCCAGTTGCATGGCAGATGAGTATGTTGGGTAGCTAGTGGAGGAATCCGCTGGTCAGTGTCATACTAGGTGGTTATTTACATATGTGACTGGTGCTTGGTTTATGATAAGCGCTCTAGCTTTATACTTTCAGCAGTAGGAAGAAGAGTGTGGGGTATGCATTACTGCATAAAGGTATGTACTTGGTTATCATGAGGTTTTGATTTGATGGCCACCACTCAAGCTAACCGCACCCTGTTATGAACTGCTGTTTCCCTCATCCATTTTGGGGTGTGGAAGCACATGTGTTAAACATCTGAATTGCAGAGCCAATAACCCACTTGAATCGAGGACAGGACCTTTTCTAGAATCACCATTTCCACCATGCTAGACTCCTTTGTAGAAATGGGGTGCAGGGGTAAAGAGCCTCTTCTCACTAACCCTACAACAACCTCCTCCCAGCCAGAGTGTAATCGTCTGATGGTTGCATTAGGGAGATTACTTTTGCTTCTTAGGTTTTCTATTTTCATACATCACTGTTACGCCCATGAATAACTTGGGCTACTTTATCTTCACATGTGGAACAGTCAGGAGTGGATCATAGATTGGTGAACCCAGGAACCCATGCATGATCCGGACCATTCTGGATCTAAAAGATGTGGTAACGGTTGAGCCACTTTGGGTCGAGGTTTATTTGCACTCAAAAGGAGTGATTTTTACTGTTTTACATTTTGCACTATTTAATAATTTTATTGAGGGTATGAGGAGGGCTTTTCCTATCATAAGAAAAGTTCACTTTCTCCTGAGCCTCCAGACTTAGAAACAACGAACTTAAATAGACAAGCATGTGAACTGTAACCCCCAGAGTCATAACCTTGGTGGTAGTATTTATGTATTCACAGGTTGAATTTAACATGTACATTCCCACATGCGGGCACCTGTTAGTCTCTTAGAATGCTGTTTTCTCTTCTGCAGATAGTCTCATGTCTGCAGAATGAATCGAGTAAAATCCACATCTGTATGTCTCAGGGAGATGGTTTTTCAGAGTAACGAGGGAGACTTGTGGGCCAATGTTACCAACAGTATAATAATTTTTTCCTCTAATGGATCCTACTTCCTCTGGAGATTGTAAATCTTTTTAAGGACTTCACCAACATTACCCAACATAAATGGAACATTATATGTTTCCCTCTGAAATAATCTGACATTTAAAGATATGTTGAATCGCTAGTCTTTTAAGGACAAGTAAGCAGTGCTTTAAATGGGCCGGTACTCACCGGTACTGAGTACTGGCACTTCTTAGATTTTTCACTGAGTACAGGCACTTCTCTACTGCCGAGGAGAGTACCGGTACTCATGAAGCACTAGTGCTGGCGGCCTTTCTTTGATAGCCAAGGCACTTCTGTAGACCTCAGCCGAGCCCAGCTGAACAATTCAGTGTGGGCTCATTTGCATACCGTCCGGGTGTTCACCATCATGCTGTGTTGCAAACACAGACATGGAGGCAGCCTGGTGACAGCGTAATTAAGAAAGCTCTGGGAGGTAACCAGGTTCAAATGGCTTTAATCCCACCTGATTCTTTTGATAACTGTCTGTTTATGTTTGTCTGCTTGCCTGCGTGCTTGCCTATGATTGTTTTTGTGTGAGACAAAAACGAGAGAGAAAGGGGGGAGAGAATAGAGACACTCTATGGAAGTTATAGTAAAGGAAATGTCTGGAATGCTTTGTGTCTGCATGTTTCTTTCTGTGTCACTACAGAATATATATATAGAATTCTGCCAAGCAACAGCAATTAACAATATTGATGTTGCACATATTACAAGGAAATGTTAAAATATCGCCGCGTTTGGCTTTCGTTGTGTGTAATGAGTAAACAGACCTGCTTTGTTTATTGAAAGAAATTTCGCAGGTGTTTTGGTATGTGCTGCAAGTAGTATCGAAGTCAATAAGTATCGGCATGTCTTGCCCTAAGCCCAGCCCCGCCCACTCCCCATATTTAAATGAGTACCTGCACTATTTTCCCCCCATTTACAGCACTGCTAGTAAGTAACTTCCTGATAGTTACACAATTCTTGTTGCTAGCTCTACCTCATTCAGAACCATTTAGGAATGCTTGCTCATCAGGGGATGTCTTGTGATTGTTCCAGGGAACAATACTTAAAGCAAAAGGGGGAGTTGTTGCCAGGCTTACGATGAATGACTTTTGGCCCTATAAGAGCAGGACCCTGAAACATCATGGCCTCACAGAGGTCCTGTATTGTAATGTTTTAAAAACAAATAAGTATCTGGTTTGGGGTATGACATATCCTATTTTACCATTCACCACAACTCCCTGAAAGGTCATTGTTATTCCACTGTTGATAAACTGGATGGAGACATTATGGGCGAGGTTGTGAGCACTACATCCATGCCTACTTGGACGTGGTGCCCCTTTGTTGGATTCTGGTATTGTCATCCATCCATGATCATTGGAAAGATCAGCCAGAGGTGCCTCACAATATGGAGCATTGAGGAGAATATGCTGATCAGCTTAACTTCTAAACCCCTGATGGGGTACCGCTTAATGTTGTGTGCTTGCCTGGCTGCAAGTCTCCCAAAGGCATATGCCTCAAATTTGAGGAAGTCCTTTTCCATATGGAAAAACAAGCGGCCAGGTGCCTTGACATCTATCTTGAACGCTAATGTGCTGATGGGCTTGTCGTTGTAGCAAAGCTATTGCTGTTCCTAACCCTTGTCTTTGATCCTTCCTTTGGAATATCAAAACTGGTCTCCGAAAGTGCTAAGATGGAAGCAGCAATCCCCAGAGGTGTGGTTCTGAAAATTCTGGATTCACATTATAGTACTGGACTCAAGAATAAAAACTTCGTCGAAATAGGACGAATTTGGTATCAAAAGACCGAGAATGACGAATACGTCAAGTACATGTATTTTCGGCATATTCGAGTGACGATTTCACCTCGAAATCGTCATTTACCTTCTGAACCCTTAGTTGCATGTTGCCCTCTACATAGGCCTTAATCCAGTCGAATTTGATTCCACAAGGACACATACTCCTTAATCGACTTCTCCCTGACCCCAGTACAAGTTAGAACCATTGCCCCAGGCCGAGCTCGTTAGGTCAGTTCCCTCCCAGTGGCCGAGCAAGATAGCATCTAGGCCCAACCAGCCATAAAACCATTTCAGCACGCACACCTGCCATATCTCGCTCACATCTTTCTTCACTCCTTTCCTTCACTTGCTTTATGATGGGGAGGTGACCACTTTTATTAGGGGTCCAGCGATATCTGATGAAATGTTGGGCCTTGCCGGATGATTTGTTATGGGCAGCACGACGTGAAATATGTACATGTCATCATGACTCTGCTTTCCTTTGTTATCAGTAACCATAAATGAAATACCACGAATCCAAGGAATGTTTTGCCCAAGGGAGAATATTGTGTATAAGAAGAGAAGCCTAACTTTGTGAAAGTGTGCAGTCTCCTGAATATACTGGTATCGTACTTCTAGGACTCTGTCACCTTGGTTGCAGCCAATAAACTAATCTTTGACTTCACCTGAAAGACTCTGAAGTTTCTGTCGGTCTGACTCAGGAGAACCCGAGGTCTCTGGTGTGTTGATCCCCTGGCACCGCTGGGTTACCGGTTCTGTACCGGTTCTTAAAAACCCAGTACCTCATTTGGCGCCCAGCGTTTGGGGCGATTCCAGTGGTACCAATCAGCCTGAAGATCGTGAGGAGCTTCGTGTGAAAGTTCCGGAGGAGGGCCCACCACCTCATCGACCCCTGCATGTCGACGTGGTCCGAAGGTCTTTACTGCGAGGTTCCCCGCTTCCCGACGGCTACAAGGTCTGCTGCCCTGGCTATCGCCCTGATGTTGGACCCTTGAAATTTTCGGTAGAGCGAAACGCTGAGACGAGTCTTCTGGTGAAGCCATCGATATTTTTCAGTTAAGTATAAGTGGAGCGTCTCCCAGTCCTTAGTTGGACTTACTTTGTGGTATCTTGGAGATACATAAGGTTTTTTATTGGTTCTTGCAAGCACCATAACCGAAGGACTCGTGTTTTCACGAGAAATATCGTAGTCGATAAATCCTTTGAAGTTTTGGAACTAGACTAGAGAGAAAGGATGCCTAGTCTTAGACTCGGGAATTGGTTTTGTCTTGGTAATAATAATAGGGACTCCCGATTGGAGGACTCATGTCCGGTTCCTCCAGTTGGAACTCCGACTTACGAGCTGTACGTTAAACAGGGGGTAGGCCCCATCGTTACAACGAGGTATGGATTAAATACACTAGGAAAGATGGTGTTTTAAAATGGCCCCAATATGGTAGCTTTGATTCTGAAATCTTAGACAACCTTGAAGTTAAACTCTTCAGAAAGAAAGCCCGGCCGGCGATGTTTGACTCTTTCCGCATATGGCGCAAAGAAGCCAAACAAAAAGAAATTAAATTAGCTAAGAAAAATAAGAGAGAAGGGGGACTTTCAGTAATGCAAGATGCCGTGCAGTTTAAAGATAATGAGGAAGAGCAGATAAATGAGCAATTGCACAGGCAACGTAAAATGGCATTAGATAAGTGTTATCCAGTTTTGCCGTCTCTTCAGCAAGGGACAGCAAAAGAGCGTGACAAAGACCAATTAATGTCGCAATTATTAACTTCGCCACCCCCCTATGCGCAGAATGCTACAGCACCCCCGCAACCTTTAGTTGCACAAACTGCGCCTCTGGCTCTTCCACAGCACTCACCAGCTGTCCTTCAGCTGGCTCCTACTTCTTCGGTGCAGCCTCCTCCAGGCCCACCGACAACTTCTGTTTCTCCTGTGTTTTCTACGATTTTGCCTGCAGTGCTTTCTACATCTCCTAATGCCCCCTCTATGATTTTGCCTAGTACCACATCTATCATTCCTCATACCTCTTCTGCCATCTCTACCCCTGCCTTATCTCATCCCGTTTTTTCATCTGTTTGTTCTTCCGTTTCACCTTCCCTTCGGCAGAAAATGGCCAGCACCGTTACTAATCTTCTTTTACCACTTTTTGGGTCGCCTGCTACGACCCCTAACATAGGAAGAAGACAGTTGCGAAGTCAACTGCCTGATTATCAAGAGAGAGATTCCCTGAATAGTTTAGCTCGGAAATGGGTATTGGACACTGCAAAATATGATTTACAGTCTGTCATGGAAGTTTTTCCTCAATGGGAAACAGCGACACAGAGATATGTGTTCGAACAGATGTGTGTTTTTCTTTGCGAGGATTTAGAAGATAATGATCAGGATTGCCTCCCACAAGAGATGTGTCGTGTAAGGTTTCACTTTAGTCTGGGTATGATTGTAGGTCCCGATGTGGAGAAAGCAGTTGAAATGCTATTATCATATCGAAGCAAGGGAAGCAGTTCTGGGTCACCATCAGAATCCAGTACATCTAGTAGGAAAAAGGCACGACAATACCCTATGAGAGAAGTTCCCCCACAATGGAGAGAGGGTGACGCGACAGCTGTCCCACCTGTCCTGCCCCACTTTCACCGTGTATGGGTACATGTCCCATGGAAGCGAGCTGAAGTTTTAGCACTCAAACAAACACTACCAGATCCGCGTAAAAATCCTGCAGGGTACTATAAAGAATTGTCGCAAACTGCTGGGTCATGTATAATGAATTTGGCCGATATCGATATGTTATTCGGGAACGTTGTTCCACAACCTTTATGGGGAAAAATTCGCCATGTCGATCATGACCAGGAATTAGGTGACACGTGGGCTAATATTACTGCTGCAGATGCACGACAAGTTGGTGGTGCCAAGCCTGAGCCTCTGATAGCGGAACTACCTGGTAGAATAGTAGATTACATGAAAACGATAATGCCTGCGATACGCGTAAATTGGGATAAGTTATCTGCATGCAAACAAAAGAAAGAAGAAACTGTGTCAGATTTCTTCACCAGATTTGAAGAAACATTCATTGACCACAGCGGTCAAGATATGACCACAGAAGGTGGTCAGAGATTGTTCGTCGATAAATTTGTGCACAATTTACTTCCAGATTTGTGTAGAAAATTAAAAGATTCGGAAAGTTCTTGGGCAGTCTCATCTTCAGCCCAGATATTAGCTACCGCACAGTACTACGAGAATAGAGACAAGGATGAGAAAGATAAAGTAGAGAAGAAAACTAGAGAACTCAAAACGAAGGTTTTGCTACAGCAAGCATACCCTCCACGTGGTGGTGGTAATAAAAATAATAATGGTCCAAATAACTACCAGAACACTTTTCAGCAGCCTCAGAGAAACTTGCAGAGATTCGATTACACTCAAAACGGCGTAGGTCCCAACCAGTGTGTATACTGCAAACAAGAGGGTCATTACAAATATGACTGTCCTGCCCTGCCGCAACGTACAAATGGATTTACAGGCGTAAGAGGTCATGGTAGTCAGCAAGCGCCTAGAGGTAGAGGGCGTGGAAACGCCCCTCAGGACGCACGTTCCCTTCCACCACAAAACTCTATGAACAGGTTTGATCAGCAAAATAACGTGTCTGACAGGACAGCTCAATACTACGTTGATGAGTATTACACAGAAAATGAGCAGTGGGAGAATAATGATTGCTAGGACAGCCGTAGACAAGGAGAGGGAGTTGTTTCAGTTCCAGTAGATCAGAGTGGACCTTACGTTGAGGTGATTACATCGGGTGTGTCAGAACCTTTTCTGTTGGATACTGGTGCTACAAAGAGTTCTATTATGCACTCCAAACTCCCTGGCGCACCTTTGTCTGGCGAAATGAATGTTTCCGTAGGTTTTTCTGGCGCCCCGGTTAGGAATCCGATTTCTGACCCCTTATCTCTTTCTGTTGGTCCTTGTGAATTCGAAGCACCCCTTATTTTGACAACAGGTTGTGGTGAAAATTTACTAGGATTAGATTTGCTAAAAAGATTGTATGCGACTTTGTACTGTTCTCCTTCAGGAGTAGAACTGACTTTAGGTAAGAAAGTGGTTTCTCCCATGTATTTGTCGAGAAATACACTTCCAGCAGAATTGGCACTTCTTCCAGATATTCTTTGGGCTACTGGTCCGAATGATGTAGGTCTCTTGGAAATTCCACCATATGTTGTAACATTGAAGTCGAATGTCAAATTGCCACGTATTCCCCAATACAGAATATCCAATGAGGGCGAAAAAGCTTTGCTAGAGATTGTTTACGAGTTGATTGAGAAAGACGTAATTGAAGAAACACGAGGAAATGTTTGCAATAGTCCTGTTCTGCCTGTTTTAAAACAAACTGACCATTATCAGCCACCTGTGTATAGATTCGTGATTGATCTTAGAGAAGTAAATAAGATAGTGGTGCCACAATTCCCAGTTGTCCCCGACATTACAACATTATTGACTATGATTCCAGCATCCGCATCCTGGTTTTCGGTGATTGACCTAAAGAATGCTTTCTTCAGTATCCCGATTGCTGAGGAAAGCAGGGATATTTTTTCCTTTAGTTTAGGTGGTCGAAGCTTCCGTTTTAAACGCGCCCCTCAAGGCTACTGTGAAAGCCCCTCAATATACAGTCAAGCTCTGAAAAGTCAGCTTGACGCAATAGTTTTGCCCAAAGGTTCCACTCTCGTACAGTACGTGGACGATTTGCTCATCGCTGCGGATACTGAGAAAATATGTAAAATGGCCACGTTGGAATTACTGCGTCATCTATGTGATCTACATCACAAGGTGTCACTTTCCAAGCTCCAATATTGCCGACAAGAAGTGACCTACTTAGGTCATCTCTTATCGAAGGAGGGAAGGAAACTGACCCCAGAAAGAATTCAGGCAATAGCCAAATTGAGTGTGCCAAGAACGCAGAGAGAAGTACGCGCTTTCTTGGGCATTACATCGTACTGTAGACAGTGGATTCCAAATTTTTCGTTATTAGCCAAACCCTTATTGGCATTAACGTGTACGAATACACCCAATCCCATTCCTTGGTCTGATGAGTGTCAGAAAAGTTTTCTCGAACTACGCACAGCATTATGTTCGGCCCCTGTGTTAGGTAACCCCAACTACAGTAAGCCTTTCACATTATATGTCCACGAGAAGGAGGGTTGTGCATTGTCCGTGCTGACTCAGTTATACGGAGATAGACAGCGGCCATGCGCCTATTTTTCTTCAACTTTAGATCCGGTAGCACGAGCATTGCCAAGTTGTCTAAGGGCTACAGCAGCAGCAGCTGTTTCTATTCGACAGTCTGCAGGTCTAGTAATGAATAATACACTAATCGTGATGGTCCCGCATGCAGTAGACACGTTGTTAAATAGGACCAAGACGCAGCACTTAACTAGTGCTCGACTGTCCAGTTATGAATTGACGCTACTAGCGAGCCATGTGCACATCAAAAGGTGCAGCACCCTGAACATAGCCACATTGTTACCAATCACAGAGGAATCGGATGCTTCAGAACAGCACGATTGCTTCCTCAGAACGGAGGAAGAGACGAAAGGGAGAGTTGATTTATTCGACACTCCTCTTGCTGAATGTGATGGTACATTATGGGTGGATGGTTCATGCTTTAAACTCCCAAATGGTAACGTGACTACAGCATATGCTGTCACAACTTTGCACACAATCGTTGAAACTGCGCGAATACCACCTGGTTCAGCTCAAGCCGCTGAACTCGTGGCATTGACGAGAGCATGTGTGTTATCCAAAGGAATGAAAGTGACTGTCTATACCGACAGTCAGTATGCTTTTGGAGTGGCTCACAGTTTTGGACGATTGTGGAAAGAACGTGGGTTCCTGACCGCATGGAACTAAGATTCAGCATGGTCAGTTGGTGAATGAGCTTCTTGAATCACTGACGTTGCCCCTGAAAGTAGCGATTGTAAAATGTAGTGCACACAAGAAAGTGATTGATGATGTTGGTCGTGGAAATGCATTTGCTGATGAAACTGCTAAGGATACTGCAAAGAATATGATGAGCCTAATGTATGTTGCGAGCCCAGAAAGATGGACTGGTGATGTTGGAATATGCGAAGACACGTTAGAAAGTGTGAAGTCCATCCAAGCTGAGGCCACGGAGAAAGAGTTAAGCATGTGGAAAGAAAGTACAGGGAGAATGGATGCAAATGGTTGTTGGATTGAGTCGACAGAGCAACAGAGATGGTTGTTACCCGATGCATATGTACTTGCAGTGGTTACAATGGCTCATGGAATGGCCCATATCAGCGCGAAAGGGATTTGCGAGTTGTTGGCCCCAGTGTGGAAGAATTCAGGGATTCCCAAGTGTGCAGAGAATGTTGTCAAGAATTGCATGGTATGTCTGAAGCACAATCCTGGTAGGGGAACCCCAACTCCAGCTGGTCATTTTGCACCTCCTACGTATCCGTTCGAGGTTTTGCAGCTAGATTTCATACACATGGAGAGGTGCAACAACTTAAAATATGTGCTCGTGGTTGTTTGTGCTTTCTCAAGATGGGTAGAAGCCTATCCCCTAAGGGACAATACTGCCTTGTCCACAGCGAAAGCCCTTGTGAAAGAGTTCTTCCCCAGGTTCAGAATGCCTAGAATGGTCTGGTCGGACAACGGAAGTGAAATTGTGGGTTGTGTGATGAAAAGGGTGTGTGAAGGGCTAGGCATCAGGCAAAAATTCCACGCTGCAAATCACCCCCAATCAGCTGGATTAGTGGAATGTTATAATGGCACGCTTAAACTTAAATTGGCCAAAATCCAAGCGAGCACAGGTCTTAAATGGCCCGACGCTCTACCCTTAGCACTCCTATCCACCAGAATGACGGTGCATTCGCGAATGAAACTCAGCCCCTATGAAATAATCTTTGGTCGGCCAGCCAACATATGGGGAGTGCCTAGGCCCACGAAGTTTAGCGAGCTGCAACACCCAATTTTGCTCGACTATTTGTATGAATTGACGGCTAAATTGCGTGTTTTATATCAACAGGTCCACAACACCTTGCCTCCGGTCTCTGAGACACCGGGTCACTCCATTGACCCTGGTTCCTGGGTACTTGTCAAGAACTTCCAAAGGACAAGAAACGACCAGCCCAGATGGACCGGGCCTCACCTCGTCCTCCTGTCTACAAGGTCAACTGTTAAAGTGGAGGGGAAGGCCAATTGGGTCCACGGGATCCATTGTAAGAAAATACCCTTCCCTCTGCCACATGACCAATGGGTCTGACAAGGAGGCACTAACTCAAAGCGCACAACTGATGAACGTGTAAAAGAAACTAAACGTGATTGTAAGAGTGGGAACATTTTTCAAGGAACTACGCCGCCATCAGAACAATTGAACTCTGTGGAACCTGAGCTATTATTTCCGGACCAGACCGTACCCGGGAAAAGACGCTATAATTTACGACCAAGAAAAAGAGACTAGAATAAAAGTGATTTATTTTTTGATTCGAGAGACAAATGAGGACTAATGTAAAATGTGTTTTTCCCAAATCCTATTTTTGAAAGTGCAGATTCTCCCATCTAGGTAACTTGCTTATTTTTGTTTTTTCGAACCGCCATCCGGGTTCCGCTGCTAGGGTCGCGGTTGATTAAAGACTTTTGGGTGCAGCTGACGAACGATAGGTCGCTGGTTCCAGTTGGTCTTAGGGAGCCACCCTAGACTGACGGAAGCATCCTTTAGCAGAAACAACCTACCGCCGCGGGCAGCACCTTAGAGAGGATGGAGTTTCCTGATGTGGAGAGAACTGCCAAACAAATGAACTTTAAACAGAGACTTTGGAAAGCAATGAGGAAGAGAATTTTTATAATAATGTGTATTTCTATGCTATTTAGCGTAATGGTCTTTTTGATAAGCTATGTTTTATTCTCTTTTCATGTGACATTCACGCCCACTACATCACCCATACCTCCCCCTACTGTTTCCTCTCATTCTTTCCACTCCTTACCTTACCACGAATCAAATAGGAGATTAGAGTTCATTAATAACTCCTTCGTTCAGCTATTACACCAACACCAACTTGTAATGAACACAACCAACTGTTGGGTGTGTGGTCTCATGCCCCACACCACGGATAGAGGTATCCCCTATTTGGTCCTGCCATTTAGTCGCAATGGATCAGTATGGGCATATAGGACTATGTTCATATATGCACGAGAAATCCAACCCCTACGTTCTGTAAAAGACAACCTCAAGACTAGCGCTTTAGTCAAGGGTATAGTTGACATGATCAAGGAAGTAACTTCTTACGAAGATACCCCGGATGATGAGATACTCGCATATGTAGGTTGGAATGTGACCGGATATGGCACTACAGTAAGTGAGAAACAGCAAGCCAAGAGACCGTCCCCTATCTGGATCGTACCCCATCAAGGTCACCTGTGTCTGCAGGGCATTGGTAAGAATCCCAGAGCTCAGCTAGGGAAGAGTGTCTGCACAGACACGTACGTTTTTGGATCCCAGACTTCCCCTGCCTTCTTAGCCGCTAAGGGTACTTATTTCATCTGCCATGATAGAGCCTATACATGGTTGCCCCCTGACTTCTCGGGCTCATGTTTTGTTTCATTCCTGTTGCCTCCCACCTACACAGCAGCGGCGGATTACCATCGGACAAGGGTAGTTAGAGGTGTTTTGAGTAAAGAAGACACTGCAGGTCAAGAATTTGGTGACTTTGCAATGGGTGTTCTGCCGTTCTGGGGTGCCATGATTAACAGCCGAAACATAAGGCAATTGACAAGGGTAGTTGAATGCACCGTGATCGAAACTGCTGGTGCCCTTAGTAACCTGACTGCTGAGCTCCAGTCGGATCGACTGATGACCCTTCAAAACCGGGTCGCTTTGGATGTGATACTGGCGGACCGAGGTGGAGTATGCAAATTGATCCAGTCCAGCTGTTGCATTTTTATTCCAGATAATGCTCCAACAGTGTACGGGGCCATCTCCAAACTACATAAGATTTCCGAATCTATTCATGTGGATAAAGGAGATTGGTCATTAATGGGATGGTTCTGGGGACTGATATCTGCCTGGGGATGGAAAATTCTGATGGTCATTGGGATGGTCTTAGCCATTCTTTTCCTGTTCTGTCTATGCATACAGTGTGCTCCTGCAATATGTGGCCTCTGTGCTACATCATGTGTAAGGAAGCCTGTGTCAAGACATGAGCTCAGCACTAGAATGATGTTGCAGCAACATCTCAATGACTTTAGGAATATAGATCTGGACTCAGATTAACATGAGGATAGATTAATTGCCTATGTAAGGGCAAAAGGAGGGTCTGTGGTTCTGAAAATTCTGGATTCACATTATAGTACTGGACTCAAGAATAAAAACTTCGTCGAAATAGGACGAATTTGGTATCAAAAGACCGAGAATGACGAATACGTCAAGTACATGTATTTTCGGCATATTCGAGTGACGATTTCACCTCGAAATCGTCATTTACCTTCTGAACCCTTAGTTGCATGTTGCCCTCTACATAGGCCTTAATCCAGTCGAATTTGATTCCACAAGGACACATACTCCTTAATCGACTTCTCCCTGACCCCAGTACAAGTTAGAACCATTGCCCCAGGCCGAGCTCGTTAGGTCAGTTCCCTCCCAGTGGCCGAGCAAGATAGCATCTAGGCCCAACCAGCCATAAAACCATTTCAGCACGCACACCTGCCATATCTCGCTCACATCTTTCTTCACTCCTTTCCTTCACTTGCTTTATGATGGGGAGGTGACCACTTTTATTAGGGGTCCAGCGATATCTGATGAAATGTTGGGCCTTGCCGGATGATTTGTTATGGGCAGCACGACGTGAAATATGTACATGTCATCATGACTCTGCTTTCCTTTGTTATCAGTAACCATAAATGAAATACCACGAATCCAAGGAATGTTTTGCCCAAGGGAGAATATTGTGTATAAGAAGAGAAGCCTAACTTTGTGAAAGTGTGCAGTCTCCTGAATATACTGGTATCGTACTTCTAGGACCCTGTCACCTTGGTTGCAGCCAATAAACTAATCTTTGACTTCACCTGAAAGACTCTGAAGTTTCTGTCGGTCTGACTCAGGAGAACCCGAGGTCTCTGGTGTGTTGATCCCCTGGCACCGCTGGGTTACCGGTTCTGTACCGGTTCTTAAAAACCCAGTACCTCAGAGGTTTTTCTTTGACTGTGAACTACTAGCTTCAGACTCTTGGGGGGAGATAATACACAAGTCATGTGAAAATGTTTCTTACTTATTTCCTTTCCACTCGAAAACAGTGACAGCATAATGTCTTCTGTGGTGGAAAAACAGTTTACTCACCAAAATGATCACACCGAACTATATCAGATGGTGTAAAAATTGACTAAATCGGATGGAAATTAACCACAAAGTACGAAGGATGTGCAACAGTGTTTAAGCATGCTAACATCAGTTACTTGCCAGTGCAGAGTAAGCGCACATTTCTAATATGTCTCATTTCACAATGCTTGTGGGTATACAATATGTTTTTGTGACTATTGTCTCTATGCGTCCCTTGTAGTTGCGCAGCAAGTAAATCGATAGGATCTGTTCGGCCTTTCGATTAAAAACACGCACGTATTGTACACCTGCGTATTCGAATCAAACCTTGTGTATCTGTAAACACGCGCTAATGTTGCAAAGTGAACCAACTCCTCCCCCCTCCCTCCACCCACTTCCCGGTCTGCCATCCTGACACCAATTGTCTATCCTAATATATGTAGACTATTGTCTCTATGTGTCCTTTCTTAATGTTGCAAACTGAACCAACTCCCCCCCCCCCCTCCCTTCACCCACTTCCCGGTCTGCCATCCTGACACCAATTGTCCATCCTAATATATGTAGACTATTGTCTCTATGCGTCCCTTGTAGTTGTTGAGCAGCAACCAAATCGATAGGGTCCGTTCGGCCTTTCGATTAAAAACACGCGCGTATGGACACCCGCGTATTCAAATCCAACGTGGATATATAAACACGCACTAATGTTGCAAAGTGAACCAACTCCTCCCCCCACCCACTTCCCGGTCTGCCATCCTGACACCAACTGTCCATCCTAATATATGTAGACTATTGTCTCTATGTGTCCTTTCTTAATGTTGCAAAGTGAACCAACTCCTCCCCCCTCCTTCTACCCACTTCCCGGTCTGCCATCCTGAGAGCAACTGTCCATCCTAATATATATAGACTATTGTCTCTATGCGTCCCTTGTAGTTGTTGGGCAGTAACCAAATCGATAGGGTCTGTTCGGCCTTTCGACTAAAAACACGCGCGTATTGGACACTCGTGTATTAGAATCCAACGTTGTGTATATATAAACACGCGCTTAATCGAATCCAACGTTGTGACAAAATTTTAAAGCAATCTGTGAAGAACTTTCGGCGCTTTCAGATTTTGAACAAACGAACAATGAAATTTTTATGTGTTTGTTCGGGCTTTCGATTAAAAACGCGCATATTCGCCACACGCGTATTAGAATCCAACGTTGTGTATATAAAAATACTTGTGTATTCGAATCCAACGCTGTGTCAAAATTTCAAAGTAATCGGTGAAGAACTTTCTGAGATTTGCGATTTTGAACAAACTAACATTCAAAATTTTTTTATGTAGATGAATTAACCCCAATGCTTCCAACATTGATGTGATAATTGAAAAGCTACAATATTCGCTTAAATTCGAATTTTGTCTCAACATACCTGCCCATTAGCTGATCAAAAGTCCTTTCCATAACGCTCTGAATTCCAAGTCGATCAATATCCCTCATAGAGAAGTATAGGATGCCATAGTTCTTGAGTATATAACTGTTTATAGTAAAAACATTAAGAAACAGTTAGTAACCTAGTCACTCAAAAATATGTTTTTACATTTACTTTTATTCTATGTTTTATTGCAGGACCCCACTAATGTAGTAAAAATCATGTTACTTTCTTCCTACTAGTAGATGGGTAATGAATGAATCGACAAATAAATCAAATTAAACAAGCAAGAGGGAGAAAGAAGCGAGTAAGGTGTGAGGCTGTGTGAAATATCCTAAAAATGTCAAACTCCCGGTCATAGAAACCCATATGTACCTTTTCTTTATTACAAAGTTTACCTTATTTTCTGCCCCTTGATTTCTAATGGGCTCTCTAGTACTATAGAAAGAAATAAGTCCATAGACTATTATTTCAGAGATGGCTTCGATGGAATCTATGCATCTAGCATTAATTTCAAACAATACATAGGAAACATTTCGTATGAGCCTAGATATTAGAATCTTGTGGACGTATTGAGAAAGTAAAACAAATGGGTTTCCACTATCTAAACTATACAAAGGTCAGTAACCCAAGAGGCAATTAGAATTACTTTAAATTACACCTAAGAAGGTGCAGCACAAAAATGACGAACCGCAGATCAAAATTATTTAAAAAAAGACCTGATTAGGCTAAAGGAAGACATGAAAACCCATAGTGAAAAATTATGCCTGAGAATGAATGTTCTGCAGTCCGTAAAGGCTCTAAGGAAGGAAAATTGTAGGCCATACTACCATGTATTTTTGGCATGTTCTTGAATGTGTGTCCAGATGTAGGCAGAACCACTTTTATTTGCATGCCAAAGAGGACATTTTGGTCTTTTTCAAGAGTTAGGAGGCATGTTCAAATACCGGTACTGCAGCCTTGCGCCATAGTTGAAGGGTGTCTGCTCTATGGTCTACACAGTTTTTGCACATGTAGGGGTCCCTTCCGCTGCAAAAACCATGGTTTGAGACATTTTCCTATTTCTGTGTTTGCTGTTGGATGTATGCTGTAGAATGCAGCAAAACTGCAAGGAGGAGAAATGAGAACATGTCTCCTCGTTACGCCTGCCATAGAGAGGCGCAGGATTTTGGTCCCAACCCCTGTCTACAATTCTTTGTAGATAGGGATTTGTATCAAACCCCATAGGATGTTGCATGGGAACGCCCCTTGACGTAATGTAATGATGGGCATTGTGCAGCATTGCGGTACTTTGGTTTACAAACCAATGCAAATCACGATTTCAGGCTGCTCACACTGCAAAACGTACAACAAAGGACCTCCAGTAAAATACTAACACAGTAATCAACACAAACAACTTTATCAAATGTCAACCACCTTCTATTTATTGGCACAAAAACGATTACCCTTTACTGGAAAGGCTCTTACTAAGAGATGTGCTGGACTTCACTACCAAACAACAGTCACTTCATTACCTAAAGTATATATCATAAGGTCTACTACTTATTTTATGCAAGAATCAATAGCCTTCTAAGCCATACTGTCTCACTATAACCAGTGTAAGTAATCTGAGAGGCAAAACTAACAGCTGTCAAGTCAACTGTTTTACTTCGACCATCCATCACTGGTTATTTTTCTGCAACTACATACAAGGCATGATACTTCTGTTTGTTTAGGTGACTTTTTTATTGTTCTTAATTTATACTTTTTGCAAGTCTGAATAGGCCAAAGTGAAATAATAAACAAGATTTCAATCTAAGAAAAGTCACTTTTAGTGGAACGTAATCATCACAATTTTAACATTCCATTAATGAGCAATTTAAAACGGAGAGAGTTAAACATAGGAACTATGCTATTTCATTGTTTTCTAGCATCCGGAACAGCATGTAGGGAATCTAAATGTTAAATCCTCGAAGAACGAAAAGACATATAGAGGCATGCATTGAAAATAATATGTATGCCTGTATATATATGTATGTCCATAATTATATATATATATATATATATATATATATATATATATATATATATATATATAACAATAATTGTGTTGTCAACTGTATTTTGCGTACTGGCATGGCATCATCAATGAGAAGAAATGGAATGCACACTGCTAAAATAATTTACCCTTAATCAGTGAAACAATCCTGAACAGTAAATGCAAATTTATTTTGAAGCATTACTTAGTACAGGGAATTCCTAGCTATGCGCACAATGGGGTAATAGACCGTGATGTATAGGAATTCCTTCTCCTGCTATCCAATTTCTGAGTAAATAGAGCCTATTACTACTAAATATGGTAAGGTTTATTTAGCATCTGTTCTTCTTGCCTACATGATAGCAAAATTGCATCGGAGATTAGGGAAATTGTCAGATATTTACTTACTATTCTGCAGGATCAACATCTCTTAAGCCAATGTACACAATATCGGAGCTAGAGAGGCGTGGCTTTGTCCAAGAAAAACCAGGTAGCAGCGGAATCTGGTGATAAGGAAGAAAGGAAGGGACGGAATTGAGACCAAGGTTTATCAAGCAACGCTTACATTTAGTGTGTTTCTCAATTATGACACAGATGTATGTGAAAGTGAAGCTGCTGTGCCCTTCAATACTTAATTTATGAGAGCGAGATTGATTTAGTTAATGGATAAGCCCCGTCTTGTGAGAGCTAATAACTAAATCAAGCAGCAGAGGCTTCATACTGAGAGGTTTATGACCATAGAATCCAACACCTAATGAACACATTTTGGAAAACAACTTTTAAAAAAACAAAAACGAAAAAAATAAATATTCGTTTTCTTGATTGTATCGTCTTACATTTCTGCTGTATATTTAATCATAAATGGCTTTGCCCATTAACTTTTGTGGGTCCCTCTAAAATTAATATCTGTATTAGAGCAGAGAATGACATTGCCTGTGTATGCATGGGAGTCTAGGAAAATGTACGTTTCCACTTGTATGCTAACCCTAAACCAGCAACGTTTTCTATATTTTTTACATGGAAATAATTTTTTTATTTAAGGGCGTCCTTTGTGCAAAGCATGAGTGTGCTGGTAAGTTTTTAATGCCAATTTGCTCTCTACTTTATTTATTTTTTAACACTGTTTGCAAGCACCTTAAAAGTCACAGCTTTGTGGGTGTTCACAACAATTTTTAGTGACCGCTCTGTAGTCTCTATGCTGTGGGTACCAATGTTCCAGTGCTTACTCCTATATTTACAGTTGTGGAAAATCCACCTTAATGGCGGGTTGCCTGTGGTTGTGGGATTTAGTGCCAGAAAGCTTTTCAAATCTTGGTTCTGTAAATCAGGATTGTGGAATTGCTATTCTAAATTCACTATTTTACCAGCATAAATATAATTTATTAGGTTTTGGTTATTGCCTTTCACATGATTTATAATATTTATCACTTCAATGCCATGTTATTTTACAATGTATTACACTGTCTTTTAGCAGCTCCAGATCTTCACGCTAACTGTTCAGCAAGTTTTAAATAGAAACCAGGGGGCCCTAATTAGCAAATTCCATGGGTCTTATGTGTATAATGTGAGTGCCAAGCATTGTTTATACATCTAAAACCAAAAAACCTTTCAAAATACTAGTGGAAAAGCAAACATATCTTAAATTATCACAAACCTACACTGAATTCAATTTTATTTTTAGAACTTACTTGACTTATCTTGAACTCTAACACAGGGACACTGCTATCCAGTGCATGTCAAATTTGGCCAAAAAAATGATTTGCATATTTAATCATCCTATTTGGCCATAGTATTGGTGCAGAAAGACACCCATGGCCTGGAAATGTTAATGCTGCTTGTTGACTGCAGCACCTTTTGTACCATCCACTACAATGGCACTGAAAGCATGGCTCTAGGCTTACCATGTGTAGCCTGGCAGATTTAAAGTAAAACCTGAAGTGTGACCTTTCAAAATAACACTTTTTGACAGGTAAAGACCTCCCTTTTAAATATGAGTAAGTCACACCTATGTAGTCATTGTAATCCACAAGGCTGGATGCAATTGGGATGTAGAAAATTAGTTACCACGACCTTACAGTTATAAGGCCCAAGAAGCTATTTTCACTGTGGCAGGCCTAGCTGTCTTATGTAGAAAACCAGAGTACAGATAAAATAGTAACTATGAACTTGGCAATGCAGATAGCCAGAAAATGAATAAAACCACAACGTTTAAGTTATTAAAATCCAATTCAACGCTGAAGTAGGAATAAAAATATGAACGAAAAGTAACTTAGAAAGTTTCTTTTTTTCTACCTGTCCCTTCAGTAAGGCTGATTATCGTTAGCCTCTGCCAGCTGGTCAGCCTGTACTTAGTGTGAATAAGGTGTGAAATTCCTGCAAGGAGCTACTACTCAATAGGTCAGTTTGACCTCTTCTGAGCTCAGCAGAATCTTCAGGGTGGGAGCTGTGGTCATCCTTTTTGCACAAGTGTCAAATCCTGCCTTACAGGTCTTTTGAAGACTTTTGTGGTCTACAAAGGGATCAAACAGGACCAGATAACAATTATTGTGTATCTCCTGTCGGGTCACTGAGGGACCCTGCATTGTTTTACTAGACATATGTCGTATGATTTGTTGTCCGTCCAGATCTGCTTCACACGGAATTTTAGTCTTAGATGTGGGCGGATGCTGATGATTTCCCTGGTCCCTTACACACCCCAGCGCCCAACTTTAGTGTGTCTGGAGACTTTGCCATCTTGGCATTGCCCTGGCACATGGCATTTTTGGCCTGCTTGTAGTAAGGCAAACAACAACCTCTGAAAAAGTGGAGAGGGTTTCCCTTGGGAACGTTCATCCGATTGGTTATGGAGTGCCTAGGAGCAGTGCTTAATTTGAGCTAGTGGTTTCTGGTGCTCAGCACCGTCACTAAATTTTTAACACCAGCACTTATGACAGACTGCCACATGGTGGTGGTGTTTGCGTAATTCAGAGATAAGTACATAATAGTTGTTTATTAATAAAAAAAATCAACAAATTATTAATACCTGCTAATCTAGCAATTCCTATAGTTTTGTGTGCCTGGAAGAGTGTGAACTGTCACACTTATAGGAATGTGACGGTTAGTAGTTATGTTGGTACTGTATTTGACCGCACTGACAGGGCAATAGGTGGTGCAAGCTGCAGTGGCCTTCTGACGATAGCCCTGGCATTTTTTTTTACTTTACACAAATTAAGCACTGCATAGGAGTCCCCTTCGCCCACTAGCTAGTGCCAACCATAATTGTGGCACCACAAGGTGTACCCTCAGGAGAACACATCTGGAAACGCTGAAGATCAGAAGAGCACTGGTCAGGCTATCTGTGACCTGAGAAAAACCATGAAAGAATGGATTGCCTCTTGTACCCAGATTAAAGAAGGTTCCGTTGGCTGACATTGTGTGTGGCTGGCTACGGGGACACAACAAGCTGCATGAGGCCTTTTCCTGGAAATGCCCAGCTGACCAGTAGCAACTGGACGGAGCTAGACTTTGCTGTTGGTTTCTGTTCAACACCTTGAGAGTTTCTAGGTGCCTTTCCCTGAGGTCCTTAGAAGTAGGTCCCTGTGGTAGTTTGGGCATCAGAAGAAAGTTTGGAAACTTTTCCTCCAGAACCTCAGTGGGACCTCCTGGGAAAAGTATCTGAATGCCAGTTTCACAGCATCGGATTGAAATTTAGTTCTGTCCCGCTCAAAGATTCCAACACCTCTAGAAAAAAATGACTAAGTCCCATTGGGTGTTTGGAATTTTTAGTGAGATATCCCAAAATCACCAGAGGGACCAATCTACTTCAGGTAGCCAGACTTCGGTGGCAGCCTACACGGGGAAGATTTTTCTTCTCAAAACATGACAAAGTCCCTTTCTACATTTGGACTTAGAAGAGATGTCAATGGTTTTCTTCAAAAAAGTGATAGAGGGTGTGATTTATGTTGGCAGATGTCCAGCTGTTCTGCTATAGAGACGGAGTAAATTACTTCACCGCTATTGTTGAGGCCGACCACCAAATTTATAAACTACCTCCAAGCAGGCAGTCATTCATAAAAACATTGCCTGGAACCACAGTCACAGCGGTTCTTGGCAAGGCTTATCACTATGGGCTGATGGTCTGTGTCATCAGGGGACAGCCCTGTAGCACACAGCATTTTTGTTTTTCTTAACAAAAAGAAAATTTGAAAATGAGATTTACTCTCCTCAGTATGGGAGTCTTCTCCCATTGGGGGCGGAGTATTACAATGTTTTTACTGTTCCTTACCGCCAGTAAGAACCGGTGAAAAATGACTACATGCCTGCCCATCTAAATTGGGCGGGTGGATATGTAGCCACTTCTCGGACGATCCTTACTGCTCAGGCTGTTGGAGAAGAGTAGTCTCTGGAATGGCAAAACTGAATGTCTACCTGCATTTAAACCTGCGGGCAGGTGGACCTTCATGTTAGCGATATGAATACTCGGTTACAACGGAGTATACATACTTCCAAAATATAAATTACCACTAATGCCCCTTTCTGAAGTGGGACTTTTTCAAACTTTTTGATTTCCAGACGTCCACTGGGACCAATTTACTTTTGTCTATCCAAATAGGGGTCTGTCGCTGTGGGTCTAAAATCACACCTAAAGCTATTGTCTAAAAGCTACTGCTTCCATAGACTATCATCGGTGCTTAGCACTTTTTGGTGCCATTTCTACTTAAAACTTTCAAAATTCATAACTCCAGCTACTCTTATTGGATTTTTGGAATTATGGTCTTGTTTTACTCATAACATTTGTCTCAATTTTAAAATTGATTGTGGAGTTTGTGTTTTGTGTGACTCTTTCTACTGTATCTGCACTGCTTAAATAATGTACACTTTGCCTTTAAGTCTGACTGCTTTTTGTCACGTTACCCAGGATAGCGCACAGGTTTCTTTTAATTTATTTGACATCCAGCAGGTGGTGTCCTTATCCATTAAGGTGGACACTAATCATCCAGTTTCGTACACTTGCTAAGGCCTAATTTACTTTTCACTGGACTCAGGCTAAACTATGCTCCAACTGTTTGACCCCTGTGAGGTAGCCCACAGTTCAGATGTATGGGCCACCAGGAGATTAGACCTCTCCTTTTCAGTCAAGCGAAGTACACTTATGCCTCAAACACCAGCTGAGTGACTGCAGCTGCCAGCGACCCCCCCCCGCGCTATAAAAGCCTTTGTGTGCCAAGGCCTGTGCTTTTGTGCAATATGTCGAATGCAGGATATAACCAAAGCAACCCTTAAAGTAATACCCTGGCAAAAATAGACCTGTTGCTGAGCTTTTAAAGACATGCTGGGAGAGGTGGGGAGGAACACTGAGGGCACGTGATTAAGGGGGAACAACACATGAGCGAGAGAGCGCCTTAAAACATGGACATTCATGGAGTGTTGAATGAAAAAGAAAAAAGAAGTTCCTGAATGTGAGCAAAGGAAGGATATGTCAGTCAATCAATAGGACGGTAAAGAAGCTATGATCCATGGCAGGGAAAACACAAGAAGACGAAGGAAAGCCATTGACTGGCACAATACCCACTGTAAGTGTTTGGTATGGTCCACAAGAGGTGTTCAATAACCTTGTAATTTTTAGATCTTGCCTACAGATCAGACCTAAAAAGTACAAGGAATCACCTGTCGTAGAGAGAAACACCAGGCCAGATTTACTGGTTGCTTCCACAGGGTCTTCTGTGGTACAGCTGACCAACTTTCACAAGTAGGAATTAACTAGTACCAAAAGAGGACTCGAGTACTGTGATGCAATTGTGTTGCAACGCACCAACCCATAGCAATATGTATGCACAGGGGTCATAACAGGCAGTGTAAGCACCTTAGGTTTTCATGTACAGCCACATCTCCTAAAGTAGAGTGACTTGTCTTTGTATGAAATTCCAATGGCAAATGCAGCCAGACCCAAATAAGGGGCTAACAGAACAACAAATAATATTTCTAAGCGTAACAAGGTGTGTAATTACCCGTAGATGTATTGCCCTTGCACTGGAATTAATACTGGAGGGTGTACCTCGAGGACAGATCTCGCACCAGGCAGTTCTAGTTTGCCTTTTCACTGGAGCACAATGCTTAGCATGAAGCTAACATTTTTTTATTGCAAGTGTAGCCGAAAACCTAATCGGTGAACGATTCTTGTTCAAAATGGCGCTGATTATTTCTTTTTTCTGTTCACGTTACACAGTGCTGTGTGTTTGTTAGTTAATCTGGGACCCATATTTTACTGCATTAAAATGCATATGGCTTTATAGTCATGCCAAAGTATAAGCCTGAGATTTAACAGCGCATGATGAAAACAGGCACCCCTGGCACTAGGTAGAAAGTACAATAAACTTGAATGGTACAGCAATGTGAGGGTTTTCACCAGCGTGTTGGGACGCTGAAGAATCTTATCTCGTTGAAATGTACTTTGCATCATGACGGCTTGGGTTGCTGTTGGCTTTGGACAGGATTGCCTCGCCCTCATCATTTGACTATAGGGGCCTTGTGAATTTACATGCCTTAAGGACACCAAAATTCCTTTCGCTTGGAGAAGGTTAAAAAACACTTCCAAGCGCCAAATAGATCAGATTATATAAAGTAAATGGGCCTTGGTGCAATGGCCTTTTCGACAAACTCTATTCGCGGATGTAGTTTTCTGTCTAGTCCTCTCTTTTACAAGAGCCCCTCCTGGCGGCCTGCCAGCGATCCAGCACCCAGAAAAGTTGCATAGAGACACTGGCGTTACTGGATGTTTCCGCTGAACCAGCCAATCAGAAGTCTGGCAAAGGACCTGCCCCTGCCAGGCCTCCACCCTGACCGAAACTGGACACTCCGGAGATAAATATAACCCTGCTGCAAGGTGAACGAGGCCGCCCCGTACCTTATCCTGCAGTTCCCGCAGCAGGAACGACACTGGCTGGCCGTGGAGGTTTCCAGAGGGAGATGTGAGCGGAGTGTTGATGTCTGCGTGCGCATCCACCCAGATGACGCAGAGGTCTGGGCACTGCTGGGCATGGCCGTCGATGGAGCCAAGCGCGAGGCTGAAAGATATAAATTGGACATTAATTCCACTTTTATCAAAAAGTCGAATCAGACTGTATAGTTCTAAAATGGAAAACAAACATTTACAGAGCGCACACATGACATCCCATTTAGCAGTATTTTGCTAAAACGCCTGTCTTGCTGCAGAACACAAATGCCCTATTCCATCCCTTTCAAGTGGCTAATGAGGACGCAGCCCTTTATTAATGCATAAAGTAACCGGCCCGAAGGCCAAAGAAAAGAAAGTGCATCGCTTCTTAAAACTGACTATTTTTGTTCCCTATTATTCCTTGCTTCCGAATTGCGTAGGGTGACCAGGCGTCCCCGTTTTGCCAGGACGGTCCCTGTTTTTAACCAGCTGTCCCAGCAGATTTCAAGAAATTTAGCTCATGTCCCGGTTTTTAGAGAGAGTCGACTAAAAACGGTGGGAGGTGTTTTCTATATTTTACAAAACAGGGATAGTTAGCAGCTGTTTCAAGAAAGCAATGTAATTAACAGACAAGCAACTGGGTTTAAACATAGCATTTTAATTAGGTTCTTAATCTCGTTGCTGCTGGCGACGGCCAGCGGCCTTCGCGTGCACTACCTTTGGAGTGCTGCGCACGTCCGTTGGCCGTCGCGGCCCGCCTGCGCAATAGAACGTTCCGCACTAGAGCGGAACGTTCTGCGCAGTAAAGGCTCTTAAGAAAGGATATTTCTGCATAGAAGTTGAACTTTCACATGGCTTTATGAGCTGAGCCTCTGGCGTTTATCCAAGCACTAATTGGCTTCAAAACAGACAAGGTTCATCTTAAGTCTCAGGGGTGAACTCTTGGATTGTTCTTAAATTCAGGATATAAAACTTGGAGCTTTGCTTGATCTTTCAGAGGTTTTGTATACTTTAGCAATGCTTGAACATTCCCTTCCTCTGAAAGGAATAATCTGGCAACATCAACACCCTCTTCTTCTGGCAAGCTCTTTCCGCGAATGTCTACGTTTCTTCTATCCTGCCTCATTAGATTTCTGTATAGCCTTCCTCTTTAACGGCTATAAAAATTAGGCGAGGTTTTAGCCTGGTGGTAACCTGGGTAACTTTTAATTCCCTTTTCTATTTCCGCTGCTTGCGGTCACAGCCTCCTTTCTTATCCATATTTGCCTTCTTGGTTTCCTGTAGATGACTGTGACTAATTCTTTCGCACTTCATCCCTCGTTATTGTTATTCATCATCATCATCGTCATCGTCATCGTCGTAATACAACAAAGGCTTTATCTCTTTCCTTTTAAAGTTCCTATTTCAATCCTTGTGATGCAGAACTACTTTTCTCAGTTAAGAAAAGTTTAAAAAAATGCAATGGCCGCCTAGTCGCCAATCTGGTCACTAGAGCAGTTCATACCAAACAGAACAAGCACTGACATATTTAATATTCAGGACTAATGATTTGTTAAAACTAGCAGATGACATAGTGGTGAAGGGAGCTGTGGAGTACTTTGATCAGAAACCTATAGTAATCCAGTTCATACTAGGGTGCATTACTTTTCCTTTAGCATAATACAACTTATTAGTGTTTTTCCACTCAAATATTCTAAGTTTGCCAAATAATTTTTTACATTTCTTCAAGGTTTTTTTTCTCCAATTTCTTTGCATAGTACTCTATCACGTTTAGGATTGTTTAGTCTGTTCTGTATGTCTGTTCTGTATGAAAAAACCTCAAATAAATAAAATTGATAGCTGATTGCTTTCTTTTGGAGTGGCATTAATGCGTCAGCATGCTTGGTAGGCTTAATTAAAGTAATATGATTGTTGTTTTAGTTAAGGAAAGGTGCGATTTCACTTTAATTAACATTAACTTAGCCACCATACGTATATCTACTAGTAAATTTGACATATTCTTGTCTGTATTTTGATGGTGAGACTGATTGGCAAACCCCTTCTTTTGCGACAAAAGTTTTTTTAACACAAATTTGAGTGAACTTGTTGAAATTCTTTAAGTGACATTCTACAAATACATGTGCACTTCATATTCTTTCTGATGACCTCCATTTGGCGGTGGTGATCTTTTACGCAATTCAGAATAAGGATCCCTGAGCATGACGATCTTACTTGGTCTTTCTGTTACCTCCAACACAGAAGATCATGGGATCTTGCATCACCTCGGAGTTGGTATTGTTGATCTTGGAACTGATCCTGAGAAGGTTCAAATAATATTTGTCCAGAAGGGAGTGTGAATGAATGATATCTATTCTCCACTTGCTAGGGCCCATATTGGGCTCTGTAAAGACCTCCATTATCTCCTCTACTCTTCAATATCTATGTAAAGCATCTTACTGACTTGGTCTAAGACTTTGACTTGTGTTCTAACTTTTGTGTTTTAGATCCACTGATTAGCTTATTCATTGTTTGGTAATTGGGATGAGTATACCACTGTGCCGTAGCCTTTGATAGTGTGTGATATTGGTTCGGCAGCAACAGCTTAAATTGATTGTTGCAGGACTTTGTGCTAAAATCTTTGCTATAATACCGGAGATTCTGCTTTTTGCCTTTGTCAATCTTTAATAAAGGTTTTCAAAAAACATTGATCACTTCTCAGATCTTACCAAAGTGCACATTAGATCAATTCTCTTGAGTTTTCATCATAGGGAACGTTAACATTACTCTGCTTACAGATATTCAGTGGTTGTGTCCTTAAGGTCAGGAGTATTTTTAAGGTCTTATGTCTGTTTTACAAAAGCTTATGTGGACTAGCCTCTTTCTCTGGCACAAAAATCATTTTATTGATCTACTAAGTTTTGTGTTCCAAAGACTAAAGCCCTGTTGCTCAGTTAAAGCTAATTATGTCAGATGTTTTTTCTGTAACAGCACACTAATTCCTGAATAAACCTGCACTGCATACATGCACTGCTCCTTGTGTACAGGGCCTTTCGCCTGCTGTTTAGCATTAAGGGGCAATTTTGTTCTTATAATGTGTGCAAGGGAAGAACATCAAACAACAACTCCAGTTTTGGTTGCCTGGAATTACTAACCTATGGTCACCTCCTAGTGTTACACAAGTGTGTCCCGCACCTACAGCGCTTCTCACGGCGTCCGACACTACTTGGCTTGCTAATCCCACAGTCCGAGGATTCTTGACAGCGATGTTGTACAGCTCATCATTGGGGACTTGTGTAAAACTCAGATCTCCAAAGTCATACACGCTGCAACCTAAAGACAAGTCAAAAAGTAATTATTCCTAGTATATTTCAGGCAAACCTACTTTACCAGGTATTTTACAAAGTCAAGATCAACAGGCTTGGCATTAATAATGTGCAGATGAAAACATAGTTCGATTATGCGTAATGCTGGGTTTAGTAAGTCGGACTACTTCTTTACTGTCTCTAATTCTTTAAAACCACAATACTTCTTCCATACCTATTTTTAGTAATAATTTCCCAAGGCAGCATGTTCTGAAATATGCACTAAATTTAAAATGTAGATCCTCTTTGTAACACGAACCTGCAAACAAAATTATTTAATTTCAAAGAACTGCAATAGTACAAAGTTAACTTTTGGCTACGCACATACTTTGTTGATTAGATGTCTAAAACCGATTTCCACCCCCCTCGGCATGTTCTCTTCAGAGTCTGTTGACGTCGTCAAGGCTTTGACAGCTTTGTATCATTATGCGAGGTGGATGAATTCCAAGAGCTCATAATTGCATTCCAAATTAAGGGGTCATTAACAGGACTAGATTTATTCTCCAGATTCTGTGGACCCAGTCAAAGGTATTAGAAGCTACTGGAAGATGGTTTGAATAGCTTTACAAAAATATAAATAAATATGTTATTCCTGCAGGATTCTATTGTAAGTGTTTTTGAAAACAGTGATATAATTGTAAGGTCAACCAGACTTTATACAATGCTTTGGAAGTCAAGTGCCGTGCATGTCATTGTCATAAGAGGGCATTTATAACGTACTGTGACTGCCACGCATTGGGTAACCGGATGTTCAAGAAGATAAAGCGGCACCAGGTGTAACTTGGATAAGAGGGTCTCAGACGCAACCTGGCTGTAGATAAGAACTTGACAGACCTCTAGGAAGCCTAGATCTCTTTGAGGTCAAGGTTTGATACATTTCCACCTAACTTCCAGGACTCACAAACTAAACAAATACTGCTAATCTGTAGTTTCTGGGTTTCTTCATATGTATATGAGGAATGGAGGCATTATCAGGGGTTAATTTTCTGTTTCTGATAAAGAATGACATCTTACCTACAATGCTCTGCCACTGAGGGCTTATTTCATCTGACTAAACATTCCTCTGACCAATCACATACATTTGTTAAAACTCGACAGAGAACAGCTGCGCACCCTCACTTATTTTGCTGTAAATGTGCTAATTCCTATGAAGGTTCAAGAAGACGAATAGAAAGCACTTGGTGATCGAGATCTAGCAATAATTAAGACTCAGTTATGAGTATACCGTAAGTCAGTCTGATTTTTCCCAAACCACTGATGATCTAAGTTTACATAATGTTATGTCTAAATGAACAAAACTGCCCCCTATTTGGCAATGTATTGCCACTAGCTACAACAATATTTTAAGCTCACTGTGGGGAGGGTTTTTGATGAATTTACTGCATTGCGTGAAAACTACCAAACTTTGCTGGACATACAAAGAAGGTCCAAGGCCCCTGGTTGTGTGTTCGCAACCCCCTAACTTGGGTTTGCAAAGCTCTGGGGCTTAGCTGCAAACAACGAACATAGCCGTGGAACCTGCGCAACCTACGGCAAAATCTGCATTTTCAAATTTTCAAATTGGGGGGTCCCCTTGCCCCCCGTCCTAGCTGAGCCAAGGGTCAGGGGATGCTCACCCTTATGGCACCTTTTTTTATCAGGACTTGGGGACTGAGCTCCCGTGTCCTGTAATGACTGCAACATTGTTCAGCTAGTTTCAGCCAAGCAATCAGAGAACTTCAGGTCCATGGGCCTAGCTTTAGGTTTTACAGACCCAAATGGATGGAAGAAAAAACTCTCTCATGCAATAAGGTTTGAGTATTTTCTAAATTTTGGATCTGCGTAAGGTCTGCATCTTTGGGTTTGCAGACCATTCACAGAATAACAGTCCAGCTTTTCCCATTTTGATTGAAAGCTCAGCTCAATTTGAGACCTACTTTACTCCACTTTACCCTAAGTTACTCCAAAGTTCCTTGAGTGACGTTCTACTTTTATGCCAAGTTTGGTTTAATGCCGTTTAGCTGTTTTTTCTGTAATGGAGAGCAAATAATCCTTTGGGAATTAAAATAGGAAAGGTCACATCTGACACCCCATTTTTTTTTTTGCTCCTGCCATTAACAGGCCTGCGCTAAACTTACTACACCCCACCCAACGTGGATCGACTTTTTGGGGGGGAAACTTTGTGTAAATTCTTTGAACAGTGCCAAATTTATTGAGAAAAATATGCTTTTCAATGCAAAATGAGAGAGAGTGTGTCTCTATCTCTATACATACACCAACATCTATGGGAGCTCTGCTTATGTGGGTGAAAGTACCATGTGCCAGGTGGGTGGAACAGACTGTGGAAACTGGGGGTCTGCTAGAAACCATATACCTGTTGACTGGTGCCTTGGGGTTATTTATGTCTTGTTTTTCCACTAGATGTGGCTCTGAAGTGGTTTTCTTGGCATGTTAATCTGCCTCTTGTAACATGTTGATCTGCTCCTGAAATAGAAAGGCTGTTTATAGCCAAGACAAGTCTGTTCCATTGAAAGTATGTCAGCGGAGCAGATTGGATTTCTTGTTTACTTAGCTCCTTGCTGATGCTAAACGTGCTGAAAGGCCACCCCTATATTCCTCTGGACACAGATTCCACCACTGTCCCGTAGGGTGTGGCTTCAAGCGCATTTCCTGGGCATCAATGAATTAGATACCTTACACGAATGATCAGCACAAATTTAAGCAAGTACAGGGAAATATAACCCGAATTCCACTCTACGAATACGAAGCAAAGATATCTCGCAGCTACCTACCTTCGTCTTTATCCCCTTTGAATCTATGCCGTGGATATTATTGGAAATTCTACCTATAAGACCGGTAGAATGGTAGAATGAAGACCAAGCAGAATGAAAAAAGCCACTGATTTAAGATTTGTTACATTTTTAACACAAACATGATCGGTTCGAGTTAGGCATACACAGAAAAGGTGAAATACAGGTTTGGGACTACTTTTGGAATACATTTAAGATTCTAAAACGTATTCCTGGAGTACTTCTGGATAACTGAGCAATAAATATTTCCAGAGTCAGTAAGGCAATGGGTGTGCATTTCAACATGTGGAAAGGCAAGGCAAAGGTGCATTCGCATTTTTTTAGTGTTCAAATAATTTTATTGGAAATTAAACACAAGAAAAGTACAAATAGTAAATGCAAAGAGTGATACTGGCTAGGCAAGACATAGCATATGTAGTAAGGTAACAAGGAGCATACAACCCTCAAAACACATTTGAAAGAATTAATTATGAGTAACGGATTAATAAGCCATGTATCACAAAAGAGATCGAGCGGTGTATATGGGGGGGGGAGGGGAAGAAAACAGAGGGGAAGCAGGAGAATAGGGTCAGCAGTATTCCAGTGAAGCAACTCCTACAAAAAAAAGAGTACGAGAAAATGGGAACGAAAGATAAAGAATATGCACAATGGACAGCCCTATAACCCGGAGAAGAATTACTTTCAGAATGTAATGTATGAGCACTACGAAGATAAGACCCCCAGGCTCACCAGTGTGAAAAGAGATGTGTTGGAAGGACTTCCATTCAGTAAGAATCACTTTGATTGCAATAGATAAAAGTAAATCATTCGCATTTTTTTAAAGGGGCTGGTCTGTTCCAGTTTCTTCCCTGAAAACGCATTTACTCCTGCCCATTACAACTGTAAATTTGGAAGCATTTTCAGGGTGGGGGGGAACTGCCCGCATAGAGCTGGTGAACACCCACAGACTTGCTAGACCTACTCAGGAGGGCCCTCATTCCCTTCACTGCAAATGAAGTTGCTCAAACAAAATTTCTACCAAACTGGTACAAATTCTCAGTGAGATAATTCCATTTGTGTAGCCAGAATCCCACCAATCCTGATTCTGTCAATCGGGAACAGGATTTTACCCTCAGAAATTGCATGTTCCGCACACCTTAGGTGTTCATCGTCAATGCCTGTCTTTCGAAGTTCCAGTTAACTCTGAACAGGCTGGATGAAAACTGTGGTTGTAAATTGGCCACTTATGGTAATCTAGCTAGAAACATTGGCGCGTAAAGTTTCACAGTCTAAGGCAGAGAGACATTTCTGGTTGTTGTGTACCACAAACATAGTACCCACAATTTTTCAAATTTTTCAATCATTATATATCAGATTACTGTGACAAATAGTGGAAATTCCCCTTTGTGGGGTAAATGTTCAAGATAGACTACAAATAGAAAATATGCATTTCTTAATGTAAAGTAAAACAAGTTGTATAGTGTTTGTTGGAAATGTTTTGATGTTTCTTTCGTTGAAAGTGCCAAACAGTTAGTTAGCCACTAGAATGTAACATTTTACCAGCTGAGATGAAATTAGGATTTTGCAAATGTCTGTGAAGCAAGTAGGGGGGAAGTGCAATATATTACATTCTGAAGAAATAGAGGTTTAATTGAAATTATGGTTCGCTTTAGTTATTAAACTTTATAATATGTTAAAGAAAAACCTTGGAAACACTATTAGAAAACAACAGTTGAGGTGCAGTAATAGTTACGAATTAAAACAAAAGAACTGAAATTTGCAAATTATGGTCAGGACAGCAGTGCATAGCTCGCACAAGTCATATAAATCTTAATTTGTAGTGGAGGATGGTTAAAGGCCTGGAATGTGTCCAGGTCTGTCTCCAACAGGCTGCAAGCAACCGACCCCTGCTGGGCATGGTTTTGGCCTACAAGTAGTAGGGGGTTATATATTAGGGTCTGGCCTATGGCCATACCCTGTTTGCTTTTATTTTTTAAGGGTTGGTGGACCCTGTCTTGGCGTTTGCAGACCCTCACAAGCTTGTGTACCCTTTCTGGACATTCAGTAGAGAGTGAGAACCTAGTGCTGGGTCGGCCAACTTTGCTGGACATACAAAGAAGGTGGGGCATCAGCAAATGCTCCTATGCAGATGATACCCATCTGATGGTTGCCTTAGATGGACAAGAGGACTCTAGGACTAGTCTTATTAGCTGCCTTACGGAAATGGGTGTCGGACCATTGTCTGAAATTAAATGCAGACAAGTCAGAAATTCTATTGTTTGGGGGGTGCTCATCAAGTCTGGAATACAGCTTGGTGGCCCTCTACCTTGGGTAAACCTCCGGCTCCCAAACAGGTGGCAAAAAAATTGGGAATTCTCGTGGATAACACGCTTAACATGCAGAATCATGTACATGTACTCTGCGGGAAAAGCTTCGCTATCCTAAAAATGCTAATGAGAGCATTCCAATGGATTCCGCTGGAATGTAGAAAGACGCTGGTTCAGGCACTGCTCATTAACAGGCTGGATTATGGGAATGCTCTTTTTGTTGGTATGGCGGACTACCTATTATCCTGACTCCAGCTAGTCCAAAATGCAGCAGCTAAAGTTGTATGCAATGTGAAGAAGTATAGCTCCACTTCGGAATGCATGAATACCCTACACTGGCTCCCTATGAGACAGTGGGCCATGTTTACATTACTGTGCCATACACACAAGGTCCTGTATCTTGCCAGACCGAAAATTCTCCAAGGCAGAGTGAAGTTTTATCTTCCCAATCGGAATCTGCGATCAGGCCAGCTGGCCATGGCAACCTCTAAGCGTATTAAAAAGTCTAGACTAGGGCGCCGCTCTTGTTCGTATTTGGCGGCAAAATCCTGGAATGAACTCCCAGTAGAACTTCGATTTATCAATTGCCACCAGCTATTCAGGAAAAAGCTGAAGACACATCTATTTCCTAAAGCCTGATAAGTTAAAGAATCTCCCCACATTCTGTATCCTTCATTTGTAAGGGCCATTAGCACTGTGATATCCATTCGGATGAATGTCGCGCTTTATAAATAAATAAAATAAAATACAATAAAGGTCCAAGGCCCCTGGCTGTGTGTTCGCCAACCCCTAATGAGTTTGCAAAGCTCCGGGGCTTCTCTGCGAACAACAACCACAGCCTTGGAGCCTACGTATCCTACGGCAAAATGTGCATTTAAAAATGTTCAACCCGTGGGGTCCCCTCGCCCCCTTCCCACCTGAACCTAGGGTCAGGGGATGCTCCCTGACTGAGCTCCAGTGTACTGTAATGATGAATGCAACATTGTTTAGCTAGAGATACATATATGTATAAAATATCTAGGAAGGCAACTGTCTTTACGCAGAAGTGAGAGGTATGAAATCTACATGCTTTATTCCCCTTTTTATGAGATTCTTATGATCTTACTGACTAGAAGCACATTCCTCCTTTTCTCCATGGTTTGAGAGTACAAGTTGTCTTTATTTTCATAACTTGCGTTGGTTTCTGGTGGGGTATTGTGTGTACTGAATCTGGTTGTATGACTGAAACCTTTATAATAAACATAGGTGTGGAAATCCCTCTGGATCAAGAAGCATTTAAAGAGGTTTCTTGTCCTAATTATAGAAGAACCTAAATTGATTTCCATAAACATGCAAATGAACATTCAGTTGTGTGCTAGAGATACGAAAGAAAGATGAACTTGGAGGCTCGGAAGATCACTGCCAAGGCAGTTTTTGAAATGTGCGTATCTCATCCTAGGCGGATTCCACATGCGGGGGCTGTGCACAGGTTGGGTTTCCTTGGATGACTTGCACATTCATAGTCGGCATCATCTTGGCACCCGAGTAGGAGGAATGTGGCGAGTAAGCTGCCATCTGCACTCTGTTCATGCCCAATATTTGAACATTCGTCAGTGAATACACAAAAAAGCAATGTCTCCAACAGACTGTCTGCTACAGAGAATTAACATGTATCCTTCAGGCAGCAAAACATTTTCCATAGGAAGGTGTATGACATAAAAATAATACAGTGACACGGAGGGAAATGGGCTAAAGGAGAAAGAAGAAAGTAGGAAGGGGAAAGACCTGCAATGGAGATTAAAGAAACCAAACATGCCTCAGCACTGTTTTTTTATTTTTTTTACTGTGGAGCAGTTTTTTTTATCTGAACCTCTTCTTTTGGCCTCGTCAATTCTTGATAGCAGTAATGGGACACCCATTAAACATAACCTTTCAGAAACAGGCCTTAATGAATATAACAGAGCGGATTAAAAGAAGAGAATATTACATTTTGGGGACGGCAGATCAAAGACACAACCCTCTATAAATAAATTATATCATAACTGTAAAGAAGAAGGGACGGATGCTGAAGCGCAGAGCCAACCTCTAGACTATAAAACTGAAATTGACATCACTCCCTCCATGTTGCTGGTCCCTCTCAAGACCAGGTCTGCCTATCTGATGCCCCAATTCTCCTGAAATGCTTTCACCGGGAGCTTTGCCCACATTGAAATTGATTCATCTCAACGTGCAATAATGAAAGGTGTTTCAGATAAACAGAAGCTAACTCACTAGCACCAAAACTTAACATAAAAAAGTTCAACACTGAGGAAAAGTTTAACACCCTTCCAGTTATATTATGAACAGCTGCCGACCAGTTGACTATTGTGTTGGTTTCACTTGACCACTATGGTCACGATGGATTTGCTTTTACGCTAAGGAATAACATGGCAGACAAGTGTACTTGGCATTGTATTTACCAATTGTAAGTGATGCCGGTTTGATATCTGTGCCATTCCAATTTTTACTAGAGCCAACAAAGTCCCAGGATCCAATCAACAAATGACAATGGCAATGGATCCCAACCATGACAAAACTGATGTTGCTGTGAAGTTCAAGGCTAAAAGGCAGAATTTCGACCATAAAGCAGTGCTTTAAATGGGCCGGTACGGAGTACCGGCACTTTTTTAATTTGACAGAGAGAGTACAGGCACTTTTCAAGAGAAATGCTATACTTTTTAATTGGAGAGTACCGGCACTTCTCAGAAACAAGCAGGTACTCTGGTACAGAGTAACAGAACTTTAATTTTTCCATTTCAAGCACTGCCTTAAAGGCCAACAAGGCAGCCTTTGTCAGAGTCAATCATAATTTACTAAGGAAAATTAGGAATTGAAGATTTGTGTCTTTATGAGGCAAGTAGACTCTCAGTGATTAGGAGAAAAAAGTTTAGTTGTTACTGGACCATTATTGATACTAAAAAGACATACTCTGCAACTAGTTGGACACGTCACATGTCTGCGAGATTCAAAAGGATCACGTGTCAAATCCCACTTTTTATGCCAAGTCAGAAGACTTCAGAATCCTGTTGTGCATAAATATAATTATACAAGGTGGTAAAAACCTCAGGGAATGTTTGTCCTTATATTATGCATGCAAATGTAGGGCGGTGCCTGACAGGGTTATTTTAATTTCTCAAAACCCAGACCAGCCATCTTTATCCAGGATCATCGCTAAATTGTGAGATAAGCAGACTTCAGTGAGCTCGAAGCCTGCTCTTTTCTGTTACATAAAGATCTGTTATGGATTATGTACTTGTTGAGGTCAGTTTTGAGACTCTCTATGGTATAACGTCCTTATTTATAGTTACTACACGAGCCTAACCTTCATGTCTCTTCCTCAATAAGTAATTTTAAAACCTGTCTTGTTCACCAGGCCTGGAGGGAGGGGCGTAATCGCTGACCTTGGAAACTCTGCTCTAAGTTTATAAAATAAACAACTATGCAGTGTGCTGCTTACCACTACCCCACTTACACGAGTACCCCCTCTATCCTTTCGTAATGCGGCCCAAATAGACCAAATTACACAAGGGAAGGGGGGTACACAGCATGCTGTTATTATGCACTGGTCCCCATATTTGATGTATTTCTGCTGCAATAAAAGTGTTCACTGTGAAACACTCTGCTGCTTCTTGGAGGAGAACCTACCCCAAGTCCAATTCTAAACAGTGACGGTCTTTATCCTGTCTTACGTCCTGCTGTTTTCTTTGTAGTTCTATACTCTCCTTCCCTATTTTATTGCTGTACAACCAGAAATGGTTATTATCGGCAATGCACATTTATCCTCAACGTAGGTTCCTTACGGAAACACTTTCAATTGCCGTCCCCAATTGAAAAATGCTAGAACATCTGTAGTTAGATTCAAAGGCCCCAAATAAGAAATGTTCTTACTCCGACTGACAGATGCTCGTGCCCTCGCCATTTTCACAAATTCACTGGTTGGGGTAAACAGAGCACAATTCTTTCATATTCTTGTTTATTTTGGCAGTATTATATATGCAACATTGGCCCAGGGTGTTAGAGTGCTATACATGAGCAACAGATTACATAACACAGGTTAAGATTTTGTTGTCTTCCGAGGCACAGGAACATGAAGTGATTTGCCCAGAATCACAGGATGCTGATCCGGCACCAGGACTCAACTTACCCAGTTCAAAAGTCGGCAGCTGTAGCCATTCAGGCTAACAATTGTCAGTCTAAGGCAGAGGAGATCACAAAGATGCAGCTATTAAATGGCATATACACCCTACCCAGTGCCAAGCTGACCTCAGAGCTTGAGGTGTGACATAATGTGGATAAATCTGAGACAACACCTGAAAGCATTTAAACATTCTGGGCCTGATTATGAGTTGGGCCAGGCCATTCCGACCCATGTGTATACCCCTATTTAAGCATGGGATGGAATACGAGTTTCAAAGTATGTAATGCATCCGATAATTCTTGGTTGCGTTAAATAACTCAACCTTCATCAGTGCTTAATTTTTAATAAAATAAGTGCCATGGCTATCGTCAGGAGGCTACTGCAGCTTGCACCACACATTGCCCCAGCAATGCAGACAATGATAGTAGCAACACAACTACAAACCATCACACTCCTACTAAAAGTGTGACAATTCGTACTATTTCAGGCCCCCAAAGATATAAGACTGGCTTGGGCAACAGGTAATAGTAATTTTTTATGTATATTGAATTAATAATTAACTGTTGTGGTCATCTCTAAATTAGCCAGACAGCGCCACCTTGTAGTAGACTGTCACAAGTGGTGTTGACAATTAGGGGGCCTATTAGGATGGCGGACGGACTTGCGTCCGTCCGCCACCCCCGAGGTGAAGGGACCGTCCGCAAGGGCAGCGGCGTTCCCTCCATGCCAATTAGGAGGTGACCGCCACCCTGGCGGTCACATCCTGTATCTTTAACATTGCGGCGGGTGCTGCTTTAAGCAGCACCCGTCGCAATGTTAAAATTGCATGCATTGTATTTGCATGCACAAAGCGGCAGGCACCGCGCGGTGCCTGACGCTTTGTGCATGCAAATGCAGGGGGGTACCATACGTACCCCCCATGTGCACCCCCACCTCCCCTTCACCCTGGGGGCTCGCAAGGGCCCCCCAGTAGCAATGGTCCACATGCTTTTCCACGGCGGAAAAACCGCCGCGGAAAAGCACGTTTACACATGCTTCCTAATTTGGCTCGCGGTGTCTTGCAGACAACGCCACCAAATAGCAGGCTACACCCCGCGGATCAGCGGCAGACGGACTTGCCGTCCGCCGTTGATCCTACCGCCATCCTGATCTGGTGGGTGGTGTTCACAGGGACCGCGGCGGTGAATCCGCATCCTCCGGACCGGTGGTGGCTTCCACCGGCCCGGAGGGTGCGGATTCACCGCCATCCTAATCGACCCTTAAGTGCCAGTGCCAAGCTCTGGAAACCATGGCTCAAATTGAGCACTGACCTTCATTAAATTTCGGCAGGTCAAACCTGCCGAAATTTAAAATGGGGAAAGCATACAGTATTTGCCATATCATGCGGAGTCTGGTGAGTTACCCACCAAAATCTGTATGTTATTACCCAATAGCTCGTAATATACTTACACAAATGAAAAGAAGCATCTATTTATTGACAGTTTTTTACTTAAAACCACTACGCCCTACACGGCATAAATCACTATCAACAATCACAGACATATTAGTACAATGTAGGGTTTAGAAGAATATGCGACTGTGTAAATTGTAGCAGCGCAGGGTGATGCACCAGCGTACAGCCCTTAATGAGGTTAACGTGTGCAAATGGTCAAATATTTTCCCTTTTCTGACCTAGCTTACTGTATCGTATAAATCTATGTCGACAAATATTTTTTTAAAGATTACTGTATCAATGCATTCACACTAGACCTGCCTACATGCCTTGGGCATTCTGCTATAGCGGCTTTCACAGCACTATTTAAAGTTGTATTGCCAACTCTTGTAGGGACTTCCTGTGAGCAGGAGTTTCTGAGCAGGGGTACCTTTAATTCAAGATATTCTGGCGGTCCCGTGGCGGATGTGCACACAGTGGTGCGGCTGCAGGTGATTTGAACCTGGCTCTGGCTGTTCAAGCCTATGTTCCATGCGTCTTTTGAAAGCCTTGATTTTGTAGTTTTCCTACTCGGGCAGGAGTCACTCTTGTTGGTGGTGTACGCAGGGCAGTGGAAAGTAGGACATGCATAACACCCCTGCCTAATGCACCCCGGCTGATGCAAGAGGCTCAGTTTACATGCAAGAGGCTGAGGCGTGATGGACTAGAACCTGTCTGTCTGGAACCAAGGCTCTTTCTCCTTCCAGGGAGTCTATTCTAGGCCATACCGACATCCATCACATTACTGCATGCTTCCCTGCATACCTGAATGTAACGCTGTGTCGCACAAAATGTTATCCCTTAAAGCATGAAACAAAACACTCGGCCCAGTCTTTAAAAAGATGTTTATGTCAAGGTCAGGTTGTTTACTGAAACAAGAACAGGCTGTTAGGTTGCATCATACAAAGTCCTTCTGAGCACAAGGTATTTTCACATCCCTGCAGCTGGGGTTGCACAATCCCTGGTTTGGGGTTGAATTGGTTCACATGCTCTGATAACTGTAGGGGTGGTGAGCCAGCATTGCAGCTAGAGTAATTACTAGCAGGTGTTGTTTTTGGAGCAAAGTTAGTGATCATAGTACACATTCTTTCAAACAAAGTTCAGTTTATTACGAATGACCTCATTGGGCCCAGTTCACAAAGCATAGGCTGAGAAAGTACACTTTTAGTGATCACCCTATCTTGGAGGAAATGTCTGACTTGTTGATGTATTCTCAAATAATTACACGTGTACTCCTGACAGTCTAAAATTGCGAGCAGAAAATATTTGCACAAGATATGGGCAGGCTGAATTTCCCAATACACCACAGTTCTGTTTTTTGTTTATACACGTTTTCAGTCTTAGAAAAGTACTGAGGCCTGGCCTTGCCCCTTATTGCTCTCTCCTCTTCACACTTGTTCTCTCCCTCATGTGCTGACTTTTGTTCCATAACACGTGCTCAGTGTTTCTATCTCCCCCCCCCCCCCATCCTGTTTTTGCTTTCTCCTTTTTGGCTTTTTTTTCCTAATTGCTTTAATTATTCTCCCCCTCCTCTGTATGCTACTGCTCCCACCCGCCCCCTTTCCGTTGCGTTCCTTCCACCTGGTCCTTTGTTCCTCTCCCACCACACCTTGCAATCATTAAAATATCAATCTAAATAGATCGATAGATAGATGTTGTTTTCTTTATCAGAGGGCCTGACAGCTGCTGTTTATTGCCGGACAGGTCACTCTGCTTTTTGAAAAAGAAAAAAACGCCTTTTGACAGGTACATTTTTAAAATGTCTTTACTCCTCAAACTGGTGCCTGCCATCTTGGATCAGTTCATAAAAAGTATAAAGAAAATGGTACCCACGCCTTTCAGTAGTCTCGCACCTGCCTGATGATACATGCACGCATACAGCATCATATATGTGCTCATCTACTGAATGACATGCGCGAGCTATGCATGTTTTTTCGTATTTTTTTTGCTGATGCTGGACAGCATTGACCAAAATAGTTTTACTTTTTACTGATGCTGCCCAGCATCAGCAAAAAACAACTGGCAAAGCCAATAGGCCACGAAGGTGAGCCCTATTAACTTTACAAATACACTTTGGGCAAGGGCAATTCCTTCAAATGGGATTGGGAATTTTTATGCAGAGTGAAAATGGTGCACATCTAAGCTAAATGTAGGTGCACTAAATTATCTGTGAATTGGACCAATTATAGCTATGTGCTCATTTGTGAACTGGACCCATTGTAGCTATATGCTCATCGTTCTTGAATTTTAATATTGAGCACACAGAGGCTCACACTTAAATTACCATTCATTATTGTTTGATGCTTTTCCCCTTAGCACTTCATAATGTAATGCTATAAGTCATAAAATTGCTTAAAAATATACAATAGGTCAACCTGGATAAACACAGATCTAAATTTTGTTTTTAGAAAGCAGTGAGGCAAGCAGAATAATGCGAAGTCTCAAGGAGAAGAACCCAGAAACTATCAATAAGCAGAAATTAATTAGAGCACAAAGTGGGTTCGGTCAGAAGAGATGCACCTTAACAAAGCAGGGAAAAACGATTGGCAAGAGAAGATGTGTGCCAGGAGATAAAAACCTGGAGGAAACATAACATATTTGAAAACAAATTTCAGAAACAAAGCTACACAGAACATGGAGAGAAGCAAAATTAAGTGAGGTGTAAGTCTCATATCAAAACAGCTGACCCAACCTACTAAGTGATGAATGCATTTGCCCATGGGACCAGGCTGCAGGCAGTTAGATTATTAGAAACAGATTTATTTTCATTATGCCGTTGGTAAGAGATTGGGAGGGCAAGGCGGTGTATGGTGGGAAAAAAAAGGTGAAATGGTGACAAGAAATAGAGAAAAAAGGTATAAGATAGACTTATAGAAGTTGGACAGAAAGGAGATGCTCAGAGCCTAGAAACATATCCTCCTGTAGGGTTGGGGGGTGGTGAAGTGGCAATGAAGAAAAACATGAACAAGACAAAATGATAACCAATCATGTCTGAAGCAGGGAATGCCTAACAGAGCAACAAGTGAATGACTAAAGTCGGTATGTATCTGCCTCAAAACCACTGTAATTTGTAAAGCGCACTACTTACCCGTGAGGGTCTCAAGGCGCTGGGGGAGAGGGTGCTACTACTGCTCGAAGAGCCAGATCTTGAGTAGTCTCCTGAAGGTAAGTAGGTCTTGGGTCTGCCGTAGGAGGATGGGGAGGGTGTTCCAGGTCTTGGCGGCGAGGTAGGAGAATGATCTACCGCCGGCGGTTGCTCTTTAGATGCGTGGGACGGTAGCGAGGGCATGGTTGGTGCTCCGCTGGCGGTTCGGGGTGTAGAAGGTGAGTGGTCTGTTGAGGTATGCTGGTCCGGTGTCATGGAGTGCCTTGTGTGCGTGGGTGAGGAGATTGAAGGTGATCCTCTTGTTGACGGGCAGCCAGTGCAGGTCTCTCAGGTGGGGTGTGATGTGGCTGCGGTGAGGGATGTCGAGGATCAGGTGTGCAGAGGCGTTCTGGATGCGTTGCAGCCGTTTCTGGAGTTTGGCCGAGGCTCCTGCGTAGAGGGCGTTTCCGTAGTCCAACCTGCTGCTGACGAGGGCCTGGGTGACTGTTCTTCTTGTGTCAGTTGTGATCCACCTGTAGATCTTCCGGAGCATGCGGAGGGTGTTGAAGCAGGAGGATGAGACTCCGTTGACTTGCTTGGTCATGGAGAGTGTTGGGTCGAGGATGAATCCCAAGTTGCGTGCGTGGTCGGAGGGTGTTGGAGCTGCTCCCCGGGCAGTCAGCCACCAGGAGTCGTCCCAGGCTGAGGGGGTGGAGCCGAGGATGAGGATCTCCGTCTTGTCCGAGTTCTGCTTCAGATGGCTGTTCTTCATCCATACAGCGACAGCTTTTATTCCTTCGTGGAGGTTGGTTTTGGCGGTGATGGGGTCCTTGGTGAGGGAGAGGATCAGCTGTGTGTCGTCGGCGTAGGAGATGATGTTGAGGTTGTGCAGTCTGGCGACGTGGGCGAGCGGGGCCATGTAGATGTTGAACAATGTCGGGCTGAGGGATGATCCTTGGGGTACGCCACAGATGATCTTAGAGGCCTCGGACCGGAAGGGGGGAAGGCGGATGCTCTGGGTTCTGCCTGAGAGGAAGGAGGTGGTCCATTCCAGAGCCTTGTCTCGGATCCCTGCGTTGTGGAGGCGTTTGCGTAGGGTGCGGTGGCAGACAGTGTCGAAGGCAGCTGATAGGTCTAGGAGAATGAGGGCCGTGGTTTCGCCTTTGTCCAGCAAGGCCCTGATGTCGTAGGTGGTGGCGATGAGGGCGGTTTCGGTGCTCTGGTTGCTGCGGAATCCGGACTGGGATGGGTCCAGGATGTTGTTCTCCTCGAGGTAGCGGGTCAGCTGTTTGTTGACGGCTTTCTCGATAACCTTCGCTTGTAACGGGAGCAGAGAGATGGGCCGGAAGTTTTTGAGGTCTCTTGGGTCCGCCTTGGGTTTCTTGAACTGGGCGTTGATCTCGGCGTGCTTCCAGCTCTCCGGGAAGGTCGCGATCTCGAAGGAGATGTTGATGGCCTTGCGGAGATGGGGCGCGATGGTGGCGCTGGCTTTCTTGAAGATGTGGTGTGGGCATGGGTCTGACTGGGAGCCGGAGTGGATGGTGTTCATGATTTTGATGGTGTCGTCGTCGTTGATGTGGGTCCACGTGAGCAGGGGGTCGCTGTGGGTGGTGGTCATGGGGGCTGAGGTGTCGTTGGCTGTTGAGGTGGTCAGGTTGTCGAAGCTGTTGTGGATGTCGGCGATCTTGCGGTGGAAGAAGGTGGTGAGGGAGTCGCACAGGTCTTGTGATGGTGGGATGTCGTTGGTCTTGGAGCTGGGGTAGGAGAGTTCCTTCACGATGTTGAAGAGCTCTTTGCTGTTGTGTGCGTTGTTGTCAAGGCGTTCCCTGAAGGAGGTCCTTTTTGCGGCTCTGATGAGGTGATGGTGTTGGTGCATGGCGTTCTTGTGGGCTTCTTGGTTTTCCAGTGTCTGTTCGCTGTGCCATTTCTTCTCTAGTTTCCAGCAGGTTCGTTTGAAGGTCTGGTGTTCTGCGGAGAACCAGCTGGCATTCTTGGTGGTGTGTCTGTTGGAGGGTTTCTTGAGCGGGGCGAGCGTGTTGGCGCAGTCCTCGATCCAGGGCTTGAGGTTGCTGGAGGCGGTGTGGGGGTTGGTGGGGTGGGCAACAGGCGAGAGAAGTGTTTAGGTGGTCTTCAGTGATTTTGCTCCAGCTGCGGTGGGGGACCTGTTGGGTGCGGTAGTGTGTGGTGGGTTTCTGGAAGGTGAAGTGGATGCATCGGTGGTCGGTCCAGTAGAGTTTGTGGTGTGGCTGAAGGAGACGTGGGGGTTTGCGGAGAAGATGGGGTCAAGCGTGTGGCCTGCGGAGTGGGTGGGCGCAGTGAAAAGCTGTCTGAGTCCGAGGTTGGCGAGGTTGTCGGTCAGGGTGGTGGAGTTGGTATTGTGTTTGTTCTCGAGGTGGAAGTACATGTCTCCGAAGAGGATGTAGTCCGTGGAGGCGAGGGCGTGCGTGATGCCGAAGTCGGCGATAGAGTCGCTGAACTGAGGCCAGGGTCCGGGGTGTCTGTAGATCAGAGTTCCTCTGAGGTTGGTGTTGGGATCAGTGTGGATCTGGAAGTGCAGGTGTTCGGCGGTGCTGAGGGTGTCGTTGGAGTTGGTCGAGACCATGATGGTGGTCTTGTGGATGATGGCGAGCCCACCTCCTACTCCGTTGGTGCAGTCTCTGCGGGTGATTTTGTAGCCGTCCGGGACGACTATGGCGTTGTCGTGTGCCGAGGAGTCGTTCATCCAGGTTTCTTTCAGGAAGGCAATGTCCGGGGAGGATGTGTCGAGCAGGTTCCAGAGTTCGACGGCGTGTTTGCGTGCGGAGCTGGTGTTCAGCAGTATGCATCTAAGGTGGTTGCGTCCTGTCCTGGTTGGCGGGTTGGCGGCTCGGAGACTGGTAAAGCTGCAGTTCCGACATGAGAAGGGACCTTTGGTGCGCTTCAGGGTGGCCAGGAAGCATGCGTCTGCTCACCCGGTATTGAGAGCTTGGAGGGTGTTGGCGTCGTAACGGCATAGGGTGTTGCGGGGGCCAGGGGTATTGGCGCTGGGCGCGGTTCAGGCGCGGACAGGCGCAGACAGGCTTGCCATTGGCGCGCCTTTGGCGTGCCAGCGGCGCGGCCGCCATAAGAAGGGGAGGTGGGAGGGAGGAGCAGCTGAAAGGTGGGAGTGGGCAATTGGAAGAGCGGGGAGACGGGGCCCCAGCGGCAGGAAACTGGAGTAATGAACAGTGAGGGATACAGAAGGAAAAAATGTGCAAGGCAAAAGGACACAGTAGTGGCACAGGAGGGAAAACAAAGGGCAACAAAGCAAATACAATAAAATTACAGAGAGCATGAGCAGGAGCCAAGGGGGGCCTCGACCTCAGTTAGCAGCAGCGGCAGCTGGGCTAGGGCACGGGCACACAGGCGGTGCTGTGCAGTGTGGGGAGCGACCTGCCAAAGGGTCAAGGGTCGCTCTCCTCTCCGCGCAGCGGCCGCCATAAGAAGGGGAGGGAGGAGCAGCTGGGAGGTGGGAGCGGGCGAATGGGAGAGCGAGGGGGCGGGCCGCATGGGACGCAGCGGCGGGAAACGGGAGTAATGAACAGTGAGGGATACAGAAGGGAAAAATGGGCATGGCAAAAGGGCACAGTAGTGGCACAGGAGGGAAGGAGGAAAACAAAGGGCAACAAAACAAATACAATGAAAATACAATAATATTACAGAGAGCACGAGCAGGAGCCAAGAAGGGGGGGGCCTCGACCTCAGTCAGCAGCTGGGCTAGGGCGCGGGCACACAGGCGGTGCTGAGCAGCGTGGGGAGCAACCTGCCAAAAAGCCTGAGACTACAGGTTGGTTGGACACGAGTCTGATTCACAAAATGAAACAGATACATTTGTTTGTGAACCAGTCTCATTGTGTCTGCCCAACCCATAGTGTCAGCATGTGGTTACGTGAGGGCATAGTTAAGTTTGAGCTTGATGTATGTATATGTATTAAAACTAGAAAATGACAACTATCCTCCCTGTCGCATAACGGCTTGCGGATTGTCAATTGGAAAACAAACCTCTGGGTTTCTGTTAGGCAGGTCAGTGCATCTGCATTGCATTTTTGCCAGGTTATTAGAAATTTGGGGTGATTCCTTCCCCTTTTGCAATCTGCAGACACACTTACTCCAACTTTTCTGGCACACATTTACAAGTGTTTGCAGGGTGGAAGATTACTAGCAGAACCTTTGTGAATTCGACTTTTATGGGGTTTCCGAAAGATTGCAGATACCACGCATGCAGCACAAGTTATCAGAATTCTGTGCAAATTCCATTTTCATGAGCACTTTCACATACAAAAACTGTCATTGCTATCATGGCTTCACAGAATGAGTGATGTTTTTACAGAGCAATACACGTTCAGAAACACCACCACTGCATACATAGTAGAGCTACTTAGAACATGCACAAAAATCCATTTGTGACAAGAGGTATGTCTGCTACCACACCCTTTTGATGCAAATATTATTGGTGTACCACTCTTGTTGGGGACGTGTGGGCAGTCTTTCTAGCTGAGTTGGGTAAAACCTTTGGCTTTGAGGATCTCTTCCCTCCCATGTTGTGACAGAAAACCTTTCCTACTTTAATATTGTAGTCTTCTGATGGAAAATGTGCTTTCCCTAAGCGTGTGCACAGGCAAGCGCCTGTAAAAAAGGAAAGGGCATTTACTTGGTAAAACATCTTTAATGCAGTTGCACCTATTGAGGGCAGAATGTTCTACATTAAACAAGACAAAACATTTAGACGATGGAGCAGTGGGTAAATGCCAGTCAAGAATCGTCATTGTCATCTGCCACACTGTCTTTAATGGAGCTCCACCTAATAAACTGTTCTAGAGTATAGTTACAGACTGCTGCCAATGCTTATACGAGGTGTTAACGACTTTCTACAAGAGGTACAGGCATGTACAGGGGCTTGTGTCCTTTGATGGCACAGAGGAGAGTGGATATCTGGTGTAATTGGATGTAGAAGGGCTATAACACTATTAGAACATTTTATCAATTAGAAGTAAAATGTTCTGAATTAAATAGAGCAGAGAGAAACAATAAAATGTTGGAACAGGATGCCTATATCAGCCTCCATTTTCTGTCAGACATACCATTGTCTTCATTTGAGCTTTGAACATTCCAGTGTTCTAATATAGCCTCTGAGCCTGACTTAGTGGGCTCTACAGTCCATTAAAAGCCCACTCCAGTGTTAAAGACTCGAGTCAAAGGCCGAATGGCCAGTAGAGCTCGCTACAGAGGGCTCTAAGGCTATTACCTCTAGGGGTGGAATGTTCTAAATTAGAACATTCCACCCCTAGAGGGCAGAATTTTCTAATTTTTAAAACCAAGGCCTCATGGAGCCCGAGGGAGTTGAAATCCCCTTGGGCTCTGAGGCCTTTGTTCACTGCAACAGCTGTGAACAAACATTGGAATGTTGATGCTCCGGGCTTCTACCAGCCATTAGACTATTAGAATCCCGGAGCACTCCATTGCCTTAAATGGAGCGCTCAACATTACAGTGTTCTAATTAAGTGTTACCTCTTCTCATGGTGTTAACAGTAGCAGTTTGCATGACATGTTGTTCATTGCCCCACCCTGTAATTATATATCCAACCCAAAAGCAAGAGCATTAATGAGTGGAAGGGGAACTGACAACTGGTTCTGCCTTAAAGCAATAAAGACATTAGCTCCGATCAACCTATTCTTACCCAAAAAGAGTAAACAAAAGTGCTCACTGTGCCTGGACCTAAAATGCGATTAAAAAACAGCAGTAAGTGACTTAATGTTTAGCTTTTGCTTGGCTGCCTCCCATCTCAATTGTCCCTAAAGCCTGCTAGTCCCTCTCAATACATGTGTTAAGTTGTTTTCAGGCTGCATAAAAGTCTGACGTTTGTTTGCCGTCGTCTTTTGAAAATGCTAACACTTCTGCAACGTGATTTGGACACACATTATTTAGACAGGGGTCCACCGCCGTTGTCTCTTTCACACAGATAATTATCATTAGATCATTCACGAATAAGCAAGACACAACATTAGCGAACTCCCTGTTTAACTGGGATATTTTTGTCCATCCCCTTTCCTACCCCTCGACAAATCTGTGCGTGTGCAACATCTTAATAAAAGGTAGGAGGTATTTTTCCACCCATGCCAAATCCAATCCCTGTCAGCCATTGGTACCAGGTATGTATATGTTCTTCTCTCTTATTCAAGTGTAACTTGGGACTTTGGGAGCCTTCATCATCTCTCATTTGTGAAATGACATCCAACACCAGAAGCACCACTCTGGGTGTCGGTCATTAGCCCCTGAGACTTGTGTAAAATGGGCTTTTCCTCCAACCTGTGTTCGCCATAACCCAAGCACAGGCAGAATATGCGCGCCCCCAGATCTTTCATGCATGCCCGTCCCCAGCTGTGGTTAGGATGACGTCTCATTCATCGCCACATCATAGAACGGAAACGCCCGGTGACGCTGTAAGTTTCCACTGCTCTGCACGAGCCTCTTGGTGTAGTGAGGTCGATTACTCACCGTGGCGCCCCTGGCAACGGTGAATCACTTCCCGCCGTGCGCTCCGGCGCGAGAACGAAAGGGGCGCGCTCGCGCGTCCGGCCGGGTTAGCCGCACGTGGTGACTAAGCAGCAGCTATGAATAGCAGGCTGCTCTCACAAAACGCCTGGATTAAGTGTACTCTTCGCATCACCGCCTGTGAAAAGCAAAACAGGCACAGTGCTGCTGGGCCTGGAAATCTACTCAGAAGCAGGGAAACATGTTTAACGCCTGCTGGAAAAACAGGGTCAGGGATGTGTACATCTGTTCATCACTGGTGGAGAAATCTATGTAGACTTTTGAGGAGGTTCAGGGCAGATTTTATTGAAGAACAAAAAAAATAAAATGTTCTGATCTGTGAACAAAGAAAACCCCACCCGAAATATGCTTTGTACACTACAGTGTCAATGTCTGAAATGCAATCATTTAAAACAACTATGATTTTCATTTTCGATTCTAAATGATATTATCAATTTCCCAAAGGCATTGTTATATATATACACCTTAAGTGCCGATGTTCTCTGCTTACCCAGACTGGACAACCTTTCCACCAGGCCTGCACTTCTAATGGCAGCAGGTCCGTGCTCCACACCTCTTCGTTTCTGTAACAACAGGCAAGGGCTGCTTTACATCTTCGAATTCACATAAACCGGTTTTTAAAACAGTCTCACGTATGACTGGCAGGGAATTAGTGCATTTTATTTGATATGGTTGAGTAAAAGCAACCTGAGACCTTCACACAGTTCCTCAAACTCTACATGAGTGGAGTTAATTGTAGCCAGTCAAAAGTACAAACGGATGCAAAGTTGTTGAAAAAAACTCAGATACAAAGTAACCTGCTTCTAGATACATATGATTTCAGGCTTGCATAAAATCGGGCATGTGGGTGGACAGACAAACGGGTACTACATAAGAGGTGTACAGCGTGATATACATGGGAAAATGCATACAATGCAAATGCTACTATGTAAATGGCACAAAAAATTCAGTGTAGTTATCCGGATATATGTAGGGATAATAAGACAGATATACAAGAATCACTTTAACTTTACAGACCTGAAGACAGATATGCGCCAAGAGCCCAAAGTACAAATAGGTGGCGACCCAGGCTAAGTAATAGTTTGCTACAACCCAGTTTTCTATCAGTGATAACTCATTTGCTGCTCATAGGGGCAATCCAATGCCCCTCTCAGCCTCTAAACAGCTACCCAGGCAATGGTCTAGATTTGGTTTCCGCCAGAACATGGCATTGGCAGACATTCAGAAGGCCAAATATACATGTCACAGAAACGGAAGCAAACGCAGACAGGTAAAGTGGGAACGAGACAGACGATCCCTTTAACTAATAAAAAACAGATACATTAGAAACAAGCGGACTGACACATAGACCAAGACTGATATAAACCGAGTGAGAAACAACAAGACCTAAACAAACAGAAAAGTACATGTTCTGAAAATCAAATTAAATACAAAAATAAAGAACAGTGACCTTCCTAGATACACATATATTTTCACAAAAAATAGCTATGAAGGCAGAGTGTGACTTTGAAAATGTCTCTCCCTGTACTTGTCAATCTAAAGAGTAGTCTACTTGTACACTCTTACAGGTATGCATTGCTCTACAGATACACTATCGTTTATTAATCTGCGTGTATGGACTTCTGTCAATATATCTGCGCTAATGTACAAAATAGAATAAAAAAAGAAATCTAGTTGTACGTCAGTATCTCCACCTTTTCCAATCCATCCATGTTTGGGCTACTTCTAGCTGGCCGAACATCAGGTTATCGTTATTCTTGCTTCTTTATCTCCCTCCTGCTGGTACAGCTCCAGACTGCTCTATCCACCTACCTGTCCTTCCAACTACCATTTCAGCATCTGTCTGTCTACTTAATTTTCTGTTAACTTACAATCAAACTGCCTTTGTCTTTCTTCATGTTGGTCTAGCCACCTCTAATCTGTCAATTCATGTATATGTCTATCCACCCACTTATCTATCTTCCCATCAACCTGTTTATTTATACTACCGTTTAACTATGTTTAGTTTAGCTACTTACTAAATGTCAAATAACCTACTACCTAGGTACCTTTAATTCTGTCCACCCACCGGTCTATCCACTTACAGGTCTCTCTACTCATCAGTGCATGTAACTATGCATCTGTCCGTTTGCCGGTCTATCCACAGATTAGTGTGACCGCATGGCTGCCTATCCATTTATCTACCCACCTACTAGTCAACCCAAGTATCACTCCGTCCAACTGCCTCTCAAATATTTGTCCCCTGATCTACCAGTCTAACCACCTACCTGTCCGCCTATCCATCTACCCAGCAATTGGTCTGTCCACCTACCCGTCCGTCTATTCATCTGCCCAGCATTTGGTCTATCCACTTACCTGTCCGTCTATCGGTCTACCCAGCAATTGGTCTATCCACCTACCCGGCCATCTATCCATCTACCCAGCAATTGGTCTATCCACCTACCTGTACGTTTAAGTGCCTGCCTATCCACCTATTTTTCCATCCATCCACTTATCTCCCTTTACACCTACCACCTCTCCATGTACCTGTTCATTACCATGTCTATCGCTTCGTCTCTGTGTCCGTTCTACACACATGTTTCACCCACCCCTTCAAGCGCATCTTTACAGCTACCTGCCAAGTCTCTTGCCATCTAACAAACATCAATATCAAACTGTTCTGCTGACTACCCAGCAATCCGTCTATGTAAGTCTCTGACTGTGCTCATGCCTGTAGATTTACCTGTGCTACACCTATCGAGCATCCTCTATACCACCTGACTGCTCGACTACCTATCCGTCTATATGTAAACACCTATCATGATCTTTTTATCTACCTATAAGGCCACACTAACCTGGCTGCGTGTCTACCTGTTTATTGTTTCGTTAATAAAAAACAACCACAATGAGAGAAAAACACAGCAGCAAATATTGACTTGTCCACGCCTTATGGCTGTACCAATCTATCTATCCACTTTTCTTTCTGCAAAGATAGTGTCTAACCTCTCACCGACCTATCTAGTCTAGCCACCTACCCGCATGGTCGTCTCTCCACCTACCACTGTTCCATCCACCTGGTTGTAGGCCCATCTACCCAAAGGCCCATCCCATTGCGCGGGAGTTAATTCGAATGTATATGAATCTAGCTGCTTTTATCTTGATTTATCCGTCGGCTGACCCATCTGCCAGTCTGCCCACCTACCTGCCTAACAATGTATTCACTTGTATAGACATATATAATATATAAATCTAATATACACCTTCAAGTCTGCCCATGCGTTTAAACCCATTGGTCGGTCAAAATCTGTTTCCAGCTCCCTCTATGTCTGTCTGCCCGCCCGATACCTGCATAACCTTGGCACAAACAAAACTCACCTGTCCTCCTGAGAAAGGCGCCCCTATGATGGCCACCGAGTGCGCGCATTTATTCTGCAGGGTCACTGCCCGGTACTGCTTCTTCAGCAGCCGCACAAAGTTGCTCCTCAGTGACATGGCGCGCGCTCCTGTGGGGGGTATCTGGGATCAAGTGTCTGGCGCTCGCACCTGTCTCGATGGCTCGCGCGCTCCTAACGGGCTCGTGCAGCCTCCGCTCCTCAATGCAGCTGGGAGATGCTGCGGTGCTTTTCTGCCTTCTCAGTCGCCCCGCCCCGCGCGCGTGTCACTGACAGCTCCACGCTTTGGACCGGTGACGTCACGGTCGCAGGCTCCAGTGTCCGCGAGGCAGATGGTCGCTCCTCCGCCACTCCCCCCTGCGTGCCAGAATGTGCCCGCCTCTCTCTTCCGACCTCGACATCCACCAATGACGACCCAGCATACCGGAGGTGTGTGCGCTAGTGTGGGAAGAGATCAACTTCAAGGGGGGAAAAGACCCTCGAGGGTAACTGGGGCGGGACCACCAAAACACCGAGGGCGGGGGGCAAGCGTGGGCACGCTCAGTCTTCGACAGCCGGGCCTGAGACCGCTTCTTTTTCCAGGCGGTAGTGAGCGGACTCGACATCACAGGCGGGATAATCAAACTTGAACTTGAACTAGCCGGCTCCACCCGCCCATTGAAGCTCCACCGCCCATCGGAAAGCACGCAGAGAGTCGGGGTTAACTAGCAGGCAAAACACCAAAGTAGACCCTTCCGAGAAAAGTTGTTAATGCACACCAACTTCACCTTTAGTTTACTACCCCGGCACTACTGCAGTCTTTTTTTCCTTAACGCACTTCATGTTATTTTATTGCGGACACAATATATAGAAATAATTAGAGTGGGCGAGCCAACAAATTAACTGGAAGAGCCGATCTAAGGGTCTGGCTTGGCTCAAAGAGCTCTTGCACGAGCCCAGCCCTGAAAATGTTTGCCATGTAAATCATCAAGCAAACGTCAAGTAAAATTGGATAATACAGTCTCTTTAAAATAAAAGAATAAACGCTTTTCTTTACACGTGACAGCTTTGACATTAATAAATCACTTTATAGCTTCATTGAGAGGTAATGAAGGGGATTGGTGAAGTTGCTTAAGAGTTTGGTGAAGCCGGGATTAATCCCAGGGGGCAGATTTATGAAGGCCTTGCGCCGCCGGTGCGTCACTTTTTCCCATGTTAAAAATGACGCACCGGCGGCGCAAGGCCTTCATAAATCTGCCCTCAGGTTTTCTGATTTCACTTTGTACAAAACAGCCACTAAATAGGTGTCTATTTCTCTCTTCTTCTTTTTTACCTCAAATGTTCACTCTTTGTTTTCAACTTTGAGCACGAAGTTCGAGCGAGTCTGGCAGGCAGAAGCCACATGAAAGCTCGACTCGTTTGGGCTCAAGGTTTCAAGAGGACCTCGAGCTGAGCCAGAATCCAGCATTTGGCTCGAGCCTGGCTCAGACTTTAAGTGGCTCGCCCACATCTAGCAATAATTTAGTAGCAGTCACAGTCTGAGTGGTGGTGGGGGTGGGGGTGGGGCTGGCAGGGACAGGTTGAGAAAATCAAATAACGAGTGACTGCCTGTTCTTGCTGTAAAAAACATTGTAAGAAAGAGCTGAACTATTTAAACAATGAACGCTGCATTGAACAGTCCATAGGCAAAACTTTATCGACGTGTAATGCTCCCTAAAACATAATACGCATAAGCCAGTATTTGCTTGTGTGGACCTGCAACAAGTGGAAAGCTAACTTAATGTTGCTGTTCAACAACTTAGCTCCAACCCCACATTCCCTCACCAACTTAATGTCATCATCCGCCTTGGCATAATGTACCATCCATAGGTATATCCGCTCTGCTCAAAGGGACCACTGCATTAAAGTCTCATTATAGTCAGTATTACTCATCAATGGATAGGCAGATCTCTGCTGGTGTCGCTACAGGGATACGTTAAGGAAGTCCTGAAAGGAATAGTTTAACAGCCCTCCTCCTCATTTTACCTAAGATACAAATCACAATGCACTGGGGAAGGTGACCTGTGTCTGAGATTAGGTGTTGGATATAGGATTCTGTGTACTGTCATGAACAGCTGGGCAATGACTGGGTGCTCATGTCACCTACAACATGGCCAAAACACATCATGGGCCCACGTGACTGGCCCTTCGGGGCCTTGAGATTCCCTGGACGCTCTGGGCGACACTGCTATATGGTCTGAGTCAAAATCGGTGGGATCACTAGCACACCTATGATTGGCATTGAGCGCCCTGCGGACACTTTTGCTGCTGGAGCCTGTGATGGAGCAAGAATTCGCACGTAAAGCGGCTTGCTTGTAGTCATGAACCTCGAATAACAATAATAAAATATAACCAACATGTTTGTCTTACTAATTTCCCATTTATTCTGACATTTTGGGTATCCGAGTGATGCTTGCCTATGTGTTTATTAACCTTAACAAGCTTGTTTCTAAAAGATGTCCGCTTTGTGTTCTCACATGCCGAAGCTTGTCCTGCCGCTTTCTGCTTTCTGTTCGTATCGCACTAATAATAATGCTATAGTTAATATAAAGTAAGGGGAGTCATATAAGGATTCCTGGTATACAGTGTAATAATTTATTTTCTATATTCTAAATTGTTTTCGCTTACTTTACATGTATTGAAAATCCGTGAGCATGAGGGATGGAAATACTCCATATTGAACAGCCTTTCTGCGCATGACAGTCTTCTGCCGGTGGATGAGCTCTATGGCATTGAAACCCTGCCAAGCCGATGTGTCTGGGAAGATGCACCTTCGCCTAGCAGAAGAAGCTGAAATGTTCTAAATGTATCATAATTCATAGATGCGCCATTGTAATGTTGAGATTTATGTCATGGGAACTCCGAATTCAATAGGCGGTCCCAAATCATGTAAATTAGGTCTTGTAGAAATGAAATGTGGTTGGTGTGTTGACCTGGCCTACTTGTGGACCAATCGAAATTGGGGATTCTTACACTTGCAACATTTGGGGGGTGGTACACTGACCCGAAAATAGTATGACTAGCCTAGGTTTAGCTAGAGAAATTGTCCGACTTGTCCGAATAGCTGACCTGTCACTGACCCAACGCACTCAATAGGTGACTGATACAGAGAGCTGCGGAGCACTCTGTCCGTAATTTCCAGAGACCCAGGGGGTTTGTTGAGAAACCTTAAGTGCTGGCGGAGCACTTTGCTGGGGAATTCGATAACCCAATCAGGGTTCTGACTGATAGCTGCAGAGAGGGTGGAGAGCAGGCGTTGCTTCCGAACTGCGGGTGCTGGTCTTACCTTGGTGGTCCTGTCCTGATCCTAATCTGGTCTTCCTGTCCTGTCCTGGTGTGTCCGTTCTGCACCTGCTGGCCTACTGGCGACTGTCCTTCCTTGGGGTTTCTTCTGTCCTTAACTGATCCGTGGCCAGGGTTGGTCTTCACACCATACTAGATAAATATAGTGCTGAGAAATCTATTCTGCATCTTCTATTTTTCCTCTCTTTGCTTTAATAAAGTCATACTCTTGCATATTTGAATTTCCATGCTTTTCACACTACTAAATGAAAAGGTCATACATTATCGTTGTTATTTTAGCATGTTCCTATTGTTCCCTTCCTTTAAGTACAATCCTCTATACCGTTCATGAAATATAGATGTTCCTTATCTTTACCTTCCCTTAAGCTGACTGAAATGATGGTTCTGGAATTATTAAACACAAGGAAGGTCCTAGGGGTAAGTTTATCGACCTCAACTGTTAAATCCCCTACACAGAATTGACACCAACCAAAATTAACAGTGAGTCCAAGAACAGACAATGTACCCAAAATATAGCAACACCAGGGAGTAGTTTAATTATAAACAAGTTCCCATCAGTCCACCATCGAGACCGCCCTTCATCATCTGGGATCTTTTATGTTTATAAATAACACATAGAGGGTAAAAAAACCTGGGCTGGCAGATGGCTAGGCCATGCACAGGAAAAACCGTAGTGTTATTATAGATGTGCGAAGAAGGCGTGTATACTCGGGGAACTGAAAAGCAGTGCAAAGAAAAAGTGTGTGTGAAAGAGAGAAAGGCTCTAAAATTAGGTCGTGATCGGGAAAACAATTTTAATAGACACCCTCACACTCCTAAATCAATAAAAACAGTGCAAAATTAGTGGTGTAACAAATGACCACTAAAAAAGGTGTAAGGTCGACATGTTTCTGCAGACAGTTGGAGTCTAGTGATCTCCTGCTGCTTCTTCAGGACCATTAGTGCTACTGCTGAATTAAAATAACAAAAACCATATCACCTGATGGTGTATGTGTGTTCATCTTCTCATCCTAAGAGAAAAAAGATGTATATAGAAGGGTACAAAGTCAAGGATACTTTTAACAAAACTATGTGCCATCATTTTAATGTGCTGGTCGTAAACAATTATCGACCATCATCTCGGACTGTCAAGGTCAGTCACAATCACCACTACAATCAATGTGTAGAAGTAAATTCACTCACCCACGTGAGTGTGAGGGTGTCTATTAAAATTGTTTTCCCGATCACGACCTAATTTTAGAGCCTTTAGAGTCTTTCGATGGTGGTTCTGGAATTATAGCATGTTCCACTTTTTACCCACCCCATAGCTACATGGTATCCCAGAGTTTTCGTAACACAAACTAAATTGCTTTTCCGTACCCATATTTTAGGGGTAATTCAACTGTGATTTTCTAGTATGTACCGCATTCTTCCCTTCTTATAGTTACTCCATTAGAAGTCTAAATTCAGAAATTTCTGATTAGCATGTTCCTTGTTCTTACCTTCCTTTAGAATTCTAAATGGTTGGCCTGATTTATTTCTTATATGGATACGTGCTCTTTATAATCTTAGTTATTGACAGTTTATTGGCTGTAAACCTAATGTTTAATGAAACTGATGAAATCTAGATAAAGGTTTTAAAACTTCTCGTGTCTCTGGTTATTAACTGAGTGCAAATATAGACAAGTATTTTTTGGGTGTCTGCCTTTCTTTTACAGCTAGCTCCCTGATCCATTGTGATCATAGGTACCCGTAACAGTGGATTGGTAAATCGGGTACACTGGAAATAAAATAGGAAGGAACAAGGGTTACTGGTAGTAGAGTGTAAGGTTACCCGATTAATGACTATGGTAACTTGGAATTTCTATGGGCCCGATGTGTATATGGTAAAATTATAGTCGGGTGACCTGCGCGCTCTATCACCTGTACCCTACCTGATAACCCATTGGACACCGTCCAGGAAACCCTTGGGGAACATTGCACTGCAGAGGCGGGGGACTGGGTAAAGAAGGGGAAATGCATCACTGTGTTTATGCTGTCCTAATGTCACCTGCTGAAAGTATTATGAAGCTTTAGTATGTGCTATTTGAATATTTTACCTTTGCTATATTGTTGTGAAAGGGAAGTTTGTTAGTCTGTACTTCATAAAATTGACTAAATAAAAAATAAAAACCTGCACTCAATATCCTGGTAGCTATGTCCCAGGGGAGCCAGGCTCTACTTAGAGGCAATGTGTAAAGTATGTATGCAGTACTAACACCGGAATTAAGTCATAATTCAAAACAAAAAAAATCCCCAAATTAATTAGAAAAATAGAGTGAACATTAATAAACAATGACAAAAGTCTGATAAGGGGAACCAAAGATATGAATTTTCAAACTTTAAGTAGAAATATTGCCAAGAAACACAAAATGCCAATGATAGTTAGTGATCTTGTTCGAAGAGGACATAAGTGCATTTGATGCTGACCATGATGAAGCAATTTGAAAACAAGAGGGAGAGCTAGGACTACTGGACAGCCGGCCTTGTCACAATAAGTAATACAAAAACAATAGAGACAGCCGTTTTGCAAAAGAAAAAGAGTAAAATGGAAACATCTGATACCTTTAAGGTTTTTTAATAAAACCCTCACACACCAACCTGGTAGGTGTCATGCTTCATCATCGGGTCCCAGCTGAGTAGCCGAATGCTACTCCGCTGTGCTGCGATACCTGGTTACAGTGGAGCAGGTTTTACGGTGTACGTGAGAGTGATGGAGTGTTGAGTGAATGATTAAAAGCACCTCAGGATTCTACCTGTTGGATTTATTTGTGGTGATCCTGGGTATGTTTAAAATGAGAGTGTGGATAAACAGTACTATGTGTAACTGTATAGTTTTTATCCAGTGGTGTTCAACATGTTTCAGCCCTCAAAAATATATAAACGGGGCTTTCGCTAGGACCTCTCAGTAAAGTGAGTGCAGTGAATAGTGAGTGGTAAAAAATCACCACATGTGAGCCTGCTCCGGAGGACACTACATTGAGTGATGCATGACGGATTTTAGCACTATCCCGAAGTTTGAGGCTCAATCCAGAGCCGTACGTCGCACTCAATATAAAGCGCAACCATTTAGGATTTAATAAACTGACTTTGTTTCCCAGAAGGCAACGTAGTTTTCCTTCAGAACCGCCCATCTAAGCACGGTTCCATTATGCGCTTTCTGATTGCCTCTGAAGAAGTTAATACACGAAACACGTCAGGCTAATCAGGTGCTTAAAGTGAACAAACACGGGACTGCCCATACCAACGATTCACTTTGGGGAAGGTACGTGTATGTCGGTGTGTGGCTCATCTGATGGACACCCCATGAGCTGAATGTAACAAGCGGCCATCCTGCTGCTGAGCCTGCACCCACCCCTTGGAGGGAGGCCGTGGGACTCATGTACATTGCATCTGTCCGGCATTGGATCAGGAACATCGGAGCTGGTTAAAGGCCAAGTTCAATGAACATGGAATACGTACATGCCGTTCCGCAATAATACAAGTCCTGTGTACAGTGGACCCACAATTGATCTGCAGAACAGTCAAACTTATTACGAAGTTTGAGAACAAAAGAAGACTCATCGTAAAGAGCCAATAAATAATTTCGAACTATATATGAATTCTTGCACAGGACTAATACAAATCATGATCATGTGATCTGTAATAGTATTGATTATGCCTAGTAGTTTTATAAACGGTTTTAACCTTCAATTATGCACGCACATTGATCAATTTTAAATGATGTACTCTATTTTTGTTATGGTTTTTATTAACTACACAATAAAAAAAAAATACATTGTGAGTCCGTTTTACGGGTCATGCATGACGGATTTAGGACTATCCTGAGGTTTGAGGCTCAATCCAGAGCCTTACGTCGCACTCAATGTAAAGCGCAGCCATCCAGGATTAAATAAACAGACTTTGTTTCCCAGAAGGTAACGTGTAGTTTTCATTCAGAACCGCCCATCTGGGCACACGATGTGGCCGAATAGGGAAGCACGGTTCCATTATGCGCTTTCTGATTGCCTCTGAGGAAGGTAATACACGAAACACGTCAGGCTAATCAGGTGCTTAAAGTGAACAAACACGGGACTGCCCATACCAACGATTGCCTTTGGGGAAGGTGCGTGTATGTCGGTGTGCGGCTCATCTGATGGACACCCCATGAGCTGAAAAAAAAAATATATATATATGTTTGTATTTTATTTATTTCATATATCACAGCAGTAAAAAAGGGAAATAAAAAACACACCACCACCCAAACGTGCAAGTCGCATGCAAGGTGAGAAAATGTTTTAAAAAAAATCATTTTTATAATAATAATCTTCATAGAGAAGATAGTTTGCTTCATAGTGGGCAGGTGTACTTAGTAAAGGTATAGAAACTCTTTTTAGTTTTATCCAACATTGCATGTCCCTTTGAGTGACCTTCTCTATGTTGATTGAAACCCTATTGTTATACTCAGGGCTTTAAGTGGGCCGGGTCTCACCGGGTCTGAGACCGACAGTTTTTTAAAGGGGGCCTCGAAACGGGCTCTGTTTTGTGCCTGCTGTCACTGCAGTCCATTTTTTTCTGGACTGCAGTGACAGCAGGTACATCATGTGCTCGTGCTCACACTGCTCTCTTCTCTTTAGTGGCGAAGTTACGTCATGATGTCACGACAGGTGAGCGTTATAGGGGAAGGGAAATCCTTTAAAGAGAGTCATTTTCTCTCTGGATTTCACTTTGCTTTTTAAATCTCGGGAACAGCAACACGGTCCTGGTGTCCCCACGGCTCTAAGTGGAAGCTTTTTCAATATTATATACAACAAGCCATAGTTGCTGCTTATTTATCTAATGCAACTAACAACCATTGACAAAGCGAATAATCCTGACTTGTTGTAGGTATGATGTTACTAGTTGTATTATATCTAGATGTAATGATAGAAACAGCAAAATATAAGTCGGGCGGCACACTATGCTAAGTACAGATGTTTTAGTTTAAGTGTTTTAAAGCCACGCCCTTAATTACATTGGCCACGCCCCTTTGAGAGACCCTCCAGTTTTTTCATCCAAATTAAAGCCCTGGTTATACTTGAACCTCCTTGCACTACATAACATTAAATATACTTGCCCCTACCACTGTAATCTTCTCCTTTGCCTGATGGAGGTAAAAAATTGGATGAGTTTGAATCATCTTCAACTGAATGGTGCTAAATCCGAAATAATGACATTTGGCCAAGCCAGTGCACATTGGATCCATGATTGGTGGCCCTCGGAAATGGGGGAATGCCCTGTCCCAAAGGAATCAGTTCGCAATCTTGAAATCCACATGGATAATAAATTATCCATGAAGGACCATTTAAATCACACCGTGGGCACCTGTTTTGGAATCATGCGAAGTTTACGTAAGGTTTTCAAATGGATACCAACAGAAGCACGCAGAATCCTAGTTCAGGGCCTTATAATAAATAGGCTAGACTATGGTAACTCTCTTCTGCTTGCCATAAATGAGTGCCATATCAGGAAACTACAAGTTGTGCAAAACACTGCTGCTCGTCTGATTCTGGGCCTACCAAGACGATCCCCTTCCCTGCCATGCCTAAAAAGTCTACACTGGCTCTCTGTTAAAAAAAGAGCCATCTTTAAAACCATGTGTTTGGTCCATAAACATATGTATGGTATTGGACCAAAATACTGGAACCGAAAATTGACATGGTACCAGCCTGGTCGACAATTGAGATCAAGCTCTAAGTTTCAGCTCACGCCACTTAGAGTCCAAACCGCCAGAAATGGCGGACGTGCTTTTTCCCACACGGCACCATCTCTATGGAACAAACTCCCTTTAAACATACGTACAACCATCGAACTCATGAGTTTTCAAAAGTTGCTGAAAACATGGCTTTTTAGTTAGGCCTCCATTTCCAGGATCATTCACTTTCTTTTTCTGGGATTGTCCGCATGCGCCATGAGACTCCCCCCTGGGATGTGATATGTCTGCGCAATATAAATATCCAGACTAGACTAGACTTTTAAGTACCCCTGTTCCATCAGCTCGCTCTCGACCTTCAGTACTTCTGTGGACACACCAAAAGCAACCACATCTCATTGCCCACTCCCTCCCACTCCCTGCTCTTCCTTTCTTCCCAGTCCTCCTTCACTGTAAATATGGCATATATATGATCATTCTTTCATTTATTGTCTGTTTGTTGTGCCTCAATTGTTCACTCTGTTTACTTTCCACGAGACAGTCCTAAATGCTATCAGTCAGATTGTTTATGTATTGTATACTGTTGATACTGTACAGCATTTACTTACAGACTATCTCTTGCAGCTCAGATGATTCATTTGGCAAATAAATGGGTGCAACTAGCAGGGGCAGCTCCTCCGTTAAGGCGGAAGAGCGTCGCCCCACTAACCAAATTGCTCCCAGATATGGAAAAATAGAATGGTAATAAACTTAATTTATTACCATTTTATTTTTCAAGACTCTGTCCAGAGCCGAACGTCAGTACGTTGGGGGGGGGGGGGGTGGTTTCTGCTGCTGCCAGTCAAGCAGCAGCAGATGGCAGTGATAGGTAGGGCACTTAGGTTTAAACTGCGCATTTCTTTTTGGCCGGCTGTCTTGCGACGGCCAGCCAGATGGGCGCAGTTTAAACCTCTCTAACTCAGCTGTCGTAGACAGCTGAGTTAGAGAGACAGCACAGAGCTCAAGTGCCCTCCGTAAGAGAGGCCGTTCCCTCCAATTCTGGTGCTGCTTTCATGCTGCATGAAATCAGCACCAGGATCGGTTACTGCAGCTTCCTGGTCCCGCATTGAAGCCTGCCTGCCTGGACCCGAACGAGGAGGACGTTGAGCTAGGATCGAAGGTAAGCTTATTTTTTATTTATTAATAACTTTTATTGTCTTCCCTCCCAACCAACTACCCTCCTTACATGCCAGCCGCAACTGGCAACCAGTGACACATGTTCAAATACATGAGTTAAACCACAGCGTGGCTTGTGAACATTGGCTGCCAGGAATATGTTCAAAGTACAAACAGGGACCCAGAGTTATTCTCAACTTAAGGATGGTGGGAGTGATTGAAGAGTTGATGTTTGCATGAAGTCTGCTCTGTACAGAACACGTCATGCTTCACAGGTGCAAACCCTCCCTCGCGCACTCAACAGTATCTATAAAACTTTAATCAGAGTTTCCAAATCATTGGTGCTATGTTTCATTAGTGCGCCCAGAGTAATGGCTAAGATTTCTGTAGTTGAGCGACCCATATCAGTTGATGCACTGAAGATCTACAACTGGGTGCCCCCTTCTTCCCTGAGAAATTAGAACTGCACTCAATGCCACAAGGTGCTTGACACTGAAACTGGTGGAATCCACACAAACACATTTTTAAAAAGCAAGATTGGCAAGCAGCCTTTCAAAGTTAACATTTACGCAGCACATGAGTATGAAAGAGCCTCTCTCCTTTTCGTATCTTATCTGTACAGAACACTTCATGCTTCACAGGTGCAAACTCTCCCTCTCACACTCAATAGTATCTATAACACTTTAATCAGAGCTCCTTCTCTTTCAGCATACGTTGGGTCAGTGACAGGTCTGTGAAAAGTCGGACAATCTAACTGTCTGAGCCTACCTTAGTTATACCAATTTCCAGGGTATGTACCACCCCCCAATGTTTCAACATTCTTGTATTCCCTTCATTTGATTGAACAGTGAGACGGGGACAGGTCATCACACCATACTAGTATGAAGTAATTTTCGTTGACTTAATTGTTAATTTGAGCTAAAACTCACGTCACAGAAAGGCCGCGCAATATATTATTTGCCAAAATAGGATTTGCCGTATTAATAGATAGTGGAGATTATATGTGGAACCTTGATCCAACAATAATAGGGTCCCGCCAGATAGAAGATTCATAGGTTTTGCCCACAAGCAGTAAATTAGAGGAAAACCAAGAACCATGTACGGAGAGAAAAGAAAGATGTCATTTATGCAGAAAATTAAGAATTATTTTAAAAAGGATAAACCCATTAAAACTAGAGAATGAATTATTATTCCTCCCCCAAATACACCCACATCATATATGATGATATAAAGAGACCACTTGTGTATGGTTAGAAAATTGGATAGAATACACAAAAGATGATGGCATATTAGCATTTTCAGAGTACTGAACATTTAATGGTAGAATATTACACAATTTACGAACTTGCATGAATGAATTAGAACCAAGGCCTAGAATAACTCAGTACGAAGCTTTAGAAGAATGGGAGACTGAGGCTTTTGAATGAGACAGACCTTGGTGTGACAGGAACATAAGTAAACTTTATCCTAAATTCCCCTGAGAAACTAGAGACAAACAGATGAAGCAATGGAGACAGGCCATGGTAGAAGAAGGGTTATATCCTGTATTGACCACAGAAGAAATGTCAGGAAGTAAATGTACAGAAAAGACAAAGCACTTAATGATTGGTTGTGGAGATTCTGAGGATGATTATCTTGAAGACTTTTTAATGAAAAATCCTCCACCTTACCAGGAAGAAACAAATAGAATTACGGCTAGTGCCCCGTTTCTGAAAACTCCCTTGGTTCCGCAGATTGTACATGAACATACTATAGAGAAGGTGTTGAAAGAAAAAGAAAGAGAAGAAATAAAAAACACAGAAGTGAGTTAATTCAGAAAATAACTCAGTTGAATACAAGCCCTGAAGCATTAACGATCCCAGTGACTATAGGTCCTGTTGTTCCCTTATATGGGGATAAGCAGATTGGTCCTAAAACTCCTGTTCTGACTACTCCAATCACGCAAACCAGAAAATAAAATATAATAATTGATGACCAGGCAAGTGAGTGTGAGTCAGTGATCTCATTAATTGATTTACCTATAGGAGAGCCAATAAATGATTCATTCAGAAAAGTTACCCCTGGGTGCTCAAGAGAGGTTCAGATTGAAACATCCACAGGAACGAGGAATGCTACTGTAGTAACCCCTGAAGAAATAGAGAGATGGACATGAGACATAGAAAAGCCAAAATCACAGCCAAAGGTATTGGATATCTTTAAATTAAGGGTAGAATTGGAGGAAATGATAGCAGGAAATTTAGGGCTAAAGAGATTAAATTCTTTCAGCTAAGAGGATGCAGAAGTATCACTCGAAATACTAAAATATTTCATGAAAAATGAATGAATTTGGCTTCAGAAATGGGAATTGACGTAGGTCAATCTAAAGTATTGCAAAAACCATGTAAAGCAGAATTTTCTGACAAAGATTTAGAAAACATGAATGTGTCAATAAGAAAATTACAAATAAAAGAATTATTGACGTTACAAAAATGGGGAGACTTAGATAGATGGAAAGCTAGATGGACAAAGAAAAAGGAAGAAGCACAGGCAAATTGAACGACATCTGAGTATGTAATGAAAGAAACAGAAACAGTTGAAAGGTTGTGCCCAATGAGAGAAGTTCCTGGAGGAGGTTATGTACAAGTCCCATGGTCCCGACAGGATATTGTGTCATTTAAAAACGATTTCCCAAAGCTTAGAGAAAAAACAGTAGAATGGTACAGGCAAGTTGAGGGGTTTGTGAAGGTTTCGAAGTGTTACTAAAATATTTAGATGGTTTGTTTGACATAGTTGTTCCTGCTGACTTATGGACAGAATGTAACATTTCAGTCAATTGGCCTAATGATGAATACCCACGAGATGCAAAAACAGGAGCCCCATCAGATGATGTAATGAAAACATATCACCAAGTAATAACTTATTTGAAGGGAAAGGTCCCACCAAAGGAAACCGACTGGATTAAAATAGATAGAACAACCCAAGAGAAAGATGAATCTGCACATGCATATTATGAACGCCTTTTACGGGTATTTAAACAGTACAGTAGGTTGGAAAACATTGATAATAAGGACATGACACATTTTGTATATCGTTTTGTGTCTGGGTTGAGGTCAGATATATCCCAAATGATTAAAGAGCATAAGTTATGTTGGCAGGCAAAACCTATTGACGAGATCCTCAAGTATGCAAAATACTGTGGGGAAGAAATTGAAAACAGACAAAAGAAATTGAAAGAAAAGGTAATGTGGGCTCAAGTAAAATTAGCAGAACAACAAGAACTCCAACTCAGTAAGCAGGCAAGTAATCAAGGAAAAGTAGAAGGACAAGGTGAAGGTAGTGGGGGCAAAGCAACAGGGCGAATGAGCAAAGAAGAGGCAAAGAAAAAGTTTCCCTGTCACGGGTGCGGAAAATTGGGGCATTGGAAACATGAGTGTAAATTTATACAGACTAATAATGTCCAAAATCCAAACTTAAATCCACAGACGCAGAACGAGGTGTTAATGAGGCCACTGCAACAGGTAATACAGAATCAATTGCCACCTGCCCTTATGCCAGATTTTGTGAGTCAAGCCAAGTAAAGTGTGGACACCAGATTCCGAGAGGGAAGTGGTATGAAAAATTCTGTAACCCAACAGTTTCTTTTACAGGACACATTTTTTGAAGAAGAGACTTCATGACGGTGCCTGAGGGGGGGAAGAGGGATGCGTAATTGGCACATCCTTGCCGGTAGACCAGTCAGGCCCATACATAGAGGGTAAAGTTGAGGGAAATGACATTGCCTTTTTATTGGACACTGGTTCTACCCATTCTACTGTGAGAACAGCAGACATCCCAAACCAACCCCTCTCGGGAGAAGCGATCCAAGTAGTGGGCGTTGCTAATAAACAGATTAGGACCCCAATGACCAAACCAATGGAGGTATGTATTGGCAATTTTAATGAAATGCATAAGTGTAAGGTCTGCGACTCGAGTCCTGTAAACTTGCTAGGAAGGGATTTGTTGTGAAAAATGAATTGCACAATATTTTGTACACCGGATGGTGTCGCAATTCAAACTCCTGATGAAGATGGAGTATATAAGATCATGTTAGCCAGACAGGGAACTGCAGTAAATGACACAGTTAAAAAGATGACCCCGATGAATTACCAGAAGAGATCCAAAATACTGTAAATCCTGATGTATGGGATTTCTCCTGAAAAGAAGTAGGATTAATGGCAAATGATACCCAGTAAAATTAATTGTAAAAGAAGGTGCAGTCTACCCAATTACTTGACAATACAAGATGAGTCCAGAAATAAAAGCAGGTGTTGCAGCAGAGATTGAACGACTGGTCGAACAGGGCACATTAAAAGAAATCATGAGTAGCCCCTGTAATTCACCTATGTTTGGCATAATGAAACCAAACGGGAAATATAGGGTGCTTCAAGATTTGCGTAAAATAAATAAAATAGTTGTACCATGTTGCCCAATAGTACCAAATCCAGCAGTAATTCTATATCAGATACCATGGAGTGCAGGATGGTTCACTGCAATTGATTTATGTCATGCCTTTTTCTCAATTCCATTGCATCCAGACAGTCAGTTTTTATTTTCGTTTAAATTTGATGAGCATGTTTATGTTTGGAATTGTGTTCCACAAGGGTACACAGAAAGTCTATCGATCTTTAATCAGATTTTGAAAAAGTGTCTTGAATCTTTGGTGTTGCCCAGACAATCTGTCTTGGTGCAGTACGTAGACGACTTATTAGTCACCTCCAAGAACCAAGATGATTGTGTCATTGATTCAATTGTATTGTTGAATCACCTGGCTGAAGGTGGACATAAAGTGTCACCTTAGAAACTACAATTCTGTACCACTTCAGTCAAATATTTGGGATACCAAATAGAAAGAGGGGTCAGAAGAGTGACTTCAGAAAGAATCAAAATAATCAGAACTATGAAATTACCTCAGGTTCAGAAAGAAATCAGGATGTTTCTCAGAGCTGTAGGATATTGCAGGCAGTGGATTGTGGGATTTGCAGTACTTGCTAAACCATTGATACAAGTGACAAAGAAAAGAGCAAGAGATCCAGTAGAATGGGATGATGAAAGCATGACAGCCTTTGTGAAATTACGCAACTATCTGTGCGAAGCACATGCATTAGGTATGCCAGATCATTCTAAAGAATTTGCATTATTATGTGATGCAAGAGACAATTGTGCTCTTTCATTCTTAACGCAGACACATGGCCCTGGTGGAAATGTCGGAGGCCATCAGAGAGTGTCTGGATGGGGGCGGCACGGCAGCCCTGATTTTGCTTGACCTCTCTGCCGCCTTCGACACGGTGCCCCACCAGCTGCTCTTGGCCAGGTTATCGGCGATTGGTATTTCGGGCCTGGTCTGGGAATGGGTGAAATCCTTTTTGGACTCTCGTTCACAGCAGGTCTGCATGGGCCCATGTGCTTCCTCTGTCAGGAACCTGGCTACAGGGGTTCCACCTTAAGTCCCCTGCTTTTTAACATATATCTTACACCGCTGGTCTACCTGGCTAAGTCGCTGGGAGCAAAAGTGATAGCGTATGCTGATGATACGCAGCTGCTATTCACTTGGAGGGGCTCGGACCTGTCCACTGATGCTGCCCCAAAGTGTCTAACGTCTGTTTTCCGGTGGCTAGCCTAAGCCTCTCTCAAATGTAATGAGGATAAATATGAGGTCATCCTGTATGGCCAGTTTCCACTGGATTTTAGACAGCACCTATGGCCTCCTGACTTCCCTATCCCTCGCTTGGTGGAAGGACCTGCCAAAAATCTGGGGATTTGGTTCAGTGAGGATTTACGGTTTGATGACCATGTAAAAAAACTGACAGGAGTCTGTTTTGGCACCCTCAAGGCACTCAGGAAAATCTTTCCTCTGCTTCCGCGGGTGGCTAAAGAGACGATTGCCCGTGCCTTGATCCTATCGGGGCTGGACTATGCCAATGCTTTATTTATAGGTCTGCCCAGCTATCTTCTGCAGAAATGACAAATTATTCAGAATGCCGTGGCAAGACTCCTCTTTAACGCTACTAGGAGATCCAGCGCCCGACAGTACCTACGTGAACTGCACTGGCTGCCGGTCGACCAGCGAGTGCAGTTTAAAGCAATTACCTTCGCTCACCGGGCCCTTCATGGCTCAGGTCCCTCCTATCTCAAGAAGAGGTTCGCCTTTTATGTGCCGAACCGTCCTCTGCGATCTGCTTCATTCCGCCGGGTGATTATCCTGCGCTTCCGCAGAGTTCGCTTCGGTGGCCAGACACTTTCGGTCAAAGCCGCTGTTGCCTGGAACTTGCTTCCCCTGATCTGCAACTCATTCAAGAGTTTTAACTCTTTAAAAAGCATTTGAAAACACATCTTGTTAGTCAGGTCATCTAATGTACTTTTCGCTTCTGATCTCAGTCAATTCCCACGGCAGGACACTCGTGAGTAGCGGTGCACCTTATAAATTTACTATAACATAACACAACATAAATGTACTGTCTTAAACCCCGCAACTCTGTTGCCTGATTCACCTTTCGGGAAGTAAAAGATGAGGTTGAACATGATTGCCTTGATCTTACTGAGATGAGTACCAAACCACGCCCAGATATACAGGAAGACCCTTTAAAGGATGCAGAACATGAGCTGTTCGTAGATGGCTCGTGCATGCATCATGAGGAAGGCGGATTGAGTGCTGCTTATGCTGTGTGCACATTGGCTGGAATAATCGAAGCATCCTATTTACCAGGAGTCTAGTCTGCACAAATAGCTGAATTGGTAGCTTTAATCAAAGCATGCAAAATTAGAAAGTAACCATTTACACTGATAGTCAGTATAGTTACGGGGTTGTGCACGACTTTGGCCAACTTTGGATGCAATGGGATTTCATGACCTCTTCAGGAACCCCTATTAAAAAAATTTACATTTTGTAAAATAATTAATTGAAGCAATTCAATTGCCAAAAGAAATGGCCGTGGTCAAGTGTGCTGCTCACCAATCTGGAACTGATAAAGTGACAGCTGGTAAACATTATGCTGACCAAGTGGCCCAACACTGTGCTAAATATAAAATAGCAGTAAACAAGAAAATTGATGCATGTGGAATCAGCTGCCAACTTATGCTACTTGGGGGTGTAGGAACCTGGGAGATTTACAAAATGAAGCAGGACCCAAAGAGAAAGAGGAATGGAAGAAAATAGGCTGTCAGAGAAGAAATGATGATGGTGTAATAATTTAATTAGATGGGAGACCTGTGTTACCAGACTGTATGCTTGCACCCATGGCTAGAATGTATCATGGAGACACACACATAGGCAAAGATACAATGATTCGACTTTTCAGACAAGATTGGTTTAACGCAAGGTTCAGGAATATAGCAGAGCGTATTTGCCAGAGATGCAGAAAAACTGTAGTTTGTCCTGGGAATATTGGGAAAGCTGAAGGTCCAGTCACAAGACTCCTGATTGATTTAATTCAGTTACCTGCTTGTCGTGGGTTGAAATATGTACTTGCCATTTTTTGTCTATTTTCCAAGTGGGGGAGGCATTTCCAACCAGAAGCAATGACAGTTTGACTGTGGCCAAACTCCTTTTGATTGAACTCATTCCTAGATTTGGTTTTCCAGTAACGATTGAATCCGACCAATGGTCTCATTTTAATAATGAAATAATTCGATTAATTTGTGAAGCTTCTGCAGTGGTAGAAAAATGAAATGGCACAATCAAGTCAAGACTGGGAAAAGTGTGTGCATCCACCCCATTAGAGTGGCCTGGTGCTTCACTTCATGTCCTGATGGGACACAGAAGCATTCCAGACAAGAATACAGGCTTGAGTCCCCATGAGATACTCATGGGTAGGGCAATGAGGCAAGCATGTATACCAGGACACAAACTGTTGAATATATCTGATGATTTGGTACTAGAATATTGCAAAGAGGTGGCTGACCAAGTGCGTTCTATCTCTCACCAGGTTGGGGAAGATGCTGTTGCCGGGCACCCGAATCATGCACATGACCTGAATCCAGGTGATTGGGTAGTAGTGAAAGAGCACACTCGAGAATCTTGCCTAGCACCAAGGTGGGGAAAGCCACAACAGGTTATATTGATTACGACAACAGCTGTGAAATGTGCATGACTGCCTAATTGGATACATGCCAGCAAGACAAAGCGGATACCAGCACCTGATGAAACTGAATCACAACAAGCTGAAGTGATTGAAAGAGCAGATGTTGTACAGCTGAGGAAGCACAAGTAATAGATTCTGACTTAGCTGACCAAGAACAACCAAGCAATAGTCAGGATGGCTGGATCCTAATTGTGGACATACCTGAAATACATGTGAGAACAAGAAGCCAAACATATTTAGACAGACAGAGTGATAGTGAGGACGAGACAGGAATAGAAGAACGCACTCAGATTACAGAAATCAAAGCTAACATCAAATCTGAGGAGGACCAGATAAGGAAAGAGCAATACACTCAGACAGACGAAAATAGAAGCAACACTCACGAGTCTGAGGAGGGACAGATAGGCACTAGAGAAAACGCCCAGCCAGAAGACAATCAAGAATTAGAAAGACCTGAGCAGGACCAGTTAGGACAAGAAAAACAAGTTCAGGAAGAAGAAGGAGAATAAAGTCAAATCAAACAAACTCCTGAACAAGTAAAAATAGAGTAGAAGAACACATCCAGGAAGAAATGGCAAAGGTAATAAACCCTGGACAAGGTCAGATAAAGAGGAATTCTGAAGACAAAAGTAAACAAATTGTGCCACAAATCAACGGTAATAAAAGAGCATTTGAAGAAAGTGAAAGCACAGTGCCAGCTAAAAGACTCAGAAAAGGTGATACTTGGCCTAGTATTATTAACAGACTGAAATATCGCCTTAAGACAGTAAATGAAGAACCAGACCAAGTAGATGAAGTAACAAGTCAAACTGGACCATCACCAGAAAAACCTAAAAGGAGAAGTCCACGTTTGAAAAGACTGAACAATAAATTCAAGGGTCCTGAATGGAATATGTGATTCTTGAAGACTTTGAGAATCTAGAGATAAGTAGAGATAGTGATAAAGAATTAAGTGCTGATCAAATTGACGAAGAAGTGAGACCAACTTGAAATAATTAGATTTTATAATTTGTATTCCATACAAGTTACAAAGAGGGGAATAAGTCTCCTTAGTCAGAAATGGCTGATAATAGAGCGCGTGGAAAACCGAAAAGAAATTGTATAAAGACATGTTGTAGAATATGCATATGTAGTATATTCATAGTGGAAAATTAACAAAAGGGGGGAGAGAGAGAAAAGTGGATCCAGTCTCCCTAGGCATCATGAATAAACAAAATAGAATCCACTAGGAGGGTGGCAGTGGTCCCTAATGTGATGGGGAGCACACAGTGTTGTTTAAATGCCCCTCACACACCAACAGGCCCCTTGGTGTCATGCTTCATCATCGGGGCCTTCGCACCCCTCTACGGGATGCGGCGTGCTGCGACAAACGACTACGTAGGAGCACTTGGCAGTGAACTATGTGAGGGTGTGTGTATAATCAAGGGTGTGAGTGAGGTGAGGTGAAAAAGGTGAGTAAAAAATACCTGGCACACAGGAAACAAATATTTATTCTGTCCTTGGCTGGTATTAATAAAAGGTGCAGAATCTGGTTGAAAAAATACGTGCTAGGGTATATCAACCATTTAACAGTGTCAACATGTTTCGGAGCACAAGGCTCCTTCTTCAGGACGAGGATATGCACTACTATCCTCACCTTACTCACATGAAATGTGAAAGTGTTCGAAAAAGTTAATAAAAATCAATGTGTAATGTACCTATCAATGTTTATATGAAAAGGTATGTACGTTGCGCCCAATTGGCGTTTTGAAAAAAACCTGTAAAAGAAAGACATAATAAATATACTAGTCGGATGTCCAGGAACATAGTAAACATGCTAGTCGGATGTCCAGGAACTGAGGAAAAAGTAATTCTTCCCTAATAAAGGTAAGTTTATAGAACACAAATGAGGCTCTGGTACCTTGTGAAAAAAGGACACTTAGAGAGGGACATATAGACCATAAACACACACACATACATACATATAATCTCCCAGATATAAATGGAGGGAAAAAGGTTAGCAATGGTGGCTTACTTATGTTCAAAAACCCGGAAGGCCTCATGAGCCTATGCGTGGTATTGGGGGTATCTCTCTTCGTTGCCCAGTAAACAACCTAAAAGATAGTAATAGCTGCATTGTAGGTAGTAAAGCAGAGATTAATAAACAAAACAAGGCTACTGATACGTGAGGCGCATCCTCGGTCTTAGGTTTCCCTACTCACGGTGACTGCATGGATCAATCGCCTGCCTTCCCCTCAACGCTGCTCCGGTGAAGTGAGGCGTTAGTAGAGAGCTTCGCTTTTTATACTCTATGGATTGGTAATTAGTTAAGGCAAATTGGATAATCAATAACGGAAGGATGCCCAAATAAGGCCAAAATACCCATGTCGTTTCCGGTATTCACGTGATCTCCGGGATTGTGCTGGACATGATTGCGCTGGCTCGGGGATAGTGCATCCCGGGACGCGCATGCGGGAACCCAGATTAGTGCATAGTGCGGTGCGCATGCGTCAAACCGAAACGGCCAACGCATGCGCGAAAGAGTAGCACTGTATTGCCGAGCATTACTGACCGTTCTTTATCAGCCGGTAGTGTTTATATTACCCAGTTTTCCTCAATCGGTGGTCATATATTACAAGGTTCAAATTGGAAGGGCTAAGCAATGGTAGATTCAATCCGAAAACATTCTTAATGGGAGTATGACGTTCGGAGTGGCCCAATGAAGTTTATAAAGTGGCCAAGAAATTTTTCAATTAATGAGGGGAGATATCCATAATGAAAAATTACGACAAAACTCATTAAGTGTGTTCAATGTACACAACCACTCATCGTACAAATTGAACATGTGAGTAGTCTGGTAGATGGAGACAAAATGAAGGGGTATCCCTATGCTGTGTTAGTTGTTCCTTAGTCACTCATCATACCATGCATACAGTATGTAAAGGTTAGCGTAATTGGCTCCAAGGAATTGAATCATTAAGCCCTGAGCTGTCGGTGCCCAGACGGAACACCAAACGTTGCTCCTTTTCCAACAATCCTGTCTCTGAGGGTAGTTGTTAGATCACTGTCCATTGTAATTCATTGACACAGTGTTGAAGTTCCAGGAAGTGAGCTGACATTTTCGTAGCTGCCTTCTTGCATCTAATGTTGCTTTTATGCTCATTAATCCTGACTTTGACTTGTCTCGTGGTCATTCCCACATACTCCTTTCTGTTGCAATTGCCACAAGGTTGGCAGGAATCTGAAAGATATTCTTGTCCATACAAGACCACAGCCACAAAAAGTGGAGCAAACAAGACTACAGGGGATAAAGGGCCACTATCCTTGTGGCAATTGCAACTGTTGTCACCTTACAAAAAAGAGTCAGACCCTTACCTTCACCAATGGGACCAGCTGGGAAATACGGACGTTTACAAACTGTAATAGTAAAAATGTGGTCTACTTGATCACATGTCCCTGCAGAAAGGAGTATGTGGGAATGACCACGAGACAAGTCAAAGTCAGGATTAATGAGCATAAAAGCAACATTAGATGCAAGAAGGCAACTACGAAAATGTCAGCTCACTTCCTGGAACTTCAACACTGTGTCAATGAATTACAATGGACAGTGATCGAACAACTACCCTCAGAGACAGGATTGTTGGAAAAGGAGCAACGTTGGGTGTTCCGTCTGGGCACCGACAGCTCAGGGCTTAATGATTCAATTCCTTGGAGCCAATTACGCTAACCTTTACATACTGTATGCATGGTATGATGAGTGACTAAGGAACAACTAACACAGCATAGGGCTACCCCTTCATTTTGTCTCCATCTACCAGACTACTCACATGTTCAATTTGTACGATGAGTGGTTGTGTACATTGAACACACTTAATGAGTTTTGTTGTAATTTTTCATTATGGATATCGCCCCTCATTAATTGAAAAATTTCTTGGCCACTTTATAAACTTCATTGGGCCACTCCGAACGTCATACTCCCATTAAGAATGTTTTCGGATTGAATCTACCATTGCTTAGCCCTTCCAATTTGAACCTTGTAATATATGACCACCGATTGAGGAAAACTGGGTAATATAAACACTACCGGCTGATAAAGAACGGTCAGTAATGCTCGGCAATACAGTGCTACTCTTTCGCGCATGCGTTGGCCGTTTCGGTTTGACGCATGCGCACCGCACTATGCACTAATCTGGGTTCACGCATGCGCGTCCCGGGATGCACTATCCCCGAGCCAGCGCAATCATGTCCAGCACAATCCCGGAGATCACGGGAATACCGGAAACGACATGGGTATTTTGGCCTTATTTGGGCATCCTTCCGTTATTGATTATCCAATTTGCCTTAACTAATTACCAATCCATAGAGTATAAAAAGCGAAGCGCTCTACCAACGGCTCACTTCACCGGAGCAGCGTTGAGGGGAAGGCAGGCGATTGATCCATGCAGTCACCGTGAGTAGGGAAACCTAAGACCGAGGATGCGCCTCACGTATCAGTAGCCTTGTTTTGTTTATTAATCTCTGCTTCACTACCTACAATGCAGCTATTACTATCTTTTAGGTTGTTTACTGGGCAACGAAAAGAGATACCCCCAATACCACGAATAGGCTCATGAGGCCTTCCGAGTTTTTGAACATAAGTAAGCCACCATTGCTAACCTTTTTCCCTCCATTTATATCTGGGAGATTATATGTATGTATGTGTGTGTGTTTATGGTCTATATGTCCCTCTCTAAGTGTCCTTTTTTCACAAGGTACCAGAGCCTCATTTGTGTTCTATAAACTTACCTTTATTAGGGAAGAATTACTTTTTCCTCAGTTCCTGGACATCCGACTAGCATGTTTACTATGTTCCTGGACATCCGACTAGTATATTTATTATGTCTTTCTTTTACAGGTTTTTTTCAAAACGCCAATTGGGCGCAACGTACATACCTTTTCATATAAACATTGATAGGTACATTACACATTGATTTTTATTAACTTTTTCGAACACTTTCACATTTCATGTGAGTAAGGTGAGGATAGTAGTGCATATCCTCGTCCTGAAGAAGGAGCCTTGTGCTCCGAAACATGTTGACACTGTTAAATGGTTGATATACCCTAGCACGTATTTTTTCAACCAGATTCTGCACCTTTTATTAATACCAGCCAAGGACAGAATAAATATTTGTTTCCTGTGTGCCAGGTATTTTTTACTCACCTTTTTCACCTCACCTCACTCACACCCTTGATTATACACACACCCTCACATAGTTCACTACCAAGTGCTCCTACGTAGTCGTTTGTCGCAGCACGCCGCATCCCGTAGAGGGGTGCGAAGGCCCCGATGATGAAGCATGACACCAAGGGGCCTGTTGGTGTGTGAGGGGCATTTAAACAACACTGTGTGCTCCCCATCACATTAGGGACCACTGCCACCCTCCTAGTGGATTCTATTTTGTTCCTTCGTATATTCATAGTGCTCACAGCATGGTTAGGACTGGCAATAGCCATACCTTATCTAATGACTGCAAGTAAACAGAATGACACTGATACACATGGAAAAGTAGCTAACTTTAAACAGGACAGAGTAGAATTAGAAGCGCCAGATGAGACAGAATTACACCACAGTATAAATAGAAATGAGACAGATTTAAATGTTTTCGCTAATCTGTTAGTACATTGTGTAGAAACAATGGAAGTTAGTGATTGTTATGTTTGTATGAAATTACCGACATCAGTAGCAGAAGGAGTGACATATATCATTTACCACTGATTTATGGTATTTCATGTAGTAGTCTAGCTAGTTTATTCTATAGAACTGGAAAATTACAATATTATTATTCTAACCTAGATGTGATTTTTTCTGAAATACCTCTGCATAGAAACATGAACCCTGTCCTTATCAGTAGAGATTCACAATTCATGGGTGAATATTTTCTAACAATGAAAACTATAGATATGGCTGAAGCACATAAAGATAATTTAACATGCAAGTTACATGAAGAAGGAAAACAATTTTTGAATTTAGTAGAGAAAAGGAGACAGGATTTCCATAGAAGGGCTACTGAACCGAAACCTGAAATACCCAAATGGGCTGAGAGGGAGGATTTTATTGCAACTGGCAAGACTCATGCTGCTATGTCCCTGGACCTTGAAAAGAAAGGGAAAATCTGTCTCCATAGGTTAAAAACATAAAAAGTATAACAATGTATTCATTGGTTCCAGTGAATGTGAACACAACTTCCTAATAATTGGGGGTTGGGGACTAAAAGGGGGAACTGATCCAGTATTTCCTGGAGTCTATTATATTTGTGGAAATAAAGTTTACTTTAAGCTACCTGATCATTGGTATGGGAGTTGCTATTGTGGAATAGTATTCCCAAAAGTATACCATGTAAAAAGAATCACTGGAAGCAATGAAGAAAATAGTGGACTAACACGAAAAGAAATGGCTAGTTTTTCAGAAATTGTAGGAGATATAGTCAGTGCATTGATCAGTGGGAGTAATTCTGAATACACAAAGAATTTGTAAATTATCTACAGTGGTTGATCGCTTATCGACTGACACTGCTGGAGGATTTTTATTGATCAATACCGATCTAGTTGCGGTAAGATCTATGGTTTTGCAAAATCGCCTTGCTCTTGACATATTATTGGCAAAAGAGGGCGGAGTCTGTAAAATGTTGAAGGCGCAACATTGTTGCACCTACATACCTGACAAAAGTATTGAAATTGGGAGATATGTAAGGAATATTACGAATTTGGAAGAAGAATTGAAACCACTGGAGGTTGATAGTGCCTGGAAGAGGCTAACTGATGGTCTGTAGGTAGATGGTTTTCTAATGTGGGAAGAAACATTTTATGTTGAATACTGATGCCAATAATGGGAATAACACTATTAGTATTAATGATACTGATTTGGTGCAAGTGCTGCAGACACAGAAAATGGTATGCAGTGAATGAAAAGGGAAGGAAAAGAACATTTTATGAAATACAACTTGAAGAACTGAAAGGGGATATTTACAAGAGAATGAAAGGTTTTCAAAAGAAAAGAGAAAAAGGAAATACTAAAGTAATAGAAAAAATTGAAATGGGAAACTGCTAAAGTTGGCATCTGGTTCAATAATTAGTGATGGCATAAAATGCGATCAAAGAGGGGATTGATGGAGCAAGGTTTCATACTTAAAAACTTGCTTGGACTCAATCCTCTCGAAATAACATATAAGTTAACCAACATGTTTTGTGAATACTAATAATGCAAAACACAACATTTATGTATCTAGGGGAAGCTTACCTATGTGCTTTACTAATGAATAATTTGTGTGTACTAAAATTGCTGCTGAAAACATGGGAACTCTTCTGCGCATGCGTCAACTGCATCTACGTAGCTGTTAGGGTTCTTTTACAAAATTATGCTCAACCTCGCACTGAATCGTGAATAATAATGTTGGTTCCTGTATTAAAACCCATGTCCGGTAATGAAGATATAAAATATGTTTTTTCTTTTGAGTTTGCCAGGCTTTTTCCTTTTTTGTTGAGTTTACCAGTGTTTGTTTCCTTATATCTCAGGCCAATATTAAAAGGAGCAATCAAGTGTAAAAAACCATTTGCATGAGCTGCACGTTGTTGAGGAGACAGTTGACACACGCTCATTGCTCTCTCCCCTGCCTCGTGAAAAGACCCCACACTCCAGTTTAACTATAAAAGTATCGACCGAGCGTGTAAAGGCGCTTACGCTCATTGTTCCCTTCCTTACCTGAAGTTTGAGTTGCTTCTTCCAGCAAGTCCCCCGACGGCGCCTCTTCCTTCGTGATGGTTGCCATGGCAATGGCAACGCGGTGAACGTCTACCTTTCTGGCGTCATTCCTCGTCCCCTCACATTGCGGAAATGCTTTCTTTCTTTTCTTGGGTCCACCGGAAAACGCGCTCCAACCTACAACAAAAGTAAGGTTTACAGAAATAAAAGAGACACGCATTTATCGCGCACAAGAAGCAAGTAAGTTGATTTAAAACAATTTGACTTTTATTCTTTTTTGAAGCAATGCGCATTGTGTTAGAAAATAAAAAGACTTGAGAGACTATAACTTCTTTTCAAGACGAACATAGTAAATACAAATATTGACAGTTTCAGAATAACAAAAATAGAGTACTCGAAAACCAAAGTATTTTGTTGACACATTATGAGTACAAGCAATCGTGGATGGAATCATAAGTCAATCGTGGATAGAATCATAAGTCAAGCTAATGAAAAAACTGTTATTTACCTTGAAGTGCTGAAAGAGGAAACTTCAGGACAGCATATAACCTACAAGAGAAAACAGACCATTGAGATTTTAATAATTAATCCTTTGCATAAAAATTCATAAGTGAGTTTTAGTTTTTGTAAGCACTATATTTTTCTTAGAATATCATACTTTTTCAATCTTGGTACATTGGTGACTAATTTTATTATTTCTTTGCAGAGGTCTATGCCAATTTAATCTAAAAAACTGCGCTTTACCAAAAATAAGATTCTGGTGAAGAAATAACCAGAAGTGAAAGGTATATTAGTTTCTATTAGTGCTGCATAGATAACATATAAGCGCAAAGAACAATTGCTAATTTTTTTCTTTTGTTGTTTATTCTTTGTGATTAGAGATACAGTCCTTAGATGTCAGGACCTTCCTAAGCAAGCGAAGCAGAATCTTGGAGTGTCTCTTTCTGTTTGTTATTTTGTCCCAATTACCCCTTCCCTCTGGAGTTTAGTCTTGTCTGGCTGTATTTCACATTCAGTCATTCACGAGTAAATTCTTAAGGGCAGAAAAGAAAAACCTCCTCGTCTCTCAAGTTGAACAGCCTAGATTTTCAGGTGAGTGAAGGCCTTTAACAGTAGTGTAACGTCTTTTGCTTTTGGTGGGAATTCTTTGCAGCTGTGCAGTATTGCCTAAAATGGCCGCTTCAAATCTCACATGCAAATGCATATGCTTCTGCCTAAACTAAACCTTGTGTGTTTTGATTAACTGCTAATGCAATAGATAAAATAAAGTAATGGGAATAGAGAAGGAATAAGTGGTATACAGTGTATTCATTTATTTTGGTATTCTAACGTGTTCTTCCTTTACTTTATTAATAGTTCATATTTGGGCCTGGAGGGTGACTGAAAGCACCATTTTGTCATGGGGAATGCAGGCGAATTGAACAATCTGAACTTCTTGGAGATGACATTGAACTGCAGCCAAAAGGACTTTCTAACTAAAGATGCGCTTGACAACTGCACCTTTTGACCCAAAGAAGGAAAGAAGAAGTGTCAATTTGAATACATTGTTGTTTCAATGAAATAAGGGTGGGAATATTAAAGCATGGGAACCCAAGTAAGGGGAGGGAACATAAAACAATTAAGTCAACGAAAATGACTTCATACTAGTATGGTGTGATGACCTCTCCCCGTCTCACTGTCCAATCAAATGAAGGGAATACACAAATATTGCAACTTTGGGGGGTGGTACATACCCTGGAAATTGGTATAACTAAGGTAGGCTCAGTCAGTTAGATTGTCTGACTTTTCACAGACCTGTCACTGACCCAACGTATGCTTAAGGAGAATCGAGAGCAGAGGGCTGGTCGAGCACTCTGACAGAAGAATCGGGAGATTTGCTGAAGGATCGGTCCAGTGGGGTCTGAGAGTAGCATCAGAGAGGGGTGTAACGCTGGTGTTGCACTTAGAAGATGTTACCTGTCCTGTCCTGCACCCGTCCTGACCTGTTGGCTCCTGTCTAGTCGGGAACCCTTTCTTTCCAGCCCCTGGCCGGGGTTGGTCATCGCACCATTCTAGGTAAATAGAAAATATCTGTGCGGTATGTCCATGTACTGTCTTTTCTTTTTCACCCTTCCCAGGTACCAATGTCTTGAAATGTAACTAAGTCTCTAAAGATTTTTGTTTTGATCATTATTATTATTCTTGAGAAACTGTTGATTAGTATGTATTGGCATTTGACTCACAAAATATTGCATAGATAAAGGTTTTAAAACGTTCCCGAGTCTGTGGTCATTCCATGAAAATAAAAGTAAATTGTTTTAGTTATGCCTATTATTCTAACTACTTAATCCACTAACCTGAATAACTTAAATCCGCAGTCACAAGGAATTGGTAAGTTATGGTGTACAGGTATAAGTCATTATAAAGTAAAAAATTCCTGATAGGCAGCGGCAATATTAGATTACCGGCTTATTGTGTGTATGTTTATGGGCCCAGGTGAGTATATTGTGATAAGAATAAACCAAGCTGGTAATCTCGCGCCATCAATAGTATCTAGGTACTAGAATGGGTAGACAATGGTCTAGACTTCTTATGCAGCCCGCCCTGCCTAGTCTGCTGCCTGAAGGCTTCGCATTGGGAGACACGGTGGACAGGAGTTATGAGATGTTTTGTCAGCAAATCTCGACCTCTCTGGACTCTCTGGCGCCGATGCGTAAAATCAGAGCTAGGACCAATCTGGCTATGCCATGGTACTCAGAGGAACTCCGGCAGCTCAAGCTTCAGTGTAAACAGGCTGAGCATGCTTGGAGGAAACAGTATCTGGAACCATGTAGAGCTCGTTTTAAACAAGCTCTGGCGACCTATAAGGCCCAGATCAAGCTGGCCAAGGCCAGACACCTGGAAGAACTATTGCTGGCAGCTGCAAACAAGTCTCAGGCCCTATTTAAGATCGTAAAAGATCTGGCCCATCCAGCTTGTACTAAAAACAACATACCTGCCTCCCAAGCTCTCTGCGACTCGTTGGCACAGGCCTTTGAGGACAAGATTGTTACCATCTTAAATAATCTTGCCTTGCCATCTGGTCAGACTGTGCATTATTCCAACTGTGCTGAGAGTGTGGAGGAGGGCGCCAAGCTAGCGGAAGTGAACATCCTGCCCTTACCATCGTTCGAGGATTTCTGTGCATTGGCGGATGGTATATCTTCAGGCTCACCGTCTGACCCACTCCCACCAAAGTTCTGGAAGATGTTTAGGGAAGAGCTTCTTCCACCTCTTTTTTCCATCTGCTGCCAGTCCCTTAGTTCGGCGCGGGTCCCAGATAGCTGGAAACTGGAGGTTGTCTCTCCATTACTCAAGAAGGAAAATCTGGACCCCGCCTGTCCAGCTAACTACAGACCCATTTCTCTGTTGCCATTTCCTATTAAGATTCTTGATAAATGGGCCACTAAACACCTCTCCAACTTTCTCGAGGTTAACAACTGCTTGGATGTGGCCCAGTTTGGCTTCAGACCAGCGCACGGGACAGAAGCGGCTTTGGTGACCGTTCTTGATGACCTGCGAACGCGGGCCGACCAGGGTCGAGCAGCCTTTTTAGTGCTGCTCGACATGTCGGCCGCGTTCGACACGGTCAGCCATACAATATTGATCAGGAGATTGGCGGAGGTCGGAGTATCTGGGTTGGCCCTTGAATGGCTGGTGTCGTATCTAGATCATAGACACCAGCTAGTGGCCATACCACCCTTTAAATCAAACACCAGAAGGGTTGGTCAGGGCGTACCTCAAGGGTCAGACATCAGTCCCATTCTTTTCAATCTCTACCTCCACCCCCTGATCATGTTGATTAAATCCTTTGGCATAATGGTCACCAACTACGCTGACGACACCCAGCTCATCTTTTCCCTCGAGGGCAAGGATGGGGTGTCTCAGGAGGCCTTTCATCGCTGTATGAACACCACGGCTGAATGGCTGGGCAATAACTCCCTGCAGTTCAACAGCACAAAAACTGAGGTGCTGCACTGTTCCCTGGACCGTATCCCCAGACCACTTCCGCTGGATTTCTGGCCTCCCGATTTCCAGGGCGCTAGTCTGCCCGCGGACTCGGTCCGTAATTTGGGGGTAATGTTCAGCGCTAGCCTGCAGCTTGATGCATCAGTGAATCAAACGGTGGCCACTTGTATGGCGTTGCTCTGCTCGCTGCGTAAGATCTTGCCCTTGCTCCCGGCACAGGTAAGATCAGAGGTAGTGCGGAGCATAATTTTAAGTCGCATTGACTACTGCAACGCACTACTCTTGGGGGCTCCGGCTAATTTAGTCGGTAAGCTACAGCGGGTGCAGAATTTTGCCGCCAAACTGGCCCTCTCACGTAGACGCCTGGATTCCTCTGCTAAGGCACTTAGGGACCTCCACTGGCTACCAGTTTCCCAGAGGATTGATTTTAAAGCACTGTGCCTGGTATTTAGGGCCCTACATGGGCAGGGTCCGCTCCCTCTGCGGGACCTCTTTTCTTGGTACACCCCTTCTAGACAGCTACGTTCAGCCTCATCTCATTTGGTGGTCGTACCTAAGATTCTGAGGTCCCGGACTGGCGGCCGGTCCTTTAGATTTACGGCTGCAAGATTGTGGAACTCCCTTCCTCTAGGTCTGAGGGGTCTGGAAAACTTTTATTCTTTAAAAAAAGCCCTGAAAACCCATCTGTTTCCTAGGGCAACGTAAATGTATCTGCTGTTGGAAAAGATCATGTATGTGTAAGTGTCAGGACAGTCTAAGCGCCAGGATGCCCGTCGGGTGACAGAAATTGTGCTATATAAGTACATCTATACATACATACATACATCTATAAAACTTTAATCAGAGCTCCAAGCACTGTATCTATAGCGTCTCGTGCACTGTTTGCATAGATTACTTTTACTGTTCTGTCTCTCTTTCTGGGTGTAAAGTGTAGACTGTCCCTCTAGCTCGTGATGTGCAGTATTTGTTTATCTATGAGTGACCTGCATTCCATGCCATCTGTTTCTGAAGTGCACTGTATTTAAAGCGCCTTGTGTGCAGTGTTTTCGCGGATTGCCTTTACTGTTCTCCTTCCAAGTGTAAAGTTTTCTGCCTTCCCTTTTAGCTCATAATGTACAGTATTTTCTATCTATGCATAATGATTTTCTATCCATATGTTTGCAACGTGCACCAAGTTAAATCTTACAACAAAAAATTAATAGTAATCGGATAGGTGAAACCTAATGCATTTACCAATGCTTATTTTTAATGTAACTAAAGCATCGTGTGTTAGGGCACTCTCATTTGTAGACAGCACATTTTCATTGAAATTACCACAAAATGTGCACAGACACAGTTTTACTGATAAAATGGATTGCACACAAATGAAACTGTGTGGAAATCGGGTTTCAGTGAATATTTATCATTTGTACATCAACAAGTATACTGTCTTGATTTGTTTTGACCATATTAATATCTTTCTTTCGATCACACTTCAGAATTACAAGAAAATATGCTTCATTTCTGCTTTCCTTACAGCTGAATGTGTACAGTTCAGTTACAGGTATTCACGTTATGTTGTGTGTTACAGAAAATGACATTCTGCAGCCTTTCCTTTCACACTCCTTGTACCCCAGCAAGATTGCCTTTTATTTACTTTACTTTTCTTTCCCAGACTGTAAAGTGAAAGGAGTTTGTAAACACCTATCCCTATGTTGAAACATAACATGACATTTGACCTCTGTCTTTTAAGCACAGCAAATGTGACAAGATTTAAAGCTGGTTTTATTTATTGCTTGGACCTTTGTGACCCACCAAAAATCAGCTTGCAGCCCACCAGTGGGTCAGGACCCACAGTTTGGGAAACACTGTAGTAGGAATTTATAGGGATGTTAAATGTGGCAATTATAAAAAAAGAAACAAAAAATGTGTCAATTAGAGGCTCCCAATGTTACCATGTTCAAAGGAGAAGCACAAGCCCTTTATCAATGGTTAGCAGAGTTAAAATGCACAGAGTTCTACAGCCAGCGAAAACATAGGGTGCAGCAAAAGGCGAAAAGTATGGGGCAACCGCGCAGAAAAGGAAGATTTCCTTTATGACGCATACTATTTTTCATGTTTCAATTTGCATAGAATTTTCCCTTTCTTATTATGACAAATACCAGTGATGGCATAGTAACTAATTGTCATCCACTTTCCATTGTTGGTAAGTGCTATTAATTAAGTTATTATGTGCCCCATGGATTCTGCAAAACTATAGTATTCCTTCTATGTCTGTGTTATGTTCTATTTTTTGGTTTTAAATCCCCCATATGAAAAGGAGTCAGAAGATTACATTTGCGTTACAAATGGAGAACTTAAAATTCATGCAGAGTAAAAAATATTCCATAGTAGATACTTCTTACAAGCAGACAGTATTTTCAAGCCATCTTTCTTAAAGCTTTTGTGTGAGCATGTCTTTACTTTTTTAACCAAAAAATATGTGAACCTGCCAGAAAAGCAATTGACTACAACAATGCACAATGTTGACTAGTTAAAAGCTCTCTTCGGGTTTTCTTTTTCACAGGTGCAGACACTTTCTTTTTTTCTTTTTTTAAAATTGTTTTTATTTATCTCCGGGAGCAAACCAAAAACCATACATCAATAAAAGATAGTGTACAGACATATATCAATAGAAATCAAAACAATATGTACATTTTATAAAAATGCAAATAAATAGCAAAGAGAGGCTGCAAACACTAAAACAAATACATATACCGCTACATAAGTATCATGAAAATGCCTGACATTTTAACTATTCTATATTTACCATACACTCCCAAATTCGATTGAATTTCCTCCCAGAATGAATTCCCCTAATCTTAGCTATAGCCATTTCTCTTTCATATGTTTCTCTTTTTATTGCCCACCATTCCAGCGCCCTAGGCAGCATCTTAGAAACCCAGGCTCGAGCAATACATAATCGGGCCGTTCCTTTGATGACGGAGGAAAGAGATCTTAATCCAGCGTCCGGCATTGCTTTATATCCCAACTTACTCTCTGCCTCCATTAATTGCATGTCAATGCCTAGACATTCTCCCACAATTTTAGCAACATCTTTCCAGAAGAGTGTCAAGCCTGGGCAGGTAGCAAACATATGTAAACTATCTGCAGCAACCAATCCACATTTGGCACATTTGGCGCATTTGCCCTTGTCACCTATGATTGTCCCATTGTCAGAATCCCACCTAGCTATTTGTTCCGGAGTGTAATATCGCATACATATAGTTTTAAACTGTTGCAACTTCAAATTAGTAGAGTACCCTGCCTCATCCAAAGTCCCTAATGCATCTTCGATATCTACAGAGCTGATCGTCACCCAGAAGCTCACTCCATTTAGATGCTAACTTCAAACTATCCTTATCCCAGAATTGAGAAAATGACTGATAAATGTTACAGATAGTCAGCTTTGTGATTGAATGCAAGTAGGTCAGTATATCAAATTCCACAGGTGTTCTTATATCTCTGGGGCCCAATAAACAATCTCTGACCTGTGGATATTTTTAAAACATTTGTTTTGGAAGACCAGATACCCTCTGTAAGTCTTCGAAAGTTCGAAATCCATTGGTATTATATATATGCCCAAGCTGACTAATCCCATATCCAGCCCAAAATTTAGCTTGAGTATCATGGAATATATCTGGGAAATATAGCGTTGCCCCAGAGCCAGTGCTTAATTTGTAAAAAATGAAGTCCATGTGCTCAAATGTTTGTCGGAGGCCACACCCACTCTCCCCTGGCTCCGCCCAGTTACTCCACTGGCTGCACCCACATCCTTAACTGGCACTGCTGAAAGTCAGATGTAATACCCAATCTGAATTTAAGCAAGGGAGCCTTCCTCCAAGTAAGGTTTTGATAGGAGGTTCCCCTGCCATGTGAAAAATTTGAAAAGATGAAATCAAAAGTGCATTTAAAGTACAATTTTGAAATAAATTAGCTAAAATTACGAACGCATTGAAAAGGGACATGTGAAACATTCCAGTGCTCTGTGCCGATTGGGGGAAAGGACAATACTGGGGTATGCCATTTTTAACAGAGTCTAATTGTGTGTCATGAGTTCAAAGAAACAACTTATACATATCTTATGTGACAAAATAAACTAAAACATTCCAAAACACTCTAAACTGAAAAACTGAATAAAATCATGCAATACAGGGCCGGAGTGGGAACCCGTAATAGCCCTGGCAAGTTTTGTTGGACCAGCCCCCCTATGGTGCGGAGCGAGAGCAGCAAGCCTAAGTACTGCTAGAGGGGGTTGGGTGGGATTCTCCCAAATTGGTGCACAACACAATTTTCATTACATATTTAACTGTATTAACTTTCAGAGCATAGTAAATCGTAAATGATGACCTGACATAAAACCCAGGTCAGAATGCATGGAAATGTCACACGTAAGCACCCATGCCATAAACTGTGGAAATGTCACACATAATCACCCATGCCATAAACTGTGGAAATGTCACACATAAGCACCCAGGCCATAAACCATGGAAATGTCACACACAAGCACCTAGGCCAGAAACCATGGAAATGTCACACATAAGCACCCATGTCATAAACAGTGGAAATGTCACACATAGGCATCCAGGCCATAAACCATGGAAATGTCACACATAGGCATCCAGGCCATATACCGTGGAAATGTCCCACATAGGCATCCAGGCCATAAACCAAGGAAATGTCACATATAGGCACCCAGGCCATAAACTGTGGAAATGTCACATATTGGCACCCAGGCCATAAACAGTGGCAATACAGTGGAAATGTCACACTTTAGGCCGCAGGCCAAAAAGCATGGAAATGTCACACATAATCACCCATGCCATAAACCGTGGAAATGTCACATATAGGCATCCAGGCCATAAACTGTAGAAATGTCACACAAAGGCATCCAGACCATAAACCCGTGGAAATGTCACATATAGGCATCCAGGCCATTAACTGTGGAAATGTCACATATTGGCACCCAGGCCATAAACAGTGGAAAATGCAGTGGAAATGTCACACATAAGGCCTCAGGCCATAATCTGTGGAAATGTCACACATAAGCACCCAGGCCATAAACCGTGGAAATGTCACACATAGGCATCCAGCCTATAAACCGTGGAAATGTCACATATAGGCACCCAGGCCATAAACAGTGGAAATGTCACACATAAGTCCTCAGGCCAAAAAGCATGGAAATGTCACACATAAGCAATCATGCCATAAACCGTGGAAATGTCACACATAAGCACCCAAGCCATAAACCGTGGAAATGTTGAACATAAGCACCAGGGCCCGAAAGCATGAGAATGTCACACATAAACACCCATGCCATACACCGTGGAAATTTCACACATAGGCATCCAGGCCATAAACCTTGGAAATGTCACATATAGGCATCCAGGCCATTAACTGTGGAAACGTCACATATTGACACCCAGGCCATAAAGAGTGGAGAATGCAGTGGAAATGTCACACATAAGACCTTAGGCCAAAAAGCATGGAAATCTCACACATAAGCACCCATGCCATAAACCGTGGAAAAGTCACACATAAGCATCCAGGGCCAAGCCATAAACTGGAAATATCACACATAGGCTTGCAGGCCATAAACCGTGGAAATATCGCCTATAGCCTGGGCTGAGATGAACTGTGACAAAACGAGAGTAGGAGGACAGAGATGTACAGGATTTGATTAAGTCTTTGACCACTCTTGTTATTGTTGTAAAGCGGTGTTTTATTTTTGAGAAGTATAAAGTGATTTCGCACCTGTGTGAGGGACGCACATGCAAATATAATTACTAAAGGAAGCGTGCACACACTGCTTAAAAAAGTAAGATGTGAGGGCGATAGGCTAAGAGGGCATGTTTAAAAATTCAGAAGTAGTTATTCAAAATTTTCGGCTGGGGTTCACAGATGACAAATCAGCATTTAAACAAGAGGGCCACCAAAAACCAGCGGGACGCAGCCTAGTCTAGAATGAGAGCTGTTTCCCACAGCAATAGCAAAGAAATGGGACATTTTGTATTAGGACTCAGAGAGAAGAACATAATAGGAAGGATCAAACATAAAATCTTGAAAATGTCCTCGACTGGGGATGAGAATTGCAGGTGCTACAGGCGAGGGATTTGTTAACTCTTATGAACTGGAGAGATTTTTTGCATGCACTGCCTGTAGAAGAGAAAGGGGTGTGAATGAGGGCACTCTCTGTTCCTTCCGAACTATTTGTGACCAAATAATGTTAAAGACGCGCCGAGGACAGACAGAAAGTCAGTGAAAGATTTACAGCCTTTCCTTAGGATAGTTCTGTGTCCTCAAAGCAGTCCCTACGCTACAGTGTGCAACATCCATCAGAAACTATTTATTTATAAAAGTGCACAAGGTGTTCCCAGCTCCTATAAGGAGGACTCTAAAGCAATGCTACGGTGTTCTAAAAATAGAGTCCAGGGGGTGTTTATCTCGGTTAATAAGCCATATCAGGTGAATGCCTAGAGGAGGGTGAATATAAGCAAACTTGGTCATAAACAAAGCCACAATTCGTCATATATGTAAAATGCTTAAAGAAATAGCGCTGCTCTATTTGTTAGAGACTGAATCAACTGCATACTGTTGTAACCTTCCTTTTTGCTCTCTATCCTTCCTCCCCCCCTGTCCCATCCTACCTTTGGTTGCTCCCTAGAACGTTCGTGTGAAGGCTGTCTTAGAATGTTGACAGTGCTTCACTCAGTTTGACCTGGCACCAGCAGCTGGGAATGTTTCCTTGAGTTGAACGAATAAACTCTTTTACTGAAACTTACCTTTAGTGTGGACTTACCTTACTACACTTTGTGGCGACGAGGACGGGATGCTGTTGATAGAGCAAGATTTCGCATATTACGCGACTTGCTTAAAATCAAGAACCTCGAATAACATTATAATCCTATAATTCAACCTGTACGTTTTACTAATTTCCCTTTATTTTTGATGTACGTGTATCTTAGTGACGCTTGCCTATGTGTTTTTACTAATACAAATAACCCTTGTCCCTAAAATGGCCGCCGCTTGGTGGGTTTCTTCTGCGCATGCGTACTTGCTCCTAAAATGGCTGTCTGTGTCCTAACGTGGTCAAGCTTGCGCAGATGCTTTCGTGTTCTTGTCTGTTGCACTAATTATAATGCCATAGTATATTTTTCAATTTAAGGAGTATAAAGTAGCTACTCATAGTATACAGTGAATTCATTTATTTCCATGTTTTAATTTGTTTTCGCTTACTTTTCATGTACCGCGATATTGGGTGTCTGAGGGAGACGCGAACCATTTTGAAAGTCTCTACTGCGCATGTCGCGCAGGCAGAGAGAAGGCAACCTTGAGCAGTGGAACTCAGCCAGCTGGCAGCCACAGTCAAGATGCTCCTTTGAACGCGACCTATGAACTAGCGGGATAGAGCTGCCCTGTTCCTCAGTTGCTACAATTGTTATTTCTCTATTGTATTCTACTGAATATCTCGTGAGAACCCCAAAATCACTAGGCGGTCCCAGAGCATGTAAATTTAGGCTTGTAGAAGTTTGTTCTGATTGGTGTGTTGACCTATCCTACCTGGGGACCAATCGAAATTGGGGATTCTGACACTTGCAACATTTGGGGGGTGGTACACTGACCCGAAAACAGTATAACTAGCCTAGGTTTAGCTAGAGAAATTGTCCGACTTGTCTGAATAGCTGACCTGTCACTGACCCAACGCTCTCAATAGGTGACTGACACAGAGGTGCTGCGGAGCACTCTGTCCGAATTTGACCATAGACTCAAAGGTTTTACTAAACCTTAAGTGCTGGCGGAGCACTTTGCTGGGGAGTTCGCTAACCCAATCGGGGTTCTGGCTGATAGCTGCAGAGAGGGTGGAGCGCAGGCGTTGCTTCCGAACTGCGGGTGCTGGTCGTTCCTTGGTGGTCCTGTCCTGATCCAAATCTGGGTTTCCTTTCCTGTCCTGGGGTGTCCAATCTGCACCTGCTGTCCCATAGATGACTGTCCTTCCTTGGGGTTTTTCCTGTCCTTGACTGATCCGTGGCCAGGGTTGGTCTTCACACCATTCTAGGTAAATATAGTGCTGGAAAAACTCTATACTGCACCTTCTATTTTTCTGTCTTTGCTTCAATAAAGACATACCTTTGCATACGTTAATTTTCCATGCTTTTCGCAATCTACTGTATGAGAAGTCGAACTTTTATTTTCCATAGCATGTTCCTATGTTTCCCCACCTTTAGAGCACTTTTTTTCTCCACACTGTTTATGAAATATAGATGTGGTTCTATAATTTTCTCCTGTAAGCTGATTTTATGCAATACTGCTAGAATTATAGTATGTTCCACTTTTCCCCCCTCCTATAGATGTATAGGATTTCCAATCTTTTATTCACACTTGAAGTACTTCCCAAAGTAAATCTAGTTCGTGCCTAAGTTTACCCCATTTTTAGAGTTATCCATTTTCAAATCTGTTTAGCGTTATTTCATTTTGTTTTTATCTTCTCATAAACTCATAAATGGTTGCCTTAGTTTTCTTTCTATATGGTTATGTGCTGTTCGTTATTTTGATCATTGACTGCCTCTTGGTGGTAAATTGTATGCTCTCTGAATCTGAATTTTAGATAAACTTTTAAAACTTTCCAGTAGTCTGTGGTCATTTTATGAATACAAAGAAATTCGAAAGTTGGTATTGGTGTTGCCTGCCTTTCTTTTACAGCTAGCTCCCTGATCCATTGTGATCATAGGTACCCGTAACGGTGGATTGGTAAGTCGGGTACACAAGAAATAAATAGGAAGGAACCAGGGTTACTGGTAGTAGAGTGTTAGGTCACCCGATCAAGGTATATGATAAATTGGAAAATATATGGGCCTGGTACGTGTATGGTGAAATTATTTGGCCGGGTGGCCTGCGATCTCTATCAGTAATTTTCTGGTAGCAGAGCGATGGTTAGGGACTAGTTAACATTAGGTAGGACTAGTTAAGTTAGATAGGTTGGATGCTGCAAAAAATTGTATTGCTGCTACAAGGGTAAACAATTTTTGTGACTTGATCAATCACGTGAAATGTTTGCTTGAAAAATTATGAAATGTTTTAAATTGTTTTTTCTTATTATTATACTGATATATGTATTAACCCAATCGTTAGTAAAGTGTTTTATGTTTGTTGGGAATCCCCGGGGAATTGAATAAGCGAGTGGTGAAGAGAATCCACTTCGCTTTGAGGTCACTGGCTTAAGGAAAATTGGTGCAGGTTAGGCAGAACTGGAAGCACTAATTAGGGTTTTCCGAATATATGCTTGAATAAAAGATAGCAACGAGTTTGCTGACAAAACTTCTATTGTGATATAACCTAGTAAGGGTCACACCGGAAGGAGTAGCAGGTTCGTCGGAGCTTGGGTGATAGCAAAGGGGGTCGCTGGTGAAACTTTAGGCTCTGTATATATCCCGAAAAGAAGTGGATGAGTCAAAGAAGTAGCAGGTTCCCTAATGCTTGAGTGAAGGGTAGGCAGAAGAGATCTATCCGTAGTGTGTGAAAAGTAAATGGAAGTAGTTTACTTGCAGTGAAGCAAATGTTTACTGTCTAGACACTTGAGTACAGTGGCGAATGTGTATTTGTTGTTAAATAACAAAAGCACTTGCACTTTTAGAGAGAAATTAAGTTTCCGTTACCTTGTGAGGGAGGGAGTCAGTTGCGGAGCTGCTCTGACGTCACTCTGTGCCGCGCTGGGATTGGTAGAAGCAGCGGGTGTGTAGCGGAGCTGGAATTGTAAAGGAGGGGTGAGTGCCTAAGCATGAGAACTTGTCTCGCGAAAAAGGCCGTGCACCCATTGGTCGAGATTATTTGAATTCGTGCATTTCATTGGTCGCACGAAAAATAAGAGACGCACTTGGATTGGAAGTGATTTTGTAAACAAAGTCACTCGCAGAAATCGTATGTGGTACTCGTATAGACCGCATACCAGACCCGATCCTCGATATTTAGGGTTTGAGGACGATCAGTGGAAAGGTCATAAAACCGACATTATGTACGGAAATAAGAGAAAATTATCCCTTGTAAACAAAGTAAAGAATTATTTCAAAAAGGACAAACCGATTAAAACCAGAGAAGGTGTTGTCATTCCGCCACCTAATACTCCCACATCTTTCATGATGTTTGATAAAGGGTACCACTCTTGTGTGTGGTTGGAAAACTGGGCGGAATACACCAAAGATGACGGAATATTGGCTTTTCCGTTAGAAGGTATATTTAATGGCAGGATTATATTTAATTTGAGAACCCGAATGAATGATTTACATCCCAGACCTAGATTAACGCAGTACGAAGCACTAGAGGAATGGGAGATCGAGGCTTTTGAAAGGGATAAGCCCCGAATGGATAAAGGGTTAACAAAATTTTATCCGAAGTTAAAGCAAGAGACCCGAGATAAAAAGATGAAACAGTGGAGACAGAATATGATTGTAGAAGGACTGTTTCCGATGATGCCAATAGGTGGTCCTCCTGCGGGGGAGAAGAAAACGGAAAAGTGCAAACATTGGGTGCCCATTGGGGAGTCGGATGATGAATTATTAGATGACATGTTTATGAGAAGTCCGCCTCCTTATAATGAAGGACACAGACCCTCTAGTGTAGGGGATAATTCTCGAAGACCTCCTCCCCAGGATGAGGCCAGATCTGCAAGTGTAGGAGAGGGTTGTCAAATACCTCCCTATAACGAGGGTTTAGGACCCGTAGGCGCTAGAGATATTTGTCAAAGGACACCATTTAGTGGGGAGTCAAGATACTCAAGAGAAAGAGACTTCTGCTCTAGACCCCCCTACGAAGGTGAGGCAAGACCCTCAATTTCAGGAATTCCGTTCTCAAGACCTCCGTATGAGGAAGAACCAAGATCCCTAGGCACAGGAAGTTTGTTCCCAAAACCTAATTATGGTAAGGGACCAAGTGAGACGCATCCCACTGCCCCGAGTTATGCTCCAACTTTGACCCCGCAGGTATTACATGAAAAATCATTAGACAGGTTACTGGAGGAAAGGGAACGAGAGGCTCTAGCCAAGTTGAGGGCCAAGATAATTCAGAAAATCTCCCAGTTAAATACAAGTCCTGAAGCCTTGACAATCCCAGTAACTATTGGACCAGTGGTTCTGCTGTATGGGGATAGACAGGGAAGTCCAAAGACTCCAGTTATTACCCCAGTTATAGCACAGCCGAGACCAGAGCCCTTAATCATGGATGATCAGACAAGTGAATGCGAGTCTGAGGTCTCGCTAATGGATTTGCCCATTAGGGATGCAGGGAAAAGGTTACAGAAAAGACATAATCCTTTCAATACGAGAGAGATTCAAATGGAATCGACTTCAGGTACCAAGAGTGTCACGTTGGTAACTCCTGAAGAAATCGAAAGATGGAGTCGAGAGTTAGAAAAACAAACTCCTCAGTCGAAACCTTTAGACATCTACAAGCTGAGAATAGAAATGGAAGAACTGATGGCAGGAAATGTGGGGTTAGACAGATTAAATACCTATTCTGAGGAAGAGCTGCTGTTCATCTGTAGGAGTTTTACCCGAAATACCAGAGTACTCCATGAAAAGTTAACAGACACTGCAGCTAGTATGGGAATAGATATTTCCAAATCCAAGCCCCTACAAAAACCCTATAGAGCGGATTTCTCAGACAAAGATCTGGAAAATATGAATGTGTCAGGGAAAAAGGCACAGATCAAAGAACTGTTGACTGTGTTGCAAAAATGGGGAGATGTAGAAAAATGGAAAGCCAGGTGGGCAAAGAAGAAAGATGAGGCTAGATCTAAACAGACGTCTTCTGAGTTCGTTCTAAAAGAAGCTGACAAGCCAGAGCAGTTATACCCTATGCGTGAAGTGCCAGGTGGAAAATACGTGCACGTTCCATGGTCCAGACAGGATATTGTGTCCTTTACCAATGACTTTCCCAAATTAAGGGAGAAGCCTGTGGACTGGTACAGGCAGGTGGAAAGGTGTGTAAAGGTGCAAAAATGCCTATGGAAAGACCTGGATGGGTTTTTTGACATAGTGGTTCCTGTGGATTTATGGACCGAATGCAAGGTGGCAGTTGATTGGCCTAATAAAGAATACACAAGGGACCCTGCTACAGGAGCTCCCTCCGATGAGGTGATGAGAAAGTGCGACCAGGTCATGTTACACTTAAAGAAAAAGGTGCCTGAAAGGAAACCGATTGGACCAAAATAGATAGAACCACGCAGGAAAGGGATGAGACTGTGCACTCCTTCTATGAAAGACTGTTACAGGTGTTTAAAACATACAGTGGTATAGATAACATCGAGATGAAGGATATGACCCACTTCATTTACAGGTTTGTAAACGGTTTAAGACCCGAAATTTGCCAGTGGATCAAAGACAATAAAATTTGTTGGCAGTCTAAGAAAATGGATGAGGTTTTACGATATGCAAAGTATTGTGAGGATGAGATGGCAGACAAACGAAAGGCTCTGAAAGAGAAGGTCATGTGGGCACAGGTAAAGTTGGCAGAACAACAGGAAAAGCAACTGAATAAAATGAATAAAAATTCCCAAACTCAAGGCCCTGGGGTTGGAGGGAAGCCCAAGGTAAAAATGAGCAGAGAAGAAGCTAAAAAGAAATTCCCCTGTCACCAGTGCGGAGAAATCGGGCACTGGAGAGACGAATGTCCATATTTACAACATGGTAACACCCAAACCACTGATTTAACTCCACAGACGCAGAATGAGAAACAAAGAAAGACCCAGCATCAGGTAAAGGCAAGTCAATTGCCCCGAGCGCCTAAACCGAATTATAAAGGGAAAACACCTCAGGGTGATGATATACAAATCTGGGGAGGCAATGAGGATAGAAATGCAGCAACTTCGCAATTTTCGTTGAATGACACTTTTCTCTGTGACGATCAATACTGACGGGCCTGAGAGGGGAGGACGAGGAGTGTGTACTTGGCGCCTCCTTGCCGGTAGACCAGTCAGGGCCATACATTGAAGGAAAGGTCGACGGAAATGATGTCACCTTTCTCTTGGACACTGGTGCTACCCGTTCTACTGTGAGAACAGCGGACGTTCCAAACCTACCCCTCTCGGGAGAAGCAATCCAAGTAGTGGGCATGTCTAATCAATTGATTAGTACCCCAGTTACTGAGCCCATGAAGATCACAATAGGGAATTTCAAAGAAATGCATAGATTTGTAGTCTGTGATACCAGTCCAGTAAACTTACTGGGACATGATTTGCTGTGCAAAATGAACTGTACTATCTTTTGCACACCAAAGGGCATCGAAATTCAAACCCCAGACGAGGATGGCATATACAAATTAATGTTAATTAGACCAGACTCAGAAATTAAACACATGACTATACAAGACTTACCCGAAGAACTCCAAAAGAAAGTGAAACCAGAAGTATGGGACTTTACTGGAAAGGATGTAGGATTAATGGCAAATGTAGACCCAATCAAAATAACCATGAAAGAAAATGCAGTTTACCTCAATACCAAACCATACAAAATGAGTGCAGAAGTGAGAGCAGGAGTTGCCATTGAAATAAAAAGATTGCTAGAAGCAAACATCATACAAGAAGTGATGAGTAGTCCATGTAACTCACCCATAATTGGAATCAAGAAACCTAGTGGCAAGTATAGGGTAGTGCAGGACCTGAGAAAGGTAAATAAAATCGTTGTTCCATGTTGCCCTATTGTTCCAAACCCAGCAGTGATCCTGTATCAGATTCCCTGGGATGCTGAGTGGTTCACTGTGATAGACCTATGTCACGCATTCTTTTTGATCCCATTGCATCCAGACAGCAAATTTATTTTCTCATTTGCTTTCGACAGTCACGTGTTCGTTTGGAATCGTGTCCCTCAAGGGTACACAGAAAGCCCCTCGATCTTTAATCAGATTCTGAAAAAGTGTCTTGAATCTTTAGTTTTACCTGGAAAATCTGTTTTGGTGCAATATATAGACGACCTCTTGGTGGCGTCTAAAAGTCAGAGAGACTGTGTTGTTGACACCATTGCCTTACTGAATCACCTAGGTGAAAAAGGACATAAAGTATCTCCTGATAAATTGCAGTTCTGCACCAAGTCAGTGAAATATCTGGGGCACCAGATAGAAAAAGGCATCAGAAAAGTTACCTCAGAGAGAGTCAGAATAATTCGAAACATGCAGTTACCCCGTACTCAGAAAGAAGTCAGAATGTTCCTTGGGGTGGTAGGTTACTGCAGGCAATGGATTGTGGGATTTGCAGTCCTGGGAAAGCCTTTGATAAAAATGACAAAGAAAGGAGCAAAGGACCCAGTGGAATGGGATGATGAAAGCTTGACATCATTTACTAAATTACGAGAATGTCTGTGTACAACCCCTGCTCTAGGGATGCCTGATTATTCCAAGGAGTTTGCACTATTCTGTGATACACGAGATAATTGTGCACTGTCAGTCCTAACTCAGGAGCATGGTTTGACTAGACGTCCAGTGGCATATTTTTCTGCCACTTTGGATCCAGTGGCTGCTGGATTACCTGGATGTCTGAAAGCAGTAGCTGCAACTTGCACGAGTCTAGAACAGAGTGAATCTATTGTTATGGCACATCCTGTAACTGTGTATGTTCCACATGCAGTTGTTATTTTACTGACCAGAACTAAAACTCAGTATCTCACCCCTAGTCGGCTGACTAAATACGAGAGGATTCTCGTGGGTGCTGCAAATGTAGTCATTACTCGGTGCAACATTCTGAATCCAGCCACCTTGCTACCTGATTCAATGACTGCAGAAGCAAAGGGAGAGGTCGAGCATGATTGCATTGACCTAACAGAGTTCACTACTAAACCACGCCCAGACATCAAGGAAGTACCCTGGCCTGTGGAAGATGAAGAACTGTTCGTGGATGGCTCATGTATGAGACACGAACTTGTAGGCCTAAGTGCTGCTTATGCTGTATTCTCAGTAAAACAAATTGAAGAAGCATCCTGTTTATTTGGAGTGAAGTCTGCACAAGTAGCCAAATTGATTGCATTAGTAAGAGCCTGTAAAATTGGGAAAAACAAAAGAATAACAGTATATACTGACAGTCAGTACTGTTATGGGGTTGTGCATGACTTCGGCCAATTGTGGCTACAGAGGGAGTTTCTGACTTCTTCAGGTACTCCCATTAGAAATGGAAAAGTTGTACAAGATTTACTGGAGGCAATCCAATTACCAAAAGAATTGGCAGTGGTCAAATGTGCTGCTCACAAATCTGGCACTGATCATGTGACATTAGGAAATCGATTTGCAGATGAGGTGGCCCAACATTGTGCCAAACATCGCATGTCTGTAAATGTTAAATTGGGGGGACCTGGAAACAGCTGCCAACTTATGGTGTTTGAGGATGTGCCTACCTGGGAAGAGTTGAGAGATTGGCAGCATGCTGTGCCATCAAAAGAAAAGGAAAAATGGAGGAAACTTGGTTGTCGCCAGAGAAGTGAGGATGGTGTCATTGTGGGCCCAAATGGTATGCCTGTGTTGCCTAGACATCTGCTTGCTTCAATGGCCAGACTGATACATGGAGATTCACACACTGGTAGGGACGCCATGGTTCTGGTTTTCCAACAAACATGGTATAATCCGAAGTTCAGGAAGGTAGCAGAGTCACTCTGCCAGAGGTGCTTAACATGTCAGCAGTTCAATGCTGAGAAAAGAACAGTAGTTGAATTAGGAAAAATTGGGAAATCAGGGGGTCCCTTTGTAAGAGTACAAATTGACTTCATCACCCTGCCTCGCTGTGAGGGAAAGAGATATGTCCTTGTCATTGTCTGCCTGTTTTCAAAATGGGTGGAAGCCTACCCTGCTAAAAAGAATGACGCCATAACTGTAGCCAAATTGTTACTGCGAGAATTAATACCTAGGTTCGGGGTCCCAGTCACAATTGAATCAGATAGAGGCAAACATTTTCAGAATGAGGTAATCGATCAGCTCTGTAAAGCATTCAAAATCACACAAAAGCTGCACTGTGCATATCGTCCAGAGGATTCTGGAGTGGTGGAACAGATAAATGGCACTTTAAAATCGAGATTAGGAAAGATGTGTGAATCTACTGGCATGAACTGGATAAATGCTTTACCTCTTGTTCTGATGGGACTCAGAAGTATTCCAGACCGAAACACAGGCCTGAGCCCCCATGAAATCCTGATGGGGAGAGTGATGAGACAAGCATGGGTACCAGGACATAAACTGATAAACATTTCTGATGATTTGGTACTTGAGTACTGCAAGCAACTAGGTGACCAAGTGCGTTCTATCTCTCGCCAGATTGGGTAAGACGCCGTCGCCAATCCAACAACTCCAGTCCATAAATTGGTTCCAGGGGACTGGTTTGTAATCAGGAAGCATACTCGTTCAGATTGCCTTGCACCGAGGTGGGGACAACAACGCCAAGTGATATTGGTGACCACGACAGCGGTGAAGTGTGCCGGCGTCCCGAAGTGGATCCATGCCAGCCATACCAAGAAGGTAATAAGAGACGAAAAGAAGACTGACGCTGAAGGTTGTCCAGCTGAGGGGTCTCCAGACGACGGTCCTGAAGTAGCAGATGACGAACAACCGAGCACCAGTCAAGATGAGTGGATACCCATAATCGATCTGACTGACGACCCCATCAGAACAAGAAGTCAAACCTATGCAGACAGAGAGTGGGATAGAGAGGAAGAGATAAGCACAGGCGAAGATCCTCAGGTTATTGAGATTCACGTCAAGTCTGAGGAAGAAGAAGGTCAGACAGGGACAGAGCAAGTGATCGACACACCTCCACAAACTCCTGAAATTGAAAAGGGACAGACAGGAACTAGTGTAAAAGTTCGAGCAGAAGAAAATCAAGGGTTCAAAGTGCTTGAACAGGATCAGATAGAACTAGAAGAACGTGTTCAGGACACAGAAAATGAAACACCCAAAAGACTGATAGAGTATACACCTGAACAAGGCCAGCTTAGTAACCAGGCAGAAGAAATAGATACAAGACCTGGAACTAGTCAGACAGGAAGGGAAGAAGCAGAAACAGAAGTGCCACAAGCAAATGAAAATAAAAGAGCATTAGAAGAAAGTCAAACCACAGTGCCAGCGAAAAGACTCAAGAAAAAGGAAAATATCGAACCCAGATATATTAAAAGACTGAGACTGAGACTAAAAACAGTAGAAGAAAAACTTGAGCAAAGAAGGAAAAGTTCCCGTATTGCAGAGCAAGCTGGAGAAAGTTCCAAAAGAAGAAGTGATCGAATAAAAAGACTGAACGAGAAATATCAAGATCCTGAATGGACATATTTGATTTTGGAGGAGTTTGAGGATCTTGATATAACTGACGAAAGTGACGAAGAACAGACAGCTGATCATTCTGCCGAAGAAGACGAACCAACCTGAAGTTGCGCAGTGTAAGCTACCTGTGCAAAGTTACAAAGAGGGGTTGAAAACTTCTTCTGAACGAAAATGTCTGATTCAAGTGTGAATGGAAGGCCTAGACGCAGTTGTTGTAAAACATGCTGCAAAGTATGTATATGTAGTATAGCTATAGTGTTAATAATTTGGATAGGACTAACAGTTTTCATTCCTTATATGGTGAGCAAAAATACTAATATTGACCCTACACAGACTGTGACCACTGACAGTAAAGAACTGACAACCCGAAGTGTAGAAAGACGTGAGAAAACACTTAGACTCAGACAAACAAAACTAGACTTAGAAGCATCAGATGAGGAAGGACTACATTATCACGGAGTTAAGAACCAGACACATTTAAATGTGTTCGCAAATCTGTTAGTACATTATGTAGAAACTATGGAAATAGAAGACTGCTATGTCTGCATGAAGCTACCTACTTCTGTAGCTGAAGGCGTGACTTATCATCACCTACCTTTGACTTATGGAATTTCCTGTAGTATTTTAGCTAGCTTATTTTAAAAAAGAGGACCGTTACAGTACTTCTACTCTAACTCTGACGTGATATTTTCTGAACTTCCAATACGTGGAAATCTGAATCCTGTACATACTAAAAGTGACGTTACACGTTATATGGGAGAATACTTTCTGACTATAGGTACCATAGACTTAAATGAAGCACACAGGGATAACTTGACCTGTTCATTACATGAACAAGAAAAAATGTTTCTAAACATGGCAGAGAAAAGAAGGGAGAGTTTCCAAAGAAAAGCAAATGACAAAAGACAGAAAACTCCTAAATGGGCTGAAAACATGGAAAGCACCTCAAATGGTGGGAGTGGTCCTGCTTTGTTGCTGTATTTCGAGAGAAAGGGGAAACTCTGTCTTCATCGCGAGAAGACTAGTTATTATAATAACATTTTCATTGGTTCCAGTCAATGTGAGCACAATTACAAGGTAATTGGAGGTTGGGGTTTCAAAAATGGGTCAGAACCTGTGTTTCCCGGAATTTATTATATATGTTGAAACAAGGCTTATTTCAAATTGCCGGATCACTGGTATGGAAGCTGCTACTTTGGCATTGTCTTCCCGAAAATATACCATGTGAATGAAATTGCTGGAAGCAATGAAAACACTAATGGCTTAGTGCGTAGTAAAAGAGAAAGCGTAGGTGAAATAATGGGTAGTATTTTTAGTGCACTGATACCTGGAGTGGGAGTGGTTCTGAACACACACAGAATTTGTAAATTATCCACAATACTGGATGTGTTGTCTACTGACACAGCTCATGGATTCCTGCTGGTCAATACCGAAATGGTTGCGATCAGATCAATGGTTTTGCAGACCAGACTTGCTCTTGACACCTTATTAGCAAAAGAGGGCGGAGTCTGCCGGATGTTGAAAGCGCACCATTGTTGCACTTACATACCGGACAAAAGTGTACAAATCAAAAAATATGTGTAGAACATTACTAATTTGGAAAAAGAACTCAAACCACTAGAGGTTGATAGTGCCTGGAAGAGACTTACTGATGGTCTCTCCAATGTAGGTCATTGGTTTTCTAACTTAGGTAAAGGTTTATTGTTTAAGGTACTGATGCCAATTGGAGTGATAGGTTTCGTCATATTTCTCATATTTGTCTGTTGCAAATGTCGCAAACACACGAAAAATTGCACTGTGAATAGGAGAGGTGTGAAACGGAGTGTGGATGAGCTTGAATTGGAAGATTTAAATAATCAGATTTACAAAAAGATGAAAAATTCTCACCCTAATAAAGATGTGAAAGAGAAATTGAATCGAATGTTGGAAGAAATGGGAAATGCACAAAGTTTGAAAAGTTGGCATCTGGTTCCATTAGTTTGTGATGATAGTAAATATCATCAAAGAGGGGATTGATAGAGCAAGATTTTGCATATTACGCGACTTGCTTAAAATCAAGAACCTCGAATAACATTATAATCCTATAATTCAACCTGTACGTCTTACTAATTTCCCTTTATTTTTGATGTACGTGTATCTTAGTGACGCTTGCCTATGTGTTTACTAATACAAATAACCCTTGTCCCTAAAATGGCCGCCGCTTGGTGGGTTTCGTCTGCGCATGCGTTAGTCACACTCACGTGACGTGACGTACTTGCAGTTTTGGTGGGAATTCTTGCGCCTGCGTACTTGCTCCTAAAATGGCTGTCTGTGTCCTAACGTGGTCAAGCTTGCGCAGATGCTTTCGTGTTCTTGTCTGTTGCACTAATTATAATGCCATAGTATATTTTTCAATTTAAGGAGTATAAAGTAGCTACTCATAGTATACAGTGAATTCATTTATTTCCATGTTTTAATTTGTTTTCGCTTACTTTTCATGTACCGCGATATTGGGGGTCTGAGGGAGACGCGAACCATTTTGAAAGTCTCTACTGCGCATGTCGCGCAGGCAGAGAGAAGGCAACCTTGAGCAGTGGAACTCAGCCAGCTGGCAGCCACAGTCAAGATGCTCCTGTGAACGCGACCTATGAACTAGCGGGATGGAGCTGCCCTGTTCCTCAGTTGCTACAATTGTTATTTCTCTATTGTATTCTACTGAATATCTCGTGAGAACCCCAAAATCACTAGGCGGTCCCAGAGCATGTAAATTTAGGCTTGTAGAAGTTTGTTCTGATTGGTGTGTTGACCTATCCTACCTGGGGACCAATCGAAATTGGGGATTCTGACACTTGCAACATTTGGGGGGTGGTACACTGACCCGAAAACAGTATAACTAGCCTAGGTTTAGCTAGAGAAATTGTCCGACTTGTCTGAATAGCTGACCTGTCACTGACCCAAACGCTCTCAATAGGTGACTGACACAGAGGTGCTGCGGAGCACTCTGTCCGAATTTGACCATAGACTCAAAGGTTTTACTAAACCTTAAGTGCTGGCGGAGCACTTTGCTGGGGAGTTCGCTAACCCAATCGGGGTTCTGGCTGATAGCTGCAGAGAGGGTGGAGCGCAGGCGTTGCTTCCGAACTGCGGGTGCTGGTCGTTCCTTGGTGGTCCTGTCCTGATCCAAATCTGGGTTTCCTGTCCTGTCCTGGGGTGTCCAATCTGCACCTGCTGTCCCATAGATGACTGTCCTTCCTTGGGGTTTTTCCTGTCCTTGACTGATCCGTGGCCAGGGTTGGTCTTCACACCATTCTAGGTAAATATAGTGCTGGAAAAACTCTATACTGCACCTTCTATTTTTCTGTCTTTGCTTCAATAAAGACATACCTTTGCATACGTTAATTTTCCATGCTTTTCGCAATCTACTATATGAGAAGTCGAACTTTTATTTTCCATAGCATGTTCCTATGTTTCCCCACCTTTAGAGCACTTTTTTTCTCCACACTGTTTATGAAATATAGATGTGGTTCTATAATTTTCTCCTGGAAGCTGATTTTATGCAATACTGCTAGAATTATAGTATGTTCCACTTTTTCCCCCTCCTATAGATGTATAGGATTTCCAATCTTTTATTCACACTTGAAGTACTTCCCAAAGTAAATCTAGTTTGTGCCTAAGTTTACCCCATTTTTAGAGTTATCCATTTTCAAATCCGTTTAGCGTTATTTCATTTTGTTTTTATCTTCTCATAAACTCATAAATGGTTGCCTTAGTTTTCTTTCTATATGGTTATGTGCTGTTCGTTATTTTGATCATTGACTGCCTCTTGGTGGTAAATTGTATGCTCTCTGAATCTGAATTTTAGATAAACTTTTAAAACTTTCCAGTAGTCTGTGGTCATTTTATGAATACAAAGAAATTCGAAAGTTGGTATTGGTGTTCCCTGCCTTTCTTTTACAGCTAGCTCCCTGATCCATTGTGATCATAGGTACCCGTAACGGTGGATTGGTAAGTCGGGTACACGAGAAATAAATAGGAAGGAACCAGTGTTACTGGTAGTAGAGTATCAGGTCACCCGATCAAGGTATATGATAAATTGGAAAATATATGGGCCTGGTACGTGTATGGTGAAATTATTTGGCCGGGTGGCCTGCGATCTCTATCACTGTGACAGGGACAGCGACGCATCCTCCCCTGTGGTCTTTCGTCTTGCTGGCGGCTCGAGGTTGTGTAGGGTCTCTTCAGTGCTCATGTTCAGGTGAGGCACAGGACCCAAGGTACGAGTGGCGTGGTGATTTTCAACGGAGTGGTCCCGATCTGCTTCATCTTGGTTTTGGGACTGATGCTGGCGGCTGTCATCACGAGTGCTCCACTTTATTGATCTCAAAAGCGGCGGTGTGGCGGAGTGGGCTGAGTGTTTGCTGGAGCTGGTGGAGTGTGCCGAGTGATTGCTGGAGCGCCTGTCCGGGATCTCTGTGGAGGCTGACTCACTACCCGGTTTTGTCTTCAGATGTTGCGGGTAGTCTGCGCAGTGCGTGATTGGCGATCTCTCGTCTTCATTCCCTTCCCTGCGGAGCCTTTACATTGCCTTCCCTGCGGAGCCTTTACTGCGGCGCTGGCGGTGTCCTGGCATCTCTGGAGCATTAACTTTAAGCTGGTTACTGGTCAAAGTGTTGGCTGCCAGACTACATCGGCAGAGGGTCGAGGAGTGGCTCAGTGCGTTCTGGGCAGCGCGGACAGCCCCTGGTTGGTGTGAGGAGACGGAGGAAGGGCGGCGTGTTGAGCAGTGTACACAAGGCAAGCACTTCAGTCATGGAGAGCGTTTCGGTTCGTGCAGCGATTCCAGAGGAATAATTCTTTACTGTCTTCCTGGGATGTGTTCATCGCTCTGTTAATATACATAAGGTGCGGAGGAGGCTAAAAGGCTCCAGTGTCTTCTGAGGAGAACGGTAACGCGACGTGCAGGGATTTCCACTTTGTTCTTTCCTCACAGAGGAAGTTCCCGCCTCTTTTTTCTCCTGAGTGCTGCTGGAAGAGCATTGTGGGGAAAGTAATAGAAACAGGACTGGGGCTTTGCTCATGAACTTACATAGTACATTTGCCTCCACTGGTTTGAGTGAGGTTAAAAAATATATTAAACGTATGTGGACATTTTAACATGGTAAAATCTAAGGAAGAAACCTCACATTGCCATTTGTAAAATTTTGTGTTAAGCCATAGTTATTTCCTTGTTTAGCAGTGTTAATACCCTGTGGCAATTTTCTGTGTTTGCTTTGTATAAAAAAAATGTTTTTCTCCTGTGGTGCTAGGCATTTCCCCAGTGTTTCCGAGGTAGTTCTCTCACTGTTTCCAAATTTTCCTCAGTTAACATGGCTTGTTCAGGCATGAATCAACCACCTCCTTTCTTAAATGAGTTGGGGGAGCCTGACATACCGTGGAAAAGATGGGAAGGTATTTTTAAATCTTATCTAATTGCAATAGGGGAAAGAAGCTATTCAAACATAAGAAAGCAACATATACTATTGCACAATTTGGGAATTCATGGCAGGAAAGTTTTTGAGTATATCACAGGAAGATTAGTGGATGATAAACCATTGGAGGAAGGAGAAAGTGGGGATGTGTATGAGTATACGTTAAGGAAACTTGAGGCACATTTCAAGGTGAAGGTTAATGTGGTCTTGGAAAGACATTCATTTTTCAAGAGAGTTCAAAAGAAAGAAGAGAAAGTGTCTTCATACATTGCTGTACTAAGAGGGATGTCAGCTACTTGCGAATTTAGGCCGTTAACAGATTCCCTGATCAGAGATCAACTAGTAAGGTGTACTAATGATCAGAAGGTTCAAGAGAAGTTACTTACACGTAATCCGGATCTGGAGGAGGCTATTAGTATTGAGAAAGGTTTAGAACACACTGCTCATTGTATGAGAGAAATGAGAGGTTCAGAAATTTCCAAGGAAAAAAGTGAAACGAAAACTACAAGTAGTGAAGAAGCTGTTTTTAAAGTAGGGGTTAAAGGCAAAGAGTAAGTTAAGAAGAAAGGTGAGGGATTGCAATGCTATAGGTGTGGCAGTGTTAACCATTTAGCCAATAATTGGAAGTGCCCTGCTAGGAACATGATGTGCAGAAAATGTAACAGAAGATGTTTTGGGCCCAAAGTGCATTTGGTTGAGAATCCTGAAGTAGAGAAGGAGGAGTCTAAAAGTTTTATCTTTCAGATAAAGGAGTCAGAGACAGAGGAAAAAACACAGTATCCCACCTGTGAAATTAGTTTGGATGGTCAGAAATTTGTGGTGTAAGCCGACTTTTGTTCTCCGTTTACACTGATAGAAAAGGTTTCGAAGAGAAATTTGGGGAAAGTAACATAGAGATAGAAAAGGCTGACATCTGTCGGGCAGGCTACAATAAAGAACCCATACCATTAGAAGGCATGGCAAGAATGAGGATTTCATTTAAAAACAGACACACTGTTGGTAAAGTGTATATAACTAAACAGGGTTCCAGTTTGCTAGGGTGGAAGCATCAGAAGGAGTTAGGAATCACCCTGGATCCCAACAACCACGAACAAGTTTTGTTGATAGAGCCACCAGTAATAGGCACAGATTTAGTAGAGGAATTTCCAGACGTCTTTAATGATAAGCTGGGAATATTAAAAAATTACATGCATAAGATTGTTCTCAAGGAGGGCGCAGTTCCAGTGGTACACAAAACTCGTTCAATTCCTTTGATGATGAGGCAACCATTAAAATTGGAGATTGAAAGGTTGAAGAGACAAGGGGTTATTCAAGAAGTTGAATGATCGGACTGGTTGGCGCCCATTGTCATTACAACTAAGGATGGGGGGCGGAGCATAAGACTTTGTGTGGATTTGAGGTCCCTAAATGCCAATATTCAGGTTGACAGACACCCTTTGCTGAGGATAAATGAAATGTTAAGTACTATACAAGGTGCTAAATTCTTCAGTGTCCTGGATATATCCTCAGCCTATTATCAAATCAAGTTACATCCTGATTCCCAGCCCTTGACTGCTTTCACCACCCCATTTGGCAACTTCAAATTCTTGAGAATGCCATTTGGGCTGGCATCAGCAGCCTCTGCCTTTCAAAGAGCAATGCAGCATGTATTGAAAGATTGCCCTAAAACTCTTTGTTTTCAGGATGATGTACTGATTTATGGCTAAGATGAGAAAGAACATGATCTCAATGCACGTACTGTTCTTGAAGAATTGAGAAAGGTGGGGTTCACAATTTAAAAAAGCAAGTGCAAAATAGGAGTGTCTTCAGTAGACTTTCTTGGTCATACTATATCGGAAGAAGGTAAAAAACCAAAGATCGATCTGGTTGAAGCTGTTAGGAGAGCTCCGGTACCGACCAATTAAGATGACATTTTGGCGTTTCTGGGGCTAGCTGAGTATATATCAAAGTACATAAAAAACTTTGCCATGATCTCCCAACCACTCAGAGACCTTATTAAGAAGGATGCGGAATTTACATGGTGTCAAGACCAAGTGAAAGCATTAGAAAACATAAAGAATGCAATTATTTCAGCTCCTTTCATAGGAAAGTTCAACGTGGAGAAGGATACTATAATCACCACTGATGCGAGTGCAAAAGGCATTGGAGCAACCTTAGCTCAAAGGCAAGATTCCAAGATTAATGTGGTGGCTTTTGCTTCAAGAACTCTCTCAGTGGCAGAACTAAATTACTCCACTGTAGAAAAAGAAGCGCTGGCGGTGTATTGGGCAGTGAGAAGTACATACAGACCATAAACCTCTCTTGTCTTTGTTCAGCAAGAAAGAGGTAGAAAACATGACACCCCGGATTGCTAAGTGGTCTATTGGTCTTCAGGGGTATAATTTCAAGATGGTACATGTACCAGGTCAACAAAACAAGGTGGCTGATTTTTTGTCTAGGGCCCCTGTTCAAAATGACTTGGGGGATGCCAAGGAAAATGACATGGTATTGGAAGTAATATTACCTGCGATCACAAAAGAACTGTGGAATGTGAATATGGAGAATGATGCTGTGATAAAAAGTGTAAAAATAATTTTTTTTTTTTTTTTGTCCTCATTAGCCACGTATTCGTTCGAAGGACGCTCTAGCCATGAGACCCAATCTCCTCTGTGACTCTGGGGGGCTGATGAATGTTCGCCCTGTATGTACCAGAGGGCTGATAGGGTATCTCATGAAGAGAAAGAGCCCTGCACGAGTACTCTCCAATCGAGCCTTTTGTAGGCAGCTAGTCCGTCAACTGTACGGCGTGGGGTGCCTCCCATCAGACAAGGAGATTTTGGCCTAATCATTGGACCCGAGAAAAAAAAACCAAAAAAAAAACCCGGGTTAACGAACTGATCCGTCTCCACTCGATCAAGAAATCCCAAAATCTCACAGAGCGGGGGCTGCATATTCTGGCTAGGTCTACCTTCGATGTTGCATACAGTGAAGACAGCCATTCTGCATGTGTCGGAGAATTCATGCTGACCCAGTTCTTACAAATTTCCCTTCTGGCCAATAAAATAGCAAAAAATTGAAACTCCCGTTCTAATCCCTTGATATTTTGATCTAGGCCAAAGATGATTAAAGACCATGACAGGGTGATATGAATTTTGAGAATTGATTCGAGTGTTACTTTAATTTCATTCCAATAAGCAATGATACCCGGACACTCCCAAAACATGTGTAGGTCTGAGGCTGCAGGGAGAGAGCATTTGCTGCAACATTTCCCAGGTTGGAATTTAGAAAGTTTTTATGGGAAGTAGTATGCCCGGTGTAGTGTAAAGAAGTGGTTTCTCCGCAGCCATGCTGGTTTTATGATTTTATACAGGAGGGTGAAAGAGTCTATCCATATATCCTCTACTTGGAGATCTCCCTCGCCTCCCCACAGTTTTGCCGGAAGATTGAGCTCGCGCTCTCCATCTTCAATGATATTCCAATAATAAAGTGCGACTTCCTTTTTTCCGGCGGGTTTCTCCACTAGGTTGTTTTCTAATGAACTCTGTTGGCCCAGTATCATTTTTTTTTGTTTGGGTTCGGAGCCAGCTGGCTAGCTGTGTATATACTATCCAGGAAAGTGGAATTGTTACTCTGGTTTTAAATGAGTCCCAGTCTATTAGGGATCCTTTTACCACTAGCTCGCCCCATCGTGTTAGACCAGCATCTGTAAGTACCTTATTTAGTGTCTTAGAGTGTTGTAATGGGAGCCCGGGTAATTCCCAAATCGGTGCATAGTTAGAGAGGTACCCTACCCCGGTTTTAGACTTAATTTGAGTCCATTCCTTGATGGGGCCTAATAATGACTTTAGCCTGATTTTCTTGAAAAAATTTTGGTGGCCGAACTTGAATAAGAAGCCGTTCAGCGGAAGGTCGGAACCTATTAGCATTGCCTTAAACATGTTGCCATTTGTATTGTCCAGAGGGATCTTTAGTAGCATCCTGGAGTGGGTCAGATGGAACGCCCAAGCATAGTATTCGAGGTCTGGCAAGGCAAGCGCCCCCTTTTCCCTTCTTCTTCTCAGTTTCTTCCATGCCAGTCTGCTTGACTTAAAACCCCATATAAATGAATTGATGTTTTGTTGACATTTTGCAAGTTGTTTAGTCTCGAAAGTTAGTGGGATGGTGTTAAAAACAAAAGTATGCTTTGGGAGGATGCTCATTTTAACTAAACTGGTTCTCCCAAAGATGGTGAGCTGGAGGAAAGACCAGGATTTCATCAAAGCTTTAGTCTCACGGAAAATTCGATCTAAGTTGTTTTGGGCCAGAAGGTTTAAGTCTTTGGTGACTGTTATGCCTAGGTATCTTATTGAGGCTTTTACCTGGAGGTGGAGATTTGTGATGTTCCAGGCCATAATTTCGGTCTTCCCGGCATTTATTTAATATCCGGAGAATTTCCCAAATTCCTCCGCCTTCTTTATGATCGTCGGGAATGCCAAGGTCGGGTCCGTTGTGTAGATGAGAATATCATCGGCATATAGCCCGACTTTCTTCTCCCACCCCGCAAAGGAGAAATGTGGGATGTTGATGTTCTCCCTTATAGATTGGGCAAATGGTTCTACGTACAGATTGAAAAGGAGGGGGGAGAGGGGGCACCCCTGCCTTGTCCCTCTACTAATTTTGAAGGGGTTTGTTCGTGAGCCATTGACTAGTAGGCAAGCACTGGGGTTGTTATATAATAGGCCTATCACTCTACAAAATTTGGGACCAAGTTGAAATTTCTCCATTGCTATATTAAGATATGACCAGTTGACCCTATCGAAAGCTTTTGTGGCGTCAAGTGTCATGATTGCAAGGGGTAAAGAAAAGGTTGAGGCGATGTCGGCGGCTCCCACTAAATCATACGTTAAATCGGCCAGTTGTCGGCCTCCAATAAACCCCTTTTGATCTTTGTGGATAATTGATCCAATCTCGCTACCCAGTCGTGCAGCCAAAACTGACGCGAAGATCTTATAGTCGTTGTTGAGTAGCAAGATTGGACGATATGAACCACACTCGACTGGGTCTTTCCCTGCTTTTGGTATTAAGGCTATGTTTGCTTCTCCCCAAGAACTGGGTGGTGTCTCCCCTCTGATTAGTATACTATTAAATACTGACGTTAAGACAGGGGTAAGGGTGAAGTTAAGTAACCGATATAATTCCCCTGGGAGACCGTCTGGCCCTGCGGCCTTACCCTGTTTTAAATGTTTGATGACATTCTCCACTTCTGTTTCTGTTATTTCCCTGTCAAGGTTTTCCCTTTGGAGCCTATTTAATTTTGGGAGTGTTACTTTGTCCAACCATTGGGAGCTTTCCTCAGGTTTAGCCTCAGTCGCTTCTGTATAGATGTTTTGAAAGAAATCGCTGAAGGCTTCGCCGATGGCGAGGTCAGTTGTCCTATTGATCGTTTCCCCTGTCACTCTCACTTCTTTTATGTAGTTTCTAGACTGGTCCGTTTTTATTTTCCAGGCTAGAAGTTTCCCGGCAGATTCACCGTACTCAAAGTGCGAAAGCTTACTTGCCTGCCATTGTTTTTTCAGTCTCTCCTGAAGTAGATTGTCTAATTTTTCTTTTAAATCTTTTTTCTTCTCTTGGTTGACTGAGGGTGGTTGGTCTGCCAAGTCCAATTGAGTCAGTTCTTGCTCTATTTTTGAGATCTCATTTCTGTATTTCTTTTTCCTATAAGAGGCCCTGTTGGTAATGCAACCCCTTATATAGGCTTTCCAGGCCTCCCATACATTTACCAAAGAGGCAGAGCCCATGTTCCACTCCAGAAAAGAGGCAGTTTCGCATATAAGATAGTCTCTTTCCTCCTCCTCTAAAAGTATAGTCCGATCAAAGGACCATGATGTGTGGGCCGGTCTCTGCTCCAGTTTTAGTGTGAAGAGGATGGCTGAGTGATCTGACAGGTGCAAAGGTGAGTATGTCAAATTTTTAATCTGATCTTTGAGAGAGAAGCTAAAGAGGGCATAATAGATTCGCGATTTGTGCCTGTACTTATAGTTGTGAAAGGAAACCCCCAAAGTTTTCCCAGCTCTTTGCCTCCATAAGTCATTTAGCCCCAAGTTTGACATGCAGCTTCTAAGCGTATCTCTCATTTTGCTATATACTACTGCCCTAGAACTGGGAGACTTATCCAACTTTGGGTCTAATACTAGATTAAAGTCTCCCATCCATATTATAGGGTCTGAACATGTTATCAAGTGATTCTGTATTACATTTAAGTATGAAGGATCGTCTTGGTTGGGGCCATAATAGTTAACAATAGTGAGAGGCCTCGAGTGCAGTTGGACATTGATTATCAACCATCTACCACTTGCATCTGTTTTCCAGTCCGTGATATTAGCCCTTACTCCTTTCTTAAAAATGATGGCAGTCCCTCGAATGCTGGCATTGTGGTCGGTGCTTATAAATTTATCTACCCATTTTAATTTTTTAAAGATGTCCGTGATCTCTTGTTTGTTTAAATGTGTCTCCTGGATCGCCATGATCTGCGCGGGTGAATCTCTGAGATATTGAAAGATTTTTTGTCTTCTGGCCCTTACTCGCAGACCATTGACGTTCCAGGATAAGATTCCTATATCCGTCATCTAAATGTTTCCCGCCACTGTCCCACTACTCTTATTTTTTTTTTTGCATGGTTTCTGCCCACCAATTTCTGTTTTGACAGAGCATTCATTATTTCGCGCCTTCGAGTCCAGGTTTTTTAGAAATTTGACTTTTGGCGTATGAGAACTTTTTGCGATTTCAACCCCCCCCCCACCCCTGGAAACCCCCCCCCCCACTTACTCTGGCTGGGTGTCTCGCCAGATTGTCGTCCTCCGACGTGCTCCAGTCCGTTGCCCTTATTATGGCTCTATCGGTCGATAAGCTGATTTTTTGTGTGCATTTAGATTTTGCTTGTTTTTATATTAGCTATGGTGAGTATCTTATTCTGCTAGTCCCCATTGGATTACTGAGGAAGAGTTAGGCTTGTATGCATTTTTTATTTTTTTTATTTCCAAAAGTTAGTCTGACAAAGGAGTAGAAGGGGGTATTACATTCCTAAGGTTGGCTTTCCCTTGTTGATAGTTTGCCTTCTAAATTTCTGTTTAATTATTTATTTTTTAATTATTTTTTTTGTCTCCCTTTTTTCTTTTTCTTGTGCCATTTTTTATGTCTAATTCTGTTTAGTTTATTTAGTTTTTTTGTTTTGTTTTATTTTCCCCGGATTCTATTTGCTCCCACCCTTTTTTAAAAAAATTTTTTTTACTTAATTATTTACTTCCCCTTTTTTCTCCTTGGCTCTATTACTGTCCCTCAACATCTCGTTATTTGATGGCTGCTGGTAGGTGTGCTGGGATCTTTGCGGACTGGCTAATGGAGGCTATTAGCTCATCAGCCTCGAGAGGTGTCTTGATATTGTACATCTTATTGTTGTACATTATCTTCAGGAAGGCGGGGAATCTCATCTGTGCAGTGGCTCCCAATTCCTTAAACTTCTCTATTCTCTGACCTAGTTCCCACTGCCTGTCCAGTGTGGTCTTGGATAGGTCTGATCTAACTTCAAAATGGAAGTCTGCAGTTTTCAGGGTCTTGTTTTTGAGTGCTAGATTTAGAATTTTTTCTTTTAATGCATACGTCAAGAAATTTATCAAGATCTTTCTCGGTTTTGTTCTATTTGGGTTGAGGCGAAAGGGGTCGCGGTGCACCCTCTGTATATCTGATGCCAACTCTGTCACGGACTCTTGTAGATTGAGAGAGTGTTTAAGCATGGTTGCCACGAAGTTCTTAATCTCTCCTCCTTCTTTTCCTTCCGGAATTTTTAGGAGCCTCAAGTTGTTCCTCCTCGAGAAATTTTCAAGAGACTCTACCCTCTCTTTAACTGCGTCCCCCTCTCTTCGCAGAGTCTGGATCTTAGTTTCGGCATAGTTCAATTTAGCTTGGAGTTCACCTACCGTGTCTTCCAGGTTCCCCGTTCTCAGAGAAAGCCTGTCTACTTTGCTCTCAAAAAGTGTAAAAAAAATAAATAAATAAAGTGTAAAAATAATTGTTGTAAAAGGGTGGCCCAGTAAATGCAAAGAATTGCCCAGTGACATACAACCTTTTTGGAATGTAAGAGATGATTTATCCATTGTAGGAGAGAATTTGTACAAGTCAGGAAAGATTGTTCTTCCTGAAGGTTTATTAAGCCAAATTGTGGATCTCACACATGAGGGACATCTGGGCAGGAGTCTTTGCAAAGCTAGATTAAGATCAGAGTATTGGTTTCCAAAAATCGATCAATGAATGGAAGAAAAGGTGAAAGAGTGTTATGCTTGTGGGCTAAGTGACAAACCTAGAACCATTAGGCGGGCTCCCCTTATTCCGGTACAAATTCCAGAAATACCTTGGGATAAGCTTGGTTTGGCTATCACGGGGCCCATACATGTCAAGGGTACTCAGGAATGGTATCTACTAGTACTGGTTGATTATTACTCTAGTTGGATCTCGTATAAATTTGTAAACAATATCAACACAAAAGCCATTATAATGTTCTTAAGTGACACCTTCTCGAAAGAAGGTATCCTTTCTACATTAGTCACCCACAATGGAGTGCAGCTGGTGTCGGAGGAGATGAGAATTTCTAAGAGATATGTCTGTGAACCATATACGTACACCACTTTACTGTCCCAAGGCCAATGTCCAAAGAGCCAATAGAATGTTGAAAGAGTGCATACAACTAACGGGAAGGTCAGGTATACTTGTCGAGCATGCCATCAGAGACATACTATGGTCATATCATACGACACCTAGTCTCAGCACAGGTTACTCTTCTTTCAAATTATTAAGGGGGAGAAAAGCTGGCTCCAAGTTGTCTCCCAACTGGTTGTTTCCTAAAGAATCCGTTAAAGTGAACAAAGATGATTTTAAGAGGGATGTGGAGTCACGTCAAGGGAGGTACAAAGCTTGGTATGATAAAAAGTGGGGTACCAAAGAGAGGGTTCTGAGACAAGGTCAGATGGTTTACATAAGGAAACCGGAAGGGTTGGGCAGAAAAGGAGACAAATACTTTGCCCCAGAAAGAATAACGGATGTGCATGAAAATGTGGTCACTTTGGAGAATGGTAGGAAGTGGAGTATAGACAGAATAGCCACAGAGAATACTAGTGCAGATCCAAGTGGGGGCAGCAGTTCTGAATCGCTAGATGTACAGGAGGGTGTGCCTCCCTTGAGAAGGGGAACCAGGTCTCTCAAAACCCCTGGGTGGCACAAGGTGTATCACTGCGAATAAGGGTGTGGTTTTCTTTTTACTCCATAATATGACTTGAGGTCTACTGTGTTAGACCACTGCATTTTCTCCTTGGTTTCATTATTGTTTCCCTCCTTTCCTCTACCCTCATCTACGCCTTCGTTTGTTACTCTCCTCCCTCCCTTTTCCTCCTTTCGCTGTGCCCCCTCCTTCGCTTCTTTTCTTTGCTCCTCCTTTGGGTAGGAAGAGGTGTTGTAACGTTCCTTTTTGCTCTCTACCCTTCCTTCCCCCTGTCCCATCCTACCTTTGGTTGCTCCCTAGAACGTTTGTGTGAAGGCTGTCCTAGAATGTTTACAGTGCTTCACTCAGTTTGACCTGTTGCCAGCAGCTGGGGATGTGTCCTTGAGTTGAACGAATAAACTCTTTTACTGAAACTTACTTCTAGTGTGGACTTACCTTACTACACATACACCACACAAACAACCTGAGTGGCTGAGCCACGAGGCTTGATGACGTAGGAATCAGGATTGAAATATATGGAATCCGAAAGAGAAGAAAACAGCATTTCATTTCAGAATTGAGCAAGTAAAAGTAAGTGAAACCAGTATTTATAGACACTTTAGACAGGGGCTAAGCCAAGGCCCTGCCTTTCCAGCCTCCTTGCCTGGGGGCCGGAGCATTGCACACGGTGCCCGCCCGCCGGTGGCATGATTGCTCAGGCATCTGACTCCACGACCGTCACCACGCGCAAGAAAAAGGAGCATTGGTTTATTTCATTACTTACTGGTTACTGCTAGTGGCACTGCCTTAATTAGGAGGGCTGCTGCTGCTTCTAAGTGCCCGCCTCGATGTTGTGCTAATTGGTGGTGACTCGTGCGATGCATGTGTGCCGGGGTGTGGTCCCTGGAATGAAAAAAGTTACGCATGCTGCTGCAGCCCCCTACCCCCGTAAAACCAAATGGAGTCTCAATTATATTTGACACATGACGTACAGACTGCAGTGCAGTCACGTCATTGTTGTGAGTTTGCAGTGACAGTGTAGACCCGGCCCTGATAAATAAGTGCCAGTGCTAAGCACGGGCACAAATTAAGCACTGCCTAGAGAGAAACACTAACATGCATTAAGGGCAAGGAGCATTTAACTACCATCTCTCGCCAAATATAAACTATATCTCCAAGAGTCTTAAACTGTACTCTTTTAAAGTAGTTTGGATCATTGATCTTATATAAAAACATTCTGCTGTCATTGCTGACTGCAAGGCTATATACAACAATATTGTCTGCCAACAGAGAGAAGGTCACAGAGTTGTCCGGCGAAGGAGGCCTAAAAGTATAATTTGAAATCAGGCAATTGAAACCCTCCCTGTTTATATGGGAGTTTTAAGTACCATATAGCAAGCCACAGATGTTTATAGGCCCATATAAAATTACCAATTGCCCCGTCAAGTTTCTAAAAGAAATAATTCGGAACTCGTGATGGTATAGCCCGAAAAAAATAAAGAAATTTGGGTAAAACAATCATTTTAATAATGTTGCAACACCCAATAATACCAATTGGCAGTTTATGCTAAATCTTCATTTTAGAGGTCACAGATTTTAACAAAAGATCAAAATTCAGCCTTATGATCTGTTCCATATTTGAAGTGATTGGTAACCCTAAGTAAATTGCTGTTGAGCAAGCCCCTAGTACTACTCTATTAGTTTGATAATTAAGAAGGGCACACGTCCTATTTACATTTAACTTGTAGCCTGAGAAAGACCCAAACGTTCTGGACTCTATTTGGATTGCATCTATAGCCTTAATTGGTCTGCGGAGAAGACGGCTATGTCTTCCACATAAGCCATTATTTTCAGTTCGCCAGACTCTAGGTGAACCGGCAAAATAGATAGATTAGTAAGAAGTGATCTTATAAAAAGTTCGATATATAAAGTAAAAAGGAGAGAGGGGGCAGCCCTGCCGAGTACCCCTAAGTATCCGGAAAGAAGTACATTGCAGCTGAAAATAAGTGAGTTACCCTTGGCTGTTTATACAAAGCTCTGATCCATTCATAAAAGCAGCCATGAATATTGCACTCCGTGAGCGTAGCCCAAAGACATTCCCATGTTACGCGGTCGAATGCCTTTTCAGCATCAAGCATGACCATTCCCATATCTAACTTTAGCTTTGTTGCAGCATCAAAGACTACTATAGTAGCATTCACATGTGCTGTTGTGTCTCTACCTGGTATAAAACCATGTTGTTTGTCAGAAAATAGTTGTGCCATAAAAGGCACCAGACGCGTTGCCAGTACTTTTGAAAATATCTTAGCGTCTGCATTGATCAGGGATATCAGGTGGTATGACCCACACTCTTCTGTTGGTTTATTCTTCTTTAAAAAGAAAACAATATTTGTCATATCCCACGACCTAGGGATATCCCCACTCACAATTATATGATGCATGATCTTGCTCATAAAAGGAATCAGGCAATCCTTAAATATTTTGTAGAACTCAACTGGTATAGCATCATCCCCTGCTGCTTTACCAGAGTGTACGGCCCCTATGGCATGAGATATTTTTTCATACTTAATATCTTGATTAAGCGACTGTATCTGTTCTTCCTCAAGACTTTGTAAATTACACCTTTCTACATATTCAGTGAATTTGCTTCCATCATATGTAATGGGACTACCATACAGTTTTTTATGGTACCTGGCAAATTGTTCTTCTATCGACTCTGGCTGCGTATATAGTATGCCCCGTCTCCTTTGATAGCTTTTATCTCTCGCTTTGCCTTTTTATCAGAAAGCCGGTGTGCCAATACCTTCCCTACTTGCTCTCCATATTCGTATTGTGGAGCCCGGTTTTTGTTATATCTAGCCCTGTTTCTAAAGTCAAAACCCTTGGTATCTTCCTTAATCCTTTGCTCTCGGTTCACTCACAGGTTAGCTCGGTCGTCTCCTCTTGTTTTTTTTCCCTCCGAACGATTAGGAAGATCTCTCGTTTTTTTTCCCTCCCTGCTCTAAAGGTCATAGTGATGGCAATGGTGCTCTCGCGCCTTGACTATGGTAATATCATCTACAATGGCGCACCGGCCTATGCCATCCACCGTTTGCAGCTGGTGCAGAACCAGGCTGCCCGCCTGATCTATGGCCTGCCCAAATTTCATCGTGCATCCCCTTTACTGCAGGCACTACACTGGCTGCCAGGGAAGGAGCGAGCCTTGTTCAAGCTTGGATGCCTTGCTTTCCAGGCCAAAATGGGCACCGCTCCGGAGTTCATTTGCTCTGCCATTAAGCCTTACATCCCGGGCAGAGAACTCCGCTCCACCAACACGGCACTTTTGACCATTCCCCGATTCAAAAAGAAAAGGGCGGGCGGAACTAAATTTTCGGTCCTCGCACCCATGTTTTGGAACTCCCTCCCTACAGAATCCCGCATGACACCCTCGTACACTGTGTTTCGCAAGAACTTGAAAACTCTACTCTTCTCTCGAGCTTTCGCAGTTTAATCAAATCTCCCCGTTTCTGCTGCCCTCTCGCAATCTGAAAAGCGCCATGAAACCGCATGGTAAAAGCGCGCTATACAAATGTTTTTAAATTCAAAATTCAAATTCAGTCCTATTTTTTAAAAAACCCTCCCCAGCATAGCGTGTTTCTCCATCAAGAGCAAGTATGTTTGTGAATATGTTTGCGATGTTTCTTCCAAAGAAATCCCTTGCCTAACTTCTTCAGCATGTCCTATTTCTAATTGCAGAATAGCCTCTCCAGTAGATGTAATGACCAAATTCTTGCTTCTATTCTGCCGAAGAACATATTGTTAAGTAATTCCCCTTATGCAAGCTTTAAACGAATCCCAGGCTTTAAGCGGGGAGGCAGAGCCTTCGTTATCCAATAGAAAATTCCTGATGTTGTTCTTAATAAGTAATTCATACTGAATGTCTGCTAACAAATGCTGTGGAAAGGAAAACAAACGTGCTTGTCTGTTAACTAAGCCTAACGAAAATGACAATAATATAGGATTGTGGTCAGATACTATCCTGGGACATACTTCACACTTAGCTGTGCTCAAATTTCTGCTATTAACACAAAACATGTCAATCCTGAGTAGTGCTTATGCGGTGCACTGTAGTAAGTATAACCAGGCTGTAATGGGAATAAGAACCGCCAAGCATCTCTGAGGCAATATAGTTGAGCCATTTCCAAAATTGCGCCTCTTACCGTCCTCATTTTAACTGAAGCACCCCGATAAGTGGAATCCAAATTTGAATTAATGATGCAATTAAAATCACCCATGACAATCAGCTCCCCTGCCATTCTAGTAATTCTAATGATAACGTATCAAACATTTGAGGCTCATCAGAGTTTGGCCCATAAACGGCACATAGTATATATTTATGGTCATGGCTCAGTACCTGTACAATAATCTACCTGCCTCAAGTATCATGGGAGGCTTTAAACAAAGTACAGTCAAGCGATTTGTCAATTAAGATAGCAACGCCTCTAATGGAAACCATCTGAGATGTGCACTCAATTATCTTGTAGTCTAATTGTTTAAGTAATTGTCTATCTTTATAGGCTAAGTGAGTTTCAATAAGAGCGACAACGTGAGGTTTATAAATGTGCAGCTCCACTCTAACTATCGGGCGTTTATTAGAAGAATTTAGCCCAGCCACATTCCAACAGAAGCATTTAATTATCCCTATTGTATGGTAGATAGAAACCCAAAGGCCTAAAATCCTGTGACATCTGTCTAACTCCCGTACCTCCTTTAATGCTTGGACAAAAAAGCAACATCGGAAGCATATATAATCTTAGGGCTAGATGTAGGTAATTTACAAATACCGATTCCTTAATACCGAATTTTACCGATTCGGTATTAAGTAATCGGTATTTGCTATGTAGGTAAAAATTCGGTAAAAAATACAGATTCGGTAAAAATTGCTAAAAAATAGCGATTCCATCAAAATCGGTAAAAAATTACCGAAAATCCAATACAGAATCGATCAATACTGATTCGGTAAATACAGATTCGGTAATTCAAAAATCCAGATTTGGTCGAATCAGCCAATCCTGAGCAAACACATGACCTCCCAACCAGGAAGTGGCCACACCCATGCAGGTGCACTGAATCTGTAGCTATTGGAGAGACAGGGAGCAACCGCAGAGGAGCTGCACAACCAACACCCAGCTCACACAGAGGAATTGCACCATGCCACACCTGAGAAAGGGAAGGTTGCTGCTGGGAGAAAAAGGAAGCACAACTTTAGTGAAAGGGAGTTGGAGGTCCTCATTGAGGAAGTAGTTAAAGACCATGACCAGCTCTTTGGGAAGAGATCACTAAACGTCCCAGAGTCCCAGAAAAGGAGCATTTGGATGGCAATCCAGGAGAAAATAAATGCAATTGGGGTCACACAACGTTCAATTGAAGATTTAAAAAAGCGATGGTATGACCTGAGGGGACGTGCCAAGGAGAGGATGACTGAGAGAAAAAAACAAGCGGAGAAGACAGGTGGGGGAAGCTCCACAGCGCCTGCTCCTACTGCCCTGGACCAACTTGTAGAATCCACCCTCCAGCCAGAGAGCGTCAGTGGCATCGGGGATGTGGATAGCTCTGCGACACCATCCAAGAGACAAGGTAAGTCACATGCACAGCATGCTGTCACCTCTCCCTAACCCCAATCCCCCTGCAACAATCCCACTCCAGCCCATGTTTTGTGTAACACCAGCAATACATCATGGGAAATCTAGTCCCCATTAATGAGTAGCAAATCAGCCACTCCCCAATAAGCATAGGCAAGTCACACACATCAATAGATGAGATAGCAGAGGACAGACAGCGAAAATGTGTGTTGTGAAATTTATTAGCACACAGTTGCTGCAAGAAAAGTGAGTAATACTACATTCTGTATCCACAGGCGGAACAGCGCCACAGGCTGCAGAGGGGGAGACTGCAGATGCCTCCAGGGCAGGGAGGAACACAGAAGTGAGGAGGAAGTCATGTCACCTCCAGACATTGCACCAACAACCCCACCACCAACACCACCACCACGGTGAAAGAGATACACAGTGGCCCCACTCCAGAAGATTGATGCCACAGAGGAGGACAGGCAGGAAGCCCAACAGGCAACACCGGGCAAAGACACACAGCCATCTGGGGCAGAGTCCCCCGTGGTGGAAAGCATCAAAGGTGCCCGTAGACGGCGTCAGCGGTCACAGAATCCTGATGCAGAAGGAAGTGTCTTCTCAGGATTGAAGGGCCAAATGCTAAAAGTCCAGCACCTGCAGGGGAAGGCAATGACGGCCATTCAGAGACAGATAGTGGCAAACAACAGGGAGGTGGACAACATGAAGGAGGCCATCTATTGCCTCAACAATACTGTTGCTAAGGGACTGAAGGAGGTATCGGAGGCAATGAGAGAGCTAAGTGGCAGGATGGATGGGAACGCGCTGCAAGGCGGAGAGACAGGCAGGTGATTGCAGGCTTCACCAAGTCCGTGAACAGGCTCTGCAATGCGACCCACGTGCTGAGTAGGAGATCTGTGGCCATGCAAATTGAGATGGCAAAGTGCAGCCGTGAGGTAACCCAGGGTCTGGTTACAGTCACCAGTGCCGTAGAGGTGATGCAGACTAACCAGATTGGTTCAGGGGATGTTGAGGAGAGTGAGGAGTCAAGCAGTCCTAGCACTGAACCCCCCCCTTGCCAGAGAGCAGGAGACGCAGTGTGAGGCATGGGTCTGGTGCAGGACACAGTGCTGCTGAGGAGAGTCTGTATGTAGGACGCAGCACTGGTGTACGAGGGCACAGGAGATAGACACGGCCCTCTAAAGACATTCTGTTGTGGGTGAAGTAACCCTTTTGGACTCATAGCTGGTGTTACGTTGTGCTCTACAATTGCCTGTTGTAAGGTATATTAAACCCCCTGACACAAATGCATCACCTGGCTTTGTCTCATTACTTACTCAGAAATAATTTTGTGTGATCTCTGACCGTCTCTGTTTCCCATCTGCTGCTGCAGCACCGCCTGATGCGCTGTGCTGTGGCTGCGTACCTTCCTCATCCTCATTCTCCTCTTCAGAATCACACATTTCCTCAGGTGTACCCTTCTTAGTGGCAAGGTTATGCAGCATGGCACATACAGCTATTATTTTGCAACACATCAGGGGCTTTTACTTCCGTGCACCTCCACTTTTGTGCAGGCAGCGGAACCGGCTTTTGAGGAGTCCAAATGTTCGCTCATCCACACTGCATGTCGTTCAATGTGCAACATTGTACCTCCTTTCACTTGGGGTGGATGGGTGCAGGTACGGAGTCACGATGAAAAAGCGAACCGCATAGGCACTGTATGAATGTATGTATGTATTTGAGCTTGTAAAGCGCACTGCTACCCGTCCGTAGGTTTCCTGGCGCTGTATAACTCTGGGGAACCCGTCCTGGCTTTCCCTGTGGGATGGTCCCTGCTGGGAGTCCCCAAGGTGGAGCCAGGCATCCCCGGAATTGATGGGGCCGTTGTGGAGATTAGGCAAGCTAATGCCCAGAGTTGCCGAGTGGAACCCCTGATTAGAGTAAGCACTGAAGCGAGAATTATCGAGTCCGCTGACCCAAGTCCACGACCCTGCCGCTTCGGGAATTGAACCCTGGTCCCGGGCCAACTTCTGCTCCCGGGTCTGCCGCCTCTAACCAGTGAGCCAAACTACTCCACCACTGTCACCTGTGTGTGAGAAGTAGGTAAGTAATTCACAGTCTACAATCACAGCAACAGGTTTATACTTCAGGGGGTGTCACATGTACTTACCTAGCAGGTAGCCTTCTCCAAATTCACCAGCAACAAGACGGGTATAGATCCCACTGTTCCTGAATATGTATGAATCATGGGTGCTCCCTAGAAATTTTGCAACTATGTCCGTGATAATTTTAGACGCATCACATATGACCTGTACATTTATGGAATGTGTGGACTTGCGATTGCAGTAGATGTACTCAGTCGCAGCAGGTGGGCAGATTAGTATATGTGTCCCGTCAATGCAACCAATGACATGGGGGAACTGGGCTGTATAAAACCAATGTATCTCTTCCTCAATTTCTTTTTGGGGTTTGTAGCCAATATTAGAATCCCCCAGTGCTATGCGTCATTGCTTCTTATTTCTGCCAGAGATCAACCACCAGTTTACAAGGTTATCGTAATCACAGTGTTCTCACTACATGTAATGGTTCTCCACTTAGCCCTGTGTCAGTCCCATCAAACATTCAAGGGAATATAAACCCCCTTCTTACTACGGCCCTCACCTGTCAGTGCATGGTGCCAATTGTCTGTTTGAAAGGGCAGCTTGTTTCCTCAAATATCAAGCTGCATCAACGCCAGTGTTTGTCATTAACTGGAGAAAATAAATCCCGACACCTCAGACAGTCGGGACTCCGCTGTCCCCATTCTAAGCAGGCGATCGTGGTCATAGTTAACTCAATGTGGTGCATCAAGGCAACCTCCCAATCCGTATCGCCAAGCTCCCCCACCTCATTCTCCCACTTTTCCCTCAACTTTGCCAGTGTGTAGGGCATATTATTATTGAGCGTTTTGTATGTGAAGAGAACTGCCTTTTCCTCAATTTCTCCCATAAGTAATCTACCGTCCAAAGGGGCATGGTTGGTTAGGTTGAGTGCTCCCAGGCCCTCCACACACCATGCGCATGCTTGAAATATTGGGTACTTTGTAAGTGATAATCATGCTGAAGAGAGCAAAAGGGTATGTGGCCCCCACTCTATAGGAGGTCACCAATCTTAGATATGCCTATGAGGTCCCAAGCTCCGAAGTTTCTCCGTTTCCCTAAACCTCGCTGCTACCCACAGCAAAGTCTCCTTAGTCAAACTATTCTCCCACCCGATACACCTAGTGGCTTTGGTTCAAGCCTTAATCGTCATCTGAGTAGCTGGCAGCAACCGCCCAGCACCTTTTCCCCCATAGAGCTAAGGCAAATATGACCTTGTCTGGAATTGAGTTCTCTCCAAAGCATAACTGGGATGGCCTTGGGAGGTACACCCCCAGTCTTTGATAATGATTAAGTTGGCTGGCCAATAATAGGCTCCGATATCAGGGAGGGTTATGCCACCATTGTATGGATTGCGCTGCAGTGACTTTAGCGATATCTGGGGGTGCCCCTTGTTTTATAACAATTTTCTGACCTCTCCAGCAATCCTAATGAAAAGCTCACCGGGGATCTTAAAATATGTATTTTGGAGAATATATAAGAATTTCGGCAGGTTAATCATTTTAAATATGGCTGTTCTGCCCAATAGTGTTAATGGTAACACTTGCCAGTTTTCCGACTTCATTGTGGAAATCTGCCAGCACCTTCCTCAGATTCTGATCAAGGCACCGCTCATGGTGGTCATATATATCCCAAGGTATTGAAACCCGTACCTATCCGTCCGTATCCTCCCAGGAAGGGTGGACAGGTCTCAGTCCCCACCCATAGGGGAAATTCTTTCTATTTTTAAGCATTTCTTAATGAAATGCAAACCAACATTTAGGAATGCTTAAGAGGGAGATTTATATAGCGAATAAAAACAGGAAACATGACCATCCCAATTTATGATACACAAAGAAGGGGGCAAGGCAAAATCATGGTCCAGCACTTGTGCCCCAACACTCAAACGTATCAATAACAAGGTGTGCTGTTCCTAGCAGAAGGAGTAGAGTCAGTACAGAAGGGGGAATAGCTCCAATAAGGAGCAAGGGCACTCACACACCCTGGAGGGTGTCATGCTTCCTCATAGGGCAGCTCCTCCTCGGGCTGGCCCTGCAATGCCCAACGGGCCCCACACGGGGGCTCTTTGCCGGAGATCTTTAACCTGCGGGTTCTGCTGTTTGATCTATTGTGTGAGTGTGGGATCTCTGGTGTATGTGCAAAAGTGAGTAGAGTGGGGGGTGAATAAGGTTAAAAATAACTATAGGAACACGCTAAGTTAGCTTTATTTTGCTTGCTACTGGAGATTGTCAATGGTCTCCTAAAGTGTTGTGAATCAGGATAGTGGCCTGAGTCTGGATAGTGGGGAACATGTTTCATGCCTAATTTCTCATATCAATCGTAGCATTTCGTCAGGACCTAAGTACCCTATTTTCTAATCAAAGAGGGGTGGTGTGTATAAACTTATAACCATACCATCACCAGGATACACCATCTGCAATCAGGATCCTCATGAGTAGGGACTTGGATTGAGGAAGGCGAAGGGTGGCAAGGGAGGGGGGGATGGAGGGGAGGGGCGGGTAGGTGGGAAATAGGGATGGGTCAGGTAATGGGAAGCAGAGGTGAGGAAAGGAAGAGGGGTACAGCTAATTAAAGTGACTTCTGCAGTCTCTGTAGGAGGTGGATGGGGGTGCACAGTAATAAAATGGTGGGGAGGGAATGTGATGACAGGTCACATAAGGAGGACTTGTCCCAAGGAAATAAAAGGACCAGTAAAGGTACAGTGGGGGTGAGGGGAGGCAAAACTATAGAGAACGAGGCTCAGAGAGTCAGTGGATAATGGCTGGTGACCCTGCGGGGGGGAGGGGGAGGGCACAGCAGGGGGTAATCTCTTTAAAAGGCCAAACCAGGAGGGGGGGGTGGAGAGAACTCATAAATGTGCCTCCTGGGGGCGCTGATGAAACCAGAGAAGGGCAGCAGCAGTGTCCCCCTACAAATTGTATAAAATGTTGCCACAAAGATTAATTATATGGACAAATACATAATATATATAAAATTGTGTCACAATAGACTCCGAGTGGCACGACAACTCATAGAATTTCGCTGGCCAATATTTACTGCCGGACCGCAAGTATATACAAAGCTTCAGTGTCATGGTCCGACAGTCTGAACATGACTCTGGTCCGTGTGCACGCTCAAAGTACCAAAGCAAGCGAGAAAAGAGAAGCAACTACAACTCACATTGAAACCTCTTTCTGTTCTCTTTTCTTTTTTAATCGAAGACCAAATATGCATATAGCAAAAGGCAACCCACCTATTGGTGAAGTACCAAAACATAACACAAGGAAAAATCGAAACATAAAAAGGAAATCATACATAAAATGAATCCTTGTTAGCAACAAGTACATGCAACAACACTTGATCACAAGTTCCTCTCAAGAAGCAACAGCCATGATTTGCCAAGGACTGTGTAGTACAGAGAAAATAGATACATACTCAAGAGGACAGATATTTTATAACCTCCAGACAGATGCACAAAGCATTGTAGGAGAATAACAAGAAGAGCTTCCTATAAAGCCTAAAAACTTCTACCATGAAATGTATGACCGAAAACAGGTAAGGAATCTGCAGCCAAAATTCTCTATTAGATTGTTTCAGACACTGCCTATCGCACAGCGTAAGATACAGAGTTAACACCATCATGTTCCAGGGTTAAACAAATGAAATACCTATACCTTCCACAAAGGAAAAGGTCACTAACTTGTGTGTTCCAGAGAATACACCATAAACTACGAATCTATTTGCACAACTCTTCAAAAAGTAAAGCACTTATAATAAATATACAGTCTGCTCTGAAAGAGAAAACGACCTGCACCATAAAACAAATACAAAGCATAGGCTCTGAATCCATAAGCGCCATAATAAATATGCACACCACTAAAGTAGTAAGGACATACTATGCTGATTACTCGAACAAGTGAAGACCAGAGCGTCCCTATGTGCCAGATTTGCAAATGGCATACCAACATGTCCCTATGAGAGACAATGTAAGGTCGAAACCATGCACATGTTAGCATAGTGAACTGCCTCAAAGAAGCTTGTGACAGAAGATCTTCCATACAGGATGACATGTCCCTTGACAATAACCTCTTGAGCACAAAGCTCATCCTCAGAGGCCAAGGGACAAAGGGAAACCTCCCTCGGTCATCTAAATCAATACTAACTAAAAAAAAGAAAAATGGTACAGAGAATAAAAGATTTGCCCTTGCAGGAACACCAAGTGGTCAAACCAACAACGGACATATAGAATGCCCTACCAAAGCTTGCTCTTTTATAAAGAAATAGTCTGCATCTCAAACATAAAGACAAGCTACACCAGTAACTGAAAATGAAAAAACTATGACTCTGAAGAACTCTGTCTATCACAAATGCGTCTCAACACTGCCTTAGCTTGATTCCCAAAAAGATGGGCACCATCAAATGGCATGTCGACCAAAGTCGACTGAAAAGCCTCCGAGAAACCCAAAGTTGCCAATCAAGCACGACACCTTAATGCCTCTGCTGATGACATGGCCCGACCTATAGAGTTTGTGGTGTCTATACCACACTTTATGGTACGCCTAGCAGCCTGCTGACCATCTCTAATCAAATCACCAATCTCCGAGCGGAGTTTATCCGGAAAAGATGGCAACATATTCTGTAGTAAATCCCATAATGCATGGGAATATTGCCCCAGCACACAAGAAATGTTTGTGGATCTCAAGGCTGAGCAACCAGAAGCAAAGATGTTTTTACCACATACACAACAACTCCTAGACTCCTTACCCACTGGAGTCTTAGGTATAGAATCTACATCCGGTGAAGAAGTCACAACCTGAGTCACCAAGCTACGAGTGGAATGATGTCTGTGAAGCCAAACTGGTTCCCCAGGTGCAGGCAGGTGTCTATGTGCAATATCCCGGTCCACTGAGGGTCCTGACTCAGCCTTGGCCCAAGTACCTAATAAAACATCAAACAAGGCCTCCCCAAATGGAAGTACAGGCTCTTCCCCTGTCTGTCCCTGAAAATAGACTTCAGTCGAAGGGTCTGTGGGACTTTGCACTGTAGGAAGTAACAAGCTTAAAACCATTGCCACTTTCCGTAGCATGTTTGCAAAGGAGGAACCTCAGGCTTGGCCCAATTACCAAATAAAACATCAAACAGGGCCTCCCCAAATGGAAGAACAGGCTCTTCCCCTGTCTGTCCCTGAAAAAATACTTCAGTCGAAGGGTCTGTGGGACTTTGCACTGTAGGAAGTGACAAGGTTAAAACCGTTGCCACTTTCCTTAGCATGTTTGCAAAGGAGGAACCTGCCTTTGTAGCAATGCCATGGGGTGAAAGCAACCCTGAAGCTGGTGAAGAATCAGGCCACTAGCCTCTCTCAGAGCAGACAACCAGCTCTCCTTCACCTGAGGCATATTAATGTTAAGAAAGGGCTGAAAGACCTCTGCCTCAATCGACATAGGCTGTCTTTCCACATCCTCTTCTTGAGAAGGATCCAAACCTGCATATTCCCCTCAGTTTGAATAGTTGACTCCGCATCCATTGCCGTACGACACATACACGGAGGAGGAGAAGCAACTTTGACCGATGCCGCAGAAGTCAGTGTCTGAGTTGGCTGATCGAAGTCCGGCGTTGTAGGCTGAAATTCCGAAGGACTGTGGACTTGCACTAAAGTGCCGCCGGCCAACGTCAACCGGCACCAACTCATCGACTCCAACGGCTCAACCATCACCGAGGACAAACCCTCCAACTGCGCCCTACTCACCTCCTTGGGGTCTAAAGGCGCTCCAGAAAGAGATGGGGTCTCAAAGATGAGGTGTAAGTAATTATAATATTCCCTCATCTGAGCCATCGATCCACCTGGATACCGGAAACACTGGGAGACGCGGTGCAGAGTCGCACATGGCCTCCACAACCGTCAAGTGGTGAAGTCAGAGAATGCGGCGACTTCAACCGTTCCTTACCTTTTGAGAACGACATCCTCCAGATTGGCTTTGACTTCTAGATCGATCCCGCAAACCCTCTTCCTGGGATGCCGAAGAACGAGGCTGGTAAGCCTCCGAGGACCGTGACACACACGCCGTCATCAACTTCAAAGCCGCTCCTTGCGCGACTTTTGCTTCAGTTTCTGTCAGGAGCCGCGATCCTCGGCATTGTGGTGCTTGCCCAAACATCACATAAAAATTGTATGCTGGTCCGTCACCAACATATGTCGGCTACAAGACCCATAAGGTTTGAAATCTGAAGACATAGATGAAGGACACACTGTTCCACTGACAAAAAAGTGTCAAAGCATCTAAAAAAACCAACCGGAGGAACCACTTTTCCGGATCTGCGTTACAGCGCGGAAAAGCAGAAACTGACGTCCCCGTGCCAGAGGGGACGTACATGGCTCCACTGACTTCATGACGGGAGTCGATGTCATCACGGAGCCGTACAATGCTGTCCCCTGGTGCGCAGAGGTACTGCTGAAAAATGTCCGGATCCAGACTGGCGCCTGGGGAGAATTAAAAAGTTAAGGAATCTGCAGCTAGATGTCTCTATCAGATGGAGCGAATCATGATAAGAGAAATGGACTCTGAAATATGCATTGAAAACAGTAACATATTCCCAATTTTGAAAGAATTATTCAGATGCACACTAGTTTTTACTACGGTGATGCTACAATATGAAGAGGAAATGCAAAGGTCACAGCTTCTCCATCTTGCTGAGTCTGCATTATATCTTTGTTACATAAAGGAATCAAGTTATCTTCTTCTATACCTTACATACTTTTTTAGAATTTCAGCAGAATTTCAGCAGATGGCAGATTCCATGATAGTAGTTTGTACATATTCTTTGGTTGCAAGAAGTGAAGTGTGGGTAATAGTGACCATAACTTGTTGCAGTTGTACTAATCTATGATTTTGGGTTAGTGGATGGCATGATTTAGGGTTTCAGTTAGTTTATGTGACAATAGAGTTTCGTGAAGTGTTCCTGCATGTGTCGAACGACTATGGTATTTGATATATATATATATATATATATATATATATATATATATATTCTGCTCCATTCTTGTCATAAACAAAGAATTACCCGCACTCACGGAGATCTCGGTTTTACCAGGATTGCTTTATTTCTCAAACAGACAAAGACAGACGCCCTCGCGTTTCGACACACAGCCTTTTTCGATGTCGGTAGCCACCGGACATCGACATGTTTTTTAAACATATCCACCACATTAGAGGAAGGACTACTGGTCAACTGACCATAATCAGCGCCATTTTGGAGTGGTGTTTTTACAATGTTGATATGATCACTTTCTATTTACCCGTTATGATATTAAATAACAGTGTAAACCACTCGATGATACAAGTATGACAGAATGCGAGGCAAACATTTATCGCTATCCTCTCGCAAATACGATTATCATATATTAATATTTCTACATACTTGTTGAAACAAAACACAATTGAGCCGTGGATCGGCCGTTATCCTTCCTGAAATGTTATTTTCGGTCTGTTTTCCTAAGGGTAAGTCAACCATTATTTTCTAAACTTTATATACATTATATACATTCTTATATCTGTCATACAACTTGTGACGATTTTCAGTATATAATCTTTTTTTCTACTTCTCTCTCTTATTTCAAGTTTTCATTTGTTATACTTTTTTGTATACTGTCATCTTTTTATACATTTTACTTAATGAATTCATGTTTAGTCATTTTCTAGACACCCAAAGATTTCTCTTATGACTCCATGTCGCACAATTCATTTGACAGCAGTCATGAGTCATTAGCAGATCAAACAAAATTCAATCAGAATTCTAAAATCAAAAAATTCAATGTTCAAAATTAGAAAATTTCAAAAGTTTACAGAAGCAAATAACCCTAAATAACTGCCCTGGTTCTCAGACACCTTTGCTTATGTACCTATATACAGCTATATACACATTTGCAGAAAATCCCAGTTACATCTTAGCAAATCAACGAGCTTTTTTCACTAAACATTCATGTGCCTATATGTACCATCAGGTCTTCGCCACTGTTCATACCCCAAGGTGTTTTGGTATGCATATCAATAATGTACCTGGATTCAAGCCTGCGAAGTTTCTTGAGTCTATCACCTCCTCTGATGTTGTCGGGAATCGAATCTAAACCATAGCACATTAATTTGTTCCTGTCGCTTTGATGTACATCGGCAAAGTGTCTGGCGACTGGATAAGCCTGATCTACTTTGTCGATTGCCCTCATGTGCTCTAAGATTCGAATTTTGAAGGGGTGCACCGTGCTGCCTATGTATTTCAGCCCGCACGGGCAAACAAGGCAGTACACCACATATGGTGTGCTGCAGGTGATGAACTTGTTAATTTTCTTAATCATGCCAGTGTCTTGAATAGTGTAAGTGAGTGTCCTTTTGCTATCACAGCATGCCTTACACTTATGGCAGGGAAAGAAACCTCGCATGGTTTTTAAGGTGTTACTCTTAGGAGGTACCTGATCTAAGTGGCTTCGCACCAGGTGGTCACGAATCGATCTAGCTTTTTTGAAAGTAACTTGGGGGTAGACAGGGACATCCTCACCTATTACGCTGTCTGCTCTTAAAATATGCCAATTTTTCTTAAGCATGCGCTTGAGGTGGTTTGCTTCCGCTGAATATGGGGTAATTAATCTAAATTTACCTCCAGCCATTTTTTTGTTGTCTCTCTTATCTACAAGTAAACTCTCCCTGGTTATGGCTCGTACTTTATTTATTTATTTATTTAGAATTTTGTAGAGCGCACAGCTACCTCCGACGGAGGTGTCCCGGCGCTGAAGACATAGTCTCACTTTACAAAGTGTCTTGTTCAGAGTGGTAGGATTATAGCCTCTAACCGTAAATCTGGCTACACTTTCGGTGGCTGCAATTTCAAAGGCATCGTCTTGTGTGCAATTTCTTCTGAGTCTAAGTAATTCCCCATAGGGGATACTTTGCACAAGTTTAGGGGGATGACTGCTCGTGGCATGCAATATCGAATTGCCAGCTGTGGCCTTCCGATATAATGATGTTTCAATTTTGTCCCCAACAATTTGTATTCTCAGGTCCAAATAGTCCACAGAAGTAGGGCTAACTTTCCCTGTGAAATGCAAATTGTAATCGTTGTCATTCAGATGTGTGATATACTTCCGTGCAGTCTCTTCAGATCCTTGCCAAATGATGAACAAATCATCGATGTATCGATGCCATTTGATCACCGAACCCCTGGACATATCGTCCCTGTAGGTTCTGGACACCTGCTCCTCCCACCAGCCCACGAACAAGTTCGTGTAGCTATGAGCGAAGCAGGTGCCCATCGCCGTACCAGACACCTGTTTGAAATAGGTATTCTCGAAGAGGAAGATATTGTTATACAAACAGAATTGCAGAAAATCAATTAACATACAACTATGTTGTGCATATCTTAGCTGTCTCTTTCTCAGATATGTTGATGTTGCTTCGATTCCCTTCGAGTGTTCGATGCAGGTGTAAAGACTTGTTATGTCCAGGACAATTAATAGGTAGTCAGATTGCCATTGTACATTTTGAATCTTCGATAAAAAATCTTTGGTGTCCTTAATGTAGGAGGGTAATTTAATGACCAAGCTTGCCAGGAAAAAATCAAGAAACCGTGAGATATGTTCAGTTAGTCCTTGGACCGAAGAGACAATGGGTCTTCCAGGGGGGTTTAATCTGTTTTTGTGTAATTTAGGAATGTGGTAGAATGTGGGGCAGATGGGATTGGAACTTCTTAGATAAAGGTGTTCTTCATTGCCAAGCATACCTTTTCTATACCACTTATTTATAAGTTCATCGTATGCCTGGATACTTTGTTGGTAGATCTTGAATGTGGTTTTCTGATAACACTTTGTGTCCGACAATTGTCTCATGGCCTCAGTAACATATTGTTCTCTAGTTTGTACTACCACATTGCCCCCCTTATCTGAAGGTTTTATGATGATTGATTGTTCATTCGCCAAGGTATTCAGTGCTTTCATCTCTTCCTGGGATAAATTGTAACCAAATTTACCAGTGTTCTGTTTTTTCCGGAATTTTTGGAGATCTTTTATCATTACTTCTATCTTACTATCATATATATATATATATATATTACCTACTGGTGGTCGCCAGTAGGTAGTTATAGTTAGGACCTAGTTTCCATAGAAAATCCGCAACATTCTATTGAGAATAACTTTGGCGCCGGTGGACGAATCTTTGCGAATTTCTCAAAGAAGATGGCTCGGTCCTCTGTGCTCCTTCTGTGAAAGTTTTGGGGGGATTTGTCAAGTGGGGGCTGAGATAAAAGGGGGTCCCAAAACGTGTTTTTCCCATGTTATTTTCCATAGGACGTTTAGACACGGCTACAGCTCGAACGACTGAATGGATTTATAAGAAATTTGGTAGAAAGGTAGAGTCCGGCTCGCAGATCACGCTTTTGTTTAAATGGTGTAAATCCGTCCAGTAGTTGCTGAGAAAATTAAAGTTGAAATCAATTATATATCTGTAAGCGCGCACGGGTGCGCGCACTAGTGCGGCTGTGCGCGAGCGGAATTCTGATTTGCTGTTTAACGTCTGTCAACTTTCGATTCGGAGGAAATCAGGAAGTGTTGACCACCATTTTGTTAGTGCGAGTGAATATTTTGTACAGAACAAAGGGTTAGAACTTGGAAAGGGGAGAAGGTAGAGATTGTCTGGCCGGGTAGGTTTTCTCAGGGGGTGCAGTAAGGACCCTGAACGCGAAAAGAATTTTTTTTTCTTGTGAAAAAAAGTTGCAATGTCAAGGGTAGATCTAATTTGTCTTTATCCTCTAGACAAATTAGATCTACCCTTGACATTACAAGAAGTTAGAGATGCGGTAATGTCTCTCCCAGCAGGGAAGGCTACAGGGCCTGATCAAATACCAGCGGAATTTTATAGGACATTTTGGAATGAACTGGGAGGGAACATGCTGGAAACTTTGTTGCAGGCACAGTGTGGCAGATCAATACCACGCACATGGGCAGAAGGGGATATTATAGTGATTTTAAAAAAGGACAAGTCACCATTAGAGCCAGGGTCATATAGACCGATTACTTTGCTAAATGCTGATGCCAAAATATTTTCTAAAGCACTCGCACAAAGATTGAGTAAGGTGATCGAGGGACTAGTGATTGCCGCGCAACATGGCTTTATTCCTGGGAAAGGAACTACCCATCACACTAGGCAGATGATTACCATCCTGGACGCCGCGGAGGTCGCAGGAGACCCTGTCGCAGCCATATTTCTGGATGCCGAGAAGGCTTTTGACAGGGTCTCCTGGGACTATCTTTGGAGGGTCATGGACTGGTTTGGGATAGGGGAGAGCTATGTTAGGGCAATTCAGGCCCTCTATGCCCAACCAACAGCTAGAGTAAGAATAAACAGGAGCTATACGAAAGCAGTTCAGATTAGACGCGGGACTAGGCAGGGCTGCCCAGCCTCCCCATTGCTGTTCGCACTATATCTAGACCCCTTCTTAAGGAAACTTACGAGCAATAATAATATCCATCCAGTTAGGCTCCAAGGGGCGGATTATAAGCTTTTCGCATACGCAGATGATGTGGCTATTACTACACCTATCCCAGCGGATGCAATCTTGGAAATTGAGCAAGAGGCATTGAGCTTTGGTGAGATAGCTGGATATTCAATTAATAAAAGTAAGACACAGATTGTACAGAATAGGTATACATCATACTGTGACACTAGAGTGGTACCTGAAGCCACGTATCTCGGGATAAAAGTGACTACAGAACTAGATAAGCTCATAGATCTCAACATGACACCACTAATAGCCAAGGTAAAAAGAAATACAGAAAGAATACCTAATCTCCACTTGACACTAATGGGCAGAATCAATGTTATTAAAATGACCACGTTTCCAAAGTTTTTGTATATGTTCAGAGCGATACCTTTATTTTTTGATCAAATCTGGTTTAGGAAAGTAGAAGTAGTTCTCAATAGACTAATATGGTCGGAAGGGAAAACCAGAAGAGCGTATAGATATATGGTATTACCTAGGGAGAAAGGGGGGTGGGGGCCCCCGGATTTTAGACTCTACTATGTAGCAGCTGTTTTACAGTACGCACAGGGGCTCCTGGGTGGTGGAAATTTCGAGCAACAAGAAGGTGACACAGGACTTAGAAACATATACAGGGCATTGGTGGGGGGCGAGGCTGTGAATGGTTTGGTAAACACGATTGACTACAATTACTTTAGACATACCAGATTCAAGACGCTACGAGCAGTGTATAATGTATGGAATATGGTGTCTAAAAAATTGGGCATAGGTAGATACAGCTTTTATACTAGGTTGTACACAAATCACTCACTCCCGGCCGAAATCTTTCGGGACATAACCATGAAGGACTGGGATAATAAGGGTATTAGGAAGATAGGAGATCTTCTGGATACAGAGGGTGTGGTCATGCAATTTCAGGATCTGCAAAGGAAGCACGGGATATCGGGTAATAGCTTCTTTAAGTATCTGCAGATAAGAAGTTACCTGACAAACAAAAGGGGAGGATCGATAGGATTTAATCAATGCAGAATTTTAGATTACCTTGAAAAGTGTGAACATAGCACAATTCGTAAGTTATACTCAGAGATGCATTGTTTGAAAAAAGACGACAGATTAAAATATGGCAGTAAATGGATAAATAAGGTGGGCTCCACATTGGAGGGGTTACAGATATCTATAGACCTCGGACGAACAGTGTTATGCTCAGCGACATTACAATCGCAGCACTATAAGACGGTGTATTCACTGTATCATACCCCGGCCAGAATTGCACAGTGGGGGGGTGACACGGGGACTACCTGCCCGCGATGCGATTCAAGAGAGGCAGATATTGTGCATATGTTTGCGCAATGTCCACAATTACACACATTAAAAGGGGCAATTGAGGAATTTTTGGAGAATCCATTAGGAATTAAGATTAAATTAACAGACGAACTTATAATCTTAGGTGTTTTGTCGGGTGAGGTGGCAGACTTTAGAGAATTTTTATTTATGGTAACTGCGATACTTCGAATTGAAATCGCTAGGACATGGATGCCACCGTCGTTCCAAACCTGGATTGCAAGGTTACTCTCTACATACAATCTGGAGAAAGCCATATATGAAAGGAAGGGAAGAAGAGCAAGAGAACTGGGTGCAAGGATTTGGGAACCAATTGACCAATGGAAAAATAGATCAATTAACTGGAGAGCAGCCTAGAGTTCACATGTGTCAATTGGGCCTATGGAACCTTACCTTGATGTTGTAATAGTCTATTTTCCGTTTTTGTTGGTGCTTTTTTGTTTCTCTTTTCTGTATATTCCTGTGGTATGTCTTTCTCTTCCTGTGTTGTAATTTGGAATGGATAATATCGGGGGGGGGGGGGGAATGTGTAAAACCTTTAATAAAAAAAGAAAAAAAAAAAAAGAAAAAAAGTTGCGGGGTGCGCGCACTCGCTCGCGCATCCCTATTCACAAGACTGTGAAAAACTATAGTGGAGAGCATGGAAAGGGAGTAGGGTGGAGACTGTTTGATTTCGTAGGTTTCCTCAGGGGTTTATTAAGGACGCCGAAAGTGTAAAAGTTGCTTTTATTTTTGCAAAAAAGTTGCGGGGTGCGCGCACCCGGTCGCGCACGGCGAACAAAAAAATAAAGAAAGATGGAGATAAATTACAAGTTTGAGTGTTTAGATGTAAGGTGGCTCTTAAAATAGCCTTTGTGTTAATTGAGTATTTTCTGCACTTATAAGTAAGTACCGATGCAGAGTCTCATGTCACAGAGGAAGATTCTATTTCCCTCATCCGTGAAATGAACACCATCTCTCCTATAGATGCCTTGCATGTTGTAACGCAAGTTGTTGTTGTATATAGAACCCATGCTATAATCTCTGAGGAAAGCAGAAACAGATTTATTTACATGTTTCCTTGCTTTCTCAATCTGTGGACAACGTTGATTGGACCAATTCCATTTCTGTCTTTGGCATATATTGGAGTACACCAAGACAGTTCGAGGAAAAAGTGACATCAATTGACGAAAGGTGTCTTTTAGAAGCATTTCCAGACCTACCCCTGTTAATGTGCCTGGATCATTCCCACCACAGTGCACAATTATAAGGTTAGGTTCAGGGAGATGCATAAAAGTTTTCACCAATGGTATCAATTGGTGATATCTCAATCCTCTTTGGCTAATCCACGTAATGTGCACATTTGGTAAGTCAAGGTTAGAAATTCGTCTGTTTGCAGCATATTTTTCACTCCAGTGAATATAGCTGTGTCCTAAAAGCCAAACCTTCATTTTCAAGGCAGATGCAGTAGTACTCCGATGGGTTCTGGAAGTGGAATGGCAGTTAGAAGGTGAAAGTGAGGATAAAAAAGTGGATGAGGTTTGGTGTTGATGAAAAACTAAAAATGATTGGTTGATTCTTATACCTCAAGATTGAAGACTGCATTGTATGTTACTGTTTTTTTAAAACGAAAATTTCTATTGGTCGTGAAAAAAAATGAAATGTAAAAAAATAGTGGATAGGCAGGTGTGTTTGGAGGGAAATGAGCTTTGTTGGGTTTGATTTAGAACGTTGAGATATGAACTTTTGACCTGTGCCTTCAGCCAGGTGCAGAATGAGCTGTTACCATGGTAACACCCAGAGAAGGCAGAGGGTGAAGGGTGACCTTTATGTGACTTTGAAAATATTGAAAGGGATAACCAACTGAAATGTTAATTTGATTATGAAATTGTGCGGGAACAAATATGATTGGTTGAAGAGACATATATGAGTGTGTATTGACAGGAAATCTGTGCCAATAATTTTTGGTTGCAGTGATAGAAGCATTATTGAGAGTTCCGTCAAACGACTATCTGTTTTGTGACTATCATTGTTCTACATCTTATAAAGCATTGGTAAAGGTGAGTCTCTAACTGTTTCTATTGTGATATACCGTAAAATGTGGTTTGGTCACTACAATTGTTTATTTCCCTCACAGTCTCTGAGTAACCGCATTTTTGACTTTGACACTGTTTTCTATTTCTTCAACTACTGTTCCATTTCATTTAATCACTCTTTATATACATTATTTATTTGCAATTAATAGTTTTAAATTACGATTAATAAATTTGATTAAGCTCAGTGGACTTCAGTCATGTTCTTATGTTATCCCCTACTGTTAGTTCTTTTAATGCAATGTCAGTCAGAGACGGAACTGCAACGAAATTTCGGGGGGGTGACATTTTTTTTTTGTTAAGGGGACATGAACGTTTAATCAGTAGGTAGAGTAAAGCTGGAGGGGCTCTTAGAATGGGTAAAACAAGTGCAAGGCCTAATTAACATTCAAATGGTTCTTTATAGAGATGTGAAACGTTCAGGTGCGGCTCTGTGTGTATCTGGGATGTATGTTATCTTGGGCTTCCACAGCAGACGGGAGGGGAGGGGGAGGGGGCTGAAGTCCTGTGAAGTTAATGAGGGTTGCGTGCCGTTTTTTCACTTTCTTTCAAGTGTGAATTATAGTTTTGGAAATATTTTTGGTATACTGAATAAATGGTATATAAAATATGTTAAAATAGAGAGTAATTATTTGACTGATTTGGGAGCGTTTCCATATAATCTGTAAAGTTGGTTGAAGATCAAAAAATGGAATTAGCAGAGACACAGATAATGCAGGTAGAGAGAGAAATGGTAGATTATATGTCATATCGTCGTCCAAAAGTGCTAATGCTTAAGGTATTTATAAACTTTATGTTGGAGGATAAAATTACAGTGTGGTTTGTGGCCGAGGGCTGCACTGGTGGGGGTGGAATGAGAAGGGGAGGGGGTCGAGTAAAATAAAATGAAAACTTGTGACCATGAGGTTGTACACAGGTTCGTGGAGTACATGCCTTCATACATTGAGGTAGCAGACCGAGTACACTTAGAGCTCTCTCCCTCCTGCCATCTGAATCCATTTTCATCTCCCTCCTGCTTTCTGTATCCATTGCTCTGTGTTATCTTTGTGTGTGTGTGTCTGTCTGTGTCTGCGTTCAGTCTGGGCTGAGGAAGTTTGTTCTGCTGGCAGACACAGATAGTCGCATCAAAGTACTTGGCAGGTTTTCAAAATAATCTTTATATAGTTGAGATGCTTTTTGGAAGCGCTAGTCAGTGACTGACTACTTTCAGAATTACCGCTCGGTTGGCTCCATAGAGCAAAGGGTTTGTCGTATTTCACTTCTTAGTCCATTTGATTTTCCACTTTGTTCTCTGGTGGCTGGCGAAGAAGTGTTTGTTATAGTGGAGATGAAAGGGTGATAAGTAGTGAAATACGACATAGTGTGTGGACTGTAGAAGCGGGGGAGCAGTGATTATCAGTCTGAGTGAAGCGCAACTGCGGCGGTGCTTGGTAACAGTAGTAAATTATTTTTTTCCCAAGGGTACGATAGTTTGCATGGTCCGCGACCCGCTAAGAAAGGCTTGACGGGCCGTCACAGGCCAGCGGGTTGCAGTATGAGTAACTCAGGTTGACAAAAGAAAACATGAACTTAGTATAGCTGAGATTACGTTGAACACATGAATACTCTTTTAGTATACAATAATTTCAGTTCTGAATATGGATTAAAAGAGGGAACGTATATATTTGAAATGTTTATTCACTAATGCAGTGCTTTGTAGCAAAGTTTATTATCTAATACGAGTAAAGATATTATAAGAAACAAAGTAATCGGCATAGTTACTAGTCCATAGAACACAAATGGTAGAAGCATAGTATGATGCAAAATGAATAAGGTTTAACAAAAGATATTCTACAGCCTCCTAAGCAAAAATATTAAATTATATTAAATCTAAGAAGGTGTCTTTTGATTTTAAGTTCAGTAATCATATATGAAAATGCTAGTGGTTAGACATCATCTCATTAACAATTAGTTGTGTGCATACGAAGCACTATCAAGTTTGTGTTATGGTATTGTGTAAGGAAATACAAAACGCGCCAAAAGCGAGGACTTGGCTGGAGGTGCATGTATGTTATCTGTAGGGATGTCGAAAATCAGTGTTCAAAGCAACTACTGTATTGAGATATATTTTGAAAGGTTTCAGTACTCGATGTCAGATACAGCTCAATAAGAAAGGGTAATATCAGTGTAACCACATATTTTTCTGTTATGAATCGAACATATTTCACTAGGCAGAAAAGAAAAGCAGCACATGTGTGTGAGGCGGAAATAAGGAGCAGAAAGGGAAAATGGCGTTTAAACATATAAAAAGTAATTGTAGCTTTACACATTTATCAGGGTACATTTAACAATATTTTACCCAGCTTTGCTTCGAGAACGTTTCAAATAAGATAAGATAAGATAAGCAAGTGATTTGTTGAAATTAGAGTACAATGAAATGTTTTGAACGAAATCGAGTAGGTGAGGAAAAAAATTAACTGCACATAAAACACGAAAATCTCACGAGTACGAAATTGTAATGTCCACTGTGAGTAAAGCCAATAGGTCTGTTTATATAAAAAAATAAAGTCCAAAAAACGTGAGAAAGATAGGGAGGGATAAAAAACTTAAGACGTCAATGGCTTGCATAAGAGTCATCCTACAACTGAGTAGGCGAAGTAAGCAGCAACCGCTTCTAAAAGGAAGTCAGTGTTATCATCCGAAAACAAGTCAGCCATCCAATTGAAAAGAGGAAATGAACATACATGTTCTTTAATTACCGGAGCCTCTAGTACCATCAGAGGACAACTCGGTGACTTTTCTATGTAGCTGTGTGCCAAGAAATCTTGCGCCGCTGCGAATATATTCCAATGACCCAGAACTCCATGTATCGCTGCAAAGGCCATAATCCCTCCGTCGGAACAAAGCTGTTCATGATCAATTAACGGATTCATGAGATGATTGTAATTCACTTCAGGAGATACCGAGTTGCAGAGACATAAGTCCAGGGCCCACATGAAATCACAGCTCAGGCAATGAAATACAGGCTGCACACAGGTGAAATAGGAAAATCGAAATGATAATCCATATGATGCACTCAAAGTCGCGAGTGACAGGATGCCATAGTACTCAAGCATCCTGTGGCGAAACAGTTCTAAGTGCTCCAGCTCGTTTGCGAAGACAGGACGGACATCCATTTTGTAAAGAAGAAAATAGGAACAGAAAAGTAGCAGCTACTGGTAGTAGATCAGCAAGTTCACAAAAATAGGTCAGAGAATATGGAGTGAAGAGTAGCAGAATGACTTTAAATAATTTGGGGAAAGAAATCACAAAACCATTGGTTAGTAGTTGCAAAAAAAAAGGCCAGCTGTGAAGTGGAGGATGCGTTAAAGATTATGGGAGTCACCTCAGGAAATTGTAAAGGAAGGTCACTATTTAATAAGTTATGAAGTTCTCTGCGAGTGTTAGCTATGTGAAGGAGATATGTTTGTGAACAGATGCTAGGGTAACTTGATTTTGTGACAATAAGGCTGTTGTTCATGTCTTGGGATGGAACTTTGAATTCAAGGCCGGAATTCGCAGCCAGATGGAAACATCAAGGTTCCCATGCGGGGGTGGATAAACTACTTTCTTACAGAGAAGCATATGCAGAGTGACTATTACAGAGTAAGGTTTGTCGTTTAATAAGTCATAGCAATTCTCATTGCTTGAAAATAAATAATCACTGTTGAGTATTAAGGTAAAAGTCGGCTTTATAGTAGGCACCGGTGTACCTTTGAAAAAAAATGCACCATTACAGCGGTTCTAGTTAAATAAGTCATGCAATTGGAAGTGCCTGGATGTGAACGACTAATCCCATGTTTCAGTACGCTCATCTCTATACAAATATAATTTTTTGCTGTCTCTAAGGGATTTGTAAGTAAAAGGGAGGGACTTGGTTTCATGTTACTAAAAGGTACTGAGCCGGTGGTATGTATTTTTGTGAAAAAAATCTGTGGAATTTAAACATTGAAAAAGCGCGAAAGATAGAGTAATTAATTTGTGGATTAGGCATGTTGCCGCTGCGGCTTCAAACTAAAAAGGGTAAAGTGTCTAGGCGTTGAATGTGGAACACCGAAAAAGAATCGTGTGTGATGGAAAGGAAACGTGGTTTGAAAATGAAATTTAAAGGTGCAAAGGGAGAGGAGACATTGAGATAGTTTCAGGGCTTTAAGTGTGCCGGGTCTTTTCGGGTCTCATTATAGGCAGTTTCTTAAAGCTAGGCTGGGTGTGTATCGGGGTGCACTTTTGAGCTCTGGCATAGGTAGACTGTTTTTTTTGCCGGCCTATCGTGACAGCATGCTGTTGCAGTACTTCAAGAAAAAGTGGCAGAGCAAAAAAGAGAGTGCAGAACAGACACGTTCAGAAACTGCAGGTAGATTATGTGTGGTATTGATATTAATGCTTATTTAACTTGTGCAGCTATGAATGTGTGTCAAAGGCAATAGTCCACAGTTACTGTAGGTATCATGTTATCTAGTGTACCATACCCTCATGCTTTGAGATGTAGGGCAAAATTTACAGTGTGGTTTGTGGTTCTGGTGGGTGAGAGGTCAGAGGGGAAAGGGGTGGGGCTAAAGGGAAACAAAGAGTTTTGACTATGACGTTATACAGAAGTTCCTGCAGCAGATGTCTTCATGCACTAAGTTACTGTGGAGTTAGCAAACATATATCTGACTTCTTCTTTCCCTTTTCTCAATATCTCTATCTTTGTGCTGGTTCCTTCATATATTTCAGTGTGTCCGGCTAGTTCTCTGTATCTCTGTCTATTGTGCAGTTTTACTTTATGTTGTGTACTCTCTGAATTCTACCCTTCTTGTCTCTCATGTATTTTCTCTCTATCCTGTTTTTGTTCTCCCTCACTGTTTGTTGTATTCTTTCTGTTTCTCTTGTTGTCCCTCTCTTTGTTATCCTTTTTACTATTCTTTTTTTCCCATCTGTGCTTCTTTTACTTTGTGGCCTGAATTATGCCCTTGCTTTTCCTCTCCCTTGTGATCTCTCACTGCTTTCTATGGTCGTTTTGTATCTTTCTCTATCTCCTGCTTTCAGTCTTTCTCCTGCATTATCTCTATGGTGGTGTATCTCTCTCTCTCTCTTCTATTCAGCCTCCTTCTCTCCATCTCTCTCTCCCTTCTGCTCTTCTTGTCCATCTCTGCGTTCCTTATGCTCTCTTTCTCCCTATTGTGCTGTTTGCCTGGTGTCCTCTATTTCCATGTGCCTCCTGGCGTTTGTTTCTTTTGTGCCCTGTCTGTTGTTTCTACTCTGTCACACACTGTCTATGTTCATCTTTTTGTTTTTTGTAACTTCCCTCTTTTTGTTCACTATTCTCTGCTTTCTGTTATTTTTCCTTTTTCTCTATTTGTGCTTTCAAAGCTGGTCTCTCTCTGCATGTTCGTGTCCCTGGTACTGTGTGTCTCTCTCCTGTGGTCTGTGTCCCTTCTATTCTGTGTCTCTTTCGTATTGTACATCTCTCTGTATCTCTGTCATTAGTTTTGTGCAACTAGTGATTATGAAAATGTAGGAAGGAAAACGAATCAGTATAATTACCAGAATTCAAATATAAAACTCAAAAGCAAATTATTCACCCAAAATTATGTAAAAAGAAGCTTTATTCACAGTGTGATGTTGATGTTCCATGCTGATATATTTTGCCAAGTAAGATGGGTAACAGATATACTAAGTAAGATTGTGTAGCAGTGCATATCATAAATATTGCATGTAGTTACAGGCAATGTGTGGGAGATTACACTGTAAATGAAGTTTGATTTTTAAAAAATCTGGGTGAAAAATGTGATTATTGGATGTGTTTAAAAAACAAATATTAAACTTAGTTAGGCTTTAGGATATATAATGGAGAGAAAATTAGGGAATGTATCTGTTAGGCTTGTTATTTGGCACAATGGGTGTATGTTGTGTAATAAATATGTCTGTAATATGTTAACTAAAAATCAGTTGTTTATTTTTTTTTTAGAGTGTTTGGTGCTGAAAAGCAACAACCTGTAGTCAACGTGATAGACTTTACAACGATCAAATTCTTTTTTCCAGGTGAGTTGGTATTTTTTAAAGGCAATTTATGTTTGTGCAGATTAAAATAATAAGTAAGATTTTTTAGAATATTTGCACTGCTTCTCTTTTGCTGGAGGATTTTATGTTCTATTTTTACCATGTCTGCACCTGCTTGCACTACATATGTATTTTGAGATAGGTTTCCACTGTCTGTTGGCACTATCTTTTTATGGGCCGGGTCCATGTGTTATTTTCTATGCAGTTCTGGTTCATCTATTCTTTGACTGCAAGAGTTTGCTCTTTACGTGGATTAATTCTTGCTAAGTTATCATTATCTCTGTAACTCATGCTGTATCATTTGTGTACAGTCGTTTTTCTTGAATTATAGAGGTGTATTATGATATGGCTGTTGGCATGATGGGCATTTTTTGTGCATATCAGTGACTGTACTATCTATTTGCACCCTATTATATGCACTTGCAGAGGTCTATTATGATGTGGTTCCTCATGGTTAGCATGAAATGTTCTACATTCGATGAAATTCACATGTTGAGTATGCTGTTGAAAGGTAAAAGCAACTGTCTCTGTGGGAAGTAGTAATCTGTTTAGTGAATGTTTTAATTGGTATATTGTGAGTCCCCCCTTCAGTCTGCATACAGTTTGAATCGTAGTTTGTAGTGGTGCACTCAGAAAATAGATCCCTAAAATAAATTAGAAAGTCTATCAACAGTTCTACAGTCCAGAAATCCTAAAAACAAATTTCAGAGTAAGATGTGTTTTTACAGCACAATTTACTTAAAAACATTGAAAGGGATAGTGTTAATGTCTAAGATCATAGTGTCAGTTTCTTTCAAAACAAGAGGAAGGTACTATCTTAATATATGTAGTTAATGTGTTAAAAAGTATGAAAATGTATGTAGTTTAAAAATTAGTAAAGGTAATTTTTGGTTATCTATTCATGAAAAAGATATAATTTAGTCTTTAAATTTTTTTAAAAGGACACAGAAGACAGAAAAGGAATACTAAAATGGAAAATGATTCCGAAAACATAAATTTACATTTTGAAATTGCAAATGAATTTATAGACGAATTACTAGATGGAGTATTTGAGGAGGAAAATGACACAGAAAATGTGGACTTTATGGACCGCAATTTTGACAGTGCTTATTTAGAAATGGTGGAAGGGGAAGAAGAGAATTTGGAAGAAGAAAATTACAATAATGAAGAAGTTCCTGATGATATTATGCTACAAGTGATTTTACAAAATGAATTATTAACTGAATAAAATTATTTATATTTAAAAGAAAATCTTGAAGGCACTTTTCTTGTACTATTGGTCGTTGATCTGCTTTATGAGAATGAGAATAAAAGTTTTCATGAACTGTATAAGAGATTAAAGTAAAAAAAATTAAAAGCAGGAGGAACACCTACAGTGCATGAAAATTAGTATAGTGTTCATATGCCTGAAAAATTAGAATCATAAAATATGTCTATAATGGTGACACAGCTATGGACTGTTATAAATTTAGAACCAATATTCACTACAGGATTTCCTACTCTGTTCAGAGACTGTTTCTTTGTCTTTAATCTAGTTATAAAATAAAGCAGTGGTTATAATTTGTATGTTATATGGTAGTAGAGGTCTATAATATTTTTTAACTTTTTTCCAAACAGATTGTCATTTTTAACACAAACATCAATCAGTATGCCGACCAGAAATGAAAAAAGAAAGCTGTATAAATGGACATACCATTTGAAGAGGAGAGAAGGACAAGAATTACACAATCAACAAAGGACGGAAAAAAACAAGAGTGCTCCTGGTAAGAGCAGCAAGGATTTTATAAAAAAGTTGTGTCAAAGGAAAAGTAAATTGGATAATGTTCAAAAGGAAAAGCAGTTGTCAGTATCTACAAGGAGAAATGCAAGAAAAAAGAAAAATGTGTCTGAAATCAGCGGTGAGGAAAATATGTACAATAAAAGACGTACTAATCAGTTTGCGGAAATCAGGAAGCGTATGTTTCATAAGAGAGTAGTTTCGAATTTATTAAAAAAGGAAAACGTTTCTAAAAGGAAATCTGCTTTTTATAAGAAGAAAAAATATATAGAGGATGTTGTTGAACACGCGTTTGAGACAACATTTTTTTATTTATTTTAGTACTTAATAGAATAAATACACTAAATAAGGCAATCAGAGATTTAAAAGCTAAGAGTAAATGGAAGAGACACATAAATAGAACACATTTTTGTAAAGTCTTTTCTGGAAAATGGATGCATACTTCAAATTCGGAGCCATTTTTTAATGAAGTGAGTTACTTTCAAAGTAACGATTTGTTGCATGCAGTTGACACCAGTGGTCGAGCATATGAGGTGAAGGATGGCTGCCCTATTGAGAAAGAGAAAATTGAGGTTAGAAATCCGGAAGGGGCAATAGGTGGAGAAGTTTTAGAGGGACGTGTTCATGCTCCTGTTTATAGTTGGAATTGTAGCAGTATTTGCAGTGTACGACAGGATTCAATTGATTTCTTTCGCAATTTCTTACGTAAGTACACTAAGGAAAGTCTAAAAAAAAAATTGTAATGTTGCAAGAATTAGATCGTTGCAGAGAGAGAGAAAAACAGGTTTGCAAGGCCATTCTCTGACTTGTCTTTCTAAAAAAAATGCCAGAGTGTTTTTCATCACTTCAGGATGTTAGCAGTGCATCATACCAAAATGAGAAAATTAGTGAGAAAGTTGTATTATGCAAAAAGTCCAGCACTTAAACTTAAACAGTTAAATAGTGCTCTTTTGTATGGATGTGCATTAGATGTGAAGAACATTTGTGCAGAAATTGAGGTAAGTTATTTTGCTCGAGACGAAGACAATGCAGAAACTGATATAGTTATAGAAGGAAATGTGTTAGAAAATGTTGGAGATTTTAATACTGCAGATTTTGAACAGGAAATAACAAAGTTTAAGGTCATTGCAGGTGAAAAATCAAATTTTACTTGTGTGTGTTGTCGACGCATTCATTACAAAAGTCAAACTAGGTTAGTTGATTTATAGTTAAAAAGTGAAGATGAAGATAATACTCAGTGGAGAGAGTTTGCGACTTATTTGTTGGTAGAAAACTATTTTGATTTGGGTTTTGAGCAACGTATTTGTAAATATTGTTATAATAAATTAAATGAAAATAGAATGCCTGCTAGAGCTGTATATAATAATCTTGAGTTGATAAATATTCCATCGGAACTGAAGGATTTAAATACTTATGAGACTATTCTGATTCAATGTGTACATCCTTTTCAGGCTATTGTTCGTATGGAGCCTAAGACTGGGAAATTAAATCCTTCAGATTTACAAAGAGGATTAAAGGGTAGAGTTGTATATTTGCCACTTGATTTAAAAAAAAATATGGAGACAATTGGTATTGAAAATGTAGAAGAGGAACCTCTAGTTATTCTAGTTAATGGTGTACCACCAAAGAGTAAGAAAATCTGGCAAGATTTAGTGTATGTTAGGAAAGTCAAAAAGGCAACGTTGTATTTAGTCAAAAATAATAAATACTATAAAAATGTGTACGTAGAAGAAGAGGATGTAAGTGAAGAAGAGGATAATTATTTGTCTATTGGACAAATTGAAAAAGTCGACTTGTCCAGAAGGGAAGACATTTATGAACATTACAGTGTTCATCCACTGCATTCGAAAGAAGCAATGGGGAATGCTATTGAGTTATTTCAGATGAAAAAAGCAGAAGGAAGTCCTATTAGTGTATGGGAAGAAAGTTTGGAAGGTCGTTGTTTCCCACAGTTATTCCCAACAGGTGAAGGTGCGCGATATGATGATCGACCTATGCAGATTCCTGCATCTGAGTACCGGACAACAAGATTATATGCAGAAGATCCGAGATTTCGTCAATGTATTCCATATTTGTTTCATCTTCTGTTTGAGAGTGACTTAGCTGGTCTTTCTTATGCAGTAAACCATATCTTAAAAAGTGGAGTGCATCTGCAAAATGTTTCAGCAAAGGAATTTATGGATAAAGTGCAACAGAAAGACAGTGTTTTGGATTCTCACCTAATTAATTTAATGGCATGTCAGCGTGGTACTAATGAGTATTGGTACCGTCGTCATGGAGATTTAAAATGCATGCTAAGAAACTTAGGAGCACCTACATGGTTTTTAACTCTAAGCTGTGCAGAGTATGCTTGGGAAGATTTACTTGAATTTCTTCGAGAGGCGAATGCAAATATTTAAAATATAAACTACAAGACACCTGGAGAATTGTGTTCGTTGGATCCAGTTAATGTTTGCAGATATTTTAATCATAGATTTGAAGCTATGATGTCTTTTATTACAAACAAGAAAAATCCACCGCTTGGTGAAGTTCTGGATTTCTTCTGGAGAAAAGAGTATCAAGCAAGAGGTGCTCCTCATATTCATATGCTATTATGGATCAAGGATGCTCCCAAATTTGGAACAGACTCAGATGACACTGTACTGTCTTTTATTGAACAATATGCCACTTGTGACGTACCTAACAGTACAACTGATAAGGACTTAAGAGGACAAGTGTTACGCTTTCAAAGACATCGTTGTGGAAAATATTGTCTGCGAAAATTCAAATCAAAGGATAAATTCTATACTAAATGTCGTTTTGGATTTGCACGACCGGTGCTTTCAAAAGGAAGAGTCAACAATTTGAAGTCATCTTTGCAACATAATATCACAAGAAGATCATCCAAAAATACCTACAATTTAAGAAGAGGTGAAGAGTCCAAATATATAAATGACTATAACCCAGTCATTTTGTCCATGTGGAATGCTAACATGGATATACAATATGTTGCGGACAACTCTATTGCTGTGGCTCGATATGTAACGTCTTACATCACGAAATCTGAAAAGACGCAACTGAAGGAGATGTGGGAAGATATTTCTCATGAAAAGAGCCTAAGCAAGAAATTGTATACGTACAGTTTGAAGATGTTATCTCATCGAGAAATTGGAGCATATGAATGTTGTGATCGATTATCATCAGCAAGTCTTTATGCGAAATCTAGAAGTGTCCTGTGGGTGAGTTTAGGTCTTGCAGGAACACGAAACCGTGTTTTGAAAACTGTGCAAGAAATTAAATATTTAGCACATAAAGAACCAAACAGTACAGACATTCTGAAAACAAATATGTTGGATACATACTATCCAAATAGAAGTACTCTGCTTGAAAACATTTGTCTGTATGAAGTACTTGAAAGATACATTTTTAAAAGGAATATTAGAGAGAATATTGAAAAAGGTGTATACGCTGTAATTGGACAGGAAGGATGTCTGGTCAAACAAAGAAAAGGACACTTGATTAATCACCGAAAACTGAGTTGCGAAAGTCCTGACAAAAGAGAATTTTACTATTTAGCTCTTTTGCAACTCTTTAAACCATGGCGTACAGAAGAGGAACTACTTGGTGACTTTGATAGTTATGAAGATTCATTTAACGCATCTAAAAGTAGTATAGAATGTCCTGTTTTTAGTAATTATCTCAAAATGTTGAATGACGAAATAGAGCAAGAAGCAACAATTGCAGCGGAGATTGCTAGAGAAAGTTCTCAAGACACTCAAAGTTCTGCATCGTTGAGTCAGGATCCACTGGGACAACCAATTATCCGAAATGAAGCAGCCATTGCCATGGATGAGGTGGAAAGAGCAATGCAGCAAGCTCAAGAGGATATAATAAACTTAGAAGAATTGGAGAAGGAACTTAATCTTGAGCAAAGACAGATATATGATGAAGTGACAGAGCACATTGAGCATGGTTTTCGTCAGGACAAAAAAGAATGCTCATGTATGTCATTTGAACCTATTCGACTATATGTAAGTGGAAAAGCTGGAACTGGTAAAAGTTTTCTAATTAAAGGAATTACTACATATCTACAGCAAAGAACTGAGTCACCACTGTCTTGTGTGGTTACTGCTCCAACTGGATTGGCAGCACATAATATTAAAGGTATTACTTTACATCGTTTACTGATGCTGCCAGTTGAACATGAAAATAAATTACAATATCACAAGCTATCTGGAGACGCTTGCTATGAAGTTTCTAGAGTGCTTAAAGAAATGAAACTTCTCATTATTGATGAGGTAAGCATGGTATCCAATTTAATGCTTGCTTTTGTGCATTTAAGAATGCAACAGATACTTAAAACAGACTATGATGTGTTATTTGGAGGCAAACATGTCATAGTTTTTGGAGATCTACTGCAACTAAATCCTGTGAAAGGAGAACCTGTATTTCAAACTGTTACACATGAAGACACCAGAAAGTGCCTGGGCAGTATTGGAAATGTTAATATATGGTCACATTTCAAATATACTGAACTGATTCAAAATATGCGACAGGCAAAGGATACTAAATATGGAAATATTCTTCAAGATATAAGGATTGGAAAACTAACTGAAGATGCGAAAGAAACTCTACGAACACAATTACTTTCTAAGTTGTTTCCCAATGAAGAAAATGTACCTGAGAAAATATATAGTAAAGAGGTAGAAGAGAAGTCAGTCATATGCTTGATGCCAACTCTAAAAGAATGCTCTGTTTTCAATGAAAAAATGTTGAAGTTGGAAAATCAAGAAATTAAGAAACTGGAAGCTCAAGATAAAATAGAGCATGAAGGAGGTACTATTGTTTTGTCTGAAAAATTGAAGTTAAAATTGGATTTTCTTCAGAAATCTATATCTAAAACTGCTGGCTTAGAAAAGAATCTGTATGTATGTTTAAATTGTCGGATTATTTTACGGAGAAATTTACATGTAGAAAGAGGTTTGGTGAATGGAGCAATGGGTAATATTGTTGGTTTTGTAAATTACCCAAATAGAGATGAGATTGAATTTTTAAGAATAAAATTTGATGGAATTGAGGAAGTTCATCAATTCAGTCGCTGTTCAACTCGTTTTTTGCTTGTGAAAGACTTATATGTCCGTCGGAAGCAATTTCCAATTTGTTTGGCATATGCAGTGACTATTCACAAATCTCAAGGTTTAAGTGTAGATTGTGCTTTGGTAAATATTGGAAGCACTGTATTCAAAGAGGGTATGGCATATGTTGCTTTATCTCGAGTTAGAACTTTATCTGGACTTTATCTAATTGATTTTGATGAGACAAAGATTAGTGCAGATTTAAAATGTGTGAAGGAGTGTAATAGGTTAAGAAGAGAATATGCTCCAAGTTTACCTCAATATCCTTTCATTAAAAAGAGTATGGTTGGTCAGAAAAGGAGAAATGAGGAAAAATGTAGTGAAGTAGTAGAGAAACAAAGAAAAAAAGATGAGGCTGTCATTGGCAGCAGTAAGAAAAAGGTTAGTATTGAAGAGATTGTTGGATTTAAATTTGAAAACAGGTCTGGTGTCAACTGCTATGCAAATGTAGTGGTTAATGTTGTTTTTTTTCTAAAACATTTACAGCAATAGATTGTACAAAATCAGGAGCAAACATTTTGTTGTTCCTTAAATTCTGTCTTTGAAAAATGTAGCAGTGGTAATAGTGAAGTAGCAAGTGTTTCAGAAGTAAGGAATGTTTTAGACATATGTGCAGGACTAAATCAATTTTCTCAGAATATTCAGCAAGATTGTCAGGAATCTATTATGTATATGCTTACAGTTTTGGAAGAAGAAGGTGTAGATATTGATAGTCTTTTTGGCCTTTCTTATAAATGGCAACATAATTGCGATAATTGTTCATTTTCAAGTAGTACTGACATACACACAGAAAGATTTATATATTTAACATTACCAGATTGTAAAACAGTGTCCTTTAATAAACTAGTTAAAGATGCGTATCAGAACATGGTCTGCTCTCAATGTAACTCAGAAATGTTATCAACATTATTTATCCACAGATATGGACAGTATGTAATTTTAATGCTTCAACGATGCAGAGCTGATGGAAGTAAATTGTCAACTTTAATTAAAAATTTTGTGGCTGCTCAAATATCTATTTCTAGAAGAACATTTGTAACTGTAGCAATTATTTTTCATGAAGGGCCATCAATATCATCAGGACATTACATAGCTTATTTGAAGTCTCCAACAGGTTGGACGCTCTGCAATGATAGTCAATTGAGTTTTAAGAAACGTTTGCCTTTTGACTTAACAAATTCTTATCTGATATTTATGCAACCTAAATTTCAGTAAAATTACTTGGTGTAGTAAGATTAATACTGTAAAAATATGAAACTGTGTTGTTTAGAAATATGATGTGATTGAGGGTGTTCAGATCTATAAATGAAACTTTTATGTGGCATAGTGATAGTACCAGGTAAGGTTTCCTTAATGTTTAATGGTACAGAACACGTTGGAATTAACTCATACTATTTGGCCACGCGGAAAAGAATGAGATATCAAAATGTGGACTTGAGATAAATGTTTTTAGAACATACTTGCTCGGAAGTTTGTTGAGGGGTACTCAAAAAATAACGAATTAACTCATACTATTTGGCCACGCGGAAAAGAATGAGATATCAAAATGTGGACTTGAGATAAATGTTTTTAGAACATAGTTGCACGGATATTTGTTGAGAGGTATTTAAAAATAAGTGGTATAGTTTAATTAGTTTGTAACTGCGGAGTATGTGCTGTGCTTATTCAAGAAATTGCGAATTAGAGAAAAACATTTAAGACATTTTTTTTCAGGTATTTATATTATGTATAGAGATCTTGTACGGATTTTTTAAACACAATCATTTTGATTGTGTTTTTTTCCCCGCTGTTACATGATGATTACTATTGAAATCACTGTTTATAGTGAAAATCAATTTATCTGAGGACAGCAAAAATAAACCATTTAATATGTTGTCTAAGTTATTTTGTTACATTGGATTTAGAAATATGTATTATAACAGATTTCTTTATTGTCTTCCACAGATATTACATTTATAAGGTAAGTACAACTAATCATATCTGAGAGTTTCGTGTACCTCTCTCTTATCCTTATTTCTTTCATCCTCTTCCTTTGTTAGTGGTGTTTAGACATGGTTATTTCCTTTAACTCATGCACATTTTGCATTTTTTAATTTTCTATCCTGTTTCTCTTACATCTTTTCTGTTAGTATTCTATTCAGTCTATCTAACCCTTCAGTTTGTTACTTACGTTGTTTTATACTGAGTCACCTTTATTGACCTTGTATCACCTTTGTTTCCTGAATCTTATTTTTTTGTCTTACTGTACCTTACAATTTGTTCCCTTACTCTGCTTTCATTAATTATGCTCAATTTCCAAACTTAAGTCTATAGTTTAGTTCTCTTACCCTACTTCATTTCTCTTTATCTCTCTCTCTTACACTCCTTGTCTGTTTCTATTCCATTCATCTTCTGTTACTCATCCTTTTTCACTCTGTTTCTCTTAGTTTTGTTCCTTTATTTTATCTATCTCTTTAAGACATTTCGGTACTCTTAGTCTGTTTATTTTACAGACTGTTTGTTTCGTGTATTATCACTGATCATACTCTCATTTTGTCTCTCACTTTACTTTCCTTTAGACAGTCATTCTTTGAGTGCTATTATTTCTTTCAATTAATTCTTTTATTTATTGATTTATATACTACATATTCTGTCTCGGTCTCTTTCTGTCCCTCAGTCTTCTTTTCTTTCACTTTCTGTTTCAATCACTTCTACTTTGTTTTGTTTTATGAAATGACATTATAACCTTATTTTTACTTTTCTTCCACAGATACCATGTTTTTTAAAGATTTTAAGTTTTTCTTTATTACTATTTCTTAGGTAAGTATAAAAAATAAAAATACTTTTTCATCACTGTGTCATTTCTTTGAGTATCCTCGTCATACCAGTGTCGTGTTTTATGTGAGCACTTCACGGAGGATTGGCTGCACGGTCACAAGGAGCCTCTTAAAAATTAATTTAAGAAATCAGCAACATTTCACTGAGTCAGTTCACTAATGCTGATGTGTCAAAACATTGCAGGTAAATAATGTGTGTTTAAAAAACTTTGGGGCATATTATCAAGGGGGGTTTACTCTGCTTTTTTGGCTTTAAAAGCCAAGAAAGCGGAGATAAAATGATCTCTCTAGTACTTAGCTGATGCTAACACCAGTTAGCGACATCTAATAGCAGATAATGACCATCTTGTGACCCGCTTTGTTTGTCTGTGAAATTTATCACTATTGACATGCAAAGTTAGCATTGCAAGATGTTAGTGACTGGAAACAGTTCCTAACATTGCTATCTCCTTCTACGCACTTTTGAACATATTTGTGCTACGGTCGAAAATGTCCAAAACCTAATAGCTGCCCCTGAGCAGTTCTTAGCTATGTCATGTAATGGTAGGTAGATAACATGACTAAGACCAATAGCTCGGTAATGCATGAATATTGCTGACTTCACAACAATATTTATGTATTTGGACCGATTTTTATCACTTAGGACAGTGGTTCGCAAACTTTGTTGACCTGTGGTTTCCTTGACCTACTCAGCAGTTTACAGTGGCTCCCCACCATTTTTTTTAACGGTGGGTAGGTGGTATGTATGTCCTGTTATCTTCCTTAAAGTAATTGGGACACATTCTTTCACTCATCCAATCATCCGTTCACTGATCCAGCCATCCGCTCTCTTATCCATCCACCCTTTTACTTCACTGATGTATCCATGCTTTTGTCCATCTACCCCCTTTCACTTACTAATTAATCTTTATAATCACCCTTTCACTTATCCATTCTTTTACCATTTCACTTATCAATTTATCCATCCACGCATTCACTTGCCCATCATCTACCCTTTCATTTATTCATCTATCTATCCTTTCACACATCCATCCACTAAATCACTGATCCATCAGGTGCTCTTTTACTCATGCATCCATCCTTTAACACATCTATCCATCCTTTTAGCCATTTATGCACCCTTCCAGCCATACATCCATCTATTTATCTTTTCTCTCATCTATACTTCCACTCATTCATTTATTGATCCATCTTTTCTTTGATTATCTAACCATTCTCTTTTCATTCATCCATTCATCCTTTCAGTAATCGATCCAGCCATTTAGACATTCCATACTTATTTACTCACCCAGCTTTGTACTTTATGACCTGAGTCTTTGTCTGCAGAGTTGTAGGGAGAAGAGGCCTGTGAAGAACAAACTACAGCAAGGGGTGGGGTGCGGTGGGGGAGAGTTCACAATGCCTCCGTACATAGGCAGACTGAAAACGTAGACGTTATCTGTCACACATGATGTACAGTAACAGGATGTGAGGTTACTGTAAAATGGTGTTGTTTCCAGGGCTTTAAGCAGTGTTAATAAAAATGGAGGGGTCTCTTGAAAGGGGGTGTTGGATGTAATTCCGTGGGCAGTTTAAAACACCTAAGCTACAAATATGCGTTTAGCATAGTGTTGTGGTCAACTGGTGTTATGTTGTATCTGTCATTGCATGCAGATATATAAAACAGCAAGTATGTTTACACCAACAACAAGCAAGGACTATTGGCTTTGTCAATGGTTGCTAGTTCCTTTAAGTTCAAAAGCAGTAACCATGGCATTGTTGAATATAATATTGAAAATACTTCTGTTCAAAAATGATGAGAGAATGAAAGAACGTTAATCTGTTTTTTTAAACTTATTTCATAGCCTTCTTTAAAGGAAGTGTTTTCTAACATTCTAGCGTGGGCGTTTAACTTTTTTTTTATCTAACAGAATCCCTTCTGTACGTTGAGGCAGGAGGAGCGCTATGTGCTTGAACAACCTTGACTGCCATATTCTCATTCAGTAAACGGCAATGACGTCCATAGAGAATTTCAATGGGCGGGAGGGGCTGCTTCTGTGCTCCTGGAGGAGTGCGAGGCCGATCCAGCAGCGGGGGTGAGGCCTATCGCATGGGAGCAGCGCTGCTCCCTGTGATGGCTACAATTATAGATAACAGGGTAGGGACGTCAGTGGAATTTACGGACGGTTGGTTAGCCTAGTGTGCGCCGTGCCCTTGGCACCTCATTACGGCGTAGTGGGGAGCCGCGGTGCACAGTTTGTGAATCACAGGCTTAGGAAATAAACCTTGATAACAGCAAGACTCCTAAGCGGAAAAAAAGCCGCAGCTCGACGAAAAAAATATCGCAACTAAACCAACATAGTGATAATTATCGCTAGTTGTTTAGGGTAGCCAGATTTTTAAAGCCAAAAACCGGGACATTTCAGAAAAATAGAAGAAGGACTACGATTTTACTTCAAGCGATGAGAGTGCTCGTTAGCAGAGAATTACAGAAGAGGCAGTAAGAACATAAATAAAATGTAAATTTTTAAACCGTGTACCTTGCCTGTCAATTACATTGCATTGTACAAACAACAGGTAACTTTAACTGCTTTGTAAAACATAAAATAGATTTCTCCCCGTTTTCAGTCGACCCTCTCTAAAAACGGGGGCATGAGCAATATTTCTTGAAATTTGCTGGGATAGCTGGTTAAAAACGGGGACCGTCCTGGCAAAACGGGGACGCCTGGTGAACCTATAGTTGTTGTTAATATGCCCCGAACATCGTACATTTGACTTTTGCCGGCTATCGCCAGAATTTTCCGCAGTGTAACTGCGTTATTATCAATTCGAATACATATGTGATAGTAAATCCTGTAACAGCCGGCGGCAGTTAACATTACCGCGTGAAAACAAGCGTTGTTTTCACGCACTAATGTGTGCCTTGTAATTAGGAGAGGGGGTTAGTTTAGTTTTATTTTCCACACCAACATGTTAACGCTGCCAAATGCTTGATCAGAGCAGGCCGTGGCAGTCGTACGATAACCAAGTTTATTCCAACTGTTTTTCTCGTAGCGGCTGTGTACGTGATAGTCTTTTCCCCTCCAACCACATTTTGCTTGTGGTTTGACGTACGCCTAGTATGCATGTCATTAACTTTCTGTGTGGCAGACATGGAAAGTGCTCTTACGGCAGGCGCTGTTATGACGTTTTCACAAAGGTGCTGAGGAATATTTACAAGGATAGGCAAAACATTATCGCCGCTCTTAACGGCAGGAAACTGCCGATATAGGGGCGAAAACGGCCATCATAATATGCTCTATGAATTGCAATCGAACGTAATGATAGATATAAAGACATCTAACATACGTTTCGATTGGAATTTATAGAACATATTATGAAGGCGATTATCGTCGCTTTATTAGCAGTGTCCTGCCGATAAAAGCGACGATAACGTATCACGTCTTCTTCATAATATGCCCCAAGTATCGCCGCTTTTTTAAAAAATTGTGCTGAAAAAGCGGCGAAACTTCAGTTTATGAATAGAGCTATTTTTGGTACAATGAGTTAGTTCTGAAAAGAACTTTTTTTTTTGGTTTTGTAGTTTTTTTATTTTTGAGAAGTTTTATATTGTTTGTGATTTTTTAAACTGGAGCCGAAATTTTTAACTGTGAAACTGTGAAACAGGAACAAAAGAAATTGTTAAAAAATTATCTTCTGTCGGAGCATTGATGTTCATTAATTCTTCTTTCTATAAGAGTGAGGCTCTGCTCTCCATACACAATTATTCCAAAACACTCGTTGCATTTCATATGCACTGACGACAAATATGGTCTCAATTCCAACTGTGCAGTAGATGGAGATGCAGGTCGTCTTCTAGATGAAGTACTGGCCACAGCTGGTGGTAGTTGTGTTGCCAGAGCTCTTGTAGATGCCTGTGCAAATTGCACAGGACGAACTTGGCTGACATGCCTCTTCATCGTATGTATCGAAAACGAATATTTTTTCGAAGGATTTCCTCTTGAAAGCACTGCGTCACAAATTGTGCAAGTAACTTTCGGGGCATTTACTTTTTTTTGATCCTGAGGATAAGTAAAAAATTGCCAGATGAAAGATTCATTCCTTTTTTTTAAAGGTACTCGATAATTTTCCTCAGATTCCGAAGAAGAATTGCGTGCGGCAGCCATTTTACCAAACTGTTCGGAAAGATGTGAAAGGTTCTTCTCCCTTGAGAGGAAAAAAAGATAGTGAGGGAAGTGGGTAGTTTCTGGAAAATTTCAGAATAGAAACTACTATGAACCAATAGGAAGTGTTCTTTTCAAGTCACATGATTTAACATGCGCGCATTAGGACGTATACGCGGAGACACTATCCGGTCATGTACGTTATTTGGAAGTATCGGTTTCATTTAATGAAGTTTGAAAACGTGAAAAGGAGGAAAGGTAGATAATCCCTGATGTTGTACACCTTCATATGGGGCCCCAAGAAGAATGCTGATAAACTATAAAACCTTTTTCAATCTTTAAAAATACCAGGGTGCGCGTACCCGGTCGCGCACGGAAGTATAAAAAGACGTTCTCCGACATTTAGTGACAAGTTTGAAAACGTTAAAAAGAAAGCAAGGTAAAGACTTCGTAAACCTCTAGAGATTTACAAGGAGTCCCTAAACAATTATGCCAGTCAAGAAAACTTTTTTAGCGGATAAAAACATTTGTCGAAATTCAATGATGAAACTATAGGTTACAGTCAAGATATAGTTAACAATTAGCATTTAAAAAACCTTTGAAATTCACTGAAAAAACCATAGGTTTTAAACACGTTATAGTTAGGAAGTAGCATTTAAAAAAACTATGAAATTCACTGAAAAAACCATAGGTTTTACACACGTTATAGTTAGGAAGTAGCATTTAAAAAAACTATGAAATTCACTGAAAAGACCATAGGTTTTACACACGTTATAGTTAGGAAATAGCATTAACAAAACCTATGAAATTCACTGAAAAAACCATAGGTTTTACACACGTTATAGTTAGGAAATAGCATTAACAAAACCTATGAAATTCACTGAAAAAACCATAGGTTTCGCACTAGTTATAGTTACCTGGAAGTTTTACTCGCATAAAACCATTGAAATTTCCACGTTATAGTTAGTTGGACTCACTATAACTTGCCCGTGCAATGCACTGCTGATGACATCACATATTACATCACTCATGACATGGTCAGTAACATCACTCATGACATCACTGATGACACCATACTTGTGACAGAGTGACAGACCTCCTTTCACTGTAATGTAACCCTTGAAACACATATTCAAAAATAGAAACAAAAATTTTCAAAAAAATAGAGTTACCCATACTAGTTACAACAACCAATTCAATAATTCCACCATCTATATACACATCCACTCATTCACCAACAGTTCTATATAGTCACTCATACATATACTCACTCATCATATGTAGTGATACACCTATACATCCTGTTACACACCGACAGACATCCAAAAGTTACTCACACATGCAAATAAACTATTCAACATCCATTTATTTGCATATAGAGCTATACACACACTACCACATTACTTCTAAGGAAACTTACACATACTTACTCTCTTAAACAATCACTTATAGAAACACATACTAATTTAAACAGGAACTCTTAGAATCCCTCACTCTCACATGTACTCACTTATATACATCAATATTCACATATATTAGATTAAAACATATGTAGTTACTGATAAAGACATTAGTGAGACAGTCATTCACTCAGTAACACACACATATACACACTCATCCACCCATACAGTCCTGCACATATGCTGTCTTCAAAACACATACAAACAGAGAGTCAGTCATTCATGCATCTATGTGCTAAGTAATACCCCCACCAAACCATACAAACACTCATACTGATACTAAGAAAAACATCTAATAACCCATATAGACACACATGTAGCTACTCACCAACCCTTGCAGCCACTTATACACAAAGTGAAACACTAATACATATATTTAAACATTACTCACTAATATTTATTTTTCAGAAAGACACACATTCACTGGATGGTGTCATCAGTGATGTCATGAGTGATGTCACTGACCATGTCATGAGTGATGTAATATGTGACATCATCAGCAGTGCATTGCACGCGCAAGTTATAGTGAGTCCAACTAACTATAACGTGGGAATTTCAATGGTTTTATGCGAGTAAAACTTCCAGGTAACTATAACTAGTGCGAAACCTATGGTTTTTTCAGTGAATTTCATAGGTTTTGTCAATGCTATTTCCTAACTATAACGTGTGTAAAACCTATGGTTTTTTCAGTGAATTTCATAGGTTTTGTTAATGCTATTTCCTAAATATAACGTGTGTAAAACCTATGGTTTTTTCAGTGAATTTCATAGGTTTTTTAAATGCTACTTCCTAACTATAACGTGTGTAAAACCTATGTTTTTTTCCAATGAATATATATATATATAAAACTACTTGGGGCCTCAATGGACTAAGGCTGTGCTGTAACAGTGTTAGCAACTAGAAAGTTCAAGTGCTTGTGGATTATTATAATTATTTTGGAAATAGTATCCTATCATGTTATCTGCAATGAGAGGTATAATACCTTATCTAATTAATGTAATTGGTGCGCACTCGAGTGAATATATTAACATTTGTTTTTTGTTACAGTTGCAGCATAAAAATTAAAAAAGAGATAGATATAGTGAAAAATAGAGGTGGTTAGGCTCCAAAGATTCCTTTGTTTATGATACAGTTTAACATTCTGAATTCTGTTTTTAATTGAGGAGTTGGCCTAACTTTCTATAGCCGTCGGCCTCTAATCTGGGGAACCGGGTAAAGTCTCGGCAAGGACGCCCAACATCCTATGATTCTGGGTAAATCACTTAATCTCCCTGTGCCTAACAAAAATGTATGTGTCCTAATGTAATGCAACTGGTGCTCGTGTAAAGTGCTCTGAAAAAATAAATTAAAAAAATTGTTAACACAGGAATTGTCCAGATGGTGCAAAGGATGGTCATAAATTCAGATTTGCAAACTGAGGCATATCTCAGCAATATCAATGGATAAGATAAGAAGCATTTATAAAGTGCATTGTTACACCACAACGGTGTGTCCCTACGCTGGACCCTGGATCACCTAAGAAGAGAGCAATAGTTGCTGAAGGTCGGGGAAACTGGTAAACATAAAGAGAAGACAAGAATTGTGCGTTATTGCTTAAATAAGAGGTTTTAAGTTTCTTCCTGAAGTCAGTTTCCGATGGAGAATCTCTGAGTACCTTGGAAAGGGAGTTCCATAATTTAGGAGCTATACAGGAAAAAGATTTAGGTCCCATTCTCTAGGCTGTGCTTCTTCACATTCCCCTTTTTTCAAGCAATTCCCTTGCCAGGAAAATGTCTATCCCTTCTAGACAAGGAGCGTAAACTAATCTTCAAAGTCCATGGCACCTATGTGGAAAAGTGCAGTTTGTGACTCTAAGGGGCACATGCATCATTGTAGGAATTTTCGATTCCTAAATTGCGAAAATTAAGGAATCGCAATTTAGGAATTGCAAAATCCTTTGCATCAAGAATTTTCTAAAGTTTTAGCAATTCCTTAATTTTCTGTACTTGCGATTCCTTAATTGCGAATTGCAATTAAGGAATCGCATTACATTGATTCCTATGGGCCTAGAGGCCTATAGGAATCAATGGCAAGGCATTCTCATTTTGCGAATTCGCAATTAAGGAATCGCAAAATGATAATGCAATTTCAAGGGTGCAGGGGGGGGTCCAAAGGACCCCCCCTGCACCCCTGAAATGTCATGTAAGTACATTTTACTCACACACGTCCCAAGGGCATGTGTGTGTGTAAAATAGAAGTTTCAAAAATGCTCTTTTGTGCGTTTTTAAAACTTTTCACAAATTACCATGAAGGTTGACTTCATGGTAATTTTCCCCTTCCTAATTGCGAATTCGCAATTTAAAAAAAATCATGCATAGCATTTAAGAAATCACAAAATTTGCGATTTCTTAAATGCTTTAGCAATTTAAGAAATCGCTAAAAATTGCGATTTCTTAAATTGCGAAAAATGAAAAAAAAATAATGCATCCCAAAAATGTTTTTTGCATTCGCAAACGGCCGATTTTTGCGATTTGCACCGTTTGCGAATGCAAAAACCAATGATGCATGTGCCCCTTAGACCTGATGGAGCAAGGCTTCGTACGTAAAGAAACGTGCTTGGATTCAATCCTCTTGAATACATTACACGTCATATTTTTTATCTAGGGGAAGCTTTTCAATGTGCTTTACCAACCAGTAACCTGAGTGTCTAAAAATGGCTGCCGAAAACGCGGGATTCTTCTGCGCATGCTTCTACTGCATCTACGTAGTATGACGTCTTTCGCTTGGTGGGAATTCTTTGCAGCTGCGCAGTAGTATTTAAGATGGCCGCTAGACTCTCACATGCTAATGGACATGCTGTGCTATAACTAAATCTTGCTCATTCTACTAAACTGCTAATGCTATAGTTAAAATATATTAAAGGGAATAGAGTAGGAATGAGTGGTATACAGTGCATTCATTTATTTTCGTATTCTAATATGTTTTTCTTTGACTTAATTATTAGTTCGTATTTGGGCCTGGAGGGTGTCTGAAATCTCCATCTTGGAAATAATGCACACACGCATGAAATTATGACTGTCTGCGAGACATGACATTGAAAGCTTGCCAAATACAGTATGAAGCAGAAGACGCGCCTGCAAACATTACCTCTTGACCTTAAAAGAGGAAGAGACTGAAGCAAATGTTATATACAATGTAGATGAAATTGTATGAAATACAGGTGGAATTAAAGCATGGGAAATTGAAATTAAGGGGAGGGAACATAGAACAATAAAACATAAGAAAATGACATTACATTAGTATGGTGTGATGACCTCTCCCCATCCCATTGTCCAATCAGGAGTTAGGAATGCATGAATATTGAAACATTGGGGGGTTGTATGTTATGTTATGTTATGTTATGGGTGTCTTATATAGCGCTCGGCTACTCCAAAGAGTGTCCCAGCGCTTTCAAACCCACAACAAACTGCATAGGGCAAGCACAAGGAGAGAAAGAGCAAACAAATTACTGACCATAGAGCCACGTCTTCAGACCCTTTCTGAAGGCCAACAGATTAGATGTACTGCGAAGCGGCAAAGGCAGGGCATTCCAAAGCTGGGGTGCCAAGCGTTTAAAAGAACGTCCCCCCACCCGTACTTTCCTGATAACAGGAACAACGGCAAGGCAGAGAGATTCCGATCTTAAGGCTCTAGCCGGTTTGTAAAAGGCAAGCCGTTTCTGAATATATTCCGCTCCCACAGCATGAAATGCCTTATGCGCCAGCGTAAGTGCTTTAAAAACAATCCGCTTCCGGATAGGCAGCCAATGTAAAGAGTGTAAAAGGTCAGAAGCTCTAGTTCGGCGATGCAGGCCAAAAATGGCCCGGGCCGCCGAGTTCTGGACCACCTGTAGTCTTTGGAGAAGATATTCGGGCAAACCCAAATATAGGACGTTTGAATAGTCCAGCCTCGAACCAATAAGGGCCTGAACCGTAATCTTCCTATGCGCCAACGGTAGCAGGGGAAGGAACTTACGTAACATTTTAAGGAGGCCATAACAGGTGCCGGCCAGCCCAAGGATCTGGGATTTAAGTGTCAAGCCGTTGTCAATCCTGACCCCCAAGTTCTTGGCAATCAGAGAAGATGACATAGGAGGGAACATATTCACCGGCCACCACTCCTGCCAATTCGGGTCAGACTGACACCCGAAGAAGAGCACCTCTGATTTATCAGGGTTGCACTTGAGGCTGTTTCGCTGAAACCAGTCGAAAACAGCCCCAAGACAACCCCGGATGCCCTCTTCGTCAAACTCAGCCCCCTTCCCACAAGTGAAAAGGAGCTGAGTATCATCGGCGTATGACAGGATCTGAGCCCCAAAAGACTCCGCCAGCACTGCCAAAGGGGTCATAAAGATATTAAAAAGAGTCAGGCTCAACACCGAGCCCTGCGGGACTCCGACCTCCAGAGGTGGTACTTTGGCCGAGTACGGAGGGGCCCAGACCACCTGTCGGCGACCAGCCAAATAAGATCGAAACCAGCTCAACACCGTCCCTCTCAGACCGATCTCATAAAGCCTGCTGAGGAGACCCTCATGAGGGACGGTGTCGAAGGCCGCCAACAGGTCTAACATTACCAACATGGCTCTTCCTCCTGCATCCAGCACTTCCTTAATGGCCTCATTGACCTCCAAAAGCACCGTCTCGGTGCTTAGGTTGCTCCGGAAGCCAGACTGGGTGGGGTGCAGCAAACTGTGGGTTTCCAGAAAAGTAGAGAGCACAGTGTGCACATGCTTCTCCACTATCTTTGCGAAAGCAGGCAGGAGAGAAATCGGCCTATAATTGGCATGTAGCTCAGGGTCCAGACCCGGCTTTTTGAGTAATGGGACAACCATCGCCTGCTTCCAGGCCACAGGCACCACACCCCTAGTCAGGGACAGATTAAGAATGGGATTAATCAGAGGGTTCAAAACTCTCGCCACCCTAGCCAAAAATTTTGCCGGGCAGGGATCTAAAGGTGAGCCCGATTTAAGTTTAATCAGGAAGTCCTGAGATGCGGAGTCAGAGAGAGATGGAAACTCCGAGAGAGTGGGTCCAGATCCAGCTATCCGACTCAGCTGCTCTCCCGGGCTGATGGCATCACTCGGGCCCGAAGAAGAAAAAGACTCCTGGATCCGTTTGATCTTAGAAGTAAAAAAGCTAGCTAGCGAGATCACCCACGTCTCAAGGAGCTCATGACGCACCGCATTTGCATTAGGGGTCACAAACTCCTTCACAATGATGAAAATTTCCCTACAGGAGCTCGAAGCGGTCTCGATTCTCGCAGAGAAATAATTCTTCTTTGCAGACAGGATGTCTACATGATAGGCTTTAATGGCCACCCTATAGGCAGCCTTAGCCCCAGGATCATACTGCTGGCGCCAGAGCCTCTCTGCCACCTTACAGTTGCGCAGAGACAAAGCCAAAGCCTCCGTATACCAAGGAGCAGAGGTTCGTCTAGATGTTTTCCGAGGAGCAGTCTCAGGTGCTAGTTCGTCAAGTCGCTCCACTAACCACCGCAGCAGCAGATCGAGATCCCTACATGCCCTGTACATACCCTGAGAATAGTATAACTAAGGTAGGCTTAGCCAGTTAGATTGTCATCGACTTGTCAGTCTTATCACAGACCTGTCACCGTTCCATCATTAAAGCAGAAGACGGCGGATGCCATGGAGGTCAGAGATGCTGTTCGAGCACTCTGACAGAAGAATCGAGGGGGATAGTCGGAGAGATTGCAGAAGGAGAAGAATCGATCCATCTGGAAGTGAGAAGAATCGCGGGGAATAGTACCAGAGCGGGGTGCGATGCTGGCGTTGCACTTAGAAGAGGTCACCTGTCCTGTCCTGAACCTGTCCTGAACTGTTGGCTCCTGACTATTCGGGAGTCTCTTTTCCAGCCCTTGGCCAGGGGTTGGTTCTCACATCATTCTAGGTAAATATAAATCTGTTTGGTATGTCCTTGTACTGTTTTTCCTTTTTCACCCTTCCCAGGTACCAACAGTATTAGATTTACTAAGTTGTCATATATGTATTTTACTTGATCTTATTTACATGAAGTTGGCGTTTGACATGTATTGGTATTTGACTCACAATTTAGGCATAGATAAAGGTTTTAAAAACTCTCCAGAGTCTGTGATTATTCAAATTAAAAGTAAATGTCATTTCTACCTATTCTGCTACAACCTGATCCAATTGATCAGAGGAAACTTAGTAATTAGTGAATTAAGTTCGGTAAATTATAGTATAAAGTGAATACATTATAAGGTTAAAATAATCCTGATTGTCAGCGGTAATTATCAGCTTATGTATGAGTGTTTAAGGGCCCAGGTGAGTATGTTAGTTTATGTGTAACCCAAGCTGGTAAATATTGCGCTGCATCAGACCCCAGAGCTGTAGTGGCTGCCACTGGACGTGGGGCAGGGAGGATTCGAATGAAATTTTTTTTTGAAAAGAAATCACTTACCTGGTATTGCCTTTGCCGCCTCTCCTCCGTCCTCGACATCTTCTTCCTGTCTCGCGTCCCGGCAGCTGGAAGCTCCCGGGCTCCACTAAGCCAATCATGATACTGCTGTCACAATGACAGCAATGCTGTGATTGGTCTGAGTGCCGTGGTTTGGTGCTCAGATGGGGACTGAGAGCCTGTGCATGCAAAGTGCGCATGGCTGTTTGGCCGGTCCAAGACGGCTGACCAAACCGCCATGTGCACTTAGAGAGTTCCACCACTCCTCCCTCCTGCTCTGGCAGCCCGCCTGAAACTGAGCCACTGCAGTTGGAAAAATAAACTGATAACATTGAGTTATTATCATTGTACTTTTCCTTTTGAACGGCTCAGAGACCTGTGGGGCGCCGCTCCTCCACCGCTGCTGCCCCAGAACTACTGCTGGGGTTCAAGGGACCTTACATGTTAAGCAAGAGACATATTTTTAAGGTAACACTAGGTTTACACATTGTAGCACATGAGTCTTCAAATAGCAGTCATAGGAGCAGGTGATAACACACGTTGTGGTAGTACTCAGACAGAGCAGTACAGCAACCTATTACAGGTGTGTGCCTTCAGTAGGCAGTAAATGCTGTGTACTTTTAATTTATGTACTCTCCTTTTATTTAAACAGATAGTGCAGTTCTAGTTTGACTGAGGTACTTGTCGGACATCATCACATTTCCCTTTCCTAAAAATCTTCAGAGTCGCTTAGCCTTGTTTTTTGTGGCAGACACTGAATGCTGCAGACTAGTTCAAATAGTTAAATACCCATGGATCTGTTCCAGCAATGGAGTTACCTCTAGTGTAGACCTCTGGCCCATTAGATGTCAGGTTTCAGAGACAACAAAACAGGTTGTGGTATCACTCAGACAAATCAGCACAGTAATCTACCACAGGCGCGCCCTGTTCTGTCAGAACATTTTCCCATTCTTGATTTACTAAAGGGAAACTCCGATGATATATTTAGCTTGCTTTTCACATTCTTGGTAGCATTTATGTTTGCAAAGGCCACATGTTTAAGGAGCTCACGTTTGCACACAGCATGAACTAAGCAAAGTTAACCCTCGTGTTACATTGAGATTTCTGCGCAAACTAAACCCTGTGTGTTACACCTCCTTTCATCAATATAATATAAATGTACTTGCAACGAGGTAATCTTCTTTCATTTAAATAGCTCCAGTTGGTATAGTGCCCACACCGCCATCGCTCGCTCCACTTGTACCCACTACATTCACAACCAAGAAGACTCATGAGACATAATTGTGGGAAAACGGTGGTGCAGGTTTATTTGCATACAACAGCAGATAGGTGGGTCATCTTACAGGCGATCCAAGACGGCAGCCCCTCGCTGACCCGCCTGCCTAATTAGCCAATTTGCACGGTAAGTCGATGCTCTTGACGGTGCAATACCTTTAATAGTTATCTCGTTTACTCCCGCCCCCCCTGTCGGGGCGGAGCGATGAGGCACACCCCCGGTCGGTTTAGGCCCCCCGACCGCCCGAAGGACTAACGGGGCGCCGACGTTGTTTCCTGGAACCCCCTCGGCTCCAGGTTCTTGGCTCGGGCACCCCTACTGTGCCAGGCAGAGGTATTGCTGTCTCCTTCTGCCGCAGAGGTACCCTTACTGTCCATCTGCTTCCAGATCGCCCTGTGACTCCGCCTGCAACACAAAACAGACCATTAATTGTTCACACCAACCCGCTGCTCTGCCGCTGGGTCTGGGCCAGGGCGGGAACAGCGCAGAGTAGTCAAGATGAAACGCGGCGGAAAAGAGGAAGTACTGAAACCGGGCTGGCCTAGATAAAGGCCCTAGGACCGCCCACCACCTTACAAGCTCGCACCTGCATTGGCCACCCCTAAAGGGGGCGGCGCCCTGACTGTCGCGCTGATGACGTTTTGCTCGCGAGGCATGTGTCACTAAGACGCTGTCTCGCGTTATCTCCCCTTCGCGTCGCGCGGCCAGCGGCATAGTGCCCACACCGCCATCGCTCGCTCCACTTGTACCCACTACATTCACAACCAAGAAGACTCATGAGACATAATTGTGGGAAAACGGTGGTGCAGGTTTATTTGCATACAACAGCAGATAGGTGGGTCATCTTACAGGCGATCCAAGACGGCAGCCCCTCGCTGACCCGCCTGCCTAATTAGCCAATTTGCACGGTAAGTCGATGCTCTTGACGGTGCAATACCTTTAATAGTTATCTCGTTTACTCCCGCCCCCCCTGTCGGGGCGGAGCGATGAGGCACACCCCCGGTCGGTTTAGGCCCCCCGACCGCCCGAAGGACTAACGGGGCGCCGACGTTGTTTCCTGGAACCCCCTCGGCTCCAGGTTCTTGGCTCGGGCACCCCTACTGTGCCAGGCAGAGGTATTGCTGTCTCCTTCTGCCGCAGAGGTACCCTTACTGTCCATCTGCTTCCAGATCGCCCTGTACTCCGCCACAGCTCTGGATGAGGCCCCCGTCGAAGACAGAGCCCCCCACCCACTTAGCTACTTCCTCTGCTCCTTACGCTCCGCTTATACGTCTACTTCCTCTGCTCTCTCACGCTCCACTTATACGTCCGGGAGGGATATGTTCACCCCAGTCCCGACAGTGTATATTGCCGTTGTAAGCCTTACTTTACCCCCTAAGCAGATGCTAAAGCCTGAAAGTGACCATTGCCTGAGGGTAAATGATTTAGTCTCTCCTCCTCGCTAAGCCTTTGGGTACACCTCTACCATAGTACCCTTCACCCCACCGCTATGGAGATCCTGGACAGTTCATAGGACACGCCCCTAGCATAAGCCGCACCTCCGGTGGGGATTGCTCAGATACGGTTCTTAGGCCACGCTCTAAGTTACCAACCACACCTCTTAAAGAGATACCTTGGCATTCAGCTGTTTTGTCCGATATTAGTCCCTGCAAAGTAGGGCTTGAGAAAGACCTGTCCCGTGCTGCAATAATCATGACCGTGCATGTCCTGGCAACTCACTGCAAGGTTGTTTATCTGAAATTAGTTAGAGCCCGCGCAGCAGATGCCCGTAGCCGTCAAATGTCATTCCCCGTTCTCTGTTGTATTGCAGTGTTTCCCTCCAATTATACTGTATTTTCCCTTGTAACCGTCGTATGCTTTTGCTGCTTGCCCAAGTATTTTACCCCCGATGTACTTAGTCTCTCTTGCAACCCGTGCACCCATCACTTGTCCCTCTGTAATGCACTGTTTCTACCTCAATAGTTTGTTTGCTGCACACTTGTCACTTCACCTCATGTGACTTAACGTCTGCTTTTGTACGATATTCACTGTGTAACACCCGTGCTACCTAACGCATAACTGACGTAAATAGCAAAGTTGACCTCGAGCAATAAGGACTGCCTCATGCAGGATGACGTGCTTGTCAACCATGCATTGCATGATGATTTTTATCGTGGGAGCCAGGCAGGGGGGCTGTGCCGCCTGCTAGAGCACTTGGTGTCAGAATCTGTACTGTCATCTTGAATATATGTGCATAAAACCAATTCCTTCTCCCTAAGGGGCTGGTAATAATTACCACTGAGCCCAAGCCTGTCTGTGCACTGCTGGAACAACCAGCTATATTAGCTAATAACTGTTACATAACGTATCAATCACTGTGCCTCGATGTCACCTACCGCACACTCTGCCATGCATGTATTCCAAGCGTGTGCTTAAGAAAGTACATTTTATGGGAATTTAATGCCACAATAATTTAATACTCAAAATTAAATTGGAGTAATTATGCAGGGGTATGAAGCAGTGCTTTAATCACTGCCAGCCACAGATGCATTGGAAAGCATGATTCTGCATTTCCCCGAGTGGGTTGAAAAGTGAACATCAATGAAGGCATTTGTGGCTTGTTTTACAAACCTTTCCCAGTGTGCGCAGATCCCTCTTGGAGTAATTGGTGGCGAGTACTGCATAATACTGCAGTGCCTTTTAGGATTACATGTGTGAGTTAGACACATTCGTATTTATGCCTGCAGAATTAAAGAAACCTGCAATCACCCTTTAAAATATTTTCCCACGTGTCCTACACCATAGCTGTCCGTTGTCTTAAATATCTGTTATGGCTACGTTCACCCCCCAGATCTATTAGGTTTCATTGCTTGAAGTTACCTTCGCATAGTTGAACTTCACAGCAGCTAGATTTTATTGGAAGGGAAGTGTAACAGAAGCTGTGATGGTTTACTGTTTCATATCTCACTCTCCATCATTTAAGGACCACAAACAGTGCTTGTACAGGCTGCTGCACAAAATCTGCACTAGCCTATTAGCTGGAGGCTTAAATACAGATTTAACAGCAGCATGCTCTTCAATTTATGAGCAGAGTTGCTTTTTACATGCTTTTTTCCCTCGGTATGTTCGCTGTAACCTTTTTAGTATAAGCCTATTGTAATCATGAAAAACGTTTTATCTGTAGAATACTTTTTATGCCATCATTGTGTAGGCGAACTCATTCCAACAAGTTTACGCACCGAAGCCCGGCCTGTATCTCGCTGAACGATGTAGTAAGAACAACTCCCCCTGGACCTGCTCAGCTACCAGAGGGCAGTGTTGAAGGAAGAATCAACATTAAATCCCTTTTTAATTCGACCTGAAGTGCTGCCTGCAATATTACCGTATTAAACCCAGTTGCCTAGTGAGGAACCAGCGATCACACAGGTAGCCAAGAAATCCACTATAACCTTAAGCAGGCTTGGTTGCGTGTGGATTCCAAGCCCAGTGGCAAGGCCGATATGTCTGCGTTCAGCACTATAACCTTAAGCAGGCTTGGTTGCGTGTGGATTCCAAGCCCAGTGGCAAGGCAGATATGTCTGCGTTCAGCACTAGATGTGACGGGTATCTTATTACTGTGAGCATACGGGCCAAAGTAAAAGCAGAAAGTAAAAGGCCACCATTTTAAAGGTGCTGGTGAGGGGTGTGGCCACGGCCACATGACACTGGCAGATTGCCACAGTCTATAGCTCGTCGCATCGGTCAAATCTAACCTGGAGACAGCTCGTTCACTAAGGGTGATATACGAAGCAGGCAAATCGTAACCAAAAGGAGCGAGGACTACTGGAAACGAGGTGATAGCGGAGCCAATGGCAGACTAAATGCAGTAGTTCCATGTAGGGAAGTTACCCGGGACCCCAACATGCAGGAATTTATGTACCACACATTCAGCGGCACAACTTTGGTAAAAACTCCGGGGCCGCCGCTCATCAGAACACGAAATGCGCACAAGTCCAGCTCCTAGCACCTTCTACATGTTGTAAGAAACAATTTCACATGAGACTGGAGAACCAAGGGCACATCAAACTAATACATATGAAGTCAGCTTGCCCTGGAATAAAGGAAAGACACGTGATATGAAACCCGGCAGAAACCACATTTAACCATTGTAACATACAGCCAGACATTAGCCGGTGTCCATCTAAACGTGATAATACACAACCAGACCATTTGTGTGTTACGTGTAACTGCGGATATAATTAAATTCTCTCAATATCCAAATGATCGTGTTATTGGCGAATTTACCGGACCCACGAGGGAGCTGCCACGGAAGCCCCATTCACAGACCGTGAAAATATTTGCCCGTTTAGAGAAGGTCTCGCGGTTTCTAGCGCAGCTTAATTGATTTGGCCTAACCAGAATATGGTTTCTGGCGTCATTACCGAGACTCGAACCCAACTCCCCAAGTCCGAGGTCGAGCGCCCTAGCAATCAGCCCACGGCAGCGCTGATAAATAAGTGCCTCGAAAAGGTGCTTCAACACTTCTTAGATGTATTTCAAAATGTATACATACCATTATTTATATACATATAGTACCAAAGTTAAAGAGGACTTCCTGCCAGGAGAAACATCAGAGTAGTTCGAGCGTGTTCAGAGGAGCAATGACCCGCCCTGTCCCGTCGGTGCCAGAACATTTTCAATGTTGACTGCAGCAATTTAAGGAATATTTCGTTTTTTTTTATCAAGACCGAGTAACATAATTTTCAGTGAGAACCCAAACAAAACGTAGGGAAGGCACCATGATGATCTACAAACCCTTCATGATGAGTGCATAACCTAATATATAATGCAGAATGCAGATTTTAGAGAACCATGCTGGAACAGTCAAGCAACGCAGCACACGTCCGTCCCTGGAACCTCTACAGCCAGAGCCAGCCTATGGCTAGGCCTGAGCATGCATCCGGGCTTTCTGCAGGCATTAGTTGTTTTAATATCCGGACAATACCAGTAAAAACCGGCCCACCAGAACATACAGCAGGCTCACATATGGCCAAAATATAGGCCCACCACACACCAACCTGTCGCAGGGTCTCGACACATACACGGAACTGCTCCGTCTAACTAACGGGGTAGTGAACACTTCGCTTATAGCTTGACTAATAGCCACCTGCTTAGGCCCCCACATTAAAACCCCGAACAAAGCACAACACCAAAAGCCCTTCACTCGACGCATCAACCGATAGTACGAGCCTTAACCCTGGTACCGACTTTACTTGGAACAAACCGATACAAACGGCATCATGTCAACTCAGAATTCACAAAACCCCAATTCTCAAAGCACAATACTGGACTAGCTCGATATTGCCTCTAATTAGCAGGTCTTTATCCCGTCCTCAAATCACGGAACTATTGATATGCCTCATAGACTTTTGGGGGAGTGCAATGGTTTCCCATTCCAAGAAGCTGGGTTACTATAATCCATAGTTATGCACAGCCTTTACCCGTGGCTGATCCGTGCGCTTTACACATACATGCACTGTTTAAGTTGTGCTAAGGAAGGCCTTGGCGCCACCAGGAACGTCTACCACACGCAGGTGCTACCGCGGCCCGTAAATAAACACCCATTTTCAGAGGGGTAAATTAAAGGTGCCTAAGCTCTGAGCAATCCTCGTCCTTGCGAGACGACCGCGCTGCGCGACGCACAAAGACACTATTTGCTACGAGACACGACAAAGAGCCCGATTGTGTGGCGTGCGCGGGAGGGGAGTGAAAATCACCTCCAATGTGCCACCTCGAAACAAGCAAACCAATAGCGCCGAACAGACCCGGGGGTTCATGCAGCTGCAGCGGAGACGCGCGCAGCCACCAAGACATACATCTATGTAATACGCATGGTGAACAGTCGAAGCAGCCCCCTTGACCGACTCGACGCAAAGGCTTCACCTCCCAGAACTTCAACAATCCATATAACACAGCAGTAGCGGCACCACCCGGGAACAGACAGTTTCGCTAAAGGATGAGTACCAGCACTTCTATCGTTCAAGCATGAAAGCAGAACCTATTTCTATGTTATATTTCCGTTTGTACCCAATCTCACACCCCGAAAAGCATAGGATGTGATCAGCTCCTTCCCCACACGTCAATTCACGCAAGAATTGCAATTCGGATCACCTCTCCAACCAAAAGCACACAATGTGAACATTTAATTAAAATGCGGAATGACTTCCGGTTCTCTGCTATTGACTTAGCTCGGCCTCACTCCAGTACATGCCACGTGGCTCCCCGGCTCCCCAAACTGGTGAGAAATGCACCCGGCAAAAGAGGCGGAGGCAAATCATTGGCAGCTGCAACAATGCCGCATTGATTAAGAGGCAGGGATTATACACATGTACGATAATTGCAGTCACAATTACCTGATACGACCCCTCCCCCAATGTGAGTCCGCGCTAAAGCCCAAGCGCCGCCGTACGCACAAACCAACTCCCCCCTGCCAAAGGGAGCCGTCCGTGGTCATACTTCTTATTACTCTCTACATCCTTCAAGCTGACCATGCCCATGAATCATGCTCGTACCGCACTCACAAAAGGTAATTAAAACCAAACCAATAAACGCTGATTGCATCCACAGGTGCAGAGGAAAAGTTTAAAAGGAATAGGACAAAGGAACCGCAGCGTTTTGCATCTCACACCCGAGTCCCCGGCCTGAACCCGTCGCTCCCACCGGCAACAGACCTCAAGCGGCGGAATTCCCTCTGCACAGCGCCGCTGCCCCCCAGACTATGTGCATCAAAACAAAGGGACATTGAACAAAGAACCCACGCCCGCAATGCCCCCCTAAACTGAACCATCGCTAGCCTACCATGAGAGGGTAGGGAACGACTCACATTGGCCAGCGACCGTTCCTTATCAATAGCCCAGCGTCCGTTCATAAAATACCGGTCCAGGATGAGAGATAAGCAGAAGATTACAATGAGAATACCTCGGGACTCTGATGGAAAATCCTGAAAACCCACTTTCACTGATTCAGTATTGGTTCTGTGCAAAAGTTACCCAAAAAGTGCAACTTGTACGTTATATAAAATTCATGAAACATCTCATTTTGTATCTATTACGCTTGCCGAAACCATCAAGTCCCCAAGGCGAGGCACCTGCAAAACACATTTCAAACCTATTTTGGCTAGCGTTCTCGAACTATCCCAGAATAAATATGCAATTTCACACGCCCTAAATCGTAGTACTAGCGTGGGCCGCCGTTCCCTATTCAAACTCATCTTTCTTTCCCTCGGCACGAGGCATTCCCTGGACATGTGGCGACGTGGCCTCCTTACACAGAGGCCGCTCTTTGGTGCTGACTAGGCAAGGACCTTTGAAAGCGTATAAAATGGCTGAAGGGGGACTTCATAGGTTTCTATCTTCGCGCACCCTTGAAGACTAGTAAACTCCAAAACTGAAAGCTGTTCCTTTATTCATTTTCTCAAACTAAGCCTTCCACGATTATCCAACCAACTGTCCTCCTACAGGAAATTGCAATCCCAGCTCTTAATGATGCCAGAGTTTTTCACACAGCTCATCCCCATTCCAGAATCAGGCTCGACTTATAAGAACATCTCTCTGCCTCCGCGTGAGCACTACCGGTATTTCAGGTTCAAAGTGAATAGACAGACTCAAACCGCCGTTCGCGCTCCTCGCTTCCTGAACACAAGACCCTCGGACCAACCCTCACCGCAAACTGAACACAAGACCCTCGACTAACACTCACCGCAAAACCCGACGAGGGAATACCCGACGCTAGACCAGCAAGGCTGGCAGGCACCCGCTGGACACACACGGAACAACAGCGCAGAGTAGTCAAGATGAAACGCGGCGGAAAAGAGGAACTACTGAAACCGGGCTGGCCTAGATAAAGGCCCTAGGACCGCCCACCACCTTACAAGCTCGCACCTGCATTGGCCACCCCTAAAGGGGGCGGCGCCCTGACTGTCGCGCTGATGACGTTTTGCTCGCGAGGCATGTGTCACTAAGACGCTGTCTCGCGTTATCTCCCCTTCGCGTCGCGCGGCCAGCGGCATTTCACTGGGGCAGTCTTCAGTGCTTGTCAAAGAGCTGAGGGATGTCCTACAGTGCCAGCTCTCTAACAGAACCCTGAGTGCTCCTCCCGGCCCTCCTCACCAATGTCTGTAAACAATACCTGTGAAGTAGGCCACAGGCTCCCCCACACATGCGCAGTTTACCTCGATGACTGCTAACATTACACAGGGGTACCGAAACTGATACTCCATCTCCTGCAGTTTTCAGAAGAGACAGCTCAGTTACAGGATATTTGAGTGCTACTTATCGGGCTTCTAGTTGGGCTGTGTCTAAGTAGCTTTATTGATGAGCTGTTACTAAATAAGAAGTGTTAATGGAAGGGCGCGAAGGAGAAATAAGATAACAAAAATAAGAAAGAAAAAAAGAAGAGGTGACATAGCAATAATCACATTACAGGCGGCGTGGCATAAAGAAAGATAAACGGAACGAAAGAAAACAAGAGAAACAAAAAACATGAAGAAAAGTACAAAGTGACGGAATCGAGGAAGTGAAACGAAGAATTTGTAAGGAAATTAAATGGCAAGAAAAATGAAGGAAAATAAAGGAAAGATTAAAAAGGAAAAAATAAAGGCAGAGAAAGGGAAATATATTGGGAAAGATAGTTATCAAAGAATAGATGGAAACAAAAAAGGAGAAAGAAAGACAAAAAAGAAAGCGAAGAGCAATACAGAAGAAAAAGTAAGTTAGAGGGTGTAGAAAAAGTAAGCTACAAGAAAAGCGAGACATGAGCATGCACTATAGAAACCAAAAAGAGAAACTTAAAGAGGGAGAACTTTTAAGTAGGTATAACATTATCACAGGACTCACGGTGCACCAAGCAGCAATAGGAGCTCGAACTTCTCCATGATAAGCTGTTTCTTCCCTTCAAATATATATACACAAATGGATCCAAATTATGCTAAACAGCTCAAATGTACTTAAATACCATGCATCATTGTCTGGTTTTAATGTATTTTTACACTAGTACTTTGTAGTCGAGGCCTCTGTCACAAATGCAATCTTATTGTTTGGATATTAATGACACTAAAGCACTTTAGACTGAGGATTGGTCTGACCCCAATAATTGATACAGTAAAACACTCTTCCCTTGTTTTATATTTTTCAATGACGCCGAACCTTGTTTTTATGTTATTTTAATTGTCTTTTTGGAATATTGTTACGGTTTTTATTAACTGAAACAATAAAGTATTGATTTATTGATGCAATCCAAGTGATGCATTTTATTAAACAGTTTTGAAATATATGATGCAAAACGTACTAGGGTTTTTATTCACTCATGTAATAGACCAATCCTTCAGATTACACATGATTCTACAGAGAAAAAGGGATCATCTCTTTTTTGCACATCTGAAAACAGTTTAACAATGTAAAAATGTGTATGCACTGTAAACAAATATTTGTACCACAAACCAGTGTCTGGCGCAGGATTCCACTACTCTGTTGGTAAACAATGGAAGTGGTACGCTTGAACGATTCACATAATTTCTAAAACGATGCTAGCAATTATAAGGGACCTCATGGTTCATGTGAGTATAAATAGTACTTCAAAATTCAAGTTTATATGAACCAGGAGATAAAATCCCACACTTTCTGTATATAATGGTGCCAGGACATTGGGGAATTGGTGAATTGGTCAAATATTCAGCTAATAATCTCAAGTATTCAAAGGTTCCCCTAAAAATATGATGCTCAGTGTGCCCGCCTGCCAGTACTGCGGCTCGGAAACCTTTAGTAATGCGCTTGTATGCCAGACTTCTGCTCCATGTGCCACACAAGCTTTGGCACAGCCAAGCTAGCTTTGCATTGCCCTGGTTAAGCATGTATTTCAAACTAGTTTCTACACTGCCTCAGAAAATTGCCATGTCTGTTTCCTCATCTCAGTGTCACTTTCCACCTGGGCGTACTTTTTGGGAGTACTTTTTGCCATTCCAGTCTCAACATTTTCCCTCCGAAAATTGCCATGTCATTTTCTTTCTTTTTTGGAGTTGTAAAAGATGCAGCTGATGAGATTGTAGTTGAACATTTATGGCCATGAAGAATTAACTGGTACATTCTTGACGGGGATAAGTAGAAATGAGGGGGCTTCCTCAACATCATCTAGTACTTTCAACACTATCACAATAAATGTCCTGGATGCCGGGTACCAATGGACGTAGAGTGGCAGTCGCACCTCTATGTACCTTGACTCAGGAGTTGGGTCACTTCTGTTACCAGACCTCTCCTCTGCCATTGCTACTAACCACTAGGATATTTTCAAAGAGCAACATTATCAAGGGGGTCAAAGGAACACAAGTTTTACACCATATGTAGGAAAGTAGGATCTGCTTTTATGGTTACCTCACTTTTCTGCTGGTGCTGTGCTGTTTTTGACTAGTCTGACAGGATCCTGCTACTCAGGATGCCAGTCTCTCTGCTTTCTCCCCTAAATTGGTTATGTTGAGTACTTAGGTACATCCCAGATTGGCTACTGGTGTACCCTTATAAGTCCCTCGTATATGGTACTGAGATACCCAGGGCATAGGAACACCGGTCTCCAATGGGCTGCAGCATGTATTAGGCCACCCATGAGAGACCACTCAAATTGTGATTACGGGCCTGCCATTACAGCCTGTGTAAGCTGGTGCTAGCACCACGTACAACAGATATAGGTTTCCCTATATCTGAAATCACTGCACTTAAAACCTATGTCACGCCTAAGGCAGGCCTTTCAATCTTGAAGGCAGGGTGCTCGGTCCTAAGTGTGAGGGTGCCCCTGCATGAACAAGACACCCCTACAACATTCGGAGTGCATTCTCCCAGGTTGTAAGTGCATCAACCATTACGATACATAGAGTGGCCATGCATCTCTAAACTGGCTGTAACAAACCCTGTCATGTTTGGTATCAAGTAAAGCTCCTCCGGGAGTCCCTCTGTGCTCCCGGTAGCAGTCTTCTAGACCCGGACAGCACAACATGGCTGCTGCCAACCAGAGACACAATTCTGCCCTCCTGCTGCTGAGCCAAGCTTGAGCTGGGAAAGTCAGAACAATAGGTATCCTGTCCCAGACAGGGTTTAGTGTATTGGGGCCGGGTGTGAGTGCCTGCCAGCACCACTCAGTCTGCTTGAGGGGCACATTTGGTGCCCTCCTTGCATAGTCCAGTTCAAACCAGATGAGGGAGCTGTTGGCTCCCTCTCTGGTGCGAAACTGGACAAAGGACACAGGAGTATCCTCCCCACTGTCCGACCCTTCCCCTGGGAGGGAACCCCGAATCGTCCCAACCCTTTCCTTAGGATACTTAAGAGCTTAACTGTAGGTGGGTCCCTAGATTTGTCGTGGGACAAGATTCATAGCAAGACACCACTTCTTCTTCGACTGTCTGGGCACTCTGGACTTCCCTGGATCTTGCTCTGGGCTCTGAGACTGCAACTGAGAAGACTCGTGCTGCTCCGGGTCTCGTCGTCCTGCAAGTCTGCTGCAACATGTGTGCCCGTGCTCCATACAGGAACCTTCTGAGGCCTGTGAACATCCAAGACACCTGAAGGAATCTCCATTGAAGTGAAGAACTCAATTCCCTTTATCTGCAGGCACCACAACGAAGCTGACTGGTCTGCTGATCCTGGGTTCCCACGGACTCCAAAAGGCTCAGCAACACAGGTGGGGGTTCTTCACATCCCTCAAGGCCTACCCTGTCCTCTCACCAAGTTTGAGGCCAATATCCCTCGTCTGAGTTGCAGGAACTGAACTCCTGTGCACCACGTAGACTTGCTGTTGCAAATGCTTGTTGGCTTTCCTTTTCTTTAGACTCCAAGTAGCCCCAACCTCAAGCATCTCCTGTGAGCAAGATCTTTGTCCTCACCACATCACTTAAACCATGGCCCTGCATCTTTGATGAGCTGCTCGAGGTCCTCTGCCTCCGTACTGTGGGTCCTCTTGAGGGTCTTCTTTGATTTCAGCAGGCAACCCTGATTGCTCTGAGCCTGCTCTGACTCTCCTGCTTGTGGTTAGTCTCCTGGACCTTGCTGGTCCTGAAACTACATCTTCTTCGCTTTCCACATTGTTTGCGGTTGCCAAGGCTTGTTGGTGCTCCCGATGGACACCGACCCCTCAACTCTCTACATCTGACGTGGGACAGCTCATGAATGGATCCTGGTCTTCCACAGCATCACCTGGTCCGCAGCTCCAAGGTCACCGTCAACTCTCCTGCAGCACCCAACATCGGTGGGAATACGACTTCCGTGGCCCCTGGTCACTCCTGAGTGATGTAGATGCTGTCCCCTCTGCTTGCAGGTACTTCTCACCTTTGGGTTCCCCGGACACTTTCACCTTCTCATGCAGCGGCATCTTCCTGAAGTTCTCCATTGAGTTCAACGGCTGTATCCAAAGCCACTTCATACTTATGCGCCCCGCTTCCCTGGTGTAGGTATCCTGGTTCATAGGATATCCACGGGTAGGGTGGCTCTTCAACCTTCTGTCTTCCATGGGGTTTATTCAGAGTCTACTGGGAAGGGTCCTTCTTCTTAAAAATTGCACACGCGACTTACCCGTTGACTTGAATTGAGCCCACGGCCGTGTTCCCACTCTGCACATCGTGGGGTTCCTGGTTACTTACCTTGGGTGGTTCCTTGGGTCCCCGGCACTTCTACATCTTCTAGGTATAGTCTTGACTTGAGTCGTGGTTCGCAAACCATTATTTTAGTATATGGTTTGGTCTCCCCTGGCAACCACTGTGTATTCGTGCTACTTACCTGTTTTCTTTGCAAAGTATTGTGTGCATTTCGTATATCTCCGGGTAGGAGATACTTGTATGTGTTAGTGAGTGTCTTATAATAAATACATATTTTTTTATATATACACTGTGTGGTTCTTTTTCACTTAATCTATACCAATAAGATTATGCTCTGGTAAAACAAAGCTGCTTTACACTCCTTCTGGACTAAGCCTGAAGGCTGCTCTCTACATCTACTACTTAGAGAGCTTTCTAAGGTTGTCTACAACCACTAAAATCACCATAAGGGTTGTCTGGATTTGTGCAGGGTGCCCACTTACATAAGTGTGTAACATATACTAAGCCAGCTACTCACACTATACATAAACAATGTTTTAAACTGTGTGATAGTAAGATTGAATGGGCCTAAATGCAAGGCACTGAAAGTGGGCCTTCATTGCTGGCTGCGTAATAATAGCCGTGATCAGGTCAGTCAGCAGCTAGGCCCATTAAAGGTCTAGCCCTTTGTACCACTGCTCTTGCTGCACCAATTACACCTACACTCCAAGGACCAAATTTAGTAAGATTTTACGTTGGGGTTGTGTCACATTTTTAGCGCAGTCCCGACACAAGATCTGTTTTGGAAGTTACAAACCCAAACAAATCCGAATTACGCTACTTTAAAAAAAATCTCGGATCAGGTAGGCGCTACATAGGTGGTGTATGGGTGTTTTCATGCACTCATCTATTTATTTTAATGCAAAACCTATATTTACAAAGACTTGTAAACATGGGTTTGTGCAAAAATGGTGCTCCAAATGGAGGCTGGTGTAACAAGAGAAATGTCCTTATTTCTCTTCGTTTTTTCCAGCATGTGTGCTGATTCTACAGCACACATAGGAAGAAGAAATAGCCTCAAAAGATAGTTTTTGAGCAGGTAGGTGACCTTTCCTGCACAAAAACTAGCCACATCACAACCCAGGTACTCTTGCAGCAAGACGCAAGTTTACCTGCATTGGTGCTAGGCGGCCACAAATGCACCATAGCTTTGAAAATATGGTGCAGTTCTGCTCTTGCCTTTTCACCCAACACAGCACAGCACATCAACTTCACTTGCTAAATAAATATGACCCTGGTTTTTAAAATGTTGGGTTGATGGCAGCACAGAGAAAGCTACCTTTCAGGTGACAAGCTCTTCGTATTCAGAATGGAAGTAATCCCTGCCTCTTCCAGCGGTTGGACCTCCCAGTCAATTTATCACGTTTTCTCTTTTTTTACAAATATTGGGGACCCCTTTGGGATTCGGTGGTCTAGACCTGAGCTGGTGTGTCTCATTACATTTCAGACCTTGTGTCCTGCTGCTCTCCCTGAGTATCTCCGTCCTCCAGCTGTCCTAATATTTAGTAAATAAACACCTGTTGTGTCCTGCCAACCTCCACAACCCTTTGTGCACCTTCCTGTTCCTCGCCCTCTGCCAGTATACAAGACTACCTGGACCTCTGCCACCCTCCCACTTCACCCTCTGTGGATTCTGCCCCCTCATTACTGAACCCACACTTAGAACAGAGAGCTGGCACTGCACTGTGGGCCTGCATGAGCTGCTGCCTGCTGGCCTGGAATGCCCTGCCAGGGTGGGCGTGTGCAGACGTGCCCTGACAGACCAAGTTGCAGTTGGCACAGCCTTGCCTCTCAACAGTCTTTAAAGAACCTGTGCCTAGATTCAATCTGGGGGTGAATGTTTGCATTGTCCAGCATTCTGTCCATCAATTGTTTCTTTTTCATAGATTCAATCTGTGGCACTGACCTCCAACACCAGCCATAAGACAATCACAGGCGGGCAGCACTACCCCTACTGCAGTCTCCCCAGCCATTGCTTTTTTAAAAATCTTTTCAAAGAAGTTTTGTTAGGTTTTTGTACAAGTAAGAAAGGACAACTGTAAAAACACGCAGAAAAGCCCAAAAAGCTGTCCGTGGAGGGGTACCAACATGTGGTATGGTTGCATCGGTACAGTAGATGATGAAGGAGCCTCATAAATCTCGGAGGATGGGAGTCATAGTATATGTGTGGGAAATGAAGAAGCATTGTCTGCTGTTTATATGGTGAGAGGTTGAGGTTGAGGGGCACCCTGGGTGGTAACATGCAGGGTGGAGGGCGAGAGAGATAGACCTGAAAGAAGAAGAGGAGGAGGAGAGAAAGGCTTGAATTGGAATGGGGGGATCGTTACAGAGGTGCAGTCGGGTAGGGAGTGGAAGAGGGATAGATGGTGAGCAGGGGGCAGGGACAGCTCATCCGCAATGGTGAAGGAACGTCCCCCTACTGGATTAGAGCCAGCAGGTGTAAAATAAAATTATGTTCTATCATCGTTTTATTTTTCATTTGCCGGCTCTACGCTAGTGTGTGCAGGGAGGGGCGGGGCATGGCCATGGGCATAGGAAGGGGGATGAAGAGTGCTATGTGAACTTCTAAGTGGCCATGTCTGTATGGCTAGCCGTGTCAGGCCATCCAACCACACATTCGCACTTAGGTTTCTCCAACAAGGCTGTATTGTACAGCTGGGCTGGAGAAACTTCACAGACTCCGTGTCCTGAGCCGAGCGTCTTTTCAGCCGCTCAGGCCAATCCCCACGCTGTTGTCATAGCATGAGAGCAGCGCGGGGATTGCACAATGAGTCTGCCCCAGTGTATGCTGGGAGCCTGGGACCAAGAAGAGCACATGAAGGCGCGACGCGGGAGGCAGCTGGCAGCTTAAGGTAAGTTCCATTTTATTATTACCTCCGCACTTCCACACACCCACGTTCCCCCTCCCATGCTCCCTCCACCCACCCCGCCACCCTTGGTTTGTGGCGGCCGCCCCTGGAGGGGGTTTGGGTTAAAGGAGGGGGAAAAGGGAGGTAGAGTGGCAACCATTGCTAATAATTAATTTAGGCGTGTGCTTGATATATAATTATCTATTCTGAGCCTGATTTTTCTGATTGTGAACGCTGATATAGACAGTAGAGCATCCTTTGTATCTTATCTCTAGCTCAAAAGAGACGCATTCAGAGAACTCGATATTCAATTTGCTTAAAGCTTCTCTCCTGTGGTTTTGGCCAAAATAACAGGCGTTGTCTCGAGCACTGACTTGTTAAGTATTTGACATGTGTAATCCACTCACTCTACAGGCAGTCTCAGTGACGTCATTTGCTTAACCACGAATACAGGTTATTTGGGTTTCCAATGTGCTTGTTAATTTGTTTCTCCTGAGTCACCCAGCTTAAACATTTCAAATAAGTAGGCTAGGATTTGTGTTTCCCTTGTTTGCTTTTTGTTTTATTGCCTTGTCTTTTAGCTTATTTTGCGAGCTTATTTTTGGCCCAGAGTACTGTACTTACGATTTACCTGGGGATCTTCCAACGAAGGGCCCACCATTTATACAAAAGTCAAGGTAAAGCAGCTGCATTACAGCTCTCCAGCTGGTGTCGACGTAGAGCAGGGTTCTGCAACAGCGGTCCTAGCTGGCCAGATCTATGCCAGATTTGTAAGATAACTACATTTATCTAAATGGGGAAATGCAAAAAATCTTGCATGGTTCCAGTCCTCCAGGACCGACTTTGGAGAACCCTGACGTAGACTATCGTACTGCAGCTGGGAGTTGAGGTACTGCCTTTTTGCTGGTGCTGGTGAGGTGGTGCAAGGGGAGGTGGAAAGAATGGCACAGACACACAGATCTTTGCACCGTTGCTGCTCCTAGGGAGACTTCTCAGTGTTCAGATGAGGATGACAGTCTTAAGTAGCTTGCTGTCTGACTCTTCCTTGGAATGTGTAAATGCTGCTGCATCTGATGGAGCGAGATAGAGAATTTCTTTTCATTCCAACTCGCAAAGTCATACTTCCATAAAATAAAATAATCCTATTAATGATTTGTGATGTATTTGTACTAAATCAACTTAGATTAAACTTTTACACGCGGGAACATTAACATATGTGCTCATAAATGTGCATTACTGTTGCATCTTTTGTTCGTGCAAAAATAATAAATTAATTTTGTCGTTCTGTCATGTCATAACTAACTGCAGCTGAATTTAAAAAGTGGCATGTGCTTATTTTGCTTTCCTTGTCTATGTGATGTCATTCTACTCTCTATGGGTGCATAAAGAATTTTGTGGATTTTGAAGACTGGTAGATATAAAATGCTGCTTTATTTGTTTGCTTTTTGCTAGGTAACATTAGACTAATAGGTGGGATAAATAGTTAGTAAACAAAGGGTGGAAACAGAATAAATAATATTTCTTTCATTAATTATTTTCTTGTGTTTGTTTATACATTAGAGAAATTAAATTGACTGCTTGGGCCTAGTTCACTCGAGTTTACTAAAATGATGAATTTAATTTCTGCACGGAGCCTGAGATGTCCTTTCTAAAGTTTTCCATCGAAGTAACATTTGTTGAACTACGATGAGGCTCTGACATTATTCTGGTCGGACGTGGCCAAGGTCAGGAACCGGCAGAAGGAACATTTGATAACTTGGCATCCGAGGAAGTGAAATGAAACCAGTGAAAAACTATTACAAAATTATTGCAAGCAAAGGAAGCCTCGGAGCACGTACAGTAAAGACAATGGAGTCTAAGAAAGTGACGGATCTGATGTTTTGAAATTATGGGGTGACATGTCACTTGTCACTCACGAACCAATGGGACATCGACTTTTGCAGAAAGATTTACTTTTACTTAGATTAGCTTAGCGCAGAAAGGTATAAAGACCCATGCCCCGTGGATGGGTCACGCTGCTGCTTTCTAACCTTTGGATGAGGGTGTCGCGCTGTCGGACTTTACTAGGAGCACGTAAGAAACCCTAAAGACTTTACTTTATTTCCATTTATTTAGCTAATTTAGGGACTTAGGTTTTAAATAAATGCTAAACTTATAATTCTTTGCAAATAATCTGAATTCTATAAAATGCTTACAAATATGCTTACAATGATTCTAATAAAAATGCATAAATAAAACTATATTCTTATAATTCAAATAAATAGCTAATAAAATCTTACTTTTGAAACAAGCTGGTCTTGTCATTTCAGGAGAGCAGGTTATCATTAGCTAGATGCCATCGCGGCCAATTAAATAGTTAGGATTTGTTTGAATAATGTCATTTTTTACCGCGGATGTATATAAATGTATATAAATTGTATATAACTTTAATTAGGCCACATGATTCAGTTGGTCAAAATATGTCAGGTTTTGTTAATGGGTCCATGTTTTTAAGTGGTGATTTTTAGAGTGTGTTATGAAGTTAGGTAGCGTAGTTTATGACATATTTTCTATAGGCCGCTGGATCAATTCTTCTGGTAGCAGATTTTGATGGTTGCTATGGTAACCAATGCGTTCTGGTATGGATATAGGATCGATGTTTAACACATGTTGAGTTTGTTTTCGTGCTATATGTGAGTTGTACCGGTACAGATAGTGTGATGAGAAGGTAGTCACACAGTACATTTGATCTGTTTCAGTGTAGTGGTATCGCCGTGTATCACTAGTGTTGTGGCCGTGCAACACTTGTTAGGGCTAGGTGTGAATGTTGTATAGTGAGGATTATCTAAGAAATTTGAACAGCATGAGTATAGGGACAATGAGCCTGTTATAAAACTCACTGTGATAAAAGTAACAGTATATATTTGAGCTTGAATGAAGGATAGGATAACGTCGGTACATGATTATCTATAAACAGGTGAGAGTCCTGTAGGGATACATGTTTTATATCTATAAACAGGTGAAAGTCCTGTACGGATAACGTTGCTTATTTTATTAACGGTGCATGATATCTATAAACAGGTGAGAGTCCTGTACGGATTTCATGTGTGTTTGATTTTAGGGTCTTTCCGTTTGAAAGTGCGTGATTGTTTTGTAATTGTGTTCAAGTCGAACTTTCGAATTGTCACTTAGTTGTGCATTCTGAAGGAAAACAAGTTCATTAATTACTTGCTTGAAGGGTAGAGTAAAGAGATTACTTTACTAGCAAATGTATATTCTGTGAGAATAGCATCGTCTATTCCACGCAAAGAATTTCTTGTGTGATTGAAATTCTGTCACTTATTAGAGAAACAGACAGATGAGTCTTTCTTGTCGTTGTTAAAATAAATTTTCATTGAAAAAGCGTTTTCAAAATGGCGCTGTGAAAAGATTTTGTGAAGGAGGGGTGAGAGCTGGGAGTGAGACGCGTGAAACCGCAGCTGCTGTGTACGTCACAGGGTCGCGCTGTGATTGGGTGACATACGTCACGAACTGTATTCTGATTGGTTCTTGAATCTCTGACGAGTTGTAAGCTGATTAGCTTTTCAGTAAAACTCTATTTCTATTGGGTGAGCAAAGTGGTGACGTAGCTCAATCCTGATTGGCTTGTTGGTGTGTTTCGCGCACGGATTGGCTGACTTTGCGGAACATCCCGGAAATATTTTACGAACATTTTTATTAATTGAATTTGATTTTTAAAAAATGAGTTATCATTTTAAACATGTGGAGAAAAAGCCTACGTTGCTTCAGAAACTTAAAAATGTTATTTCACCGGACAAGAAAATTGAAACGCGAGGTGGTAAATTACTTCATAAATATAAAACACCTGCAGCGTATATGGAAGGTGAATATGGTTATCATACTGTTTTGTGGTTTGATATTTGGAAACACTACACAAAAGATGATGGTGTTTTAACTTGGCCGGATGATGGTTCTTTTAATGTAAAGGTTTTAGGAAATTTAAGAGAAAAGATGAATGCTCTTGTACCAAAGCCGAGACCTACTCAATATGAAGCTTTAGTTGAATGGGAGGATGAAATGTTTCAGCTACAAAGAGAAGCGAGTGGTATTAAAAGACCTCCTAAAATACCAAGCTATAGAAGGGAAACACATGAAGACAGAATGCGGGGGAGGAGCCAAGATGGCGACCTGAGCGGACGTGCAGCCTCTCGGTACCGCCGGCCCCGGAATCCCGCACCTCAATCCTGCATGTCATCCTGGTGTCTCTTGAACCGAAACGTGCGGGAAGCGGAGCTGGTTCTGATGGTGGTCCTCTGACATTTCCACCCGCCCGGAAACAGACGTTATCGGACGGACCGCCCTGGCCCGGGACCTTGCCTCTTCTGCAGGGCATTGCTGGACCTCGCGTGCTTGGACACGGCCGCTCTGCCGCGGGGGCTGGGCGACAGCGAAACATCATCTTCCTCCGCAGACTGCCCGGCCACCGCCTGCTGCCAAGAATTGCCTTGTACGCGCTGAGTTGCACGGAGCAGGGTGGAAGACGTGCTTTGTCTACGAGTCCTTTGTCCGTGGCCGCCATGATTCTGGTCGGCTCCTATTGTCCCTCTGCCCGACATCGGTGAGCCCCGCTCGGTCTGCCTGACTCGCCGCACTGCCGGCGAATTCCCGATTACGCTGCGGACCGCAGGGGATATAGTGTACCCGGGGAACGACAGCTGTTGATCGGTCGTGCCCTGCGACCCCCTTCCCCCCCCCAGCGCTCCGGTGGATTGAGGGCAAGATGGCGATGCCTGCCTCTCGCCATTGTGCGGACGACTACGCACCCTCATCATGGAACAGCGAGCCCACTTGCGTGCAGGGGGCCGGGTTGCAAACTTTCCCCGGGAGTGCAGAACTATGTGAACCACAGCCTGAATGGACATATCAAGACGTGTTGACGACTTTGGGTGAGCTGCGATCGGCGGTGAGGCACAACTACAGTGTACTGGGTGTTAAACTTGATGCGTGTGCCCGTGCTTTATGTAGAGAGCAGGGGGTCCATCCTCGACAAAGTTTTGACTTGGAATTGCTACAATCTATCGGCACACCGCCGCCTCAGAGTGCTGCTGTGGAGGTTACAGTAGCTATTGCTGCGGCTTGTAACGACTGTTTGCCACCCACCAGGTCTGTCGCTGCTGCATTGTCTCCCCTTTGTTCCGTGCCTGACTGTATGTGTTGTTTCATGGCTTCACAGCCCTGGATGGCAGTTGCCTGTCCTCATGCCTCTTCATCTGCTCCTTTATCACGGACTTTGACCTCCCTGCTCTGTGACTTTTGTCGCTTGGATACATCGGAGAAGCTAGTGACCAGGGGAGGTTCATTTTCTGGGGACAGACGACGCTCTTTCCAAGTACATGCACCTCCCCCCTCCTCTAGGCGGCCATTTTCTCTCGTCAACCTGGACTGCACTGGACTATCACGGAGAGTGGGTGAGAGGGCGAGCCCCAGATCGGGCCAGGGCTAGGCGGTCCCCTTTGTTGAATTGCTGGGCTGGTGGGTGGAGATTGTGTGGGATCCGACCTCGGCCTGTTTCATTACGAAATGTGAATTGCTCTCCCTAATTGTTAACCTTCTGCTGACTATATTTGTTGCCAATATTGGGGTGGGAAATGTTTATTGGGCCGGCGGTGTTCGTGCATATGTATGACTAGCCCTCTTCTCGGCCTTTCTTGATTCTGCCTGGGGAGTACTCGCAGTGGTGGCCGTGCCTCGAGAAATTTGGACGTTCAGGACAGGGCTGACGGTTCTTTTACTCATTGGTTTCGGTTGCTCGGCTAGCGGAGATCCGGACTGAACTGCAAATTTTTGTTTTATTTTTGTGTCGCTTGCGTTTCAGGTGCTGTCTTTCCCTGCCTACGATTTATTTGATATGTCCGGTTCTTTATTCTTCCTGATGTACTGGCGGGGGGTTGTGTGCTGGCCCGGGGTTCTGGGTGTAACAGATTTTGACCCTCTTTTTGTTTCATGTCTTCCAAATTTATTGCTGCATGTGGCGTAGATGGTTTATATGACTGGGATGTCCGGGAGATCCTGATATTGGGTTGGCTCCTCCTCCTCTTTTCTTTTTCTGGGAGTTGTGGATTGGTTTATTCTTTCCTCGCTCCCTTCTCTCTGCTGTTAGGGCTTTTTCTTCCTTTTTCTTTATTTTTCCCTTTTTCTTTCTTCCTTTCTTGTCTATATTTCGGGTTCCTTAGTGGGCGACAGACACTCTGCCGGGGGGGGGGTAGGCCGTAGCCTCCGCATTGCTGTAGGGTGGGGGGAGGGTTTTAGTTTTTGTCATTTAGTTTCTATGGGCCTTATTTACTATTTTTCTGCGCTTTCTTTACCTGTTTCTTTTCTGGGTCCGCGATAGGGGTTAGTGGGGGGGGTGGCACAGTTGGGGGTACGTGAATCCTGGTTGCTGCTTTTGTAGTTTTCTTTGTACCGCCATTTTGTCAGTTGTATTCACCTCCATTGTTGGTTTTTTGTATTGATGCCGCCTGCTCATGTAATGTGGCGAGTGTACGGGCTCAGTATTCCTTTGTTCTTATTCTTTCTTGAATTATTTCGACCAGAAAACTTTAAAATGTAACCTTCATTGTTCCTTCTCCCCGGCGCCATGCGTCTCTTCACTGTAATGTCCATTGATTTTTGCTAATTTACCTGATTCCGCTGGGGGACTGTTTTGCTTGCATTTGTGCGTTAAAGTATCGTGTCCGACCTGACGGTTGTGGGCCCGTATTTGTTCTTTTCATGCACAATAAAGGTTTTAAAAAAAAAAAAAAAAAAAAAAAGACAGAATGCGAATGTGGAGACAGGGAAGCATGAGCGAAGGACTTTATTTAATTAGAGAAATGGTTTTAGGATCTCCTAGTGAAAAAAGAACTGAAAAGAAAAATAATGCCCCATTAGAAAGTGAGACTGAAGATGCAGTTTTAGAAGAAATTTTCACTTCTAATAAAAGAAATGAACCTTTGAGACCTCCTCGATCATGGTCTACTCCGATGGTTTCTACAGAGACTACACCGAGTGCACTTCCGATTAGTGAATCTTCTAAATTATACCCAAATAATTCTGAATCTTTTGAAACTCCAGAAAAATTAGAAACTGGGACAAATGCTGATGTCTGTATTGGAGGTAAACATTTTTCACTAATTCCAAGAGAAAGGGAAGCTCCAAAAAACTATATGAGAGAAGTTAAAAATGAAGGAGTTGAAAATTCTTCTGAATTTTTCCGATCAAAAGAAGAATTAATTTGGCAAATGACAAAAGGCATGGAAGCTGTGACAGTTCCAGTAACGATTGGTCCTGTTCAGCCTGTTTTTGAACAAAGGGAAATTAATAAGCCAGGTTTAACAATTCCTTTAAATGCAGAAATTAAAAAAGTTGCTGAAAATTTTTACTCAGATATATCTGAAATTAATTCGGGAAAAACGAGAATGCCTGATCTGACTTTTAATGAGGGTTCTTTTTCCAAATCACCGATGGGTGTAGAATCTGATGCTGAAACTTCTGAAATTAGAAAACAAAATTCCAAACTTGATGTAGCAAAATTAAAAGCTAATATTATGGTGATGATGAACTCCTGTTCATCTGCAAGAGTATTCAGTGGAAAACAAAAAATAAATATGATCAATTAGAAGAACTGGCAGCTGAACTTGAAATTGATTTGAACAGGCAAAAGAATTTTGCAAAACATTACAGATTAGATTTTACAGAAAAGGATATTGAGAACTTCAATGCAATGGGAAGAATAATGCATATAAAAGATTTGATTATTTACATTAAAAAATTGGGAGAGTTGAGTAAGTGGAGAGTGAAATGGACTAGAAAGAAGGAAGATGAAAAATTGGAAAAATTGTCAAAACAGTTTCCAATGAGAGAGATTGCGGGTGGAGGGTACGTTCATGTCCCTTGGTCAAGACAAGACATTCTATTGTTTACAAATGACTTTCCTAGATTAAGAGAAAAGCCTGTTGAATGGTACCGTCAGGTAGACAGGTTTATAAAAGTATCAAAGGTTCTGTGGATCGATCTAGATGGATTTTTTGACATTGTTGTCCCATCAGATCTTTGGACAGAATGTAAAATTTCTATAAGTTGGCCAAAAGAGGAACCTGAACGAATTAAAGAAACAGGTGCTCCAGCTCCGATAGTAATGGATTTTTACGAAAAAGTGATTTACTGGTTAAAACAAAAAATTCCGCCAAAAGAGGTTGATTGGGTTAAAATAGATAGAACAAATCAAGAACCGAAAGAATCAGTTCATTCTTTTTATGAGAGGTTATTGTTAGTTTTTAAACAATACAGTGGCTATGAGAAGCTGGATGAAAAGGATATGAGTCATTTCATCTATAGATTTGTTTATGGTCTCAGACCAGAGGTTGGAGAAATGATCAGAAATAATATTGTCGGTTGGCAATCACTTTCAGTTGATGACATTTTAAGAAAAGCAAAATACTGCAGTGATGAGTTAGAAGTGAAACAGAAAAAGCTCAAGGAGAAAGCGATGTGGGCTCAAGTAAAAGTGGCTGAGCAACAGATTGCTAGTCTTGGAAATAAAAATACAAATTTTATTCAAACTCAAAATTCAAATCAGGGTCAAGGAAAATTTAAATTTAATATTAACAGAAAATTTAATCCTAAAGTTGAAGAATTAAAACAGAAATTACCTTGTTTCAATTGTGGAGAAATTGGACATTGGAGAGACGAGTGTAAGAAACCACCTAGAAATTTAAAAAGTCCATTGTTAAATCCACAGATGCAGAGTGATGTTGATCTGCAGCGACAGCTACAGTTGCAACAGAATTTAAATGATTTGAGTCTTCAGCGACAGCTGCAAAACCAATTGAATCACCAGCAAAATCAAATACCGCAACCTCCTTTTCCTAATTGTGGGGGAAGTCAAAAATATAATCCAAGTGTGGGATTTCAAGGAGATGATCAGGTAATAAGAACCCAAAGGCAAATTGTGCAAAATGCTTCAGGACAGTTTTTGTTAACCGAGCAACCAGAAAGTGATTCTGATGATTACTTCTGACGGTGCCCGAGAGAGGGGGAATAGTGTGTTATTGGAGCCACTCTTGAGGTTGACCAGTCTGGTCCATTTGTAAATGGGAAAGTTAATGATGTAGACATCACTTTCTTAGTGGACACTGGTGCTACCCGTTCTACTGTTAGATCAGTGGAAATTGAAAACCTACCTCTCTCTGGGGAAACCATCCAAGTAGTTGGAGTAAGTAATCAACAGATCAGAACGGATCTAACTGATCCAGTTCCAGTTGAAATTGGAAATTTTAAAGACAAACACAGATTTGTGGTTTGTAACAGCAGTCCGGTGAATTTGTTGGGGAGGGATATATTGTGCAAAATGAATTGCAGAATATGTTGTTCTCCTGAGGGAGTTGAACTACAAACAATGGAGGAAGATGGTCTGTATCGAATGACTATGATGTTGGTAGAAACAGAAGAAACAAAATTGTTTCCTACATTTGAAAAAGATAATTTACCAGAAGAGCTCAAAGAAACGGTAAAAGCTGAAATTTGGGATTTGACTGGAAATGAGATGGGTCTGATGAAACATGTCGATCCAGTCAAAATTACTTTAAAGCAGGGAATAGAATTTCCAAACATTCCTCAGTATAAAATGAAAGCAGAGACAATTGAGGGAGTTATTCCTGTGATTGAAAAATTTATTAAGCAAGGTGTTTTAAAAGAAATTGAGAGCAGTCCTTGTAATTCACCTATTATGGGAATTAAAAAATCGAATGGAACATATAGGATTGTTCAGGATTTGAGGAAGATTAATCAGATTGTCGTACCATGTTGTCCTGTGGTTCCAAATCCTGCAGTTATTTTATATCAGATTCCACATGATGCAGAATGGTATACTGTTATTGATCTTTGCAATGCGTTCTTTACTGTACCATTACATCCTGAGAGTCAAGAAATTTTCGCTTTCAGATTCCAGAGTAGGACCCTCGCATGGTGTAGAATTCCTCAAGGGTATACAGAGAGTCCTTCTATTTTTAATGAGCTGTTAAAAAGATCTTTGGAAGATCTAGATTTACCTGGCAGGTCAACGTTGGTGCAGTATATTGACGATTTGTTGATTGCTGCTAAAACAAGAGAAAATTGTGTGACAGACACGATTATACTGCTAAATCATTTAGCAGATGAGGGACATAAGGTGTCTCCAGCTAAATTGCAGTTTTGTAAACAGGAAGTAAAATATCTAGGTCACAGAATTGCAAAGGGAAAGAGACAAGTGACAGTTGAGAGAATTAAAATGATTCAAGCAATGCAACCTCCAAGAACACAAAGACAGGTCAGAATGTTTCTGGGAATGGTTGGTTACTGTCGACAATGGATAAGTGGATTTTCGGTAATTGCAAAACCACTACAGAGATTGACAAAATCAGATGTAAAAGACCCAATTGTTTTAAACGAAACTGAGTTTGAGTCTTTTGAAAATCTAAAAAAAAGTTTGTGTGAAGCTCCAGCTCTAGGCATGCCAAACTATGAGAAAGATTTTGAACTATATTGCAGTGAAAGAGAGGGATGTGCTTTGTCTGTGTTAATTCAAAGACATGGGAATTTAAAGAAGCCCATCGCATATTTCTCTGCAGTTCTTGATCCAGTTGCTAAAGCTTTACCAGGTTGTTTAAAAGCAGTTGCTGCAACAAGTGTCAGTCTTGAGCAGAGTGAAGGAATCATAATGGGATTTCATGTGAAAGTTTTTGTGCCTCATTCAGTTGAAATATTACTGACAAGAGGTAAAACTCAGCATTTAACTAGCAGTAGGTTGACTAAATATGAAAAAATAATTCTGGGAGCATATAATGTCTCTATTGCAAGATGTGTGAATCTGAATCCTTCCACATTGTTACCTGATTCTGAAATTATTGATGAAAATGATGTGGAACATGAATGCTTGGATGTTATGGAATATTGCACCAAGCCGAGGCAGGACATTAAAGATGTTCCTTTGCCTGAATCAGATTTTGTTTACTTTGTGGATGGTTCTTGTTTGAGGTCAGAAGGAGGTGTTTTAAAAGCAGCTTATTCAGTTTGTACAGTTGCAGATGTTGAAGAAGCATCATGTCTTGAAGGAATTCGTTCAGCACAGGTGGCTGAATTAATTGCTTTAATTTGTGCTTGCGAAATATCAAAAGATTTGAGAGTTACCATAATAACTGACAGCCAGTATGGGTACGGAGTTGTGCATGATTATGGACAGCTCTGGTCTCAGAGAGGCTATTTAACTTCAGCAGGGTCACCAATTAAAAATGCAGTGTTTATCAAGAGATTGATTGACGCTATACAATTACCTAAAGAAATTGCTGTGGTCAAATGTGCAGCACATACAAAAGGTGTGGATTTTATCTCCAAAGGTAATGCTTATGCAGATGAGACAGCAAAATACTGTGCAAAAAATTGTCGTGCTTACAATCGGGAAAAAAGCAAAGAATGTGATTCAAATTCATTGATGCTAACATTGGTAGTGGAAACATGGCAGGAAATTAGGGATTTGCAAAATGATGCTGATGATGAGGAAAAGGATTCGTGGTTAAAGGCAGAGTGTAGACCACGTGATGAGGATGGAATATGGACTTACAAAGATGGCAGAGTAGTTTTACCAAATTGTGTAATTGCTGACATGGCCAGATTATATCATGGTCCTGGTCATATTGGAAGAGATTCCATGATCAGACTTTTTAAAAAGACTTGGTTTAATATCAAATTTAGGACTATTGCTGAGTCTTTTTGTCAGAGGTGTTTAACTTGCCAGCAAATGAACCCAAACAGAAAGTCAATTGTAGGTACAGGAATTATAGGTCGAGAGGGTGGTCCTTTCACCAGATTGCAAATGGATTTCATTGAGATGCCCTCACACAATTGTTTGAAATATGTTCTTGTGATTGTTTGTTTATTTTCAAGATGGGTAGAAGCTTTTCCTACTCGACATTGTGATTCAGTTACAGTTGCAAAACTGTTGCTTAGAGAAATCATTCCAAGGTACGGTTTTCCTGTCACTATTGAGAGTGATGGTGGAAGCCATTTCGATAACAAACTTTTGAAATTAATTTGTGAAGCATTAAATATTGAGCAGAAAATACACTGTGCATACCAGAGGCATCTGGAGTTGTTGAGCAAATTAATGGAACAATTAAGAACAGGATTGGAAAAATGTGTCTAGATACAGGTGTAAAGTGGACAGATGCTCTTCCACTGGTTCTAATGTCATTAAGGAGTACACCTGATAAGAAGACAGGTCTGAGTCCTCATGAAATTTTAATGGGCAGGGTCATGAGACAAGCTTTTGTTCCAGTTGGCAAATTGTTGAGCATTAATGACAGTGCTATTTTAGAATATTGCAAGAGACTGTCTGACGTAGTGACTTCTGTGTCTAATCAGGTGGGAACTGAAGCACAATCAGATGAAAAAGTACAGACTCATGATTTGAGACCTGGAGATTGGGTCAGGACAAAAGTTCATCGAAGAAGAAATTGTTTGGTCCCTAGGTGGCAAAAAACTAGGCAGATAACTCTAGTCACTACAAATGCAGTAAAATATAAAGGATTGAAGAGGTGGATACATCCAAGCCACACTATTCCAATCCCTACTCCTGAAAACTCTGATGAAGAGAGTGATTCTACAGATGATTCTGATTCCGAAATAGAAGGTGAAATAAATCCAGATTCTGAAGATCGACAGAGAGGTCGACATCTGGAAAATCTGCAAGTGAATAAAGACTTGAACAGAGAAGATTTGGAAATCATTGAAATAGACTCTGAAAGTGATGAAGATCTGATTAAAAGAAATTCAGCAGAAGAGTCTGCCAAGAAAGTGAATGGAGTAGAGACTATTGAAAATTTTGAAGACAGAGAAGCTGAATCAATTGAAATTTCTGACCAGGAGAGTATCGAAAAGCAGAGGATAAGCTCTGGAAGAAGGAACAAGAAACCAGAAACTGGGAAGTTGAAGGTAATTGAAGAGGAGGAGGAAATCGAATTGCCAAGTACCAGTGATGGAAGACAGAGTATAGTTCCTAACGGAGTGAAACTGCCGAGTAGAAAAGGTCCTGTGTCAAGAATCGAAATTTCTGACAGTGACTCTGGAGAAAGTGACGTGAATGATGAAGATGGAAAAGTAAAGAAAAGATCTTGGAAGTCAGAAACAAATGTTTCAGAACCGAAAAGAAAGATCTTGAGAAAAGGTGATTTGTGGCCAAGCGGAAGTGGAAGATTGAGAGTCAGGCTAATTAAAAATTCTAAGGAGCAGGTGGATGAAATTACTAGTCAAAAAGAGCCTGAAAAGAATGCCGAAAAAGGGAGGAAAATAGAAGTAGTGTCTAGAAAAACTAAGAGAGTTGTGAAGCCTAATCAGAAATATAGGTCTCCTGAATGGACTTATCTGATAATTCCTCCTGTTATTGAGATGCGTGATTGTTTTGTAATTGTGTTCAAGTCGAACTTTCGAATTGTCACTTAGTTGTGCATTCTGAAGGAAAACAAGTTCATTAATTACTTGCTTGAAGGGTAGAGTAAAGAGATTACTTTACTAGCAAATGTATATTCTGTGAGAATAGCATTGTCTATTCCACGCAAAGAATTTCTTGTGTGATTGAAATTCTGTCACTTATTAGAGAAACAGACAGATGAGTCTTTCTTGTCGTTGTTAAAATTAATTTTCATTGAAAAAGCGTTTTCAAAATGGCGCTGTGAAAAGATTTTGTGAAGGAGGGGTGAGAGCTGGGAGTGAGACGCGTGAAACCGCAGCTGCTGTGTACGTCACAGGGTCGCGCTGTGATTGGGTGACATACGTCACGAACTGTATTCTGATTGGTTCTTGAATCTCTGACGAGTTGTAAGCTGATTAGCTTTTCAGTAAAACTCTATTTCTATTGGGTGACCAAAGTGGTGACGTAGCTCAATCCTGATTGGCTTGTTGGTGTGTTTCGCGCACGGATTGGCTGACTTTGCGGAACATCCCGGAAATATTTTACGAACATTTTTATTAATTGAATTTGATTTTTAAAAAATGAGTTATCATTTTAAACATGTGGAGAAAAAGCCTACGTTGCTTCAGAAACTTAAAAATTTTATTTCACCGGACAAGAAAATTGAAACGCGAGGTGGTAAATTACTTCATAAATATAAAACACCTGCAGCGTATATGGAAGGTGAATATGGTTATCATACTGTTTTGTGGTTTGATATTTGGAAACACTACACAAAAGATGATGGTGTTTTAACTTGGCCGGATGATGGTTCTTTTAATGTAAAGGTTTTAAGAAATTTAAGAGAAAAGATGAATGCTCTTGAACCAAAGCCGAGACCTACTCAATTTGAAGCTTTAGTTGAATGGGAGGATGAAATGTTTCAGCTACAAAGAGAAGCGAGTGGTATTAAAAGACCTCCTAAAATACCAAGCTATAGAAGGGAAACACATGAAGACAGAATGCGAATGTGGAGACAGGGAAGCATGAGCGAAGGACTTTATTTAATTAGAGAAATGGTTTTAGGATCTCCTAGTGAAAAAAGAACTGAAAAGAAAAATAATGCCCCATTAGAAAGTGAGACTGAAGATGCAGTTTTAGAAGAAATTTTCACTTCTAATAAAAGAAATGAACCTTTGAGACCTCCTCGATCATGGTCTACTCCGATGGTTTCTACAGAGACTACACCGAGTGCACTTCTCTCTGCTGTTAGGGCTTTTTCTTCCTTTTTCTTTATTTTTCCCTTTTTCTTTCTTCCTTTCTTGGCTATATTTCGGGTTCCTTAGTGGGCGACAGACACTCTGCCGGGGGGGGGGGGTAGGCCGTAGCCTCCGCATTGCTGTAGGGTGGGGGGAGGGTTTTAGTTTTTGTCATTTAGTTTCTATGGGCCTTATTTACTATTTTTCTGCGCTTTCTTTACCTGTTTCTTTTCTGGGTCCGCGATAGGGGTTAGTGGGGGGGGTGGCACAGTTGGGGGTACATGAATCCTGGTTGCTGCTTTTGTAGTTTTCTTTGTACCGCCATTTTGTCAGTTGTATTCACCTCCATTGTTGGTTTTTTGTATTGATGCCGCCTGCTCATGTAATGTGGCGAGTGTACGGGCTCAGTATTCCTTTGTTCTTATTCTTTCTTGAATTATTTCGACCAGAAAACTTTAAAATGTAACCTTCATTGTTCCTTCTCCCCGGCGCCATGCGTCTCTTCACTGTAATGTCCATTGATTTTTGCTAATTTACCTGATTCCGCTGGGGGACTGTTTTGCTTGCATTTGTGCGTTAAAGTATCGTGTCCGACCTGACGGTTGTGGGCCCGTATTTGTTCTTTTCATGCACAATAAAGGTTTTAAAAAAAAAAAAAAAGACAGAATGCGAATGTGGAGACAGGGAAGCATGAGCGAAGGACTTTATTTAATTAGAGAAATGGTTTTAGGATCTCCTAGTGAAAAAAGAACTGAAAAGAAAAATAATGCCCCATTAGAAAGTGAGACTGAAGATGCAGTTTTAGAAGAAATTTTCACTTCTAATAAAAGAAATGAACCTTTGAGACCTCCTCGATCATGGTCTACTCCGATGGTTTCTACAGAGACTACACCGAGTGCACTTCCGATTAGTGAATCTTCTAAATTATACCCAAATAATTCTGAATATTTTGAAACTCCAGAAAAATTAGAAACTGGGACAAATGCTGATGTCTGTATTGGAGGTAAACATTTTTCGCTAATTCCAAGAGAAAGGGAAGCTCCAAAAAACTATATGAGAGAAGTTAAAAATGAAGGAGTTGAAAATTCTTCTGAATATTTCCGATCAAAAGAAGAATTAATTTGGCAAATGACAAAAGGCATGGAAGCTGTGACAGTTCCAGTAACGATTGGTCCTGTTCAGCCTGTTTTTGAACAAAGGGAAATTAATAAGCCAGGTTTAACAATTCCTTTAAATGCAGAAATTCAAAAAGTTGCTGAAAAATTTTACTCAGATATATCTGAAATTAATTCGGGAAAAACGAGAATGCCTGATCTGACTTTTAATGAGGGTTCTTTTTCCAAATCACCGATGGGTGTAGAATCTGATGCTGAAACTTCTGAAATTAGAAAACAAAATTCCAAACTTGATGTAGCAAAATTAAAAGCTAATTTGGAAGAGTTAATTATTGGTACAATTGGTCCTGACAGTTTAAAATTTTATCGTGATGATGAACTCCTGTTCATCTGCAAGAGTATTCAGTGGAAAACAAAAAATAAATATGATCAATTAGAAGAACTGGCTGCTGAACTTGAAATTGATTTGAACAGGCAAAAGAATTTTGCAAAACATTACAGATTAGATTTTACAGAAAAGGATATTGAGAACTTCAATGCAATGGGAAGAATAATGCATATAAAAGATTTGATTATTTACATTAAAAAATTGGGAGAGTTGAGTAAGTGGAGAGTGAAATGGACTAGAAAGAAGGAAGATGAAAAATTGGAAAAATTGTCAAAACAGTTTCCAATGAGAGAGATTGCGGGTGGAGGGTACGTTCATGTCCCTTGGTCAAGACAAGACATTCTATTGTTTACAAATGACTTTCCTAGATTAAGAGAAAAGCCTGTTGAATGGTACCGTCAGGTAGACAGATTTATAACAGTATCAAAGGTTCTGTGGATCGATCTAGATGGATTTTTTGACATTGTTGTCCCATCAGATCTTTGGACAGAATGTAAAATTTCTATAAGTTGGCCAAAAGAGGAACCTGAACGAATTAAAGAAACAGGTGCTCCAGCTCCGATAGTAATGGATTTTTACGAAAAAGTGATTTACTGGTTAAAACAAAAAATTCCGCCAAAAGAGGTTGATTGGGTTAAAATAGATAGAACAAATCAAGAACCGAAAGAATCAGTTCATTCTTTTTATGAGAGGTTATTGTTAGTTTTTAAACAATACAGTGGCTATGAGAAGCTGGATGAAAAGGATATGAGTCATTTCATCTATAGATTTGTTTATGGTCTCAGACCAGAGGTTGGAGAAATGATCAGAAATAATATTGTCGGTTGGCAATCACTTTCAGTTGATGACATTTTAAGAAAAGCAAAATACTGCAGTGATGAGTTAGAAGTGAAACAGAAAAAGCTCAAGGAGAAAGCGATGTGGGCTCAAGTAAAAGTGGCTGAGCAACAGATTGCTAGTCTTGGAAATAAAAATACTAATTTTATTCAAACTCAAAATTCAAATCAGGGTCAAGGAAAATTTAAATTTAATATTAACAGAAAATTTAATCCTAAAGTTGAAGAATTAAAACAGAAATTACCTTGTTTCAATTGTGGAGAAATTGGACATTGGAGAGACGAGTGTAAGAAACCACCTAGAAATTTAAAAAGTCCATTGTTAAATCCACAGATGCAGAGTGATGTTGATCTGCAGCGACAGCTACAGTTGCAACAGAATTTAAATGATTTGAGTCTTCAGCGACAGCTGCAAAACCAATTGAATCACCAGCAAAATCAAATACCGCAACCTCCTTTTCCTAATTGTGGGGGAAGTCAAAAATATAATCCAAGTGTGGGATTTCAAGGAGATGATCAGGTAATAAGAACCCAAAGGCAAATTGTGCAAAATGCTTCAGGACAGTTTTTGTTAACCGAGCAACCAGAAAGTGATTCTGATGATTACTTCTGACGGTGCCCGAGAGAGGGGGAATAGTGTGTTATTGGAGCCACTCTTGAGGTTGACCAGTCTGGTCCATTTGTAAATGGGAAAGTTAATGATGTAGACATCACTTTCTTAGTGGACACTGGTGCTACCCGTTCTACTGTTAGATCAGTGGAAATTGAAAACCTACCTCTCTCTGGGGAAACCATCCAAGTAGTTGGAGTAAGTAATCAACAGATCAGAACGGATCTAACTGATCCAGTACCAGTTGAAATTGGAAATTTTAAAGACAAACACAGATTTGTGGTTTGTAACAGCAGTCCGGTGAATTTGTTGGGGAGGGATATATTGTGCAAAATGAATTGCAGAATATGTTGTTCTCCTGAGGGAGTTGAACTACAAACAATGGAGGAAGATGGTCTGTATCGAATGACTATGATGTTGGTAGAAACAGAAGAAACAAAATTGTTTCCTACATTTGAAAAAGATAATTTACCAGAAGAGCTCAAAGAAACGGTAAAAGCTGAAATTTGGGATTTGACTGGAAATGAGATGGGTCTGATGAAACATGTCGATCCAGTCAAAATTACTTTAAAGCAGGGAATAGATTTCCAAACATTCCTCAGTATAAAATGAAAGCAGAGACAATTGAGGGAGTTATTCCTGTGATTGAAAAATTTATTAAGCAAGGTGTTTTAAAAGAAATTGAGAGCAGTCCTTGTAATTCACCTATTATGGGAATTAAAAAATCGAATGGAACATATAGGATTGTTCAGGATTTGAGGAAGATTAATCAGATTGTCGTACCATGTTGTCCTGTGGTTCCAAATCCTGCAGTTATTTTATATCAGATTCCACATGATGCAGAATGGTATACTGTTATTGATCTTTGCAATGCGTTCTTTACTGTACCATTACATCCTGAGAGTCAAGAAATTTTCGCTTTCAGATTCCAGAGTAGGACCCTCGCATGGTGTAGAATTCCTCAAGGGTATACAGAGAGTCCTTCTATTTTTAATGAGCTGTTAAAAAGATCTTTGGAAGATCTAGATTTACCTGGCAGGTCAACGTTGGTGCAGTATATTGACGATTTGTTGATTGCTGCTAAAACAAGAGAAAATTGTGTGACAGACACGATTATACTGCTAAATCATTTAGCAGATGAGGGACACAAGGTGTCTCCAGCTAAATTGCAGTTTTGTAAACAGGAAGTAAAATATCTAGGTCACAGAATTGCAAAGGGAAAGAGACAAGTGACAGTTGAGAGAATTAAAATGATTCAAGCAATGCAACCTCCAAGAACACAAAGACAGGTCAGAATGTTTCTGGGAATGGTTGGTTACTGTCGACAATGGATAAGTGGATTTTCGGTAATTGCAAAACCACTACAGAGATTGACAAAATCAGATGTAAAAGACCCAATTGTTTTAAACGAAACTGAGTTTGAGTCTTTTGAAAATCTAAAAAAAAGTTTGTGTGAAGCTCCAGCTCTAGGCATGCCAAACTATGAGAAAGATTTTGAACTATATTGCAGTGAAAGAGAGGGATGTGCTTTGTCTGTGTTAATTCAAAGACATGGGAATTTAAAGAAGCCCATCGCATATTTCTCTGCAGTTCTTGATCCAGTTGCTAAAGCTTTACCAGGTTGTTTAAAAGCAGTTGCTGCAACAAGTGTCAGTCTTGAGCAGAGTGAAGGAATCATAATGGGATTTCCTGTGAAAGTTTTTGTGCCTCATTCAGTTGAAATATTACTGACAAGAGGTAAAACTCAGCATTTAACTAGCAGTAGGTTGACTAAATATGAAAAAATAATTCTGGGAGCATATAATGTCTCTATTGCAAGATGTGTGAATCTGAATCCTTCCACATTGTTACCTGATTCTGAAATTATTGATGAAAATGATGTGGAACATGAATGCTTGGATGTTATGGAATATTGCACCAAGCCGAGGCAGGACATTAAAGATGTTCCTTTGCCTGAATCAGATTTTGTTTACTTTGTGGATGGTTCTTGTTTGAGGTCAGAAGGAGGTGTTTTAAAAGCAGCTTATTCAGTTTGTACAGTTGCAGATGTTAAAGAAGCATCATGTCTTGAAGGAATTCGTTCAGCACAGGTGGCTGAATTAATTGCTTTAATTTGTGCTTGCGAAATATCAAAAGATTTGAGAGTTACCATAATAACTGACAGCCAGTATGGGTACGGAGTTGTGCATGATTATGGACAGCTCTGGTCTCAGAGAGGCTATTTAACTTCAGCAGGGTCACCAATTAAAAATGCAGTGTTTATCAAGAGATTGATTGACGCTATACAATTACCTAAAGAAATTGCTGTGGTCAAATGTGCAGCACATACAAAAGGTGTGGATTTTATCTCCAAAGGTAATGCTTATGCAGATGAGACAGCAAAATACTGTGCAAAAAATTGTCGTGCTTACAATCGGGAAAAAAGCAAAGAATGTGATTCAAATTCATTGATGCTAACATTGGTAGTGGAAACATGGCAGGAAATTAGGGATTTGCAAAATGAAGCTGATGATGAGGAAAAGGATTCGTGGTTAAAGGCAGAGTGTAGACCACGTGATGAGGATGGAATATGGACTTACAAAGATGGCAGAGTAGTTTTACCAAATTGTTTAATTGCTGACATGGCCAGATTATATCATGGTCCTGGTCATATTGGAAGAGATTCCATGATCAGACTTTTTAAAAAGACTTGGTTTAATATCAAATTTAGGACTATTGCTGAGTCTTTTTGTCAGAGGTGTTTAACTTGCCAGCAAATGAACCCAAACAGAAAGTCAATTGTAGGTACAGGAATTATAGGTCGAGAGGGTGGTCCTTTCACCAGATTGCAAATGGATTTCATTGAGATGCCCCTACACAATTGTTTGAAATATGTTCTTGTGATTGTTTGTTTATTTTCAAGATGGGTAGAAGCTTTTCCTACTCGACATTGTGATTCAGTTACAGTTGCAAAACTGTTGCTTAGAGAAATCATTCCAAGGTACGGTTTTCCTGTCACTATTGAGAGTGATGGTGGAAGCCATTTCGATAACAAACTTTTGAAATTAATTTGTGAGGCATTAAATATTGAGCAGAAAATACACTGTGCATACAGACCAGAGGCATCTGGAGTTGTTGAGCAAATTAATGGAACAATTAAGAACAGGATTGGAAAAATGTGTCTAGATACAGGTGTAAAGTGGACAGATGCTCTTCCACTGGTTCTAATGTCATTAAGGAGTACACCTGATAAGAAGACAGGTCTGAGTCCTCATGAAATTTTAATGGGCAGGGTCATGAGACAAGCTTTTGTTCCAGTTGGCAAATTGTTGAGCATTAATGACAGTGCTATTTTAGAATATTGCAAGAGACTGTCTGACGTAGTGACTTCTGTGTCTAATCAGGTGGGAACTGAAGCACAATCAGATGAAAAAGTACAGACTCATGATTTGAGACCTGGAGATTGGGTCAGGACAAAAGTTCATCGAAGAAGAAATTGTTTGGTCCCTAGGTGGCAAAAACCTAGGCAGATAATTCTAGTCACTACAAATGCAGTAAAATGTAAAGGATTGAAGAGGTGGATACATCCAAGCCACACTATTCCAATTCCTACTCCTGAAAACTCTGATGAAGAGAGTGATTCTACAGATGATTCTGATTCCGAAATAGAAGGTGAAAGAAATCCAGATTCTGAAGATCGACAGAGAGGTCGACATCTGGAAAATCTGCAAGTGAATAAAGACTTGAACAGAGAAGATTTGGAAATCATTGAAGTAGACTCTGAAAGTGATGAAGATCTGATTAAAAGAAATTCAGCAGAAGAGTCTGCCAAGAAAGTGAATGGAGTAGAGACTATTGAAAATTTTGAAGACAGAGAAGCTGAATCAATTGAAATTTCTGACCAGGAGAGTATCGAAAAGCAGAGGATAAGCTCTGGAAGAAGGAACAAGAAACCAGAAACTGGGAAGTTGAAGGTAATTGAAGAGGAGGAGGAAATCGAATTGCCAAGTACCAGTGATGGAAGACAGAGTATAGTTCCTAACGGAGTGAAACTGCCGAGTAGAAAAGGTCCTGTGTCAAGAATCGAAATTTCTGACAGTGACTCTGGAGAAAGTGACGTGAATGATGAAGATGGAAAAGTAAAGAAAAGATCTTGGAAGTCAGAAACAAATGTTTCAGAACCGAAAAGAAAGATCTTGAGAAAAGGTGATTTGTGGCCAAGCGGAAGTGGAAGATTGAGAGTCAGGCTAATTAAAAATTCTAAGGAGCAGGTGGATGAAATTACTAGGCAAAAAGAGCCTGAAAAGAATGCCGAAAAAGGGAGGAAAATAGAAGTAGTGTCTAGAAAAACTAAGAGAGTTGTGAAGCCTAATCAGAAATATAGGTCTCCTGAATGGACTTATCTGATAATTCCTCCTGTTATTGAGATTAATAGTAGCAGCCAGGAATATGAAATTGAAGAAATTAGTGACAATGATTGAAGTACTGATTTATTAAATTGGGTTTTTAAATTTTATTATTTGGCAAAAGGCCGAAGAAATTGTGTTAGGTGACACAAGGTCGAAGAAAACTTGTTTAGCTGAGAAATTTTTGTGACATAAGGTCGAAGATACATTGTTAGGGTAAAAAAAAAAAAAATTATTTTAAAAGGGGGGTGTGTACAAGTACATTTTGAAATTAATATTTTAAAATAATTTTTTGTTCTTTTTATTTTCTAAGACAAAGTTTGGAAAAAAAAAATGCAGAGTACTTCAAAATGTTCTATATTCAAGAGATGCTGTAAGATGACTCTGGTATGTGTGCTCGTGTTAATTCTGCTCTGGTTAGTTTTAGCTGTTGTTATTCCTTTTGAAATCAACAAACATTTACACAAAGTCAATATGACAAGCAAAGCTTCGATTAGTCAAAACAAACATAGTGCAACAAGCAAAGTTATTGATCACAAACCTGAAATTCATCAGGACAAATCTATTAGTGATTTTTCAAGCAATACATTCACAAGGCTTTTAGGAGAATATGTTAAAGTAATGGACGCTAAAGACTGCTATGTTTGTGTAAAGTTACCTGCTTCTGTTTCTGAGGGAGTAACATACAATATGCTTCCTCTTACATATGGTATAACATGTAGTGTGTTAGCTAGTTTGGTCTATCAGACTGGACGTTTAGAATATTATTATTCAAATTTTGATGACATTTTTGCGAATTTAAAAATTGAAAGTGTTTGAATAAACATAAAAAAGCCAAACAGATGAGGGAATTCTTCCTAGTAACTAACGAACTCACTTATGAGTATGCTTATAAGAATAATCTAACTTGTAAATTAAGTACTGAAGGAAAGAATTTCCTGAACCTTGTTGAGGAGAGGAGAGCAATTTATAAAAGGAACGAATTAGTTAAGCAGACTAAATCTAGGTTCTGGCAAAAAGAAGATGAGAAGCTTAATGGCAAAACTTTTGATAATGTTGCAATTCACATAGATAAACCAGTTAGTGGTAAGCTTTGTATTAGAAGAGATAATACACTTTTTGATAATTATTTTGTGGGTGCTAGTAATTGTGAAGATACTTATCAGATTATGGGAGGTTGGGGATTCAAAGGTGGCAAGGATCCAATTTTTCCCGGGATTTATTTTATTTGTGGTGACAAAGCTTACTATAATCTCCCAGACCACTGGTATGGGACTTGTTTTGTTGGAATTGTTTTTCCAAAGATATTTCATGTTGACAGAAATACAGAAGGACTGTTCAAAATTAATAATCATGTAAATAGATATAGAAGAGAAAGTTTCACGGACATTTTAGGAGATATTTTTGAAGCAGTGATACCCATAGTAGGTATAACCTTGAATGCAGGGAAAATTAGAAAATTATCCACAATTGTCGATAGATTGTCCACTGATACAGCAGATGGTTTCCAATTAGTGAATGTTGAAGTCATTGCAATTAGAACTATGGAGATGCAAGATCGCCTTGCTTTAGATATACTTCTTGCAAAAGAGGGAGGAGTTTGTGGCATTTTACATGTGCAACATTGTTGTACCTACATACCTGACGAAAGTAAAAATATTGATATGTATATTAAGAATATTACAGAAATGCATTCAGAGATAGTTCCATTAGAAGAGGAAGATTTCTCAGAGCGACTTTCAAAAAGGTTTCAAGCTATAAAAACCTGGTTTCAAGAAATAGGTGGTTCAGTTCTTGGCAAGATTTTAACACCTTTGATTGTGATAATATTTATAATAGTTCTAACAAAGATTGGTTGTTTATTACACAAGAGAAAGAAACAAATGAAAGAAAAGAAGAGAATTTATAAAATAAAAAAGGAAGAAGAAAAGGAAATAGAATTACAAGAATTACATAGGGCACGTTACGATAATTGCAGAGATTTTGCAGAAACACATTTTTAGATTACTAACTCAAATGGATTTGAATCATTTTCTAATTAGTTTAAATTATCTAAATTTTGGGTGTGGTGTGGTGATTTGTTAATCACCAGATGAGGGAGTTGATGGAGCGAGATAGAGAATTTCTTTTCATTCCAACTCGCAAAGTCATACTTCCATAAAATAAAATAATCCTATTAATGATTTGTGATGTATTTGTACTAAATCAACTTAGATTAAACTTTTACACGCGGGAACATTAACATATGTGCTCATAAATGTGCATTACTGTTGCATCTTTTGTTCGTGCAAAAATAATAAATTAATTTTGTCGTTCTGTCATGTCATAACTAGCTGCAGCTGAATTTAAAAAGTGGCATGTGCTTATTTTGCTTTCCTTGTCTATGTGATGTCATTCTACTCTCTATAGGTGCATAAAGAATTTTGTGGATTTTGAAGACTGGTAGATATAAAATGCTGCTTTATTTGTTTGCTTTTTGCTAGGTAACATTAGACTAATGGGTGGGATAAATAGTTAGTAAACAAAGGGTGGAAACATAATAAATAATATTTCTTTCATTAATTATTTTCTTGTGTTTGTTTATACATTAGAGAAATTAAATTGACTGCTTGGGCCTAGTTCACTCGAGTTTACTAAAATGATGAATTTAATTTCTGCACGGAGCCTGAGATGTCCTTTCTAAAGTTTTCCATCGAAGTAACATTTGTTGAACTACGATGAGGCTCTGACATTATTCTGGTCGGACGTGGCCAAGGTCAGGAACCGGCAGAAGGAACATTTGATAACTTGGCATCCGAGGAAGTGAAATGAAACCAGTGAAAAACTATTACAAAATTGTTGCAAGCAAAGGAAGCCTCGGAGCACGTACAGTAAAGACAATGGAGTCTAAGAAAGTGACGGATCTGATGTTTTGAAATTATGGGGTGACATGTCACTTGTCACTCACGAACCAATGGGACATCGACTTTTGCAGAAAGATTTACTTTTACTTAGATTAGCTTAGCGCAGAAAAGTATAAAGACCCATGCCCCGTGGATGGGTCACGCTGCTGCTTTCTAACCTTTGGATGAGGGTGTCGTGCTGTCGGACTTTACTTGGAGCACGTAAGAAACCCTAAAGACTTTACTTTATTTCCATTTATTTAGCTAATTTAGGGACTTAGGTTTTAAATAAATGCTAAACTTATAATTCTTTGCAAATAATCTGAATTCTATAAAATGCTTACAAATATGCTTACAATGATTCTAATAAAAATGCATTAATAAAACTATATTCTTATAATTCAAATAAATAGCTAATAAAATCTTACTTTTGAAACAAGCTGGTCTTGTCATTTCAGGAGAGCAGGTTATCATTAGCTAGATGCCATCGCCATAGTGGCCAATTAAATAGTTAGGATTTGTTTGAATAATGTCATTTTTTACCGCGGATGTATATAAATGTATATAAATTGTATATAAGTTTAATTAGGCCACATGATTCAGTTGGTCAAAATATGTCAGGTTTTGTTAATGGGTCCATGTTTTTAAGTGGTGATTTTTAGAGTGTGTTATGAAGTTAGGTAGCGTAGTTTATGACATATTTTCTATAGGCCGCTGGATCACATCCAGCACAGATCGGTTGCATGAGGCTCCACCCTTTGTGCACTACTGGCTCCCGGCAACAAAGTCCACAAGGAGCAGACCAGAGGATGGGATCATCTGGTGGAAGGAGGACCCAGGACCACTGGTACAAAAGCCACTGACCACACCAACCCTAAGAAGGTACGGTACATCTTCATTTAGGATCACCTTGCTCCTGCCTGTGGATGCAATCATCATAATAATGGCAGAGGCAACATGCTTAATACACTGAGTCTTCTTCATGACATCTGTTCTTCCTTTGTAGTCAAGGACCTTCACAAGAAGCAGGCTCCCTCCCGCGTCCCTCTGTGTTCATGCTATTGCGATTTGTATCTTCTAGTAAGTTCTCTTTTCCAGCCTATGTCGCCACTCCCAAGCATCCTTGCATGGAATATGGTGGTATTGGACACCCCATCCGACATCTCTAAAGGGCAAAGCAAGTTTCATGGGTAACCCAATAAGAACCGGTATGTTTTTAAATGGCACCTTCTCCGTTATTGGTCGTCTTCTTCTGGTTCGGAGGGCTTAACAGTAATATACAGAGTGCATACATGGGACATCCATGGTTCCTCGCATATTTCTGCCGGTCCACCAAGGACTGTTTGCAAAGGGAATTTCCTGTCCCACAGCAACGGTGGTCTTCATGTACGAAGAATACATTGGTAAAAGGGGTTGCAATTTGCAGTCTGACTTTTACAGAACACAATTGTATTTTGGAATTCGACCTCTGTACTAATAGCTCAGTTCACAAAATAGAGAAGAGTAGTGGGTCACAATTCGACATACCTCATTAGTATGCAGGAGGCAGGTCACAAATTTACAGCCCACTAAAAGTGGACACAATCTCAGGGATGATGGTCTGCTGGGATCTGCAGACCACCATGTCTGTGATTGCTTTTTAATAAAGCAATTTTTTATGTTGTCCATTTTCGGAGAAGGAAAACAGGATGTGTTTGCAAAAATGACCGCCACGTGAAGGCAGAGGGCCATCGTAATCTCTACAGTGGTGCCTCCTCCGCAGGCACTGCCCTCACTGTAGGGATTACTGTCGGACCCATGCTCCGACGGGCTCCTTGAGCCTGTCTAAGGTGTCGGTTGGTCCTTCCGTCCGCTGCGGTCGGACCAGCTGCATCGTAATGCGGCGGTCAAACCATTATGCTGGATGTCGGTGGGCCCGCCACCAACAGCCTGGAGGTGGCGGGCCCACCGACATTGCAATTAGGCCCTTTGCTTCCAACCTGCCTGATTCTTCACTACCATTAGTGTGTCTTAAAGTGTATCAGACTTGCACTCATTCCCGCACAAAGTCCTGATGGTCCTGAGCTGAACTCTGTGTTCAAACATTATTGCAGCAGTCAATCAGGTCAGCCCCATCCTTAGTTTTGGAATATGTACCATAATCCCACAATCATGAGTTCTTTAGAATTGTAACACCCTTGTATTTAGAGATATTACAAATCATCTGAAAAAAGCAAGCACAATAAATTCAATATGGTGGTGACCATCATCGAGAATAATAAAAGAGCAGCCGCTTTTCCATTGGCCGTATACAGTGTGTGGAAAGAGTAGTTAATTGAAAAAGACTATCCCAGGTACCCCCATGAAGTCAAATATCCATTTAAAGTAGAAAATTATTTAGTGACACTATCGTAAAAAAACTATACTTAATGAGCAATGGACCCTATATTACAATTTAGGGTGTGGTTTGGAGAACCGTGATTATATAAAAGTATGAGTTTATATGGTATATATGTCGTACTAAGGATTACTGGCGGTGGATTTACTGCTTGCCAAGTTACCATTATATATAGATTGTAAATTAACAACCATGTCTAAATCATGCGGTTTGTGGAAATATATTACTTTTACAATCAGAATTTCCTGTGCCCTCTAGGGTTTTGGGTGTTAAAGTGACCCTTGTGTTTTGACGCCAGTTGTCTAACCATAGTTCCAGCCTTTACAGTCTCAAAATACTTGTGATCAGCAACATCATTTCCTGTTTTGTTTGTCCTCAATGGACAAGAAATTCGGGAAGCCCATCAAGGTCTGGCCATGGGGGCCGTTTGTGAGCATTGCGTTCTCCCTTTCATCCCTTTCACCCAGATTGGTGATCACCTCTGCTCCCTGTGCTGCAAGGCCTTGGATATGGAAACTTAGGCTGTGGTCCAGCAGAGTTGGGGCGAAGTAACCCTAGAGGTACTCTGGAACCCCAGCTGGTGTTTTGTGAACGGATTCCCACCAAAGCAAATATTTGATGGAGCGGGGTTCCTAGAACATGGCCAGCCAGGTTGGCCTTGTGCTGACAACACTTTCAGTTCACAGTATTGCTTTTTGGCCTAAAGATTACTTGTCAGTTATGTACAGAGAGCTTGGCTCCCGCGACTGGTTTACTACATTCACAGGGCATCAAGATACACACATACATGAATGACTGCCTAATCCATTCTGATTGAAGTGCAAAAATCTCACCTTCTGCCAACTCAGTCAATAGATTTTATAGGAGCTGTGTTTCACACAGATCTGGCCACAATATTTGAGGCAGAAATTTGCTCTGGAGCCAGAGAGCAACATTATTGGCAACCAAGGTAGCCTGTTAGGACACGGAACATGGCAAAGAAACAAACAGCGCTGCATCCACGGTAACCGGACTACAATCCCCATACAAAACCTCGGCGGGAACTACGCTACCCATCATGCTGCGCGCGGCGCATGCGCGAGGCTTGCACACGGAAGTGCCGGCATAAAACGGACCGGGATGTAGAGACGCCCGTCGGATATTTCGAGTCCGCCGTGGAGTCCGTGCTTCAACTCAGGTGAGCGGTACCTCTGGAGAGAGTTCTCTCACATCTTGGTCTACGCGCAACCAGGCGCCGGCATACCCTGTCCCCGCTCGAGGGTTCGAGCATTACCTTCGCGCATTTGAAGCGCCAGCACGCCCAGTCCCCGCTCGAGGGTTCGAGCATTGCCTTCGCGCATTTGAAGCACCAGCACGCCCAGTCCCCGCTCGAGGGTTCGAGCATTTCCTTCGCGCATTTGAAGAGCCAGCACGCCCAGTCCCCGCTCGAGGGTTCGAGCAGTACCTTCGCGCATTTGAAGCGCCAGCACGCCCAGTCCCCGCTCGAGGGTTCGAGCATTACCTTCGCGCACTTGAAGCGCCAGCACGCCCAGTCCCCGCTCGAGGGTTCGAGCATTTCAAAAACTTCGCGCTTTTGAAGCGCCAGCACACCCAGTCCCCGCTCGAGGGTTCGAGCATTGAATAGCGCATTGAAGCGCCTTCGCACTCAGTCCCCGCTCGAGGGTATTCAAGGGACTTGAACTCGAACACGCAGAGCGACAGTCCCCGTTCGAGGGTTATCGAACGAGGGGGCTCTGACTTTTGATTTCCCTTAATACTTTTTTTGCCCTCTGTTGGGAGATGTCGGGACCGGCATCTATGCAGAGGACGTACTAGAGAGTGCGCTTTCCCCTACCCCCCATACCACAGTTCGAGTGGCATTGTCGGCCACTGCTTAGCACGGTGTCCTCTGTTGGGTGGCTGTCGGGACCGACAGTCGTGCAGAGGACGGTTGGACGCCCTTATCATCGGCTTCTCCCCACCTCTCTGGCCCTACGGCTTTGCTGTATTCTTGTTCTCCTTTGTGTGATTAAACAAACTAGTGTATCACCACAATATCCCGCGTTGTCACTGAGTTTCTGGTCCTACGGCTGTACCCACCTCAACCCCGGGGTACTCAGGGGGTTACATAGCCCCAGTTCAGGATTGATTGGCTAAGGATGCAGGGGCACATGACCTTGAGGTTCTTCCTGGTGCCTTAGGCTTGTTATCATCACCAGCCACTCTTGAAACATCTCCTTCTAGCAGGGAAGTCAGAGAACTCTGAGCAGCTGGTAACACTTTCTCCTTTTCTCATCAGGCATCTTCAGTGTTGGTTCTATCCAAGGTTCTTTAGAAAAGCAGTACAAATGAATACTCCAGATCCATAGGTTCTGACAAAGGACACCAGTGCTTCAGGCTGGGGTGCGACTCCAAACAATTGGAAGCTCAAGGTTGATGGACCAGTGCAGAAACTGGAGGGAACTACAAGCAACCTGTCAAGCTTGTCTGTCTTTCTGTTAAAGGGTCATCCTGTGTTGGTCAGAACACACAATATAGTGTCAAAAGGGTACAACGGCTTGACAATTCTAACTTCTAGCATCAGCTCATGAACTGGGTATAGAAGAAGGTCCTATCACTAATAGCAGTTCACCTCCGGGGGTTGACAGTCAAAGAACTGATCACATCAGCAGGATATGTCCAGCCTTTCAAGATTTTTGCATCACCAACAGTGTTTAGGACGATTTGCAGCCAGGTTGATAAGCCATGTTTGGATTTGTTGTTGAAAAGATGCAACAGAGTGGCTCCTCAATTTTGTGCCAAGTTACATGATCTTCTATCTTGGAGAGTGGATGCTCTACTGAATCTATCTCCAAGTAGTCTACTGTATGCATTTCCTCCCTTTCTGTTACTCCCTTGTGTGTTACAAACGTTTTGGAAAAAAGGGTGGAGATGTTAATGATTATTCAATACTAGGATAGGAGGCAATGGTTGAGGCTGGTGTTGGGGTTAGCAGTTGCTCCACTATGGAGGCTGCATGTAGTTTTAAGCCCAATGGCACCCCTGCACTCGGCAAGCTACAGCGGTCCCAGTTCCAGTCAATGGTCTGGAAGATGAAAGGATAGGGCTAGAGAACATGGGACTTTCAAATGCAGCAGCAGTAAAGGTGCAATATTCCAGCCATTACACTAAGCTAAATATATACTCATAATTGGCTTTCTTATTAATCCAGTTATTATGTGGTCCAGCACCACATACTTTTAAAATTGTATTAGATGCTTTTTATAAAGGGCAATTTGTGGCCATTTTTAAGAGCACAGTGTGCCGAAATTAAAGCCTTCCATGTTCCATGGTATTGTCTAGAAGTTCTCCACTTAAGGCACTAGTACCTCACACCAATCCCACTGGATTTGGTTTCATATAAAATAGTGTTCCTAGAGACCATCACATTTTGAGGCATTTAGGGTCCCTGGTGTTTGTGGAACCCTTAGCATGTATCCTATCTGAGGCTTTAATACTGTATTTTGGTCCTGATTTCTTGCCCAAAGTTCAGCTGCGTGGCCCCAATTGTGCAGGTCCCCATCAGCTCCCCTTGCTCCGGTTAGTTGCCTCATCCTCCGCTATGCTGCTAGAGCCGCTCCTGCCCTGTGCAGATTTAGTCCGTGACAGTCTGTCCTAGTCAGCCAGCTAGAGGACTCTTTTAATTTACTCCATTGGCCTTAAAGTTTAATTTAATGTTATTTACTCCCTGGTCATCTTGTAACTTTTGCCTACGTTTGCCTACTCGCCGTTAGGCGCCTTTTTCCCCATTTGCTTACTGCAACCTGCCTCTCCAGTGCACCTCCCCCTCTCAGGACCTACATAATGGAGGCCGCAGCGCAGCGATGCAGCGGACGCACACAGTGGGCACGTGCAGTTGGGGTGCCAAAGGCAAGCCCCTCTGCGCCCGTCCACGCCTGGATTCTGCCCAGCGCCAGGATCCCTGGCCCTCTGGGAACCCACAGGTACTCCACCACCTCCGAGCCCTGGACATCAGACACCACGACAGCTGCTGCCTCGCATCTCCTTGCTCCACAGCAGGGCCATTCACCGCTGCCTCTTCACCTGCAACCTAGAACCACCCACCCTTACAGAAACCCGTGCCACCAACCAACACCATGTCAAAACCACTCTGATGCATCCTGATCAACAACAAAGCACTCTGCAAACATGCCATTGAAGTCTGGGACACCAACTCCACCCTTGGCCCTGACCTTTCCTTCATCACAGAGACCTGGCTCAACCCTGATATCGCAACCTCAACGCCCAATAGCTACAAAATGATACTCCGGGAACGCACCAACAAACACAGAGGTGGCATTGCCATCATCCACAAAGAATCAATCCGCTGCACCACCACTGAAGACGACACCACACTGATCATGGAACACCTGAGTTTCCAGCTCCACACCAACAACAAAACAACCATCAAAGGTATCCTTGCCTACATTCCCCCAGGGCCATGCACTGGCCTTTGCAACACCATCCCAGGCTTCATCATTCCACTCTCTGTCTAATCCAAACACTACATCTTGCTCAGAGATCTCAACCGCCACCTGGATGACCCCACAGACACAAACTCCGCCAACCTCTTAGAATGATTAAACAACATCAGTATCACCCGGCTGATTACAGACTCCACACACAGAGCAGAACACACATTGGACCCTGTATTCATGTCCTGCAACAGAGTTAAATACAGCTACACCATGGATCTCACCTGGACAGACCACTTTATCAACCACTTCAAAATCACAGGATCACCTTGCATCATCCATAACCTTCCCAGCACCTCCTTCTGCAGCTGGAGCAAAGTGATGCAGAACCAATGGACGGACGCCCTCATCACCACCGGAACGCCGTGACCAATCTGAAACAGGCAGTGGAGAACTTCAACACCTGGATAACAAATGCCACTGACTGAGTTGCCCCATCAAAACAGCAAAAACCACACCAGAACTCAGCGATTGAAATGCAACTGCAAACAACTGGAGAGAAGATGGCGCACCAGCAGAGAGGATACAGACGGGCCACCTTCAAATCAGCCCTCAACAAATTCCACCGACTCATAGACATGAAAAAAAATGCCTGTGCAGACCGCTTTGAGGTTAGTGCCAACCACACCAAGGAACTCCTCACCATCGTCAGAGAGTTCTCCTGCCCAGCAGCCATAGAGAATGCCATCTCTTCCTCACAGAAACTCTGCGACACTCTAGCGAAGCACTTCCTCAACAAGATATCCACCATCTACAGGAAATTCATCCCCCAACCCACTGACCCCCCCAGTCCCCTCACTCCAATGGAAACCTCCCCCAACCAACATCTCAACACATGGGAACAGCTCAACACACCAGACACGACGGCCATCATGACCTCCATCCACTCAGGAGCACCCACTGACCCTTGCCCCCACTGATCTTCAACCTAGGAGGCAATGAGATCAGCCACCAACTCACCATCATCCTCAAGTATCCATTGTCACAGCCCCTTTTCCTGATGCATGGAAATCTGCAGAGACCAGACATCTCCTCAAGAAACCCTCCTCAGACCCCAGCGATCTCCAGAACTACCATCCCATCTTGCTGCTCCCGTTTCCCACCAAAGTCCTGGAGAAGGCCATCAACCATCAGCTCACAGAACACCTGCAGAGAAACAACCTGCTAGACGCCTCCAAATCTGGTTTCCGAGCCAACCACCGCCACCACAGATCACATCCTCCTCCTACTCCAAGGAGGAAAATCAGCCATCTTGATCCTTCTCGACCTCACCGCAGCCTTGGATTTGGATTTGGATTTGGATAGGGATTTGTAGAGCGCATAGTTACCCTTGGGCATCCCAGCGCTAAGAGGACCTGGTATTTCCCGAGGGGAGGGGGACAGTCGGAACAACAGGGTTTTAAGGGAAGAGCCAGGTTTTTAGTTGTTTCCGGAAGGAGAAGAGGTTAGGTTCTCTCCTCATGGCTACAGGGAGGGTGTTCCAGAGTTTCGGCGCGTTGTCGGCGAACAGACGGCCGCCGGATCTTGACTTTTTTATTCTTGGGATGCTGGCAAGGGCAAGTGCGTCGGATCTTAGGTTTTTTGTGGACTGGTGGGGCTTCATCAGGGGTCTGAGGATTGGAGGGCCTTTGTCATGCATGATTTTGTGCGAGATGCACAGCGTCTTGAAGGTAAGGCCTTCAACATTGTTTCCCACTATACACTCATCAAGGGACTGCACCAGATTAGAGTAAAGGAAGACTCACTCCGATGGATTGCATCATTCCCCTTGGGATGCACATAGAGAATCCGCCAACTCACTTCACCTCAGAACCCACGAGCACTATCTGTGGCATCTCTCAAGGCTCATCACTCAGCCCCATCATCTTCAACACCTACATGTTGCCTCTAGCCAACATAATTAGAACCTACGACAGTAACATCATATGCTACGCCGACAACACCAAGCTCATTCTCTCGGTCTCAGCAGACCCCACCACCACCACCACCAAGACCAACTTCCACACCTGCATGAACAATGTTGCAACCCGGATGAAGGATAACTGTCTGAAGCTCAACACGGACAAGACCGAAGTGCTGATCTTTGACAACCATACCTCCCTCTGGAACGATACCTGGTGGCCCGCCGAACTCAGACCCACCCCACAACAAAAGACTATACCCAGAACCTCAGCATCATCCTGGACAGAAAACTCACCATGAAACGACGGATCAACACAGTCTCCTCTGCCTGCTTCCACACTCCCCAGATGCTCCGAAGAATCTTTGAATAGCTCCCCATAAGCATGAGAAAAACAGTTCGGTTAGCCCTAATCACTAGTAGTCTGGACTACATCAACCACCACCAAACTCATGAGAAGACTCCAGAAGATACAGAATTCAGCAGCCAGACTGATCCTCAACTTGCCCAAGAGGATCCACATCACCCAGCATCAGAGGGACCTTCTTGGCTCTCCATCAGAAAAGATTCCAATTCAAACTACTGACACACTCCTTCAAAGCCCTCCACAACCAAGGACCAGCATACAAGAGCCACCATTTGAACTTCCACCAACCATCCAGAAACCTTTGCTCCACTTCCCTCGCCCTTGCCTAGACGCCAGGCATCCACCGCAGTGGAGGCACCTCCTTCTCCCTCCTTGTTGTAAATTCCTGGAACGCCCTCCCTCTCCACCTACAAACATCACCCTCGTGATGGACTTCAGGAAAAGACTCAAGACCTGTTTTTTTGATTAAGCGTCTTCCCAAGCACCTCGATACCCTTACAGGTGGAAAGCCGTGCTCTACAAGTACTGATTGATTGATTCTCAGTTTCACTAGGAGCAGGAAGGCACTCTTCCAGCAGTTATTGGGGAGGAACGGGGTAAACAACTGATGCCACGTGATGCGACATCTGCTATTTTGACTTATTTAAATCATACAGCAGAATTTAGGACTTGTGTTGCTCCTTTTGTTATTTTTGGTTCCAATAAATGCGGTTTAAAACAAGCTGTAGCTACTCCTATTTATTTGTTGTGCTTAGTGTCCGAAAAAACTAACTATATGGTCCGAATCCAATAGGAGGGATGTATGCTTCCACACTTCACCGTACTTACTATCAACCCAAGTTAGTTTGCAGCAAGTCCAGGGAAACGGGAATGGAATAAGAGAGACAAAACAGACACACTGGAGATCGCCACGCTGACTCGTGAGTGTGGCTAGGCATGGACTTTTGACATAGATAAAATCATTTGCGCCCATTAACAGCACTGCATCTACTTTTTTTTTGCTCTACAACTCAACGCAAATTAACGTTTAATGTAATGCTTAACATAGTCTTTAACGTAACATAACGTTTAATGTGCAGCATAACAAAACATAAACTGTAATGTTTCTTTCTTTAGAACATCATCCACAGCTCTCCACCATCGACAAAGAGCACCTTACAACGAATAGCACCTTTGAACAGGAGAAATACTCGAACACTCAGCTCAGTTTTCATATTTGAGGGCTTCAAATCTAATAGAGGGAAAGAGATTGGCAAATCAGCAGCAGACTTTTTTTAAACTTTCATTACAAAATTATCTTCATTTTTTGTTTGAATATTTTTTATAAACATTATTGCATTTTTCGATAATTACAAAATTATCTTCATAATTAAACTTTGCACTAAAGTCTAACATTCGCCAATAGTAATTTAACAGATTGGAAGCTGAGATGGACTAGTGTTAGTCCCCAAATAATCGTACATTATAAGCAATAATAAAAGGAACGCTATACATTCAATTATTTGGATTGATGCCCCTAAAGCTGGCTTATAAAATACAAGACCAAAACCAAAATCATAAATTTCAGCCTAAAGTAGGTGCTGTTGACAAATATAACAGGAGACAAGAAATAAACGAAAGTAAGGAGCATAAGTAGATCATTTTCCTTCAACAAAATGTTATTTCCGACTCTATATTAAAGGAACAGCAGTAGTGCTGGAACAGGTTTTGGAGTGGTGTTGCTGGTAGTGGGATCAGCTCACTAAAAGTATTGGTGGTTTCAACAATCTCTTTCTTACTGTACAAGCAAGAGAAGCAGTTGAGCAAAAGCCCTCGAAAAACAGCACTGCATCTACTTATAGACTTATGTATAGGTAGCAATACACCTTCAGATTATCTCTATCTGTCTAATATTCCTGAAAACTGCAAACGCAGATAATTGAATGCCCTGATTTTATTGTAGCCTGCCCTTGTATCACTTATAATATAGCAATTACTACCTTACCTGTACCTACACTTTCATCTCTTGACGCGTGCAAAATGAATTCTAAGTCCAGCCTGATCCTAAACCAGTCTGTAACCATCGCTACCTTCGGAGGAACTGGAAAAACTTCTCTCATGAGAGTTTTAATAAAATACTCGATACAGGAGGTTCCCTGGGAGGCACAGACTGCGAAACTGCCTACAGTCTCTTGCAGAATCACATTCAAAAAGCCTTAGACACCATCGCTCCCATTCGGGAAATCAAAAACCTTAAAAATGCAAGGAAATCCAGTCCTTGGTACACGCCTGAACTTCAGGCTGTTAAATCGGCGTGTAAGAAATTGGAGCGTGAGTGGCGCACCAATTGCTGCCCTATAATTAAAACTCAGTATAAAAATGCACAAAAACAATACTATAGAAAAATACGCTCCTCCAAAGCTCTCCATTACAAAACTCGTATAGGGGAGGCGGAGAACTCCTCTAAAGAGCTTTATAAAATTTTTAAAGAAATATCTGTGCTCACCAACGATAATCAATCCTGCAATGACTCGACTGAAACTTGCAACAATATAGCCCAGTACTTTTCCAAAAAAATCACCAATATTTATGCCAACTTCTCTGATCTGCCGACCTCGGGCCACGATTTTAAGGAGAGCGTAGAAACTGATCCTACGGCACAAAGTCTTCCACACTTCTCTGTACCGCCCACAGAAACGCTCATAAATATATGCAAAAGCGTTAAATCAGGCTCCCCCCGGGACCCAGCCCCCCCTAAGGTTCTAGCCATCAGCCTACAAGTACTGGAACCATATTTTAGGCATGTTATTCAACTATCCTTCTCCTCGGCCAGTCTCCCGGATGACTGGAAAAAAGCGATAGTATTGCCCATAAAAAAGAAACCTAACATCAGTCAGGATATCTTAGAAAATCTCCGACCCATCTCCCTTCTCCCCTATCTGGCCAAAGTGAGCGAAAAAATTGTAAACAAACAACTGATGGCCCACCTTGAATCTAACCACTCCCTGCACGGCTCCCAATCTGGTTTCAGAACTAAGTACTCCACGGAGACAGCCCTTCTGAGAGCGACTGAAACTCTTCGGGCAGGAGCAGATGAGGGTCATATTATGGCACTCATCATGCTGGACCTCAGCGCCGCGTTTGACACTGTAGCTCATTCCATCTTGCTACAGTGTCTAAACAAAGCTGGGGTCACCAAGACTGCATTAGGCTGGCTTAAAGCTTTCCTTCTAGGCCGCAGCTTCCAGGTCCGAAGAGGTTCTTTCCTTTCTGACAGCATTGCTCTTGAACAGGGGGTACCTCAGGGCTCTGCCCTGAGTCCGACCCTGTTCAATTTGTATATGGCTCCTCTGGCAGATGTGGTACAATCGTATGGCATAAAATTAGTATCGTATGCCGACGATACCCAACTGCTCATCTCGCTATCCCAAGCCCCTACCATAGCTGCAACCAACTTCAAAAACTGCATGCAGGAGCTGGCAGGTTGGATGAACCAACACTGCCTAAAACTTAACGGCTCCAAAACAGAGGTTCTGGTGATAGGTGGTAGCGATACCAGCTGGACGCAGGATTGGTGGCCCTCCTGTTTGGGACCTTTACCCACTCCTGCCAAGGAAGCCAAGAACTTGGGGGTTTGGGTTGATCCCAAACTCTCCTTTGACAGTCATGTTCACAAAGTGGTAGGGAAATGCTTCGGGGTGCTAAAAATCCTAAATCGCACTCTAGACCTTCTTCCGCTAGAGGCTAGACGGACCCTGACCCAAGCACTAGTCACCTCCCGTTTTGATTACGGTAATGTGCTCCTTCTAGGGACAACTGAAAAGAACAAGAAAAAGCTTCAAGTCCTACAAAATACGGCAGCACGGCTAGTCCTTAAGCTACCCAAGAGAGCTCCTTCTAAATCCGCCTTGGATGCCCTCCATTGGCTCCCCATAAGGAAAAGAATCCTCTTTAAAGCACTGCTCATCTGCTACAGGATCAACTCCATGACAGCCCCTGATTATCTCAAGGACTTAGCCATACCCTATGAGCCAAATAGAGCCCTTCGCTCAATGGGAAAGGGTTTCCTTAAAATTCCTCGCGTAAAGAAGGCCAGGATGGGAGGTCGCTCTTTCCGCGCTCTGGCGGCCAAACATTGGAATGATCTTCCCATGTTCATCAGACTTGCTGAAACAGAATCCATTTTTAGGAAAAGCCTAAAAACCCATCTGTACACCCTATAATTTTGGCCTCAGCTTCCAGCTACTCTCTCCACAGCGCGGGGACACGCCGGGATGGCGTCACCAGGCGCTTTATAAACTCATTTATTATTATGACTTGTGTGTACCAAAATATAATGCATGAATCAGTTTTGCTTTACCCTGTTCATTGTAGTAATTACCACTGTTGAATTATCAACATTTTACAGACAGTCTACACATTGTAAACATTATAAACAACTTGAGCTTTAAGGAGCCTATCCCTTAACATCAAGTGATATGGCTCCAGATTCACTGAGAAACAACAGTCCAGAAATCCCTTTAAAATATAGTCAGTGTTTTGTTTCTAGTTCATAATTTATCAACTAGAATAGACTGAATATAAAAGTTCAGAGTTACTTCCTTAATAAGATTACACCATAGAATACTTCTCGGGACATACAGATGGTTTCCAGAAAGTGAGGCGTCTTTGGAAGCAGCTCTCCTAAAGTTGTGGGGTTCATAGAGAAAGATCCTGGCTGCAGCAACTAAACATAGTGATTGTCTAGCAAGTCTACTGTGCACACGAGGAAACTTATTCTCGACCACAAAGATGGGCACCACTGATTCCAAGTGACGTAAGTTCAGGAATCATGGGTAATGTAGTTCGTTCTCGGTGTTGTCACGTAGGGTATCCTTTAAAGACACAAATCCTTTCACCAAAAGGCGCAAACAAGGTTCGTGTCAGTTGACTGCTGTTGACCCCCCTACATTTGTTTAGGAATGGCCTAGGGGAGGGGTTGCTGCTTTAAGCGCTCCATTGCTTGTGTCAGATCTGCTTCTTGGGCCACTTTTCCCATATTTATCATTATCACTTTCATGTCTCTCTTGATTCTGCGTTGTAGTAGGGAGGGTTGTTTAGCAACTACTACCGGTGTGTAAACTTTATTTTTCTTATTCTTCTGTTTAATATTGTTTATGGGTGTCACATTTGATAGCGCAGGGGCTATGTTTATTTGATCCATGGATGAACTAATTCTGATCTGTTCTTTGGTCTATCCTCAAATAAGTCAGAAAGAGAAGCAGAAAGATGGGGATGTGATGGTGAGATTCAGATTACTTGAGGTAATCCGCATTACACCTCGGGCCACTCTCCCTGCTTCTCTTCCTGAAAAAGGTGAGGCTCAGGTATATTCTTGGGGAATCGTTTGAAGGAAGTGATGTCGCCTGTCCCTGCTGTTAAGTGACAGTAAAGGATGGAAACATGGAAAAGAGGGATTTTTCTTTAAAGGCCAGGTGCTTTGGAGTCTGTCGAGGAGGCGAATGCCTCAATTATATCAGGAAGATCCTCAGAGGACAGGGGCGAGGGGAACTACCTGTTATGAGTATTACCTTGCGTAATCCAAATATTTTACTGCCCCCTGCGCTTCGAAAAGGACTATATGTAATGCCTCTAGAGAACATTTTGAACCTCTACTGTTGATGGCCTCTGTGTTTAATGCCTTGCACCTGTCCCTGATTGCAAACGTATTTTTATTTATTTATTTTGGTATTTTATAAATTGCTGAACGTCATCTTGCAATAACTGTGGAGAGCTGGAATAGTCAAGGAAAAAAGATACATATGCAGTAAAGTAGAGGCTAATACTGGGACCATAGCATGCGAAAAGGCATCATGCCCAAATAAAAGACAGGCAGTAAAGTAAAGTAAAATGCTGGCTCCTTAGAATGCGAAGGGGCATCACATCCAAATAAAATGCACGTATGCAGTAAAGTAGAGGTAAATACCGGGTCCTTAGAATGTGAAAGGGCATCATATCCAAACAAAAGATACATATGCAGTAAAGTAGCGGTAAATATCGGGTCCTTCGAATGTGAAAGGGCATCATACCCAAACAAGACACATATGCAGTAAAGTAGAGGTAAATACCGGGTCCTTAGAATGTGAAAGGGCACCCTACCCAAATAAAAGACACATAGGCAGTAAAGTAGAGGTAAAAACCGGGTCCTTAGAATGTGAAAGGGCATCCTACCCAAACAAAAGATACGCAAGCAGTAATGTAGAGGTAAATACTGGGTCCTTAGAATGTGAAAGGGCATCATACCCAAACAAAAGATACGTATGCAGTAATGTAGAGGTAAATACCGAGTCCTTAGAATGTGAAAGGGCACCCTACCCAAATAAAAGACACATAGGCAGTAAAGTAGAGGTAAAAACCGGGTCCTTAGAATGTGAAAGGGCATCCTACCCAAACAAAAGATACGCATGCAGTAATGTAGAGGTAAATACTGGGTCCTTAGAATGTGAAAGGGCATCCTACCCAAGCAAAAGATACGTATGCAGTAATGTAGAGGTAAATACTGGGTCCTTAGAATGTGAAAGGGCATCGTACCCAAAGAAAAGACACATATGCAGTTAAGTGAATGTAAATATTGGGTTCTTAGATTGTGAAAGTGCATCATACCCAGCATTCTTCGATTGCCGACCTAAGTGTCGCTTTAGGCATAGCTTTCTGGTCCCCCGGCCACTCATCCGATTCAAGGAGAAGGGTTAGTGTTTGCTTCTAATGAATGACTGATGGGACCACTCTGTGTTGGCCAATACTGTTGAGTTTGTTGTTCTTTTTCAACATTCTCAAAGTGTTAACTCTGAATGGAGAGATTAGATTTTTCACTTTGAACAAGCCAGGATTACATATGAGGATTCTCTTTGGTACTTAGAAGGATTTATTTTGGCAATTGGAAGTGGCAATCAATTCTTCTAATAGTCTAATAAACTCCCAAGTGCCTGGTTAAGTGCCAGTAACTTTAATTGGGGTGTCAATCCTGCAACCCTGGAGTTACACATACCAAAGATCCCGAAAATTCCCAGGGTGTGACATTAACAGGGGTTTTGCGTTGAACCCTGAGAATGTTAAAAATTAGATTTACAGAGGAATTGGTAATTCAGAATCCATTTCTCCTGGTCATTCCTCATTTGGCCCCAGACTTTTATCTGGAGATTTAGGCTCCATCCATGATTGAATTTGGACATCTTTGCAGTGTTCCTAGGAATCTCATAATTCCGGGGAGGGCAGGGGGGCAGTAACTGCTGTTAATGGTCCCCTTCGGATTTGAAAGGGGGCTCATAACATGGCTGGTTAACTCTCTACCAGTTGCCCTAAAAAATAAGTCCAATTGACAAAGAAAAGAAATTCATACTTTTACACTCACGGTCTTATTCCTGTGTATGGAAGTAAATGTACATGTACAACTTTTTGAAACTCACAAACATTCCCCACAGTATGCCTAAAAGGTTGAAAATGGTATAACTCCACAGTTTGATAATGCAGCCTGATGCACACTTGCACATTTTTAAGTTGACCTGTTTTTCTTTAATTGAGAAACCCATTACCCTACTCCCATATGAAGGTTTGGGTTGTTCCATTTCCAATAATACAAGTTACTCCAGCCTTTTGCTGTAGTAAATCTCCTACAGTTTACAGAGCGTAGAAGTCAGAGAGGAGTTGGCGAATGTCAGTAAGCTCACATGTTTGTGGGTGTTCACTAATGTTGGAGGCAAACCATGCGCTGAACGTTACAATCCGCAATGCTTCGTGGGGTATACTACTGCATTACTGTGCACATTTGTGGAGTACAATTGACTGTAAGAAAACGATTGACACCTGACAGCTGTGCCATTACGGATAGATGTCAGGCATAAATGGAGGCTGTTGTGGGCATAAACGTGGGTTTACGACTGTATAGAGATCTGTGAAGGTTGATCAGAGTGTTGAATTCAAAAGGTATGTCTATCCTCTTTATTACTAAGGATCCTCATGCTAGAGTTCTGTCCCTCTGGTCACCACGCCTGGACCCAAACCTCAGGGGGTCCAGAAGAGTACTAAAAAGCTACCTCTTCTGCTAGGCCAATGCATTATTCCCATGCAAACACCCATGGGTTATGAAGCAAATCTCTATCTCTATCAAGGGAGCCCTTGAGCATCGAACTTTGGATGCACTTGCAGTTGAGCTACCGGAGGCCCAGAGGACCACAACGCCCAGGGTGCGCTGCAGCAGGGGCTGCACGCGTCAGTTCACACGCGCCGACTGGCGCTTATAAGCAGGTCTGGGCTCCTGCAGCGCCTTGAGCATCGAACTTTGGCTGCACTTGAGCTACCGGAGGCCCAGAGGACTACAACGCTGGTCTCTGATGTGGGGTGCCGACGATGAACCTTTGAGTCTGTCTAATAACACTGGGTATCATGAGGACACGCAGGTCAGTGTTGGAACATCTGGCCAGCCAATAGTCCACCCACGGTCCCAGCCTTTGCCGCTCTCTCCTGCTGTTATAATAAGTAATAAGGGGGGTATTGAAGCATCTTTAATACAAGTTAATCCGGTTTTCACAACTAGTAAGCAACCGGAACATCAACAGCTATTAGGCTTGGGGACTTATCTCTGGCCGAGAAGGGGGGACTCACGGTTAGGTGCATACAACAAGCATTTACAATGCAATGGTCTCGGCAATATTATAAGTAGAGCTATTAGAATTGCTCATTATTTTTTTATCTTTTTTGTATCCCTAAATAAATGGCATTGTCATTTGTATTGGCATTAGCTTTGTTTTGTGCATATGTGATACCTATTGCATTAGCAGAGAGAGAGTGAGGTAGTGAGATAGAGAGAGCGAGTGAGGTATTGAAATAGAGAGAGAGAGTGAGGTAGTGAGAGAGAGTGAGGTAGTGAGATAGAGAGTGAGGGAGAGGGATGTTGTGAGGTAGTGAGATATAAGCATAGAGTGATGTTGTGATGTAGTGAGATAGAGAAAGAGGTAGTGAAAGAGAGAGTGAAAGTGAGTTAGTGAGATAGAAAGAGTGAGGTAGTGAGATAGAGAGTGATTGAGGTAGTGAGTTAGAGAAAGAGAGTGAAGTTGTGAGGTTGTGAGCTAGAGAGTGAGGTAGTGAGAGAGTGAGGTAGTGATGTTTTGAGAGAGAGAAGTTGTGAGGTAGTGAGATAGAGTGGAGTAGTGAGGTAGAGAGTTATGTAGTGAGAGATAGGTAGATAGAGAGTGAGGTAGTGTTGGACTTGGGCCTTGTGGCAGGTTCACCCCTGAACTTTTTGCCTTGAAGTGTAGCGATTTCTGGTCTTTGCGCACTTTGACACTGTGGCGCAGTGTAAAGTGCGTGCGCTCCCTGAGTGCGTGGAGTGAGACTGGCCTGCCCTCCCATAGGAATGCATGGGGAATGTCTGTGTCCCTGGTAGTTCCTGATGCGTGAGGCGTGCATGCTTAAGTTTGGTATGTGCGAACTCGTGAGAGTGAATGCTGCGCGATGGTGTATGCAGCATGTATGTGTCTAGTAGGGAAGCCCCATTTCTAGACATAGCTGTACGTGTGCTGTGAGGGTGCTGGCGTGTGATTGGCTGGAGCTGGCTGGGATGCCAGGCTCCAGGAAGTCTGTGTGGGTCTGCCCCGGTGGTGAGTGGGAGATTAGCATGAGTGATGTGTGGGAGGAGTGTACCTGTGTCCTGGATGGGCTGGGTTTTCCCCACACAATGCTGGCTCCGCCCCCCTGTGGTGTGACTGATGACCCAAGCCCTGCCAGTGAATAGAATGGGTGGTTGGGCAATCAAGAGTGCTCCAGAACCAGCTGCGACTGGTTCTGCCCCCACCCTGCACCTAAAGACAAAGGGAAAAGGTGTATAAAAGAGGGGCTGTGACCCCATGAAAATGTTCTTGTTTTTGACTTGGATCTACCAGGGGCATGCTGCTGCTTGGGCCCAGGGGAAGGCTTGCCCCCCCTGGGTCCTGCCCAGCCCCTGGCTTGCTGATGGACCCCTGAATTACTTTTGTTGCTCTCTGTGCCTGCCTAGCACCTGGGAGCGCTTTGTTGGCCCCCCCTAGCGCTGGGGAGCGCTTGACTCTGCCATAGCGCTTGGAAAGCGCTTTTATTTCCCCTCTAGCGCTAGGAGCGCTGTAATTGCTGTTCATAGCGCTGTGGTCACCCTTCTAGCGCTGGGAGCGCTTTATTTGCGGCTAGCGCCTGGGGGCGCTTTCTGTTCGTGGCCGGTGCCCACCCGGCATTTGCCCCGTGGATTTGCCAACTTGGGCGCGGCTGTCCACGCCGCCTACGTGCCTTTTTGTTATTTAATTAGAGCCGCCGGTATCCCCACCCGGCCGCGCTGGGATTGGTCCAGCCGGCCGAGCCTCCTGATGATGCTGTCCCCGGGCCGCGCCATGATTGGCTGCCAGCCCGAGGACTCTGAAGTCCCGCCCCCGCTGTCCGGGGCTCGTCTGGGCAGGAAGGAGATGTCCGGCCCGCCGCCTGGTTGTGGGCGGGGCCGGGAAGAAGTTGTTTCTGCTTCCCCCTGCCTGGGGGAAGCCCTTGTTGCTGTACCGCTCTCCCGGGTCAGGAGGGAGACCGGAGATGTTGCCGCCGCAGCCCAGGAGAGAAGGGAAGCCCCGCCGAGAGGAGCCGACGCCGCCTCCCGAAGTGCCTGGTGAGTGTGGGCGTGCCCCGGGTCGCGTCTCTGACCCAGTTGTTTCTGGGTCCCTGAGTCCCCCGTGAGGGACTCCATCCTGCCTGCCCTTGTGTTCCCGAGTCTAGAGAGACTCGAGGGGCCCGGTCTTTGTTCCTGGAGCCGCGAGGCTCAGACCCGGCCCCATCGTTCTGTGAGCCCAGAGGGGCTCGGGGCCATTCCTTTGTTCTGGAGCCCGGAGAGGCTCCAACCCGGCCTCATGGTTCGTCGAGCCCCGAGTGGCTCTCCAGTTGTTCTGGGGTCCCCCGAGAGGGCCCCCCCCTGCCCACATTCGTGACGAGCCCCGAGAGGCTCAGGGGCACCCCTGTTCTTCGAGCCCAGAGAGGCTCTTGCCCCCACAGTCGTTTTAAGAGCCCAGAGAGGCTCAGGGCGCCATTTCTTGTCCAGGAGCCCAGAGAGGCTCCGCAGTGCCACAGTGGTGGTTCTTGAGCCCACGAGGCTCCAACTTTGCTCTAACTTTCCCTGCACCAGTTGCCCAGCACTTTGTGGGCAACTGCCACGTTTAGGCCCTGACATTGGGACACAGGGACTGTCACAGGTGGTGACTTATCTGAGTTTTGCGCAACTGTGTGTTTTTGCTTACACCTCTGAATGTATTGCGATGCATCATGTGTTTTCCCTCCTTACACCTCTGAATGGGTAGATTATTCATCATGTGTTCTCCTGTGCTGCACCTCTGAATGTGTTGTAGATGCATCATGTGCCTTGTTCCTTACACCGCTGAACGTGTGTTGATGCGTCATGTGTTCTTTACACCGCTGAATGTGTTGTTGATACATCATGTGTTTTGTCCCCAGGTCTATACCCCTAAATGTATGTTGATATTTAGTTGGTTGTTCTTGCTAGTACAGGTGGTGCTAGTAAGGTCCTGGTTCCCTGCATGACCTGTTCCTAGGGTGGTTAGGACTGCGTAGGGGGTACTTACCTGATTACCAGTAGTTACTTGTTTTGCTACAGTGATTTTCTGTTATGTGCTAAGTGATATTCCAAGGGCTTGATACTGAGCTTGCCCCCTGACCAGAGTCCGAGGACCAGTGGACTCTATGGTGCCTTCCCTGCCAAATTGGTGGGACTTGTCTGATCTCCCTTGGCCCCTGGGGCCCCGCTGAAGTGTGCCTCGCTCGTTCCCCTCGGCAGCTCGTGCCGGCAGCCCGTCCAAGCCTCGAGCAGCGCCGCTCTCCCCTGAGCCGCGCCGCTTCGCTGGGTCGCCCGCTCAAGTTTACTAAGGAGGTCACTCGCATTATCCCGTGCAACCAGGACGGAAGGTACTGTCTGATAGGCTATGTTCTAAGTTCTAGGCCTACAAGTATTGTATTGTTACTTCTAAAAGTGCTGATTCCTGACAGTGGTCCAGGTGGCCCTGTCTTGTAAATAATCCCTTGTAAATTCTGCCCGTGCCTCTGGCACATTGTAAAGTGTGTTTTATCTAATGTGTTTTGGTGTAATACAAAGGCTATTTTTATATAACCTTGTGTGGAGTTTCCTTTGTGGTGGGCCTTTGGGTGTTGTTGCTGGGGTGCGTGCGCAAATACTTAACTTACATCGCCTCCAAGTTTAGCCTTGCTGCTCGCGCCACGTTACCTAGAGGGTGAGTAGGGGTTATCTTGGCGTGTAACTCCCTTGCCCTGACTTGGGGGTGGTGGTCTCTGACTGACTTTGGCGAGAGCCCTGGCCAGCCGGGGATCCCATTTCCAACAGGTAGTAAGAGACAGAGAAAGTGAGGTAGTGAAAGAGTGAGGTAGAGGGATGTTCTGAGGTAGTGAGATAGAAACAGTGAGTGAGTTTGTGAGGTAGTGAGATAGAGAGAGAGTGAGGTAGTGAAAGAGAGTGAAAGTGACTTAGTGAGATAGAAATAGAGAGAGTGAGGTAGTGAGAGAGAGAGTGAGGTAGTGAAAGCGTGAGTTAGTGATGGAGAGTGATTTTTGGTGGTAGTGAGATAGAAACAATGAGTGATGTTGTCACGTAGTGAGATAGAGAAGGATTGAGGTAGTTTAAGAGAGAGTGAAAGTGACTTAGTGAGATAGAAAGAGAGAGTGAGTTAGTGAGATACAGAGTGACGTAGTGAGTTGGAGAGAGAGAGAGTGAACTTGTGAGCTAGTGAGATAGAGAGTGAGTCAGCGAGAGAGTGTTGTAGTTATTTTTTGAGTGAGTGACTTGTGTTATAGTTAGGTAGTGAGAGTGATATCGAAATAGAGTGATGTTATGGAGAGAGTTAGTGAGAGAGAGAGTGAGATAGTGTTATAGATTTAACTTGAGTAGTGATGTAGATATTTTTGTTTTGTGGGAGAGTGAAGTAGATATAGAGTGAGGTAGTGAGAGATAGAGAGAGTGAGGTAGTGAAAGAATGAGGTAGTGAGGGTGAGAGTTGTTGTGCTGTATTGAGATAGAAACAGAGCGATGTTGTGAAGTAGTGAGCTAGAGTGAGTTAGTGTATGAGAGAGTAAAAGTGAGTTAGTGTATTTGAGAGAGAGAGAGTGCGGTAGTGAGATAGAGAGAGAGTGAAGTTGTGGGGTAGTGAGAGAGTGATGTAGTGAACTTTAGAGAGAGTGTGTCGTGATATAGTGAGAGAGAGATAGTGAGATAGAAATAGAGTGAGGTAGTATATAGAGAGAGTGTGAGGTAGTGAGATAGAGAGAGTGAAGCAGTGAGTTAGAGAGAGAGAGTGAAGTTGTGAGGTAGTGAGAGAGTGTTGTAAATTTTTGAGAGAGTGTCGTGATATAGTGAGGCAGTGAGAATGAGATAGTGAGATAGTAATAGATAGAGTTAGGTAGTGATGTAGAGAGAGTGAGGTAGTGAGATAGAGAGAGTTAAGTTGTGAAGTAGTGTGTTAGAGAGATAGTTCCTGTGGTAGTGATATTGTGATGCTGTGAGAAAGAGAGAGTTGAGTAGTGAGGTAGAGATTGAGGTAGAGAGAGAGTGAATGAGAGATAGTGTAGTAGTGTGAGAGATAGTGAGGTAGTGAGAGAGATAGTGAGTTAGTGAAAGAGAGAGTGAGGTAGTGATAGAGAGAGTGAGGTAGTGAGAGAGAGAGTTCGAAGGGACGGTATAGTGGAGCTGAGGAGAGAGTGAAGGGATGGTGCAGTGAGAGGCGGAGGAGAGTGCATCAGTGAAGGGACGGTACCATAAGAGGCTGAGGAGAAAGTGCAGCAGTGAGTGATGGTGCAGTGGAGGAGTGAGGGCTGCAGCCTGGATGGGGGGGCGGGGCTGAGCAGAGAGTGCAGCAATGAAGGGACGATGCAATGGGGGCTGAGCAGAGAGTGCGTCAGTGAATGGATGGTGCAGGGAGAGGCTGAGGAGAGTGCAGCAGTGAAGGGACGATGCAATGGGGGGCTGAGCAGAGAGTGCATCAGATAAGGGACGGTGCAAGGAGAGGCTGAGGAGAGTGCAGCAGTGAAGGGACAGTGCAGGGACAGTGCAGGGAGAGGCTGAGGAGAGAGTGCATCAGTGAAGGGACAGTGCAGGGAGAGGCTGAGCAGAGTGCAGCAGTAAAAGGACGGTGCAGTGGGGGGCTGAGCAGAGAGTGCAGCAGTAAAAGGACAGTGCAGTGGGGGGCTGAGCATAGAGTGCAGCAGTGAAGGGACGGTGCAGTGGGACTGAGGAGAGAGTGTAGCAGTGAAGGGATAATGCAGTGAGAGGCTGAGGAGAGTGCAGCAGTGAAGGGACGGTGCAGTGGGGAGTAGGAGTGAGTGCAGCAGTGAAGGGACGGTGCAAGGAGAGGCTAAGGAGAGAGTGCAGCAATAAAGGGACGGTGCAGGGAGAGGCTGAGGAGAGAGTGCATCAGTGAAGGGCCGGTGCAGGGAGAGGCTGAGGGGAGAGTGCATCAGTAAAGGGATGGTGCAGGGAGAGGCTGAGGAGAGAGTGCAGCAGTGAAGGGATGGTGCAGTGAGAGACTGAGGAGAGTGCACCAGTGAAGGGACGGTGCAGGGAGAGGCTGAAGAGAGTGCAGCAGTGAAGGGACGATGCAATGGGAGGCTGAGCAGAGAGTGCATCAGTGAATGGACGGTGCAGGGAGGGGCTGTGGAGAGAGTGCATCAGTGAAGGGACGGTGCAGGGAGAGGCTGAGGAGAGAGTGCAGCAGTGAAGGGATGGTGCAGTGAGAGACTGAAGAGAGTGCAGCAGTTTAGGGATGGTGCAGTGAGAGGCTGAGGAGAGTGCAGCAGTGAAGGGACAGTACCGTGAGAGGCTGAGAGAGAGTGCAGCAGTGAGTGATGGTGCAGTGGAGGAGTGAGGGCTGCAGCCTGGATGGGGGGGCTGAGCAGAGAGTGAAGCGATGGCGCCGGGAGAGGCTGAGGAGAGAGTGCTGCAGTGAAGCGATGGTGCAGTGAGAGGCTGAGGAAAGTGCAGCAGTGAAGGGACGATGCAATGGGGGGCTGAACAGAGAGTGCATCAGTGACGGGACGGTGCAGGGAGAGGCTGAGGAGAGTGCATCAGTGAAGGGACGGTGCAGGGAGAGGCTGAGGAGAGTGCAGCAGTGAAGGGACGATGCAATAGGAAGCTGAGCAGAGAGTGCATCAGTGAAGGGACGGTGCAGGGAGAGGCTGAGGAGAGTGCATCAGTGAAGGGACAGTGCAGGGAGAGGCTGAGGAGAGAGTGCATCAGTGAAAGGATGGTGCAGGGAGAGGCTGAGGAGAGAGTGCAGCAGTGAAAGGATGGTGCAGTGAGAGACTGAGGAGAGTGCAACAGGGAAGAGACGGTATAGTGGAGCTGAGGAGAGAGTGAAGGGATGGTGCAGTAAGATGCTGAGGAGAGTGCATCAGTGAAGCGATGGTACCGTGAGAGGCTGAGGAGAGAGTGCAGCAGTGAGTGATGGTGCAGTGGAGGAGTGAGGGCTGCAGCCTGGATGGGGGGGGCTGAGCAGAGAGTGCAGCAGTGAAGCGATGGCGCAAGGAGAGGCTGAGGAGAGAGTGCAGCAGTAAAAGGACAGTGCAGTGTAAAAATAAAAATATGCCTTACCTCTAACATAAACTATATTCAACATACATACCTGTCTGAACAACTCCGTGCACAGCGGTGCACATCGCTGAAGGGAATCGCCACGGGCCATGTTGAACCTAGAAAAGAGAGAATAAACATAAGATTAGCAACAAAAAAAAAAAGGCTTACCTCTGAACGAAAACAGAGACAGAGAGTGAGGTAGTGAAAGAGAGTGAAAGTGACTTAGTGAGATAGAAATAGAGAGAGTGAGGTAGTGAGAGAGAGAGTGAGGTAGATAGAGTGAGACAGAGAGAGTGAGGTAGTGAAAGAGCGAGTTAGTGATGGAGAGTGATTTTGGTGGTAGTGAGATAGAAACAATGAGTGATGTTGTGACACAGTGAGATAGAGAAGGACTGAGGTAGTGTAAGAGAGAGTGAAAGTGACTTAGTGAGATAGAAAGAGAGAGAGTGAGTTAGTGAGATAGAGAGTGACGTAGTGAGTTGGAGAGAGAGAGTGAACTTGTGAGCTAGTGAGATAGAGAGTGAGTCAGCGAGAGAGTGTTGTAGTTATTTTTTGAGTGAGTGACTTGTGTTATAGTTAGGTAGTGAGAGTGATATGGAAATAGATAGAGTGATGTTATGGAGAGAGTTAGTGAGAGAGAGAGTGAGATAGTGTTATAGATATAATTTGAGTAGTGATGTAGTTATTTTTGTTTTGTGGGAGAGTGAAGTAGATATAGAGTGAGGTAGTGAGAGAGAGTGAGGTAGTGAAAGAATGAGGTAGTGAGGGTGAGAGTTGTTGTGCTGTATTGAGATAGAAACAGAGAGATGTTGTGAAGTAGTGAACTAGAGAGAGAGTGAGGTAGTGTATGAGAGAGTGAAAGTGAGTTAGTGTATTTGAGAGAGAGAGAGAGTGCGGTAGTGAGATAGAGAGAGAGTGAAGTAGTGAGTTAGAGAAAGAGTGAAGTTGTGTGGTAGTGAGAGAGTGATGTAGTGAACTTTAGAGAGAGTGTCGTGATATAGTGAGAGAGAGATAGTGAGATAGAAATAGAGTGAGGTAGTATATAGAGAGAGTGTGAGGTAGTGAGATAGAGAGAGAGTGAAGCAGTGAGTTAGAGAGAGAGAGAGAGAGAGAGAGAGAGAGTGCAGTTGTGAGGTAGTGAGAGAGTGTTGTAGTGAATTTTTGAGAGTGTCATGATATAGTGAGGCAGTGAGATAGTGAGATAGTAATAGATAGAGTGAGGTAGTGATGTAGAGAGGGTGATGTAGTGAGATAGAGAGAGTGAAGTTGTGAAGTAGTGTGTTAGAGAGATAGTTACTGTGGTAGTGATATTGTGATGCTGTGAGAAAGAGAGAGTTGAGTAGTGAGGTAGAGATTGAGGTAGAGAGAGAGTGAATGAGAGATAGTGTAGTAGTGTGAGAGATAGTGAGGTAGTGAGTGAGTTAGTGAAAGAGAGAGTGGGGTAGTGAGAGTGAGGTAGTGAGAGAGAGAGTTTGAAGGGACGGTATAGTGGAGCTGAGGAGAGAGTGAAGGGACGGTACCGTAAGAGGCTGAGGAGAGAGTGCAGCAGTGAGTGACGGTGCAGTGGAGGAGTGAGGGCTGCTGCCTGGATGGGGGGCGGGGCTGAGCAGAGAGTGCAGCAATGAAGGGACAATGCAATGGGGGGCTGAGCAGAGAGTGCATCAGTGAAGGGACGGTGCAAGGAGAGGCTGAGGAGAGTGCAGCAGTGAAGGGACGGTGCAAGGAGAGGCTAAGGAGAGAGTGCAGCAATAAAGGGACGGTGCAGGGAGAGGCTGAGGAGAGAGTGCATCAGTGAAGGGCCGGTGCAGGGAGAGGCTGAGGAGAGAGTGCATCAGTGAAGGGATGGTGCAGTGAGAGACTGAGGAGAGTGCACCAGTGAAGGGACGGTGCAGGGAGAGGCTGAAGAGAGTGCAGCAGTGAAGGGACGACGCAATGGGAGGCTGAGCAGAGAGTGCATCAGTGAATGGACGGTGCAGGGAGAGGCTGAGCAGAGAGTGCAGCAGTGAAGGGACGGTGCAGGGAGGGGCTGTGGAGAGAGTGCATCAGTGAAGGGACAGTGCAGGGAGAGGCTGAGGAGAGAGTGCAGCAGTGAAGGGATGGTGCAGTGAGAGACTGAAGAGAGTGCAGCAGTGAAGGGATGGTGCAGTGAGAGGCTGAGGAGAGTGCAGCAGTGAAGGGACAGTACCGTGAGAGGCTGAGAGAGAGTCCAGCAGTGAGTGATGGTGCAGTGGAGGAGTGAGGGCTGCAGCCTGGATGGGGGGGCTGAGCAGAGAGTGAAGCGATGGCGCCGGGAGAGGCTGAGGAGAGAGTGCTGCAGTGAAGGGACGGTGCAGTGGGGAGGAGGAGTGAGTGCAGCAGTGAAGTGACGGTGCAGTGAGAGGCTGAGGAGAGTGCAGCAGTGAAGGGACGGTGCAAGGAGAGGCTAAGGAGAGAGTGCAGCAATAAAGGGACGGTGCAGGGAGAGGCTGAGGAGAGAGTGCATCAGTGAAGGGCCGGTGCAGGGAGAGGCTGAGGAGAGAGTTCATCAGTAAAGGGATGGTGCAGGGAGAGGCTGAGGAGAGAGTGCAGCAGTGAAGGGATGGTGCAGTGAGAGACTGAGGAGAGTGCACCAGTGAAGGGACGGTGCAGGGAGAGGCTGAAGAAAGTGCAGCAGTGAAGGGACGATGCAATGGGAGGCTGAGCAGAGAGTGCATCAGTGAATGGACGGTGCAGGGAGAGGCTGAGCAGAGAGTGCAGCAGTGAAGGGACGGTGCAGGGAGGGGCTGTGGAGAGAGTGCATCAGTGAAGGGACGGTGCAGGGAGAGGCTGAGGAGAGAGTGCAGCAGTGAAGGGATGGTGCAGTGAGAGACTGAAGAGAGTGCAGCAGTGAAGGGATGGTGCAGTGAGAGGCTGAGGAGAGTGCAGCAGTGAAGGGACAGTACCGTGAGAGGCTGAGAGAGAGTGCAGCAGTGAGTGATGGTGCAGTGGAGGAGTGAGGGCTGCAGCCTGGATGGGGGGCTGAGCAGAGAGTGAAGCGATGGCGCCGGGAGAGGCTGAGGAGAGAGTGCTGCAGTGAAGCGATGGTGCAGTGAGAGGCTGAGGAAAGTGCAGCAGTGAAGGGACGATGCAATGGGAGGCTGAACAGAGAGTGCATCAGTGAAGGGACGGTGCAGGGAGAGGCTGAGGAGAGTGCAGCAGTGAAGGGACGATGCAATGGGGAGCTGAGCAGAGAGTGCATCAGTGAAGGGACGGTGCAGGGAGAGGCTGAGGAGAGTGCATCAGTGAAGGGACAGTGCAGGGAGAGGCTGAGGAGAGAGTGCATCAGTGAAAGGATGGTGCAGGGAGAGGCTGAGGAGAGAGTGCAGCAGTGAAAGGATGGTGCAGTGAGAGACTGATGAGAGTGCAACAGGGAAGAGACGGTATAGTGGAGCTGAGGAGAGAGTGAAGGGATGGTGCAGTAAGAGGTTGAGGAGAGTGCATCAGTGAAGCGATGGTACCGTGAGAGGCTGAGGAGAGAGTGCAGCAGTGAGTGATGGTGCAGTGGAGGAGTGAGGGCTGCAGCCTGGATGGGGGGGGCTGAGCAGAGAGTCCAGCAGTGAAGCGATGGCGCAGGGAGAGGCTGAGGAGAGAGTGCAGCAGTAAAAGGACAGTGCAGTGTAAAAATAAAAATATGCCTTACCTCTAACATAAACTAAAATCAACATACATACCTGTCTGAACAACTCCGTGCACAGCGGTGCACATCGCTGAAGGGAATCGCCACGGGCCATGTTGAACCTAGAAAAGAGAGAATAAACATAAGATTAGCAAAAAAAACAAAATGGCTTACCTCTGAACGAAAACAGAGACAGAGAGTGAGGTAGTGAAAGAGAGTGAAAGTGACTTAGTGAGATAGAAATAGAGAGAGTGAGGTAGTGAGAGAGAGAGTGAGGTAGATAGAGTGAGACAGAGAGAGTGAGGTAGTGAAAGAGTGAGTTAGTGATGGAGAGTGATTTTGATGGTAGTGAGATAGAAACAATGAGTGATGTTGTGACATAGTGAGATAGAGAAGGACTGAGGTAGTGTAAGAGAGAGTGAAAGTGACTTAGTGAGATAGAAAGAGAGAGAGTGAGTTAGTGAGATAGAGAGTGACGTAGTGAGTTGGAGAGAGAGAGTGAACTTGTGAGCTAGTGAGATAGAGAGTGAGTCAGCGAGAGAGTGTTGTAGTTATTTTTTGAGTGAGTGACTTGTGTTATAGTTAGGTAGTGAGAGTGATATGGAAATAGATAGAGTGATGTTATGGAGAGAGTTAGTGAGAGAGAGAGTGAGATAGTGTTATAGATATAATTTGAGTAGTGATGTAGTTATTTTTGTTTTGTGGGAGAGTGAAGTAGATATAGAGTGAGGTAGTGAGAGAGAGTGAGGTAGTGAAAGAATGAGGTAGTGAGGGTGAGAGTTGTTGTGCTGTATTGAGATAGAAACAGAGAGATGTTGTGAAGTAGTGAGCTAGAGAGAGAGTGAGGTAGTGTATGAGAGAGTGAAAGTGAGTTAGTGTATTTGAGAGAGAGAGAGAGAGAGTGCGGTAGTGAGATAGAGAGAGAGTGAAGTAGTGAGTTAGAGAGAGAGTGAAGTTGTGTGGTAGTGAGAGAGTGATGTAGTGAACTTTAGAGAGAGTGTCGTGATATAGTGAGAGAGAGATAGTGAGATAGAAATAGAGTGAGGTAGTATATAGAGAGAGTGTGAGGTAGTGAGATAGAGAGAGAGTGAAGCAGTGAGTTAGAGAGAGAGAGAGAGAGAGAGTGAAGTTGTGAGGTAGTGAGAGAGTGTTGTAGTGAATTTTTGAGAGTGTCATGATATAGTGAGGCAGTGAGATAGTGAGATAGTAATAGATAGAGTGAGGTAGTGATGTAGAGAGGGTGAGGTAGTGAGATAGAGAGAGTGAAGTTGTGAAGTAGTGTGTTAGAGAGATAGTTACTGTGGTAGTGATATTGTGATGATGTGAGAAAGAGAGAGTTGAGTAGTGAGGTAGAGATTGAGGTAGAGAGAGAGTGAATGAGAGATAGTGTAGTAGTGTGAGAGATAGTGAGGTAGTGAGTGAGTTAGTGAAAGAGAGAGTGGGGTAGTGAGAGTGAGGTAGTGAGAGAGAGAGTTTGAAGGGACGGTATAGTGGAGCTGAGGAGAGAGTGAAGGGACGGTACCGTAAGAGGCTGAGGAGAGAGTGCAGCAGTGAGTGATGGTGCAGTGGAGGAGTGAGGGCTGCAGCCTGGATGGGGGGCGGGGCTGAGCAGAGAGTGCAGCAATGAAGGGACAATGCAATGGGGGGCTGAGCAGAGAGTGCATCAGTGAAGGGACGGTGCAAGGAGAGGCTGAGGAGAGTGCAGCAGTGAAGGGACGGTGCAAGGAGAGGCTAAGGAGAGAGTGCATCAATAAAGGGACGGTGCAGGGAGAGGCTGAGGAGAGAGTGCATCAGTGAAGGGCCGGTGCAGGGAGAGGCTGAGGAGAGAGTGCATCAGTGAAGGGATGGTGCAGGGAGAGGCTGAGGAGAGAGTGTAGCAGTGAAGGGATGGTGCAGTGAGAGACTGAGGAGAGTGCACCAGTGAAGGGACGGTGAAGGGAGAGGCTGAGGAGAGTGCAGCAGTGAAGGGACGATGCAATGGGAGTGCTGAGCAGAGTGCATGAGTGAAGGGACAGTGCAGGGAGAGGCTGAGGAGAGTGCAGCAGTGAAGGGACGATGCAATGGGAGGCTGAGCAGAGAGTGCATCAGTGAATGGACGGTGCAGGGAGAGGCTGAGCAGAGAGTGCAGCAGTGAAGGAAGGGTGCAGAGTGCAACAGCGAAGGGACGGTATAGTGGAGCTGAGGAGAGAGTGAAGGGATGGTGCATCAGTGAGAGGCTGAGGAGAGTGCATCAGTGAAGGGACGGTACCGTAAGAGGCTGAGGAGAGAGTGCTGCAGTGAGTGATGGTGCAGTGGAGGAGTGAGGGCTGCAGCCTGGATGGGGGGGCTGAGCAGAGAGTGCAGCAATGAAGGGACGATGTAATGGGGGGCTGAGCAGAGAGTGCGTCAGTGAAGGGATGGTGCAGGGAGAGGCTGAGGAGAGTGCAGCAGTGAAGGGACGATGCAATGGGGGCTGAGCAGAGAGTGCATCAGTGAAGGGACAGTGCAAAGAGAGGCTGAGGTGAGTGCAGCAGTGAAGGGACAGTGCAGGGACAGTGCAGGGAGAGGCTGAGGAGAGAGTGCATCAGTGAAGGGACAGTGCAGGGAGAGGCTGAGCAGAGAGTGCAGCAGTGAAGGGACGGTGCAGGGAGAGGCTGAGGAGAGTGCAGCATTAAAAGGACGGTGCAGTGGGGGGCTGAGCAGAGAGTGCAGCAGTGAAGGGACTGTACAGTGGGACTGAGGAGAGAGCGTAGCAGTGAAGGGATAATGCAGTGAGAGGCTGAGGAGAGTGCACCAGTGAAGGGACGGTGCAGGGAGAGGCTGAGGAGAGTGCGCCAGTGAAGGGACGATGCAATGGGGGGCTGAGCAGAGAGTGCATGAGTGAAGGGACGGTGCAGGGAGAGGCTGAAGGGAGTGCAGCAGTGAAGGGACGATGCAATGGGAGGCTGAGCGGAGAGTGCGTCAGTGAAGGGACGGTGCAGGGAGAGGCTGAGCAGAGAGTGCATCAGTGAATGGACGGTGCAGGGAGAGGCTGAGCAGAGAGTGCATCAGTGAATGGACGGTGCAGGGAGAGGCTGTAGAGAGAGTGCATCAGTGAAGGGACGGTGCAGGGAGAGGCTGTGGAGAGAGTGCATCAGTGAAGGGACGGTGCAGGTAGAGGCTGAGGAGAGAGTGCAGCAGTGAAGGGATGGTGCAGTGAGAGACTGAAGAGAGTGCAGCAGTGAAGGGATAGTACCGTGAGAGGCTGAGAGAGAGTGCAGCAGTGAGTGATGGTGCAGTGGAGGAGTGAGGGCTGCAGCCTGGATGGGGGGCTGAGCAGAGAGTGCAGCAGTGAAGCGATGGCACAGGAAGAGGCTGAGGAGAGAGTGCTGCAGTGAAGGGATGGTGCAGTGAGAGGTTGAGGAGAGTGCAGCAGTGAAGGGATAGTGCAGTGAGAGGCTGAGGAAAGTGCATCAGTGAAGGGACGATGCAATGGGGGGCTGAACAGAGTGCATCAGTGAAGGGATGGTGCAGGGAGAGGCTGAGGAGAGTGCAGCAGTTAAGGCGACAATGCAATGGGGGGCTGAGCAGAGAGTGCATCAGTGAAGGGACGGTGCAGGGAGAGGCTGAGGAGAGTGCATCAGTGAAGGGACAGTGGAGGGAGAGGCTGAGGAGAGAGTGCATCAGTGAAAGGATGGTGCAGGGAGAGGCTGAGGAGAGAGTGCAGCAGTGAAAGGATGGTGCAGTGAGAGACTAAGGAGAGTGCAACAGTGAAGAGACGGTATAGTGGAGCTGAGGAGAGAGTGAAGGGATGGTGCAGTAAGAGGCTGAGGAGAGAGTGCAGCAGTGAGTGATAGAAATAAACATAAGATTAGCAAAATAAACCAAATGCCTTACCTTAACTGAAAAACAGCAGCATACATACCTGTCTGAACCACTTCGTGCACAGCAGTGCACACAGCTGCACAGAGACGACACGGGCCATGTTGTATCTAGAAAAAAGAGAAAAAAACCTAAGATTAGCAAAATCAAAAAGATAGATTACCTGAAACAGCAAAAGAGCAGCATATCGGGACCAGTTCGTGCACAACGGTGCACACAGCTGCACGGAGACGCCACGGGCCATATTGGACCTGAAAAACAAAGAAATAAACATAAGATTAGCAAAATAAACAAAATGGCTTACCTCTAACAGCAAAACAGCAGCATACATACCCGTCGGAACCACTTCGTGCACAGCAGTGCACACAGCTGCACGGAGACGCCACGGGCCATATTGGACCTGAAAAACAAAGAAATAAACATAAGATTAGCAAAATAAACGAAATAGCTTACCTCTAACAGCAAAACAGCAGCATACATACCTATCTGAACCACTTCGTGCACAGCAGTGCACACAGCTGCACGGAGACGCCACGGGCCATATTGGACCTGAAAAACAAAGAAATAAACATAAGATTAGCAAAATAAACAAAATGGCTTACCTCTAACAGCAAAACAGCAGCATACATACCCGTCGGAACAACTTCGTGCACAGCGGAGCACACAGCTGCACGGAGACGACACGGGCCATGTTAAACCTGAAAAACAAAGAAATAAACATAAGATTAGCAAAATAAACAAAATGGGCCATGTTGGACCTACAAAAGACAAAAAAAACATAAGATTATTGTAAAAGAAAAGATAGCTTACCTCAAACTGCAAAAGAGCCGCGGATCGGAACCACTACGTGCACAGCGGTGCACATCGCTGCAGGGAGACGCCACGGGTCATGTTGGACCTAGAAAAAAGAAAAGAAACATAAGATTAACCTAAAAAAACAAACATGGCTTACTTTTAGACGAAAACAACAACAACATACATACCCGTCTGAACAGTTTCGTGCACAGCGGTGCACACGGCTGCAGGGAGACGCCACGGGCCATGTTGGACCTCTAAAAGACAAAAAAACATAAGATTAGTGCAAAAGAAAAGATAGCTTACCTCAAACTGCAAAAGAGCCGCGGATCAGAACCACTCCGTGCACAGCGGTGCACATCGCTTCAGGGAGACGCCACGGGCCATGTTGGACCTAGAAAAAAGAAAAGAAACATAAGATTAGCCTAAAAAAACAAACATGGCTTACTTTTAGACGAAAACAACAGCAACATACATACCCGTCTGAACAGCTTCGTGCACAGCGGTGCACACGGCTGCAGGGAGACGTCACGGGCCATGTTGGACCTCTAAAAGACAAAAAAAACATAAGATTAGTGCAAAAGAAAAGATAGCTTACCTCAAACTGCAAAAGAGCCGCGGATCGGAACCACTCCGTGCACAGCGGTGCACATCGCTGCAGGGAGACGCCACGGGCCATGTTGGACCTAGAAAAAAGAAAAGAAACATAAGATTAGCCTAAAAAAACAAACATGGCATACTTTTAGATGAAAACAACAACAACATACATACCCGTCTGAACAGCTTTGTGCACAGAGGTGCACACGGCTGCAGGGAGACGCCACGGGCCATGTTGGACCTCTAAAAGACAAAAAAAACATAAGATTAGTGCAAAAGAAAAGATAGCTTACCTCAAACTGCAAAAGAGCCGCGGATCGGAACCACTCCGTGCACAGCGGTGCACATCGCTGCAGGGAGACGCCACGGGCCATGTTGGACCTAGAAAAAAGAAAAGAAACATAAGATTAGCCTAAAAAAACAAACATGGCTTACATCTAAACGAAAACAACAACAACATACTTACCCGTTTCAAGAGCTTCGTAACAGCGACTTCTAGCAGAGACGATCAGGGGAAAATTGCATTTAGAATGCTACGGCCATTTTCGGACTTGGGGGCGTGGTTTTGAAGTTCTGAGTGACAGACAACGTCACTGTCTAAAGAACATCAAAAATGACGCCCCCAAATCCGAAAAGGACGGGGCTACATCGGCGTGACGGATCTCTCCTCCAATGGCTGGCCTCCTTTTAGGAAGCCAGCCAATGAAGGAGAGACAGGGCAGGGAGGCGGGACCTTCTGCGCTACTAAGAGTCATTAAATCTCCGGCCTAAGACTGCGCAAGCGCAGCCTTTTAGGCCTTCGACCTAAAAAGGAAATGTCAGGTAATCGGGGGCAAAGCTAAGAAATCCAAACCCAACATGGTCCCCAAATCCTCGCCATCCTCCCCATCATCCCCTATATCGGATTTGACGGGTTTATTGGAATCCTTCCAGGCAGCGATGATAAGCTTGTTGGACTTAAAATTGGGTCCGGTAATTGACCGGCTGACACTGATAGAGAAAAGCTTATCAGCCCTCAACCACAATGTTCCACCCTCTGTGACAGGAGGGATAAGGGTCCAATCGAGACAGAGTATTGTAAAGGATCCCCTCACCCTGGCAAATCCGTTCAATAATACTAGGGAACAGTTACAATTAGAGCGGCAGTCTCAAGCACGGGAGCCATGCAATAATGAGCCAAGGCCTAAGCAATAGCAGGAACGTGACCACTCAGGCTCGGGTCCTGGAAGGAAATCAATCTTCAGGCAGTCGGACGCAGTGGCGAAGTGAGGTCCAGCTGCAGCGTCTACCAGTTATCCATTTGCCACCAGAATCCACGCCTTCTGTAGTGGTTTTGGGTAATGTACCATCTCTCCCACAGGGTACTAAAGAGAATTTTTTCCAGTTGAAGAACAAAGTTCTTCACTGGTTATCGAACAACACCACATTGGGACTAAGGGTGGAAAAAACATTAACATGGTGCGTAGAGTAAGCTGGATAGGTAGTACTTGCAAAACAGGTACGGCTAATTGTGTCATTGTAAACTTTAACAGACCTCATCTAGCTGAAAGGATCCTGCTTACGGATCGATATTCTGCTCCTTCCGGCTTCAGGTCGTCTATTACGGACTTTCCACTTGGATACTTTTATAAACCAGATATACCAGGGTGCGCCCACAGGAACACCAACATCGTGGCCCCTCTAGATGGCCTGTCAGATAGATTTTCACCTGTTTACTCACAATTTCCCCCTCCTACAGCTCACTTGAATCGGTTGCCCCCAGGTCGACAGTACCTTGCCCCTCCCTTTTTGGAGTTATCTAACAGATTTTCCCCACTAACTACGATGGAGGCATGTGATTGACTTACTAGTTCCGACTGACGGGCCCAGAGATAGTGTTAAACTAGCAGGATCCCCGCGTGCAAGATGAGGGGGGCCCTAGTATATATGATAATAATATAATATCTTGGAAAATCCAGGCCTGGCTAACAAGCTTTCTGATCCTATGTGGGCACAATTTGAGACACAATATTGGGTGAGCTGTTTACAGGAAACGTGTTTGGTGGATTGTAGCTTATTTCTGGAAGGCTATACGGCTTTCTTTGTTCCAGCCTCCCCTTCTATGGATAGTAGACCTACGGGAGGTCTTGTTATCTATATTTCTCTGGCATTAGACTGCCAGATACAGGTTTTGACGTCATCAAGCCTAGGCCTACACTCTTTGGTTTTAAGACAGGAGCTAATAAATTGGGTCTTATAAATGTTTCCAACTCTGTAGCAAGTCCCCCAGGTGGTTGTAATATTACAGTGTTGGGCTCCTTTATAAGGCAGTATTATACTGCCGAACTACAAAATCTCATGGTCTTGGGGGATTTTAATACACACCTGTGCGGAGACCCAAGGACTACCAGACTTAGGCTGCCCCAGGGTGTGGGGGATCCATTTTGAACATTCTGTTCAGGGGAAAGTATTGAATAACATATTACATGAATTCAACTTAATGCCCCTTATGGCTTTATATGACCCGCACAGCAAGGCATCGGTCCCTTCCTTTAAAGGGAGAGGTAGTGGTTCTTTTATAGATTTTATTATTATTTCATCCTTTTTACAATCTTTATTCCGTGGTTTCACCATACTGGAAAGTGTCTACAGCGACCATAACCCGCTCTGTGTACAAATGTGTGGACAACTCCTGACAAATAAAAGAAGAGTGGAGCATAATGGGACGATAAGACTACTAGAAGGTGGACGACGGCTTAGATGGACGTAGATCTCCCCAGACACTCTCTATAAATCAGTTAAAGAATCCTGTGCCATTGAATTAGCGCTGTGTACCTCTTTAGGTACATCCCGGGGAGGTTATCAACGCTTTTAACATTATCTCCACTAAAGTAGGCAAACTTTTAAGTGCCCCGGTACGTAGAACAGCCATCCCGACCCCTAGATAGTTTGACTCGACCTGTTCACAGGCGGTGAGAAAGTTGAGGGAAGCCCTTAATGGTAACCCGAGAAATCTTACCTTGGTTAGAGCTTGCCGCAAAGAGTATAAACTGATATTGGCAAGACACAAGTCTGTCCTGCAGGTGGAGGCTTGGAGGGAGCTGATTGAGACAAGTACTCTGAGGAATAGGTCTAGGTTTTGGAGTATTATTAAAAGACAGTTTTTAGAGCATGATTTAGGTAGCGACTCGGGTACGCACATTATCAAGGATGAATGGGTGCTTCATTTTAAAACCATGTTCGAAATCCCGCTCGAGCAAACCAGTCAGACAGGCCTAGAGCCAGATGCCCTCGCACTAGTTTTTGATCAGGGGGAGGTTGAGATGGGTATTGCCGGGCTAACTAGCAAAAAAGCACTGGGACCGGATGGCATCCTCCCGGATCTTTTTAAATCTGATCCACTTTTCTGGGCCCCGGTCCTTGTGGCCGTATTCAATGCGGCAGCCAGGAAGGGATGCCCTGAGTCCTGGGCCACCTCGACTATATTACCTGTCTTTAAAAAGGGTGATCGTGACAGCACATACTGCTACAGGCCGATTTCATTGTTGGACTCGGTGGTGGGCCACGTATTACTGGAAAGATTGTCCACCTGGGCAGAGGAACATAATATAATCTTGGATGTCCAGTTTGAAATTCGACCAGGCTGGTCAACCGTGGTCCAATGCCTTAACCTAACCATGATACTCAGCAAATATACGGTTACACGTTCTGGTACCATCTACCTAGCCTTCATGGACTTGTCCTCCGCATTCGATTGCGTGAAGAGGGCAAAACTGTGGCAGTCCATGAAGAACATTGGGGTTGACAGTAACATCGTCAATTTTCTAGAGGACCTTCATAGGGCAACAAAGGCCAATGTCAGATTTTCTCAGGACCTTCGTGTGTCACAGAATTTTGAAATAAAGAGAGGTGTTCACCAAGGATGTATCCTGGCCCCATTCCTATTCAACCTCCATACAAACGACTTAGATAGAGCTTTATCAGCTACAGGGGTTGACTATCAGTATGTAGGGCCAAGTGGTCTCCCCGTTTTACTATATGCGGATGACACAGTTCATATATCCAGGACTGCTAGGGGCCTTCAAACCCTGCTTGACGCCTTCTTCAACTTTATGTCAGAACTAGATTTATCTATCAATAACTCGAAATTCTACATAATGCAGGTGGGGACAGGCCCAGAAAAAAGCTTTCAAATTAGGGTAGGCCCTGCTAAAGTACCCCGCATAGACGTCTTTTAATACTTGGATGTCATTTTGGATGATCAAATAAAATAGGGGCACCTAAAACAAAGAAAAAAGGGAGATTTGGTTTGAGTGAATGCGGCCATCTTTATTTTGCTTCTAAATTAGGAAATAGACCTGTCGTCGCCCTCTTGAAAGTTTATCAAGAAAAGAGTGTAGCTTTAGCCTCCTACGGGAGTGAAATATGGGGGCATGTCTCTATAGAAGTCTTACAGGTGGTTGAGAACACTTTTTTGAAGCGCCTATTGGGTGTTCTCTGTGGTCTGTCTAACATGGTGGTACACGAGGAACTGGGGGTGCCCTATTTAAGTGATACCTTGGCACTTCGCCCCTCACGTTCTGGTTAAACAGTTAGCTGAATAAGGAATTAACTCTAAGCCAGTTGATTTTAAAACACTGTATGACCCCTGACACCCCTAATCTCCACAAAGACCCTCTCTCATGTGTATTTAATTTCTTTTATAGTGCTACTAATCCCAATTAAGTAGGACAGAGTGTTGGGTGTGTTACATCACACACATCATACAGAGACAATGACTCAAATAAACATGAAAGTCAATGAATAGGAAATGTTACTTAAGATAATGAGGGTTACAAGGTGTAATCATTCTCTCATCCATCATTCGATCTTTCACCATTCATTCTGTCCTCCCATCTGTGTGCCCATCCATATCAATATTCAACCTGCAAGCCTATCCATCATCTATCCTTTCTTCCATCCATCATTCCACTCATCTATCCCTACACCCACCCTTTCACTCATCCATACCTCCATTCATCCTTTCACCCTATCCATTCGTACACTCATCCATCCACTCTTCCACTCATCCATCCATTCACTCATCCATCCATTCACTCATCCATCTAGCCATTTAACCTTTCACCCATCCAGCCATACTTTCACTTACTCATTCATCCACCCATTTTCACCCTTTGTCATCCATCCATTATCCCTTTCTCTCTCCATCCCCTTTCACTTAGTCATCCATCCTTCCATCCATCCATCCATCCACTCATCCACTCATGAATCCATCCATTGACTCTATCACTCATCCATCCTTTCACTCATCCATTCATCCTTTCTCTCATCCATCCACCCTTTCACTCCGTCACTCATCCATCCATCCTTTCTCTCATCCTTCCACCCTTTTACTCCTTCACTCATCTATCCACCCTTTTGTCCATTTACCCTCCCTTACACTCACTCATCCAGCCTTACATCCACCCTTTCACTCATCCATCCATCGTTTCATCCTTTCACTTATCAATTCATAAATCCTCCCATCAGTTCACTCATCCATCCACCTATTCACTCACCTATCATCCACCCTCTCACTCATCCACCCACTCATCCATCTATTTACCCGTCCATCTACCCTTCCAACCATACATCCATGTATTTACCTTCTCTCATCCATCCATCCACTCTTATCCGTTTATCCTTTCTCTCATTATCCATTCATTCACCCTTTCATTCATCCATTTACCCTTTTACTAATCCACCCAGCCATCCACCCATCCCTTCACGTATTCACTTTTTCACATGAAGTATTAGCTGAGCCTTTGTCTGCAGAGTTGTAGACAGAGGGGCCCATCAAGTGATTCACCCCTGCTGTAGTTCCTAAAGCAAGGGGTGTTACAGGAGAGGGCTCACTATACCCCTGTACATAGGCAATCCAAAAAAGATGGAAGTCATGAGTCATGCATGAAGCACAGTGCCACTGCGACATGGTGTTGTTTTCAGGGTTTTAAGTGGGATGAAAAAACTGGGGGGTCTCTCCAAAGGGGGTCTTCGATGTAACTAAGGGCATGGCTTAAAACAACTAAGCTAAAAATCTGTGCTTAGCATAGTGTGCCACCCGACTGGTAATTTGCTGCTTCTTTCATTGCATCCAGATATATAACACAACAAGTAGAGTTACACCTACTAGACAGAACTATTGGCTTTGTCAATGGTTGTCAGTTGCATAAAATAAAAAGCAGCAAACGTGGATTTGTTGAATATAACACTGTAAATGCGTCCATTTTAAAATGACGAGACAGCGAAAGACCCATAGCCCTTTTTTAGGGCTCGGCCTACGTCACGCCTGCGTAAGCAGGGGGGCGGAGCTCCGAGCTCCTTTTGTTAAGGGTTTCTGGATAGTGCAGGAAAAATTCCTCAGTGCGCGAGATTTTTCAGTAGTTTGTTTTGCCATGTGCATGGTAATAGGTCCTCGCGGTGCCCTGTTTCTAGTAGCCTTCACGCAATAGGCCATATGTTTTTCTGCTTCAGCACTTCCGCCATATCCTGTGTGGTTATGCGCACGGCAGTGCAATAAATTAACAATTAGAGCTGTCAGGGCGCTGCGGTAATAGAATCCAGATGGTCGGGGCGCGTTCACCAGTCTGCCGTGAGTTTTGCGTGCGCGCGTCCCTTTGCCTCCTTTCATGTTTAAGTGTTGGCCTTTCGCCAGATGCCGGCTCGCAGAGGCCTCTGATATTGCCTCTCCCCGCCTGCTCTTTACTGCAGCCCCCACCACTGGAAACGACAGGCTGGGAGCTCACAGAAGCCTCTATATCGCCAATCCCAGCCTGCTTGTCCTTTCATCCCCCACCGCGCCTCACTGCAGCCCCCACCACTGGAAACGACAGGCTGGGAGCTCACAGAAGCCTCTATATCGCCTCTCCCAGCCTGCTCGTCCTTTCAGCCCCCACCGCTCCTCACTGCAGCCCCCACCACTGGAAACGACAGGCTGGGAGCTCACAGAAGCCTCTGACATCACCTCTCCCAGCCTGCTCGTCCTTTCAGCCCCCACCGCTGGAATTGATATTCGAAGCATGCTTTTGATATACATAGATATGCTCTGTTGCAGTGTGTGGTAGATGGCGTTGTGTAGCAGGTGTAGTGTTATCAGTGTTACTTAGCTATGATTTTGCAGCAGGTGCAGTGGCACCAGTGTGGCGTAGCTATCATTGGTGCAGCATGTGCAGTGGTACCGGTGAGTGGTAGCTACCATTGGTGGAGCAGGTGCAGTGGTAGTGTTGCTTAGCTATGATTGTGCAGCAGGTGCAGTGGCACCAGTGTGTGGCGTAGTTACCATTCGTGGAGCAGGTGAGGTGTTATCAGTGTTACTTAGCTATGATGGTGCAGCAGGTGCAGTGGCACCAGTGTGGTGTAAGTATCTTTGGTGGAGCAGGTGCAGTGGTACCAGTGTGGCGTAGGCGTAGCTACCATTGGTGGAGCAGGTGATGTGGTACCAGTTTAGTGCAGCAGGTGCAGTGGTACCAGTGTGTGGTAGCTACCATAGGTGGAGCAGTTGCAGTGGTAGTGTTGCTTAGCTATGATTGTGCAGCAGGTGCAGTGGCACCACTGTGTGGTAGATGGTGTTGTGTAGCAGGTGTAGTGTTATCAGTGTTACTTAGCTATGATTGTGCAGCAGGTGCAGTGGCACCAGTGTGGTGTAGGTACCATGGCAGCAGTAGGTGCAGTGGCACCAGTGTGGCATAGGTACCATTGCTGCAGCAGGTGCAGTGGCAGCAGTGTGGTGTAGCTATCATTGTTGCAGCAGGTACAGTGGCACCAGTGTGGCGTAGCTACCATTGCTGCAGCAGGTGCAGTGGCACCAGTGCGCCACATTGGTGTAACACACTCACTACCACACACTCACCCCCACAGACTCACCACCACACACTCACCACTACACACACAACCACACACACAACACACCACCAGCCGTCAGTGCACGCTTTCACCAGGGCCAAACACCACCAGCCATCAATGCACGCTTTCACGAACCACAAACATCACCAGGCGTACAACACCAGCCGTCAGTGCATTCTTTTACAAGGCGCACTCACCAGCAACCGTCAGTGCACGCTTTCACCAAACACACACACCATCAGCCATCTGTGCACACTTTTACCAACCACACACCCACCAGCTCTCAGTGCACCCTTCCACCAGGCACACACACCTCCAGGCGGCAGTGCAGTCTTTTACCAAGCACACACACCACCAGCCATCAGTGCACAATTTCTACAGGCAGTCACACACACCACCAGCCATCAGTGCATGCATCAATTGTTAACGCATCCACAATTAACTATTGTAGCAATCTCAGTAAGGTACACTTTACTTTTAAACATATTCATGTAAAGCACAGCATGCCACCATTGCTACAATTCCAATCTAACTCACATAATTCCACTACACACCACATGCACACACTCCATAACACATGGCGAAAAGACATTGCCATTTACAATGCCATTAGCTCAAACTCAAATAAATCCGAGCCCGATTGCATTTCCAATGCTTGTTTTAACTTGTTTCACCGCCTTCTTTTTGTGAACCTGATTCTCGTGTAGCAGCATTGGCATTTTTGTGCATTTCTTCCACCTGACTGAATGCCCTGCCCCGGACCTGCCCCGGACCGAGGCTGCAGGAGGCCAACACATACATTAAGAGCCCAAACTGTCCCATTGTCATTCTGTATGTGGCAATCAGCACCATACAGAATGACAATGGGTGGATGGGGCTTGCCTTGCGCTCAGTGCGCTCAGAGGATGAGTGTGTGGCGGCCCCATCAGGGAGGTGAGGCTTCTGGCAGGGGAACAGTGATGTTCCCCAATGCCAAAAACTACGGACAAAAGGCGTCCGTAAAAGGGATCGTAATGGACAATGGATGTGAGATCCAAGTTACAGATGGTCTGTGAAATTTACGGTTGGTCACCCTAGCTCTAGTTGAGTCAAGCGGATCACGTTTCTCTGAAAGAAGTATATGCATTCTCTTTTTTTACAGAGCACAAAACGCAAAACCAACCTGTTAAATGTATATAGATTTAGTCATTTTTTTTGTAAAAAGCAAGCACACAGCCAGTCTGCTTTTAGTTATTTAGGCTCTGGTCTGCTTTTTGTTATTTAGGCTCTCTCAATACAAAGAAAGGTGTTTGATGTATTTCTTCACTAGCTCTGATGTATTGTGCCATTTTGATTTTATTCCTAATTAATTTTGTAACTGTACTAGATTGTACCGACTCCGTTTAGGGAAATGAATAACATCTCCAACAAGCATTTGCAATGCAATAGGTCTCGCATTAGGAAAGTTTGAGCTATTGGTATTGTAAATGACATATATTTTATTTATGTTTTGGTTTTGAAAGTAGCGAAATTAATAGCTTTGTTATTTACAATGCCAATAGTTTTAACTTTCGCATATGTGACACCTATATCATTTGTAATGCAATATGTGTTGTATTTACGTGACTTAGATGTATTGATATTACAAATAACAATGGCTTTTCATTTTTTTAAATAATTATTACTTAAATAAAAGTTATTGTAATTTATAATGGCAATAGCTTTAACTTTTGTAAATACCTTTTGTGAAGATTATGTTCAGTGTATTTTATTGTCACGAAAATCCAAGAACAGAAGTGAAATATTAACATCTTTTTGTGACATTTGTAATAAAGCTTGAAACATTGAGAGAACGTATTTGAACCAGTTGTTGTTGAATGGTTGCACAGATTGATGCTGTGGTGGCGCTGAGTGATGTTCTGGTGGGGATGAGTGATGCTGTGGTGTTCAGTAATGCTGTAGTAGCGCATAGTGATGTTGTGGTGCCACTGAGTGATTCTGTGGTGGTGCTGAGTGATGCTGTGGTGATGCGATAGATAGATAGAGTGAGGGTGATAGATAGATAGAGGGAGGGCGATAGATAGAGGGAGGACGATAGAGTGAGGGCGATAGATAGATAGTTGTGTGTTGTTGTGTGTTGTGTGTGTGGTTGTGTGTGTGTGGTTGTGTGTGTGTAGAGTTGTGTGTGTTTGTGTGTGCTGTGTTCGGGTTGTGTGTGTTGTGTTTGGGGTTGTGTGTGGTTGTGTGGTTGAGTGTGGTTGTGTGGTTGTGTGTGTGTGTGTGGTTGTGTGTGCGTGTGGTGTGTGTGTGTGTGTGGTTGTGTGTGTGGTGGGTGTGTGTGGGGTTTTATGTGTGTGGTTGTGTGTGGGGGGTGTTGTGTGTGTGGGGTTGTGTGTGTGTTTGGTAGTGTGTGTGCGTTGGCTCAGCGAGACCAAAAAAAGTAGACACTACATGTAAATCGTTTTTTCCGTTTTCAATCCGAGATAAAAAATCCAAACTCCGATTCGTGGGCTAATGTTTGCTGGGGGAAAACAGAGTACCCTTTCCTCCCTGAAAAAAATGACAAATGGTAGGATTCCATCGTTCGATACAGTTTCGAAGCACAGCACCAGAACAAGCAGCAATATCGAGAGGTGGTGGGGGCAGGGTGAAGGGTTAAGGGGTAGGGAGAGACGGCACAGGCTGGGCAGGCTGCGATGGGCTGGTGGGAGGAGAAATGCGAGTGAGTGAAGTGAATAATTAGGGGAGGAGAAATGCCATTGGCCAGCCGAGCGCACGCTGGGGGAGCCTTTGAAGTCATGCGAGGCTTAGACAACAAGGCAGGAGGCAGGCAGAAGGCTTGGGGATGGGCTCGTGCATGAGCAATACAAAATAGTAATACACCAAAAAATAGCTGAACAAAACAAAATGCCCATGACAGAACACACAATGAGTACACTAACAACATAAAACATAACAATGGAGTGGAGTGAGATCTCTGCGTGGAATTCGGGGAAGCCCCCACTTGAGATTGTAACACAGCCCTGTGCGGTTTCCATGTTTGCAGTACATTTCCAGCAATGAAGGACTCTGTATAAACGCTGCGTGTTTGGCTGCTGCTCTTTAGCCACGCCCATGTCCCACCAGCCTTTAAGGTGCCGACCGGGAGAGGATATGGCGCACAGGCCTGAGCTTCCGGCTTTGGAATTGGGAAGCTGCGTTTGGAAACTCCATTGAACGTCCTGTGATTCTGCACAAGCCACTTGCTCTCCCCGTGCCTACAAAAATGAACGTGTCCTTGTGTGATGTAACTGTTGCTCTATAAAGCGCTCCAATGCCTTTGGGTCGGGTTCGGGCTATGAGTGGAAGAGGGGAAGTGAGTAAACCAGAAGGAGAGGCGGGGAGGAGGTAGCAGGAAGACCGGAGGCCAGAGCGAGGCCTGGATAGGCACGTGACTCATGCATTAATTGGATGGCTGGGCTCGGTCTGCGTCCCCTGCAGCGTGCACGAGGGAAGGAAGGCTGGCACTGGCAACCTGTTGGCTCATGTAAGCTCACAAAACACACGCATTACGAGCTCGTGGAAAGGGAAGTGACGCATTAATATAGTGAGTATCAATAGGGGGAAAGGAGAGTTAAAAGGGAGGCGAAGAGAACGTGGAAGAGGGGAAGTGAGTAAACCAGAAGGAGAGGCGGGGAGGAGGTAGCAGGAAGACCGGAGGCCAGAGCGAGGCCTGGGTAGGCGCGTGACTCATGCATTAATTGGATGGCTGGGCTCGGTCTGCGTCCCCTGCAGCGTGCACGAGGGAAGGAAGGCTGGCACTGGCAACCTGTTGGCTCATGTAAGCTCACAAAACACACGCATTACGAGCTCGTGGAAAGGGAAGTGACGCATTAATATAGTGAGTAACAATAGGGGGAAAGGAGAGAATAAACACTGAACGTAAGTGAGCGAGAGGAGAGGAAGACGGGGGTAAACACTGAAGTGTAAAGGAGAGGGGGGCATGAAAAGGAAGAGGATGACATGTGGCTCGGGTCTGATGCAATTATGCGAGGCAGCCTGGTTGGGAAGTGCCGGCGGGGGGGGGCGGGGAGGGAAGCCTGTGGGAGGGAAGCCTGTGGGAGGCTGATGCCTTTGATGTGAGACCAGGGGGGAGTAGAAATGCGAGTCACGGCCTGCGGCCGTGAAAAGTGAAGTGAATAATTAGGGGAGGAGAACTGGCAGAGGCCGGCCGAGCGCACTCTGGGGAAGCCTGTGGGAGGGAGGCTGATGCCTTTCATGTGGGGAAATGCGCGTGCTTGTGGTCACGTGATTCACGTGAACTGTTGGAAATCCGCTTTTGGGGAGCCTTGGGTTTAAGTCTTGGTTTGATGGCATTAGACTCGCATATTCATTCCTGCGTAATGGAATAGGCGAGATGCTATTGGTTCGAAGGTCAGGACTGTCTGCAGTTTGTCAAACCTGGCATAGCTGACTTGGTGGGGTATCACATAATTTATTTTTAAAAAGTTTTTATAAATGCAAAGTTTGGCTCTGTTCTCAAATCTATCAGATAGATATACAATCTCCTCTTCCTCAGGCCCTTAGGCTGATATTAATGTATAGTAAGTTTACCAGGTAGTCCATGTCACCAGGAGCACCCTATTCAGGGCCATCTATTCCTCTTACAAAGCATTGTAATTTGGAAGCTATCTATCTGGCCAGAATAGAGAAATAAGGCTTTACATTTTAAGGATCATATATTGTATTAATCTTTGCAATCAAGACAACCAAGGAAAGTTTATCAGAGCGTACATTGCCATGATGAATATATTTATTTCACAAAACAGAAACGGCTGACACAAGAACGAGAAGTTTCTGAAAGTAAACAGTTCTTATCGTCATCCTGTTTGCCCTCTGCTCTTCATTTTGATCTACCTGCCATGGGTCGCAAGGGAAGTGCCATGGGTCACAAGGGGAGTGCCATTGGATGCAAGGTGTCGCAGGTGAGATCCCTGGCGACTCTAAATGATAGTCCATGGTTGCATCCTTCCTCTTGGTACTTTTCATTGGCTCCTGCCTCTGCTACAGTGCTTCACTAGAAACCCCTGCCTCGCAGCTAGCACTGACTACTCGAGAAGAGCATATGCCTCCAACCTCTAGAGGGCCTAGGATGACTAGGTGTCCTGGATTCGCCAGGACAGTCCAGTTTTTCGCCAGCTGTCTCATTAGATTTGAACAATTTTAGCACATGTCCTGGTTTTCAGAGAGGATCGACTAAAGACATAGGGAGGCATGTTTTTAGGGGTTTCATGGGAAGTATGGTGGGTCGCTAGCTTGAGAGCTCTTGACTGGCACGGAGAATGGGGGGGGCCCTCCATGTACTTTGCAGGAGGGCCCTGTAGCATCCTGCTACAATAAACACAGACACTTATTGCTATATAACTTGGAGCTTTATTGTAGTGCATCCAACCTGTCTCCTGTCCCTACTCTAACTGCCTCTCTCTCGTGGGTTCCCTCCTCTTCCTGTCCACCCCCTAAGCTCCACCCACAACCACTAGCCTGCTAACTTCACTACATCTCCCCCCTTTGTAACAAAACAAACAACATACTGACTTTCTAGTCCATTTCTTCAATAAGTCTTTTGGGTGGACGTATGTCACGGTGAGGTCGTGGTGACCTCATTTCCAGATTGGTATCACTCCTTGTTTCATTGATTGGACTAGTGTTCTCACGACTGACTGAAGGTGGTTCTTCCGAACCGGGAGTGTCCATTTCACTCATTGAGATATCAGTGGCATCGTGTGGCAATTTCTTGAAATGCGAGATATTTCTCGTGATTCGTCTCTGTTCTGATTCAGCAGTCACCATAGTTCCTTTCTTTTTCGTAACCAGTAACGGTTCGTCCTTGAATAGGCAGTCGGTCTTTTTCAGTTGTTCTTGCTTGACAAGCACCCGATCTCCTTCATGTAACGAGAGTGATCTCGCTCTTCTCCTGTGATCTGCATATGACTTCATTTTGTCTTTTCGGCGCTGGTCTGTCATCATCATTTCTTGATGATCTCGAGTGGGTGACAATGATGGTCGTAATGCCCCTTCCCACGTTGGGATGCGATTCCTCATAGGACGCCCCAGCATGAGTGTTGCCGGGCATTTTCCTGTGGTAGCGTGAGGAGTTGTCCGGTAAGCTCGGAGGACCTCGTTGAGGGCGACTTGTAGATCTTTCCCTTCCGCTGTCGCATGTTGAAAATTCTTTTTGAGCGTGGCCATGAATCTTTCAATTGTTCCATTGGCCTGTGGCCAGAGGGGTGTAACTTTACGATGATGGAAATCCAGGTGTTTCGCAAATGCTGCAAAGTCATTTCCATTAAATGGAGGTCCGTTGTCTGTCTTAACCGTGGAGGGAACGCCCCAGGCCGCAAAGACTTCGTCTAATACCTTGAGAGTGCTGACGGCATTTGTAGATGACACAAAACGTGCAATGGGGTACCTAGAGTGTTCATCGATGATGGCCAGCACATACTTGCCCGATGCCAAGGGTCCATAGAAATCAATGGCAATTTCTTGCCACACACCAGGTGGTAGAGGGGTCATGTTTAGGGGTGCTGGAGGATCACTCTTGCTCGTAAGTTGACAAAGATGACAGTCCTTCAAGGTAGCTTCAACCATTTGGTCGAGATATGGAAACCACACTCGTTCTCTCAATGCGCGCCTGGTTGACACAATACCCCTATGTCCTTCATGGGCAAGGGCAACCACTCCTTGTCTCAGTTGAGTGGGAATCACGATTCTCTGGTCTCGCAGTATTATGCCATCCAGCTCACTGCACACATGCCGGAAGGCTTGCATTTCTTGTTTAAGGACCGGATCAGTCTCTGCATCCTGAGAATCATGCCTCCATCTGTTATGTTGAATCCTGCGCAGGACCTTCTGCAGGATGATGTCTTGTGCTGTGCTTTCTCTGATGGTGTCCATTGGGATAGCGGGAGGAAGAGCCTGATCGGTCACAAAGTGTATGTACTCTTCCGCAATGGACGATTTAGAGACTGAAGATGTGGCCGGGTGTCTGGACATATAGTCAGCTGGGTTTTCTGACTTCCCTGGCTTGTGGATGATGGTGAATGTGTACTCCTGTAGTCGTAAACCCCACCTTTCGATTCTTGGGGGCATCTTGGATCGTGGGTTTCCGTAAATGGTAACAAGAGCCTGGTGATCCGTAATCAAAGTGAAATGTTTTCCATATATGAAGACATGAAAATGTTCACATGCCCACACTACGGCAAGACTTTCTTTTTCTGGCTGCGAGTATGCCCGCTCCGGGTCAGTCAAGCTACGACTCGCATATGCAATTATCCGACGTGGGTCTGAGTCATTGTCATACTGTGCCACGATTGCACCAAGACCAACGGGGCTGGCATCCACAGTAATTTCCGTTTTTCTCTTTGGGTTGAAATAGGATAAGTGATCCGCAGATGCTACCGCCTTCTTGATTTCCTTGAAGGATTTTTCACATTGGGGAGTCCACTCAAACGGCTGGCCTTGTTTGGTCAACAGGCGAAGGGGATGGCTGATTGTTGCGTAGTCCCTGATATAGCGAGCACAGTAACTGGCCATGCCGAGGAACGACCTGAGCTCACTGACGTCTTGAGGGCTCTTGGTGTTGTTCAGAGTCCCAATCTTGTCGGGGTCAGGTTTCATGCCAGCGCCTGAGAAGATATGACCAAAGAATTTTAGTGTGTCCTGATGGAATTCGCATTTCTCTTTGTTGAGGGTCAGGTTTGCTTCCAGTAGTGCGTGGCAAACACGATTGAGTGCGATATCATGTTCTCGCAGATCTGAGCCATAGACAAGGATGTTGTCGCTGTAGTTGAAGGCATTGGGAATATTCTGAATGACCTGCCGAATGGCTTCCTGGAATATTTCAGCTGCAGAGGAAACCCCAAAGCTTAGTCTCTTGTATCTGAACAACCCCAGGTGGGTTGCAAATGTGGTGATATATCTCGACTTTGCCTCCAATTCTAACTGATGGTACCCCTTGTTTAAGTCCAACTTGGAAAATATTTTCGCTCCATTCAGGGCCGAAATCATATCACTCAAGTGCGGCCCCGGGTGTCGCTCTCTTTCAATTGCAGTGTTGGGCAGGCGCATATCCACACAGAGTCGGACTTTGTTGGCCGTGCCCTTTTTGGGAACAATAACTACTGGGGACACCCATGGTGTTGGACCCTCGGTGCGCTCGCTGATGTCAGCAGCTAGCAAGTCCTGGAGTTCTTCTTCTACAGCGGTTTGTAGGTGAAATGGTACCCGTCGAGGGTGTTGAGCGACAGGTCTGATTTGTTCATTAATGTGTAATCGTACTTGGCAGTTCTTTAGCTTGCCTAGTCCTTGGAATAGTCTGGGAAACTGGCGGGTCACATCTTGATTTCCGCTGACCCTGAAAAGGATTTCCACTAGATGAAGGCGTTCAGCTGTCGGGAGGCTCAGTAGACAGTCCGCTTCCGGGCCCTTAATGACGTGGATTACTGCTGGGATGGTTGTGTCCTCATGTTGGAGGGTCGTTGAAAACTTCCCGAGGCAGGGGAGTGGCTTCTTAGCCATCCATGTAAAGACTCTGACTGGTGCAAAGGTCAGTGGAGGACGTGGCTTCATTCTTTCATATTCGGTGACTGGAATATAGTTCAGAGATGCACCTGAGTCTAGTACAAATTGCGTGTCATGATTGCCAACTTTGATATCCAGTCTGGGATATGTCTTGAGCTGGTCTTGATCTACAGCTAAGTTCAGATAGTCAATGGTGTAAGTTGAGTCTCTGGATGACGGTCTCGATTCCTGGGATGGTGATCTCCGTTCCCACCTGGACCGACGTGACTCTCGGCTGGAGTGTGATGACCCAGAAGACTGTTCAGCTTGGTCTTGGACAGCTCGGGCATGATGTCTTCGAGAACCAGATCGGGACGTTCTCGGGGTACCTCTTCGTGAGTAGGGCTGAGCTGTCTTTGTGGCACCACTTCTCCTCTCCTTGTGGTATTCCCCACACATCGCTTCAAAGTGATTAGTTCGACCACACTTCCGACATCTTTGGCCCATGGCAGGACAGCTGTCTACATGGGGGTAATCGTACCCACAACGGAAACACTTCCTCACGTTCTCTGATCTCCTTTCCTTCTTCCACGGTTCTCGCCGCTGATGTCCTGATTGCTCTCGACGTGATGACGGACGTGATCTCCAGTGTTTGTCACTCGAGCGTCTTCGACTTTCATTCTTGGCGTGCACGCGTCGCACTTGTTCGCGACTTCCTTTGTGTCCCGTTTCGATGTCTGCTGCATATTCTTCTGCTTGATCAAATATTCGTGTCATCTCCTCTATATCATCAAGGCTATGTTCCTTTCTCAATAGTCGTCTCCTCAATTGGTCGGAGTGACATCCATCAATTATTTGTGACTTAATTGCGGCATCTGTCGAGAAATTATCAAATGCACAATGCTTAGCTAGTCTTCTCAGTCGCATCATAAAAGCGCTCATTGGTTCCTCTTTCCCTTGACGAGCCGAGTGAAAAGTATGGCGTTCATAGTCGACATTCTTTTTGTGAAGGAATCTCTTGTTTAATGCGTCACGCACTTTGTCATAGGTGTCCGACTCAGCGTCAGGAAGGTCTTTGATTATTTTGACTATCTCCCGCCCCGCCAGGTTACGCAGGGCAATCAACTTCTTTTTATCCTCAGTCACTTCTGATCCTTCGATATAATCCTCGAATTCTTCGAACCATTCTTGCCATTTGGGACCCATGGTTCCCCCAGTGGTCACTTTTAGGGGTTCAGGCGCTCGCAGGTGCGACCCACCTGGAACCTTAGGCTTGGCAGCTGCCGGTGGCGGCTGATTTCTGTCATCATCGGACATCTTTGCAGTGTTTGTTTGTGTCTTCGTCACACTCACTTGGTTTCACCAATGCTTGTCTCTTTACCAATGTTTGTCTGTTTTCGGGAACCAATGCTTGTTTCTTTTGCCAATGTTTGTTTGTTTTCGGGTACCAATGCTTGTTTCTTTGCCAATGTTTGCTTGCTTTCAGGTACCAATGCTTGTTTCTTTGCCAATGCTTGTTTATTCCTGAGTACCAATGCTTGTTTATTTGCCAATGCTTGTTTCTTTCATCAGTGCCTGACTTCAAAATGGCCGCCGTGTAACAGTCAAGGGGTTTGTCTTGAAACTTGCCTGACTTAAAGATGGCCGCCTTGGTTATCTGCAGGCACTACTTTCTCTTCATTCGACCCAGTTTCTTCACACAGGACTCACCGGCAGTTGCTCCCAGGGTCAGCATACTCCTGATTTGGCTCCCTCTGGTCAAGGCTGCAGTCAGGTGAGGTTGGGGTGGGCTCCCGCCTTACTTTGCAGAGTCCTTCGGCAGCGGCGTGCCAAAACCCAAGCATCCGGCGTGAGGTTTTTTCCGACGCCGGGCACAATTTTACCGCGCTCAGCAGCGCTTGACAGTGGACCTTCGAGGGGGCAGTCCACACCAGGATGCACTCTCTTTCGGCCACAGCAGTCCTCAGGTGAGCTTGGGGTGAGCTCCCAGCTCACTGTCACAGTTCCCGCTCTCACTTACGCCGACAGCATGCCAAACCTCACGCATCGGGCGTGAGGTTTTACTTTCACCGGTATTCAAGCTCCGGTTTGGCGCGTTTAGCCGCGCTTGGCTGCAAGGTTATCGGGGCAGCGTCCTCTCCTCCAGGACACCTCCTCACTCGCCGTGTGGCGCTGGACAGGGTCGGAGTGGGCTCCCGACTCGTGTCTCTTCACGGTTGCTGGGTCACCCACACACCCGGCGGGACTCGCGCATTCAGCGCTCAAGGGTTTCTTCGACCGAGCGTTTCAGCGCTCGCAGGTCCCGGCTTCTCTAGGGTCGCAGTCACTTGCTCTCGGCCACAAACACCAGGCCTTAGCTTACTCGGCAGCGGAGCTCTTCCCTCGACGCTGCAGGAGACAGGGTGCCTTTCTGTGATCCTGTGGGCTGCAGTCAGTGCCATCCCATCCTCGTCGCCAGTTGTAGCATCCTGCTACAATAAACACAGACACTTATTGCTATATAACTTGGAGCTTTATTGTAGTGCATCCAACCTGTCTCCTGTCCCTACTCTAACTGCCTCTGTCTCGTGGGTTCCCTCCTCTTCCTGTCCACCCCCTAAGCTCCACCCACAACCACTAGCCTGCTAACTTCACTACAGGCCCCCTCAAGTTTTGTTACGCCACTGGGTACAAACAGAGGTGAGGCTGCGGGCTGGAACTGATCGGGCCCACCGGGCAGCACAGCAAGCCTATGTTATATGAACTTGCCCCAAATGCCTGGTTCCTACTTAAGGAGAAATGTATGGAGAAATGTCAAACATGAGGCAACACACCCACTGAGGGGAGAAGTTAAACTTGGCATTGGACTACGTGTCCCAGTCTGCTTTCAATTATCAGCATAAACGAGACAGGCCCACTAGGGGGCCGTAATGCAAATAAATATGGTGAGAACAAATAATGCGAGTTTGTGTTACCTGTGTTTTCCTGCCCAGAAGAAGAAGCTTCATGCTTTGAAACGCGTAGGCAAATGATATCACGAGGATTCGGGCCTAGTTGCAAAAAGTGACGCCGGAGGGCTGGTGAGCTGTGTGTGCCCTCGAAATCCGCCTTTGGGCTTTTGTTGGAATATATATATATGTATATATATGCATATGCATTTATATATATGTATATGTATATATTTACATACATACATATATAAGCATATATATACACATCTGCATATCTACATAAATACAAATATAAATGCATACATACATATACATATATGCATACATATGCTTGTTATGTACATGAACGTTTGAAAAACACTAATAAAAGCAAAGCTAAAACGGCACCAAATTACAAACAGAATTGCTTTAACTTAAACAAGGCCGAGACCTATTGCATTTTCAATGCTTGTTCCCTATGTTACAAATTGTTCTTTCCCTTCCTCCTTCTCTACGTTTCTCTTACTTTGGGGCAAAGTTTGATGATGTAAAATAGGTCCCACTCCTCAATAAATCGCCTGCACAAATTAAGCATTGAAGAAGGGTCTGGTGGAGGTGAAGCAGGTGCACTACAGCGCTTAGGAGCTGAAAAATAAAGTGCATGGAGGCCCTGATCGCTCACTTTGCAATATAGGAACTAGAATATTCGCTTATTTTAATTCAACTAAATTCATGGTCTTTACCACTTGTGCTCTACCGCAATTACGTTTTCTTTTCATCCCCGAGACCAGATGTAAAGTTTAAAATGGGTGGTGTCTGCTGCGCCTCCATTTTTTTCTGCCTGCCCCTAGTGTTGCAAAGATAGTGCGGTATCCATAAGTCCCACAATTAAAACAGGAAGTGGGAATCAAAATTAGCACGGCATGGAATACATTCTCCCTTTCAGATGACGGCTGAGCTGCTATAATTATAACATGTATGCAATCAGTAAGCATCCGACGATGTGAGGTGCTGTTAAAATATAAAAGCTTTTTAAGGGCTGCTTGGACTGACTTACCCAACTGCTGCATTGATAGTCCGTGCACAGGCGTTCCTTTATAAGTTATTTCTGCATGTAGTTGACTTTTGCGGTGACTGTTGCAGTTATGCTTGATGTATGGACCACTATTTAAAGATTTGTGATGACCGTAGTGCGAATCAGACCCAAGTGCATTACAGCGCTTTACAAAAATACTAGATGACGTTACACATTACTTTAAGGACGGGAATATTAAGTGTTTTTTGCCCAGAATCACAGGAGGGTGAGCTTGGGCCGGGATTCGAGCCTGCTTCTCCGGTTCCAAAGAGGGAGATCCAGCCAGTGGGCCGTTTGATCAAAATAAACCAACGGTCTATAGTCAGTCAAGTACATGTGTCATTGTTTTTCAGTTATTTAAAAGGGTAGATTAAAAGCAGCCGTGGCCTGTGCAGGACAGATCGGTGGGGGGGAGGGCGGGAGGGATTTTGAGGGGAAATTAATTATTTAATTTTCCCTCCTCGTTGTCCGTCCAAGAACCCCCTCCCCACACACACACACACACACAGGCCCTACTGCCCCAACTCTCTTACCTGCACGGGCTAAGGCTGATTAAAAGTGCTGGTACAATGAGTATTTATTAATGTACCACAGACTGGCATGAGGCTTTGGTAGAGAACCGAGTGAAATATTGGCCCAAGAGCAGAGCAAAGTGAATGGGAACTGAGGGAAGTGTCGGCTTGGTATTGGGGAGGTTGGGTTGACACCATGGCCTGTTTTACAAAGAGCCTCCGCACTCCTGGCGGAGGGTCTGCAGTCCTTGCGGGGTCTCCGCGCTCGTCGCGGAATCTCCGGAATGAGAAACTGCAGTGCGGATATTCTGCCACGGTGGTGGTATCAGAGCAGAGGAGACTCTCTGCCTTACATTTTAGCTAAAGCAGTTAATCTGTTGGAATTAACTGAACTAGGGTGGTTGTTTTTCCACAAAAAGTAGTGGAACTGTTTTTATTAAGAGAAAAAAGTAAGTGCACCTCGTGCCCCCTCAAAGCCCTCCCATTTTGACCACTGACGGAGGAACAGAGCCTGTCACTTTCACTGCAATCGCCCTGCTGAGCATTGTAGGCTTTCATCTGAAGGAGAGGGTGCTACAGCACGGTTTCAGAAATCATTTCTAATCAATACTCACCATTTCCCTGAAACCTAAAAAACTCACGAATCATGCATCAGTGGGGCCCATAACACTGCGCATTTACCCTGTTCACTTACACTTGGCTTCAAGGATTTGGTGAATCGAAATGGAGAAATGCTGTAACATTTGGTGGAGAGTCTAAACCTATTTAACTATTTATTAATTACACCTGCAATTTAAAGCATTTTACCATGGTTTCATTTAAACATTTAATTATTCAGACACACCACCATAGTGGCAATGGATCTGCTAGAACGACAATTAGGCGTAGGAAGAATCAAAGACCAGTTTTGCTTCTTCATTTATCTAATTTTTATTCAAAAGATTTTATGTAATTAATTTGCATAAGAGAAAATTAGCATTTATTCTATCATTGTTAATTCTCCCTGAGCATTGCTATTTATTCAGGCAATAAATCAAGTAAAACTGTTTAATCATAAAGAGAAAATTCAGGTTCACATTAATTGCATTATTCTCTAAAATAAAACATCAAACCTTGGTCAATGCAACTGAAAGTGAAATTCTGCATGAAAAGATCAGAGAAATCATAGTTAAAACATGCATTTAATTCTAAAGATTTCTACACTAAAACCTGCCTACCCAGCACTAAACCCAAAGCTATACTTACTAACCCAAAGTCTCCTCGGACACAGTCTCTCACCCAGGCTTAGTATCCCGCAACGAATCTCCAACCTACAGGGGTTATCAGCAAGCAGTCTGGCATAGTTTCAGGCTCCCAGCATCTCTGCTAACAGCTGCAGTGCAAAGAGCATCTCTCTCTGCGTTCAGCTCCAATGACATTAAACCCCAATTTTGCTCTGATATTTATACTGTATTTTCTGGCTAACTACCCTCAAATGTTTCAACACTTTCCGGTTTCCATTCTCTGATTGGTCATGACATTGCAATTATTAACTCTCAGGATGTTCGTTAATTAACAATGTATTGCTTAACTTTCAGGATGTTCATGAATAACCTTCTGATTAAAAGTTGACAGATACAAATTCAACTTGTCCATGCATTTCTCAACTTCCAGGATGTTCGTAAATAAAACTGATAAATACACGTTCGACAGTTCCTGTTCGCCATTAGGCCTTTTAGTTTAAATGTTCATTTTCAGTGATTCAGCTGTTTCCACGTGGTCATTTTTGAAAGACACTCTGCTTTTGTCCTTGGCAGACATTCAGCTGTTCTCGTGGTTATCACTTTGGCCTGCAGCCACTTCACCAGCATTCATTATCAAGTGGCCTCGAATCATAGTTAGCTGAGGTTGAGAAGTTGTCAGTGTAGCACAGAGCATGGACGAGTTTCTTTCAGCAAAATGATTTTAAGCCTTTCTACTGCACAGAACCGGGAAAAGCGAAGCCATTTTGGAATTGGCAACCCACCAAAACTACGATAAACAGAAAAAGAAAATGTGAATACACAGAATATATGTGTTTTCTGTCCCCCCAACCACCAGTGCTAATATTTACCCTTTAAGACTGTTACCTAGCAGAAAAGCATCACACTGCAAGCCATTAAAATAAAGCAGAAAGCAACATGCAAATGCACAATGCACATTATGACACAGACATGCATTATTACACCACTTAAATGCACAAAATAGATTAAACATGCGTTTTACATCACCAATTAATATGTTATTTAAACCTGTTAGTGCAAAGCATTTCCCACATGTAATGTGTGTGTTTTGGTTAATACACAGCAATCAAAATTAATATATTACTTTATTATGGAGGTGACTGATCTGAATGAGGTACACATAAAATCTTCTGTATCTCGCTCCATCAATTCCTTCCTTTGATGATTACAAATCCTGAATACCTTGAACGATTTGTAAATCATCACCAAATACCCCAAACCACCCATATTTTCCACTAAATTTTATTCGATCAGACACTTCTTCTCAATAATGTTTGTAAATTCAGCAAATTCTTTCTCATTTTCCTTGTTCTTGACAAAAAATGTTATCTCTAGTTCTAAATCTGAAATGTACTTATCCTTATGAAGTGCAATTCTATCTACTGGTGGCAACTATTCGTACATTGTTAACAGTCTCATTAGAGAAAAAATGATACAACATAAAAACATCTTATACCTAAAGCAAAACATATTATAATTACTATGGTATCTAAGTTATCCTATAAATCTAATCTACTAAATATGTACTGTCTGTACAAAGTGTGTTTCCACACTTGAATGACTTTCAGTCCTTTGCCCCTTCTTTTATTTTAACTACTTAGAATGTTTTTATCAAAAATCGTCTTTGCCTTGTGTGCTAAAACCCAGAAATGTTTTCTGTAATATGTTATGGTCACTTCAAGTAATCCCTGAATTCATGTGTAAATCATCCCTATCTATAGGTTCACAGTCTTTGTTTTGATTTTCCTGATCATCCTTGCCTCCTCTAGTGTCAGATAAGATAACTCTCAGTACTTCTGAATTTTCTTCTTCCTTGACCACCTCTCGTACAGTCACTCCCAGACTTTCCTGGCTATCTGCTTCCTCTTGTATATCAGGAAGGGCCATATATGTCCATTCCAGTGACTTATACTTCAGAATTGGTCTCTGTGTCTTTTTTCTTAGTTCTGTAGTATTTTCTAAATCGTTGTCAGGTGAAAAATCATTAAGTCTTACACCATGCTGTACACTCTCACAGTCTGTTAGTCTTAAATCACCAATTTTACAGTCTGTTTCTCTTGTGTTACCAGCTTCTGGTTGCTTAGCACCTGATTCTGAATATGTATCCAAAATCTGCAGTTTATTTCTCAGTGACCTGTCTTGCTGATCAGGTATATGTGCTTTTCTCATTCCCTGTCCCATTAGTACCTTGTAAGGATTTAAATCTGTCCTTCTATCATTTGTATTTCTCATGGTCACTAGAACTAGGGGCAAAACATCTAGCCAATTCAAGACAGTGGAATCACACATTTTTGCTAATTTGATTGTTATTGTGCCAATCACCTGTTCACCAATTCCAGAAGCTTCTGGACAACATGCACAATGCAGTTTCTTTTTATTGCTCAGTATTTCACAAATTAGTCTGATAACTTTGTTGGCAAGATCAGTTTCCCTATCTGTGTGTGCCTGTCCATAATACATGTGTGCAAAATGGGCAAAATACTGTTGGGCATAACAGCTCTTTCATCATTCTCTTCTTTTTCTGTACCACCTTCTCTTACCCATGTTACCTTTTCCTCATCACTTGCCTGATCCTGCACTTCCCTCACTTCTTCCCATGTTTCTGCTGTATTAGTAAGCATGTGATATTGGGAAAAAGTGTCTTTCTTCGCCCATGTCTTATTCAAAGAACAATTTTGTTTTATGCAATATTTTGCCAATTCATCTGCAAACCAATTCCCTCTGGTACTGTAGTCAGTTTCACGTTTGTGAGCAACAGGAATTGCTAATGATCCCCTATCTGCTATTCGTTTTTTCTTCTTTTTCCACCTGCTTCTCCATTCTTCAACTTTCTTTCTTTTTCTCGGCAATTCTTTAATTTTAGCTTTCTTTCCAGCTTTGTTTACATTTTCTATGCCCTTCTCTGTAAAGTTTGATCTATATGGTATTTGCAAATCCCTACATTTGGAGATATCTACTCCTGTCTCACTGGTAGCTTCTTCAAGATTTTCCTGCAAATCCTTACTTTTCAAGGCATTGCTTCTACTCTTAAGGAGTATCTCTTTATCCTGGTGACATTTTAATCTGTTCATACTTATATATTCCAGAATGTAATTCCTCCATGTCTACCTTTAATTCTGCAATATCTATCTGTTGGCATTCCGCAACTTTTCTATAGCCACTTTGTACCCACTCTCCCAACTCCTCATTTGTCAGACCCAAAGAGGCTTCATTTACTCTTTCTCAAGGTTTCGCTCCCTGCAACCATCCAGTCTGTTTTTCAGCTAGTATTTCAGTTCCATTTTCGTAAGTCAGAGCTTTTGTCAGATCTGTCATTGTATCCAATTCGTACACACTAGGCAGTTTATTCCTGACACTTTCAGATAATAACTCTCTTTTAAGATCTGGTTTTACCTCATTTAACGGTATGGTCAGTGAATGTTCTTTCTCTACCTCACCTTTGCAAACAGAAATTTCAGAATCTAAATTCATTGGGACTGTTAAAGTTTCGATATTCATAGGCATTTCTTTTAAACTTTCAGACAATTCTCGTGTTTTGACTGCTAATTCATTTTCTTCTTCTTTATTATTTGACCAATTTATCACTTGTCTTTCTTGCCAACTACTCATTGGAAGGAGTTCTGACTTTGTTACTAAACTATTAATTTGAACAGGTTCCTGTCTATTTATTGCATTAATCCCTATGGGAACTGGAACAGTTTGGAAAACGTTTGTAATTTCTGCTGGCAGTACCTTTGGAACCACTGTTGCAGACACCCCTAGATATGGAGGTGATCTGTTATGTAAATGTAAATGTAAATGTAGACGTACTTGTAAAGCGCACTGATACTTCTGAGTGTCCTGGCGCTGTACTCATACCGCTAGGGAACCCTTCCTGGTTTTTCCCCGTGAAATGTCCACTCCTGGGCATCCCCAGGGTGCAACCAGGCATCCCTAGCACTGTAGGGGGAAGTTGTGGAGACTAAGCAAGCTATTGCCCAGAGTTGCAGCGTGGGACCCATGCTTAGAGTAGGCACCGAGGCGAGAAATCAGGTCCGAGGAATTATGAGCCCAAGATCCGCCTAGACCAGCCAAGGCAGGAATTGAACCCTGGTCCCGGGCCAGACCTCTGCATCAGAGTCTGCCGCTCTAACCATTGAGCCACACTTCTCCATCCAGAATGTCCGCAATTCATCTTTTGTGTCACTGTATCTACAGTCTAAAATTTGAACATGCTGCGCTTCCTCCCATACTCCTGACAGGAAACAAATCATTTGGTACATTTACCTGTTCCCATCTACATATGTTATCCTCAATATTCTTATTTTGATATTTATTCAAACCAAAATCATAACCTCTTTCTGATCTGTGTTTTTCTTTCTCATGTGCCTCACCTTCCCAATCCATTAACGCTTCAAATTGCGTAGGTCTAGGTGTAGGCCTAAGTTTGATCATTGTTTCTCTCAAATTTCGCAAAACCTCTAAGTTAAAGGAACCTTCTTGAGGAAATGCAAGCTCACCATCACCTTTCGTATATTGCACCCAGTTCTCGATCCACACGCAAGTATGAAGGCCATACTTTCCTAGCATGTGAGATACAGGCGTTCCCAGGGAAAACTCTAATCTAAATTGCGGTTTTTCTACAGGCTTGTCTTTCACAAACAATCTTTTTACCTTTCCAAACAGTGAAACTTTTCTCTCTTTACTAATATAATACATTTTTCCGTTAATTTCCTGTTTTTCAAAAGATCGCGCACTTCCCTGTTTGCTGTTCCGTACACCAACCGATAGCAGCACGGTTCACACTATCGTACCAATTAGAACACGATACGTTTTTCTAAGTGCTTAACCAATCGCTTTGCTGCTTTTTCGTGATGAACCTATCAGCTCCTACTCTGACTTGGTCACGAGGACCAATCCCTTCGCGACACTTTTGACGTCACCAGCGCTCCGGCTTCTGCAGCGCCGATTAACCCTTCCCTTACAAGGATTTTTCAAGAAGCCGTATTTACAAGATATTTTACAAAATCAGTTAGTAACGTACACAAAACAATTCCACTAATCTGTTTCGCTAATAAAGTGATAGAATTTTCAATCACACAAGCATTCTGTAACCGGAGTAGACGACACTTATCTCCTCAGAATTTTTTAGACTCGTCGATAAAGCAACACTACTGGCCTTACCATTCTATCAGGCAATACCAAACTTGTTTCCCTAGGAAAGCACATACAGAGATCATTTTCACCTCCTTAGAGACAATCCCAGAGTTTCAATTGAACGCGTATTGCAATATCATTTACACACTTTCATACGGAAAACCCTATTCATATATAAATGAACTCTGTTTACCAGTAGGCAGCGCGTCCATCCAACCCACCACAGAATTCCTCTATTGTTAGCAAAAGAGAGACGCCACTCCCTTTACCCTTCAAACAAGCTTGGATTAAGACCTATTACTCTCCCAGCAGTAAGTTTTAATCAGGATGTACAAAATGATCCCTATACTTGAAGGCTGAAATTCCATAGATTGTCCTCACTATACATTTATCCTTTCACACCTAATATCCCTAAACAGTGATATGCGACGATACCACCGCAGTATTCGGCAATACTCCTTTTTTGAAACAGACTAATGCACTGTGCGACTTTACCTTGCCACACTTCCTCCGCCTGCAGACAGAGGCACTAGCTTCACGCAACACTTGGAAGCCTTTTCAGGACTACATATAACGTAATACAAACTCAACAGATGTTAGTCATAATTCTGTACATCAATTTTTCTATAGTACTTTATACATAACCCTAGCTAATTTCCTTAGCAACCACTACTCTGCTACCAAGTTATAACTGCTACAGCGCGGTTCCAGAAATCATTTCTAATCAATACTCACCATTTCCCTGAAACCTAAAAAACTCACAAATCATGCATCAGTGGGGCCCATAACACTGCGCATTTACCCTGTTCACTTGTACTTGGCTTCAAGGCTTTGGTGAATCGAAATGGAGAAATGCTGTAACATTTGGTGGAGCGTCTAAACCTATTTAACTATTTATTATTTACACCTGCAATTTAAAGCATTTTACCATGGTTTCATTTAAACATTTAATTATTCAGACACACCACCATAGTGGCAATGGATCTGCTAGAAAGAAAATTAGGCATAGGAAAATCACAAGACCAGTTTTTAAAATGCCATTTTCCCAATTTTATTAACAGCAAAACTTTATTATGTCTGACATTTATGCATTAGTAAATTCTTTATTCAGTAAAATCTTAAACTTTATTTAAAAAATGATCATTTTATTTAGAGCTCAGAAAGGAATCGCTTGTTTTAGAATTTAGTTAAAGTTTAGCAAAGAACAGATAGTTCCAAATTCATTCTCTCCTAACATCCCTAACTAACACCCTCATCTTATCCTTCAATCCTGCAAAGCAAACAAGTAAAATATCATTAGAGTCTTACATCCAGGAATTGGTCATCAGATGGGCAGCATCTCCAGTAGAAATCGAAAAAGCGACCCCTTCTTGACAAAACCAGGGTTTTTTATATCTTAATTCCCTTACTTAATCTATCTAAAAAGTAACTATTCAAACTCTCATTGGACAATTTCGGGGTGAGTGAGCATCATCTCACCATTACAACATCATTTTCTCGATGGTTCAGCAGAAAAATAAAGGGTCTTTGTTTTAGGACAGTCCATAGCTTAGTTATTTCCTCTAGTAGATACATCAGCACCCTTTCCCATGATCACAACGTTCAACTGTCCATATTTCGCACCCATCCTAGGTTGCGGGCTAAGGCAGCCTTGAACCTCCTTGAGCACAGGCAGTTCACTCTGACTTGCAGGTTTTGGCGTGCCTGCACTGTCCAGCTCTTGCTCACTGTTCACCCAAGCGTCCATTTTATCTAGGCCTCAGAAGCCACTTTTGGAACTATCACAGAAACAAACACAAATTCATGTTAATTATTGAAGTTTAACCCATTCTGTTTACCTCCCGCCATACTAATGTTTCCCATTAGTTGTTACCTAGCAAATAAGCCACACAAATGCGTTTTATGATTACATAATCGACCACTTTTTAGCACACAAACGTATACAATAAGCACATTTAGTCTGCGTTTGTTTATATTTAAGCTGCGCATTAATTCACAACACAGTAACAATACATATTAGTCAATTATATGGCAACATGCAAGCAAAATTAGTTTTTCTCGTGTATAAATAAAAAATAATGTGTGCATTTTACTCTATGGTTGGTTACTTTCACAAAACATGCAATTAGTAAATGTTAACGTAATGGGACATTAATTTCAGGAGGGGTACACAACATTTTGTGTTTGCCACCTCACACCATCAAGGGCATACGAATCTCACACACTGAGAAGGGAGTAGAGGCAACATTCCACTACTCCGACCTCCTATCACATAACTATAACACAGAGGAGTAGGGAAATGTAATCCAAGAGTGGAAATGTGATCCAAGGGTGGCATGTGCTCTGTGAGAAAATACTGCCCTCACTCACAAAATTGTGACATGCTTCATCATTGGGCTTGCTTCAGTACTCCCCTGCGCAGACCAATGCCTGGGGTGGAGCAAAGGGAGGGGAAGACAGTGCAAACATAAAAATATATATATATTTTGATTGGGATCACCGAAAGAAAAGAGCAGTGAAGGTTAAAACTAGCTCAGTGGTGTCTCCTCTCAACAATTTATTCCTGGGCCCACCGGCTAGGTCTAAAAACGTGAAGGATGGTGTTGATTGGAGAAGATAAAGAGTTCCTTCACCCCTCCTTACTGCCAAAGTGTTGACATGTTTCTGCCGTTTAATAAGTGCCCGCAGTGTTGGGTCACAACGGCATTCCTCAGGACCCTTCGGATCCCAAAAATGTGATACCCTTTGTACCTGGGTTAGGTATCCTTGGGATCTGTTCGTTCCAAACAAAGGGTTCCCCTATGTAACTCACACTTGATAATCGAGTTCCATATACTACAATGCTGAAACTGGCGAGAAATTGGTAGAGCCCCCATGTAGTCACACTTTCATCAAGGTGGGTGCTCTGCCCGGAAAATGTCCAGCTCTCTCTGCGTAGGTAATATGTCCTGACTTTGTATTATTCCGTGTATTATCCTCACCCATGTGGTATTTTCATCAATTACCAAGGTGAGACTGGCCTTTCATTCCACAGGGCATTTCCCCGGTGGGCTGGAGTCCTCGGAGGCCGGTTTTGAATACCAAGATCCGCTCCTGGTCCCTCTGACACTTTCCCTATCTCTTCAAGGTTAAATACAGCAGGCACAGGAGGCAGGCAGAGGGAAGGTAGAGCGACTAAGCGATCAGAGTGGAGATAGAGAGACTGGATGGATGGAAAGAGAAAGACAGCATGCGAAGACAAAAGGAGAAAGGCTGGTTTGAGCATTTTTGCCAGGGCTGCTTTTGGTTTCACAATCCAGCCCTGTCAAGGATATTATCGTTGCATCTAAAAGATTGTTTGCATGTGGACCGAAATGTCTTTTGAGATCTGCTCTACAATTTCGAACCATAGAGCTGGTCCATGTGCTTGCAGGTCAAGTTTATGTAGGACTGAACCACTTAGTATGTAGAATAAACGCTTTAGACCTTAAAAGGGTACATTAAGGACTTTGTCAATACCAATGAAATGTTCTTAATATTTGACAGTCAAAATCTCTGTGCATCACAACATCCCGCTGTAGTCAATCAGTTTCCTTCATCTCTGTGGTGCTGGTAACAGTAGCAGCAATGGGTGGGAACCCGCAATAACGATTTCTCAAATACCCCACTTCTCGTATGTTGATTTTCTTTCACCGTACAAGTCTGAGTTACAAAAATTACTTTCTCCAATTTCAGAAAACTGAAGTAGCTTTTTAATCTTTACATTGAAAATATTGATGATTGCTAAACATTTTTCACCCTAAATATTCAATTTTTCGTAGCGTAGAGAATGGTTCAGTCTCTTATTTCTCAGAAATATAACACACAGTGATAAACCTCCTCATTTAGTTGACTCAACGTGCCTTGCATTAGTCACTATGATACAAATGAGGTAATAAAATATGTATGCTTCTTTGAGGAAGTGGTTTATTAGTTGGGGTGGATTGTTGTCCATCACACATAATAAAGTCACAATACTGTTATGTCCAGTCAAGCAATTCAATAATTTCAACCTGAGCTCAACCCTTGTGTTATGTAGTCAGCAGTCTAGTAGTTGGGTGGGTGGAGCTAGCTGGGGATAAGGGGAAGAGGAGGAGTATAGACAGGATAAGGGTAGTTAGAGTAGGGACAGGGTCAGCATAAGATGAGAAAAATAAAGCTCCTATAAACCTAAAGATTTGTCAGTCGTTATTGCTTCTACGACATGACAACTGGCGACGAGGGTGGGATATAAGTGACCTGCTAATCCTGCTGGAGAGCGAGAGGAAGAACTGACCTGTCCCGGACACCAGCCACACGCGATCGCCGTTTGCGACGTCTGTTCCTTGAGGTCGCCGCCGCCTACAGCCTGAGGCCAGCGGTGGAGGAGTTGTCCCACGACCAGGAGATCGTGTGAGGCTACCCCGAGCAGTGAGAAGTGAAGCACTGACCCTCTGGTGTCCGGCGCGATTTTCACACCAAAATCGGGAGTGTGTCCCAAAGACTGCATCAAGAAGGAAGGGACTGGGAGCCCACCCCAGCCGTCCTGAGGCGTCCTGCTCAAGTGAGGTACGCAGTGTGAGGCGAGTGAAGCCTGCGGAGGCGCCAGAACGAAAGCGGCGATCTCGCCGACATCGGGTCTCACCCCCGATGCGTGAGAAACGGCACGCGGCGAGCGGAAGACGCTAGAGCCTGCCCCGGGCCTACCTGAATGGTGGAAAGTGGCCCAGAAGTGGATGTAGAGCTGCCAAATCCCTGCTGCTGGAAGAAGGGACCCTCGGTGAGTGCAGAAAGAGCCCGAGTGTGATTGAGGCTGAAGAGGAGCTCAAACCTCGTGGATGACTGGTGGTGGCCATTTTGAAGTCAGGCGACAGTATAGGACATCCCTATGAAGTGAATGGGCGGCCATCTTTAAGTCAGGCAAGCAGAGTTTGGAAATGAGCATTGACAAAGACAAGCAACAAGCATTGACACACGTGATAAACAAGCACTGATAAATGCAAGTAACCTACAATGAACAAGCACTGGCAATAGCAAACAGAATAAGCACATGCAAATGCAAGAGACAGAACAAGAAAATAAGCACGAGCAAAAACAACAGTGAAGACAAACAAGCACGAGTACGGACAACAGTAAAGTAAACAAACACGAGCAACTGCAAGAGAGCAAAATCAACAAACCCGAGTAAATGCAAAAGGGAAAGGAGAAAACAAGCACAAGCTAAGGCAAGAGTTGAAACGAATACACAAGCACAGGCAACTACAAGAAGTGCAGCAGAACAAGCATAAGCGAACGCAAGAAGAATAACAAAACGAACACAAGCAAATGCAAATCCTGAACATAACAAACACGAGCAAAGGCAAATACCGAAGTAAACTTCCAGCACCACGCGAAGATAGATGATTAACAGTAAGAAGAGCTAAGAGATCAAATGATCTGAGTAGTGGCCATTTCGAAATCAGGAAATCCAGGCCTAACTCATTGAAGCCTACCGAGACAGTCGTGCTAAGGGCGGACAGAATACAGTAGTCACCCAGGAGTGGCGAACATTCCCAAAATCAAAAGAAGACAAGAAGAAGAGTAAAGGAACAGTCCTGCGACAGTGTCACGCCAGCGCATTCCACCATCATGTTGGTGAGAGAAGAAACACATACATTGAGCCCCTGCATTGGAGTGCCACCCCCAGTGACACAGACCGGCAACCAGAGTCTGGGTCCAGAATGGAACCTGTGGCTGGAATCACTGGATGCATTTCATGACGTTATCGGAGAGCGAAGAGATAGCAAACGTCTACTACTACTACTCCAATTGGTGGGTCACGAAGGTCGACGCCTGATCAGAACCTTTTCAGCAAAGGATACAGGAACATATAGAAAACTCAAAAGAACGATACGTGCTCATTTCACCACAAAGGAAGATGTCGATCATGAACGCATCGTTTTCAATGCCGCACGGCGGGAACTAAGGGAATCACTATCAAACTTCATAACGAGGTTACAAAAGTTAGTACGATACTGTCAATTCAATACATTCACAAATGAGGAAGCGGTCCGTCTCCAGGCGATTGAGAGCTGTTTAGAACCAGACGCACAGCGCAAGATACTTCGAAGGCAACTCTCGTTAACGGAAATCATCAGGAGGGCTAAAGCTGGAGAGCGAGCTGAAACAAGAGAGCTGTCAAGAGAATTGCATGTCAATACAAGAAAAGAAGATAAGCGTAAGGAGACATCCCTCGTGTCAGAGCATCAAATCCAAGAGGCAACCGAAACCAGAAAGAGGGAGGATGAAGGTAGACCAGTGACAAGACAGCGGGAAAGACAAAGTGACCTGAGTCAACAATGCGAAGACAAAAGACCGAGATGATCCAGGATTATGACAGCCCCACCGACATAGCCTCAGGGAGTTATTCAACCTCAAGGAGTCACTCAACAAATGGTACAAACTATTCTGAAGAAGAGTCAAGTGGGACGGATCACATGGACAGAACCGAGGTCAGCCTGCTCAACAAGTATGGAGGAAAGACAAGCCACAGAACGCCGGACCAGTCATGTCAACTCTGGGAGCCGCTACACAAGCACGCCCGAGCAACGTGCAGGTCACCAATCTTCACAGACAAGTCAGAAGTACCATGTAGCCGAAGAAAACACCACTCCCAGGACACGGACACCAGGGCCCCCAACAAGCGAGAAGAAGAAAGGGACCTCACAAAACTGGGTGATTCACTCCGACACCAGAAAGTGATAGGCAAGCACACTCATGATACCAGTGAAAATGAGGAAACTGGGAAGAGACAAATAACCACATACCAGAGGGGCAGCGACAAAAGGCCTTGGGATCGAACGAAAGAAATAAACGCTTGGTTGTCAGACAGTCTCTCCACAGGAACAGCGTGGAAGACATGTCGAGAGACATATCCCAAGAAATGTCCCAAAGACAGTTCTGACTCTAAAAGCAGTTTGTCACAGTCTACCGGTTCCAGAAGTGTATCAGTCAAACCACACTTGAAAGAAGGGTCCCGAAGGAAATCAGCAAGAGACTTCCCTAAGTCAAAGGACATGTCGGTACAATCACTCGGATCAACAGACTCAAGCTCACGACAAACCCCATGGTATCGATCACCTGAGCGGACATTGGACTCAGAGACTGTTCCACCCATCCAAAGCAACACATCTCACGCCGATGGCTCGGAACAATCGATCACCTCGTCAAGCAACTTGTCCGGTCCGTTGCAGTCTTATCCGGACCGGAGGAGGATACCGTCACCCCTGACGGGGTTTGCGAGGCTGACTCCAAGGGCTTTCGGAAGAAAGACAACCATATGGGACACTGTACATTGGCTGGGAAAAGGACCGTCTCATCACTCCGTCAAGAAGACAAGGTGTGTTAGCAAAGATGGATTGGCATCACGAAGACAAGAAGAGACGAGAACGGAACGTGCCCATGCCCCAATGCTCAAGGAGTTCAACACTGACAAACGCGAGTGGGAGCAGATAGGACCAATAGAGCCTGCACATGAGTCCCAAAACCGAACCAGGACACTCAGTGCTCTATTGTCCAATATGCAGGGTTGTGAGCACGAGAGCGTTGATGCCCTTGACCGAATGGACAAAAGAAGTGAACTCACAAACGGATGCTTAGGAGAACAAGTGCCACAATGGAGAACAGACTGCCACTGCCACGCCGAGATATCAATAGTCACACAGCAAAAGAAATCGTGACAACTGTGGACTCTGAGAACGAGCAGTTGACGCACAATGTCTCACATTTTCAAGAAAGCGCTCCTGTGGTCAAAGATGTCTGTGTTGAGACAACAGAAGGATCGACCAAAGACAGGCCCATCACTGATTCGACCCCACTGATACTCGAAGACCGGATTGAATCTGAACTCATGCATGGGGACACCTTCCTGTGGCCCAAACAGATTGTCTGCCGACTCATGGGGCTGAGTGGACAAGTGCGAACGTGGTAGAAGTTAATTTCATTTTGTCAAGAAAGGGGGAGATGTTATGTAGTCAGCAGTCTAGTAGTTGGGTGGGTGGAGCTAGCTGGGGATGAGGGGAAGAGGAGGGGTATAGACAGGATAAGGGTAGTTAGAGTAGGGACAGGGTCAGCATAAGATGAGAGAAATAAAGCTCCTATAAACCTAAAGATTTGTCAGTCGTTATTGCTTCTACGACATGACACCTTGGTAGCAATGGCATAGAGCAAGCAGGCTTAATTTAACAAATACGTCTAAAGCTTTTAGCAGTATCAAAAAAGCTAAAAAGGCAAACACACAACACAATAAAAATCCCATCTCAATTTATAAAAATAGAGGACATTTAACAAGCAAAATGACACTCAAGAAATAAAAATCGAATAAGGGGAACCAGAGATATGAATTTTAAAAGAGTTAAGTAAAAATAGCGCCAAAAAGCATGAATCGATAATACCAGTCAATGGTCTCAGTAGACAGGGATCTAGGTGCAGTTTGAGGCCAACCACGATGTAGCGTGTGTTAGATATACCAAGGCGATTGACCTCGCTGAGTCCCAATGTGAAAAGAGACTTTGTTGTTTTTCTCAGGAAAACTCTGCTTTATGTGGAACAAACCTGAAATTCGATGCCACGGAACAGCCAGTCGGATACTTTTTGCTGTCAGACCCCTTAAAGATCTGGAGCAAAAGATTTTAATGTTATGTTATGTTATGTTACCCGTTCTTGTATAGCGCACAGCTGCCCCAGCAAAGGGGCGTCCCGGCGCTATCAGCATCAGTAAGGCAGGCCAGACACCACAGCAGAATAGCCCCAAAAGAAGACCACAGAGGCTAAATTAAGGGAAAGAGAAAGGTTTTAATGGCTTTCCTAAAAGCAAGCAGATATTCCATACCGCGTATCTGAACAGGCAAGGAGTTCCATAACTTTGCCGCCAGGCAGTGAAAAGAACGCCCCCCCGCGCGACAGCACTTCACCCGGGGAACACTGACCAGGTGCTGCCCCGCAGAGCGCAACTGGCGAGGGGGAACATAGGGGCTAAGCAAATTACACAACAGGCTAGGCCTAGCGAACTTCAGAATCTTAAAAGAAAGACACAACGTCTTGAATTGAATGCGCTTTTCCATAGGGAGCCAGTCAAGTCTCTGAATGACGCTGGCAACAGGGCAGAACCGCTGCAGCCCCACCAAGGTTCTGGCAGCAGCATTCTGAACACGCTGCAGCCAGGCTATCTGGCAGATGCATCAACGAAAATACCTCCCGGTAAAACACCGAATCGGTAAAACACGCCGATACCGAACGCAAAACCAGAAAATGCTATGCATCAAACAATAAATCGGAAAAAAATAAAGAATCGTTAAAAACCCCGCGGTAAATTACCGAATCGCTAAACAGACAATCGGAATTACCGAACCCCAAAGCTGACTTCGGAAATACCGAATCGCTATTAACGAATCGCAATGGTATGCATGAAAAGTCGCTAATACCGAAAAACCCTAAAATCGCTATTTAGCATGAGCAAAATAAGGGGATTCACAATCAGGAGGTAAAGTTAACTGAAGGACAGAAAAAAAAATTCTAACCCCATCAGCAGGTGCTGACAATCAGTAAACCTTCATAAATGCCCTGGGAAACCCCACATGTCAACCAAAATGGCTGCCCTCTACGTGCTTGCTAGGAGGAGGAGGATCAACGCCCAGGCCCAGCGCAGGAGGATGATATAGGACAGGATCTTCAGGGTGCGCATCACTTTGCTGGGGCAGACCGAGGAACAGGTGTACGACAAGTATAGACTCAACCGTGCCATGATAATGCGCCTAATAGCAGACCTGAAACCATTACTGCAGCACGAGACCCGTAGGACCAACGCCATACCAGCCCATGTGCAGGTCCTATGCTGCCTGCACCTGCTTGCGTCTGGAAGCTTCCAGGGGGTAATAGCTGAGACTGGAGGCGTGTCGCAAAGTGCTTTATCATGCTTCTTCCACCGGTTCCTAGAGGCCATGCTGACATTAATAAATCGCCACATCACCTTCCCCACAACCCCCCAGCAGCTGACCCGCACCAAACGGGAATTCTACCAGGTGGCACAATTCCCCCATGTCATAGGGTGTGTTGACTGCACGCATGTCCCCATCTGTCCTCCATCAGCCACCGAATACACATTCCGCAACCGGAAGTCATATCATTCTATAAATGTGCAGGTGGTGTGCAATGCCAAGTACATCATTACGGACCTTGTAGCCCAATTCCCCTGGAGCACACACGACGCCTACATATTCCGTCACTGTGGCCTCCACTGGCGCCTGATCAACGGTGAATTCGGAGAGGGACACCTACTAGGTACATATAGATGCATCATCGTACTCTCCATCCACTCCATCCCCACATGTATATTTTCATTCATGCTGATTACCATTCTCTCCCCATCCTGCAGGTGACAGCGCATACGCATTGCGTGAATATCTCCTCACTCCCTATCTCAACCCAGCTACAACAGAGCACACATCAGCACAAGGAATGTGGTGGAGCGTACTTTCGGCATCCTCAAGAGCCGCTTCCGAATACTGCACAAGACTGGAGGTGCCTTGCAGTACGACCCAGTGACCTGCTGCCAGATCATTGTTGTGGGGGCCATCCTGCACAACATCGCCACACGCAGGGGGATACCCATAGAGGTGGACGGAGAGGATGAACTACGTGCACAGCAACCCCCCCCAACACTGACAGGCGCATGTGCCCAACACAGCTGAAGGGCAGAGGAGGCGGACATACATCACACGGAATCATTTCTGAGACAGGTAAGAGAGTGACTTGACAACAGGATCAGATTTGCAAGCGTTTAATGGGCATGGATACCTGACTGGTGCAGAAATACGTAACACAAACATGCTGCTGCTGCAGTTAAAGTCAAACTATAATTGTCCCTTCTCAGAACGGGTGATGCGTGCGGCACTTTAGTCTGGCCATGGTTACGTCACCAAGGACAGTGTGACTTTGCCACATGTTCACTTCCGTTTGCCGTCTCTTGTCCTGTGACTCCTCGGCTTCTACACGATGGGAGTCAGTGGCAGTTGCATTGCGGCTACTGCGCCTCCTCCCGCTGGTCTCCGACAGGGAGACGCTGCTGACACTGGAGGCTGCCTCACTCCCCTCTTCCGCTCCCAGACTGCTGACACTGGCTGACCCAGGCTGCAGTTGCTCCACTGCAGTGGTCACCCTCTCAAGGGCCTTTGCCACATCCCCACAATAATGACCTAGGTCCACTTGCAGGGACACGGACCTGCGGGACAGCACAGCCGTGCTGTTGCACAGCTTATTAATGGCCTTGTTAGTTGTATTCACTGCCAGCATGATCTGCCTGTGACGCCGGCGCTCACTCTGTTGGCCTGCGACTACGGCACGTGTCAGTTCTTGCAGGCAAAGCTTGATTTCATTGTTGCCGGCAGCTACGGCAGTGGTGTGCTCACGCACAGTGTCAGTCATGTTGCCTAGTTTGTTGCAAAGTTTGGTCATGGAGAGTTTCATGGCACCCATGTGTCTCCCCTGCAGGCGCTGGACACGCAGCATCCGGGTCTCCACAACTCCGTACCCTTCGGACAGATCGACTGGTCGTGCAGCAGCCCCACCCGGGGGCACAGCCCTCTGCCTGATGCGCTGTCGTGCTGCAGTTTGGCTGGTTGGAGTGACGACAGCCTGGCGTGGAACATTTGGGTGTGCTGAACTGTGATCCGACTCCATCACGGGCAGGGAGGCAACATCTGCTCTGAGGCTCTGCGGAGTGGCCCGCACTGGTGGTGGTGGTGGTGGTGTCTTGGACCGCGAGGATGGTGGTGGTGGTGGTGGTGTCTTGGACCGCGAGGATGGTGGTGGTGGTGGTGGTGTTATGGACCGCAGGGATGGTGGAGGTGTTGTCCGCCGTGGTGGTGAAGGGGAGGACATGGCTTCAGCTCCCTGTGAGCACTCCGCATCTGACAACACTGGCGTCTCTGAGATGACGAGGCGGGCACTGTCGTCAGAATCGATGGGGGATGCATCTCTGTGTGAAATAGTGCATAGTTATTATCATGGTATAGTATGTGACAATAGCTGTGGCATCTCACAATAAATTACTTTTTCTGACTGACATTTTGCCCTTTGCTGCTGTATTCATCTCTGGGCTCTGGCATGCACCCATTCATGTATTGACTACAACTCCCATGGTGCAACACAGTGGTGAGGGTATGTGTTTAGGGCAACGCTACATGTGCACTGGGTCTGGCATGGGGGATTGGGTAGGGACTTAGTACACGCTGCATTGTTACGCTGCCATGCTTCTTACCTTGTCCTCCTTCCGCAGCACCAGAGGTGTCCAGACGTGTGACCCCCACAACAGCTTCCGGTTCTATGGTGGACTCCACTAGATCCTCCAGGGCTGTGTTAGGCATCACATTGGATGTGCCCCCTCCTGTGCCAGCAGCATCCTTGACCCTCTGCGCTATCTTCTCCTTGGCCCTCTTATGCAGGTCATACCAGCGTTTTTTTAAGTAGTCGATGCTGCAGTGGGTGACTCCGCAGGCATTTACCTTGTCCTTGATGCGCAGCCACATCTTTCGTTTTTCTGCCTCTGGCACCTTCAGCGACAACTTCCCAAACAGTCGGTCATTGTTGCTGGTCACACACTCTATTAGGATTTCCAGCTCCTTATCAGAAAATTTGCGTTTTCGCTTTCGGGGTGTGTCCTTTCCCTGCTGGGGGGCCTCCTTCTCCATCTTGTCCTGCTTGCCTTGTCCTGGTTGCTACAGGTTCTGTCAGGGTCCTCAGCTCCTGTGCTCTGCCTCCTCCTCTGTGCTACTCCGAACACTGAATGCAGAGTGGCTGTCCTACTTTCTGGTTGTGATGTCATCGGCCTGCTTCCGAGGCGTCGCGTAAATTTCCCGTTTTCGCTATTACCGAATTCGCAAATACCGGATTCACTAATACCGAATCGGTATTAGCTAACTCGGTATTTGCTACTCTGGCTGTCGTACTTTCGCAATTTAATAGCGATTATTACCGATTCGGTAATTTTTACCGATTTGTTTGATGCATCGCGGTTTGCATGTCCTTAATAGCGATTCCTTATTTTTCGCTATTACCGACATGTATTACCGATTGTTGATGCATATGCCCGTATCTCAGCTCTATTTGCCCCTAACAGGTGGGAACTGGCATAATCCAGACGAGATAGAATAGTCGACTGAACAATCAACTGGCGTATCGGAGGTTCAAAGTACTTCAAAAGGGGCTTCAGACCCCGCAGAAGGCCGAAGCACGTACCAGCAACTTTTCTGGTATGGACCTCGAAACTGAGCATGGAGTCCATCCATACCCCCAAATTTTTTACCACTTCCTTTGAGTTAGGAGTCTTACCCAGTGCACTCGCCCACCAGAGCTCACTCCACAAGCTTGCGTTCTTCCCGACCAGCAAGACCTCGGTTTTGTTGGCATTCAGTTTCAAGCAGTTGGTAGCCATCCATTCCGCCACGGCCGCCAGCCCATCTCTAAAACTGGAGTCATTCGGAGAGGATCCTTCAGCCAAGGTCACCACAAGCTGCGTGTGTTCCGCATACGAGACCATAGTAAGGTCCCACTGCCTGGTGACCGCTGCCAGAGGCTGAATGTACAAATTAAATAACGAGGGACTAAATGCCGAGCCCTGGGGCATCCCCTGGTCGATAGAATGGGCCTGAGAGAGAAACGGGGGGGGGGCAGACACTCGGAAAGATCTTCCGGTCAGAAAAGATCTTAACCATTCCAGAGCAAAACCAGTCATCCCCGCCTCCTCCAGCCGCTGTAGCAGGATACGATGCAAAACCGTGTCAAAGGCGGCACTAAGATCCAGCAGGATCAGTGCCGCCGTCAGACCGGAATTGAGAATGGTCCGCAGATATTCAGTTGTGGCCAGGAGAGCCGTCTCAGTACCATGGCTCGGACGGAAACCATTTTGCGATGGATCCATGATGTTGTTGGAGTTCAAAACTGTGCATTATTAACTTGCACCTCTGCTATCTTGGCCACCCAGGGAAGAAGAGATATAGGTCTGACGTTTTCAAGCTTGGCCGGATCAAGAGATGGTTTCTTGAGAATGGGGAATACCCATGTCTGTTTCCACAGCGCTGGAACAGTTGCTTGGAGAAGGAGGAGTTAACTATTTGACATAGCGGGCCAGAACCCAGCTGGATTAGCTGATCTGCAGCCAAATCTGCAAGCAAACTACAAATTGCGTTGTCATGTGTTAGATCAAAGTGCAATTTAAAATCACCAAAAAAACTGAAATTAGCAGAACCCATAGCACTGATAGGGTCATATGGGGACTCACAGAAATGCTAAAATGAGCGCACTCGCAACCTTCAATATCTTCCTTGATAAAAAGACAGGAATAGCAGGATTTAAAAATCAATGCAATGCCACACCCTCTTGAATCCCTATTGATCGTGCATATAGAATAACCAGAGGGCAGTGCTAAATTAGGTTCGGCCACCATGTCCTCATTCAGCCAAGTCTCGTTCAGGAAAAACAAATCCGGAGCTTCCCCTATAATTAGGTCATGAATTTCTAGATAATGTTTAGCCAGCGATCGCACATTAAGCTGAAAGATTTTCAGCCGGCCCTGAGGTTAAGTGACGGGTAAGGGTGATGGGGAGGGAAGAGTAGGGATAACATTGCCACAGCGAGAGCACCCAAATGGTCCTGCCCCAGGGTTTAGTGGAGGTGCCTTACATGTTGTAGCTATCGAGTTAATAGCCAGTAATTCTTCCCGGCAATAGGAATGAGATCCAGACAGATTCCGACCAGGGGTCCTGGCGAAAGGCGACGTACTGGCGTGGACGGGCACAGATGGGCTTGCCTTTTGCGCGTCCGCTGCGCCTGTCCGCTGCGCGTGTCCGCTGTGCTTCCACGTCATAGTTCACTTAAGTACCGGAGTTACAGGGAGCACCCACCAACTAGACCACCAGCCAAGATGGCATCTAGAAAGGTGAAACCGGAAGTAAGGGTTTCCGGCATTCTAATTCAAGTCACCCTTCACAACAATCAGCCCGAAAGGCTGCGGTGGACCGGGATGCTTGAAACTGATCAAAGTATCAGGTAAGAACAGCGAACAGCAATGGCATATGGAGCTGGTAACAGTGTTTAAAACCACTAGGGACAATAATTATACACCCCACAGAGCAGCGAAAAAAAGAAACTAAGTTACCAAACTTTGTTCGGGCCCACACAATCACTGGAGAACACTTCCAAGGCACCCAGGATTCCAGGGGTACACTCTCTAGGTGTCAGACAGAGGACAACAACAAAGGCCAGTCTAGGTCCATTGCCACATGTCAGTTGGGGATCTTAATAAGAATGTCCTCTGTGTTCTGAGGAAGACTGTCTGAGGGTCCATCTTGGTTAGGTTCACCAGCCTGTGGGTGGGAGCACCCTACAACACACCTAGTCCCTCCATGACAATTTTAATCATTTTTCCCAAGCCCTGGATTTCCTATTTTTTAGTTGTTTCTGTGTACTTTACTACAAACAGGCCCGAAATGCAATGTGTCAGGGCAAATCCAAGATGGTGATGGTTTTGGACAACTGAACTTAAGCTTTGAGTAGTGGGGTGTGGGTAGGGGAGTGGACTATGATAATCATTGTGTCCTCATCTACTACTAAAACCCGGATTGAAGCAGGCACTGTACCCACAACAAACCTAGAGACAGACGATGGGAAAGACAAAGGCAGAGTCCTTCAGCAACCATACGGGTTACACACAAATTGTATTGGCAATCCGCTCACTCCCTTAGAAAGGTGCAAAGCTTTTACATGGCTACAGACAAACTTCACATACAAGACGTGACACTATGGTGTCAACCTAAGGAGCACAGCCCTCCATCCTGCATATTCTATTGAGCTCAGAGGAGTCATCTCTGCTTATTCAGGTCAGCTTATTGTGTGCACTTGTGAGGAAGTTCATACTTCTTCCCAGGCTGACCTCAGGCTGGGAGATGGCAGAGGCTAATACTTTTCCTTAATATTTATTAAAAAGCAGACTTCACCTTTTGATTGGATTTTTTACAACTATTATATATAGTGGATTCATTATTTCTTGTAGCTGGTCCCATTCTAGAGATACAGTATTAGTATTTTAGTCTGTACTCGGGGTTTCTATATAGGACAGCCAGGCCTGCCACAGTGCAACCAGTTTTTTTGGGCCTTTTCACTGCAAAGACAAGGTGATACTTATGTTTTACATGTCCCTCTTTTACACACCATGCTCCCTACCTCGTGGGCTACAAGGATTACATAGGGGTGACATACTAATATTTAAAAGGGAGGTATTACCTTCTAAAAATGTGTTATTTTAACAGGTCACATTGCAAGTTTTACACTGCATCAGTCGGGTTACAATGATAGGCCCAACACCATGTTTTCCTTTGGTGCTTTAGTGGATGGCACAATAAGTGTTGCAGTCCACATGTGACATTTTAACATTCTATGTCATAGGTGCACTTTCTGCATGGTATACTACTGGCTTATATGACATTTAAATAAACTAGTCAGGGGTTAACCAATTTCTACAAGTTTTAGGGGTCAGAGCATATGCACTGGGCACTTGAAAGTAGCTAAAAACCACCAATAAAATTCAGCATAAATATGGGGGCGACCACACAAAAGAGAGTATTTTCTTGCAGATGTCCTGCAGATTCCCAATCGTGCATGCCTAATGACAAGACTTAGGGCCAGATGTACGACAGATATTTGAATGCGCAAACGGGTCTTTGACCCGTTTGTGCATGCAAAAATCCTTTTGTCCTTGTACAAACCCTATTTTGCGACTCGCAAAGATTTGCGACTCGGAAAACAGTGTTTTGCGACCCACTATTAGGAAGGGGCATTCCTTTCCTAATAGCGACCCCAAATGCCAAATGACTGTAGTCGCAAAACAGTCGCAGTTTACCACCCTGCACTGAAGGGTGGTAAACTACTCGCAAACCGGAATGGCTCCCCAGGGGACCGCCTCCCCTTTGTGACTGCCTCTAAAAATATTTTTCCCAGGGACCACTAACAGCCCTTAAAAAATTAAACAAAAACTTTTAATTTTTCTTTTTATAAATGCATCCTGTTTTCCTTTAAGGAAAACGGACTGCATTAAAAAAAAAATGCTTTATTAAAAAGCAGTCCCAGACATGGAGGTCTGCTGAGCCCAGCAGGCCACCATACCTGGGAGGGCCAGCCATTCACAATGGGGTCACAAATTGCGAGTGCCTCATGAATATGAATGAGACATGCAATTTGTGACCCCATTGGGAATCGCAATAAGTTTAGCAGACACTGTTGTACATACCAATTTGCAAGGCGCTATTGTGACGCAATTTGCAAGTCGCAAATTCCTTGGTCGTACATCTGGCCTTAGTATGTAGTAATGATACTTGAGCATGTATCACATTTCTTATACAGAAAGAAGAATTAGCAGGAATTGTACCTTTTTGAAACTTGAGTGCAAAGAAAATAATTTTTCTATTTTTCTATTTAGAAAATTGATATATGAGAAATGTGGTGTTTGACCAATACAGTATGATATAAAACAAAGAGTCACACTCCACGATTGAGACATTTTGATGTGTTTGCCTGTATCAATGCTTTGAAATCTAATGCACCGCCAATTAGAACTCCTGGAGCCTTTCCCACTTCTGCTGTACATTGTATAGCCAGTGTGACGCGCGAGCCTGACTGCTGTGAGGTGCCAACGAGAGAGTGGAGCTAAGGACAGTTGAGCGATTGCCAGGGATACCAGCACAGGGCGGTTGTGATTAACATGCAGCTGAAGCCTCTGGCTGTCCCTTGGTGATCACCCAGTCTGAACTTCTACCTGCTGCCTACTGGCTGACTGCCACTTCTTTTCAACATATTATATTACCTCCTGCTCTTGGTGCCAAATTCTATGGGTTGGAAGATGATACTCATCTTCTTTTTAATCTTGCCCAATTCCATTCTTCTTCGGTTCATCTCACCTCCTGCCTCACTGTAGTATGGCGGTGAATGTCCTAAAAGGTTCTTAAGCTAAATCCTTCTAAGGGAGAGCTACTATTAGCTGAAGCCTCTTCTTATTGGAGCACCACTTAACATCATCTATCCATGAACCCAACATCAGTTGCTGCTAAAACTGCATGTAGTCTAGGTATCATCCTGGGTGAAAATTCTCCAATTAAAACCCAAGATAGCTGCAGTTTCTAGTTCTTTTTTTTTTCTGCCTGAAAATCCTGTTTTGCATTTTGTCTTTCTGGACTCCTAGTTTTACTTTTAAGTGATCTTGCCTTCATCCAGTCCAGGTTAAATAAAGGTAAATGCATTTACCTGGAACATTCTGTTTCATTCCTTTGACGTCTACAATTAAAACAAAATGCAGCCACTGGACTGCTTACTAGCTGCAAAAATAGGAAGCATCTTCCTCCTCTTTTCTGTCTGTTTTACCAGTCCGCAAGCACACACAATTCAAATCTCTATCTATTGTTCATGAATGTCAAGCCATTATACAAAGCAGAAATGGAAAAAAAGGGGTGAACTAACAATGGCGAACCCTGACAAAGTTTGCATGGTACCGCGGCAGCCTGCGTGTGAAGCATGAGCAGCGACTCCCACTGGAGTACCATGGTGGAGGCCCACTCTGGGTCCCGCGTGAGTACTGCGGTACCCATGGCACAATTTTCTTTTTTAATTTTGACCGTGAGTGAGCCTCCACCCCCACCTCTCTACCTCCCTGCCCCCCACAAATGCCAGGGGGTTTGCGTGTCCCTACTCTACTCCATTACACCCTACTTTTTTTACATTTTCAAGACATAGGGCCCTAGTCCCTGAGCCCTGTAGTGGCAGCCGCAACATTTTTTTCTGCTTTGTGACCAGCCAGTCAGACCATCTCACAGTACCGAAAGGGCCAAACGGTAGAAAAACCTCACTCTTTCAATCAGAGAGCTCTATGTTTTTTAATGACCGCACCGCAGGACTCCTATGTGACCAACAGACCAGATACACTTAACTTTTTAATCCCTTCAACCCCAACCTTAGCACCTCTTTAAATGCAAATGTCTTAAATGGCTGAACGGATTTAAACTAAATCACAAAAAGCATGCTTTCTGACTAAAGTTCAAATTTTTTGCTACGTTTTTTGGTATTATATTCAGCCATTTTTTCTGCATTGGAAAGCACCATTTCCTAAAGGAATTAACATGGGAAATCAGCGCTTTGGGACTACCCCTTTTTCTTGGCCCCCAAATGACGGACCAGGCGCAACAGTTTCCAGGAAGGAGGTGAGGTGGATAAACTTTTTTTTGGGAAACTGGTGCAGATTCGTCTAACTGCCAAAGTTATCAGTGAAACAAAAAATGCCTTTTCTATGTAAACTCTAGCCTAAGTATAACAACATAGTGGCCAGCACTGTGTAATATAAATTATATGGCGGCTGCCACTGTGCATGTGTGTGTAACCCTCTCTCTTCTACATCTCAGTGTCTTTATCTTATTAAGAGCTTCAACAGGCAGTCCACTTTGCAGTGTGAGTTATAAGGAACATTTGTTGGGATTGGGTGCCCGGTAGCACAACAGAGGGGAAATCAGCACCCACTCGAGTGGTACATTATGCACTGTACAAATCCCAATAATTCAACACAGCAGGCACAAGTAGAAAGTTGTCCAGTCAATAATTTTTAATAATGGTTACTCTGACAGGGACTCTGGGGATAGGTGTAGACCTTGACAGCCCCCCAATCCAGCCAGCTCATGTATCTCCCATCAGAAATACAAGCATCACCTCCTGACTCCGCACAGGATAGGCTTGGTCCCTGTGTGATGACTTGGCTGAGCCAAGTGTGGACTACTCCATGCTGTGCTTGCCCCAAGCAAATCATTCACAGGCTTGCACTCATGTAGGTAAAGGATTAGGGCCTATGACCGGCTGCTCCACACTTTGGTCCCGATTCACAAAGGTAAACTAAGACAAAAGTCTAACTTTATGACTTTAGATATACATAAAAGGCATTTATGAACAGTAAAGTTAAACTTGTCTCAGTTAAACTTAAGTTTTGATTTTAAGTTTGTCAAAGTCCTTAGACTTTTTGGTCTCAGTTTAACTTAAGACCAAAACTTAAGTTTAACTGAGACAAAAGTCTAACTTTACTACTCGCAAATGCCCTTTGTGAAAACTGAAAGTCGTAAAGTTAGACCTTCGTCACAGTTTACATTTGTAAATCAGGCCCTATGGTTTTCAGAAAAAACGTTTGGGAAAGCAGGATCCAGATACACTTCTTTAAACAACAAAAAAAACCAAATTCCTCTTTGAGGATATTTACGACTATATGTAGGTGTTAAATGTTTGAAAAAGAATTTACTTGGTGAGGACATGCAGTATTTTAATGAGCATCAACTTGCCATCTCATCTCATGCTTTGTTGTGTTAAGAAGCCAAGAAAACCAGTCTATTTAAGATTTTTTTTAAAGAACAAAGAAAAATTGTGGGGCAGTCAGGAGCTAAGATGGCCAGCTTTACTTGGTACTCACGCTAGAGCTTCGTTTCTCTGCCTGCTTCCTCTGAACCAGAAACATGTAACAGTGCCACTAACAGTTTGGTGTTTCCTCTGAGTCCGGGGCAATTGAGGTGTGTAAGGGGGAGTGTCTGCTCTCCTCCTAGTCGCTGACAATGGATAGACTGTTGGAAATAGTGAATCTGTGGCATCAGCAGTGGCGGGCCGAGCTTTGCTCCATGAAACAGACGTGTGGAGTAGGTTGGGCACCTTTAGAAGTCTGCAAAAGCTTTCAGTTTACGGATGGAACAAAGAAGCTTTGAGGTCTGAGCTATACAAGGCCTGGAACCAATAGTGAGAATGCTGTGGAGAGGCTGGTGGAGAGATTTGCATGAGAGGTGGAGATCACAAGTGGACTCAGTCCTGCCTCCATGTGTCCAGAACTGTTATCCCAACACAATCACAGCAGGGTGAGGGTGAGTCCTGTTTGTGACACTTCTCTCCTCCAAACTGTTCTTTTGTGGTATGTTGCTCCATATATCTCCAGTTGGTTTTATTTTGAGAACCTCCTAATACCAAGGGGTGAAGGAATGGTGATGAGGAAACCTTGGAGGAAGCCCTGGATCATACAGGCCTGATGAGAAGAGAGACAATCCTGGTCAAGTCACCTGACCTGGAACACAATACATGCTGGGTTGAAACAGGGCTACGGGACGTTGAAGAGACATCTAACCTGGTCTTCTATTGGAATTCTATAACGCATATTAGCAAGCCCATTATGTCTGTTTTAGCGGCAGTTTCCTGCCGCTAAAACAGCGATAATGTTAACGAGGTTCTTGCTAATATGCCCCTACATGAATTGCCGATCCTGTATTTTGCGCTTTTTTGCATGAAATGCGGTCTTGTGGTCAATATTGGACACGAGAACGGAGAACCCATTTGACTCTAAAAAACAAAAATGCTAAATTGTGCTTCACGCAAATAACAGCCTTTGAATTCTATTTGTACACTTTGTTCCTGTGCTCCTGCAACAGGATTTTTACCAGAATAGAAGCGCATTAATGCACCTTTGCGGAACGGCTTAACTGGTATTTGGCATAACAAGTGTCATGAGACATGTCGGAAAATATGCGAGATTATGCAGGTGTAAACAAAATTTCGCCTAGGCCTAGATAAACAAGCATTTACAATGCAACAGGTGTCGCATTACAGAACGTGTGAGCTATTGGTGTTGCATTATATTTTGCAACGCCAATAGCTCAAACTTTCGGTAATGCGAGACCTATTGCATTGCAAATGCTTGTTATAAACTACTAATGTGTGTAAATTCAGAGTGGAGCCTAAATGAAGCATGCATATTTGCAGGCCTGTCAATAGTTTTTGAGGAGCATGGGTAAAAAAAATGAATGCAAGCTCCGCATAGTTCTTCTGTTTATTCCAGGTGCCCTGAGCACTTGCTTCGAGGTTAAAAAAAAATGTAAACAGAGCACCTCCAGCATCAGGTGCTTCTATTGGTATGCACATATTTAGCTGCCTCATAATTAATGGACAAGAAGGCTTAAAAAAAAAAAAAAAGAATAAATATATATATATTATATGTATATATATATATATATATAAATCACACACTGACGAAGGCTAAGAGCCGAAACGCGTCTGTGGCACGCTTGTGGTGAATAAAACTACTGTGTGAATTTGGTACCCCCCCCCGAGTGCTGTCTTTTCTTCCTTGGATTTGCAAGGTTGTTTGAGCGCAATATATATATATATATACATATAAATTAATTCTGCAGTAAGGGGCGTGGACCCTGACAAGGGGGGGTGAGGGCTGTGGCGTAATGCCCCTTCTTCCCTCGCCTTGTTACGGTCCGGCATATGGCTTTGAAGGGAGGCCTTCCTTTGTTTACTCCAGCGAGAGATCAGGTGCAGGTGCAGTGCAGAAGGAAAAATGCAGAGCACAACTTTAGAAACAAATGTACTTTTGATGAGCTTCATCAAGACTGTGCTCACATGCAATGAAGCTGCCATAAACCAGGGGAAGAGCAGTCCTCACACCCTTAGCACCGCTGCCCAAGCAGGCAGTAGTATCCTGTGATGTTAATGGGGACCATCTACCTGTCAGGGTGCTTACTAATGCCTTTCCTAAGAAAGTTCCTCCGGCATAGGTACATGGGTTAGAAGTGCAGGAGGCTGTGCCAGGTCGCTGCGATGCTCATCTCCTGCGGTGGTGAGTTGTACTGTTGTTGGCAATTGCTATAACAGTTCACAGTTAAAAAAATGAAACTAGAAAAGTATTTCAGAGAGCAAATCATTGTGTTAAAAATAATTATGTAGTAAAAATATTCCATAATTAAGAGCATAGTGATAATATCCAATACGAACAAGGCATTATAATAATATTAAAGGATTAGACATCAAAGTTGTTGCCGGAAGATCAGCTGGTGTTTGCTTGTGGTCCATGCCATAATGTTATTCTCAACATCCACTCTTATGAAATCACATGGTAGTGCTGTTTGTTTATTTTTGATGTAAGCTCATCAACAGATAGTTTAAAAATTCAATGTGTTAAAAATTAATAATACCAGTCGCCCAGGCAATTCTCATAGATAATCTTAGAACTGCTGCAAGCACCAGAAGTGGTAGTGCAGTAACCAATATGACACACATGCTCTCCACTTTGTGACCAAACTGTAACCAAATTGAAATTGCATGTGTGAGGGGCCCTAGCACCCAGTTCAGCTGTCTCTGCCTGCTAATAAATGATTATTACTAGTCACAAATTTATTATGGAGAGACTCCGTAGTGTGCCACTGCCCATCCCGCCACAGGACTGGGCTCTCTGTCCATTTGTTTCCTCGTCCACATCAAACTTTGTGACATTAAAATGCACAGTTCTTGTATGGAGACGATTGAGAAAAATACATCGTGAAAAGCATGTCGGATGAGAGGTACTTTGTTAAGGAAAATAAGTGTTTATTGCACCTGTTGAAGTCCCGGACCAGCATCCTAATGCTAATACTACGGGCAGTCGCTGTCACAAATACACACCAGTCTCCCTACAGCCCACTGAAAACACTCCTGCTCTGTGTTTGTCTAAAATAGTAACTAAGCTCATTGAAGATGAGAGAGAAGTTTTTATAGGAGGTAAATTATGAAATCCTAGGAAATTAGTTGGTGCATAAAACATATTCCTTCAATACAATGCAGCATGACGTCACCTGAGCAACCATTCAAAACGCTAGTACTTTTGGAGATTTGTGTGGAACAATGGCAGATAGGGGAAAGGGCGGGGTGGGGGAAGAAAAAGAGGGCAGAGGAAGACTGAAAGAGGGAGAGATGAAGGAGAAGAAAGACAGAGAGAGGCCCAGAGTAGCACATGGCGGCTGGCCATTTTGTTAGCATGCAAATTGCTGCATGCCACAATGCCAGGCAAGGCATTACGTGTTAACTGAAGTGCAAGTGTCTGATATTTTGTCAAACACCACAGGAACTCGGCTCCAGGACGAGCGTGAGCTACTGCAGTAGGAGTTAGCTCGGATACTGGGTCCTGTCTCGTGAGTTTGGTGAGACAGAAGAACGAAGGCGATCTTGCGAAGCAGGCTTTGTTAAAGTCAGAGAAATCAATGCTAAAACCTGGCGCTGCCAACTATACACAACAGACCCTCAGACAGCCCAAAAATATTAGCTAAGTCTAACAATCTTACCTTTCATATCTTCCCCCTTAACTGCACTGGCTGCGGCGCAGCAAAGAAAACTAAAGCTGCCGGCCGCTTCTTGAACATCTCTGGAGCAATCAGCCAGCACTTGACTGGGGTGGCGACTTCCTAAACAAATGCTGCTGGAAAGGGGAAAGTTGCATGCGCATGCTAATGAGCACTATTTAAAAATAAAAAACATTCACCCTGTGTAAGGGTATGGAAACTAAAGTTAGGCGGTGCTGCTTCTGGAATAAACAGAAGTGACGCATCGGAAGCTCAGCCAGTAGTAAGCACGCTAACAAAAGAAATGCCTAAATTAACTAATCCCAAGCGGCAGGACAAATTAGCCGGCAATAGGTGGAGTTTCACCCATGATATAGATTACTTTATGTCTCGAAGAGACAGCGCATGCGCGCTGCCTAGGCGAGACCTAAAAATGATAACATCTACCGACAGCACTTATCAGTTTCTACTAAAAACTATTGAAAAATGAAAAAAAGAAATTGTAAATCACGTGGAAGCTGTCCATTACTGTCATCTTCATTCATTCATTCAAATAACTTTATTCGGTTTATAGACATAAAACCATAAAAGTATACGATAATATATCATAATCACAAAATAGATTTAAAAAACAGTCCATAAACATATTCATGCACTAAAATACGTTCCCCATTATAGTTCCTCCTAACAGTTATAATTCAGCATCATAAATTCAACTCTTATTGACCAGCAGAAGGCTTCACTAGGGATGTAAAGAACATCTCTAATCACATGGCTTCAGACTCTGAAATCATATTTTTAGGTCAGAAATTAGGAAGTAGTGGGTTGCTCTAGTTATTCATATGTTAGGGACTCGAGCAATCACATTTTTCCAGGGCACATAAATAATTAAAAGCCACTTTAAAAAGAGGGGCTAAAAAGCGTTTCCTGAAGTCTTTATAAAACCTGCAAAATAGAATAAAGTGTGCTGTGCTTTGTCGTGATTTGCCATCGCATGGGTAATTTGGGAGGTTTTTTAGTCCATACTCCACTTTTTAGGAAGGCAGACTGTACATAAAGTATGTCTAAGTGCACTCTGGTGAGATGAAATATTTGTTGGCTGTTTTTAACTATTGTCAGGTAGTTTGGCTGGCCCTCATGCATATAACGTTGCAATAACTAGCTACCGTATTTTTTTGCTCTCAATTAATTTTCTCTCTTTTTCTCTTTGTCCCATAAGTATAGTCCTGACTTCTTTTTTGGAGTAGGTAAGAATTTTAGCTGTATCGATTACACTTATGTCAGGATCCAGTTTTCTCTAACAAACATCCAGATAGGACAGCAATTTAATTTTCTTCCATGCATCTAGATTGAGACAGTCTAGAATGATCTCCTTCGTAAACCGTGACCCCGTTTTACTCCATATATTGTGCCACAGGATAGTGGACCTGATATGTAGGTCATCTTCTAAAAAGGGGACAGCCAGATCCTTATATGATATGTATGATGGGCTAGATTTTGGTATTGCAAGTAAAGGTGCCAAGTGATGGAGCAAGGTTGCACACGTAAAGCGACTTGCTTGTATTCAACCTTCTCGAAAATAATATTAATGTACTAACTAACATGTTTTGTCATATTAATATTGCATTACAAGATATTTTAGGTATCTGGGGGAAGCTCGACAATGTGCTTTTACTAACTATAATCCGCTTGCATTAAAATGGCTGCTGCTACGCGGGATTTTCTACTGCGCTTGCGTCTGTCACACTCACGTGACATGCTTGGTGGGAAAACTATTGCTTCTGCGCACTAGAACTAAGATGGCTGTTCTGTGTCCTAACGTGCAAGAAGCTTGCATCGCTGCTTTGCTAAGCTGTTTGTTTTGCCTAACATTTAATGCAATAGTTAAAATAAAATAATGGGAATAGAGTAGAAAGAAGTGGTATACAGTGCATTAATTTTATTCTGTGTCTCTAAAACTGTTTCTTTTCTATTCTTGCATGTATCGTATTTGGGCCTAAATGTACCGCTGAACTCCATCTTTGGAGAGACTGCACCTGTGCGAAAGAAACCCCGAGCCACTGAAGCTGTGGCATTGAAACCGTGCCAATCTGACATGGATGGCAAGAACTATGAGAAGAGTGAACTCCTCACCCTGCCAGAGGAAGCTGAATTGAATAAATTGTTAAATTGTCTTATTGTTACATTCACTACCCGGCGGAATAAAAGTACATGGGAAGATAAAGTTATGGGAGGGAACATTTAAATGCATGATTGACAAGTTACCTCATATCAATATGGTGTGATGATTACTCCTCGTCCTTTGTCCAATAAAATTGTGGGATTCACACATTTGCAACATTTGGGGGTGGTACACTGACCTGGAAAATAGTATAACTAGGGTAGGCTTAGCTAGTTAGATTGTCTGACTTGTCCGAATAGCTGACCTGTCACTGACCCAACGCACTCAATAGGTGATCGAGAGCAGAGTTGCTGGCGGAGCACTCTGTCAGAAGATTCGAAAACCCAATTGGGGTTCTGGAGAGGAGTTTGAACACCCAATCGGGGTTCCGCTGTTAGCTGCAGAGAGGGTTGTGACGCTGGCGTTGCACTTTAGCTGTGGGTGCCGGTCTTAGCCCGTGGTGGTTCTGTCCTGATCTAATTTGGTCCATAACCTGTCCTGATTCTGGTCTGCACCTGTTCTTTCCTACTGGCACCTGCATTTTGGGATTCTTATCCATTGACTCAGCCTGTGGTCAGGGTTGGTCATCACATCATTCTAGGTAACTATAAAGTGTGGGTTTGTCATTGTACTGTTTTCCCTTTCTCTACCCACCCTTCGTCTAAATGCTTAAGAATATTTTCTTTCCAAATTATTGCATATGTTTGTCTCTTCATCATTCTAAATAGAACAAGAAATTATTGATTTCATGGTTTCAAGATTTAAAGATTTACTTAGATAAAAGAACTTAAACCTTTCCCGAGTTTGTGGTTATTTATGAAAATGCTAAATGTTATTATACTACCTATTTTCTTGCTAACTTCCTTGATCCTTTAGGACTATAGGTATCGGTGGCTTGGATTGGTAAGACAAATATAGATCCCGAATTGTAAAATCAAAATTGATTGAGTGTAGGTTTACCTGTTTTCAGTATATATAGATTATGGGACCAGGTGAGTATGGTAAACTGAGCAGGTGAGCCCGCGCTCTATCAGTTATTTTGGTAGCAGAGGTAAGGTTAGGGATTAGTTAAGATAGGTAGTTAGTTATGTATTGATTATTGATTGATTATTGATCGATTATTGATTATTGATTGTATTGATTTTATGTATTAACAAAATAGTTTGGACCTGTTTTATGTTTTGTCTGGAAACCCCGGGTGCAGAATAACAGGTGGTAAATGAAAGCCACTCTGTAGTGAGGTCACTTGTCCGAGGAAGTAAGTGCATGGTTAGGTAAAACCGGAAGCACTGTTTTAGAGATTCTTCTGTATAAATGTGTGAATAATTGTTAGCAAAGAGTTCGCTAGTGAAACTTTGGTGTGATATCACCTAGAAAGGGTCCCACTGGAGGGGTAGCAGGTTCTTCTGAGCTTGATTGACAGCAAAGGGGTTCGTTGGTGAAACTTTGGCCTTACATAACCTAGAAAGGGTGAGCCCGAGGCAATAACAGTTTCTCCGATGCTTGCGTGAAAGTAAGACAGAAGGGATCTACTAGCAGTGTATGAAGAGTAAACGGAAGGGAGTTCCTTTGAATTAGTTACTCAGACACAGTGGCAAATGTTTTTTACGTTGTAAAATAATTAAAATAAACATTTAAAAGTGAATAGAAGTAAACTCGCATATTACCTTGCAAAGGAGGGAGTCAGTTGCGGAGCTGCACTGACGTCACTCAGAGCTGCGCTGGTATTGGTTGAGACAGCGGTTGTGTAGCTGAGGTAATATTGTAAAGGAAGGGTGAGTACAGGAACGTGAGAACTCGTCTCACGAGAAAAATCGCACAATTATTGGCTGATTTATTTGAATTCTAATCATTGATTGGTCATTGAAAATAAGAAACGCATTGGTATTGGAGTTTTCTTTGTAAACAAACTGTGTGTCGTCACGAAGTAAAGCGGCATAAAATATATGTGGCATTTAGATCCAGGATTCATAGGAAATATACCAGATAGAAAATATCTAGGTTTTGCTAAAGATCAGATGATTAGAGGGAGACCTTATATCATGTACGGAGATAAAAGAAAAATGTCATTTGTCAAGAAAGTTAAAAATTTCTTTAAAAAAGATAAACTAATTAAAACCAGAGAAGGGATTATTATTCCACCACCGAATACACCCGCATCATACATGATGGTTGAAAGGGGCTATCACACTTGTATATGGTTAAAAAACTGGATAGAATATACAACAGATGATGGAATTTTGGCATTTCCAAAAAATGGTACCTTTAATGGTAGAGTTTTGTACAATTTAAGAGCACGCATGAATGAATTAGATCCAACCCCTAGGTTAACCCAATACGAGGCATTGGAGGAATGGGAAACAGAGGCTTTTGAGCGAGACAGATCTAGAAGTGATAAAAGTTTAAATACATTTTATCCCAAATTTCCTAAAGAGACGAGAGATAAACAGATGAAACAATGGAGGCAGTCCATGTTAGTGGAAGGATTATATCCTGCCCGAGCTTTAGAAGAACAAACAGGGAGTAAAAGTACAGAGAAAAATAAATATCTAATGACAAATGCTGATCCAGAAGATGATTACTTGGATGATTTACTAATGAAAAATACGCCACCTTATAATGTGGAGCAAAATCAAGTTAATCCTAGTTCTCCGTTCTTAAAGCCACCTTTAGTTCCGCAAGTATTACATGAAGCATGCTTAGAAAAAGTGTTACAGGAAAAGGAACGAGAAGCAATAAATAAACAAAGAAATTAGTTAATTCAGAAAATTACACAGTTAAATGTAAGTCATGAAGCCTTGACAATTCCAGTGACTATAGGTCCTGTTGTTCCTTTATATGGAGATAAACAAACCAGTCCTAGACCTCCTGTTCTAACTACACTTGTAGTGCAGCCAAGAAAAGAAACATTCATAGTGGATGACCAAACAAGTGTATGTGAGTCAGAAATTTCTTTGATGGATTTGTGTCAGGTCGTAAATTACAGATCAAAGAGTTATTATCACTGTTGCAAAAATGGGGTGATTTAGATGGATGGAAAGCTACATGGATAAAGAAAAAGGAAGAGGCTCAAGGGAAAAGCACTGCATCAGAATATATGTTGAAAGAAACAGAAAAAGTGGAAAGGTTGTGTCCAATGAAAGAAGTGCCAGGTGGAGGTTATGTACATGTCCCATGGTCCCAACAGGATATTTTGTCATTTACAAATGATTTCCCAAAACTCAGAGAGAAACCTGTAGAATGGTACAGGCAGGTCGAGAGATTTGTAAAGGTCTCAAAAGTGTTGCTAAAAGATTTGGATGGGTTATTCGACATTGTCGTTCCTGTCGATTTATGGACAGAATGCAAAATTGCAGTAGACTGGCCAAGTGATGAGTATCCTAGAGATCCAAAAACAGGAGCACCATCAGATGAGGTAATGAAGAAATATAATCAGGTAATACTGTACTTGAAAGGAAAAGTACCTCCAAAGGAGACTGACTGGACTAGAATAGACAGAACTACACAGAATAAAGCTGAATCTGTACATGCATATTATGAACGCCTTTTACACGTTTTTAAACAGTATAGTGGTTTAGAAAATATTGACACCAAAGATATGACGCATTTTATCTATTGGTTTGTGTCTGGGCTGAAACCAGACATTTCGCAATGGATTAAAGATCATAAGATCTGCCGGCAGGTCAAACCTATTGATGAAATACTCAAATTTGCAAAATATTGTGAAGATGAATTGGACAATAAGCGAAAGAATTTAGAAGAAAAAGTAATGTGGGCACAGGTAAAATTAGCAGAGCAACAAGAACTTCAAATGAAAAATATTCAGACACAAGGTGATGGAAATGGCAATAAACCTAGGGAAAAGTATAACCGAGATGAAGCTAAAAAGAAATTTCCTTGTCATGGGTTCAGCAAGTTGGGGCATTGGAAGAACGAGTGTAAGGCTGTATTAAATAATAATGTGCAAACTAATAATTTGAATTCACAGACGCAGAATGAGGTATCGAAAAAGCAGCAACAACAGGTAATACAAAACCAGTTACCATTGGTGCCTATGCCAAACCCTGGGAATCAGCACACATACAGTGTGGATACTACAAATTGGGAAGGAAGTGGTAAAAGGGACACAGTGACACCCCAATTTCTTTTGAGTGATTCATAGTTTGATGAAGACAGTTTCTGAAGGTGCCTGAGAGGGGAGGACGAGGGGTGCGTACTTGGCACATTATTGCAGGTAGATCAGTCAGGTCCATACATTGAGGGAAAGGTTGAAGGAAATTATGTTACCTTTCTGTTGGACACTGGCGCTACCCGTTCTACTGTGAGAACAGCAGACGTTCCAAACCTACCCCTCTCGGGAGAAGCGATCCAAGTGGTAGGCGTTTCTAATAAACAAATTAGTACCCCAATTACAGAACCAATGGAAGTCAAAATAGGCAATTTTAAAGAAAAGCACAACTTTGTTGTATGTGACTCCAGCACAGTAAACCTGTTAGGTAGGGATTTGCTGTGCAAAATGAATTGCACTATCTTTTGACACCAAATGGTGTTGAAATCCAAACCCCAGATGTAGATGAAATTTATAAAATTATGTTAGCAAAACAAGGAACTGAAAATAAAAAGTTTACTTTAGAAGACTTGCCAAAAGAATTACAACATACAGTAGATCCTAAAGTGTGGGATTTCACGGGAAAAGATGTAGGATTAATGGCGGATGTTGACTCAGTAAAAGTGACAGTAAAAGAAGGTACAGTTTAGCCAAATATTCGACAGTATAAAATGAGCCCAGAAATAAAAGCAGGAGTTGCACTAGAAATAAAACATTTAGTAGAAGGAGAAATTTTGCAGGAGATAATGAGCAGTCCATGTAATTCACCCATAATAATCATTAAGAAACCGAGTGGAAAGTACAGGATCGTACATGACCTTCGCAAAATTAATAAAATTGTTGTCCCATGTTGTCCAGTTGTGCCAAACCCTGCTGTGATTCTGTATCAAATACCGTGGGCAGCAGGTTGGTTCACTGTAATAGATCTATGCCATGCATTTTTCACCATTCCATTACATCCAGATAGCAAGTATCTTTTCTCATTCAAATTCGACAACCATATCTACGTTTGGAATCGCGTCCCTCAGGGGTACACAGAAAGTCCATCGATTTTTAATCAGATTTTGAAAAAGTGCCTTAAATCTCTGATATTGCCTGGACAATCAGTCCTGGTGCAATATATAGATGACACTACTACAATTGGTAACCAGTGTATAAGGGCGCTCTGCTTAAGTTAAAGGGATAGTTACCTGAATTTATTCTCCCATGGTGCTTCTAAGGGTAAAGAGTATGGTTACCAATCATACTCACTAATATAACATACAATAGTTCTCCCTGAGCACTCCAAAACAATAATAATAAACCCTGTTTAAATATCCACAAAAGCATCAAATACTATAAATGCAGGAAGACAATATATTCCAGTCCTTGTTTTGATATAATCAAATTAGTCCTTGTATTCCAGACAGATTTTATTCATCCACTGTAATCTTCAAAACGCAGCCAACATGTGTTTCGTCGTGCATTATAAAGCAAAAAGACTTCCTCAGGGCTGCAACCCAAATAAATAGTGCATTAGTATTACACACATTACATGAGGGCAACACAAAATACCCTAATACAACATAATTCTAAAATTAACAATCTAAAGTCATGGAATCCCGTGCAAGAAAAGAGTAAACAAAGGAAAGAACCAAATCCAATAGTCACCGAAACGTGTAATTTGTCATTCAGCATAAAAGCCTCCACCACTCAAATATAGGAATATTTACAGGGACTTGATAAGGTTGAAAAAAGTTTTAAAATAAAAGTTATTTAGTCACCTGTCATACACACTCGTAACAGAATTCCATAAATCCACAAAACGTCTTCACAATCAATTACCTGCAATAATAGTACACCAATATTACTCAATTATATATCACTACCCCCTACGTGAATATTGATAAACTTCCTCTAATAAAAAATAGTCACAGGTCATGTACCGTTATTCGATCTCCCACGCCGTTATGTCTTAATCTTCTCCTGTAATCAAGTTCTTAATCTGTCAATCTAATCAAATCCTCTAATATCATGTTGTTCCTATAATATCAAAACGATATCCAAAATTTGCTATAATATGTATATATTGGTACTACCAGGATTGATAATATTGCTCATAACCACAACTATACATAATATATCTACTCACCCCTTGGGTTCAACTCATAATCATGCATCTTCCAAATTCCTGTGTCGGTTAAAATCACTCCGATCGCTTCATACTAAAAAGTAAATATACATCATTTTTATAAACACCTCAATACTACACGATCAACACAACCCGAACACATAATCCACACTTGCAATACCTATAATAATATAACCATATCCTGTTTAGATAAATCTAATATCTATATGCTCACTTGTCTAACCTAAATCCCACTACAAACAATAAATAAATTCTATCCCACGTATATGCGCTGATCTAATCTATCGTAAATTTTAACTATCAAACTTCTCTAAGCAGCTACAGACGCCAGTGTATAGGCGCACACAAAGATTCTGTTCAGGTAAAATAAAAGACAAAATAAGCTCACCCATATCCATATGCACTGATATACTATCCATCATCGGTCTACAGCGTCCTCAATCTGCGCCATCTTTGTAAAACCTAATATACCCACCGAAGCGGGCGCCATCTTAGAATGTGTCCGAATCTAGTTTATCTCGCGTATTAAAAAATAACCGCAGTTAAGTCTACCAATCAATCGTTCATCTATTCACAATAATTCTCACAATAATTATTCAAAATGCTGAAGTAAACCTGACCAAAACTAACACCAAAGTTCCCAAATCGGCAATCTGCGTGACTCGGTATCATCCTCAATGCAAAAGTAAATAAACACACGCCATCTTTGAATATGTACGCGCCTGATTCCAAATCATTACATCGCGACTCGATGGTATCATCCTCAATGAACACGCGCCATCTTGGAATATGCTCGTATCAGATTCCAGCCCATTACACGCTACAATGATGTAATCAAAAACATAACATCTTCTCATTTTTCAAGTCTTAATTCTAACTATACCGGTATTGGATTAGTCTTATTGTGTTAACTTTTATGTGACTTTTGTATGTTATGAAGGTATTTAATCATGTCAAAATATGTGTAAATATGAATGTTTTTCCATATGAAGTTTAGCGGGTTTATAACTGACCGTGATAAACCCTGTGTATGTTTGGTTTATGTAATATACTTATAAGATGACCGTGTAAATAGGATACCGAGTATACTATTGTGAATTTGAAATATGATTATTATGTTGTATATAGGTGGAAATTGCCTATTACCTTTCTTCTTTTTTACCTCTTTATACTATCTTCTATGACTCCTTGATCTTACTATCTTAAGACCAGTGATTGGATTTTTTAGTAGTAGATATCTAGTAATGAGCAATATCTGCACCCCTTGTTGGAAGAATTTGTGAAATGCTGGAGCATTGTGACAGTTATATATATACACACCACCCCATCCTTATGGTTTGTCTTCCTAATAAGACTTTTATTACTGTACATAATTGGATTGGTGTGGTAGGGATTGGAGTTCTCATATATACGTTTATTTGAATAGGACAAACTATTTTGAGACATTGTACAATATATATTTTGATGCGACTTATCTTGGTATCAACTTAGTGGGGATTTGATCATTCATAACCCTGCCCGCCTCATATAAATGTAATACCATCAAGGAGAGTGGGAATTGATACTAGCCATTGTTGAGTTCATCTGATTTTTTCGGTAGTTTTGTGTTTGTAACATGTAATTAAAAATTAGGGTGTACCGGTACTCATTAAGATTTAATATATGACATAAGGAGTGACTTGTTGTTAACTGATAATATTTGATTGCGATTGTGTGAAATTTGGAATGAATATATTATACAATGGCGTGTTCATACTTCATTTTATATGCAAGGTTCGAACATGTGGTGCTATGACTTTATTTGCATTTTAATGAAGGATGAACGGGTAGTATTTTGAATATGATGATTCATTGACTACCGGTATAGTTAGAATTAAGACTTGATACACGAGAAGATGTTATGTTTTTGATTACATAATTGTAGTGTGTAATGGGCTGGAATCTGATAGAGCATATTCTAAGATGGCACGTGTTTATTTTTACATTGAGGATGATACCATCGAGTCGCGATGTAATGATTTGGAATCTGGCGCGTACATATTCAAAGATGGCGCGTGTTTATTTACTTTTGCATTGAGGATGATACCAACGAGTCACGCAGATTGCCGATTTGGGAACTTTGGTGTTAGTTTTGGTCAGGTTTACTTCAGCATTTTGAATAATTATTGTGAGAATTATTGTGAATAGATGAACGATTGATTGGTAGACTTAACTGTGGTTATTTTTGAATACACAAGGTAAACTAGATTCGGACACATTCTAAGATGGCGCCCGCTTCGGTGGGTATATTAGGTTTTACAAAGATGGCGCAGATTGAGGACGCCGTAGACCGATGATGGATAGTATATCGGTGCATATGGATATGGGTGAGCTTATTTTGTCTTTTCTTTACCTGAACAGAATCGGATCTTGGATTATTTTGTGTACGCCTATACACTGGCGTCTGTAGCTGCTTAGAGAAGTTTGATAGTTCAAATTTACGATAGATTAGATCAGCGCATATACGTGGGATAGAACTTATTTATTGTTTGTAGTGGGAATTAGGTTAGAACAAGTGAGCATATATATATTAGGTTTATCTAAACAGGATATGGTTATATTATTATAGGTATTGCAAGTGTGGATTATGTGTTCGGGTTGTGTTGATCGCGTAGTATTGAGGGGATTATAAAAATGATGTATATTTACTTTTTAGTATGAAGCGATCGGAGTGATTTGTACTGACGCAGGAATTTGGAAGATGCATGATTATGAGTTGAACCCAAGGGGTGAGTAGATATATTATGTATAGTTGTGGTTATGAGCAACATTATCAATCCTGGTAGTACCAATATATACATATTATAGCGAATTTTGGATATCGTTTTGATATTATATGAACAACACGATATTAGAGGATTTGATTAGATTGACGGATTAAGAACTTGATTACAGGAGAAGATTAAGACATAACGGCGTGGGAGATCGAATAACGGTACATGAGCTGTGACTATTTTTTATTAGAGGAAGTTTATCAATAGTGACGTAGAGGGTAGTAATATATAATTGAGTAATATTTGTGGATTATTATTGCAGGTAATTGATTGTGAAGACGTTTTGTGGATTTATGGAATTCTGTTAGGAGTGTGTATGACAGATGACTACATAACTTTTATTTTAAAACTTTTTTCAACCTTATCAAGTCCCTGTAAATATTCCTATATTTGAGTGGTGGAGGCTTATATGCTGAATGACAAATTACACGTTTCGTGACTATTGGATTTGGTTCTTTCCTTTGTTTACTCTTTTCTTGAACGGGATTCCATGACTTTAGATTGTTAATTTTAGAATTATGTTGTATTAGGGTATTTTGTGTTGCCCTTATGTAATGTGTGTAATACTTATGCGCTATTTATTTGGGTTGCAGCCCTGAGGAAGTCTTTTTGCTTTATAAAGCACGACAAAACACGTGTTGGCTGCGTTTTGAAGATTACAGTGGATGAATAAAATCTGTCTGGAAACAAGGACTAATTTGATTATATCAAAACAAGGACTGGAATATATTGTCTTCCTGCATTTATAGTATTTGATGCTTTTGTGGATATTTAAACAATATATAGATGATCTGCTGGTGGCATCTAAGAATCGAAATGACTGTGTGACTGATACTATTGCTTTACTGAATCATTTAGGTAAAGGGGGACATAAAGTATCACCTGAGAAACTACAATATTGTACCACATCAGTGAAATATCTGGGGCACCAGATAGAGAGAGGTGTCAGAAGGGTTACTTCTGAAAGAATCAGAATAATTCAAAACATGAATCTACCTCAAACGCAGAAAGAAATCAGAATGTTTCTTGGAGTTGTAGGTTACTGCAGGCAATGGATTGTGGGATTTGCAGTTCTAGCAAAACCATTGATACAAATGACAAAGAAAAGAGCAAAAGATCCAGTAGAAAGGGATGACGAGAGCATGTCATCTTTCCCAAAATTACAAGATTGTCTGTGTTCAGCTCCATCATTGGGGATGCCTGACTATTCAAAAGATTTTGCATTGTTTTGTGAAACACGAGACAATTGTGCACTTTCAGTTCTGACTCAGACCCATGGTCTGATGAGACGTCCTGTTGCATATTTTTCTTCTACACTGGATCCAGTGGCAGCAGCATTGCCAGGATGTCTGAAAGAAGTAGCAGCAACTTGCATGAGTGTTGAGCCGAGTGCGTCCATTATTATGGGACATCCAGTAACCGTATATGTCCCACATGCAGTTGTGATTTTGTTGACCAGGACTAAAACTCAGAACCTAACACCTAGTCGGCTGACTAAGTATGAACGAATTCTTGTTGGTGCAGAAAATGTGACAATTGTTAGGTGTAATATTCTGAACCCAGCAACATTGTTGCCTGAATCACGCTTTGCAGAAGTCAAAAATGAAGTTGAACACAATTGCATTGATCATACAGAATACTGTACTAAACCTCGCCAAGATATAAGAGAAGAGCCACTAATAAATTCAGAATATGAGCTATTTGTAGATGGTTCATGCATGCGACATGAGGAAGGAGGTTTGAGTCCTGCTTATGCTGTTTGTACTCTAAGTGGTCGAGTTGAAGCATCATATTTACCTGGAGTCAAATCTGCACAGGTATCTGAACAAATTAGATTGACAAAAGCTTGTAAATTTGGGAAAAATTTGAAAGTGACTATTTATACTGATAGCCAATATGGCTATGGAGTTGTGCATGATTTTGGCCAACTCTGGATGCAGAGGGAGTTTCTAACTTCATCAGGCACTCCTATTAAAAATGAAAATTTTGTGAAAGATTTGCTAAAAGCAATTCAATTACCTGAAACAGTAGCTGTGGTCAAATGTGCTGCTCACCAATCTGGCAACGACAGAGTGACAGCAGGTAACCAATATGCTGACCAATTAGCTCAATATTGTGCCTATAATAAAATGGCAATAAATAAGAAAATTGAAACAAATGGAAACAGCTGCCAACTTATGTTGCTTGAAAGAGTGAAAACGTGGGAAGAAGTGAGAGACTTGCAAAATGATGCAGAACAGGAAGAAAGGGAAGGATGGGCAAATATAGGATGTCAGAGAAGGGCTAGAGATGGTGTCACTGTTTACCTTGATGGAAGGCCTGTGTTGCCAAACTGTATGCTTGCTCCTATGGCTAGGATGTACCATGGTGATCATCTAGGGCGGGACGCCAAGACTATATTATTCAGACAAACTTGGTTCAATGCAAAGTTCAGGAATGTTGCAGAGAGTCTTTGCCATAGGTGCTTAATTTGCCAACAAATGAATCCTGGGAAGAGAACTGTAGTGTTGCCAGGAAAGATTGGGAAAGCAGAAGGTCCTTTATTCGACTTCAAATTGATTTTATTCAGCTACCCCCTTGCAGAGGAATGAAGTATGTTCTTGTCATTGCCTGCCTATTTTCAAAATGGGTGGAAGCTTACCTTACACGTAGGAATAATAGCATCACAGTAGCAAAACTACTACTTAGAGAGCTCATACCACGTTTCGGTTTTCCAGTAACAATTGAATCAGACCGAGGAAGACATTTTAATAATTAAATAATTGGTCTAATCTGTGAAGCATTTAAAATTGAGCAAAGACTGCACTGTGCATACCGCCCAGAGGCTTCCGGAGTTGTAGAACAACTGAATGGCACAATCAAGTCAGGATTGGGAAAAATATATGAATCAACTCGATTAGAATGGCCAGATGCTTTACCTAATGTTCTGATGGGACTCAGAAGCATTCCAGACAGAAACACAGTCCTCATGAAATACTCATGGGAAGAGCAATGAGGCAGGCATGGGTGCCAGGACATAATCTGATAAATATATCTGATGACTTAGTACTAGAGTACTGCAAAGAACTGGCTGACCAAGTGCGTTCTATCTCTCACCAGGTTGGAGAAGACGCTGTCACAAGGCAAACAACTCCAGCACATGATCTGATTCCAGGTGACTGGGTTGTTGTAAAGGAACATACAGGAGAATCTTGCCTAGCTCCGAGGTGGGTAAAACCAAAACAAGTGATATTGGTTACCACTACAGCAGTAAAATGTGAAGGAATTCCGAACTGGGTCCATGCAAGTCATACTAAAAGAGTGGCTGAACCTGATGAAACTGAAGCTGAAGGTTGTGCAGCTGTGGAGTCCCAAGAAAGTGATTCCGAAGTAGTTGATGATGAACAACCGAGCACCAGTCAGGATGAATGGATTCCAGTGATTAACATTCCTACAGATGTTGTGAGAACCAGAAGCCAGACTTATTTAGATAGACAGAGTGATAGTGAGGATGAGACAGGAGTAGAAGAACGTACTCAGATTACTGAAATCAAAGCCAATAGTAATTCTGAGGAGGAACAGATAAGGAGAGATCAATATACTCACACATTCAAGATACCTGTCACAGTTTCAGAGTCTGAGGAGGGACAGATAGGTAATAGGGCGAAGGCTCAGGAAGACAAAAAACAAAAGTTCGAGATACCCGAGCAGGATCAGACAGATGTAGAAAAACGTGTTCAGGAAGAAGAAAGTGAACCAAATCAAAGTCAATTGCAGCACACTCCTGAACAAGGCCAGTTTAGCATCCAGCCAGAAGAAACAGAAGCAAGACCTGGACCAAGTCAGATAGAGAGGGATACAGACGACCAAGATGTACAAATTGTGCCACAACTGAACAAGAATAAAAGAGCAATTGAAGTAAAACAAAGCACAGTGCCAGCTAAAAGACTCAGAAAGGGAGATAAGTGGCCTGGTGTTGTCAAAAGACTGACAATTTGTCTTAAATCAATAAATGAAGAACCAGAGCAAGTAAACAAAATATCAAGTCAAACTGGGCTTTCCACAGAACAACCAAGAAGGAGAAGTCCACGACTGAAAAGACTGAATAATAAGTTCAGAGGCCCTGAATGGACCTATGTCATCCTTGAAGATTTTGAAAATCTAGAACTGAGTGATGAAAATGATGACGAATTAATTGATGATCCAGCAGACAAAGAAGTAAAGCCAACTTTAAAATTTCACAGGTTAAAATTCTGTGAAAAGTCTCAAAGAGGGGCTAAGTCTCCTTAAAGCAGAAAACTGCTGATCATACTGTTAACGGTAAACCGAAAAGAAACTGCTTAAGAACATGCTGTAGAATATGCACATGTAGTGTAGTAATAGTACTCATAGTATGGTTAGGACTGACAGTAGCTATTCCTTATCTAATGGATAGAAGTGAGAAGAATAACACTAGTATTCATGAAAAAGTAGATGTACCTGTTAAGTTAAATATACACGTATTCGCAAATCTGTTAGTACATTATGTAGAGGCAATGGAAATAAGTGATTGCTATGTTTGTATGAAGCTACCATTGTCTGTAGCAGAAGGCGTCACTTACCATCATTTGCCTCTGTCTTATGGTATTTCATGTAGTATTTTAGCTAGTTTATTTTACAAGAAAGGACCCTTACACTAATATTATTCTAATTCAGATGTGATTTTCTCTGAACTTCCAATTCATAGTAACCTGAATCCTGTACATACTTACATACTAAAGGTGACATAGCTCGTTATATGAGAGAATATTTTCAAAAAATAGGTACAATGATATAGCTGAAGCACACAAGAATATTTTAACATGCATTTTACATGAAGAAGAAAATATATTTTTGAATTTAGTTGAGAAAAGGAGAGAGCATTTCCAGAGAAAAGCTACAGAACAGAAACGAAAAACTCCTATATGGGCAGAAAATAAAGAATACACCTTGAATGGCAAAACTCATGCAGTTATTTTGCTGGACTTTGAAAAGAAAGGGAAACTCTGTCTCCACAGGGAGAGAACAAGGTATTATAACAATATATTCATTGGTTCTAGTGAATGTGAACACAATTATAAAATAATTGGGGGTTGGGGTTTCAAAGATGGAACTGAGCCAGTATTTCCTGGAATGTATTATATATGTGGGAACAAAGCATATTACAAATTGCCTGATCACTGGTATGGGAGTTGCTATTTTGGAATAGTATCCCAAAGGTATATCATGTATACAAAGTCACTGAAAGCAATGAAGAAAGAGCTCGTTTTCAGAAATTGTAGGTGATATATTTAGTGCATTGATACCTTCAGTGGGAGTGGTTCTGAATACTCAAAGAATTTGCAAATTGTCAACAGTGGTGGATCGTTTATCGACTGACACTGCTGGAGGATTTTTAATGATCAATACTGAACTAGTTGCGGTAAGGTCAATGGTTTTACAAAATCGACTAGCTCTTGATACATTGTTGGCAAAAGAGGGTGGAGTCTGTAGAATGCTGAAAGTGCAACATTGTTGCACTTACATACCTGACAAAAGTGTAGAACTGAAAAGGTATGTAAGGAATATTACACAATTAGAAAAAGAATTCAAACCACTGGAAGTTGAATGTGCATGGAAGAGATTAACAGATGGTCTCTTCTCTATAGGTAGTTGGTTTTCTAATTTTGGGTAAAAGTTTTGTAGGTAAAATACTGATGCCAATGGTGGGAATAGCCCTACTGATTTTAGGGGTAATAACTTGTTGCAAATGTTGCAAACATAAAGAGACATATACTGTGAATAAGAGAGGAAAGAAAAGAAATATTAACAAAATTGAATTAGAAGAGCATAATGGACATTTGTACAAGAAAGTGAAAGACCTTCATATGAAAAATGGAAAGAATTTTAACAGAAAGTTTGAAGAAATTGTGTTGGGTGTAATGTAAAAGTTGGCATGTTTCATTAATTAGTGATGATATAAAATATCATCAAAGAGGGGATTGATGGAGCAAGGTTGCACACGTAAAGCGACTTGCTTGTATTTAACCTTCTCGAAAATAATATTAATGTACTAACATGTTTTGTCATAATAATATTGCATTACATGACATTTTAGGTATCTAGGGGAAGCTCGACAATGTGCTTTTACTAACTATAATCTGCTTGCATTAAAATGGATGCTGCTACGCAGGATTTTCTACTGCGCATGCGTCTGTCACACTCACGTGACATGCTTGGTGGGAAAACTTTTGATTCTGCGCACTAGAACTAAGATGGCTGTTCTGTGTCCTAACGTGCAAGAAGCTTGCATCGCTGCTTTGCTAAGCTGTTTGTTTTGTCTAACATTTAATGCCATAGTTAAAGAAAAATAACGGGAATAGAGTAGAAAGAAGTGGTATACAGTGCATTCATTTTATTCTGTGTCTCTAAAACTGCTTCTTTTCTATTCTTGCATGTTTCGTATTTGGGCCTAAATGTACCGCTGAACTCCATCTTTGGAGAGACTGCCCCTGTGCGGACGAAACCCCGAGCCACTGAAGCTGTGGCATTGAAACCGTGCCAATCTGACATGAATGGCAAGAACTATGAGAAGAGTGAACTCCTCACCCTGTCAGAGGAAGCTGAATTGAATAAATTGTTAAATTGTCTTATTGTTACATTCACTACCGAGGAGAGTTGCTGGCGGAGCACTCTGTCAGAAGATTCGAAAACCCAATCGGGGTTCTGGAGAGGAGTTCGATGACCCATTCGGGGTTCGACTGTTAGCTGCAGAGAGGGTTGTGACGCTGGCGTTGCACTTTAGCTGTGGGTGCCGGTCTTAGCCCGTGGTGGTTCTGTCCTGATCTAATTTGGTCCGTAACCTGTCCTGATTCTGGTATGCACCTGTTCTTTCCTGCTGGCACCTGCCTTTTGGGATTCTTACCCATTGACTCAGCCCGTGGCCAGGGTTGGTCATCACATTATTCTAGGTAACTATAAAGTGTGGGTTTGTCATTGTACTGTTTTCCCTTTCTCTACCCACCCTTCGTCTAAATGCTTAATGATATTTTCTTTCCAAATTATTGCATATGTTTGTCTCTTCATCATTCTAAATAGAACAAGAAATTATTGATTTCATGGTTTCAAGATTTGAAGATTTACTTAGATTAAAAAATGTAATCTTTCCTGAGTTTGTGGCTATTTCTGAAAATGCTAAATGTTATTATACTACCTATTGTATTGTATTGTATTGTATGTCGTTTTTGTAGAGCGCATGGTTATCAGAAGGCATCCCAGCTCTGGGAATGAAAAATACTCTGAGGAGGTGGGGGAGTCGGAAAAGGGATTAGTTGGGGAAAAGAAGAGTCTTTAGTGTTTTCCGGAACCGGAGAAGGACAGGTTCGGCGCGTAGTTGTAGGGGAAGGGCGTTCCAGTGAGAGGCTGCCTTCACCGAGAAGCGACGACCTCCGGTGCGAGTTTTCTTGATTCTGGGCGCCGAGGCCAGGTACCCATTCTCTGATCGTAAGGGTCTATTAGGTCTGTAGGGGGTGACTAGGTTTCTCAGAATCGGGGTATAATCAGTACCTATTATACTACCTATTTTCTTGCTAACGCCCTTGATCCTTTAGGACTAAAGGTATCGGTGGCTTGGACTGGTAAGACAAATATAGATCCCGAATGGTAAAATCAAAATTGATTGAGTGTAGGTTTACCTGTGTTCAGTATATATAGATTATGGGCCCAGGTGAGTATGGTAAACTGAGCAGGTGAGCCCGCGCTCTATCAGTGCCAAGAACAGATTTTCTAGTATCTGCAGTTTTGCGCAATTTGTATAACCCCATAAAGGAGCACCATAACCAGCACTTGGTAAACATTTAGTTTTGTACAGCAGCCACATTTCTCTAATCAGTTTTTGGCCTATTTTATTTTACTATAAAACTTAAAAATCGAGTCTACCACCCTTAAAAATTGCATTGTTGACATGTCTATTGACTTTCCCAGGAGCCCGATGCAGTGAACTGAATACCCAGGTATGTTAAGGTTTGTGTCTCCCCTAGCCTCTCCCCCTTGATGTGATGTATCCTCTTTTTTGCTCTGCCTTTTCTAGCTACCATAGTGACAGTTTTCTTTAAATTAACTTTCATATCTTTGTCATCCATATATTTTACAAATGTATCTATCAGCAGCTACAGCCCAGTAGATGTTCTTGAAAGAAGGACTGCCTCATCTACATATGTCTGCTTTAGACTCACTGCTGAGTATCTTGATGGCGGTACAAAAGGGGGTGGTGATGGACGGAGCATCTGAATCAATCAAACTCTCACACCCAGTCAAAAGATCTGGGTTTAATCCATCACCGTTCTTTAGCCCACTCTGCCACCCCAGTTCAGACATGGCTATATGCAAATCAGTCTGACCCTGTGCCTTATGGGAACAGTCCAGCCCGAACTGCCAAGCCATGTCTTCCCTGGACCGGAAACAAGCTTCCGAGGACCGGTTTCTGGCATTACAGCCGTCTTCAGCCCGGCTTGCCTGAATCCAGTGGCAAAGTGAGCAAGGGACTCACGTCTGAGCATACCCTGCCACACTTATGGTGGCCAAAAGCGGTACAAAAGGGGGTGGTGATGGACGGAGCATCTGAATCAATCATACTCTCACACCCAGTCAAAAGATCTGGGTTTAATCCATCACCGTTCTTTAGCCCACTCTGCCACCCCAGTTCAGACATGGCTATATGCAAATCAGTCTGACCCTGTGCCTTATGGGAACAGTCCAGCCCGAACTGCCAAGCCATGTCTTCCCTGGACCGGAAACAAGCTTCCGAGGACCGGTTTCTGGCATTACAGCCGTCTTCAGCCCGGCTTGCCTGAATCCAGTGGCAAAGTGAGCAAGGGACTCACGTCTGAGCATACCCTGCCACACTTATGGTGGCCAAAAGCGGTACAAAAGGGGGTGGTGATGGACGGAGCATCTGAATCAATCAAACTCTCACACCCAGTCAAAAGATCTGGGTTTAATCCATCACCGTTCTTTAGCCCACTCTGCCACCCCAGTTCAGACATGGCTATATGCAAATCAGTCTGACCCTGTGCCTTATGGGAACAGTCCAGCCCGAACTGCCAAGCCATGTCTTCCCTGGACCGGAAACAAGCTTCCGAGGACCGGTTTCTGGCATTACAGCCGTCTTCAGCCCGGCTTGCCTGAATCCAGTGGCAAAGTGAGCAAGGGACTCACGTCTGAGCATACCCTGCCACACTTATGGTGGCCAAAAGCGGTACAAAAGGGGGTGGTGATGGACGGAGCATCTGAATCAATCAAACTCTCACACCCAGTCAAAAGATCTGGGTTTAATCCATCACCGTTCTTTAGCCCACTCTGCCACCCCAGTTCAGACATGGCTATATGCAAATCAGTCTGACCCTGTGCCTTATGGGAACAGTCCAGCCCGAACTGCCAAGCCATGTCTTCCCTGGACCGGAAACAAGCTTCCGAGGACCGGTTTCTGGCATTACAGCCGTCTTCAGCCCGGCTTGCCTGAATCCAGTGGCAAAGTGAGCAAGGGACTCACGTCTGAGCATACCCTGCCACACTTATGGTGGCCAAAAGCGGTACAAAAGGGGGTGGTGATGGACGGAGCATCTGAATCAATCAAACTCTCACACCCAGTCAAAAGATCTGGGTTTAATCCATCACCGTTCTTTAGCCCACTCTGCCACCCCAGTTCAGACATGGCTATATGCAAATCAGTCTGACCCTGTGCCTTATGGGAACAGTCCAGCCCTGATCCACATTCAGTCCATCACTTGTTGTTTTTTGCAATTGCCGCCCTAAGTGCGCTGGGGATGCCCAGACGTGGGTCCCAGGCACTCCACACCACTTGGAGTCAAGCTAGCCGGGCTGAAGAGAGGTGTTACCTCGAAACCGGTCCGGTCCTCGGATGCTTGATTCCGGTCTGGGAAAGATATGGCTGTTGTAGTTCGGACTGGACTGTTCCCATGGGGCAACAGGGTCAGAGCTGATTTGCATAAAGCCATTATTTGACCCAGGGTGGTGTGGAGTGCAAAAAAACGATGGATTTGGGCCCAGATCTTTTGACTGGGGGAGTGTGTGACATTGATCCACATTCAGTCCATCACTTGTTGTTTTTTGCAATTGCCGCCCTAAGTGCGCTGGGGATGCCCAGACGTGGGTCCCAGGCACTCCACACCACTTGGAGTCAAGCTAGCCGGGCTGAAGAGAGGTGTTACCTCGAAACCGGTCCGGTCCTCGGATGCTTGATTCCGGTCTGGGAAAGATATGGCTGTTGTAGTTCGGACTGGACTGTTCCCATGGGGCAACAGGGTCAGAGCTGATTTGCATAAAGCCATTATCTGACCCAGGGTGGTGTGGAGTGCAAAAAAACGATGGATTTGGGCCCAGATCTTTTGACTGGGGGAGTGTGTGACATTGATCCACATTCAGTCCATCACTTGTTGTTTTTTGCGAGTATCTTGATGGCAGCATGAACTGCTGGTCTCAGCTTGGTTGAGAGAATTGGCGGCCAAGCTTGACTGCAGTGATGTGTGACCGCCACCGGAGCTGGGCCGCAAATACAGAAACAAACAGCACATGCAGTCTTCAAGTGCCTCCCTTAACCCCTTCGACGCTCATGACGAGCTGGGCTCGTCATGAGGTAGCCTCCTCGCACGCTCATGACGAGCCCCGCTCGTCATGAATAATGGGTTTTTGCATATTCCAGCACAGCAGGGGAAAATGCGCCGCAACGATGCGGTTAAACCCGGCAGTGCCCCACGTATTGACCTGGACCGGCTTCTCGCAAGGAAGGTCAGCAAAATGAACTGTGAAGCATTAGACATTGGAAATGCAACAGTTCATTTGCAAAAATGCAGTTGCCTGGTGTGCCGAGCCTGAAATTGGGTTCCTGCTTATGCAAATGAAATGCTTTAATTTCAATTAAAACACATGCACATTCATCTATTTTGTTCTTATCCAGGCAGGGGACGCAAGGGGAACAAAAAAGATAGCCGGGCGGTGGAGAGGTGATATGGAGGGGAAACAACGTTTATAACGCTGTCAATATCATACAGGTAGGTAACAACGCAGACGTTACATCGTCCCGTTGTTACTATGCATGGCATTACATCGCAAGTCGTTTCTACGACACGCTAAATGGCGCGCAACACCAAGGAATGTGTTGGATTTTAAATCAGGTTTGGAGTACTACAGGCTGCAGGTGGTGAACGGGACCATAAGTGGCCAAAGTTGCTTTCGGGTCATAACTAACTGGTGTCACACAATAAAGCATTGCTAAGTTTATCCGTCCTTGTTGAAGGAATTGACTGTGCTAATACAAAACTAGGGCTCGTGTGGGATGAAACCTTCATGCAGTTAGCAAGAAAAATGAGGCATTAGAGCCCCTTTGAAAATGTGTATGCCTGAGTGTTGCATGATGTATGCCAGTGCATCACTGATCAACAGAAGACTTCGGGGCATATTACCAAGGAATAGCGATATTTATCGCAAAATGCACCTAGTGCATTTTTTTTTATCGCTGCCTATCGCTGGATATGTTAGCGGAGAAAACATGCTATTAGCAATGTTTTTCTCCATTGTGCTAAAATATCCAGCGATAGCGCCGAAATGCGTGAGTATAGCTGAGAATACAGCGATATTCACGCATTAGCGACAAAATGCTCTTAGCCATGTTATCCACCTCCTATTGGATAACATGGCTAAGAACTGGTCTGGGCAGATGTTAGTATTTGGAGATATTCGCGCTTAGCGCGAATGTTTCCATCGCTACGCCTGCCTTGCTAATAGGCGATAGCGACGTTAGTGACTGCTTTCAGTCGCTAACTGGTTGGGTACGACCACTTTGCATGTCATTAGCGATAAACATCGCTGACATGCAAAGCGGGCCCCAAACCGCTCGCTATTGCCTAAAAGCTGTCGCTAACATCAGTTAGCGACAGCTTGCTAATAGGGCGATAGAATTATCGCCGCTCAGCGGCCGAAAACGGACGCTAAAGCGGCGATAATTGCCTATAGCCCTGCTTGATAATATGCCCCTCAATTCCTCTATCAAGTCTCCTAGGAGTTGAATGTATCTCTAAAAACCTATGTTAATGTAACAAGGTTTGATGATTGGGTACGTTTTCTTTCCTCCTTCTCCCAGTAGGAATTCTTCACCAATTTAATGGAGGACGGGATGATGGATTCTGGGTTACTTCAGAGATTATCATACCTAGGAAAATTAGCTCTTGATTTACATATTTTAACCAAGATAATGCCACCACTCCAGACATTGTGACACTAAGAGGAATTACTTTTACGCACCGTATAATCTGTGTTAACTAAATTGCTTGCTGCTAGGTGCTGGTGACTAATTTTGAACAGGAACACATGAAAACATGCCTCCCTCACTGTTCAGCCGACCCTCTCTGAAAACCTGCATACATGCTAAAATTACTGATTTTTTTCTGAAACAGATGGTGAAAAAACTGGACAATCCTGGCAATCCGCAAAGAGTCATCCTCTCTCACCAGTGTTCTTCTTTTTCAAAAACTCTGGAGAAAAAGGTGCTTTGTGACTTTAATTCGCCAATGATGTTATGGCCCTACAGTTTTTTTAAGTTAGAGCAGGTGTGCTCAGGAGAGTGACCTCTACGTCATTATGCCTGTTTATATCCTAAATTCCACTGCTGCCAAGACACTGACACACAAAACTCAAAATTCCTGATTATCAATGAAAATTGCTTCTTTCAGTGGCGGCTGGCATTAATGGGGAGCGCCCGGAAATATTAATGTTAAAAAAATAAAAACTTACCTGAACTGATGCCCTTCGCTCCTGACCTCTTCTGCGGAACTGGAAGTTGCAGTGCAGGAACCAATCCTGGTGCTGCTCTCATGCTGTGAGAGCAATGCCCTGATTGGAGGGAGCGGCTTCACTCTGTGGTCCCCAGCGCCCTGGAGGCCTGCACTTACTCTAACACAGCTGTCCTTAGACAGCTGGGTTACAGGTTTCACATTTTGCATGTCTGGCCGGCTGTAGCCAGATGGCCGGCAAAACAGACATGAAAACTTTAAAAGGTGCATAGCCAGCCACCCTACCCCTGCTGCTGTCACTCAGCATTGAATTAACATTTTATTTTTCAACTTTGGGGGTAATTTAAGTGGGGCGACGCTAACCCGCTCCAATGGAGGAGCCTCCTCTGGCTTCTTTGGCTTCCTGACTCTGCTATTCAGCAGGAATGAGGTGTCTACCAGTACTTCAGCACGTACTGGATAGAGCGGGCCACACTGACAACCTCATGTAGCCATTTGTTATGGAAGGCGGTGATGTTGCTTTAGCAAAGCCAAAAAATCTGACCAGTGAATGCTACTGACTTTGCCAGTGCTTGTTTTACCTTAGGGAGGATGTATTTTCTTAAAGTAAAGAAAATTCATCCCAACGATGGCAGCCGTGCATGCTTATTCAAACACATTGTAAAATGTGTCTACAAACCCCCGCCTCGATACTTCAATGAGTGGGTGACGTTCAGATTGTGAGAAGGCTAGGGGAGGCGAACGTTGATGATGAAGGGAATTTTATTAAAGAGAGGTAGCTTGGTGGGAGGAAGCGCTGAGAGACTCAGAGGAAAAAAAAATCTCCATATGCAGTTCAATGCAAGGTCTTACGTCTACGTCTAACATCTACAGTGGAAGGATACATGCAAACCAAGCAAAACACAGTGAGGCCTAAATGCCCCTTTGGCAGGACAAACACATATATTGGGAGCTAAGCCATCCTATCAGGAGCCAGGAACTCAGATAGACAACAAAGCCATCCAATTACAAATAAGGAGCCGACCCAAACTCCACTCTATGTAATGCATTGTCCATAACAGATCTTCAACAACAAAGAGCTAAAGTTGTCTATAGGCAACACAACCTATAAAGGAATACAGGGGGGGAGGGAGTTACACAAGTTCTTATTTAAGCACCATCTACTGGATCTTCCAGTATAAACAAGCACTGGGAAAGCTAATAAGTCTGGTCTTGGCAGGTGTTGTTTTTTTTATAGCTTTTTTATTGCAAGCATTTGCCACAAAAATTAAAAGAAGTAGGAAAATAGAAACCAAGCTACCTAAAATTAGGAACCATATTAATTTAAAAAAAACTAACCATTATATATCACCTTGAGAAAAATAATAGACACCCTTTGTAGATTGCGCATCACAGGAAAATATGATTCCCATTGATGCAACGAAGATGTACTATTTACTTTGAATTACTATAAGCTCAAAGCACAATTTAAACGCAAAAACGCGATTAAAAATATGAAAGACGTGGAATGGAAATAAAATATTATGAACTGCAATCATGTTTATGAAAAAGTAATAACAGCAGCGTTTTACAACAACCAAAAAAACTTGCATCACAAAATAGTCCAAAGTCATGTTAGAAACACCAGTGAAATAATGTTTAACTTTCCTTTTTCTACTTCTTGATAAGCAAGTAAAAGGATTCCCTTCCCTGAATACAAAATGCTGAGTGTCCATTTCCCAGCCATACACGCTATGCAGTGCATTTCGATTCCCCATAGAAATTAACGTAATCCATAAAACACAAGTACAATTTTGAAAACCAATGCATTAAGATCTTGGTTGTGAGCTCAGAAAAAAAAGAAAACTTGGTGTTGTGTCAAACTGATTTCACAGCAAACAACGTAAAAATGAATAGTTAAAAGTTTTTACTAAAGCCGACCCTCCAGCTGACACACTGAGAGACGCTGTACTTTCTCCAGCCGAGAAATCCAGCTCCAGTGTTTCAAGGCTACCCTTGCAGGTTGCTGGCAAATCGAGTCATGAGAGAGAGATACAAGACCTCCTTCATTCTAAACCAAGGTACGGAGCTGATTAGACCCTAAGAGAATTCTTGGAATAGATTCTTGGCAAAGAATACTAAAACTAGGCTACACCTTACTTACTTCTTCCCTTGTACTAGACCTAGGTTAGGTACACCAGGCTAGGCGTTTTTTAGAAGCACCAGTTGAGTCATTTTAGTCATTATTTATCACTGTATGTATTTTATGCATTTTAGGTATTTTATGGCTTAGAAACCATATCATGCTTTTACAATATTATTTTATAATACTCTTCGTACTGTACGCTTTGTACTTTACCACAAGTATTACGATTGCAGCAGTACATTTCTTATGCTTGAGAAAGAAGACTGTTCAATAAAAACCTTTTATTGAAAACGCCTGTCTCTCTATTTCTCTGAACCTCTGGTGAAACGAAGCATGTACGAGTGACTGAGTGAAATAACTATCTATTGTTTCCACGACTCTAGAGATATATTTCTTATTCTTGGGAAACAAAGTTGTCATGTTTTAAGCGGTTGTCAGAAACTAATCCCTTCTTGTTCATTCGAGAAAGTTTCTAGTGACCTCTGAGCTAGCTGTCACACACACAATTAAGTCTAGTATATTCGATAGAGACCTAGTCAACTTCAGTCCTATGTCTAAACTACAGGATATACTATTCCAATGCGCAGAGCCTATTGGGAATATAGGAACTACACTACACAATATACCAGGAGAAATAAAAAAACTCTCCTCGTATCGCCTGTTTAAGACCAGGTATTTCCTGGTCTTATTTTTGGCGCTGCCCCATAACTTGCAAATCTTGCCCAGTGTCAAAAAGCAATGGGTGTTGCAGCGGAACGCCCACCGCAACACCCATTGCCCGGCCCTTTCGCTCAAAGGGCTGCGTGAATAGTGGCATTCTTTACAAGGTGGTGTTCAGCCACAAAATCTGGCTTAACATTGCCTCGTAAATACGGCAAAGAAGTTAACGCCACCAGAACGTCAAATAAGTGACGTCCCGGTGGTGTTAACTCCTTGTACATATGCCCCTAAATTTAATTCTGATGCAAGTGTTACAGGAGCTCCTGGTAATAAATGCACACCAGTCGTCTCAATCAACATTGATTATGGCACGAAATGAAATGGCATTCACAAGTTCGGTCATAAGGTGACTGCGCTCTAAAGCAGCTCCTGTCATCTCGTTTATGGCTCTCAATGACTAAAAGTAGGGCTTGTCTTGGAGTAGCAATCCTCGCTGTAGCAATCTGAGATGTTTTGGGGCCCTTGCAAGAGGAACTAACAAAAATATTTGATAAAAGATAATGTATATTGTGTAAAAGTGCACAACGGCCCACGAACCCTGACACTAAAGGGCACTATTTATGGAGTATCTGCACAAGCAAAATGCAGTCACTGACAGGCAGTGGAGCCATTGATTGAATTGGGCTGTACCATTGCCTCATGCTGTATGCTGTGGGGGTGGAACAAAAGGGTGAATGCCAACTGAACAGACCAATAGATGACGAAGGCTGACAAAAAGCCATGGAACTTTTTTAGGGGTCGTAGCTGCAACCCCTGGCTTGCCCCTTGCAGCCCTTGTCACTTTTTTGCGCATCAGGAGTGGCAAAAATCCATGCCAAGAACACATGATGGCTGCGCATTCCTTATTGTCTACCTGTTTTTCATTATACTAATAAAGAATAACATTCTGTTATTCAATATAAGTGTAATAAAGAATAGATAGAGCACACTTAGTACGTACAGTGGCAACTGTGGCAAGTAAAAATTGTTTTAAATGTATTTTGGATTTGTGCTTGCGGGTGAGGGTGTGTTTAAGTGAGAGAGAGTGTGTGTATGTGCCGGAAAATGTTTCTGTATGTGTAAGCATGTGTGTGGGGCCGAAAGTAAATGCCAGCCAAGTGACAGGAAGTGAGTGAGATTGTGTGAGAGTGAGGCCCAGATTGACTATTCTTTGACTCAAGGCCAGGGATGCACCAAAGTTTCTCCATTGCTCTTCATCAATCAATTAATCAATCATAGAGATTTATAAAGTGCACAGCTACTCAGTGAGTGTACCAGTACTAGATAGATTTGCTGACCATCTTGCTGACTTTGTTACTGATGAGCCACATTAAAAAGCCAAGTCATAAGATTGCGTTTAAAACTTAAGTGCTTTCTCGTAGCACGTAGATGATGAGGAAGAGCATTCGAGTCCCTGGAATCAACAAAGGAGAAGGAGGTACCATCCCATCTCTTCCTTTTTATTAATGGAATCACCACCCTCGAAGTGTTCGATAAATAAACAGTTCTTGACATCTGATACGGGTAATCCGGTCAGCCAAGTACTGAGGTTTGGTTCGAGAGGAAGCTCTGTGCGCCAGCACAAGCCACTTGAAATCTACTCGTTCCTTGATAGGTAGCCATTGCAGCTTTCAAATGGGGACAAATATGATCCCCTCTCTGGAGTTTCAACAGAAGCTCCGCAGCGGCATTCTGTACCAACTGAAGTCTCCTAAATTGATAGGCTGGAAGACCCCAATACAGAGTTTACATGGTAGTGGGGGCAGGTGTTGATGGAACAGATGTCATAATACACACACATGATGGACGGAATGCAGAGCAAATCAAAACATTCTCCCCCAGTCAAGAGATCTGGGTTAAATCCATCATTCTTTTGCTCACCAAGTCACCCCAGTTTGGACTTGGCCATATGCCTCATGGGAACAGTCCAGTTCGAACTGCCAAGCCAGGGCCTCCCTGGACCGGAAATAAGCATCTTAGGACCAGTTTCGGGGTTTCACCCCTCTTCAGCCAGGATAGCTTGATTCCAGTGGCGCGTGATTTGTTCTGCATTCCGTCCATCTGCATTCTGTCCATCAATTGTGTGTCTTTTGCTATCTTGATGGAACAGATATGGCACATTTTTCTCTCCCACTGCACTGGCGCACTTTTGCCAGCCATGCGCCAATGCACATACTCTTGTGTCAGAGCACAAGGTGTGTGCACTTACTGAATCTAGGAAAATGTATGACCGTGCCTTATTGAACCGTATCTAGGACAGGCCTGAGACAGTTGATTTCTCTAATCCTCAGGCTGGTTTGAGGAGCGGGATTGGCACTGTTGACCAGGCCATGAGACTTCAGCTTGTTTGTAAACACTCAAATGAAGAAAGTGTCATTATTCATGGCCTTTATAGATCTGAAATCTTCTGTTGATTTAGTGGACACAGATGAATTGTGATGTTCCCTAAAATTACAAAGTCTTGGTCATGCTTTATTAGCAGCAGTTAAGCAGTGGCGGCTCCTCCGCTAAGGCGGAGAAGCGTCACCCCACTCCTTCAGCTGCAAGCTGAATACAAAAAATAAAATATTAACATTTGTTATTTTCATTTTGTTTTTTGTATTTAGCGTGGCAGCTGAAGTCAGACGGGCGCGGCTAAGCTCCCTTGTCACAGGGGGAGGAGTGGTGGCAGCACTTAAAGGGCACATGATGCTTTGGCCGGCCGTCTTGAGCCAGCCAAAGTGTCATGCGCACTATGGAGAACATGCACATCCTGCCAGCCCCTGTCTGAGTGTGGAAACCACGGCTCTTAGATCTAGCACAATGCTGTTGAGGTAGCGCTGTGATTGGCCAGGGGATTCTGGGAGGCTGTGTGCGTTTTGTTCAGAAACATTCATATAAAGTGCAAATTCCGGCTGTGCCCTTAAGCTACAGAAATCTAGGAAAACAATTTTGTCAAGAATGTGTGTAAGAGGCCCTCTTGCTAAACTGCATCACTGCAGGTCTGTTACATACCTTCTTCCTGTAGGGCTGCTTATATGTGACAGTAGAGAATGTCTATATACCTTCTGAACAAGCTTAATTCGACTTGTGTAAATTGTATTTCTCCATCTTTCCTTAAGAGCGTCCTTTCAATACATAGCAGTGTGTGAGGGGGAACAGGTGAGAGAGGACATGATTCCTGAAATAAACAGACATTGCAAACAGTGTTGCACTGTTTCAGGATAGAAGTTGCAATGTTAGTCCAGTGGTTAGAGGCTACATTTTTTTAATATTGTTTAAATTCTGTAGACTCATAACGTTTAGAATTCCAGTAATTTGTCTAATTCCCCTGAACCTACGTGGGGAATCCACAAGTTTAGAGTTATTTTAAATGAATCTAAAATCTATAGGATGGTTCTCGGCACTTTGATTCTCACTTACTTCTTCCTTTTTAGGTTTCGCCCTGGCGTTGCAACTCCGCCCAGGCGAAATCTAATGTTATCTCTATAGTGGGGACTTGAAACCGCCCCTTCTTCCATTGGCTAGCTCCATAAATGGAGGCTAGCCATTGGAAGAGATTGGCTGTCAATCACGTTTTCCCGTGAAAACGCGATTCGGGGGCGTTTCTGGGTCTTTTTTTAAGCCCCGCCCCTTGTTGCCGTGTGTCCCGGGCCGCGCTGTGATTGGCTGCAGGCCCGGGACACCCCCGTGACATCATTTCCCGGGCCGCGCTGTGATTGGCTGCCGGCCCGGGACACCCCCGTGACGTCAGCCAATCACAGCACGGCCCGGGACCTGACTTGTTTTCCTTGCCTTCTGAGGTTTGTAGTTCTTGTGCGCACATTATAAAAACTGTACTACCTATCCCAGAATGCTAAGAAAAACCTGGAGTGGACGAATTACTCACGCAGGAATTTAGGAAAATCGAGAGCGCTGGGCTCCCCTATGCCACCCCACGCTGCTACGTTTTTGTGTTGCATTTGTGCATCGCTAGAACTGTGGAATACAAAGCGCGCTCAAAACTTTACATTAATCACTGCCTCTGACTTCCCCTTTCTGACTTCCCTCTCCTCCTGTCCCTCCCTCTGCTCTCACTTCTCCTCCTCCCCGGCTTCTCCCACCTCGGTCCCTCCCTCTGTCCGGGCCCTCCCCCTGTTCCTCGCACTTCTCCTCCTCCCACGGCCTGTACCTCCCTCTCTCCTCAGGGCCCTCCCTCGGATCTCACTTCTCCTCCTCCCGGCCCCTCCCTCTGCTCTCAATTCTCCCCCTCCCTCGGATCTCACTTCCTGCTCTCAGTGAGCTTCGGCCATGCAGAGTTGCTTCCTGAACCCCTGGTCTGAAGCGCCCACGCTGCTCCCGGGGCAGCGAGGCGCTGTGCTGCTGCTGAGCGCAAGTAAGGGTGGCGGCCCCTGTGTGCACTTTCTGGTGGGAGGAAGCGCAGTGTGTGCACCGCCGTGGAGAGGGGCGGCACGTGGGCATTGTGTGTTTGTGTGGCATGAGGGGTGTGTAGCTCGCAGCTGCTTGTGCACCTGTTGCTCCTGTTCATTTGCTGTCACCCTCTCTCATGCATCGGCCCCTCCTCCGCATAAAAAGTACAGACCTGCCCTCGGGGCTTTTATCCCTCGCCTTAGGGCACTTGTAGTCGTGTTCATTACATTGTAAAATAACGCCTACAAGTCCCACAATGCACTTAACCCAAGACTTTGCGACTGCTCCAGTGTGGGCCTGGGAAACTTAAGAGGGCTGCGCTCCTCATATGACACGCCCCTACTGCAGTCCTCGCCCCGCCCTCACTTAAGTTTTGCTTTCGTTTACTGCCGCCTCTTCCCCAAAACATTCTGAAGCCTCCGCGACCACCGCACTGGGGTACAGCCGCCGCAGCCCCCGCCTGAGGGGACGAGTTCCCACCTGGAGGTAAGTGAGGGGGCAGGATTATGCTGCCTTGGGGGAAGCGGAGACAGTCCGCCTCAGGTCACACGGCGCTGAGGTACATCCGCTGCAGCCCCGGGGGTGAGGGGATTTCCACCTGTAAGGGGGGTGGGGGAGTCATGGTCGGCTTATTCTACCTCCGTTCACACACAGCGTTCAGATTCAGTTACCAGAATATCATTTTTAAGTAAGTTCCAACGTCTTTGACAACTAAAACCTGCATTTTGTTATTTCATTTCGTTTAATGGTGTTACCCTGGTCAAATGTGGCAACTCTTGTTAATTATTCTGTGAAGTGCTTAGACGCCGGATTCTGACTAAGTATAGTGTGTGTGAGTAATTACTTTGCGAGCAAATGATTAAAAATCATATTGACATTTTGCAGTCCTCTGATAAAATGGACGTTTTTTGTCCATATTTTTTATTAATCCTCTCTAGTGGCATTTTTCCTGTTTTCGTTTTTCTTTCGCCCCTTTTGTTTTGCATTTAGCCACGGGTCGGTCCTCTTAGCGAGTGGTGAAAAATAGTGATACAAATAAAGAAGCGCGGAATGATGGCTCTGTGGGTAGGTAGGTCCTTTAGTGCATGGTGTTGAATAGTGCTAAAAACAAATAATCGAGGAGTGATGGATGCAGATACATTGTAAATGTGTATATTCCGTGCCCGCAGCCCAGGGGTTAACCTGCAGCGCCGCGACGCCGGCAGCAGGTGTCGAGGGCGCCTCAACCTGCGCTGCTCAGATTGAAATACGACCCTCTGCTCTGTAGATGCAGAGGTCTAGCCCGGGACCAGGGTTCAATTCCCCGCCTCGGCCGGTCTTGGGCTCAAAATGCCACGGACCTGATAATGCTCGCCTCGGTGCCTATTCCAATCATGGAGTCCCACTCTGCAACTCTGGGCAATAGCTTGCTTAATCTCCACAACGGCCCCCACAACGCTAAGGATGCCTGGCCTCCACCTTGGGGGTGCCCAGGAGTGGACACCTCACAGGGAAAGCCAGGATGGGTTCCACAGCGGTATTCGTACAAGCGCCTTGAGACCCTTGTGGGTGAGTAGTGCGCTATACAAGTATCAATTTACACATTTTTTTTTGCAAGAGATTAAGCTATTGGCATTGTAAATGACAATGCCATTTATTTATCGGTTTTCAAAACCAACACATAAATAAAAAATGTGTAATTTACAATGCCAATAGCTCTAACTTTTACAAAGGCGAAACCGTTGCATTGTAAATGCTTGTTTCAGTCTGAGGCCCATATTTATCAATATTTCATGCCACGGCACTGCGTGAAAGTGAGAGGGCAGAAATGCGCACAAACGGCTTCCTAACACCAACGCAGGCATCCTTGCAGTTTGGTGCAAGGGTGCCTGTGTTGTAGGCAGGATTGTTTCTGTGCAGGAAGGGACACCCTCCTGCACAAAAACCCTCGGGCATTTTCCCCTTTGTACATGTGCTGCACAATGCAGCACACTTAGAAAGAGGAAACAATGAGGAGAAATAAAGATATTTCTCCTTGTTGCGCCTCTGGTGAGAGGCATACAAGTATGACGCATTCCTTGGCCTACCAGTGTTTGAAAATCTGAGAATGTGTCAGAATGCATAGGTAGATGCGTGATAACACCCACGCTCCACCCATGGCTCGCCTCCCTGCGGCAGAGTAACGCAAGGTAGCGATTTGCACTGCTTTGCGTTATTCTAGATTTATCAAGCCATGCAGTGCCACGTAAGGTGGCCTTGCGTGGCTTGGTAAATCTCATTTCGTTTTTGTGTTGCCTTACTGCTCAAAAGGAAAAATAAAATGATACTAACGGATCGTTATTATCTTTTTAATTTTCCTATTGCAGTCAGTGACTCCTGAGGTGGGGCGGGGCTGGCCAGTACATGGGGAGGAGTGGTTTGAACTCCTTAAGGATGCACAACTGCTTGGCCGGCCTTCTTAGTAATGCACAGCTGGTGAAGAACATGCCCAGTCTCCCATTCCCGGTCTCAGAGCCGAACCACGGCGCCCAGCCCAATCACAACGCTGCAATGCAGCATTGTGATTGGCTCAGGGGAGCCTGGGGGCCCAGGCGCTTCATGCTGCTTCTTGGTGCCAGACCAGAGACAGGAAGAAGAGGACGGAAGAGAGGCGGCGGACGGCTGTTTTCAGGTAAGTGGTTTTTCCCCTCTTTTTTTGTGCACCCCCTCCCCACCACCCAGGTCTGGTAGCAGCCGCTACTTTCCGTCACTTTGAGTCCCCTTACGTGGCGCAAGGCAACGCAAAACCTTGATAAATATGGGCCTGAGACAAGTGTGTTCTTTGGGTGAGAAAGGCACTAGGGACATTTGTGAATACTTTTGATCCAATCATTCCTTTTCCACCCACCCTGTAGATTTTCAACAATTGTAATTTAAATGTGTAGCTCTGTGTATCAGGATTCGTAATTTGAGCTGGAACATGACACATTTTGCTCATTCCCTGGCATATCATCTCCTCTTCCTGCGCATCATTTCCCCTCCCTGCTTATGCGGATGTTCTCAGACATTGGCTAACTTCCGCTATGAAGTGATAAAGGAAACACCAAAACCTGTACTTGTAGCGAACTTGTAAAAAACACAAAACGTATGATCAGGGCACAAGTGGAGGATAGGCTCCAGCGTTATTTAGAGGGGATGCTTGCTTTGCTCCTCTGAGCAGGCGTGGTGGGTGTGGAGTCCTACACACACAGTGCAAGGCTGTAAGCCTTTGAAGTGGGGACCTGGTTTTTAATCCTAGCTTTTACACTAGACTGAAAATCATGCAATTCTGAGCGATTCGCTAAATCTTTTTGTGCCCCAAAAACCTGTAAATTCGTTTCCGTCGTAAAACACGAGAATTATAATCCAATAAGGTGTAAATCCCTGATTGATGTGCAACGATATTGGGCCATATGCAGGGGTCCATTGCTCTTCAGCTGGGCTTGTGCTATGTAAATACCAATACATACATGTGCTATCAGTGTAAGCTGTCACACACTTTAAAAGTGGTACTTCACAGAGTGTCTATCCTTCCTCTTCACAGTCCTAAGATATGACATGAATCCTCTCCCTGGAGATAGTCAGTTCCCCTTCATACAGTGGCGGCTCCTCCGCTATGGCTTTGAGCAGTGTAAAGAAAAGGAAATATAAAATGATAATAACTTTTAGTTCTTATCATTTTTTGTTTCCTTCCTTTGTGGGTGGGCGGGGCTGCTCTGCTCACGGAGCAGGGCAGGAGAGGAGTGGTTTGCCCACTCCTAAGTGCGCAATGACTGTTTGGTCGGCCCTCTCGGGCCAGCCAAACCAGTCATGCGCACTTTCCCCTTCTCCATGCTGGCTGCATTAAAGCCTGCGTGGAGAACATGCCCAGGCTCCCATTCCCTGGTTGAGCGTCAACCAGGATACTAAAAACCAATAACAACGTTGCACTGCAGCATTGTGATTGGTCGGGGAGCCTGGGTGCTTACCAATCACATTGCTGCATTGCAGTGTTGTGAGTTGTCAGCGGAGCCTGGCTTTCTGTCCCAAAAGGAGAGCAGGAGCAAGGAGCAGAGACGCGGCAGCGGGACCCCGGCAAGGTAAGTGTGTAAATTTTTTTTTAAAGTTGTTTTTCATTGCGCTACCTGCGCCCCTGCCCTCTTTTGCCTGCCTGCCACCCCAGCCTCACCACCCATGAGTCATGCCGGCCGCCACTGTCCCTATATGAAAGCTCCTTTTTTCCAAACCCTTCACCTTCTATTACCTGTATAACTTCCTTTTCTCATGCTATACATCCTCGTCCCTCAGGTGTCTTCTCTCCTCGAAGCTTTTGGATACAGGAAACTGCACTACCCAACCTGTTGCTACTCTCATGCTGTTGAACAGCATGAGAGAAGCATTAGGATTGGAGGGAGAGGCCTCGCTCAGTGCTCTTAAGAGCACTGGAGGCCTGTGCTTTCTCTAACCCAGCTGTCTAAGACAGCTAGGTTAGAGACATTTAAAATGCACATGTCTGGCTGACCGGCCCAAGAAGGTTGGCCAAAGGGACATTTTTCTTTAGCAGGGTGACCCTTCTCTGCTCTCAATGGGGACCCTCTCCTGCTAGGTAGAAGCCTTCAAAGGGGCATAACTCATAGAAACAGACAGTTTAATCCAGTAGTTCAGGATACCCACAGATGAGGTCAACGTAACCAATAAAGGCTCCAAACAGCAGAAGAAAACAGTGTTTTCAAGATACACAGAGAGTCACAGAGAGGGCATTGCACTCACAACTCTTTAAATGAGCATATAGCCAGAAACAACAAGCATTTGCAAAGCCAATAGGTCTCACGTGTGCAAGAGCTATTGGCTTTGTCAATATGTTTTAGCCATGTTGTACACCAGCTTGGCGGCTGTTCAGCATGGCTAAAAGTTAGTGGAGTAAGGGAGAGTGGCATGGACTGGAGTGTCGTTAAGTAGAGTGCTTTGGAGGTGAGTGGGGTGTTATGGAGTGGTGTAGAGAGCCGTGGAGTGGCGTTGAATGGCGTTGAGTGGTGTAGTGTAGAGGTAGAGTAGAGTGAAATGGAGTGTCATGGAGTATCATAGAGTGGAGTGGCATTGAGTGCTGAGGAGTGGTGTAGAGCAGAGTGGAGTGGTGTAGAGGGTGTTTTGCTTAGCGTGGAGTAGATTGTTGTAGAGCACAGGGATGTAGAGTGGAGTAGATTGTTGTAGAGTGGAGTAGCATAGAGGGGAGTACTGTAGTAGAGTGAAATGCATTGAGTAGCGTAGTGTGGAGTAGTGTCATAGAGTGGAGCGGCATAGAGTGGCAGGGACTGAAGTAGTATACAACAACGTACTGAAGTGGTGTAGAGTGGAGTAGTGGAGTAGAGTAGAGTGGAGTAGTGTGTCGTAGAATAGAATGGAGTAAAGTGGCATTGAGTGGTGTAGAGGGAGTTGCATCATAGAGTGGACTAGTGTTGTAGAGTGGCATAGAGTGGAGTGGAGTGTTGTAGAGTGGCATAGAGTGGAGTGGAGTGTTGTAGAGTGGCATAGAGTGGAGTAGAGTGTTGTAGAGTGGAGTGTTAAAGAGTAGAGTAGGGTGGAGTAGAGTTTAATGGAAAAGAGCATCATAGAGTGGAGTGTTGTATAGTACAGTGGTTAGAGCGGAAGTGGCATAAAGTAAAGTGGTGCAGAGTAGATTGACATAGAGGGCAGTGGATTAGAGTTCATTGGTTGTGAGTAAAGTGGTGTAGAGTGTATTGTGTAGATTGCAGTGGCGTAGAGAAGAGTGGTGCAGAGTAGGGTAGTGCAAAGCAGAGTATAGTGGCACATCATAGATTGCCGTGGCGTTGGAGTTGTGTACGGTGGAGTAGAGTGGAGTAGCGTACATCGGCGTAGAGTACAGTGGCGTAGAGTAGATTGTTTCAGAGTAGAGTGAAGGGGTGCAGATTTAAGTGGAGTGGTGCATGTAGGTTGTCATAGGGTGCATGGGCGTAGAGTCCCCTAAAGTGCAATGGTGTGGAGTGCAATGTGCAGAGTAGATTAGAATGGCATACAGTGAAGTGGCGTAGAGTGCATTGGCATATAGATGAGCGGTGCAGAGACAGAGTGCAGTTGTGCAGAATAGCGGAGAGTGCAGTCTTGCACAGTAGGGTGTCTTAGAGTGCAGTGGCAGAGACTGCATTGGCGTACAGTGCAATGGCATAGAGTAAAGTGCTGTAGAGAGCAGTTGCTTACAGTACAGTTGTGCAGAGTAGAATAGAGTGAAATAGAGCAAAATGGTTTCGAGTGGCGTAGCTTGCAGTGGCATAGAGTTCAGTGGCGAAGAGTGCTGTTTTGTAGATTAGTGTGTTTTAGAGTGCAGTGGTGTAAAGTGCATCGGCGCAGAGTGCAATGGCACAGAGTAGAGTGTTGCACAGTAGAGTGCGGTAGAGAGCAGTGACATAATGCACAGTGGTGCAGTGAAGAATAGAGTGGTATAGAGCGCAATGGTGTAGAGTGACTTAGTGTGCAGTGGCGTAGAGTGCAGTGGCATAGAGTGTTGCAGAATAGAGTGTAGTGGCATTCAGTGCAGTGCAGTTCAGTGCAGTGCTGCAGAGTAGTTGGCATAGAGTGCACTGATATAGAGCACATTGGTTTTGTGTAAAGTGGTGTATAGTATATTGGGTAGAGTGCAGTGGTTTACAGTAGAATGGTGTAGAGTGCAGTGGCATAGCGTAGACTAGTGTAGTTTGCAGTGGTGTAGAGTAAATTATTTCAGAGTAGAGTGAAGTGACGTATAGTGGAGTGCTGTAGAGTAGGATGGAGTGGTGCAGGGTAGAGTGGAGTGGCATACAGTAGTGGCGTAGAATGCACTGGCATAGAGTGTAGTGGTGCAGAGTGTAGTGGAGTGGTCTAAATTGGAGTGGTATAGAGTGCAGTGGTGAAGAGTGCAGTGGTGCCTAGTAAAGTAGAGTGCACTGGCATAGAGTAGAGTGGTGCAGAGTAGAGTACAGAGTTGTACAATGAAGTGACATAGAGTGCAGTGGTGTAGAGTGCAGTGGTACATAGCATATAAGTATTGTGTTTAGAGCAGGGGCATAGAGGGGTGTAGTGTGGTGCTGTGGCATAGAGTGCAGTGGTAGTGTGGCGCAGAGTTCAGTGGTGGAGAGTGCAGTGCTACAGAGTAGGGTGCTGTAGAGTGCAGTGATGTGGGGTAGAGTGGCTTAGAGTGCAGTGGCATAGAATGCAGCAGGGTAGAGTAGAGTGGGGTTGAGTAAAGTGGCGTAGAGAGCCATGGCACAGAGTGAATTGGTGCAGAGTAGAACAGAATGGTGTAGCGTTCAGTGACTTAGAGTGCAGTGGCGTACAGTGCAATGGCATACAGTGCAGTGGCGTAGAGTGTGTTGGTTTTGAGTAAAGTGGTATATAGTGCATTGGCACAGAGTACAGTGGTGTAGAACGCATTGGCATAGAGATGAGGGGTGCAGAGTAGAGTGCAGTGACATAGAATGCAGTGGTGCAGAGTAGTGTAGAAATCAGCAGCAGAGAGTGCAATCTTGCAGAGTAGAATGCCTTAGAATACAGTAGTGCAGAAGGCATTGGTGTAGATTGCAATGGTGTAATAAGGTATGGCATGCAGTGGGACAGAGTACAGTCTTGCAGAGTACAATAGCAGAGAGTAGAGTGGTGCAGAGAGCAGTGGTGTAGAGTACAGTGGTGCAGAGTAGAATTGAGTGGAGTAGAGTGCAGTGACATAAAGTACAATGGTGTAGAGTGGCATAGCGTGCAGTGGCATTAATTTCAGTGGCACAGAGTATATTGGTTTCAAGTAAAGTGGTCTAGAGTGCATTGGTATAGCGTGCAGTTGAACAATGTGAAGTGGCGTAGAGAGGAGTTGCATAGAGTGGAATAGTGCAGAGTAGAATACAGTGGCATAAAGTGTTGTGATGTAGTGGCTTAGAGTGCATTGGTACAGAGTGCAGTGGCGTACAGTAGAGCGGTGCAGAGTAAAACGGCATTAGTGAGCAGTGGTGTAGAGTACAATGGTGCAGAGTAGAATATTGTGGCTTAGAGTGCAGTGGCATAGAGTGCAGTGGCTTAAAGTGCATTGGCATAGAGTGCAGTGGTGCAATGTGAAGTGGTGTAGAGAGTAGTGGCATAGAGTGGAATAGTGCAGAGTATAATACAGTGGCATAAAGTGTAGTGGTAAAAATTAGAATTGCTTAGAGTGCAGTGGTACAGAGTGCAGTGGCATAGAGTAGAGTGGTGCAAAGTAAAATGGTGTAAAGAGTAGTGGTGTAGAGAACAATGGTGCAGAGTAGAATAGTGTGGCTCAGTGTGCAGTGGCACAGAGTGCAGTGGCTTAAAGTGAAGTGGCATAGAGTAGAGTGTTGCAGAGTAGTAGATTAGAGTGGCTGAGAGTGGATTGGCGTAGAGTGCAGTGGTGTAGAGTGGTGCATTGTAGAGTGCAGTGGAATAGAGTGGGGTGAACCAGAATAGAGTAGCGTAGAATGTAGTGACAAAGAATGCATTGGCATTGAGTGGCATAGAGAATAGTGGTGCAGAGGAGACTGCAATGGCATATAGTAAAGTGGTGAAGAGTCCAGTTGCAGAGAGTGCAGTGTTGCAGAGTAGACTGTCATTGCAGTGTTATGTAGTAGAGTGGTGGAGAGTGCATTGGCATAGAATGTAGTGGAGTAGAGTGGTATGAGTGGAGTGCTGTATAGAGCAGTGGCATAGAGTACAGTGGTTTAGAGCAGAACAGAGTGGCATAGAGTGCAGTGGTGTACAGTACAATGGTGTGGAGTGCAGTAATGTAGATTGTTGAAAAGTAGAGTGTAGTGGCGCACAGTGCAGTAGTGCAGAGTGGATTGGCACAGAGGGCAGTGGGGTAGAGTGCATTTGTATAGAGTGTAGTGGTTAAAGTAGTGTGCAGTGGCACAGAGTGGAGTGGCACTGCACTCTTCTGGTTTTCCCTAGTTGGTGCGTTATCTCAGTCTCTTAATCGCAACACATGGATGATGCAAATGTCCAAGGCAGGACCTGCCCCGCTTTATGGCTGACAACCGGAGCTTTCAAGCTGGCTCTCATCATCCAGGTGTAGCGATTAAGAGACTGAGATAACGCACCCACTAGGGAAAACCAGAAGAGCACTACATCACCCACAAGGCCATGAGGAAGGCCATGCCCACTGGGGCAGGTGCTGTAATTAATGTGTGTGCTCTCAGCAGCGCTTCCGGTCCTTCTGCAACAAATGCCACTGAAGAAAGGTTTACCCCTGAAACGCGTCTGGCGTATACATACCGAACTCTGTTGTTCCTTGATGGTTCCTGCTGGCAGGCTGTCTACTAATGAATGTGAGCGCAAACTTTACCTTTGTGTGGCTTCACTTCAAATGGGTTTCCTGTGTTTGTGGATGTAAAGGCGGCCCTTAGTCGGTCACGAAGAGAAACCCTTCCACTGTTTGCGGGTCTTTGGTGGCACCACGCTGGCGCTGCCACATTTTGAACAAAGGTGAACTGGTGCCCATACAGGGGGGAGCCAGCTTGAAAGCTCCGGTTGTCAGCCATAAAGCAGAGCAGGTCCCGCCTGGACATTTCCATCATCCATGTGTTGCGATTAAGAGACCGAGATAACGCACCCACTAGGGAAAACCAGAAGAGCACTACATCACCCACAAGGCCATAAGGAAGGCCACGCCCACCAGGGCAGGTGCTGTAATTAATGTGTGTGCTCTCAGCAGCTCTTCCAGTCGTTCTGCAACAAATGCCACTGTCGAAAGGTTTACCCCTGAAACGCGTCTGGCGTATACATACTGAACTCTGTTGTTCCTTGATGGTTCCTGCTGGCAGGCTGTCTACTAATGAATGTGAGCGCAAACTTTACCTTTGTGTGGCTTCACTTCAAATGGGTTTCCTGTGTTTGTGGATGTAAAGGCGGCCCTTAGTCGGTCACGAAGAGAAACCCACCGCTGTTTGCGGGTCTTTGGTGGCACCACGCTGGCGCTGCCACATTTTGAACAAAGGTGAACTGGTGCCCATACAGAGGGGAGCCAGCTTGAAAGCTCCGGTTGTCAGCCATAAAGCAGAGCAGGTCCCGCCTGGACATTTCCATCATCCATGTGTTGCGATTAAGAGACAGAGATAACGCACCCACTAGGGAAAACCAGAAGAGCACTACATCACCCACAAGGCCATAAGGAAGGCCACGCCCACCAGGGCAGGTGCTGTAATTAATGTGTGTGCTCTCAGCAGCTCTTCCAGTCGTTCTGCAACAAACGCCACTGTCGAAAGGTTTACCCCTGAAACCCGTCTGGCGTATACATACTGAACTCGGTTGTTCCTTGATGGTTCCTGCTGGCAGGCTGTCTACTAATAAATGTGAGCGCACACTTACCTTCGTGTGGCTTCACTTCAAATGGGTTTCCTGTGTTTGTGGATATATATATATATATATATATATATTTCCACAAGTCTCGAAAACCAGCTTGGCATCCGCTTTTGCTGCTTAACGAAAGTTCGAAAAAAGCCACAAACTCGGTGATTCTCGTTCCAGTGAGTTTTATTGTGCATTTAAACGCCACCAGTCGCCATTATATATATATATATATTCACTGAAAAAACCATAGGTTATAGACCATATATAGTTAGGAATTAGCATTTACAAAACCTTGAAAATTCACTGAAAAAACCATAGGTTGTAGACCATATATAGTTAGGAATTAGCATTTACAAAACCTTATTTTACTCACACAAAACCATTGAAATTCGCATATATAGTTAGTTGCACTAACTATATATCGCGCACCCGCAATCCACTGCTGATCATGTCACATATTACATCATTCATGACATGGTCAGTGACATCACTGATGACATCACTGATGACATCTCAAATGACATCACTGATGACATCACTGATGACATCACTGATGACATCTCGGATGACATCACTGATGACATCACTGATGACATCACTGATGACATCACTGATGACATCACTGATGACATCTCAAATGACATCACTGATGACATCTCATTTGACATTACTGATCACATCACTGATGACATCATTCATGTGATAATACGATGAAACTCTTCAGACTCTAATATAACCTTAGATACACTCAGTGTAAACAGACACTCACAGACTGTCACTCATCCATGGAGTTACTCACACACCTAGTCAGTCATGCAAAGAATCAATCACACCTCCATTTCCTCAACTATACAGTTATACACACCTTACTTATTCAAACATATACTAACACATATTTACTCTCTTATACGATCCCTGATACAAGTTCACAGTGATCCATACAGCCACTCACACATTCAATGGCTCTTATGCACAGTTATTTATATATGTCAACTCTCACATGTACTGTGTTTTACATATGTACTTACTTTGACATGTAGCACTGAGATATCCATTCACTCACCAATACACTCATGCACACAGTCAACCGCCCATACAGCTGTTTCCACATGCACTTTTGAACCCATACATCTAGTGAATCAACTGCTCACACATCTATGCACAGAGTCATACACCTCCCAGCCACCCACACACACACTCAGTCTCCCATACAAATACTTGGGCAACCAATCAATAACCCATATAGTTACTCATATAGCTACTGATCAACACATGCAGCAGTTTACAGAACAACAGACATAATGATGCACAAATTAAGACAGTTTAGTCACTAACCCATGCACTCAGTGAGACACATTTAATCGCTCACTCATACAGTCATTCATGCACCTACTAAATCCTTCATCCAGACACTTATACATCCACTCATTCTTCAATATGTAAGACATATTTTAACTTTACAGAAACATACAGTCACTGGATGTTGTCATCAGTGATGTCATCAGTGATGTCATTTGAGATGTCATCAGTGATGTCATCAGTGATGTCACTGACCATGTCATGAATGATGTAATATGTGACATGATCAGCAGTGGATTGCGGGTGCGCGATATATAGTTAGTGCAACTAACTATATATGCGAATTTCAATGGTTTTGTGTGAGTAAAATAAGGTTTTGTAAATGCTAATTCCTAACTATATATGGTCTACAACCTATGGTTTTTTCAGTGAATTTTCAAGGTTTTGTAAATGCTAATTCCTAACTATATATGGTCTATAACCTATGGTTTTTTCAGTGAATTTCAATGGTTTTTTAATAGCAAATATCAAAAGCTGTAAAATGTATTCTTCTTTTAAAGGAAAAATATATTGTATATGTATCTAATATAATTTTTTTATGTATATAAATTTTTTGAGGGAACGAATTTATCAACTATCATGCTGAAGAAGAGTGTGGGGGAAAAAAAACAAAGAGGAGGACTAAGAGGAAAGAACAATCAGTTCAAAAATACAATTGCTTTAAAGCATGAAGTGCTTTTCCACACATTTACATTTAAATAACCCATATTACAACATACAAAATGTCTACAGAGGAGACGGTGTACATTGAATTTTAGACTCTTCATTGGTACCTACATGTTGGTACTTACATCACCCACACAACACAACAACCGGGACGCTGTCACAGATATATATATTTTTTTGAACGTTAATTTCTCAAAATCCACTGGAGCACATATCTTGAGACCTAGCAAAGGCACATCGGGCAAACAGTCTCTACAATTTTGCCAAGTTTCATAGAAATCCATTCAGCCGTTCGAGCTAAAAGTGAGTCCAACCACCCTATGGAAAACTCAATGTTAAAAACACGTTTTGGGACCCCCCTTTTTTCTCGGCCCCCGCTTGACGAAACCCCCCCCAAACTTTCAGGGGACGCTCAGAAACAAAATGTGCCATTTCCCTGAAAATTTCAGCCAATTCCGTCCATCAACGCCAAAGTTATTCAACATAGAATTTTCAGAAATCCCTATTCAAAAAAATCCTAACTATATATTACCTACTGGCGCCCGCCAGTAGGTAATATATATATATATATATATATATATATATATATATATATATATATATATATATATATAACATTTCTATGGCAAAATGAAACCCCTCATTTTGTTCCTTTTCAAATTAAATGTATTAAGTGTTACCACTTTATTCCAATCAAGATGACTTCAGGTGTGCCATACTTTTGTCATAAGTAAGACTGTTAGCGTTCTAGTTGTTCTTTACAACACTCTGGGACATTCTGTCATTGGGCTATAGTTGGGCTACATCTGGCTGATATTTGGGCTACATTTGTTTTTTTTTGTCTCTGGTGGCCATCTTTGGGCTACATTGGGCTACATTGGGCTACATTGGGCTACATTTGGGCTCTAACATATATATAGCCCAATGTAGCCCAATAAATATTTTTCAAAGTTAATTTTCGTAAAAACCACTGGAGCATATATCTTGAGACATAGCAATGGCACATCGGGCTACCAGTCCCTACAATTTTGCCAAGTTTTGTGGAAATCCATTCAGCCGTTCGAGCTAAAAGTGAATCCAACCGCCCTATGGAAAACTCAATGTTAAAAACACGTTTTGGGACCCCCCTTTTTTCTCGGCCCCCGCTTGACGAAACCCCCCCAAACTTTCAGGGGACGCTCAGAAACAAAATGTGCAGTTTTCCTGAAAATTTCAGCCAATTCCGTCCATCAACGCCAAAGTTATTCAACATAGAATTTTCAGAAATCCCTATTCAAAAAAATCCTAACTATATATACCTACTGGCGACTGCCAGTAGGTGATATATATATATATATATTATATATATATATATATATATATATATATATATATATATATATATATATATATATATATATATATATATATATATAACATTTCTATGGCAAAATGAAACCCCTCATTTTGTTCCTTTTCAAATTAAATGTATTAAGTGTTACCACTTTATTCCAATCAAGATGACTGCAGGTGTGCCATACTTGTGTCATAAGTAAGACTGTTAGCGTTCTAGTTGTTCTTTAGAACACTCTGGGACATTCTGTCATTGGGCTATAGTTGGGCTACATCTGGCTGATATTTGGGCTACATTTGTTTTTTTTTGTCTCTGGTGGCCATCTTTGGGCTACATTGGGCTACATTGGGCTACATTTGGGCTCTAACATATATATAGCCCAATGTAGCCCAATATATATTTTTCAAAGTTAATTTTCGTAAAAACCACTGGAGCATATATCTTGAGACATAGCAAAGGCACATCGGGCTACCAGTCCCTACAATTTTGCCAAGTTTTGTGGAAATCCATTCAGCCGTTCGAGCTAAAAGTGAGTCCAACCGCCCTATGGAAAACTCAATGTTAAAAACACGTTTTGGGACCCCCCTTTTTTCTCGGCCCCCGCTTGACGAAACCCCCCCAAACTTTCAGGGGACGCTCAGAAACAAAATGTGCCATTTTCCTGAAATTTTCAGCCAATTCCGTCCATCAACGCCAAAGTTATTCAACATAGAATTTTCAGAAATCCCTATTCAAAAAAATCTTAACTATATATACCTACTGGCGACTGCCAGTAGGTAATATATATATATATATATATATATATATATATATATATATATATATATATATATATATATATATAGTAAAATTGTAAACAAACTCCCCTCCCGTTCGAGGAGCACTCAGAAACAGACTAAATTACAGGCTGCCAGCATCCGCAGTTCAGAGCTTGTTATCTCGGCCTTACGAGTTTCAGGAAGAAGCTGAAGACCTGGCTGTTCGAGCAGTAGCGGAACCCCCCCCCTTCCCCTAAGCGCCTTGAGACCCTATGGGTAGGTAGCGCGCTCTATAAGTGTCAGTGATTGATTGATTGATTGAGTATGACCTCCTTGCTCACAGGCATCACGGCAGCTGACGCAGATTGAAAGGAGGGATATGTCCCACACACAATTGAAAGATAATTACAATGCATTCTGGGAATGTTTAGTACAGTTCATCATTCACTCAAGGATGCCTCTTAACAGTCCATTTTTACCTTAGTAGGTTCTGTGCAGCTGTCGAATTAAAACAAATTGTTGCCCTCTGGTGGGCCTCCGAAAAACAAGAGGGTGGGTGAAAGAGACTAGAAGTTGGTCAGATTTTCAAAAGAGTTTAGTTCTTTTGATGTAATCTTTCGAGCACCTTTTAACATCAAGAGAATGAAGGGTTCTTTCTGAGTCATTTGATGGAATCTGGAAGCATTTTTTAAGATAATAGGTTCATTAAGACTGGGGCCTTGGGGATGAAATGAGGGTTAGTGTGTAAAATAATTCTGCCTTTTTTAAATTGCAGAATATGTTATATTGTAAATGCCTGTATTTCACGAAATCTCTTAGCCGATGTCAGGACTAAGAGAAGTTCCATATTCCATGAATGATACTTGATGTTTGCCTTATGTATAGGTTCAAAATATCTTTGCTCTAATTGAGCCAAAAATGTATTTAACTGCCATGGAATCAGCAGCTATTTAATTGGAGAGGAAGTTCTTAAGAACCTGCTTAAGAATTCATTTATGAATCTGTCTCACCCTTTTTATCATTGATTCCGAGAACTTCTGAATCTAGATATCGCTGCACGGTGAATTTTGATTGAGCTATGTGATAGTGTGGAGAGAGCTAAGCTATTTTGCCTTATATGGTCTATTCGTAGAGTCAGCTTTAGCTTTAGCTAGTATGTCTCCGCATTGTTGCGAGGTATTCGATTGGTAGAACTAATTGTGCTCAGTAGCCAGGCAGCTAAATTGGCTGATTCTGTATTCGGGTGAATCACCTGCCCTTTATCTATTGAAATCATTCCTGGGACTGGTTCAAGTGGAATATGTTGCTGTATCGACATGTGTAGAAGTCCCATGCATGTACCAAAACAGCCATGGCCACACTAGACCATTAGAATGATTCAACACAGTTTCCCTTTAAATTTTTTGAGTATCCCAGGGATCACAGGCAGTGGTGTAAAGGCATATGCAAAGATTCCCGACCATGCAATCTGAAAGGCGTTCCCCTAAGACACCTTGTTGGAAAATCTCCTTGCATAGCATCAGCATTTCCAATTGAGCAAAGTAGCAAATAGGTCTAAAGTCAGATTTCCCCATTTGCAAAAAATCTTTGACAGTTATGTTTGGGACAGCTCTCATTCGTGGCATTGTTTTGAGGATCTGCTTAGATCGTTCTCCCACTTGTTTGTCTGTACCTTGCAAATATTCTACTTTTAAGGAACTTTGTTATGCAGACTCCAATTCCAAATATCTAATGCTTCCTTGGATAGGAGTTGTGATCTTGTTCCTCCTTGTTTGTTTAGGCAAAACATTGTGGTCATATTGTCCATGCACTCTTGCACTGAAGATCTTTTTATTCTTAGAAGAAAATCAAGTAGCCCAAAGGCCACAGCCTTTATCTCTAAAACATTTATGTGCCTCTTCTTTTCCTTGGACAACCATTTACAGTTCTCTTCAAAGTTCTGGAGATGAGCTCCCCAACCCTCCATGGATACATCCTTTGTCAAGAAAATAGCCTTCAAGAAACTATTAAAAACTCACCTGTTCCCGTAGATGTTGGTTGTGCAGTTTAGAGACTCTTCTTGGTTCCGGCTGGGACACTCCTCGGAGTAGCTATTGCGCGCTATAAAAGCACTTAACAATAACAATAACAACAATCACGTAATATGGTGGCTTGTTGAGAAAGGTTAAATCCATAGAAATGTTCTCTTTTTGTGGTCACCTTTTCATTAGTCATTACAATTTTCGGTGGTATCCTGATGACCTTGACAAAGGATCCTGTTACCTCATTCCATTTGTTTGTCTATTTGTTTCTGTAATGGTCTCATGAAAAAGCAACAATTTTGAATCAATGGAATGTAAAACGACATCATTCCCAGGAATGATTTGTACTGTCTGACTGAAGTGTTTTTTTTCTTGAGAGAATATAAGCTAGTGTTCTCATTTTAGTAATCCTCTCTTTTGTAAAAAAAAGTCTTGCAGACCTTTGTGTCCAGAATTACCCCTAGAAATACAATTCATGTGCTCGGAATAAGGCAGAATGTTTCTGTTTAATCTGATGCTTAAGTTCTTGAATATTTGAAAACAGGCTTTTGTTGAACAGACTGTAGCCTAGTACGAACATGCTTTTATTAGCCAATCATTCAAATATGGGAAACTCTGGTGTACATTACATTTCAACTAGGCTACAAATTGAAGCCGTGCATTTGGTAAATATCGTTGGGCCATATTTTAATCGGAAACGGAGGGCTTTGCATTGGTAGTGACCTCCTGCCACCTCAAATCTGAGATCGCTCCTGTGTTTGACATGGATGGGGACATGGAAGTAAGCATCCTGTAGATCTAGTGATGCCTCATGATCTCCTGGGTTTAGCACTTGCATTATATCCTCCAGTGTAACATTCCGAATGATTGTTTTTTGAGGTATTTGTTGAGTTGTTTTAGATCTAATACCTTTCGCTACTTACAATTCTTTTTCTTTAGGAGAAAGAAGTTGGAGTAGAGACCTGGGTTTCTGTGTGCCTGTGGAACCTCTTCTGTCACTCCCTTGAGTATAAAATGCAAAGGTGTTGATTTGACCTTGAGTGAGGGGATTTCGAGGAGGTTTCTCAGTAAATTCTAGGGCGTGACCATGTTGGATAATGTCCAACACTCAATGATCCAAAGAGATGGATCTCCAATTGTCGGTAAAGTTGTAAAGAGTGTCTCTTACATTCAAGGTCGCTGCTTTTAAAGAGGCAACAGGTGTCGGCACCGCCATTGTCTATTGGAGGACTTGTGTCCTCATTCTGTATCTGCAGGTTTCCTTCTAGTGGTCTATCTGGAGAAAGCCGCAGCCAGTGTAGGTCAATATTGCTGTGCAGGGTGCTGTCGATATCACTGTTGAGATTGACCCTAAACTGCTATCTGGTGGATTGGTATCCTCCTCTGAAAATGTGCTGACCTCGGTCCCTACCACCACGAAATGTTTGAAACCAGTGCTGTTGAAGCACTCCTAGAGACCTTGCTGTCTCAGTATCAGCTTTTCTAGACTGAAGCGCATCGTCTATATGCTTTCCAAACAGAGTTACTCCATTGTAAGGCATGTCTAATATTTTTGACTGTACTTCTGGTCTAAAATAGGTTGCCTTCAACCAGCCTTGGAGTCAAAGCTATGTTCATCGCCATGTCACTAATTTCTGATGTAGTCCTTTTTCCCTCCGGTGAATGGATTCCGCCTATTGTTTCCTTTTAAAGATGTAATGAATGGAGCTAAGTCTTACCACATCTGGTGATCATATCTGCCCAGAATAGATATTTCATTTGCTTATAGTAATTGCGGCCATGACTGGAAAAAACTTCCCAAAATTATCCAACCTCCTACTTTCCTTATCAGGGGGAACTAAATACATGCGGTAGGATTCTTTGATGCATTGATGCTGAGAAAAGGTATGGAAGGAGTCTGCATTGGCATAGGCATCAGTACATGTTGATGATTTTGCTGTCAGTGCATGTGGTCTGTGAGGAGCATCTGAAGTAGGTTTTTGATATCTGCAGAAGATAAGGGAGTTTCAAAAGGAGTAAGAGGCTCTGACCCTGTTTTCTTTTGTTTAAATGACCCAGAAGATGTTGTATGCCTCTACCTGGGCTGAACTTGACTCTTGTTAGCCATTCTTTTTTCTTTGCCTTTCAATAATTTCTTTGGTGGCTGCTCACTTATATTTTCATGTCTTTTCATTTTAAAGGTTTCTTTAGTAGGAGTTGAGGATCTGTGTTCCTCTTCAAGCGACTGGAATTTCTGTGGCTTTTTTTCCTTTGTAGCCACAAAAAAAGCCTTGCTTCCCTGTCCTTCCGGGTTTTGACAGAGAAAGTACTGCAATATTTGCAATCCTTTGGCTTATGGCCATGATATGAGAAGTAAAGACACACTTTGTGAGGGTCTACTGAAAAGAGCCTCAGATTTCCACTGGACTTAGAAGGTCTAAATAATACCTTCTTGTGACATGGTGAATTTATGTCAAAATAAACCACAAGCAGGGTGAGATCTTCTGTCTGATGATAGTTAAAGTTGAATCAAAGGTCAGCTGATAGCAGAGTAACAGCTAACTAGCAGAACAGAGCAGAGCTAAGGAGACAACCTTCACTTGATGCGCGGTTCGAAATCTGAGCTGTGGTGGCTCTGGAGGAGAAGGATAATTCAAGAACTGTTCTGTGATTGGCTGCAGTTTGGTTCTCTCTAAAACGATGTAAATTGGTTAACAATATCACTTGTTTAAGCTTTACTGTATGGTGCTTTGCACTACTTAATATATTTACCATGTGACTCCCAGCTCGACTACTGGGAAGATTCAAGCATGTGAATCTTTGAAAGATTTATTTTTGGAGATTATATATACAGGACTTCTAAGTCGAAGGGCAATAGGAAGTTGCTACTGTCAGTAAACCGAACTAAGTGCTGAAATGCAATCCGAACAAAAGCCACAATCCCAGATCAAAGAGTTGCAGTGTGGAAAATGACAGAAGAGGAAATTGGAGAGGGAACTGAAGCACAAGTAACATTCAAGGAGTACCATGTCCCATCTGCAACATCACCAGAAACCAATGGAGGCAAGGCCATACCAGAAACAATGAAACTATTTCCACTCATTCCAGCTGAATTTTCACCAACACCAGGCCGGAATTAATAGATGTGGCCCCAAGGCCATAAGACTGACCCTTCAAGCCTGAGGGTGCGGAACTGATGCACAACGGCATTCTCCTGGGAGGCAAACAAGTCCAACCTAAGAGTCCCCTGACAGGCACAGATCTGAAGAAACACATACTGATATAGGCAGAAACATACAGAGAGGCATAGCTGGTGACTGAAACAATCTGTAAGCATATTCTCCATCCCAGGGAGATACATGATTGTAAGTGGTTAAAGATTAACCCTAACTAATACAATATGTCATGTGCCCCACCCCAACTCTTTCCTCCCTCATTAAATGATAGAGGCCCAACACACTTGGCGATCAGTCCTGACCAGGTGATGATGGCCCTGCAGATGCTGGGTGAAAAACAAACAAAAAAAATATATACCGCTTTGCTCCCACCAAATGCAGTTCTTCTTGCTTCAGAGGGACACCTATGGCCCTAAGTAGACAGTCCGTTCATGGTTGCTCCCCAACCCACAAAGCCTAGTGTCAATGGTGAGAACACGGAGAACAGGAAATTGCAACATTTTCTTCTCCTTTCACCACCAGGTAAGAGAGTCCTTCAAAGTGGATGAAGCCTCCAGAAGCGTCATCAAACTTGAAAGTAAAGAGCTATGGGAGTGGGTGACATTTGCCAGGTTTTGCGATGTTAGCAAGCACAGAGAACCTCAAAAGTGATACCTGCCGAGTACCCCTTGAGACACAACCATTCCTTGATTATAGAAGCACCCTATAACATAGAGTACAAGTGAGACTGAAGAGGAACTATTAATTTGAGTGGCAGGACCGCCTTTTCATCCTTGTGTATGACCCTAAAGAGGGCCTGGTAGTCCTTCAGCAAGAACTGAATCATTTAGGGAGCACAAGCCACAGCCTTATGGGAAACAAAGATGCTGAGAGTAAATGTTTCGGACCTCATAAAATGTACATATGGAGGTGCCTGTCGTCAACAAGAGATGCATCTTCGGAAGTGAGAGCAGCCTGCAAAGATCGACTCACCAAAAGGGAGTCCACCTTTGATACTAAGGGAACCTGACCATAAGTCCTTTCCAGCTGGTATTTATTTTCCAAGCAAAGGAGCAAGTAGGGCATCTCGGTGTCCTTCCACACCATGTCAAGCGTGTTGTGATCTGCCTTGTGCATCAGCAGGGGCTCAGACTCCAGAGACTGAAAGCAGGTGAAGAAATCATCCTGAGCTTCCTCTACAGCGGGAGGATGAAACTCCATAATGTTCCTGAGATTGCTGGGCAACCACCAAGAGGTCCGCAACTTCAGCTCATCCTCCAAAACCACCTCATGATTAGCCAAATAAGTCATTTTTAGAATGGAGACTGGGCTCAGCAGCAGCCACACCATCAACAACAGCCGGAAGACCCACTGGTGACTGGGCAGTTGACGAACATCAACAAACTTAGCAGAGAGCTGCTGGGGATGTTTTTCCTATGCAGACTCTGTCAAGCGAAAATGATGAAACAGTGAGGAACCGAGATCATCAGTCTTGGTAAAAATCCTCGTAGTTCTGGATCCACCAATTACCAGCATCATCATCCAATGTGCATGCACTTCTGTCACAGATTTGACCATCATCATGGACTCTGGCAGGCCATGTGGTGTTCTCAGAAGCAGTGCAACATGCCACAAACTCATGGCACACGCTTGGCAGCTATAGTGAAAGACAAACTTCACACATCCCAAAAGACATGGAGCAAAAACACCACCACGGCCGAGCTTGGTCAGACCCTACAACAGTGAAGCACCAAGCAGGCCCACACTGGCCAGAATGCAAAACCAAGAGAGCAGCCACGAGCCAGGAAGGCCAGAAAAAATACAGACATGAACTGCTCTAAGGGGACTAGCACAGAAAATAAAAGCAATCAGAAGCACGAAAGAAACGCAAAACAGAAAGCAGAAGCATGCTGAGACACTTTCAAGGAAAAGAGTGCGTAGGGATGGATGATCCCTGTACCTGCACGAGACTGCGCTTCCCTAGTAGGTAAAACAGAATCTATTGTTGGTCAAAGGAATGTTATACTGGACGAGGAAGGTAGAAGAGGTGGTAAAGTATTTCTAATTCATTGAAGGTAGCACTTGTTTTGCTTTAACATGAGTTAAATTCTACTAGCGGTGGAAAAAAAGACACTCTACTTTTATGATTGGTAAAATTGCTTAATCTTCCATGACACTGAAAACTTGATATATGAAGATTTGATACTCAGAATGCCTTCTTCCATTTGTCCAATCTCTGGTGGCCCACTGAACTAGGTTCTGCAACTTTTCTATCTGACTCTCAGAAATCTGAGTTCTCCTTCCTTTCCATCACTTCTCAAATAAATAAAGCAACAGCGTACTGCTTCTAATGCTTATTATGTGAAACTGTTCCTTCTATTAAATGCCATAAATCAGTTATCAGGTCCATCATTCCATCCCATGTGGACCACTGCAACTCCCTTTGTATCTCAAGGCTCAACTCAAACTCAAGGTCATTTAAAACTCATCGGCCAGACTTTTCCGGCATGATCCTCTATTTCAGCCCATCCAAATAATTCTCATTGATTGCCTCTAAATCATATTCAGGGCCCTCTGCTTTAGCGTTCTGTGTGAAGCAGGACTGGCCCTTCCTATATTCACCTCCGTCTGATCCCTCACATTCCCTCTAGACTTCTTCATTCTTCTTCTGCCCATCTTGTGCAGATCATGACCATCTCCAGATCCATAGGAGTAGATGTGCTTCTCCTACTAGTCGCCACATACTGGAACTCATTCCCTAAGTCTATTCTTGTGGCAAGCTGTAGCTGTCTTCTAAAGAAACTGATGCCCTAGCAGTTTGGGAGGCCTGTTTGGTAGACCTTGAGCCTTTGTTGAAGCTGATGAGGGCTGAAAGCCCAAAAATCGGTCCTAGGATGCTTGGTTCCAGTCCAGGGAGGACCTGGCCTGGCAGTTCGGGCTGAACTGTTCCCATTGGGCGCAGGTTTAAGACTGATTTGCATATGGCTGGGTCCAAACTGGAATGGCATGGTGAGCAAAAGAACGATGGATTTAGGCCCAGATCTCTGTACTGGGGTGAATGTATGACATTGTTCTGCATTCTGTCCATCAATTGTTGTTTTTGCATTTGTCACCCTGAGTGGGACGGGTATGCCCAGACGTGGGTCCTGTGCTCTCCATGCCACTGGAGTCAAGCTATCCTGGCTGATGAGAGCTGAAAGCCCGAAACCGGTCCTAGGATGCTTGTTTCCAGTCCAGGGAGGACCTGGCCTGGCAGATCAGGCTGAACTGTTCCCATTGAGCGCAGGTTCAAGACTGATTTACATATGGCTGGGTCCAAACTTGATTGGCATGGTGAGCAAAAAAACGATGGATTTAGGCCCAGATCTCTATACTGGGGTGAATGTATGACATTGTTCTGCATTCTGTCCATCAATTGTTGTTTTTGCATTTGTTGAAGTCTCAACATCAGGACACCCAGTTAAATTAGCAGAGTGCTTCCCAAATATTAATTATTCCGCAGTGATAGATGTCTACCTTACATGAAACATTTTTGAGTGCAAATATCATCACCCACTGTAACCTGGGCCTCATTTGTTTGCTTATGGAAGAATCAAAGGCTGAGTGTGACCGGCCGGGATAACAAAGTGTCACATATAAGTCACACACAGGTCTCAGCAGTGGGGGTTCAACCCAGGGTTTCCTTAAATCCTGTGTGTATGGGTTTGATGCCAAGTCGTATACCAAACAATTGATATAGGTAAAACAGTACATGAGATTCTAGCAACTTTAAAAAGAAATATTTCGATACCACCTTATTTCCTAATTGCTCGAGCAGTGCTGCCTGTGGTATTGTAGTGCTGAATCAAACTTACTTACGTGACAGGATGCTCCTATTACATCATCATAAGTTGCAAATAATGAAGCCCGGAGACGGACAGAGCTGCTACTTCACTTTCCATGACTTCACTTCCTATAACATTGTTGCATTTGTAGAAATTGCATCCGAGTAGTCATACTTTGCTTCAGCTGTGTTTTCTTGCTCCTGTAAATACTCCCCACAGGAAGTGCCCGTCTCCGATACTGAGCTGTGTCCTTCTGCGAGAAAACCAAGGCTAGCTGGCTCATCCGAAATGTTTGCATAATGTTGTTACTATTGGAAGGTTGTTTCACTTTTTCATCACGAGTACAGCCTACTCACATGAACGTATTCAAATGTACGAGTGCTTGTGTATAACTGTGGCTCTGCCATCTTTCTAGGCGCTGGCCCAATCAGCCGTGTTGGGAGAAGTTATGGCCAGCTGAATCTGTGATTCACAGACCACTATGTTTTTCATCTGTTAAAAAACCCGTTCAGGTTTCGTTTGGCAAGTGAGAGGATTTTCTGTGTCAGTGTCACTGCCAAGATAAATTAGGCCTGCAGAAATTCTTTTTGGACAGAATGTTATAAATAATTGCAGGTCTTCAGCGATTGAGCTGTCACGCTGTAGTCAGCCTGCATCTAGTTCAAACAAGTTCAGAGACTTAAAAATTGAAAACTGCCTCTATAAAATTATTAGGTAGCACAGCCTCAACCTGGAATTCTATTCTAGTGGGGGTTAGTATTAACTCCAGGGAGTTGGGGCCTCCGTTTATGAGACTCCTTGCGCCTCTGGAACGTCACTTTTTGTGACGTTCAATGGCGCAGAAGCCTGCGTGATATTTATCAGGCAGCACTAAGCCACTGTATATGGCTTAATTCTGCCTGATAAATATCAGTCCCTTTAAAGCAGTTTTCTGCGTTAAAGGGGCCTGCATTCGGTGTGCTGGGGGCGTTCCCACAGCATCCATGGCTTTTTGACACTGCCCCAGATTTACGAGAAATGGAAAATCTGAGGCAGGGTCAAAAGCTTATGCCTCCCCAGGGGAGGCATAAGAGAGGCACAACGAGGAGAAATATCTTTATTTCTCCTCGTTTTTTAGGTCGAGCCTAGAGCAGTGCGCATACGCTGTTTGCTCGACTTTTAGTAATGGGCTTTAGAAAGCTCACCACACACTTGTGCGTGTGCTATTGTTTTTCTCCGAGGCTAATGGGCTTTGCGTGCGTGTTTCTGAGAAAGACAGCATGCAATTGGGCAAAGGCGGGTGCATGTCCCACCTTTGCCCCGCCCACGGCCTATTGCTTGCGGTTACCCGCACAGGCCACATCTGTTTTCAATTATCGTGCCCAGACATGGGCGAGATAATTGAAAACAGATCGCTCGCTGTGGCATGCGCGCGCGCACCACTCGCGGGCTGGTTTAGCATGCAAGTATTTTTGATATGTTGTCAAATGCTTAATGTTTGCTTGATTATGTATTGTATATTATATGGCCTGTTTTTGTCAGGCTGTCAGAGTAAAGTCTTGTTTTGTTATGGTACCGTGTGAGACATGCTAGTGTGTTCACACAGCCCAGACGTGCGCCCATCACATGCAGGCCCTCAGGGCGGACATGGGAGCGGAGGCACTGTGCATCACATCTTGAGGCTGAGTTAAACGCTACCTGCCTGCATCTGCTGTGGCCTCCAGGTCTCACATTTCAAATCATGGCCAAGGCTAATTCTGCCATACATCCATCTGAGGGAGGGAAATTAAAATGGGCAGCACTTGCACCTTTAGAGAGCTTAGAGATGGCAACGTTACGGGATGAAGCACTACATATAAAACAAGTTCCGTATTTCTACTTAAGCACGCCCAACTTTGCAGGCTAATCGCTTATCCCCTTCCATTCAGGTTCTTTCATCTGTTCGGCTGTCTCCTCAATCCGGCCCTGCACAGTTGTTGCAATACGTCATAGAAAATTCTAGACATGACGAGTACTCGGTGCGTGAAATGCAGTTATGGTGGGATCATGGTAGGTCCTGTAGAGAGATCTCTCTCAGAGATGTTACATTGCAATTATAGTGACAACTACTTGGTATGTACCACATGGGGACCGCAAAGTCCATAGTAGCTGCCCGGCATTCGTGGAATGTTCCAAACACAGCGCTGTGCATGACCTTCCCTGGTATGTACCACTTGGTGACAGGGACGTCCATGATGGAATGCCATCAAAGTCAATGCTTTCTACAGTCTATCATGCAGTGATGGGGTATTCTACACATAATGCATGTGTAACGACTACTTGACTCGTGCCATGGTGATGGGGAAGTACATGTTAGGTGCTATGAAGGATGTTTTGAAAATAGTGTCACATATGACAGTTACGTGGTAAATGCCATGCGCCGGCAAGGAGACCCATGGCTGCTGCTAAGTAGGCCTGGGACATGGCAGACGTTGTGTTGTGCATCGGGGCTACCTGACGCATATTTCACGAAGTCCATGGTGGCTACCATCAAATACGTTTCCATGTTAGCTGCCGGGCATTGAGTGACAATTCTTGGTGACTGGGGAGTGGCTGGTTTACAATTTGAGGGCCACACATTTTTATTACACCTCAGTTCTATATCCTTGTATTTGTTCCACGCTGGCCCTCTTTTCAGCTTTTTGGTTTTAAATGCCTACAACAGGCTGGGTCTTCTGCAACGTCACTTCCTTCCTTCCCAATGAAGGCCCCTGCTCTCGGAGTGAGAGAAAATTAAGAGATGTTTGAACTGAATTGGCGAGAGTAACACAAGGTGTCATTCATTGCTGAAGTGGGCTGAGTGTAACCCGCCGGTTTCAACAAGGGGTGATTGAGGACTGGCCACCCCGATACAACGTAGGCAGCATAGTCAAGATGGCGGAGTTCAGAGAACATTCAGGTAGCCACAGACGAGGCTCTGATAGAAAACAAAACTGGAACCTTCATCCGACGCTACAGTGTGGTTGGGAGAAACAAGTTGTGTGTTTTGTGGGAGGCCACCAGACAGAACAAACGCCATTGTAAACCCTTTAACCATAGTTAGGAAAGAGGTATTAAATCAAATAACTACCAGACCCCCCATGCTGCCAAATACTCCAGAGCCCCCTATTAGCACACCTGCATGAAAGAAAACATGGCTCCTGTGAGGAAGTGCTTGCCTCACAGCTCTCTTCAACTCTGCCTTCCGGCCACTGCTGGGGAATGAAATGCGTGACTCACTCACAGCTCCCCTTTACCCTTGGGGGGGGGGGTGCTTGTCGCAAACCCCTCTTACTCTGGTTTGCTTAAAAACACTGGTTGGGTTGAAAGACTTGGCTTTGACGTGTATGCCTTCTGGATACTACCGGATACTGTTGCGCACATGTAACGTTTCTCTCATACCTCTCTTACACTCATCTTCAAAAAAACTGCGCTGTTTGGGGATGAAATGCTTGACTCATATATGTCTCTTACTCATCTATCCGAACAGTACTTTTCGGGGTGTTAAAATGCTTGATTCACTCTTCTCGTCCACTCCACTCGTTTCGTTCCTGGGTACCGAGTGACAGCTTAGCGGCAAGGACGGAACGGGTGGAGGGGGGCATGAGGAGGATATTAGCACCAAGGTCGAGAAGACTAAAATGAAGTGAAGTGGGGGCACCTGAGGGATGCTGAAGCACTGAATGAGTAGGCGCCACTGGATTCAATGGAGAAGCCACCCCCCCTCCCACACCCGGTTAATTGGGACCTGCGTCCAGGGCCGGTCCTAGGACTTGTGGGGCCCTGGGCGAAAGGGAAGATGTGAGGCCCCTCTAATTTACTTTTGACATCACAAGAAGTGACATCATAGAAAACTGACATCATTAGACTATTGATCTTTGTCATTCCTGAAGAGACATACTGTTGATATCAGTAACATGAACTAAAAGATCAATATCCAAATGAAATATGTCAATTTTAAAACTGTATTAAGTGGATTACATTAGTCACATTGGATGGTAAAGCTAGACGCAGATCTCACAAAGATGGCTATTCGAACTCCTAGTTAATTTTGCAACAGGGTATAGCAAATTGAAGTTGAATTCAGATACAAATAACTTTTTTATTCTTTTTGAGAGCTTCATAAATCAGAGTAGGACAAAAAAGGACAGCAGAGTTTGGTAGAAAAAAAGCTTTTGGATTTAGGATTCAGAATAATTATATTCTCCTCACAGGGGATGTAAGCCAGGTGAGGGAATATACATTTCTTATAAAAAGCAGATAAAAGGAAACATTGCAATCTGACAATGAGGAGATAAGTAAATTGATAAGTACATAAAAAGACAATTCCAGTGAAACATAAATAGAGTAACTTAAAAGTTCTAGGTTATTCTCATTGGTTGGCTCCCTGGTATTGATTCATTATGTAAAGTTCAGTATCTGTGTGTTTAAAGTAAAGGTATGCTGCAGATTTATGGGGTTTTCATACCAAGGTTTTTCATTTGGTGTCAGAACTGGTGTCAGAACTGTTGAAAATGATAGTTGCAGAATGACACTATTCTGATGAAAGTGCCTCAATCGCCCCATAAAGATAGTATACTATTCTTTTATATATTCACAACTTTATGTGGTCGTCCAACTTGAGAAAAATATGGGGTAGGGCATGAATGTAAAAAAAAAAGAAATTGCCATCTTCGTATCATGCCCTGTACACATCTGGAAGTTATTGGTATAATCTGCCCTCTGAGCTGGTCAGCATATTCCTCAAAACATTGGAGATCAGAAGTAAAGTTAACTTGTGGAGACACATAAAAAGTGTTTTTTACAAGGCTCTTGGGGGGGATGGGGCAGGTTCGGTTAGATCCAGCATACAAGCTCCTTACTATATATAATTATCCAAAAGTTCTATGAAAGATCTCCGGTAAAGCGCCCCCTTGTGGGTGCCCATTGGGCATTGCAGTGCTAGCCTGAAATGGAGCTTGCCCGATTATGAAGCATGACACACACACAGGTGTGTGAGGGCACTTGCTCCTATTGTAGCATATCCCCGCAGGGTACCAGTGTGTCTGGGGTCTGAACCACAATCCAAATAAGACCCGTCCAACTGGTCATTATCTGCTTTTGACAGTCTTCTGCAGCTTGAGAGAGGCTTGTGTGAAGTCCTGCAAAAAATGTTGGCTTCCTCAGGTCCCATAGTATTCAGTGGAATTTGGATGTTTTAAAGTTTGTGTTGTTTCTGCTGAGGTTGTCAGCCTTGATTTCTCTTCGGCTTCCTTACTCCTTCATTAGGTGTACTTTTTTAGCAATAGGCCGTATCTCTGCCTCTAAATAAATAAATAAATAAAATAGTGCATGGCTACAGCTTATGTCACCAATTAATATTTTCTAGCAATTTGGGCATCTTTTTACTCATTGAAAGCCTTTGCTTCCAGGCGCATGTCGCCATGTGGATTACTGGGCCTTCTATGATTATCACCCTTTTTGGGGTACAGGCACACATCATTTCCTATCACTGTGGCTAAGCTGGGAATTCCTTATTATAATTACAGTTTGTGAGTCTCCCTCTCACATACCCTAACCCATCTCACCCTCTGGTACTGCGTCCCATAAAGTAAGATATACCTCGCCCATCACGCAGGACATAAAAAACTTTACACATAAGCTCAAAACAACACAACACCCTTCCAACAACACATATGTTGTAGCTTGCTATCTATGCTGGTAAGTACTTCAGCGCCTCACATATGGGTAGTAAGTGCTAAACAAATGCTACAATACCATACAATATGTTAATTGGACACATCAAAGTAAGACACTTGAAAAGCTAAAATCCCATTCAAATGAATTAGAAATGTTTCCAAATTACTGCTGTGGGTTACACAGCCTTGAATATTAATCTATAAGGCTGCTTAGTGGGGTAACGTAATGTCTGTTGTAATCAGAGTGCAACCTGGAGCAGGCTAGCTGACATAAGGTTGGCAGGGAAGTGCAGACCTCTCATCTTTCATGAAGAATTTCAGAAGTGTACCTATTGAATTACTCACTTAACAGGCTGTCCAGCCTATGATTAACGTATCCTTAAACTGGGTAACAGTAATGTATGCTTTTCGCAACACTAAAAATTACGTTTCTCAAGGATAAACCTTTGAAAAGGAAAGCTCCAAATGGCTGCCATCTTGCCAATGTACCAAAACCAAAGTCTGTAGATTGGGATTAAGGAATGAGTTAGTGAGCACCATTGCAATACTATGGCTACACCTTTACATGCGAGGCCAATAGGACAATGTCTATATACTTTCTGATTTCTTTGTAAAGTGGATTTGTACTCAGAACATTCAACAAACATGGCTAAATACTTGCCGGGCCTTTATCATCATGTATCATCATAATTGGGGCCTAGGATTGGATAGTAAATCTGTTGACAAACAAAGCCTGGAGAGGAGGCAAGCAAAGGCCTCAGTTTGTTCACAGTTGATAGCATAATAGTTTTGTGAGTTGTACCCTGGCTGTATAACTGCAGATCAGCCGTTTGAATCTATGCAAAATACAAGCGTTTTTCCAGGATCCATTATCTGAGCGTCATTAAATAGTATAATAGTAACTCCTTAGAAAAAGTGGAATGATACACCTTTATATGTATGTGATAATTCAAATGACAGCTAAAAATAACTTTGACACACCACCACATAGGTATTGTGCGTTTCACCACTAGGTTAATATCCAATGTGTTTTGCGCCTCTTTTCATGCTTAATATTTTAGGCAAAGACTCAGAACAACATCACTTTTAACAAGCATTGGCAAAGCCAATCGGTCTTGCCTAGAAGAAATATTTGCTTTGGCAATGTTGAGTTGCCGTGTTGTACACCGGTGTGGCTGTTTTTCAGTATGGTTAACAGTTAGTGGCAAGGAGTGTCCTTGAGTGAAGTGATAGGAATATAGTGTAATTGCCTGGATTTTTTAAAGTAGTAGTTGTAGAGTGGAATAGGGGGAGTAGAGTGTCATACAGTTGAATAGAGGGGAGTAGAGTTTAGTCGTTCAGTGTCAGAGAGTGTCGTCGAGTGCAATGTCATCAAGTGCAGAGTCATAGAGTGGAGTGCCGTATATTGGAGTAAGGTGGAATCGAGTGGAGGGGGTTGGGTGGACTGAAGTAGTGAGTGGATTGGAGTAGATTGGGGTGGATTGGGATAGAGTGAGTTGGACTGGGTAGGTGGGTGGATTGGATTGGAGTGGTATGGATTGAAATGGGGTGAGGTGGATTGGAGTAGGTTCTGTTGGATTGGTTTGGGGTGGATTGGAGTGTGGTGGGCTGGAGGGATTTGTCTGACTGGGGTGGTCTTAACTGGGGTAGGGTGGATTGGGGCAGAGTTGGGGGGATTGGAGTAAAGTGGGGTGGAGACGGAGTGAACTGCAGTGGGGTGGGGTGGACTGAATGTGGTAGATTAGACTGGAGTGGGGTGGATTAAAATGGGGAGGAAGGACTGGATTGGGGTGGGGTGGATTGGAGTAGAGTGAACAGGAATGGGGTGGAGTGGTGTGGGGTGGACTAGAGTGGGGTAGAATGTAGTGAGGTGGGGTGGAATGGGTTGTGGTAAATTGGATTGGGGTGGGGTGGATTTGAGTGGAGTAGATTGAATTGCAGTTTGTGGATTGAAATGAGTGGGGTGGCTTGGATTAAGGTGAATTGGATGGGTTGGGGTGAACTGGATTGGGGTGAGGTGGATTGGATTGAATTGGGGTGGGGTGGGGTGGGTTGGATTGGAGTGTGGTGGGTCAGATTGGAGTGGGGTAGATTGGTTTGGGTGGATTGGATTGGATTTGGGTGGATTGGATTGAGGTTGGGTGGATAGGATTGGAGCGGGTTGGATTGGATAGGGGTGAAGTGGATTGGATTGGAGTGGGATTGAACTGAGTTTGTCGGAATGATTTGGATTGGAGTGGAGCAGACAGGAGTGGTGCAGATTGGAGTGGGGCAGATTGTTTTGGATTGGTGCTGATTGGAGTGGGGCAGAATGTTTTGGATTGGAGTGGCGCGGATTGGATGGGAGCACATGGTTTTGGATTGGAGTGGGGCAGATTGTTTTGTGTTGGAGTGGGCCGATTGTTTTGGATTGGAGTGGGGCAGATTAGCATGCGGAGATTGGAGTGGGGCAGATTGGAGTTTCGGAGATTGGAGTGGGGCAGACTGTTTTGGGTTGGAATGGGCCAGACTGTTTTGGAGTGTGTCAGATTGTTTTGGATTGGAGTGGGCCAGATTGGCATGCGGAGATTGGAGTGGGGCGGATTGGAGTGCGGAGATTGGAGTGGGCAGATTGTTTTGGATTGAAGTGGGGCAAATTGGTGTGTGGGGTGGGAGGATTGGAGTGTGGTGGAGTGGGGTGGTTTGGATTGGTCTAGGGTTGATTGGATTAAGTGGGGTGGATTGGTGTGGGGTGATGTGGGATGGATTCGCGTGGATTAGAGTGGGACCGATTGGAGGTGTACTGAACTATTATGTGTTAAAGCATTTTTCAGAAACAACACATAAGAAAGAAACATTGTCAATTTGCAATAATATTTGAGAACAGCGTACACAAGCAAAAACAAAAGAAAACATTAGTGAAAAGTAAGAAAAGAAGACTTGGCAAAATAAAAAAACTTAACTATAGAAATACCAGTCTCACGTCTTCTGTTTGCAGAACACTAAAAGTTAAACAGAATAAAATAGTACCTCAATCCCATCGGGAGCAGCGAACGTGCACTGATTAAGTTGAATCAATCAGTGCCTGGTCCCTGCTCCACAGAGAGGAACGGAAGTGATGTTAGATCTGCTGTGACCAATTATGAGGCTGTAAAGAGTGCCACGCAAATCAATATGTGGTAAGTAACGGGCTGGTTCCAAGCCCTTTTATGCATACAATAGTGTCTCGCAAGCAAGACGAATGCGGTAGCGCATGCTCTTGCAGGCACAACCCTAAAATGGGTCAGAGTAGCACTAAAAGATTTTCAACAATCACGTGCGCAGCGCATTTTGCTATCTTCAGAGATCAAAAGAAAGAGCTAAAAAAGAGGGATGTTAAGGACCCTTGCGGCTTTTCTAAGGAACTGATGGGAGACAAGGGCCTACGGATAAAGGTTGGCTCTGCCGGCAGTAGTTCATCGGAATGCATTTATTCCTTTGCACATTACACTGAATAGGTTTTTCAATGTCTTTCAACTCATAATATCAATGAAGTTGCTTGTCATTTCTACACCTGAAAAGGCAGACAACATGTTTTCATGGTTAGTAGCTGACAGCGTTTCACACTCTTTCACAACAAGAAACTTTGTCAAGCTACAGTACTTCCCTTCTGCCTTCTACCCCACCCCACCTTCCCTGCCCTGTTAAACAAGACCCAGGTGCAGCACAAACATGGGCTGTCAAAACAGTATCCATGAAATCCCCTACAAGTAATTAAATGGACAAGAAATTCACAGCGCTCGGACATAAGTGAGGGGCTCAAAGTGTATCACAAAGCAGTAAATTTGCTTTATTCGCGATAAGAGGGGCCATGGAACTTCCTGCAGGTGAAATTGGGTGGTAATCCATTTTTACGCACTTAGCCGCATTTACTAGACAACCCTCTTTGTTCATCACTGGTGGGCTAGACTGGGAAGCAAACATGCTAGGCTCTCTGGGAAATAAAAATTAATGATCTAACAGTAGCGCTGTGAAGCCAAGGACAGGGCCCCCCTATCCTGGGCCTCCCAGCACAAAATAATAGCTACAAAGCCCCGCGATGGGGGGCCACATCTGGACCTTACAGCCTGGTCGAGTGCTGTGAGGCACCCCTGCCCTGGACTTCGCAGCACTAGATATTGGCCCAAGTCCCAGTGAAAGGGGCCCCACGTCTAACCTTGCAGCCTGATTCAGTGCTTCGAGGCCCGGGGGATAAGGACCACCTCCTCTGTGCATCAAAGCAGTAGTGAGGCACTTTGCTGAACACTGCCCTACTGTGGCAGTCTGAGCTAGATGCTCCCCCCTCCCCTCATCAACCTCTCCTTGCCTGCATTGTGGAAACAAAAGAGCCTTCTATCGCCTGGAGACAAAATACACAAAGGGCACACAAGTTCTTCACCACAGGTTTTTAACAGAGGTGCTGCCCTGCTCTTGTTCCGGAGAGCTGAGGTAATTACTGGCTTTGCTGCTCTCACGTCATCTACCCCTTGTTTACCCTCCCTCCACCTTTCACACCCAGGAATGCCACCATGTCCTGAACAGCGAGGTCAAGATACCTCGCTTATAAATACTTTAGCAAGGTGATCGGGTTGGGGAGGGGGGCCTCGGGGAGTAGTGTGGTCTTTCACACGAAGCGGGGGCCCCATGTTATTGTGCTGAGCGCGAGGCCCTGGGCAGCTGCCCACACTGCCCATGCCTAGCGCCGGCCCTGCCTGCGCCGATGGAGTGACTTGACACCCAGAGATGGCCTGACACTTCTTGAAAAACAAACAAGGGCACAGCCGGAAGCTTGTCGCAACCAGAAAAGGGAACATGTGGGTGGCTTCGCTTTGCAGAAGTAGGCGTCGGTGGAGAAAGTCAGAGCGAAATGACACAGGGACGGGGCACAAGGGGGACCCGGACAATGGGATTACAAATCGGCCCGGGCACGCTAAAAAAATGGCCCACATTTGCATATTGCCTTTCCACAAAACACTGATTCGACGACATTTTGCTAAAATGAGGGGCGGGGGAAATAAAAAAAAATGCATGGATTAGTTAACACTGGCAAAACACACCTGCAAACAAGTGAGGCCACTTTTGCTCCGGCCCCCTGTCCCCGCTCAATATGCATATATTAATGGGCAGGCCCAGCGAGAGAAAGGAAGTGACACCTCTGCCCATTGATAACAAGCATTTGCAATGCAATAGGTCTCGCATTTACATTATTTTGACCTATTGACATTGTAAATGACAATGGGTTTTTTTGCTTTTGTTTTTTAAAACATAATATAAAAGGCATTGCCATTTGCAGTGTTAACAGCTGAAACTCCCGTAATGCGAGACCTATTGCATTGCAATTGCTTGTCCTTTTTCTATGTGTGCTGCATTCTGTACCACACATAGAAAGAAGAAACGCCTCTTGTGATTATTTTTGTACAGGAAGGTTTCCCTTACTGTACAAAAATAATCATCCCCTCAACACAGGCCCCTTTGCAACATGGTGTAAAGGTGCCTACATTGGCGCATGGCAACCCATTGTGCGCCGGCGCAGGGGAAAAGGACAGGAATGCGTATTTGATCAATACGGCGCATTCCTAGCCTTTTCTTTTGCCGTAGGGCAGCGCAGCAGGAAAGCCCTACGGCAAAACCTCATAAGTGAGCCCCGGGAAGGCTTATTTACAAGCCCCTTGCGCCACCTTTGTGTCATTTTTAACATGGGAAAAGTAACGTACAGGTGTCGCAAGGAGCGTGTAAATAAGACCCTTGGAGCCTCATTTATGAGAAGTGACACATTGCTGCATGAAAGCAGCGATGTGTCACTTTTCAGTGCACCCTCCTTGCGACATGATTGATGCGTCATATTTACTGTATGACGCATCATGTCACAAGGAGTTACAGATACGTCAGTTTTCTTATGCATCTGTAGGCACAAAAATGAAGCATTGCTGGAGTGTGTCACAAATGTGACGCAACTCCAGCAATGTGTCCTTTCAAATGGGACAAGCCCCATATGAAAAGGCCTGCGTCAGTATTACACCTGCTGTGAGGCAGGCGTAAGATATTGATGCATTTGCACCATAGAAGTGGCGCAGTGAAATCTGGTGGATTTCACTGTGTCACTTCTACGAGGCTTACTTACGTGGGAGCGCCCACCCTGCATACATTATACCTGACGCAGGTATAATGTAGCGCAGGGGTTTACAAAGTGACACATCTGCTTAGATGCATCACTTTGTAAATAGGACACAACAGGAGGCATGTTTTAAACCGCCAATGCGCAACTGAAGCACAAAACTGTCACAAGGCCTCATAAATAAGGCCCTTGGACTTTAGGAAACAGGCAACACTGCGAAATCCACTGTAGACTTGAGCATTCGATACTGTCGGCCGCATTCGATACTGTCGATCACTCGCTGCTCTTAAAAGTCCTTCAAGAAAGAGCAGGCCTGGATTTGACGGTTCTGAACTGGTTCTCCTCCTTTTTACACAATCGCTTCCAAAGAGTAAAAATCAAAAACTCTGAATCTGACCCCCCTTCCCGTCAGCAGAGGAGTCCCTCAAGGGTCAGTTCTCTCCCCTCTCCCCTCAACTCTTCAATATCTACATGGAACCCCTTACCTCAATACTCAGGAATTCCAACATCCCCTTCCACCTCTACGCTGATGACACACAACTCTATCTGGAAACCACCTGTATGGACGACATCCTCAAACTCAACGACACGCTCAAAGACGTTCAACAATGGCTCTCACAAAACCACTTAAAGCTTAACCAAGAAAAAACTGAAGTCCTTCTCATCTCCAACAGAGACGAAAACCCCCAAATTGAAGAATGGCTCAAAGCCATTGACGCCCTCAATGGCACCCTTAAGCCAAAAGACTCAGTCAAATCCCTAGGTATCACCTTAGACCCCAAACTAAACATGAAAAATCACATCGCTAACTCCGCCAAAAGCGCTTTCCTCAATCTGAAACTTCTTTACAAAATAAAACCATTCCTTCCTCCCAAGGACCTTCAACAGGCCACTCAAGCACTGGTGCTCTCCAGAATTGACTATGGTATCGCAGCCCTGACCGGATCAGCCAAATCACACCTAAGACCCTTGAAAACCACCCTCAATGCCGCTGCCAGAATGGTCACAGGAACCAAGATATTCGAACACATTTCCCCTGCGCTCAAAGACCTGAAATGGCTCCCTATTGAACAACGAGCCAACTTTCGAACAGCATGCCTTATACACAAAGCCCTCCACACAGGCAAACCGGAATACTTGGCTGCCAAACTCAAAAGGGCTGGCCAGTCCAGGACCCTCAGAAGTTCCAACTCACTTCTTCTCATTCCATTGAAACCGCGGAAACGCAAAACTTTAAGCAAATGCTTTGCAGGCAATGCACCCAGGATTTGGAACGCCATCCCTCCTCACATCAGAATAACCGCCCACTTCCCAAAATTCAAGACTTTACTCAAAGCCCTCTTCCTGGAAGCCACCTGAACTGTAAGAGATGCTCATATTACCACGTGTAATCACTATGATCTGTATGTACTTTGTTATTTGAAAGCCCCTTGAGTGTTCCAGTTATCAATCTTCCCTCGCTGATAAGGCATACTCTTGTGCATGATGTGAAGCGCTCTGATACCTTCGGGTCCAGCTAGCGTTATACAAAACTTTTAATAAATAAATAAAATAAAAAGCATGAATTCATGAGGTAAATCAATGTGTGAATTACGATAAATGAGATGATCTGGTCAGTGCACTCTTTGATGGGTGAGCATTTTAACTCTCAAATATGAGATGACTGCATGTATGACCACAAAGGTATCTGTGAGGCCAGTAGTTTGGCATACCTGACACTGTTTTTTCCGAATTCATCTGCTTGTTCGAAAGGCACTGCTTTGGAAAAAATATTTGTAGTTTTTGGTATTGTACATACCAAAGGCCTTTCTGCAAGGCATACATTTGTCCATTGGCTTTCTGATTTACCTATTGAGTACATAGTGGTTGGTTTGAGATTATTGTTTTAAGGTCCCTCCATGAATCTGTAGTGAGCATCTCCTTGTTGCAGTGTGGTACAAAGCTGACCAACAGAAATCTTTGCATATCTCTTATGCAGACTAAGGTATGTATAAAGTTATCAACAGTAGTCAGATGAATTGCTCAGTGTACTTACAGGATGAAATCAGCTAGCAACAGATAACATGTAAATCACACACCTACAAGAAGTATCTCTCAGCCAGCAAAAGCACTGACACACTGCAATGTGCACTCGACAAGGGTTGATAAGGAGTGTAGAGAGGCGCAAACTAATCTGCATAAAAAGTTGAGAAACACTTCAGGATTGCTTTAGGGCAAGAATATTGGTCATAGGTTTTACTTCCTGTTACCAAGGCATAAGAAAAAAGGTTAATGTTTTACAACTTGTGATAAATGATCTGCAGCATGCTGTGACTACAGAGCCATTTTCCTTGCTGTAGTAGCAGGTTTGTAAGTTAGAACATAATAGAATGTAATAATACCACCTAACAAGGTTGAGTTTCTTTGAAGTGCTTTAATAGAAGCCAACTGCATGATGTCCATTGGAAATTGATGGGTATTTTACTGTTAATTGAAGCCTGGAGATTGAATGGGAGGCAAGGACTACATCTACCATAATGCTGTGGGCCTTTGCTGAAGAGAGCCTTATTGAGGTCAAAACTATTGTGATGCTTTGTTTGAGTGCTACCACAGTCTGGGTTTGTTTTTTCTGTGGTCTCATGCAGTATTAGGGCGCCAAATTACGTCTTGTAAGTGTTTTTACTTTTCGAATTTGTGCACAATAAGGAAAATGTGGAATAGTACACACACACTCACTAACACACACACACGCACGCACCCACACACACCTTTAAATGAGCACATACATCATATAGCCAGTTCTTGTAAAACACTTTGTGCTATTATGTACCTCAATGTTTTGTTTTTAATGTGTGTTTTGGTAACAACGTGTGACAGTAATGTAATGACGTGTACACCTATTTATACAATTTCCGTACAGCCCGTGCACTTAATGCATGGATCACGCCCAGAAGGGTTTGAAAGACAAAAACAAGTGCAGTCTGTTGAGGCCTGTTTGCAGGAAGCCGCTGGTATGTAGAGGTTCTGGGGGTAGATGGTAAACAAGAACCAGTTCAAACCAGCATGCACTCCTGCAGGAAGAATGTTTCCTGTATAAATCATATGATTACGTGTCAACTATTGACTGGTTAGAATAGGTGGGTGTGAGACAGTGATGAACTATGTAGTAGTGCTGAAGATTTTGATTCTTCACATACTATTTCCAAACAGAATTGTATTGTATTACCTCTTGCTCTAGGACTCTGGTCCATGTAGCAATTTTGAGATATATATGTGTGTGTGTGTATATACATATACATATATATATATATATATATATATATATATATATATATATATATATATATATATATATATATATATATATATATATATATATATATATGATATATATATATATATATATACACACACACACACACACACACACACATATATATATATGTATATATATATATATATATATATATATATATATATATATATACACACACACACATAATTAAAGACAGAGGCTTCAGTCGGTTAGTAATGTTTACTGCAAAAATAGAGGGTAACAAAGACTAATATTACATACCATTCACCGCATGAACTTCACAACGTAAACACCAACAAAGTGATAAGGCAATAGAAAAAAGCACAGATAAACAATATAGGTGAGATGAACTATCAAACAAGTTAGATGGACTCTAAGGGACACTTAGAGCTTAGCAGGGTTCCTATCAAAACAATAGAAATGAAGTCCAAAACATCGTGCAAGGGTGATGTTGATATTAACATTGAACTAAGGGTATGAATACCCAGAATTGCACAGAGTTTACCTCCAATGTACACTTGGGTTCATTCCAGTAGATTTATAATATATTTTAAATATATTTCAAACAGATTTTATGATATACTTTTAGATCTATTTATATATTTATTTTTTTGTAGACCTATATCCATGTAGAACTGTATTGCACTTTGCACTTTATCTAAAATTGCGTAATTTTGCACATAAACTCATCTGTGGGGCAGAATGACGCTAGGAAAGTCTGGTATTTATACCTTGATTGCAGAGTAATTAATTGACTGTTTACAGAGGGGTAAAGAACTTCCCATCTAGATACTAGACAATCGTGTGTATCCCTTATGCTTTAACAAAATGTAAATGCACTTTCACTTTAACACAGCATGGTAAAAAAAATAGAAATGAAAAAAAGTGTTGGTATAAAAGCAGTCAGGTGACTGACTCACTTGTCATGTGATCAAGGCACTTCGGTGTCGAAACGTGTAATGGCCGACAGAGTTTAACCCAAATAAAGGAGATTCTGTGCACTGAATGGTGGTCCGTGTTCCATCTTTGTGATACTTCAAAGGCCGGCTGTCAATGGAGTTTTCGATATATATGTATGTATATATATATATATATATATATATATATATATATATATATATATATATATATATAATATATATATATATATATATTTGCTTCGATTCCTCTTGTCTCCACGCTGCTAGACAGAAGTCACGGCACCACAGCAGTAAGTAGACTAAGTTATTTTATTCTTATTTCAAACACCATGTGCAATGCAAAAAAGGACGGCCTACGCGTTTCGACTACATTTAGTCTTCAACTGGACCATAGAGTCCTTCGTGTCTAGAACATTTATAAAGTGCTCTGTGCTAGTACCCTCATTTGTTTCCATACCATTTAAAAACTACTAGACTGCCAACCTAAGACACATTACATGGCACATTTTGGTCGCCATTTTGCACTCCATTCTCAATTATATCATTCTTTATATACTGTTAAGTACTTTTTTAAAAGTGTATTGAGAAAGTGCAAAGTGCATAGTGCAAGCAAATTCATAAATTCATAAGTTCATAAATTCATAATATATATATGTGTATGTATATATAGGTATGTATATATGTATGTATATGTATATATATATATTCATTGAAAAAACACATACTTTTCAGCCACGTTATAGTTAGGAATTAGCATTTAAAAAACCTTAGAAATTCACAGAAAAAACAGTAGGTTTCACACATGTTATAGTTAGCTGGACATTTCACTCATACAAAACCATTGAATTCCCCCGTTATAGTTAGTTCAGCTAACTATAACTCGCGCGCCCGCAATGCACTGCTGATGACGTCACATATTACATCACTCATGACATGGTCAGTGACATCACTGATGACATCTCAAATGACATCACTGATGACATCACTGATGACATCATCCTTGTGAAAGAGTGGCACTCATCATATGTACTCATACACCTACGTTTTTTTCAGTGAATTTCTAAGATTTTTTAAATGCTAATTCCTAACTATAACGTGGCTGAAACCTACGTTTTTTTCAGTGAATTTCAAAGGTTTTGTAAATGATCATTTTTAAATGGATTGTTATTGTTTTTATACTGATTTACTACATTGTTTTTATCTATTTATTTTTAGAAATTTTATTTTTTAAATTACATTACATATTTTTAATATAAATTGAAAAAAAAATGTTTTAAAAAATATTGAAATTGTAATATTTGTTTTTGGTATTTTATATATTTTTGAAATGTATATATATATTATATAGCAGGCAATGATATCCTATGGAAGGAAATTCAAGTTACTGGTAAGTATGGTTAGAATTACTTTTCAGGATCAGTAGTGGGCTAAAAGATGCAGCACTGAGGTCTCTCCTGATAACAGGTGAGTAAATCGGAATTCGTAGTTTGGCTGATTTTAGAAGAATTTTTTAAAGTTCCAAAACTCCACACTTAGAAGAATTTCCAAGTGAAACCAGTCAATGTTAGCCTACGGAAGGAAATTCAAACTACTGTAAGTACGGTTAGAATTACTTTTCAGGATCAGTAGTGGGCTGAAAGATGCAGCACTGAGGTCTCTCCGGATAACATATGAGTAAATCGGAATTCGTAGTTCGGCTGATTTTAGAGGAATATTTGTACGTTTCAAAAATAGACACAAAAACTTTTCTGGTGAAAACCAGACAATAGATTCCTATGGAAGGAAATACAAGTTACTGGTAAGTACGCTTAGATTTACTTTTCAGGGTCCGTACTGGGCTCAAAGATGCAGCACTGAAGTCTCTCGTGATAACAGGTGAGTAAATTGGAATTCGTAATTCGGCTGATTTTAGAGGAATATTTTGCTCAATAGTGAAGGGAGGGGGCGGGGCTTGAGGTGACATGTGTGCAAACACACCCTGTGGTGCGTTTTAAGTTGGGGAATTAATTCCTCTTCAATCCTGAGGTCCCCTGTGGGCCAACTAACCCACCAGGTACCTCCAGTATGCGCCAGGGAGCTGCGTTGCAGAGAGGTGTTCAGAGGCCATGCCCCCTTTTTACAACACTCTGCAACGCAGCTCCGTGGCGTTTACTGGAGGTACCTGGTGGGCCAGGTCTAGCATAATTCTGGGGTTTAAACACCAAGTATTTTTTTTTTTAGGAAATGAAGTCCAAGCAAGTGATTGGGTAATTGGTGAATGATCAGAAATCACCCTCGGTTCGACTGAGGAATTGTTTGTGGTTCTTACCAAGTTAACAACATTTACAAATATTAAATTCTAGAGTGTATTTGGTATGAGTGAGAAAAAAAGGTGAAGTCTTTTTAATAAGGATTCTGTAATCTCCAAGCATCCCTCATGTAGTGTTTGCCACAGATTTCCTTTAAGGGGTTAAGTGATGGAGAGGGTCAAGCGTTTAAAGTCAACAACCTGTTGAGGGTAATATCAATTGCGAAGTGCCCTCCAAATATTATGTTGGCATCATTCGAGGTTTTGTTCAAACGGTCATTAAGTATGTTACATTAAGTTGCAAAATTTTGTGTCTCTGATATAGAAAGCATAGAAGTTAAGTGTGAAAATCTTTGTCCATCTTGCTAGTTTATTAAAAATCCATCCCCCTTCTAAAACTGAGAGGTAATCGTTTCGCTATGATCTTAAGTACACTGTGCTTTTTATAAGTGGCGGGAAAACAAACTATCTTCCCCAGACATCGACCATCAAAGGTGGATACTTATTTATTTGTAATTTTAGGTTCCTGTAGCTACACCAAATCCCGCTTAGTTTTATAAAGATAGTCTGCAATTGTCCTTCTTTTTACAGGATGGTTAATACCGTTGACATTTAGGGGTCGATTCCGATCTGGTAAAAAGCGCTCCGAATTGCCGTTCGGAGCGTTTTTCCTGTACGAATCGTACCCTGCAAGTCCCCCGTATGTACGACGAAGTACGATCCGTATCCGGAGCTGGACTCCGTACGAATCGTACAGGGACCGTACGAATCAAATCCCCGTACGAATCTCCCTCGGAACCCGCTGTACGCGACATCTGTACGGTTCGCGGCTGCTTTTTCTGACCCAGCAAGTACGATTCGTGTTGGGTACGCACCGTACGACCCTTTTTCTACGGGAGCTGAAAACAGCCGTAAAAGAAGAGTTCGCCCCGAAACAGGTATGGAACGGCCCCCCTCGGGTACGGTGCGTATCGCCCATGTTCACAGGGGTATGGTGGGTACCCCTGCGACACGGGGTGTACGCACCGTACCCCGCAATCTTGGGGTGTACACACTGTACGCCATGTACGCTGGGTTTACGGTGCGTACCCCATGTACGCTGAGTGTACGGTGCGTACCCCCCATGATCGCAGGGGTACGGTGCGTACCCCTGCGATCATGGAGGGGTACGCACCGTACGGTGTGTATGTGAATGTGCGCTTTTCCGTATGAATCGCCCTTACCTGACGTGGACCATATGAATCGCGTCCTGATACCCCAGTCCGGATCGTACTCGCCGAGTCGTACGGTGTGTGTACGAGTCGTACGGAAACGGCTCTGGATGCGGATCGTACGGACGGGAATTTTACCGGATCGGAATCAACCCCTTTATGTATCATCCTGCTTCAGATTCTGGTCGTGGGTATAACAATACTCCGATGGTTGTTGAAAAAGGAGACGATTCAGGAGAGCCAATTGCTGAGCTCTTTGCCTTAGTGGTCATCTTCCACTCTGCTAGGCCACGCCCCACTCCTCTTTTGTTCAAAAATGCCTGGCAGAATTCCATACTCTGTAGTCTGGAAACATTACAAAACATGTATGATAGGCACATTCCGCACTGTTATCTTGACAAAAAGATGTCCTTGAAACTGATCGACCATTTATGAGTTTTGGGGACAGAACTCTGGCTGAGTGGCTGCTCAAGCCACCCTACGCCATCATGTATTACCTATTGTTAGACCCTGCTTGGAGTCCAATCTTCATCTTTTGCCCATGCATACCAGTGTATTAATTTGAGCCGGTGGCTTCCGGTGCTCGGCACAGGAACTTCATTTTCAACATCGTTGTGGCGCTGTTTGTCTAGTTTAGAACTGAGCAGAACAACTTCTGTTTATTAATTCAATAAGCACTAACAATGACTATTACCTGCAGTGTTAGGGCAGATTAAACTAAATTGGCACACTTATAGGAGTGTGATGGTTAGTAGTTGTCTCTATACTATCAATGACAGTGCTGCCAGGGGCAATATATGGTGCAAGCAGCAGTGGTCTCCTGACAAGGGCCCTGGCAGTTCTTTTTTTTTAACAAATTAAGCACTGATGCATATTCTAAAAGGGATTAGACAGTGTGTAGAATTCCTAAGACCCTTACCTGTAAAAGATATACACTGGGAAGGCCAGAAGAAAAAGACCAGTGTTTTCCTCACTCGACTCAGCATACCATCATATTGAACACCTTTTACCTTTTGTATAATCTATCACACCGTTTAGGGCACACCCACATAAAAGCATTCCTCTGTGGTTTTTCAATGATGATGCAGACGATATTTAATGGCAAGCTAGGGGTAAAATACTTTCGGCTCAGACCTTTAGCAGTGGGGCTCTACTGTTATTAAGGTTTGTACTGTTTATGGTGGTTCTGGGATGATTACCTATAGTGTTGATGTTTTGTTAGCTCTGCGTTATCATCCTTCGGGATGTAAATGCCTTTTTCCAGGTGGTCGCCGTTTGGGGAAAGGCTGTCCAGGATGTGGCTGGCGCCCAATGGCCCCACCCACCCCTGCCCCGCCACCTCCCATTCAGTACTGTCACTGTGCCTTATTGAATACCAGGTCCTTGGCATGCCATTCCACGGATATCTGGAATCTTCTTGCCGACTCCAATCTATCATGTCTGTTTTTAACTGAGACTTGGTTGGGGGCAGGATCTGAACCGGATGTTGCCTGCGCCCTACCACCCAATTACACCATTTTAAGAAGGGACAGATTGGGGGGCAGAGGAGGAGGAGTGGCCCTGATAGTGGATAAGGCCCTTTTGTGTTCTTCCTTTCCTGTGGAGAATATCGCAGGATGTGAAGCCTTAGGCTTTACATTTAGTCTGTCTGCCTCCCAGACCTGCACAGGGATCCTTGTTTATAGACCTCCTGGGCCTATTGGGACCTTTTTTGAGGACCTGCAGGCGGCTCTTTCCGTACCCTGTATGCGATCGGCGCACTGTGTGTTGTTAGGCGACTTAAACTTGCATATGGATTCGATTGCCGATTCTGATGCTTCCAAGCTGCGGGATATTACTGCACTGTTGGGCCTAGTCCCGTTTATTGACAGTCCTACCCATGTTAAAGGTCATACTTTAGATCTAATTTTTTCTACTACGCCGATTGAGGTCTCCCCGCCGCTCCCTGTCTTATGGTCAGACCATTTTCTAATAAACTTTGCTATTTTATATGAGACAAGGATCAGCCAGAGAGCACAGAAGGGTGTGACTAGACAGTCTAGAGCGTTTCATCTAATTACAGCGGATATGCTATCGGATGCTCTTTGTCAATATCCGTGTAAACTTACAGGGATTCTAGACGCTGACCTGGCTTTGGTTCAGAACTGGCTGCAAACGAGGTTTGAGGAGCTAGCCCCAGTGAAGTTAGGTAGAACAGCACCTAGCCTTGACTCCGCTCCTTGGTTCACCTCCGCATTACGAAAAATGCGCCAAGAATGTAAAAGGGCGGAAAGACTATGGCGTCGCAAATACGACCCAGTTGAGAAAATAAAATACCGTGATATCATAAAACAGTACCACAAACACATCTCAGAAGCTAAAAAGGATTATCTTGAGCACAGAATAGATCAGGCGGATAATATGAGTAGGGAACTCTTTAGAATTGTTAAGGAGTTTGTTGATCCTGTCGCAGGTGCCCTCTCACACTCCCATACTGAAGGGTGGATTAGGCAGCTTGCAGACTTTTTTGTCACGAAAATTAAAACTATCCAAGACTCTTTCCCTCCCATAGATCTCTCCATGTACATGGACGCCTCAGCTTGTAACTGGAGGCCTGCACCATCTTTAGGGGCAGAGCCTGGGCCCACACTATCGGTCTTTCCACAGCTATCCTGTGAAACATCGCTTGAGCTACTGTCCCGGCTTAAATCCGGATCACCCTTGGATGTATGCCCAGCAAAGTGCTTGGGTAGAGTGGCACCGGCATTAAACAGCGTGCTGAACCCCCTGCTCAATTTGTCTTTGAGCTCCGGAGTGGTGCCTCGAGAATGGAAACACGCATTGATTCTGCCGCTGATCAAAAAACCTCTATTAGATCCTTTGCTGCTGGCTAACTATAGACCGATCTCCTTGCTCCCTGCGCTGGCGAAGGTGGTTGAGAAGCATGTTCAGTATACACTTACCAACTTTATTGAGAGTAACAACTTTCTCCAAGATTCTCAATCCGGTTTCCGTGCTAATTATAGCACGGAGACAGCCCTTGTGGAGGTGACCGAAGCCATCAGGGAGACGCTCGATCATGGAGGTAAGGCTATGTTAGTCATGCTGGACTTGTCGGCGGCTTTCGACACCGTCCCACATGGTTGTCTCCTTTCAAGACTCTGGGAGATCGGATTGCGTGGGACGGTGTTGGATTGGTTTCAATCCTTCTTATCGGGCCGTCGACAGGTGATCTGGGCTCCACCGTTTTCCGCTGAAATGCCATCGCTAGAGGTAGGGGTTCCTCAAGGTTCCATTCTGAGCCCCACCCTCTTTAATATCTATATGGCCCCTCTGGCGATGGTAGCGGAGGCTTATGGGGCCCGGGTCATCTCATACGCTGATGACACCCAGCTCCTGTTTACTTGCAGGAAAGGAGAGGTCTTTGACGGCGACAGGATCAAGGACTGTCTGAGTGCGGTCTTTGCGTGGTTTCAGCGGCACAGCCTGAAATGCAACTCGGATAAGTCCGAGTTGCTTTTCTTTGGCTGTGCCCCTGATCCTGGCTGGAAGTCGTGGTGGCCCCAGGACATGTTCCCTCCGGAGAAGACGTCCTCCCAAGTGAAAAATCTTGGAGTTGTGTTTGATGATGACCTTTCTTTCCGACCCCATATTGTGGGACTATCAGGGAAATGTTTCGGCATCCTCAAGATGCTTAGAAAATTTCTTCCTTTGTTGTCCCTGCAGTATCGAAAGACTGTTGTCCAGGCGCTAGTAGGATCTCGGTTAGACTACGCTAATGCGCTATTTGCAGGTCTGCTCAAGTATCTACTGGCCAGACTGCAAATTGTTCAAAACTCGGCGGCTAGAGCCATATTTGGCCTGCCTAGGAGAGCCAGTGCCTCATTGCTTCTAAATAGGTTGCATTGGCTACCTATTTCTAGAAGAATCACGTTTAAAATTCTTACACTGGCGTTCAAAGCCCTTCACTCCGTCGGTCCTAATTACATCAGGAAACGTATCGCTTTCTATGTACCGCGGAGGTTGTTGAGGTCAGCCGATTTGGCTAAAATGGTGGTGCCGGCTGTTAAACGCGTTCGGATGGGAGGACGATCCTTCCAATATGTGGCGGCCCGCCATTGGAATGAGCTCCCTCTCGCCCTCCGCAAAGCTAACAGCCTCTTGGCTTTTAGGAAGGAGCTTAAGACCACGCTCTTCCCCGCGTAATCTCGTGACTGTAGCGTTTTAGCCGTTATGTTTCTGGGTTTTTCAGGTCTCTTTGTCAAAGCGCCGGGACACCCCCTGGGGTAGCCGTGCGCTCTAAAAGAAACGGTATAACATAACATAACAAAAGCCAATATGGGGGATATTCTCAAGAACGTGCGATAATCATCACCAAAATCTGTTAACGCAAATTTTCATATGGCCCTCTATTGCAGGAAAATAACTCTGTGTTGTTGTATTCACAACACGGCGGTAACATGCGATAGTCTCCCGATAACGCGGCAAATGTTCGCGATAAAACTACCGTGACAGCGATAAAAATCCAAAGCCGAACGTGAAAAAAGTTGCGATGGACCCAACCGTGATAAAAAATCAGTGATAAGCTGTGCCAGGCCCGCAATTCACAGACGTCAGGCGAGAAAAATCACTATAAAAGCAGAAAAAAACCCACAAACAAAACCAAAACAACTGCAAAGCACAATGGAGGTAGCTGGAGCAAGTACAGAGAACAATGAGAACCCCACAAGCCCCACAGAGGACCAGCCTTGGACCTCGGGGTCAGGGAAGGGCAGGGATAAGAAGAAGAGGAACACACGGTTCAGTCTGCAGGAAAACAGGATCCTGATAACGGAGGTGATAGAACAGCATCAACTACTGTTCGTCACCTTCACTGTGTCATTACCAACAAAAAATATAATATGGCAGCCCATCGTGGACAAGGTGAATGCAGTCGGAGTGCTGATGAGGACAATTGAAGAGGTCAAAAGGCACTGGAATGATGTGAGGCGCCAAACCATGCACAAACTCGGCAACAACCAGAAGGCAGCAATGCAGACTAGAGGTGGCAGTCCAGCGCCACAGGAGGAGCTAGATGAGATGGAGGAAATGGTGTCCACAGTCATCAGTGTGGAGACGGTGGCAGGAGTTGGGGGACTGGATACTGCTTAACATGACCTGACACAACAGCAACAGGGTGAGTAACAACCAGGGGCCGGGGGGACAGGGGGGAGATGGGCACAATGGTGCACATGCACAATTAAGTATAGCACAGTGCACACCCACAATGACTCTGGATCATGTCCCTGATTGGCACACTGCAGTACACCTACAAACAGCAAGTAGGCCCCCGTCGACTATGTGCCCAGAGGGGGCCCTTCCAACACAACACCAATCTCACAACCGACCCATGCACATGTGCCAAAACCCAGCAAAGCTACGTGTCTGTGAGCCACACTGACAATGCAAGTGACACTGCATGACGAATAGCATGGCTGCAGTCAATATATCATGACATGTTGCACGCCACAACACTGAGGTGGCTGAGTGTGGACCACATCCGTAAAGGAGCAGGTCACACTCTGACACACTCATGTGCACAAACAACCCCCTGACATCAAAAACACATCTGTGGCCAAACCATGCCCAAGACTCCGAACTCCCAACTCCCACCAAAAGCCCAATGTACCTAAGTAAGCAACATCTCAGCACTGTATAAGCACTGAAGTCAAAGGCACAGCACCTGAAGGGAATAAGGGGCAGCAAAATCAGAGCTGCAGGAGTGACTCTCCCAAAATACAGCACACACACATAACAGTCAGAGCACATCAACATTGAGAACAATGTGGTACAAACTGCAACATGTTCACAACAGAACAGAGGACACAACTGGTGCCGCTTGTGTGTAGAAACTGGCCAACCACATTTGGCATAACAGGGAAATGTGAGATGATAATGTACAAGTACAAACACACATCTGTGATGTTGTCAAAATGTCCACTGTCCCGCATAAAATAGGCAGCTCCTCCCAAACAGTCACAATGTACATTGTCATGCAGTCTGTATGTAAACTTGTACAAAGCGTCAACATACATGTGAACAAAATGTTAAACTGCATCTCCCCTTCACATTGCAGAGGGAAAATCAACACCTTCTGCAGAGCAGACCGAACATCTCTTCACTGATGACGAAGAGGACCTCCACACCTTCGACAACAACGCCCTCTAAGAGCTCATGGACAGCTTCGGCATCCACCTCCAGGAGCAGGCCAGCCCCGCTGCATTGAGGAGACCTCACCCCCTGCACAGACCACACAGCAGGAAGCACCCATCACCACGGCTGCCTCCCAGGACCCCCACGAACAACACATGGCCTTCCAACGCCATGTGTTGGGGTGCAAGGAGAAGATGGCTGAACGGGTGCCAGTGGGGTTTGACCTCATGGCAGCCAAACTAGATGCCATACGTAGGTGTCTAAGTCCCGTCAGGGACCACTCAGAGTCCCTAACGGACACCCACAGTCCGCTCCATGCTCTTCAACGATCCATGGCTGATATCGCTGGAGTCCTGACTCTGAGACAAGAACAACTGTCAAGTCAGAGTGTCTCCAGCGATCTCATCCGGGAGTTGGGACACATGCGGAAGATCATGGAGAACATGGAGCGGACGCAGGCGTAAAGAATGGTTGCCATGGCTGCACACCAGCGAGAGGTAGCTGGGTTCTTCCATGCCCTGCAGACCCTCATCATGACATTGCTGCCACAAGGCCTGGAGCGGATGAATGCAGCTGCTACTACTCCATCTACATCTCCGTCACCTGAAGTGTCAGTTACACACAGTGCTGCAGACAATCCACCTCCGCCAACTGATGTGTCACTGCCACACAGTGCGGCAAACATTCCACCTCCGGCCCCTGATGTGTCAGTGACACTCAGTGCTGCAGACAAATACACCACCATCCACATGTGAGGCACATGACACATCGGAGGGCGAAGATGCAGATGATTCTGCCTTAGTGGTAAGAAGGACGCAGTAGCATTCATCTCCGCAATATGGCCTGATTCTGCTTGGTTCTGCCCTCTGCATCATAACCTTCCACTGTCCCTTGATACACTCTGTGACACTCACCTTGGACCTCGACATGGACTGCAATATTCTTGGTTACCAATGACACAGCGGTCAGACTGCGGTCTGAACTCTTCCTCTTCTGATGAACTTGTCATTCCCTAAAGGACTCTGGCTGGCCCTCCATGGGGCAACAATGTGAAGTGGGGTTTGCATGGCCCTGTACTGCTCCAGCTTCAACACTCCACTGAATGTGAATAAAACATTCAAATTCACACAGATGTGTCATGTCTATGATCATTCAAGTAGGGTTAGTGATTCCCCCTTACGTCCATGTTGCTCATGTTGTGGTACTTGAGTCACAGGGTGCAATATTGCTGATTGCGGTCCGAGTGGCATCGACACTACAACAGAGACACTGCAAACTGCAATTAGTTAGTTACTTGTCCAGCCCACAACTGAACCACGCCCAGAGCCCCGGGCTCATTGTTCACACCCCTACGCTGGACTGGCATACGCCAGCCCAGCCCACTCGGCTTCCGCTTACAAGGGTGGACGACAAAGCCACATGTCCCAGATCTTCCGGGTAGTAATCTACTGATCACTGGTCTAGTTGTCAGCATGCCACAGCCACTCCCGGAGGGCTGGTTTACACCCACACCACACCCATCCATCACAGGCGTCACAAGACATGTGACCCTGCCAATAGAAGGGGCCTACCACATCACATTCCCCACTGCCGTAGTTGATATGATGGCGTCCGCACCATGAGACTCAATCATAAAGGGTCCATGATCTGTGACGCACTGGGTTGGTGGTACCCGATGCACTGCGGCTGGCACGTGCCTACCGCCACGGGACGATGACTTGCGTTGCACAGAGTTGGTGGCACCCGACGCACTGCGGCCAGCACCGGCCTACCACTACGAGACAATGACTTGAATTGCAGAGTTGGTGGCACCCGAAGTACTGTGGCCGGCACGGACCTACTGCCACGGGAAGATGACTTCCGTTGCACAGAGTTGGTGGCACCCGATGCACTGCGGCCGACACGGGCCTACCACCACGGGACGATTACTTGCGGTGCACTGAGGTAGGGGCACCCGAAGAGCTGAGCGGGTGTGCAGCCTGCGATGATGCGTTGGCCTCGATATGCCGTCCTGCCAATCAAGATTCGATTTGAGTTGAGAGCCCTGCTGGACCGCAGTGTACGCCGAAGGCAGCTGTCAGCACACACATATCTCCGCAGTACAGTGCCACAGCGTGCGCTGGGGTCCTGTAGCGCGGAATCCAGCAATCGGCTGAGGAGGTTGCACTGGCACGTGGTGAGCCCTCTTCGAGATGTGCCGGTGGCGGCAGGTGAGCATTAAGGCCTGGGCGCGCAGGGGCGGCCAGTCATTGCTGGGTGCGGACGGGTCTGGGGACCAGGGCTGGGGTGCAGCAGGCATATAGGATCGCGCAGGCACCACCGGTCACGGCGGCGGCCTCGTATCTGGGTGAGGGGGCACTGCCCTGGCAGACACGACCCTGCATGCGATGACGTGATGTGCGCGGGTTGGCTGGGGACGTAGCCACCTCGTCTCCAGTGTAAATCTGGCCGCTGAAGGTGGTTGGCCACGTGTGTGTAGGCCTATGGACAGGATATGGCAGACACAGAGACACACGCAGCAGTTACTTTGGTGGCCAACCCTGAACTGAACCACACCTAGAGCCCCGGGCTATTTATTCATGACATACGCCGGCCAAGGCCACTCCGCTCACGCTTACAGGGGGGTACGACAAAGCTACATGTCCAAACTTTCCACACTGCCTGAGGTGACCTGTTTGTGTCCACTGTCCACAACACTACAAACACCAGCAGTATATGTCCACATGGACATGTCTGTGCTCTGCATACTGAAGTCTGTCCAGCACATCACTGCCACACTTGGCATTGTGTACATTCTCTTTGATGAGTCACTTACCTCCTTCGCACATACTTGGTTCCCCCTCTTCCCATATTCTGCAATTGTGTGGCAGAGGTGCCATGCCGTGGATGGTTTGTCTACATGGCTGGCCACGGTTACCACAGTTACTTTTATTTTCATGTCTGGTAGTTGGACATGTTGATTGGCATGTTGTATGTGATTTGATAACGTGTGCATTCCCACAGTTGTGAGTTGTTTGATTGTGGAGTTAAGTTGGTAGTTACCGACGAGCAGTGCATTTCCATAGGTGCCATCATCAAAGGGCTGGTTGGTGATGGACATGCGGAAGATGTAGGAATCATGCACATTGCCTGGGAAGTTTGCGACGACATTGGTGAACAGGCCCCGGTGGTCCAGCTTTGCCTGCACATTGATGGAATGTGTCTGATTTCTGTTGCGGTGATTGTGTGCAGTGTCGGCAGGGGGCACAAGTAGTACATGTGTGCAGTCAATTGCCCCAACACGTGTGGGAAGCCAGCTATGGTGTAGTTCCCTTGTTTGGTCTCCAGCTGTTCCTGCGCAGTATTGGGGAAGTGAAGGTGCAGGGGTATCAAGCTGACACAACCCGTGATGCTTACAGGTATGGTCAATCCTGCATAATAAGACCGTAACAGAAGTTTGTGTGGTCATAACCTTCCTTTTCTTTCCTACATAGGTTATGACCACAGGCACTTCTGTTACGGTCTTTTTATGCAGGATGTATCATACCTGTAAGCATTCCGGTTTGTCCAAGTGCAATACAGTGTACCAGATTACGTTTGTGACTATACAGACGCTTGACCATTGTCACCATTTATCCAACAGGTTTCTGAATACTGACTTTCGGAATATGGAATTGTATTGGGGAGTTCCCGCAGCATATGCAGTTAATTGAATCCACACGTTGCCCTAATGAAGTTCCCCGTTGGGAATGGAACACGTTAGCTGAGCTTTTCGATTTGTTGATTTATGTATTTGTAATAAAGAACTGTTTTACACTACTGTTGACTACTGGACTTCATGATCTGGTGCACCCCCATTTCAGTGACTACAAACTTGGGTCTGGAGCACAGGGGCGTCAAACAACGACTGGCATTGGGGTTGGTTGTGCAGGAACACTACGAATTTGAACTAGCTTGTGGTGCGGATACAGGGACCGCAGTTGCTTTTGTGGATATGCAGCCAGACATGTGTGGGGAAGTTTGATAGAGATGGCTGTGTGACTCCTTCGACTCTGGCAGTTGTTGGTCGGGAGGTATCAGAGGCCAACAGGCGCGACACAGCCAGCAGCTTTGTCCGCGGAGGGATGTTAGTTCTCCGCTGTGTTGGTTCCGTCAGTCTGTGGGCAATGTGGGTCAGGATGCAGAGGATGGTTGTCCTTTTGAGCCTGTAGTGGGCAATGGCATCCTCTGGCGTTGAGTCTCTGAGGCTTGTGCGTTTTAGAAACGTCCGCTTTCTTGTTCTGCGCTGCCTAGGTGGTAGTCCGGTGAGGGGGGGGGTCCTGGGGGTGGTGGCGGTGGGTGTTGTAGACCTTCTGGGTCTCCGAGCTGCATGATCAGTAGCTCTACGACATGTGTTATTCTTCAGATGTGGCTCTGGGCTGGGCTCCCTTTCATACTGCAGGTTGTCGTCCTGCTTAACACCAGTCAAAGGCTGGTGTCAAATCCATGCTGCTAACGCACCTTGTCGCCTGTTTTTGGATCGCATCGCAGATCTGGCTGGTCGTTGAGAATATCGCGAAGTGGTGTTTTTGTGTGTTTTCGCACGGGAACGCCTACTCTGCATATCATTAGCGTTAGTTGTCGCTCTCATCTGTGGTGATATTTTTTGCGGCAGCTATCGCTGGAAAACTGGCAATGTTGGCAGTTTGCACCAGCATGAGAATAGGGCGATAAATCTATTGCCACTTTTGCAGCGCTAAAGTGCCGATAAATCGGCGCTAGGTCCTTGAGAATATGCCCCTATATTGTTTTATCAGTGACAGAAGCGGAAGCTGATGTCAGATGGAAATATGTTTTGGAAAGTCTGAAAAAAGAAAGGAGTGGCATAACGCACTAATTGGAATTATGAAGTAGTAACTGCATACGCCTCCTGTACATTCAGTGAATCATAAATTCGAGATTCGGTAGAGCGAGAAACATTAACAGTGCTCTGGGCATCTACACATTTTAAATCATATATTTGGGGCATATCATGCAAAATATGAACTGATCCCAACCCCTCATTCATCTGATGACCAGAAGTCTGGGCTCAGCATCGCACAGGACAGCAAGATGTAGAAAATAATATAGGTGTCTAATTAAATATGGAGTTCACCTTTGGCATTCCATTCAACATTTTGTGACTACGGACCACTGTTTATTTTTGGATGGCGGGCGAAAGGTTCTACCACCAAAACTGAACAAAGTACGTGTGCCCTGGATCCACAGGCCACCCAGATGTTGCCTGGACCACCCACAGCAAAGCAGAAAGTCACAGGTTCCACTGTTTGAGAATAAGAACTTGTTGAGGAGCAAACTGTGAATTCAAATGCACATACGTTCATGATGGTTACAGCTTGAGAACGTTCAAATAATTCTGAAATCAGGCTATGGGACACTACTCCAAGGCCAGGGTGAAAAAAATACAACTTGTCTCCCTCAGAATGAAAACCAAGCTGTATGGTTTCTCCTGAGGTCGGAGATGATGGCAGGTGGGTCGGTGCGGATTCAGGCTCACTACATTCACAGTTCGGGAATTCTCTCTAATAATGAAGATGCTTCTTGTCGATTGTGGGCAGATGGAGTGCGGGGCTCTTCGGACTTCCAATTTACGTTTCAGTCTCCTAGCAAAAGCCTGCAACTGCATTAATAGTGGACCTGCAGGACGAAGTCTGGGGCTAGTTCTGCTCTGGAGGGAAACACCCACCACAAGCTTCCTATTGCCGTATAAAATACAAAATACAAAATACTGGTCCCATGTTGACTGTATATATTTAGTCTTTGGGGAACAGGTGGAAAGTTGGGCCAACCAGATTTGTGCTTGTCTTTACATTTTTAAGCACATCTTCATGGCATTTCTTCTCAGGCTGTTCAGAAAGGTAGACAAGACCAGTTGCAAGTGCTTACTGGAAAGGTGGATTACACCCAGGCATCTTCGACCAAAGTCCACCAGATGCTAGGCAATCATGTCATGCTCATCAGTGGAGCAAGGGAAGGGGCTCAAGTACATCTAATCATGGACTTTTCCATAAAGAGCTGAAGACTCTTGTTTTTTATCAATCTTTTGTAATGCCTGTAAATGTGTATCATGTTTCTTGTGTGATCTCACTACCTGGGTGTGGGTAGGTGCCGGTAAACTTAATGCAGGTGAGTACGCCTTGTGTCCCTGACTCATGAGTCAGTTTCCATCAATTGTCAGTCACCCATTATATGGAACAAGGGGATAGTAGCCACCCTCACAAGCAGGTGGATGTACACGCTAGAACCTCCCTGCAAACAATACAGCCTAGACTGTAGAGTACAATATCACTTCCAAGCAAAGTGTCACACCTCCATCAGGCTCAGAGATTGTCATTTTCACTGGGTAGGAAAAACAGGGCTGGCAACCAGTCTCAAACAGAACAGTGTGGTACAGCTTTTCCAAGACAAGTCAGGCTTTTTACGCAAGACTTATGAGACAAACCTACAAGAACCCCACACTGCACAGCATATCTGCATGGGTGAGTAACAGCTCAGTACAAAGGGTTTAAGAGCAGAACATATAAGTAAACCTTCAAGAAAGTCACCAAACACAAAAGTGATAGATACAGTCACTAGTATAGAGTCAATATAACATTCACTTAAACTTAAACATAAAAGAAGACAGCCACAGCTTTTCTCACTCACTGTATACTAACACTCCAGAGATAACTCTTTTCAGTGTGGAAACCCAATTTATCAGGTCCCTTTTTAATCTCCATAAAGTACCCCACTTATTTAACTCGATTCGAAATAGGATTAAAAAGGATTGATCACATGAAGTTATTAAAACCCTTAATGTACTGGGTCAGAATCTGGAATACCCCCGAAATTGGGATTTATAGAGATGGTTAATAGGAGATTATTAGCCTAGATAATTCCTTGGCTAAAAAAGATAAAAGTGTTGTGTGATTCGCCAAAGATGGAAGAAGTATGGTTACACCCTGACAAGATGCCAAAGAATATTGAAGCAAAACTAAAACAATCTTACTGGGAAGGCACCTGCGAACGTGTATGGGAAGACTAAAAAGTGGGGCTCGTAACTGAGAAATTCTTGCAACACAATTGCGGCCCATTTTTTGAGCCCTTCTTGAATAGAATTGGGCCAGCTCAAGCCAAAACTTTGTACATAAAATTCAGGCATGGTATTTTGCCTTTAAACTCTTTTATTACCACATGGGATAAAATTAACCCTGCATCTGCCAAATGTCCATTTTGTCTGTACCCAGAAGAAACTATGGATCACTTTTTATTCTTTTGTCCTACTTGTACTATGCCTCGTAAGAAATTGATTCTTCCTGCTTGCAAGTTGATGGGTGTTGTCCATTTTTGTGAAGCATCAAGCATTATTAGATGTGAAACCATGGAGGTCATTGTTTTCAGTGTGTCTAGATAGCTATTATGGGCTTGGAGACTGAGAACAGATACGTTAAAAATGAAAAATTAGCGGAAGATTGACCTCTTCAGTCCCTTTTTAACTCTTTTAGTTTTTGACGCACATGCACTTTAGATAGGGTCTAAGTCTTTGTCTCTTAAAATGTTCTCAAACCCAATGTTTATGATGTTGCATTGTTCTTAAGTAAATTTGTAATTGGATCGGCTTACCCATTTAATGTATTTTTAAACTGTGTGTTTGAATGTGAACTTTTATAGTTATATAAGCCGAAATAAAGTACTAAAACTGAAAACAAAACTGAAACACTCCAGAGATACGCAGAAAAAGAAACTCAGGCACCTCAGGTACCACCAGCTAATACATCTTAATGATTTAGTTTTGGATTGGATAGTTATTTTCACAGGTCCAATTATGCAATCATCCTCTTTTTGCCTAGGGCTGTCCCAGTCCTGCTGTCATCTGGAGGAAGAGTCTTACAATCAGAATTCTAGTTCCTCACCACCACTACACTATACGTCTTCCAATTCGTGGCCATCACTGGTGCAAATTGCAAATTCTCTCCATCACCTATACTGGCCCTGATAACCTTGAACACACCTTTATCACACTTCTCTTTGGCCCACTTCCTCTTGGCTTTCCCAACAGGTTTATTGATTGGGTCTTTACTTCATTCTTGTACCTTTTGGAGTAATAATCCACACATAACATGTAACAGAAGAAGCCTTCACATATGCTGAATTGGCCTTCTGGGTTAAGCATCCCTCTTTTCCATGGTAGGTTGTAAAATGTTATCACCACTGCAGGGTTGAGAATTCTACAAGGCTTAATGGTTTTAGCACATGTAACACAAATTTGACTGCGTACTACAGCTCACCTTTTTCACTTGAGCATCAAGATTCCACTGTAAGGACTCACAAATATTTTGCAGGTATAAGTTCAGCTAAGACTGACAAATAGCCTTATTTGTTAGTATAAAAACATTTTTGAAGCTCACAAATTATATTTTATACTAAAAAAAAACTTAGGGGGTGATCCGCCCGCCATCCCAACTTGATTTACCCCCCGCCATATTATCATGGCAGGGGTACTGCGGCAGATGGAAAGTCCGTCCGCCGCTTTTCTGCCGGTCGGCAATTGTTACGATTGCCAGCCGGGCGGAGCTGGGGCACCGCCATTCATATTATGATGCCTGGGTGAAAAGGCCTTTCCGCCATGGAAAGGCTAGCAGGGATGTGCTGTATGAGCCCGTTGTGGGCCCCCAGGGGGGTGGGGGCACTTGGGAGGTACCCATGGTGTACCCCCCCTGCATTCCCATGCACAACATGTCAATTTGGCATTGCGGCGGGTGCTGCTGTAAGCAGCACCCGCGGCAATGTCAAATATGAAGACTGCGATCACCAGGGTGGCGGTTGCACCCTAATCAGCGGTGCGGGACCACCCCACGTATGGCGGCCGGTCCCAGTACCGTGAGGATTCTGGGCGAACTTCAGCCCGCCCGCCATCCTATTGGGCCCCTAAATGTCATAAAGATAATGTGAATACATATCCTACAAGGTGAAGGCAGTGGTTCCAGAGCACAAATAACCTGAAAATTCACAAGCCGGTTCTTAACCCATTCCCACCACGGAAATAGTCTGAGAGTTACGGAAAAGGACCAAGAGTAAATCCCTTTAAGAGAAAGAAGGGAAGAACCTTACAAAATTACTGGAGAATTTGGAGAAAAAATTATCCATAGAGTAAGATAATTTTTACACAGATTAAAAAAATTAAATAATTGTCTAGGAGCACTCAGGTAAGCTACAACTGTTGACACTTTCTAGGAGTATTTATTAACACAAAATAACTGTGGGTCTAAAGTGATCTACTTGTGTTCTCTGTGCATGAAAAACCTATACTATGTGTATCCTATGTGCAATATGGAATACAACAGGATATTTCATAATGTGAAAAAATTCCATCAGTTATCGTTCTGTACCGCCCGTTTCATCATCTGGGCCCCTTCACACAATGAAGAGTTAATGTTGTAATCACTTCCTAAACTTTTGGAAATTAAGTGTGTAACCCAGTGTGGAGCAAAAATATGTCAATTCAAAGGTGGCATGTACTGGTAACTGAAAAGCAGTGCATAAAAAGGAAGTGAAAGTGATGAGTGAACTGTTTAAAATTGGAGAGTCAAGGGGAAAAAAAACTTTATTAGATAACCCTCAACTTCCAATGGCTAAAAAAACCAGTGCAAAATATATACCAGTAGTTTAAACAAATAGCTACTGGTTGGAATATTTATGTCAACATGTTTCTGTAGTTTAAAAGATCCAACTAGGTATCTACTGCTTTCATGAGGACCGTGATTTTTTGCTACTGCTTTATATATCAAGGTGCAAAACAGAAAGAAACGTTTTCTATATCACCTGAATTTTCATTATTGTCCTCCTTCGTACTTTATTGTGGGAGGAACGTGCTTCCCCTCACCACGCCACGGCTCAGGTATATGGAGCCCGGCTCTATCCGTCGGTACTCCTCACGTCCATCTGGGACGTCTCCGAGACGATAATGAAAATTCAGGTGATATAGAAAACATTTCTTTCTGTTTTGCACCTTGATATATAAAGCAGTAGCAAAAAATCACGGTCCTGATGAAAGCAATAGATACCTAGTTGATCCAGCGGGAAGGTTTGTAGCGGTAGCTGGCGCCTTAATGGAAAGGATGTGACGTTGTGTAGTGTATACTCTCCCAATGTGGATTAGGCTGCCTTTTTTACCAATCTATCGGGGAGGTTGGCTCCGTATTTGACCGGTTCAGTGATATTGGGGGCGATTTTCACTCCATAAGGGACACTGACATGGACAGATCTCATCCGCCATTACCTGAATCGCCCACCATAGACTTTCCAAAGTTAGACGAGACTGGCAGGATAGGTGGGAGTTAATTGATACGTGGCGTGCGCAGCACCCAGGGGAGCGGGATTACTCTTTCTTTTCTGCACTGCATGAACTGCAGGTGCGGCTGGATACAAAATTGTGTTCCCTGGATATACACTCGACGGTGGGCCATAATGAATATTTAGCAAGTACGCTCTCAAATCCTAGCCCGCTACTGTTGAGGATTCAATGGGACCAAGAGAGACCCACGATACCAGTCTGGAGGTTGCGACCTGATGCGTTGGTGGGGTACGGAAGACGCTATTGAGGGACATAGAGGAGGCAGAATAACGCTTACGGGCAGCTGAGAGAGGCCGCCCTGAGAACCCGGAGGCGCAGGGGGGAGTTTCGGACGCTAGGGAAGCAGAGGCTGCACAGCTAGAGAGGTTGCGTTGCTTCGACCACAAGAAATATTTGGCACAGGCACACTTGGAGCGAGACAAAGCAAGCACCCTGTTAGCCTGGCTGGAATTTGACTTCCCGACGGGGATCCTGGTGTATACCCAGTTGGGGATTAATAGGTTGTTCTTAGACTACTATAGCGAGTTATATCACATCAAGCTACGGGTTACGGGGTTGACATAGAGGATTTTGTTGCAGACATTGCGCCATCGCAACTGGAAAAGACACAGGCAGACCTACTCGGACAGGAGATTACACTGGGGGAAATTAGGAGTGCGATTAAACATATGGCACGTAACAAAACACCAGGCACGGATGGGCTGCTTATAGAGTTTTATTCGGCTTACATTGACTTATTGGTCCCTAAGTTGTTGGCGGTGTTTGCGGAGGTGAAAGAGGTTGGAGTCCTACCGGCCTCCACTCAAGAGGCGATAATTGTCTCACTGCTGAAGCCTGGGAAGAACGCCACTGATAAGACGGCCTACCGCCCCTTATCCATGCTTACATCTGATTATAAGATATTGAGTTGGATTCTCGCAACTCGGCTCATCCCTTATATGACGCAATTGGTACATCGAGATCAAGTGGGATTTATTCCAACCCGGAATACAGCCACCAATGTGCGGCGTTTGCTTCGTATATTGGGTGAGAGCCATGGGGTAACCCCTCTGCGGCCGTCTTGTCAGTGGACATTGAAAAAGCATTTGATAGTTTAGAATGGCCGTATCTATTTCATGTCATGCGGATGTTTGGTCTTGGGGAGACCTTTGTGGGATGGACTGAAATCCTCTATAGATCTGCGACGGCCCGGGTTCGGACGGGGGTTATGGTTTCAGCCACTTGCCCAGTAGGGCGAGGAAAATGACAGGGGTGCCCGCTTCCTTTGTTATTCGCATTGGCTAATGAGCCGCTAGTAGCACATGCTAGATTGGGCCGGCACTACCCAGGGCTTGACTTCCGAGGGGTAGCGCAATATATCTTGCTATATGCCGACGATTTACTTATGTTTCTGGCCAACACAGAGAAGGCTTTAGATGGAGAATTTGGTAGGGTTTCAGGATTGGGGGTGAATTGGATGAAGACTTGCTTGTTTCCAGTGGACCCATCGGAGGAGGGGCCTGCTCAGGTTAATGGAATTTGGTGGGAGTCCCGTTGTCTGCCCTATCTCGGACCCAACATCTATCATTCATCTGCGGACCTGGAAGAAGGGAACATAGGCAGAAGACTGCGAGGGCTTAAGGGTAGCTTAATGTTTTGGAGTACTTTGCCGCTTTTGGTGGTCGGCCGGGTAGCCTTGTTAAAGAGGCTCCCCCGGTTGTTGTACTATTTTCGGACGCTGCCAATCTGGTTGCTGGGATCCACATTTTGACAGCTCCGTGCTCTCGTTGGGGTTTTTTTGTGGGGGTCTGGAAGACGGCGGGTGGCGCTAGATACGATGGTGCGCCCGAGGGCGGACGGGGGAATGGCGGTGCCAGATTTAGAAATCTATTATTTGGCAGCCCAGCTGCAGTGGCTTACCCAGGCAGTGGCATTGGAGTACAGAGGCCCTGATGGTCCTGGGAGAAAGTGGATATCACGCCATGTTTTGTCCTTTACAATACTCCAGCAGCGACTGCGTCCTGGGATGCACTCTAACGAGGAGTGGACGCTGAGGCTATGTTGGAACCAGAGCCAGTGCAGAGCTGGAATTGCTCGTCCTTATGCCCCCGAGATTCCTCTGGGTATGTGCACGGCATTACCACATGGGGGGACTGGACTGCGTTGGCCGAATGGGAGGCATTGGGAGTACATGTATTGAGGGATTTGTATGAGGAGCTCTATTGCCCTATCAGGTCTTGCAAGATAAGTATGGTCTCCCATGCGGGGATTATTTATTACATTCTGCCCTAGTTTCAGCATTCCACCGACATTGGAGGGAGGGACCTTCGGAGCCACGGACGTCCATGGCATGTCAGTATATAGTGATGGCGGCGGGGACCTTCAAAGCAGTTACATGTCTATACAGGCGCATGGTGGGGGAGGGAACGGAACCTATGAGGGAATTGCAATGGAAATGGGAGGCGGATTTAGGCAAAGAGATGCCCGAGGAAACATGGGCTCACATAGTCAAGAGAGCATGAAAGAGTATCAGGAACTCCAGATTTCAACTGGTTCACTTTTTCATCTTACATAGGGCGTATCTCACTCCTGTTAAGATTAAAAAGTATTTTAAAATAGATACTGCCCAATGTCCCCGTTGTTCTTTAGAGGGGGCGGAGTTCAGTCACACGATGTGGGGCTGTCCACAACTGGGTACATAATGGGAAGAGGTGGTGGACCTGCTCTGCGAAGTTACGGATCGGAGAATTGAACCTGACATGGGTACCTGTTTATTAAATTGGTTCCTGCACACCCCTAAAACGAAGGTGACGAGTAAGTTTCTGGACCTGGGATTGCTGTTGGCTAAAAGGGATATAAAAGCGCATTGGAATTCAAGGGGAGGGCCCAGCTTTGAAAGGTGGAAAGCAGAACTACTTAAATGGGCAGCGAGTGAAGGTACAGTTCGGCTTCAACATGCTAAGTGAACTAATAATGATAAGGCACTGGAGACTGCAAGGGCATGGGAGGCATTAGTTGTATCATTGACCTCCTGATCTGAGACACTCCTGAGGCACAGCCGGGAGCATTTGATTGTCGCTTTTTAAAAAATTATTAATTGAAACTTTGAATTGTTTAAAAACTTTATCCTACCTTGCTCCCTGCACTCCAGGGCACTTACTCCTACTCAGCCCCCCCGCGCAGCCGAGGTCAACGCTGCCGTGGGCGAGGGAAATCTTTCCCAGGCGCCATTACCGGGCCTGATCGCTAGCCATGCCCATTCATCCGAGGCCACGCCCCCCCCGCCTTCTTAAGCCGGGCTGCTTACGAGCCCGAGCATAGATCTGAGACACTCCTGAGGCACAGCCGGGAGCATTTGTTTGATTGTCGCTTTTTTAAAAATTATTAATTGAAACTTTGAATTGTTTAAAAACTTTATCCTACCTTGCTCCCTGCACTCCAGGGCACTTACTCCTACTCAGCCCCCCCGCGCAGCCGAGGTCAACGCTGCCGCGGGCGAGGGAAATCTTTCCCAGGTGCCATTACCGGGCCTGATCGCTAGCCACGCCCATTCATCCGAGGCCACGCCCCCGCCTTCTTAAGCCGGGCTGCTTACGAGCCCGAGCATAGATCTGAGACACTCCTGAGGCACAGCCGGTGCATTTGTTTGATTGTCGCTTTTTAAAAAATGATTAATTGAAACTTTGAATTGTTTAAAAACGTTATCCTACCTTGCTCCCTGCACTCCAGGGCACTTACTCCTACTCAGCCCCCCCGCGCAGCCGAGGTCAATGCTGCCGCGGGCAAGGGAAATCTTTCCCAGGCCACCCCCACACACATGAGGCCACGCCCCGACCACTCTCTATAAAATATGTGTTTACCCCGGACGCGCATCGGACGGGCGCAGCGGGCGCGCCTAAGGCAAGCCCGTCTGGGCCCGTCCGGGCCCAGCCGGCTCTAGGCCCAGTCGGTATGCCCAATTCTTCCAAGAGCCATCTCACATATACCCAAGGTGAGCTCCTCTCACTGAACCCTATGAAAAATAGAAACTGCATTTACACCTATAAAGGAGAGAAACCCTTCGCCAACTGCGACCTCTGCAACCCTGCCCCTACCGAGGCAGGACGCCACGGACTACAGCTCGGCCTTCTTAACTGTAGGTCCCTACCTAAACACTCTCTTGAGATAAACCTTCTTATACAGGATCACGCCTTCGACATTTTGTTCCTTACGGAAACTTGGCTCACCCCCAATTCTGACTCCGACATCGTCAATGCTCTACCTCCGGGCTACCAAATCCACTCTCAGAACAGACCCCTCGGCAGAGGAGGTGGCCTAGCAATAATATACAGAGAGCACCTCGCCTGTAGAGCAAATAACGGCAATATCGAAGACTGCGAAAACTGCCACTTTACCTTACAGATCTCTCCTATAACCTCCCTCTCTGGACTACTTATATACCGCCCACCGGGAGCTCCCACCAAGTTCTCTAATGCCCTCGTCGAATCTGTCACTCTCATTTTTTTTTTGTTAAACAATTTTTTATTGCAGGGGTACGTACAATATACAGTGCCACATTTAGTATCTTATAGTAGAGAGTCGCTGTTCACTCATCACTTTCCAGATGTTTGTTACACAGCCTTTCAGCCCACATCCCGGAGGCAGGGCGGCGTTAGTTCGCAATACAGTGCTCTCTCTGGGCTGGGCTGTTCGCTACTGTCAGTATATGAGGTTCTTCGCCCACTGCTTTTAACCTTTTGGCGTGCAGCGTCGCTCTGCTGTTCTAGTAAGGACGTACATGTTCCACTGCAGGACTCCCTTGTGCTAAACCCCCCCTCCCCTCCCTCCTCCCCCGGTGTCTACGTCTGTGCTCGGTGCTAGCATGTGTGCCTATACCGTGGGTCTATGAATCTATCATGTTTTAATGTGTGCGTGTGTCATGCGGAAGTGCTGGAGACGCGATCTTTAATGCTGGGGCTGTCATGTCCTCCATCCCCTCCTCCCCCTCCTCTTCTATTGCGCTATCCCTTAGTGCCTGTACCAGTATTTCCCATGCCATTGCTGCTTCTTGCGCCTTTTCGTCTGAACTGCGGCGGGCCAGTTGGTAACGTATCGTGCTCTCCGCTGTCGCCCATTTCAAGAATTCATTCAGCCACCTCCTATGTGTCGGCCCCATTTTCGACTTCCACCCCCTGGTCAGTTCCCTCTTCGCTATGAGTAAGCCCATGTCTATGAATTTACTCGACAGTTTGTTCTTTTTCGTGTGAGGGAACCAATGTAAAATAGTGACCGCGCTGTCATAGTGTAATTCCCTTTCGGTTACTGCATTCAGGGTCTCTTCTATTTCCGTCCAATACTCTTGTATACGGGGGCAACCCCTTAACATATGTACTAGATCAGCTCCTGTTTGGTTACATCTGGGGCATGCTGCGTCAACTACGTGAAAGTACGCTGTGATTTTACTCGGGGTGAGGTAAGCCCTGTGGAGGATATAGAGGTGTATCAGTTGGAAGCGCGCGTTCCTGGAGCTCTTTCTGGCTCTCCGCACCAGCTGTGACCATGTCGTGTCTGGAATTTCTAAGTGCAGGTCCGCCTCCCATTTATTCTTAAGTGACGTAAGCGGCAGTAGGGTTTCCGAGTGCATTCTGCGGTAGAGGCATGTAACAGCTTTAAACGTTCCCGCCGCCATCATCGTGTACTGGCACGCTAATGTCGTCGTGGGCTCTATCAGGCCCCCCCCCCAGTGCGCTTGTATGGCTCTCACCACCGCCGCATGCAGTAAGTAGTCTCCCCTCGGAAGGTCGTACCGCTCCTGCAAAGCCTGGTATGGGGATAACACCCCATCGTCGTAGAGGTCCCCTATCATCTGCAACCCCGCCTCTTCCCAGAGACGTAGACCCGACCAGTCCCCGCCGTGTGGGAGTGCCGTCACCATGCCCAGTGGGATTTCGGGCGCATAGGGGTGACCGGGTCCAGCTCGCCTCTGCGAGCAGTTCCAACACAATCGGAGGGTCCGTTCCTCCTGGGTTAGCCCTCGGAGCAGTAATTTTTGTTGCAGGGTGATGTACGCTAGGACATGGCGGGGGATGCCGGCCTCTCTCTCCTGCTCCGGGCCACGGTACACTCTCGCTACCTCCTGAGTGAAGAATTGCAATTGAGCTGCTAAGTAGTAGAGCTCAAAATCCGGGACAGCTAGGCCCCCCTCATCCTTAGGGCGGGTTAGTGTCGCCAGTGCAATCCTGCGTCTGCCCGTTCCCCATAAAAAGGATACTAACATTGATCTCAATTGTTTGAAGATCGCTCCAGGTATCCACACAGGGAGGGTCCGGAAGAAATATAAGAGTCGCGGCAGGGCCACCATTTTCAGGAGTGCGACTCGGCCCGCCGTCGAAAGGGGTAGAGTGGTCCAGAAGGACATACAACCCCGCAAGGCACGGATGCAGCGACCTACGTTACCGTCCAGTAGGTCCGCCGGTTCGTGGTATATGTACACTCCCAGGTAATTCAGGCAATGGGGTTCCCAGCGGAGGTGCGGGCGGAGCGAAGGGCTTTCCTCCCCTCTCCGTAGCGGGAAGAGACAGGTTTTTGTCCAGTTTACCCGCAATCCCGATATATCGCCAAAGCGCTCTAGTAGTCTCTCGGCGCCCTCCACAGCCTCTTCCGCATTGTCTAAAAAGAGGAGGAGGTCATCCGCATATAAGGAGATGTAATGGAGTGCACCTCTGAAGGCTAGTCCGTCGTAATATTCGCCTCTTCTAGCCATAGCTGCCAGAGGTTCCACTGCAAGCGCAAACAGCAGGGGGGAAAGTGCACATCCCTGTCTGGTTCCCCGAGCCACCTCGTACTGGTCTGATACCAATGATCCGACCCTCACTCTGGCTGTCGCCGATGAGTAGAGCACCTTCGTCCACCGTATGTACCCCTCTCCCAGGCCAAACCCTTGCATCACCCTGTAGAGGTAATCCCATTCTAGGCTGTCAAAGGCCTTTTCTGTGTCGACCGCCAATACCAGGGGGGCCCTCGCCTCAGGCGGTGGAGTATCCACTAGCCTGAGTAGTCTACGGATGTTGTGTGTAGTGTTTCTCGTGGGTATAAAACCTGACTGGTCTGTATGGATCAGATCTTGCATATGGGACAGCAGTCTGGTGGCCAGCACCGTACTTAATATTTTGTAGTCAGTCGTTAACATGGATAACGGTCTATAGGATGCAGGGTCTGTGCTCTCTCTTCGTGGTTTCAGTAAAGGGATCAGTATGGCTTCGCGCATTGATCAGGGGAGGCTGCCCTCCTCCTTGGCCTCATTATAGATCACCTGGAGTCTCGGGGCTAGTTGATCTAGGTATCTCCCGTAGAATTCAATGGGCAGCCCATCCATCCCCGGCGTTTTATTGCGCACCATGCGCTTTACTGCCCCCCTTATTTCAGCCAAGTTGATTGGGCCTCCTAGGGCGTCAGCCTGTTCTTGCTCTAGGTGCGGGAGCTGCAAGTCGTCCAGAAAGGCGTCTAGCGCTTCAGTGTGATCTCCTGGCTCAGTTCTATACAACCTCTCGTAATATGACCTGAAACAGTCCAGGATTGCGGATTGTGTAGTGTGGGTGTGACCACCATTCCCTTGTAATGCTAGAATCGGTTGGCTATTCCTATGAGGTTTGCCAGCCAGGCCAGAAGTGTGCCAGTTTTGTCCCCTTCAGCGAGAGTCTTCATTAAATATGTCTTATAATCAAAGCTACGAAGGCGCTCCACTTCTACAGCCACCGCCTCCCACGCCTCACATACTTTCCCCTGTAATTCAGGGCGGTTAGGTCGGTCTAGTTCCACTTCCCTCAGTGTGCGTTCAGCCTTTCCTAGGTCTTCTACCAATGTCTTGCGTACTCCCGCAAATTTACCAATGCTGTGTCCTCTCACTACTATTTTAAATGCATCCCACTCTATAGCCCTGGAGGAGGAGGTACCCTCGTTCTCCTCAAAATACTGGGTGATCCGATCTCCCAGCTCAACGCGGAAGGGCGGGTCATCCAATGTGTCCGGCCGCAGTCGCCATGTTGGGATTTTAGGTGGCTCAGTCATCCAATCCAGCGTTAGGAGGAGTGGATTATGGTCAGATAACGTGCGCGCCAGGTATTCAGTCCGGGCCACCGCAGCAAGTACCACAGGGGAGCAAAGGAAGGAATCAAGGCGTACGTGTAGGCTAGAGTAGAATGAGTAATCCCGCTCAGTAGGGTGCTGCGCGCGCCAGCTGTCTGTTAGGTCCCATGTACCCTGCCATTCTGATCTGCACTTCGCCAACCGGTGTACTGGGGAAGTGCGTAGTGGTGGGTGTGATCTGTCTAGTGTAACATTCTCTATGGAGTTGAAGTCCCCTCCCATCAGCACAGGACCTGTAAAGTAGCTGGCAAGTACCCTAGAAAGTCTTGCAAAGTATGTTGCTTGATCTACATTCGGCGCGTAGATGCTACTGAGCACTATGTGTCGGCCTCGAAGTAGCCCCTCAACCACCACATACCTCCCATCCGGGTCCTCTGTGTGCCTAGTCACCTGGAGGGGGATTCCCGCTCTCACCCAAATTAATACTCCCCTAGCAAATGCAGAGTATGTAGTATAGAATAATTGGCCCCTCCACCTACGCTAGAGCGCAATTCCTTCCTTCTTGGTTAAATGGGTCTCTTGTAGAAATGCTATATGCACTCCTCTGCGAACTAGGTACGAGTGGATTTTGTGTCTCCTCGCCATTGTATTCAAGCCCCGCACATTCCAGGACACACATTTCAATGAACCTACATTAGCCATTGTCCCATTGGATGTAGAATAGATCTCCGGTAGTGTGTATCCAGACCACAGACTTGACCCCGACCCCTCCCATCCCCAACAGACCCCAGATCCCCCCTCCCCAAACTACTCCTAGAGTCGCCCCAACCTCTCCAGGCCCTCCCTCCCCCAGAACAGGACCTAACCTCAAAAGAGTCGCTCCCATCCAAACAATTGAGCAACGTGCTCACTGATCCTCTAAGTCGTAGTCAATACTACGTCGGCCTTATGGGCCCCGGGGTGCGTGCGCTAGCCTCTGGAACCTTCAAATGCTGTCCCCTAACCCCAGCCCCGCAATATGCATCATGACTTACAACATTTCAGTCTTACAGCGGCCTGCTCCAGAGTTCTTAGTAGTTGCATTTAGCCTCTACCTCTCAACCAGGCACCGTGTCGGGGGTTCAGCTCTCGATGATTTCATCCGACGTCTGTGGCGTGACCTTCGGGCCTCTGGCTCCGCCCAGCTCCGACAGTTCAGTGTCCGAGCCCGTGCCCTGGCCCTCCGAGCCCGATTCCTTCTCCGACTGGGTCAGTGCCGAACCCGATACTTCTTTTACTGCCTGCAGCGCTGCTCTACGTTCATCCGCTGTTTGGAAATCCGTCGGCCTTCTGGAGCCCTGCCCGCGCCCTCGGTGTCGTCTTGATCGCCTGAGTGATTGTTCCTGGCGCTCCTCCTCAGCCCTAAATCGAGCCCCATCCGTGCCCGCTTTGTAGGTATCCCACCAGGTCCATGCCTCTGCCGCTGTTGGGAAGAACAGGGTGTTCTCGTCCACCACTACCCGGAGTCTGGCCGGGAACAGCAGCGAGTATTGTATGCCTTCCGTGCGTAGTTCTTTTTTGATAGAGAGGAAGGAGGCGCGTTGTTTTTGGGTCTCGAACGTGTAGTCCGGAAACAGCGTTACTTTACTGTTGTCCACCTGGAAGGGTCCCGCTTCCCTGGCTCGCTGCAACAGCCAGTCCCTGTCCTTGTAGTGTAGCAGTTTAATGACCACTGGGCGAGGCGGGAGGCCCGGTTTCAGAGGTCTCGACGGCACTCGGTGTGCTCGCTCCAGGGTGAAGAAGGGGGAGAGGCCCTCCGGGGCCACCACCGACTGTAGCCATTCGTGCAAGTAGCCCACCATGTCCGTCCCCTCTTTCTTTTCCGGAAGGCCCACGAGGCGCACGTTGTTCCGTCAACTGCGATTTTCAGCGTCCTCGGCTCTCCTTTCCAGGATGTTAATGCGGTCCAGCGCCTCCGTGAGCTTCCCGTCCATCGACTTTTGGGCTGGGACAATGTCCTTTAGGGTGGTCTCCGCTTCTTTGACTCTGTGCGTTAGTTTTGCGTGGTCAGCCCGCAGGAGCCCCAGCCCAGCCGATACCTGCGCGATGTCGTGGTGTAAGGCATCTTTCGTAGCAGCTATAGCCTCCAGGATCCTATCCTGCATTTGTTGCAGTTCCGTAGTAGGCTGTGTGGAGTCCTCAGGCGTTTCCGAGGCAGGGCTCCCGTCCTCTTTGGGGCCTCTGGTCTTCCCCATGCCACACCATGTCGTTGAGCTGAGCCCCAGGGATATGCAGGGGTAAGCAACGCCTCCCGCAACGGGCTGCCCTCCGCGTGCCAACCTGGGGCCTCCTCCTCTCCCTCCTCCGGTAGTCTGACCGCGGGGCTACCCCTGGCTCAAAAGTCTATTTCCCGGGTCCCAATCGCAACCCTGGGACTGCCGGAATGAGGCCAACCGGGGCTCCCCGTGCAAAGCTGGGCGCTGGTAGACAGTCGCAGCGCCCCCCCAAGCTGGCCCCTCCCCGAGGTGCTCGTGCTGCGTAGGTCGGCAGGCAAAGTAGGTCCCCGGTCACTCTCGTGAAGATCACTGGTCACCCCCGAACAAGTTATAACCCCGGTCCCCGCTTCAGGCGCAGCATAGGCCCAGCCGCCTTCCGGCTGTACTCGGCAGCAGCCGCCGATCCTCCAGTGCCTGGAATAGTGCGTAATGAACCGCACTTCACATCCGGGGCGAAGCACAGTGGGAACGCACCCCCTTGGCGGGTAGTCAGGGCCCCAGCCGCCCTCCAAGTCTCACAGGGGCGCTCGGCCCCAAAGCCGGGGAGCTGAGTTCAGGTCTTCGGTGGGGCAGGGCCTCTGCAGGGTCGCTGCCACGCAGGGTGCCGCGTTATGCACGCCGGGTCAGCGGAGCGCCGACTGATCCCCGTCCGTGATCCGATCCCATCCAGCGCCGGCTCAGGAGGAAGCCAACGACGGAGATGGGGCACTCCGCGGTGCGTGGCGCCCGCTGTGGTAGGTCCACCAGCTCGATACTCGATCCGGAGCATGCCCAGGTGGTGCACTCGGGATCCACCCAAATTGCGCTGGGATCCTGGGTCTCAGGCAGGATAATCGGCGGATCGTCGGGCGGAGGGTCGGGAGCCTCGCTAGGCTGCGACCTTCCTCATCGGCTGCTAGCCACGCCCCCGAATATGTCACCCTCATGGCAACGACATCCTCCAACTTTTTGATCCTGGGAGATCTGAATCTCCATTTACTAGACCCCAAGGACCTAACTGCCTCCGACCTCCTCCTCGATCTTTCCTCTTACGACCTTCGGTAAGTGAATTCAGAGGCCACTCATGACAAAGGGCATCTCCTGGACCCTATCTTTACAAACATCCTTAACCTCAAAACCATCACCCCCCTTCCACTGCCGTGGACAGACCATTTTTTGGTCCCCTTCGATTGGCATCTTAACGTCCCGCCCCCCAACCTCCCAAAACCCGGGTCACTGATAGACGCTGGCCCAAACTCTCGCCTGAAGTATGGGCCTCCAGGCTTACGGAATCCCTCCCCCCCCCCAGCTCTAGACCCAGTCACCGCCGATACGCAATTCAACTCCTGGCTCTCCCTATCACTCGACTCCCTTCTCCCCAAAATAAGCATCATGAAACAAGCCAAAAGAGTCAACCCTGCCCCCTGGTACACCCCGGAGCTTAAACTGCTACGTAAGGAGTGTAAAAGGACAGAGCGCATCTGGAGGAAGGACGGATCCATATCCAAAAAAGACGCCTTCCGTTCCTCCATAAGAACTTATAAAATGGCCCTACGCAACACTAAAAGCCAATTCTTTGATGAAAGAATAAAAAACTCTTCCTGTTCTGCCAGAGAAACGTTTGCCATCATGAAAGAACTACTCAAAGTCCCCGACCCTCCCCAAGCTCCTAACACCTCTGAGGACAAATGCCACAAGTTGGCTAAATACTTTGACGAGAAAATACCCAAGATTCTCGCCACCCTGCCCCAAGTTAACCATAGAGCAAACGACAACGGTCTTCTTAAATCAGACCTAGACTCTAACCCTCATCCGGACAGCTCTGACATCTACCTAGACACTTTCGGCCCGATAACAATAAAAGAGGTTCTAACAACGCTCGCCACAATTAAAAGTGGCTCTCCCAGCGACCCGGTGCCTATGCGCATCCTCAAAACTCCACACTCCGCAAACCTGCCGCCTCTTCCCGTGTCTCCTCCCCTTCTGCCTGTTTCCTGTATTTTAGGCGGCCCTACTGCGCGTCAGCGGGACGCAGCTCGGGACGAAGTCCGGACAAAGGGCGGACAGTCTGTGACAGTCCGTGACTGGCCGTAACTGGGCTGGGCCAGGAACCCTGCTTGTTTTTGTCGAGGTACATCATTGCCACCTGTCAAGTCAGAAAAATCCTTGTCTACATACCCCTGAAGTCTTTGTTGATTTATTCAATTGGCAAACGGTTCTTCTTTCTGGGTGCTACTCCTAGCTGTTTACTAACTAATTGTTTTTAACATGTCCAAACAAAGGTCTTCATCTGTACCTACTACTATAGATAATTACCTGGTTCAGGTGGTAAGCAAAATAAATAGCACAAGACGTATATCGCTGGGCTTGAGCTCACCTCCTGGTACTTCTATGCAGGGTTCTCTGTTGGACTCAACTGTGTTAGAAGTCCCGGTACAGGTACATAGTAGTGATGCATCAGCCACCGAGATAAGCCTTAATGCTAATCTTGATTTGAACATCTCTTCTGCTGTTAATCTAGATAATGACCCGGGTGACCAGTTAAACATAATAGATGATTTCCCTCCCCCTGTGTCTGCGCCTACGACTAGAGCTATAAGAGCATGCCGAAAGGGTCAGAGCAAACGGGGTGGGTTACGTTCTAGCAGAAAAAGAGCAGCTTCTCCGCCGAAAGCAGTTGCCATAATAGAAGATAATGGGGAACAAGGCGAAAATGAGATATTTGGCGATGATTTGATTAATAAGCTAGTGAGTATCATCGACTCCAAGATGAAATCGATAATTAAACCACTAGTAGCCAAAATTGATCTATTAACAGCTGAAATAAATAGACTAGGGGGACTGTTAAACAAGACAGTGGCGGAGGTGGGTAACATATCAACCTTAGTCACGAACAGGGTCTTACTACCAACAAATATCCCTAAGGGAGGGACAGGGGGTAATGGTGATGTAAGACCAGTCCCGCCTCATACTCATACTCAGCAGACAGTTGGTGCAGGTGCCAGGGTAATACACGACAAAGACTTACCACCAAATACTACAGGGATTGGTGTCGACCAAGGCCCGCTCCAACTCATTGTTGAGGCTTCTCCCCTTGTCCTGGTTCTGGCTAATGTACCTTCCCTAAAACCAGGTCAAGTCGAATCCACTTCTTCTTTGATTAGCAAAGCATACCATTGGCTTTGTAATAATATGATGATATCTCCGAGGGGAAAACAACTACTAGCAGGGGAAATCACCATGGCAAGAAGGGTGGACTGGATAGGGAATAGCGCTAAAAAACTTAAAGGAGACTGTGTAGTTCTGCATTTTCTAAGCCCAGAGGTACTCCCGGAGCTTCTAAGATATATATTTCCTCCTCAACGCAGGACTGCCGAGATTGTTCCATTAACCTTGGACTTTTTCTATAGGAGAAGTAGCACAGTGAACCCAAGTATTTTAAAGACAAAATGGAACTCGGTAACAAACAATTGGGGTAGGGTTGCACAACCTAGCGAATGGGGAATCAATGTTGAAAATAGATTTGCGGCATTGTCTGACCTGAATGAATGCGATTGACTTGATAGGCCAGGTACTGGTGTGGTCAAGGATTTGGGTGAGTTAAATTTGACCTACACTTTTGCTGTTGAAGATATTGGATTTTCTAATGTAACTCGTATGGCTGAAGGAAGACTAACAGGTGACATATTCCCTTTGGCTAATAGCAAGAAGAACGAGCCCCCAAAGCTGACGTCGGAATCCATCGCAAAGTCTGAGACTGATGTGTGTGCTGCTGTCTCTGTCATGGACACTAACAATGAAAACATCACAGGGGGAGTAGTTGTTACTGATGGTATTAGCAACGAAGGTATGTTGACTGGATTCGTACAAGACCTACTAGAAGAAAGTGTTGAGAATGCCTTAATAATGGTCCCGGATGACATTGAGGATAATGGGGGGAAAATTTTCTCATGGAATATTGCAGGCTTTGGGTCTAAACTGGACTCGGAAGAGTGGCTCATATTTGTCAATTCCTTTGATCTTTGTATATTCCAGGAGACTTGGTTATGTGAACCATCTTTTGCTCAAGGATACTTGAATTACTTTGTGCCAGCTTTAAAAGGCCCAAGGGGCAGACCAATGGGTGGTCTAACCATTTGGGTTCGGCAGTCTTTGAGACTTGATGTCAAAGTAAAAGAAACTAGCCATAGAGACATTCAACTAATAACATTGAATTCTGATATTTTGGGTACAATAGACATCTACAATGTATATGTGAGGAGATCTAAGGGAGGGAGATCAGAGGTATTGGCGGCCTTGGGCTCCCTACTTGAGATAAACTCCCAAGATAATCATATTGTCATAGCAGGTGACTTTAATCGAACATTTGAACCCTTAGCCATAGATGATGATTTTCTAGGGGATGAAGAGGATTGGCATTGGGGGGTACCTAAATTAGAGTTGAAACCAGTTATGCGCTGGACCGAAGATGTGATTGGTATGAATGCCCTATGTTTTGAGAAAGGTCTAAGGGCACTAAATGGTAGGACGTCAGGTGACAAAAATGGGTCCATGACATTCGACAATGGGCGGCACAGGAGTAGAATAGATTATGTACTCTGTAGTTTACAATTATGGCCGATGTTAAGTGACATGGAGGTTGTGTGGAGGAGTGAGAGTGATCACAATCCTCTGTGTATAAAGCATAAATGGTGGTCATTATCCAAAAGGACCACCTGTTCTACAGCTCTTGTTCCACCCCTAACTGTCCCCACTAACGATATGCGTAGGTTGAGATGGATAAATGTTGCAACTAATCAAGAGGCTATGGACAATATCAAAATCGAAGCTGACAAAACGATATCAGCCATGGAACATATTAATCCTTCTAGTTTTGCGCTGAATGGCCTGGCAGCTATCCACGACACTCTTTTTTCAGTAATTAAAAAACACTTTTTGAAGCCTGTAAAAGGCAAGGGTGAGAGAGTTCCTAAGAATGCAAAATGGTATAACGTTCATTGTAGGGATGCACGAAATGCCCTAGGTACTGCCCTAAAGGGTAGGGATACTATGGCTATACAAGCCGCTAGACAGGAATATAAAGCCAGTATAGCAAACGCAAAGAAAGCTTGGGATGAGTATCACTGGTCTGAATTAAAAAGGGCCAGTGACAAGAAAGATTCTAGACTGCTCTGGAACATTGTTAAATGGGGTGGAGAGGGGAAACATAAACCCCCCGATAACAAGGTCCCGGAAGATGAGTGGGTACATTTTTTTAGAACTCAGTATGCTATGCCGAAACAGGTTACATCTATAGCAGATAAAGACTATACCCACTTTAAAGATAAATTTTTTAGTCTACAAGAAATCCTGGTGGCTTTGAGCTCGGCGAACAGTGGCCGTGCAGCAGGCATGGATGGTGTACCCGCTGACGTCTTTATTAATGATAAAGAACGCTGGTGTAAGTACATCTGCCTCCTAATTAACAATATCGCCAAGGGTGCAGAGGTACCGGAATCCTGGAAGGGAGCAGTAATCATACCAGTGTTAAAAAAAGGTGACCGATCCCAGCCCAGAAACTACAGGCCAATTAGCCTTATTGACACCGTACAAAAAATAATAGGGCTCGTGATCGTGAATAGGCTTCTTGACTGGGCTGAGGACAACAATGCTTTGTCACCGTTTCAAGCGGGATTCCGTAGGGCCACAAGTACTGTGGATCAGGTTTTCCGCTTTAACTTACTACAATGGAAGACCATGGTGCTGGGTGGAGGCAGCCTATATGCGGCTTTTGTCGACTTGCGGGCTGCCTTCGATCTTGTGCCGCGGTCAAAATTGTGGTCTGTTCTTAAGAACCTGGGTGTTCCTGATGATTTACTAACCCTGATAATGCGGCTCCACGAATCAACATTCACCAGAATCCAGTGGGGGGGCCAGGGTCAGCAGACTGTGGACTTCCCGGTAGAACGGGGCGTTCGGCAAGGGTGTTCAATGGCCCCCACTCTTTTTACACTGTATATCAACGGTGTTGTACCCCGCATGTTATCGGCAGAGTTGGATGCCCCTTCATTAGCTGGTACTAAAATACCAATTTTAATGTTCGCGGATGATACGCTCATCATATCAAAAACTCCAAGTGGCCTACAGCGAGCATTGGCTATCTTTGATCTATTTTGCGGTGAGCACGGCTTCGAGGTCAATGTGTCCAAGACAAAATTAATGATTTTTAAACCGCATCCCAGTTTTAAATCTAAAATCATTATGAACGGTCGGCCTCTAGAAGTGGTGAATATTTTCACTTATCTGGGTATTCATATCTCAAATAAGAATGGTTGGAGTAAACATATAGATATAGCTACATTAAGACATAGGCAACTATCAGGTGTTATCAGTTCCGAGCATAGAAAGTCCCTGACGAAACCTATAAAACCTGCTTTGCAAGTATACGAGGCAAAGGCTTTATGCTCTGCACTATACGGTGCTGAGCTATGGGGTTTCGAGAAGGTGGCTGCCTTACAAATCTCGGAAAATAAGTTCTTTCGGTCTATCACTGGTCTTCCGAAAAGTACTCCCTTGTTGCCCCTCAGGTATGACTTGGGTAGAAAAATGGTTACAGACTTGGTCAGACTTCGACCAATTCTGTACTGGAGAAGGCTCTGGACTACGCCTGAGCTTTCCCATTATGCCGAGGGGTTTTTAGATATTATCAAAGTGGATACATTTCATAAAAAACGGTGGCTTAATTCCCTGAAAGCAATTTTGAATGACTTGGGAATGAGTTCCCTTTGGTCAGACCCAGCTGGAACAACTTTCCCTACCAAAAGTACTTTGAAAGAAATTTATTGGGAAAAGGTAGCCTCTAGGGGTTGGAGCAGCCCTAGCATAGGATCGATGACTGAGGGATTTTTAGAGGCTAAGTTGTACCCCTCTCTGGAACCTTATTGGGATAGTATAACTAGGCCTAGTGATCGAAAACTTTTATTCCAATTGAGAGCAGGTTCACTACCTCTTAGATCTTTGACTGCTAAATGGGAAGGTGGCCTGAATGTTAGCTGTCCTGTGTGTGGTTCCTCTAATGAAACAAAGGGCCATTTTTTATTTTCTTGTACAGCCTACTTGGACCCAAGACGAGTATGGCTAAAACCGATGTGCAAGAACTTAGGGACTACTAGTAGTATAGTTGCCTTGCGTATTATATGTACCAGTAGTGAGATATGGATATCAATTGCAATTGCCAAATACCTTGGATGGGCATGGTCGATCAGACAGAGACTGCTAGCCACTTGACTATTCTCTGTCTGGGTAAACTGCATGGTCAAATAGTCAGAGACTGCTAGTCATGCGACTATTCTCTGTCTATGTAAATTGCCCGTATAATGTATCCATGTTATATTCATAGGAACTTGTTAGTATTGGTGTCTTTTTTAACTTTTTTAAATACTTATTTGGATATACTAATGATATATGACATTTTTAAATTTCATTTTGTACACGGAGCCATAAAAACTGTAATAATATGCTTTATTTTTCCATTATAATTGATTGATAATTTAACTGTATTTTTAAATTGTTCTTGCTTTTATGAGTGAAATCTCGAATAAAGCATATTTTGACTTGACTTGACTTGGCCTATTTTTGTTATGTTGGAAAGTTAATATGGAACAGACGCTCCTGATAGTTGTCAAGGGATGGTCCCTTTAGGTTTGTTGCAACAAGTATCGAGACAGGACTAGCGAGGGACGGTTCTAAGACTGTAAACACACAGTAACCCTGTGCTTATGACGACAGGGAGCAGTGTAACTTTTGACTGGGGTGAAGGTTTCCATGATGAGCATTGATTATGAATAATGCTGGGTATTTGTTTGTTGTTGTATGAAAAATGTAATAAAAACATTTACAAAAAAAACATTTCCGAGTGTAGGCTGTTAAATTAGGAAGAGTAAATCCACCTTCTTAAAGGATGTGTGCTTCGAGTGAGATCGGCTTTGTAAGTTGCCTGCATCAAGTCAAATCATAAATGTGCCTGAAAAGTGAGCCTTGTCAGACCCTTTTGACTCAATATGTGGCAGGAATGTCGGACTGTCCTTCATGGGGTTGGGATAGAATTGTATATATTCCCTGGTAAGAGGAGGTAGAGCCAGAAACAACCTGTGTGTGTGCCTGTGTTCGAGTATGTCCCTTTTACATGGTAAGGTAGATAAGTTGTATGTGGATTCTGTGCCTGAATGTAAGTCGGAATAGTAGTTGAGAATTAGGATCTGATCAAATCATATAACACGGTGTGCACCAACTTGGGATCTAATCCCGGGAAATCCCCCGTCAGGACCTGGGATGGCTCCAGAGACATCCACAAGCTGGACATTTCAGTTCTAGGTTATATTTAACCACTCCCAATGTCCAGGGAGAAGCCTCACCACTATTCAGGATAATCAGTGAATGGGTCCCTGCTAGTCACTCCACCAAAGTGTTCTACAACTGTATATATGTAGAGGTAGACTATACCTGCCTATAGTGCTTGTGTTTGCAGCCACAAGATGGAGGTTGTCATTGAAAACAGTGGTGATCATTGTTTGTAGGTGACCTGCCCTCGTCCCTCTGCATGGTACAGATGCTTTCAATTCTGCTTTGCCTTGTGAAAGTCAGTGTAGTTTACCAATCTCAGAATCTGCATTGAATCAGACACACAAAAGATGATGGGAGGAACCACTGGCAATGGCTCTGGGTTGCATTCAAATCCATTGTTTTTTCGACCACTGTGCCACTGTAGATGGAGGCCCACCTTATACAACATAAAGCTGACCCTGCTCCTCTTGGAACAGTCCATATCGTACTACCATGCAAAGCCCCTCCAGAAGTAAACATAGGCCTCATCAGTAAGGGATACCTTAGATCCACAGGGGACCCACATCTAGGCATTACCGTGGTCACTTAATTTGGTACATCAAATAAACAAAAGGTGGTGGGTGGAATGCTTGTACATACATAGTCTAAACCAATGGCAATTGCTTCGGATTGCATTCAAACCCATTGTTTTTCATCCACTGTGCCAATATATACAGAGGCCCACCTCATTCAAATCAGTACTGACCCTGAACCTCATGAGACCAGTGCATCCCAAACTACCAGAATCTGGGTTGAAACCATGTCAGCTACAATGGAGCAAAGACGAGGCATTTGTGTTGCACCAAACTGGCAAAAGCGGTTTGTGTTTCATTTTTTTTTCTAATGGGCATTTTGCAGCGTGCAATGCAGTGCCTAATTGAACAGCTGCAGTTTGAGATGGGGAAATCCCAGTGGGCATGGTGAGGAGGGGAGTGGAGCCACATGGAAGTGGGAAGGGAGCTAGGGTTTGGGAACCCCCACTAAAAAATCACCGCAGGGCAAACACTGACATTGATAGAGTGTTGATGTTTTCCATGTGGTGGAAGCAGATACTGGCATAACTGTGGCCTGCTCTAGAAGCAGTAGCCTCCATGTCACCTATTGTGGAAGATGTTGCAATGGTGAAGGATCAACACTTTGTTGACTGTATTCCTGCAACAGAGAAGACAGGTTGTTCATTTCGAAAATCCAGTGTTTGTCATTAGCAAGGAAGGAGGTGAGAAAGTCAGTACTGCTGTACTGAGTCCCTAGCTAATCCAGGCTTCTGCATTCTGACTTGCTTCAGTACTCGCCTCACATTGCTGAAGTTCTGGGAACTTCAGTAGAACAGTCACTTCGAGATCAGTATCTGACATCAAATGGACATGCATGGATACATTTATTCTATAGGTATTCTTTAACTTACCCAGACTACCTTTGAAATTGTTCTATATAAACTGCAGTCATAGGGAAGTTTTTGTTTACTAATTATAGTTGAGCCACTATATATGTACCAACTCAAGTACATGGTTAGACGATGGTGACACTTGTGGCCTGCTTATTAGTCATGTGCTTCACTTAACCAGCTCTTTCCGGTAATATTTTTTAGAGAATTTTGAAAATTTCACAACTTTCTACCATGCTCTGGAAGGAGATGGATTTTGGCAAATGTTGACTAGATGTCTGGAAGTCACATGGCAGCTCAGGAGCTTAAATCTTCACTAAGGAGGGTCCTGGTAAACATAGTGAGCATGTTAAAGGCACATATGAGGGCTATCGCGCCTGAGCCTGCCCAGGCTGCCACAGGTAGTGGTTTATAAAGGTTCACCAGCCTTCCCACTCAATTTTATTTATTTTTTATTTATTTATTTATTAATTTTATATTTCCCTGCGCTAAAAAACAGTGGTAGCAAAATACAATCCAAATGAGAAATTTATTGGACAAAAAGCCAGGTCTTTACGGCTTTACGGAAGAGGAAGTGACAGTTCTCCGTTCGCAAGTCTAAGGGAAGAGAATTCCAGAGTTTGGGTCCTAAGGTGGCAAAAGAGCGACCGCCCATTCTCGAGAGCCTAAACTTAGGAATACAAAAAAGGTGTTGGGAAGAAGAACGAAGAGAACGAGCAGGCACATAAGGTTTAACAAGGGACTGAAGATAAGAGGGGGCGACTCCAATTTTGATCTTGTGCATAAAACACTATGCCTTGAATTTTACCCGGTTGTCAAGATTGAGCCAGTGCAGCTCCTTTAGACGCTCAGTGAGATGATCGCGTTTTCGACAGCCACAGAGAAGCCGTGCAGCAGCATTTTGAACCAATTGGAGACGGCGTATGACCGCCCTGGTGGACCCCAGGTAGAGCACGTTCCCGTAGTCTAGTCTGGAGGTCACCAGGGCCGTCACAACAGATCTCTGGGTATCAGAGGGCAGAATCCAAAAGATTTTTCTCAGCCACCTTAGGATGGTAAAACAGGTGGCTGCCACTTTGTTGGCCTGGTCTTTCATGGATAGATCCCTATCAATGATGACCCCGAGATTGCGCACTCGTTCCGATGGAGTGGGTAAGGAACCCATGGCCGAAGGCCAATGTCTCGGGCTCCAAAGATCGAGTTTGTTACCAAAGACTAGTACCTCCGTTTTATCGCTATTTAATTTAAGAAAGTTACGATTCATCCAACGGGAAATTTCACTAAGACCCGTTTGCAAAGATGAAGGAGAGGTAGGATCAGCTTGAGATAGGGAGAACACAATCTGTGAATCATCAGCGTAGGTGAATAGATTCAGACCAAAACAGTGAGCAATATGGGCCAAAGGAATAGCATAAAGATTAAAAAGAAGAGTACTAAGAATAGACCCCTGGGGCACACCATGTGGGGAGACATAAGTATTAGACGTAGATGTATTAGAAAAGATTTAGAAAGTCCGGTCAGTGAGGAAGGATGAAAACCAGTACAAGGCTTTATCGCCGATACCGAAAGAGGCAAGATTGTTAAGGAGGATATTGTGCGAACTCGTGTCAGGTCTCTCGGTGAGACAAAGGCATGAAGAGATAGTCAGAGCTAAGCCTAGCATTGTTAACAAATCGATATCATGAATAGATAGAAAGCAATTGGTCAGGGTAAGACTGACACACAGATTACTACATCCAGCTCTACTTACAGAGGCTTCATTACACCACGTACATTACCAACCACACATACAGGCCTGCTGTAATCATTCCACATTAGTAGCAGTTGTGTGCTATACAAACTGCCAGAAAACACAACAAAATGAAGTTCCCCAAGCGTAGGAGGGAGCATCCAAAAATGAAGCATGCAATCATGCACAGTGTGTCCGGAATTACCATTATTTGGCATGGTGTCCCCCAGATGTTTGCCTTGACTGTGTTTTCTTGCTGAAGAACTCTGCACATGTTACCCCTTCAAGCCAGTGATCAAATACCTGTGCTCTCCATTTCAACATGAAGAGAATGGTATACCTCTAATTGTCATATTTAGCTTTCCTATTGGTACCTAATATATGATACAAAGTGTAAGTTAAATATCACAAGAGGACTGCCGCACCCTTGTGCCATCCACTGTAGTGACATTGTAAACACGTATGCAGACCTTCCATTTGTAGCATGGCTGTGCAGTTTTAAAACTTAAAATTCAACCTGCCTAAATTGACTGGTCTAAACCTTCCTTTTAAATGTAAGTCATACCTAAGTAAGTCTTACTGTATGGGATTTATGGCAGGGTGCATGGTATTTAAAAGTAGGGCCTGAAGAAGTTGAATATTTTACAAGTCTTTACAGTGAGAAGGCCCCAAATGCTATTTTTCCTGTAGCAATATTGGCTGTTCCATAGGAAAGCATTGGGATATAATATTGAATTTAATAATGTTATCTTTGACTGTGAAATACCTACAAATGTAATTCTTGGGTCGTTTGGAATATTACAAGTCCAGTTCACTTTTGAAGTTGGTCTTGTAATACATATTTTGGAAAAGGTACTTCTCCCTGCCTAAAGCCTCTGAGTGCTCATTTGCATGAACTCCCACTGTCATCTGGCACCTGAGGTGTGACCTTGCTGCAAGGGCAGGTATGGTAACGCTTTGGTACTAACCTGTCTCTTGGTTTTTTCCTCAGGTTGTTCAATCCCGTAGGAGCAAGATGTGATTCCAGAAGCTAGTTCCCAAACCACTTAAAACAATGACACCGTCTGAATTTTGGCAGAAGATTCCAACTGCTCCATTACTCAGGGGAAAATCGAGGTGGATAATAGAAGAGAAAACATCGCCTGCTTAGTCCGTCTGGTTCTTCTTAACACAGGTACTTCACACTGATTGCCTCTCATGTCGCTAAGAAATGTGTCTGTGTGTATCTAAAAAAATGCAGTGTATGGCCGCAGTGTATCCGGAAGTTCTCACAGTACGAAGTCACATGCTTCGAGCCAGAACCTATGCCAGATGGGGCACTGGGTGGAAGCTCCTTTACATTGAAGAAATATGGAACTAGAGAGGCAATATTTGCTACACAGCAAACTCAGTAAAAAAAAAGGGAGAATAATCCTAAAGCCATTTCGGGTTGGAATTATCACCGAAATTAAGGAATTTTAAAAGACACGATAATAGCCCTGAAGAAGTCACAGATCATTCCTTGTAAAGCGACGAAACACGTGTTGGCTATGAACATCAAGAACTGACTGGGGTATACGCAGACACCATCCACAGAAGGAAAAGAAATAAAACAACTATGGAATAAAAAGAAATACCAGTGTGGTCTATAACTGTACCAATTATATCTGTATTTTTGACGTGTGCAGAGGACTAGTATTTACTAGAATAGTAGATATTTGCCGTATGTGGTAAAGAGCCCACGGTGAGGAGCACACCTCACACCCATCTAGCACACTTGTAAACCGGGCCTTTGGATCATTTTTGCCTAGCAGGGGCTGTAAAGGTTAGAAATGGGAGACCAGATCTATTGGAAGATGATGGTACCCGACACAGTCACTATACTTAGATGGACCAGGTCTTGAGATAATATAAACATCTGTATTTACGAGAACACGATAAAGCAGGAAGGCATAGCTATCAACTGTGCAGCTGAGTTTAGGTACTCAGGATGCAAGACTTAATTTTGCACTTGAAATTGATCTTATTCTAGAGACATTTTACCAGTGTGGTAAAGATGCAGTAGCTTAACCATCAACCAGCGAAAACTGTGTGGGTAGTGAAGAGCTAGAAGTCCTAATGAAATATCAGACATTCTGGAATTTTTGAGAGAGGCCAAGATGACTCATGCTGACTCCGGGTAAACAGCCTTTACAACGAAACTTTTACAACGCACTACCATTACGACGCAACCATTACAACGCAAACCATTACAACGCATTGCGCTGGGGGGCGCTCTAGGATAGGGAATAGATTTAATTTACTATCCAACACCTTCCCTAGTGTCCACGGGGACTGGAGTTGGAATAGTAAATTAAACTATTCACTATCCAGCACCCCAAAGCGCTAAGCGTTGTAATGGTATGCGTGGTAAAAACCGCGTTGTAAAAGCATGCGTGGTAAAAGCATGCATTGTAATGTCATACATCCTGACTCTGCCTTCAGAGAAAGACACCAAAGTGCAAAGAAGACATTTGAAATACAAAGAGAAGTATCATATTGTCCTCTTGCGATACATGACACAGACATATGGACTATTTGATTTTACATCCCATGCGATACATTGCATGCCATTACAACACGGTTGTTACAATGAGCGCGTTGTTACATCGCATAACTTTACAACGCAAGTCATTACAACGACTTGCTGCAGGGGACGCTGGATGTTGGAAGAGTATAATTTACTATTCCAACTCCAGTCTGTGCAACAGTAGGGAAGGTGTTGGATTTTAAATCCAATACCTTGTACCCTCTACAGCAATGTTGTAACGACTTGAGTTGTAAAGGTATGCGATGTAACAACACGGTCGTTGTAACAACCGCGTTCTGATGGTATGCGATGTATCGCATACGATGTAAAGGATGTCTCTCGACATATGTCCACGAATTGCGTTTAATTTTAGTAAAGCCACACCTATTAGCTTCACGAGTGAGTATATTAAGGAATGGTCTTTTTACTCCAAGAGGATAGTACCAGGGGTCTAATGTACAAAATCCCAAAGTTCCTACCTTTGGGAATTCCAATAGATTGTTTTTAAAGCCGACATGTTGTGCCTTGCTTAGTCCTCATGTGATGGTATTGTTTGTTTTTTCTCTAGAGATCATTAAACATATAAATTACTAGGCAACAGTGTCAGGTCAGGGTCACAGGAGAGTCACTAGACAGTACTCAGCAGTCAGGGTAGACTTTCATTTGCAGGTTTTTGAGGGACAGAAGGTCCACCGCCTGTGAGGGTGTTCCTTTTGTATGTTACATGAAAGATCCGAAACTACAGTAGTTAATGTTGAATTGACATACTGGGATCCAGGACTCTAAAGTTTCTATGTTTAAATGTATCAGATATACCAGAGCAGAGCCCACTGGTTCTTGAATTTGTGTTGAAAAATACAAGGAACCCGGGGTGGCCTCTTTTATGTGAATGCCAGCAAGTTCTTGAGAATTTGCTCAAAAGAAAGTGCAAGTTGCCCAATTCATCACCAAGAATTTTTTCACTTTCACAAGACCATGGGATTTAAATTGTGAGTCTGAGAGCAGCCCACTGTGTTGCCAAATGCCTTGGGATTATCTGATGTCCTTGTCTCTCTTGCACAGGCACTTAGTGCAATGTGGGGTGCGGTACAGCCTTTAGTGTTTGGTGGGGTCCATCTCTTGTTGTTGTTGAGGAAAGCAGTCAGCACTTGTCTGGGTAACAAGGGAGTATGCCGAGAGGTCATCTCCACAGTATGGTCCCCCACCTCAAAACCTGTTAGTGTAGGCATGGTGAACAGCTTAACAGTGTGTGAATGACTCGGTACAGGAACAGAGACGGGGAGACCTTGATTCTTCTTAGAATCTATCAAGCTACAGGAAATTGAGCCCACGGAAAACAGTATGCCGGTAAGGACACAGATATCAACCGACAAGTGTCTGTTTGGAAGATAGTACTCCTGGGACCAGCACAAGGAGGCTCAAGCACAACATACATTGGAAACATAACATACTATGTAATGTAACCATATAAAAAATAACACTTACATACAAATGCATATTTATATGAAAATAAATATCTATGAAACACTGTAAAGCATAAACATGGCCAGCCAGGTCCCGGAAAACGTTCCTCGGGTCCACAGTCAACCCACTTGAGCAAGTACCAGAGCTACCCCATCCGGAGACGGGAAGCCATGATCTTGTTTTACTTCATACCTCGGCACACTGTGTACCAACAATGGAAGGGATCTCCTGAGAAGGCAGGCTGAGCATTAGGCCTGCTTTAAGAGTGAAACACTGCATTTATCTACATGGAATGTGGTAAGACTTGGTGAGCAGCACCCAAACCTACCTCATGGTCAACAAGAGTGGACCTAAGAATCTAGGTTTGAATTCGAAAGAGCCTAAGAGCCAGAAAAGGAGTTGGAAAAACTTTTCTGATTCCTAAAATGGGATTAGTACGTAGGAAAAAGCGAGTTGGCAGAATTGGAGCATTTGCGACTGTTAAAATGATCAGTACATCTGGCCCTAGGTCCCACCTCTCCCTAGCTTGTCTCCCTTCTGCTGCACTTATCACCTTCATGGATGTGTTGTGTTGCACTCAATTGTGAACTGAGCTCGCCTAAACTCTCCGACTTTCTGCAAGTTGAAGTGACTAAGTGCAAGGTTAGATAGACTGATGTGCCCAGGTTCGCACAGTTCAGGTAGGGAAGCCAGGATTACAGCAGGTGTCTCTTGATTGTGAGATGTATAACATGCAATCAAGTATAATACACCATGCCATCTTTGCTCATCCACTGAGCCCTTTCTGCTCAACCACATTAATTGTATTTTCAGACACAGAGCAGCAGGGTACAAGTCGGGGGTACATGGGGGTAGACGGCGTCCGACCACTCTTTTCACAGGATGAACGCCGTCCACCCTGCCAAGAATTTGGGCCCCACTGAAGAATGTGCTGAACTTGTCCCGTGTAATTTCCAGACACGGGACACTTTCAGCAGCGCCTGCATGCTGTTTGCTTTCCATCTGCAACAACATGCAGGCGGGAGGGTGTGTCTCTCTTATTTAACACCTTCACTGCGGCGGCTATTCCGCCGCAGTGCTAACGAATTTGGGCGGCCGCGCGGCGCTCGCATGCTCGTGACGGAGCCGCTCCGTCACGAGCGTCGGTGGAGCTGCGCTCGTGACGGAGTGGTTCCGTCACGGCCCGCCCCGCTCAATAGAACGCTCAGCGCAGGCGCGGAATTCGTGCCGCGCATGAGCGTTCTATCGAGCTGGGCGGGCCATGACGGAACCGCTCCGTCACCAGCACAGCTCAACCGACGCTGGTGACGGAGCGGTTCCGTCACCAGCACCGAAGGGGTTAAGACTCCTGCTGGGCCCATAACAAAGGCCGAATCTGAGGGGTCATCAGGCCTCCTTTCGTTCGAGTCTCTTGGCTGGGAGCAGTCAGGAGCCTCACACCTGATGCAAAAGAAGCGTAGGGGAAACAAAGGTTTACACCTTGTTAGCACTTCACACATACTTGAGAGGCAGCATTTCACTTTGTTCAGTCCCTGTTTAGCAGATATGCATGCACTGTAAGAATGTCAGATGTGTTGGTCTTTCCCAGTATTTACACAAAGCAAATTGCATTTATATAGAGCTTACTTCCCCTGAGGAGGCCTTGAAATATTTTAAGTAGCCCTATTTTTTTTTATAGTCCTACTCATTCCAATGCAGGGTGTCAGAGCTCTTTACATCAACATGTGCATATTACATGTACAATAAATTATATACGTTTGTAAATTAATGTACAGGATGTGCTACATAAAACCGGGGATTTCAAGGTGTAGAAGTCACATATCATCTTCCATAGCTCACTGTGCTATTATCCTCGCAATGCGCTCAAACATACACATGACAGACCTGCTAAACATATGTGTGCGGGCTTTAGATCTGATGCCTCTTCTTGTGATGCCACTTTTTGTAAAGTTGTGGCTTGTGATGCCAATTTCTATGATGCCAATTCCTATGATGCCATGTGTGATGTAGTGCGCTGTATGTCGTGGGCCGTGATGTGGTGCGCCGTGATGTCGCGCGCTGTGATGTCACGCGCCGCGATGCCACTGGCATACTTCCAAACTAGGTCAGTCCCCCCACTTCTTTTTTAGGTCTCAGCTGGCGTTGGAGCGAGCATGCGCTCCTCGCCTGCAAGAGCTATAGTCAGCAAGTCAGTTTCGAGAAGGGGACTCGAGCCCCGCCCCTCATTTCCATTGGGTAGCGTCAGCATTTATGGTAAACGCTGGCTTCCCATTGGAAAGAAGGGTTTTTCGTTGCCTCCCTTTGGCTTTTTGCCGGACTGGCTCGCCTGATTCACGGCTGTCGTGAAGACTTTTCTTATCTGCTTGTTTATTTAACAAGCAGATAAGAAAAGTCTTCACAACAGCTGTGAAGCAGGCTCACCTCCTGCTCTACCTCTATCTCACGCAGCATCTGTCTGCTTCATCACAATGCAGTGGGGGGTGGTTCTGGTTGAAGGCTGCATTCCTCGCCATGGATTGCACGCAGCACACACACACCATACAAAGTGAAGGATGTTGAGTCAGCAGTATTCTAATAACGGAGCTTCTCCTTGTTTCTGTGACCACAGACATCACCTTCTCAATAAGCGCGATCCGGCAGACCGGGGCTCACGCCCCCCACTTGCAGTCTTCTTCCGGCCAGTACGTCGCAGCGCTAGAGCCTGGTACCGAGGCCTCCTCCGTCCTCGGGACCCACCACACACATCCACAGAGCACAGCGCAACAGCAGTTTCAGGACACGTTTCCAGGTACATTCCTGCCTCTTCCTCTATCAGGGACCCCGCCCCAGACCGGGGGACCACCCTCTGTTCCCTCTTTTGTGTTGTTCAAGACAGTATAGGTAGAAGGTAAATCTCTTTTTTTTGTAGCAAAAATAAATACACCCTACGTCTGCGTCAGAATATCAACTTTTAATAAAAGATGTAACGATGTAAAGTAAACATACTATTTACTCTGGAACAAATGTGCCTGGGGGCATAGCCCATTAGTTCTAGCACCTCATGCGATATGGACACACACTGGCACTGGAGCACGTCTAAAGATGTCTGCAGCAGTTTCAAGGTGCTCGGGTACCAAAAAAAATTATTCACAAGCCTTTGCACAAGAGCCACTTGAAATGGAGAAGGCCTCGGCAGATGTGCGTCAGTGCAAATCTTTGTGAACATAGAACAAAATGGTGACCGAGTCTCTCCCTGGTGGCAGTGCCAGTGGCCGCTCTCAGAGTGTAATGGGCCCTTGTTTTGCATTTAGGCAATACTGCGCTATGAAGAGACTCATTTTTGGGTCCGATGGTGTCTATTGGGGCCAGCTGGTATTTTATAATTTATACTCAGTTGCTTTCTTGTTGCATTTTGATAGGATGGTGATATAGTTCAATGTCCAAGAAACACACGCGTCACACCTGCGAAATTGATCAGTTGTCATTTCCAGCGGAATCTAGCAAATTACGAGCGGTACAAATCGCAGTTGCTCGTGGTGCACGAGCATCTGTGATTTGTACCATAATAAAACATATTTTACTCTGTTAAATTTGCTGGGCTTTATAATTACATATCAAACGTACCCCAATGAAAAATATTGCCCGAGAAACGAAAATCAAAACAATTAAATGAAAAGACGATGACATAAGTTGTCACTTTAGAGAGCCACTGGGGTTAACGGGGAAAGGGGCACAGCAGGCAAATTACCTAGTAGGGCTGACATCAGCTGATTCGTGCATCAGTTGCCGGTACTGGCATCTCCCTACCCAATGCACGGGAATTCCTGTTTTTACTTCCGGGAGAGGGCATAGAAGGGGCAATTGGAGTGCGCGGTCTGGCACAGAAAGGAACAAGCATTTGCAATGCAATAGGTCTCGCATTATGTTATGCTATGTTATACAGTTTATTAAGCGCACAGCTGCCCCAGCAAAGGGGCGTCCCGGCGCTAGTCCCAAGTAAAGAAACATAGCTGGGGTAGAAAAAAACGGAGAGACACTATTTCTCCGGAAATAGATAAGTTTTAATGGCTTTTCTGAATCGCAGCGCATCCTTTATCTCTCGAATCTGGGCAGGGAGTGAGTTCCAAAGCTTAGCCGCCAGGAACCGGAAGGAACGACCTCCTGCTCTACTGCGATTAAATCGGGGGACTACCACCAGATTTTGTCCTGCCGACCGCAGAGACCGCGTAGGAATGTACAGATTAAGCAGTGGTCTCAGCACTTTAGGAATGGATAGTCTAATAATTTTAAAAGCGATACACAAAGTTTTAAACTGTATCCGCTGAGCTACTGGAAGCCAATGAAGTTTCCGGATAGTGGCCGATGTAGGACTAAAACGTGGCAAGCCTATTAATGCTCTAGCAGCAGAATTTTGGATATGTTGAAGGCAGGTAATTTCCGTTTTATTGGCACCAATAAATAGAGAGCTAGAGCTGGCATAGTCCAGCCTGAAAAGTATCGTCGACTGAACAATGAATTGTCTGGTGGCGGGGTCGAAGAATTTCAAAACTGGCTTAAGGCTGCGTAAAATGCCAAAACACGTGGCAGCAACCTTTTTCGTTTGGGCACAGAAACTGAGCTCTGAATCTACCCAGACTCCCAGATTCTTCACTTCATTCTTCAGTATCGGGGCTGTCCCCAAAGAGGATTGCCACCAATGGTCGCCCCACAGGCCCACGTTTCTACCAACCAACAACACTTCCGTCTTAGCGGCATTTAATTGGAGACAGTTACCTGTCATCCAATTAGCAACGGCTGCCAGACCTGCTTTGAACCTGTTATGGTCCATGGTGAGACCTTCCGTTAGGGCAACCACTAGCTGCGTATCGTCAGCATAGGAAACGATGTTGAGACACCATGTTTTAGCGACCGCAGCCAGTGGTTGAACATAAAGATTGAACAGGGTGGGGCTTAAGGCTGAGCCCTGAGGAACACCCTGCTCAATAGTACGCGCCCTAGAAAGGAAGGGGGGAGTGGAAACACGGAATGTTCTATCGGTAAGGAAAGAACGGAACCAGGCAAGAGCCCTATCCATGATCCCAGCCTCTTCAAGACGGTGGAGAAGGATCTGGTGAGAGACAGTGTCAAAGGCGGCACTAAGATCCAACAGGACCAGTGCCGCCATTTGACCATTGTCCATAGTGGAGCGAAGGTGCTCAGTCACAGCCAGGAGCGCCGTCTCCATGCTGTGACCGGCCCGAAACCCATGTTGGGTGTCATCCAGAATGTCACCTGCACTCAGAACGCTGGTAAGTACTGAGTTCACATGGGACTCCGCAATCTTCGCCGCCCAGGGTAGCAAAGATATGGGCTTATCGAATTCTTCTCTAGATAGTTCGGGAATAGTTGACATCTTAGAAATTAAACCCGGTAGAGGACCAGGAACAAGGTTATCTTGTGGCACCGGGACAAAGGCTTGATAAATGCCCCGAATTTTGTCCACAAAAAAAGTAGCCAGTTCTTCACATAGAACAGCCGAGGTCGGGGTAGCACTAACCGATTTTTTCATATTGAGCTCATTAAGAATTTTAAAAATAACTTTGGCAGGGTTAGTGCTGGCTTTTATTTCAAAGACATAGAATTCTGCTCGCACCCTACAGATAGCTTTATGGTAAGCCTTGAGCACTATCATATAACTAGTTTTTTTCTCTAAGGCATAATCCTTTCTCCAATCCCGCTCATGTCTTTTGCAGTGAGTCTTTAGGCCGGCCAAGGTATCATTATACCAGGGATTGGTGTCTTGTGTGCGTCCTTTGACCCATCTTGCCGGAATGAGAGCATCCAGCGCCCTGGTAAGCGAGGTACAGTAGGAGGCATAACCTGTCTCCATATCCGAGAAGGAGTCCAAAGGGTCAAGATCCATCATTAGGAAAGTTTGAGCTATTGGTCTTGTAAATGACACATTTTTAGGTTTTGCCTGGGGCCGGAGCTCCTAGCTCTGCCCAGGAGAAATCTTATGTCCCTACAGTGTACTCTTAGTCCCGCCCTCTGTTCCATTGGCTAGCTCCATAAATGGAGGCTAGCCATTGGAACAGAGATCTGTCCGTCAAGGCCGGACCAGATTCGGGGGCGTTCCCGAGATTTTTTCCCTCTCCATCCTTTTTGCCTCGTCATCGGGCGGTGGGCGTGTTTATTTTTTTCTTCTTTCTGCAGCATCCTTCCTCACACCAGCTGGACGGCTCTCCGTGTGAGGACGCAGACCTGACCGGCTCTCTACTCCGAGCCGACACAATGGAAGTGCCCGTTCCCGCCCCTGCCCCCCCCGCTCTCCGTGTGTTCGTTCCCGCCCCCCCCTCCCGCTCTCCGTGTCTTCGTTCCCGCCCCCCCTCCCGCTCTCCGTGTCTTCGTTCCCGCCCCTGCCCCCCCCTCCCGCTCTCCATTTTCGTCCTTGAACTTTTTCACTCCAGCCGGGCCGTTTTTTTGCGGTCTGTTTCTTCCGGCCGGCCAATCCCTGCGCGGCCGGCCGGAAGTCCCGCCCCCCCCCCCGCAGCCCGGGAGACAGGAGAACAACCAAGGCGGGCGCTCTGCCGGGCTCCCGTGAGCTGAGGGAGCCCGGCGGCATCAGAGGCGGGAGAGCCCTGCAGCACCACCACGCCGCCCGCAGTGGGCCTTGGAGAGGAAATGCTGCTGGGATCTTCTTGCGGCAGGTCGAAGGATCCCAGGCATGTGTTGTGGGCGGGAATGGGAACAGGCGGGGAGGGGGTGCATTGATGAGTGCTGTCGTCATGCTTCCAGGGGTGGGGGAGGGGCGCTGTGGACATCACATACATTATACATCAGGGCTGGCGCTGCAGCATCGCGCTGGGTCGATACCTGCTGGGAAGGGGTGCTAGGGAGGGGCCGAGGTGAACTCACGCGCATTCACCTTACACCCGCGATAAATGGAAGGCATTTACAGAGTCACCGGTTATCATGAAAATCTGGCACGGATCGGGCATTCCTTGACCCTTGCTGGACAGCTATTCTTCCTCGCGGCAGCACATAGGAGACTTTTAAAGGCTGAGGCTGTAACAAGAGGTCAATCCTGCTGTGTCACTGGGGTCACTAGTGAGAGAGGTCACCCCCGCGGCGCTAACCAGCGTCAGCTGCTGAACACACGCCGACAGGGCTAGGGCAAGGAAGCGCTCCACTCTCGACATATTTGTTTAAAACACGTGCGGCACGTTGTATTAAAGCTACTGTAGGAACATCGGACTACCTGTGGTATTCAGTGTCTTCACGCCAGGATTGGCGGCCACCATTGCACTGGACCTGTCTTAACAGCAGTGACTGACGGTCACATTTGCACAGCCAGGAACACAGATTCTTAGCTTCCAAACTGTCCCGTCCTTTTTTTTTTTTCTATCCAGGAGCACTTTACAGGCTTGGGAGTTTGAGCGCAGACTTTAAATGTCAAAAGTGGAACTACGAGTCCCATAATGCAACATAGTGTAGTTTACATAGGTGGTGCTGATTGGCGCCGTCAAACATGACATGGGACTACTTGTCAGCTGAACGGATTTCAAGGGATTAGAAGGTTTTACCACTTCCCCTCCACCCCACAACTCTAACTCTACCCTCACGTAACACCCCTTTCTGTCCGTCACTCCTTTGCCTTGTAGCCAGGTTTGAGTTATTTAAATTTCCATGCATACGTATGCATCTTAAACCCTGGATTACAATATATAGGCAAGCATCTAAAAAAAATCAGCTTGCTCTACATAATCATAGAGGCACACATCTTGAGACAGGGCGCGCCGGGCATAACACGGCAAGCCCAGCGAGTGCTTGCAACATGGCTTGGCAGGCACATCAAACGGCTGAACTTCCCTGGGCGTCCAGCAAAACCAGCGAGTATGGAACCACAGCGAAGACGTCACAGCCATCTATAAGGAGGGAAATTCTTACATGGCTCAAAAAGTTACCAAAAAGGTTGAGCAAAATGATTCTCCCTTCGTTTTTTCATGAGTCTTACTTACTTGCCCTCTTCCCATCCTAGGGTTCTGGGAAATCGGACTTCACAACTAAGCAATCTAAAAGAAAAACTTTATCAATTTCGCTCAATTTAAAAACAAAAGCTAAACGCCTGCTATTGCATGAGAGTAAAATTTGTATAATGCATATTTTGTTTGAAAATGTTCCCTTACTCCTGGAAAAATCAAGACAAGTGTTAAAGGGCAAAATAAATACTCTCTCTATGAGTGCATGTCCGAGAGTACCGACAGTAAAGAAAGAAGGGCTCCCCATTGACCAGAGATGAGCACCCCACCTTGATTCAGGTATTCAATTGTGGAGGAGACGTGATCTTAAAAAGCAAGTACAAAGCAATTCAAAGACTGAAAGGGACAGCTAACCCCTGCTGGTCACCAGCATTAGTACGTAGGTTTAGTGCAAAATAACCAACACGGAAACCAACAAAAACTGTTCTTAAAGATATGTAAATAACAGCTCCGAGCTCATAGACTGAACCAAAACACTTCATCCACCGCAACTCAATTTCATGACACAACTATCGATTTTACTTGAAATCGAGGGGAACCTGGACCCACTCTGCCATTTATTTATAGGTGTATATATTTCCCAATTCTCCGCAGTACGGTCTCTATGTTTAAGGTACCAGGCAGAACAAAGCTGGTTAGGACCAACACATTTTTTAATTGCAATTCAGATCCAACCATGTATTGTCTTGTGTGTCCCTGCAGTAAACAATACATTGGAAGCACCACATACATCCAACCTAGACGAGTATTCTAGAACATGTGTGAACCATAACCAAGGGGGATTCTTCATACCCAGTGGTTAGGCGCTCTCCGGCACCTCACACCAGTAGTTGGAATATTTTGAGGTTTTCTACTGTGTAGAGTAGTTCCCAAAGAGGTGGTAACCGGGCTTCGGCGCTACGAAGACTTGAATTGAAATTAATTTTTACCTTGCAGACCAACATTTCCCATGGGATGAACATTGATGACGAGCTGGCAGTGCATTTGGGGTAGTGGGTGTGCCTTACCAATTCTAGGAAGGTTGGCGGCACCACCAGGAAAGGTAGGGAATCATGCAGGTCAAGATCGCCAACGTTTGCCCATCAGGGCTTGATATGTAGCAGCGACCGACTTTGTATAGGATGATAGACAACCAGGTGGGCACATATACGAAATCCGATTAGAAATGATTTGGGGTCTGGTCATAGTGTATCTGTGGGTGAGCCTTAACACCTTTCTATTTTTCTGTTCTGTTAAATAAGTATGAGCAAAAGGCAAAATAATTTATTTTGTTTCTGGGGTTTTATTATTCGTCAAATGATGGTATGGGATCTTCGAGATAACAATCAATGAGTGAGTGAAGAATGACAGTGTGCGAGAGTGACAGTGAGTGCAGAGTGAGTGAAGAATGACAGTGAGTGCAGAGTGAGTGCGAGTGACAGTGAGTGCAGAGTGAGTGCGAGTGACAGTGAGTGCAGAGTGAGTGTGAGTGAAGAGTGACAGTGAGTGCAGACTGAGTGCAGAGTGACAGTGAGTGCAGAGTGAGTGCAGTGACAGTGAGTGCAGAGTGACAGTGAGTGCAGAGTGACAGTGAGTGCAGAGTGAGTGCGAGTGACAGTGCAGAGTGAGTGTGAGTGCAGACTGAGTGTGTGCAGAGTGTGTGCAGAGTGAGTGCGAGAGTGACAGTGCGAGTGACAGTGAGTGCGAGTGACAGTGAGTGCGAGTGACAGTGAGTGCGAGTGACAGTGAGTGCGAGTGACAGTGAGTGCGAGTGAGTGCGAGTGAGTGCGAGTGACAGTGAGTGCAGAGTGAGTGCAGAGTGACAGTGAGTGCAGAGTGACAGTGAGTGCAGAGTGACAGTGAGTGCAGAGTGCCTGTGAGTGCAGAGTGAGTGCGAGTGCCTGTGAGTGCAGAGTGCCTGTGAGTGCAGAGTGAGTGCGAGTGCCTGTGAGTGCAGAGTGAGTGCGAGTGCCTGTGAGTGCAGAGTGACAGTGAGTGCAGAGTGAGTGCGAGTGCCTGTGAGTGCAGAGTGACAGTGAGTGCAGAGTGAGTGCCTGTGAGTGCAGACTGAGTGCAGAATGAGTGTGTGCAGAGTGAGTGCGAGAGCGACAGTGAGTGCAGAGTGAGTGCGAGAGCGACAGTGAGTGCAGAGTGAGTGCGAGAGCGGCAGTGAGTGCAGAGTGAGTGCGAGAGCGACAGTGAGTGCAGAGTGAGTGCGAGAGTGACAGTGAGAGTGCAGAGTGACAGTGAGTGCAGAGTGACAGTGAGTGCAGACTGACTGCAGAGTGAGTGTGACTGCAGAGTAACAGTGACTGCAGAGTGACAGTGACTGCAGTGTGTGAGTGTGCAGGGTGCACATTGTGTGAGTGTGCAGGGTGAACAGTGTGAGTGTGCAGGGTGAGCAGTGTGTGAGTGTGCAGGAAACAAACACTCAAACTAAGTCCACCACACACTACTGCATATACTAGTGAATACAATCATCTCTATATAGCGAAAAAATGAGTTATATTTAGAGGGGTCGGAGTGAGACACAGTGGGTGGGTGGATGGATGCATGATGAATGGATGTATGCATGATGCATGGATGTATGGATGGATGGGTTGTTGGTTGGTGGATTGCATAAATTGTTGAGGGATTGGCTGTATATATGCATCTATCCATCCACCCATCCATGCATCTATACATACACCCATCCATACCCCCATTCATGCATGCACCCATGCATGCATCCACCAACTCATCCATGCAAGCATTACAACAAGAGCCCGCAGCTCTCCTTCGTCTCTCCTCGCCCCCCTTCCCTGTGCCCTGCCCTGCTATTGTAAATGACAATGCCATTTATTTATGTTAAAAAAAAACCATAAATAAAAAAAATGTCAAGAGCAATGCCAATAGCTCTAACTTTAACAAAGGCAAAACCATTGCATTGTAAATGCTTGTTTATTTATGTGTTGGTTTTGAAAATAGCGAAATTAATAGCTTTGTCATTTACAATGCCAATACTTTTATCTTTTGCAAATGTGACACCTATAGCATTTGTAATGCAACATGTTTTGTATTTACGTGACTTAAATGTATTGATATTACAAATAACAATGGCTTTTAATTTTTTTTAAATAATTAATACTTAAATAAAAGTTATTGTAATTTGTAATGGCAATAGCTTAAACTTTTGTAAATAACTTTTGTGAAGATTATGTTCAGTGTATTTTATTGTGTCGAAAATCCAAGAACAGAAGTGAAATATTACCATCTTTTTGTGACATTTGTAATAAAGCTAGAAACTTTGAGAGAACATATTTGAACCAGTTGTTGTTGAATGGTTGCACAGATTGATACTGTGGTGGCGCTGAGTGATGTTGTGGTGGCGACGAGTGATGCTGTGGCGTTCAGTGATGCTGTGGTAGCGCATAGTGATGTTGTGGTGCCCCTGAGTGATGCGGTGGTGGTGCCATAGATTGAGTGAGGGCAATAGATAGCTAGAGGGAGGGCGAAAGATAGATAGAGTGAGGGTGAAAGATAGATAGAGTGAGGGCGATAGATAGATAGAGTGAGGGCGATAGATAGCTAGAGAGAGGGCGATAGATAGATAGAGGGAGGGCGATAGATAGATAGAGGGAGGGCGATAGATAGATAGAGGGAGGGCGATAGATAGACAGAGGGAGGGCGATAGATAGATAGAAGGAGGGCAATAGATAGATAGAGGGAGGGCGATAGATAGATAGAGGGAGGGCGATAGATAGATAGAGGGAGGGCAATAGATAGATAGAGGGAGGGTGATAGGGTGTGAGGGTGTGAGGGAGGGTGAGGGTGTGAGGGTGTGAGGGTGAGTGAGGGTGTGAGTATGTGAGGGTGTGTGATGGTGAGGAGGTGTGAGGGTGAGTGAGGATGAGGGGGGAGGGTGTGAGGGTGTGTGAGGGTGTGAAGGTGGGTGAGGGTGGGAGGGTGTGTGACAGTGTGTGAGGATGAGGGGGTGAGGGGGTGAGGTTGAGGGGGTGTGAGGGTGTGACGGTGAATGAGGGTGTGTGAGGGTGGGTGAGGGTGTGAGGGTGGGTGGGGGTGTGAGGATGTGAGGGTGTGTGATGGTGAGGAGGTGTGAGGGTGAGTGAGGGTGGGTGAGGGTGAGAGGGTGTGAGGGTGTGTGAGGGTGTGTGAGGGTGAGTGAGGGTGTGAGGGTTGTGAGGGTGAGGGGGTGAGGGTGTGAGGGTGAGTGAGGGTGTGTGAGGGTGATGGTGTGTGAGGGGTGAAGGTGAGTGAGGGTGTGAGGGTGAGTGAGGGTGTGAGGGTTGTGAGGGTGTGAGGGTGAGTGAGGGTGTGGGAGGATGAGGGGGTGAGGGGGTGAGGGTGAGGGGGTGTGAGGGTGTGAGGGTGAGTGAGGGTGTGTGAGGGTGGGTGACGGTGAGGGTGTGAGTGAGGGTGTGAGGATGTGAGGGTGTGTGATGGTGAGAAGGTGTGAGGGTGAGTGAGGGTGTGAGGGTGAGTGAGGGTTGGTGAGGGTGTGAGGGTGAGTGATGTGTGTGAGGGTGAGGGTGTGAGGGTGAGAGGTTGTGTGAGTGTGAGGGTGTGTGAGGGGTGAAGGTGAGTGTAGGTGTGAGGGTTGTGAGGGTGAGGGGTGTGTGAGTGAGGGTGTGTGAGGATGAGGGGGTGAGGGGGTGTGAGGGTGTGAAGGTGAGTGAGGGTGTGTGAGGGTGGGTGAGGGTGTGAGGGTGGGTGAGGGTGAGGGTGTGAGTGAAGGTGTGAGGATGTGAGGGTGTGTGATGGTGAGGAGGTGTGAGGGTGAGTGAGGATGAGGGGGGAGGGTGTGAGGGTGTGTGAGGGTGTGAAGGTGGGTGAGGGTGGGAGGGTGTGTGACAGTGTGTGAGGATGAGGGGGTGAGGGGGTGAGGTTGAGGGGGTGTGAGGGTGTGACGGTGAATGAGGGTGTGTGAGGGTGGGTGAGGGTGTGAGGGTGGGTGGGGGTGTGAGGATGTGAGGGTGTGTGATGGTGAGGAGGTGTGAGGGTGAGTGAGGGTGGGTGAGGGTGAGAGGGTGTGAGGGTGTGTGAGGGTGTGTGAGGGTGAGGGGGTGTGAGGGTGTGAAGGTGAGTGAGGGTGTGTGATGGTGGGTGAGGGTGTGAAGGTGAGTGAGGGTGTGTGAGGGTGGGTGGGGGTGTGAGGGGGGTGAGGGTGAGGGTGTGAGGATGTGAGGGTGTGTGATGATGAGGAGGTGTGAGGGTGAGTGAGGATGAGGGGGTGAGGATGTGAGGGTGAGGGGGTGTGAGGGTTTGAAGGTGAATGAGGGTGTGTGAGGGTGGGTGAGGGTGTGAGGGTGGGTGAGGGTGTGATGATGTGAGAGTGTGTGATGGTGAGGAGGTGTGAGGGTGAGTAAGGATGAGGGGCTGAGGGTGTGAGGGTGTGTGAGGGTGTGAAGGTGGGTGAGGGTGTGAGGGTGGGTGAGGGTGTGAGTGAGGGTGTGAGGATGTGAGATGGTGAGGAGGTGTGAGGGTGAGTGAGGGTGGGTGAGGGTGTGAGGGTGAGTGAGTGTGAGAGGGTGAGAGGGAGGGGGTGTGAGGGAGGGTGAGTGAGGGTGTGAGGGTGAGGGGGTGTGAGGGTGTGAGGGTGAGCGATGGTCTGTGAGGGGGAGGGGGTGAGGGTGAGTGAGGGTGTGTGAGGGTGTGTGAGGGGTGAAGGTGAGTGAGGGTGTGAGGGTGAGGGTGTGAGGGTTGTGAGGGTGAGGGGGGTGAGGGTGTGAGGGTGAGTGAGGGTGTGTGAGGGTGAGGGGGTGAGGGGTGAGGGTGAGGGGGTGTGAGAGTGTGAAGGTGAGTGAGGGTGTGTAAGGGTGGGTGAGGGTGTGAGTGAGGGTGTGAGTGAGGGTGTGAGGATGTGAGGGTGTGTGATGGTGAGGAGGTGTGAGGGTGAGTGAGGGTGGGTGAGGGTGTGAGGGTGAGTGAGAGTGAGAGGGTGTGAGGCCTGCAGTTTTGGCCTGCAGGTGGCGATAGGCGACCACGTCCAGAAATTAGTTTCACATCACAGGAGAGGGATAAAAGATTGCGGCATTTAAAAACCAGTGCCTTAGATAATGTCATCGACTTTCACTTAAAATATTCACTCTCGGTGAGAGACGGCTAGATTTCATGTGCGTCAAGAGGGCCTGTAAGCTGACATCTTAGGGTGTGGATAGAGGGGAGGGTGTAAGTAGGGAGGGAGAGCGAGAGCAGGGAGATGAGAGAAGAGTTGAAGAGAAAGGCAGAGGGGAAAAGAAATGGTATTGAGAGGCGGTCGATATAAAGCAGAGAAGAGAGAAACAAAGGGGCAATATGTAGGAAAGAGGGGAGGGGGGAGAGAGCCCGTAACAGTGAGAGCCTGACTAAAAGTAGAGAAAGGGAGTAGGTGGGAGAGACAGGGTCTGAATGTAAAAGAGAGGATGGTGGCGAGGGAGAAAGTCTGGGACAGATCGGTAGAGGAAATGGGGCGAAGTGTGGGGCGTGAGCAAGGCTAGAGAGAGTGGTAGGGAGAGACCGGATAAAGAGGCTCCAGAATGGAGGGGTTGGCGGTACAGGAAGGGGGGTAGGGACAGTACCAGGAGGAAAATAACTGCATGGGCAATTTGGAGTTTATTGCCAATGTGTTTGATATGTTCATGTCTGGAGAGTGTCGCTCCGTGTTTATTTACAGCGATGCGAAGCTGAACCAAACATAGGCGCATAATAAGTTTCCGGCGTTTTGTTTGGGGGTGGTGGGCGAGCGTTGCCCTCAGACAGCTGGTTCAGTCCCGGAGACCCTTTGATTGGCGCCTCTACCTCAAACCCAGCAAGGAGAGGCCCGGGCTGCCGTGTGTTCACAAGAGCCGATCTGCACATGCCCAGGGTCTATTCAAGGAACGCCCAAAGGAAGGGGAAGGGGGTTGGAAGACATTACCTGCTGCCCCTACTGCTAAATAAAGATTGGGGTTGTTTTGTATTTAGTTAACTGTAATGCAGTATTTTGGCGGTACTAACGATGCTACTGTTGTGTGCTTTCACATAACATGTTATCCAGGGGTCGGTGAGTGGAGGCTGTGACGTAGCAAGGTGGGCCAAAGCCAAGCAGGAAAACTGGAGCCTTCCCCCATCGCCTAATTAGGTGGTAACAAAAAAAAAATTGCCATTGCTGTGGGGACGGGGTGTGGGGGGGGAGGAGAAATGCGAGACACGGCCTGGCGGCCGTGAAGTGTGAAGCAGTGGGCGGGGGAGAGTTGAAGAGAAAGGCAGAGGGGAAAAGAAATGGTATTGAGAGGCGGTCGATATAAAGCAGAGAATAGAGAAACAAAGGGGCAATATGTAGGAAAGAGGGGAGGGGGAGAGAGCACGTAACAGCGAGAGCCTGACTAAAAGTAGAGAAAGGGAGTAGGTGGGAGAGACAGGGTCTGAATGTAAAAGAGAGGATGGTGGCGAGGGAGAAAGTCTGGGACAGATCGGTAGAGGAAATGGGGCGAAGTGAGGGGCGTGAGCGAGGCTAGAGAGAGTGGTAGGGAGAGACCGGATAAAGAGGCTGCAGAATGGAGGGGTTGGCGGTACAGGAAGGGGGGTAGGGAGAGTACCAGGAGGAAAATAACTGCATGGGCAATCCGGAGTTTATTGCCAATGTGTTTGATATGTTCATGTCTGGAGAGTGTCGCTCCGTGTTTATTTACAGCACTGCGAAGATGAACCAAACATAGGCGCATAATAAGTTTCTGGCGTTTTGTTTGGGGGGTGGTGGGCGAGGGTTGCCCTCAGACAGCTGGTTCAGTCCCGGAGACCCTTTGATTGGCGCCTCTACCTCAAACCCAGCAAGGAGAGGCCCGGGCTGCCGTGTGTTCACAAGAGCCGATCTGCACATGCACAGGGTCTATTCAAGGGACGCCCAAAGGAAGGGGAGAGGGGTTGGAAGACATTACCTGCTGCCACTACTGCTAAATAAAGATTGGGGTTGTTTTGTATTTAGTTAACTGTAATGGAGTATTTTGGCGGTACTAACGATGCTACTGTTGTGTGCTTTCACATAACATGTTATCCAGGGGTCGGTGAGTGGAGGCTGTGACGTAGCAAGGTGGGCCGGCCGGCCGTGGGCAGTGAATAATTAGGGGAGGAGAAATGCTGCTGGTGGCAATGAAGCAGGGGGCGGGGCAGCGGAACCCTTTGATGTAGCTCACGGCCTGGCGGCTGTGAAAGTGCAAGCAATTAGGGGGGAGGAGAAGTGAGGCCAGCGCTCACTGTGCACGCTGGGGAAGCCTGTGGGAGGGGGGCTGATGGCTTTGATGTGGGGAAATGCGCGTGCTTGTGTTCACGTGATTTCACGTGAACTGTTTGAAATCCGCCCGATGGTTTGAGAACTTATTTTGCACACTGAAATTCTCCCCTATCTATTCCTGCGGAATGGGATAGGCTCGACCTAAAAACCCTGCACCGACAGCTGGCTCGTAGGATAATCTGCACTTGCATTGGGGGAGGTGGCAGGAAGTTAGAGCTAGTAGGGTGGGCATGAAAAATAAAAAGGCTGCCACATTTTAAAACAAGCATTGAAAATGCAATAGGTCTCGCCTTTGATTAAGTTAAAGCCATTTGCTTTGCTCATGGTATTGTATAGCAAAGCAAATGGCTTTAACTTAATCAAAGGCGAGACCTATTCCATTTTCAATGCTTGTTTAGGACTTGTGCCCTGCAGAGCAGTGACTCGTCTGTCTGATCGTGGCCAGTGTGAAGTACAGATGATCTGAGGAAGGAACACGTAAGATTACACAAGTTTTACATGTGCGAGTTTATTCGGATGAATTGGAACACGCGCTGGCTGAAACTCTAAAATCTGCCCCTCCTTTTTCATAGCCTCCAGTTAAGTTAAATATAATTTCCTAGTGCTTTATTTAAGTATTAATATCTGCCTTTTTGGTTATTTGTGAACACTCCCTTGTTGGTCGAAATGGGAACTGAAGAAGAACAGAGAAAGCAATTTGTCAACAAAAGACTTCAGTCGGCAATTAAAAATAGAGCAATTTGTCACGTTCGTAAGGTTCATGTTTATTTACGTTTTTTGGAACTTCACGTACCAGCTTTTTCCCCACCGCACTCTAATGCCCTTATTCCTTGCCACACTCCTTAAGCCGTTTCTGAGCACTCCCAATGTTGGCTGACGCTGAAGCTGAAGCTGACGCGAAGGGCAGTAGCAAGAACAAAGGCTACGATGCGGGCTCTGTGCCCCTGAGTCCGCATGCTTTAATGCAAAGAGTCTGAAGTTTTGGTAACAAAAATATAGAGAAGATTTTTTTTCAGAGTTTAGATATTTATTTGATATCATTTTAACTAATAGATGTTACTGTTGCTCAATGGACTTTCACTCATATTACCCTTATAAGGATTAAAGTCAAAATTAACCTAGACAAGGTTGCAACCTCGCAATACCTGGTAATAATCCACTTATTTCTGTTGCTGGAGTTATTTGCCAGCATTTCTTCACTGCATGGTTTGTTTATTCACGGCGAGGCAGTTGTGTCCTGTGCATGAGGGCCCCAGTGTCCCTTGGCAGACTCCTTACAAGTATTACCTGATCTAGTAGCTGTGATTGGGTGTGGTTAATTAAGCTTGTGACGCAGTGCATTCAGTTAACGGTTGCATGCTGAAGAGCGCTCTGATATCCTTCGGGATCTTGTTTGCGCTATATAAAACTTTATAAATAAATAAATAAAGCCGTGCAAACCAAAGCTTCATGTGTGGCGAGTGTCTGTTACATGCTCCTGGGCTGCGGAGAACGCTACAACAAGTGACAAGAATGGGATACGTACTCCACCCAACGATACGAGACTGATCACCCTGAGAATTTGCAGTGGTCTGCAAACTGCTTGTGCATGCCACGTGCGCTCAAAGGCGGTCCACGGTTGACATATGTGGCGTCAAGTTCAACTACAGCTTTTGGAAGGTCCTCGAAGAAGGTGAAAGCCCTACAGAGGAGCACAGTCAGTGAGCCTGCCAAAAGTCTACCAGTAAGGCTGAAAGAAAAGGTACTGCGGCACAGCATAACACAGAGCTAGCACTGATACAAAGCAGAAGCGCTATAGACAGTAACAACCAGTTATGAGAAAGCTCTAGAGGCAGAGAAGACCCGATACAAAAAAATGCTAAAGGCGGTGACAGCCAAGTATAATGCATAAAATGTAGACCAGTGAAGGGCACATGCAAAAAGCGAAATCATTACTCACTGTGAAGAAGGAAGATGGTACCCGCCGACTTCAGCTTGGGCGCGACTACCAGAGGACAAATGAGCAGGCTGATGCTTGCAGAGGTGTCACTGGGCCAAGTGACGCTGATGATCAAATGCTGCCTAAACAGCATATACTCTCAACGTTAGTAGGAAGGAGTACCAAATATGATGCTGCTGTGTTCCTGAAACCACTGCCTCCATTTGACACCGCCAAAAAGCAGAATATTGGCACCAGATGGACTGCCTGATTTGAAACGTTTGATGACTTCATAGATGCTATACAATAAGCAGATGACAAAAAGATCATCAAATACGTAAAGAACCTTGAAGGTGACAGAGTAAAAGAGGTGATAAAGAAGGTATCACAAGCTGGTGAAGAATCATACCGTCAAATCAAGAGGAAGTTGGAGGCTAAGTTCAATCCAATGCCAAATGTCGACTATGAAAGGTACACTTTCAGCCAAACAAGACAGCAACCTGGTGAGATAATTGATGAGTTTTTGAGAGACTTGATATGCTTATAAAGCACTACAAGTTCAATTAATTCAATGATGAAGAAGCCATGCGTCTTAGAGTTATTGATGGTTGCCCCTCCGATTCATTCCGACGATGCATGCTGAGAGAAACGCTCAGTTAGGAGAATGGCTGCAAGAGTGGAGGAATGTGCTGATTGACAAGCTGCTGATATGGAAGCTGGAACAACCTAAAATCAACCAGCGTTGAACATGAAAAGCAAGCAGAAACATAAGCCAGAGGCCCACCGAGTAACGTATTGGAAGAAACAGAAAGTGTGTTTCCGCTGTGGATTCTCCTTTTCACATAAAGGTAAATGTCCTACTAAAGGACAAATATGCAAAGGTTATGGGAAGGAAAACCATTTCATAACGGTTTGCAAAGTAAAACAGAAACTAAGGGCATCACAAAGAGATGAGAAGTTAGATGCCAGAAAGTTCCAGAAGCATTCTAGCCCCTCCCACATGGCCAAACAGCAACATCGACTAAGGCAGGTGGAAACAAAATGAAGTTGATCGTTATCAAACTCATCTTCTAATGGTTTGTTGACATCATCATCGAGTGACGGTGAGGAAGATGGATGTGTGAGTTCCAAAGCTTAGCCGCCAGGAACCGGAAGGAACGACCTCCTGCTCTACTGCGATTAAATCGGGGGACTACCACCAGATTTTGTCCTGCCGACCGCAGAGACCGCGTAGGAATGTACAGATTAAGCAGTGGTCTCAGCACTTTAGGAATGGATAGTCTAATAATTTTAAAAGCGATACACAAAGTTTTAAACTGTATCCGCTGAGCTACTGGAAGCCAATGAAGTTTCCGGATAGTGGCCGATGTAGGACTAAAACGTGGCAAGCCTATTAATGCTCTAGCAGCAGAATTTTGGATATGTTGAAGGCAGGTAATTTCCGTTTTATTGGCACCAATAAATAGAGAGCTAGAGCTGGCATAGTCCAGCCTGAAAAGTATCGTCGACTGAACAATGAATTGTCTGGTGGCGGGGTCGAAGGATTTCAAAACTGGCTTAAGGCTGCGTAAAATGCCAAAACACGTGGCAGCAACCTTTTTCGTTTGGGCACAGAAACTGAGCTCTGAATATACCCAGACTCCCAGATTCTTCACTTCATTCTTCGGTATCGGGGCTGTCCCCAAAGAGGATTGCCACCAATGGTCGCCCCACAGGCCCATGTTTCTACCAACCAACAACACTTCCGTCTTAGCGGCATTTAATTGGAGACAGTTAGCTGTCATCCAATTAGCAACGGCTGCCAGACCTGCTTTGAACCTGTTATGGTCCATGGTGAGACCTTCCGTTAGGGCAACCACTAGCTGCGTATCGTCAGCATAGGAAACGATGTTGAGACACCATGTTTTAGCGACCGCAGCCAGTGGTTGAACATAAAGATTGAACAGGGTGGGGCTTAAGGCTGAGCCCTGAGGAACACCCTGCTCAATAGTACGCGCCCTAGAAAGGAAGGGGGGAGTGGAAACACGGAATGTTCTATCGGTAAGGAAAGAACGGAACCAGGCAATAGCCCTATCCATGATCCCAGCCTCTTCAAGACGGTGGAAAAGGATCTGGTGAGAGACAGTGTCAAAGGCGGCACTAAGATCCAACAGGACCAGTGCCGCCATTTGACCAATCGTCCATAGTGGAGCGAAGGTGCTCAGTCACAGCCAGGAGTGCCGTCTCCATGCTGTGACCGGCCCGAAACCCATGTTGGGTGTCATCCAGAATGTCACCTGCACTCAGAACGCTGGTAAGTACTGAGTTCACATGGGACTCCGCAATCTTCGCCGCCCAGGGTAGCAAAGATATGGGCTTATCGAATTCTTCTCTAGATAGTTCGGGAATAGTTGACATCTTAGAAATTAAACCCGGTAGAGGACCAGGAACAAGGTTATCTTGTGGCACCGGGACAAAGGCTTGATAAATGCCCCGAATTTTGTCCACAAAAAAAGTAGCCAGTTCTTCACATAGAACAGCCGAGGTCGGGGTAGCACTAACCGATTTTTTCATATTGAGCTCATTAAGAATTTTAAAAATAACTTTGGCAGGGTTAGTGCTGGCTTTTATTTCAAAGACATAGAATTCTGCTCGCACCCTACAGATAGCTTTATGGTAAGCCTTGAGCACTATCATATAACTAATTTTTTTCTCTAAGGCATAATCCTTTCTCCAATCCCGCTCATGTCTTTTGCAGTGAGTCTTTAGGCCGGCCAAGGTATCATTATACCAGGGATTGGTGTCTTGTGTGCGTCCTTTGACCCATCTTGCCGGAATGAGAGTATCCAGCGCCCTGGTAAGCCAGGTACAGTAGGAGGCATAACCTGTCTCCATATCCGAGAAGGAGTCCAAAGGGTCAAGATCCATCATTAGGAAAGTTTGAGCTATTGGTCTTGTAAATGACACATTTTTTATTTATGTGTTGGTTTTGAAAATAGCGAAATTAATAGCTTTGTCATTTACAATGCCAATACTTTTATCTTTTGCAAATGTGACACCTATAGCATTTGTAATGCAACATGTTTTGTATTTACGTGACTTAAATGTATTGATATTACAAATAACAATGGCTTTTCATTTTTTTTAAATAATTAATACTTAAATAAAAGTTATTGTAATTTGTAATGGCAATAGCTTAAACTTTTGTAAATAACTTTTGTGAAGATTATGTTCAGTGTATTTTATTGTGTCGAAAATCCAAGAACAGAAGTGAAATATTACATCTTTTTGTGACATTTGTAATAAAGCTAGAAACTTTGAGAGAACATATTTGAACCAGTTGTTGTTGAATGGTTGCACAGATTGATACTGTGGTGGCGCTGAGTGATGTTGTGGTGGCGACGAGTGATGCTGTGGGTTCAGTGATGCTGTGGTAGCGCATAGTGATGTTGTGGTGCCCCTGAGTGATGCTGTGGTGGTGCCATAGATTGAGTGAGGGCAATAGATAGCTAGAAGGAGGGCGAAAGATAGATAGAGTGAGGGTGAAAGATAGATAGAGTGAGGGCGATAGATAGATATAGTGAGGGCGATAGATAGCTAGAGAGAGGGCGATAGATAGATAGAGGGAGGGCGATAGATAGATAGAGGGAGGGCGATAGATAGATAGAGGGAGGGCGATAGATAGATAGAGGGAGGGGAGGGCGATAGATAGACAGAGGGAGGGCGATAGATAGATAGAAGGAGGGCAATAGATAGATAGAGGGAGGGCGATAGATAGATAGAGGGAGGGCGATAGATAGATAGAGGGAGGGCAATAGATAGATAGAGGGAGGGCAATAGATAGATAGAGGGAGGGTGATAGGGCGTGTGGGTGTGAGGGTGTATGAGGGTGTGAGGGAGGGTGAGGGTGTGAGGGTGTGAGGGTGAGTGAGGGTGTGAGTATGTGAGGTTGTGTGATGGTGAGGAGGTGTGAGGGTGAGTGAGGATGAGGGGGGAGGGTGTGAGGGTGTTTGAGGGTGTGAAGGTGGGTGAGGGTGTGAGGGTGTGTGACGGTGTGTGAGGATGAGGGGGTGAGGGTGTGAGGTTGAGGGGGTGTGAGGGTGTGACAGTGAAGGAGGGTGTGTGAGGGTGGGTGAGGGTGTGAGGGTGGGTGGGGGTGTGGGGGTGTGAGGATGTGAGGGTGTGTGATGGTGAGGAGGTGTGAGGGTGAGTGAGGGTGGGTGAGGGTGAGAGGGTGTGAGGGTGTGTGAGGGTGAGGGTGAGTGAGGGTGTGAGGGTGAGAGGGTGAGGGGGTGAGGGTGAGTGAGGGTGTGAGAGGGTGATGGTGTGTGAGGGGTGAAGGTGAGTGAGGGTGTGAGGGTGAGTGAGGGTGTGAGGGTTGTGAGGGTGTGAGGGTGAGTGAGGGTGTGGGAGGATGAGGGGGTGAGGGTGTGAGGGTGAGGGGGTGTGAGGGTGTGAGGGTGAGTGAGGGTGTGTGAGGGTGGGTGAGGGTGAGGGTGTGAGTGAGGGTGTGAGGATGTGAGGGTGTGTGATGGTGAGAAGGTGTGAGGGTGAGTGAGGGTGTGAGGGTGAGTGAGGGTTGGTGAGGGTGTGAGGGTGAGTGATGTGTGTGAGGGTGAGGGTGTGAGGGTGAGAGGTTGTGTGAGTGTGAGGGTGTGTGAGTGTTGGACCCGGCCTCCTGGCCTGGTCCTACCCCTCCCGCATGGCGGGCCCAGGACGATGTCCGCCCTCCACCGGACCTCGGGCGGCCCCTTCGGCCCGATCCTGCATGCCCCAACACCACAGGGCCGGCTACCACCCCGGTCCTCCACCGCAGGCCTGCCCCCGCGTAGGCCCATCACGACCTAAGCACGAGGCCGTGCCCGACTCCATCTTGGGCCACCACGTCACCACCACGTGGCCTCGGCCCCGGCCCAGGCCCCAGCGAAGCCCCGACATCGAGGCACCAAGATCCACCCAGGTGGTCGAGTGGCCACTCGACAGATCCCGGAGGAAGAGGAGTTTCGATGGCCCTCCAGCCGTCCCCGGACGCCTGGTATCGATCGCCCTCTGGCCTCCCTGGGCGCTGGCTCCACCCCCCTGCTGGGTGTCTGGACACCTTCATCCCGGCCCCTCTGACCCCCAGGCGCGAGGGTCCGGACTTCAAAGACCTCCAGACCTATATCTGGGCCAGCCCTAGATTAGTTCTTCAGTTGTATCCTGGACTGGAAGCCCTGCTGACGCTGTCACGGCCGACACCAGACGAACTCATCCGTAACCCGACGACCTTCTGAGAGCCTGCTGGCGCTGCCGCGGCCTGCTTTGCTGAACCTTCCGAGAGCCTGCTGGCGCTGCCGCGCCCTATCCTGTCGAACCATCTGAGAGCCTGCTGGCGCTGCCGCGGCCTACCTTGCTGATCCCTCCGAGAGCCTGCTTGCGCTGCCGCGGCCTATCCTGTCGAACCATCTGAGAGCCTGCTGGCGCTGCCGCGGCCTACCTTGCTGATCCTTCCGAGAGCCTGCTGGCGCTGCCGCGGCCTACCTTGCTGAAACATCTGAGAGCCTGCTGGCGCTGCCGCGGCCTACCTTGCTGATCCTTCCGTGAGCCTGCTGGCGCTGCCGCGGCCTACCTTGCTGACACATCTGAGAGCCTGCTGGCCCTGCCGTGGCCTACCTTGTTGAAACATCTGAGAGCCTGCTGGCCCTGCCGCGGCCTACTTCGCTGAACCACCTTGCAAGCCTGCTGGCGCTGCCGCGGCTCGAACCTCTCGGAACCCCCCAGTTCGAGGATTGAGAGCTGTGCGTAGGGTATCCCTTCCTCCGCCCAGAGTAAGACTGTCCCGCTACCTTACCCCCCTTTACGAGACTTTCCAGATCCCTCGATCTGCTTGTACATACTGCCCAGAACCAGTAACCGTTTATTACCTATAAAAGCTTGCGAACTGAACTTCTTGTGTGGTGTCCGTCTGTAGTGTTGTGATTACTCTGCTGTACGATCCTAGGAGAGGACCCTCATTCAGGAGGCCTCTCGGTAAACGCTCGGCTGCTTATCGACGGAGAGGTGGACCTAGGGGTGGTCAGTCAGACATCTTCTGCCTCCCCCGGGGTCGCCTTTCTAACATTGGTGGCAAGCGCTGGGATCCGAGCCCACGCAGATCGTACAGAGAGTAATTCGCTCACTACCAAGAAAAAAAAAACACTGCAACCATGAGCGCAGAATTCCAGAAAGAGAAAATGGAAGACTACAGTCACAAGGAGCTAAAGCAATTCTGCAAGGACTTAGGCATCGCTACCACTGGCTTAAGTACTAAAGAAGACTTTAAATCGGCCCTGCAGGCCTGGGTGGACGCCGGCGAGGTGCCACCCCCGAGGGAAGATAACCCGGGCCCGAACGGAGGCCCGGAGGCTGCGACGAACCCAGCGGGAGGGAGACCCGCGAACCCAGACACGGGCCTCGCCCACGAAGATGCCAGAGAACGAGAGAAGAACCGGCTCCACGAATTGGAGCTCGTTCGACTCAGACAAGAAGGAGAGATCCAACTGGCAGAAAGGAAGTTAGCCCTCGAGCAGCTACGGCTAGAAGGAGACCTAGAAGAAAGGCGAAGACAAAGAGACCTCGAAGAGAAGAAACTCCTGCTCGAGCACGAGCGCGTCCTCAAAGAAATGGAATTTAAAGCCAAGGCAACCGAGACTGACCGCGCCGGGGGGAAGACCTCAACCCCCCCGGGGGACACCAAGGTGCACATACCCAAGGATGTCGTCAAAGAGTACTATAAGAACGACGACATCCAACAGTGGTTTAAAGCCTACGAGGTCGCCATGACCACCCATCGAGTACCCCTCAAGGACTGGGGCGCCGGCCTGTGGGGGAAGTTTATCAACGAAGGGAGAGACGCCCTGCTAGAGCTCCCCGACGCCGAAATGACCTCGTACGAGCACATGAAGACCGCCCTCCTCACTCGCTACGGACTCACCCCCGAGATGTACCGGCAGCGATTCCGAGACTGCAAAAAAATCCCCGGTACCACGTGGGTGGAGTACGTGAACTATTACTGCAGAGCCTTCGAGGGGTGGACTCGGGGCTGTCAGGTCGCCACCTACCAGCAGTTGGTCGACCTCATTCTGTGGGAACATCTATCCAATAACTGCTTCATCGAACTCCGGCAACACCTCCTCGACAGCAAACTGACTGAGCCACGAAAACTCGCTGTCGAGGTAGATAGATGGGCGAGCACCTGAGTCGCCCGGGGTCCGACGGAAGACTCCGGCCGGGGATCTCCGGGAAACCACCGACCCCGAGGCGGCAGAGTAGGCCAGAGCCGGGGACGAGGCCCCCCCCCAGGGGTCACCCCTGCCTCCACGTCGCCACCCTTGGGCCAGAGAGGGGGCCCCCCAGCCAGACCAGGGCCCGCCCGAATGTTACGTGCCACAGATGCCAGCGACAGGGTCATTACGCAAATGACCCCCTCTGTCCGATGAATCAGCGACCCGGCACCACCGGGCCCCCAGCCCGCCAGATAATGGCTGCGACCCTGGGGGAAGAAGGTAGTGAGGAAGAGGACAACGGCCCCGAGCAGGCCGAGTGGGAGCCCGCCGCCATGACCTTAGCCTGCCTGGGGACTCACGACCTGATCCCCCGAGGCCCGATCCCCGGCAACACCCAGAAGTACCGCCAGTGGGTCACCATCAATGGTCGCCGAACCGAAGCCCTCCGTGACACTGGAGCCAGCGTAACGGCAGTCCGCTGCCATTTGGTGACCCCCGAACAGATCCTTCCTAACGTCCTGTGCCCAGTCCGGTCCGCAAATAACTCAGAGACTTTGTGCCAGATGGCCCGCATCCCCTGCGAGTGGGGGGGAGTGTCGGGCATACTAAAAGTGACTGTCCGCGACGATGCCCCCATGGACTGCCTCCTTGGGAACGACCTGGAAAGTTCCCCCTGGGCAGGCGTCGAAAGAAGAGAGCACCTAGGGATGCTAGGCCTTCCCGAGTGGGTCTGCGCGACCACCCGTTCCATGTCCGCCCGAGCCTCCACCCCAGCGGGGGAAGCTTCGACTGAAGAGCCGGAGTGGCCCACACCGCCGCCACCCGTCATCCCCGAGGACCCTGGCCTGGAGCACGGCTCCCAAGAAAATCTCCCCGAACTCCAGCACCTCCCCAAACTCGCTCAATGGCGCCAAGAAGGGGGTCCCACTCGCGAACAGTTCCGGCAGGAGCAGAAAACCTGCCCCTCCCTTGAGGGGGTCCGACAGCAAGCCGCTACTCAAGCCGCGGGAGACCCCGCGGGGTCCCACTGGGTCTATTGGGACAACGACCTTCTCTACAGTGAGCAGAAGATTGCCGAACTCGGGGCCAGCCGGGTGCTGGTTGTGCCCCTCCGATTCAGAGACTTCCTCCTAAACTTAGCACATGATGTGCCCCTCGCCGGGCACCTGGGGCAGGACAAAACTTACAGCCGCCTGGTGACCCATTTCTACTGGCCGAAAATGCGGAACGATGTGCATAACCACTGCAGGACCTGCCCGACCTGTCAAGCCAGCGGGAAGAGCGGGGGGAAAGTCAAAGCCCCGCTCCAGCCTTTCCCCGTGGTCACCACCCCCTTCGAGCGAGTGGGGATCGACATCGTAGGGCCCCTGGACCCTCGCACCTCGCAGGGGCACCGCTTCATCCTCGTCCTGGTGGACCATGCAACCCGCTATCCCGAAGCCATCCCCCTCCGAACCATCACAGCCCCCGTGGTGGGCCGAGCCCTCATGAGCATCTTCTCCCGAGTCGGCTTCCCCCGAGAGGTCGTGAGTGATCGGGGCTCCAACTTTATCTCGAAGCATATGAAGTCCCTATGGCAACAGTGCGGGGTCGCCTATAAGTTCACCACCCCGTATCACCCCCAAGGCAATGGACTAGTAGAACGATTTAATAGAACACTGAAGGGAATGATCAAGGGCCTAGAAGAGCCACTCCGGCGCAAGTGGGATGTCCTGCTGCCCTGCCTCCTGTTCGCCTACCGAGAGGTAGCAAAGAAGTCCTTGGGGTTCAGTCCTTTTGAACTCTTGTACGGACACCTGGTCCGAGGCCCCCTCAGCCTGGTCAAGGAAGGCTGGGAGACGGCCGTCCGAGACGCCCCGCCTGATGTGTACCGGTACCTCCTGACACTCCGCAACCAGACTCGGAGGTTCCGGGAACTTGCCGAGGCCAACCTAGAAGCTAGTCAGGAGGAGATGAAACGCTGGTATGACCAGAACGCCTCGTCTATCGAATTCGAGCCGGGCCAGCAGGTCTGGGTCATGTCCCCGGTCGAACCCTGCGCCCTCCAGGACAAGTGGACGGGGCCCTTCAAGGTGGTGGAGCGCAAGAGCCCCGTCACCTACCTAGTGGACATGGAGTCCCCCTGGAACCCTCTCCGGGTTCTACACGCTAACCGACTTAAACCGCACTTTGCCCGCACTGAACTAAGTCTGTTGCTAGCGACCGATGACGGAGCGGAAGACGACTCCGACCCACTGCCAGATCTCCTCAGCACCTCCGAGAAAGACGGCTCCTTCGAAGGGGTCCGGCTCTCCTCTACCCTGACCCCAGAACAACAACAAGACTGCCGGAAGCTGCTGGAACAGTTTGCGGATCTGTTTTCCCTCACTCCGGGGGTTACCGGGTGGTGTGTCCACGATGTGGATACCGGAGACAGCCCGCCGGTGAAACACCGAGCATTTCGAGTACCCGACCGGGTTCGGGCCTGCATCCAATCAGAAGTGGCCAAGATGTTGGCTCTGGGGGTGGTCGAACCCTCCAACAGCCCCTGGGCCAGTCCCGTTGTCCTGGTCCCTAAAGCCGCCGCCCCCGGAGAGGCTCCGGAGCTCCGGTTTTGTGTTGACTACAGGGGATTAAATGCAGTCACCAGGACCGACGCCCATCCTATCCCCAGGGCAGATGAACTAATCGACCGCTTAGGAGCTGCCAAATTCCTCAGCACCTTCGATCTCACGGCGGGGTATTGGCAGATCGGCCTTACCCCTGGTGCACAGGAGCGATCAGCCTTCTCGACCCCAGACGGCCACTATCACTTAAAAGTGATGCCCTTCGGCATGAAGAACGCCCCCGCAACCTTCCAGAGACTCGTGAACCAGGTGCTGGCCGGACTAGAGGAGTACAGCGCCGCCTACCTCGATGACATTGCTGTGTACAGCCTTCACTGGGGTGAGCACCTGACCCACCTCTGGACGGTCCTGACGGCCCTTCGGCGGGCCGGACTCACCATCAAAGCCAGTAAGTGCCAGATAGGCCAAGGGTCCGTGACCTATCTGGGACACCAAGTGGGGAGCGGCCACGTGGCTCCCCTCCAACCAAAGATAGACGCCATCCGGGATTGGGAGCCCCCGGTCACCCAGACCGCCGTCCGAGCCTTCCTGGGGCTCACCGGATATTATCGGCGTTTTATAAAAGACTACGGGAGCATTGTGGGGCCCCTTACAGAACTAACCTCCAAGAGACTACCCAAGAAGGTGCACTGGACCCCTGCGTGCCAAACGGCCTTTGAAACTCTAAAGACTGCCATGTGCACCGCCCCTGTGCTCCAGGCCCCCGACTACAGCAGAGAGTTTGTAGTCCAAACCGACGCCTCAGAGCACGGCATTGGGGCGGTCCTGTCCCAAGTCAACCCCGAAGGAATCGACCAGCCTGTGGCCTTCATCAGCCGACGCCTGCTGGCGAGAGAGCAACGCTGGAGCACCATCGAGAGGGAAGCCTTCGCCGTGGTGTGGGCCCTCAAGAAGCTCCGGCCCTACCTCTTCGGCACCCACTTCCGGGTCCAGACCGACCACCAGCCCCTGCGTTGGTTGATGCAGATGCGGGGAGAAAACCCGAAGCTGCTACGCTGGTCCATCTCGCTGCAAGGAATGGATTTCACCGTGGAACATCGCCCCGGCAACGACCACGCCAATGCCGACGGCCTGTCCAGATTCTTCCGCCTTGGCGAGGAGACTCCCCAAGAGGATGGGTGACTCTCCCCTGCCTTCAGCTGGGGGGGACGCGTGTTGGACCCGGCCTCCTGGCGTGGTCCTACCCCTCCCGCATGGCGGGCCCAGGACGATGTCCGCCCTCCACCGGACCTCGGGCGGCCCCTTCGGCCCGATCCTGCACGCCCCAACACCACAGGGCCGGCTACCACCCCGGTCCTCCACCGCAGGCCTGCCCCCGCGTAGGCCCATCACGACCTAAGCACGAGGCCGTGCCCGACTCCATCTTGGGCCACCACGTCACCACCACGTGGCCTCGGCCCCGGCCCAGGCCCCAGCGAAGCCCCGACATCGAGGCACCAAGATCCACCCAGGTGGTCGAGTGGCCACTCGACAGATCCCAGAGGAAGAGGAGTTTCGATGGCCCTCCAGCCGTCCCCGGACGCCTGGTATCGATCGCCCTCCGGCCTCCCTGGGCGCTGGCTCCACCCCCCTGCTGGGTGTCTGGACACCTTCATCCCGGCCCCTCTGACCCCCAGGCGCGAGGGTCCGGACTTCAAAGACCTCCAGACCTATATCTGGGCCAGCCCTAGATTAGTTCTTCAGTTGTATCCTGGACTGGAAGCCCTGCTGACGCTGTCACGGCCGACACCAGACGAACTCATCCGTAACCCGATGACCTTCTGAGAGCCTGCTGGCGCTGCCGCGGCCTGCCTTGCTGAACCTTCCGAGAGCCTGCTGGCGCTGCCGCGGCCTATCCTGTCGAACCATCTGAGAGCCTGCTGGCGCTGCCGCGGCCTACCTTGCTGATCCCTCCGAGAGCCTGCTGGCTCTGCCGCGGCCTATCCTGTCGAACCATCTGAGAGCCTGCTGGCGCTGCCGCGGCCTACCTTGCTGATCCTTCCGAGAGCCTGCTGGCGCAGCCGCGGCCTACCTTGCTGAAACATCTGAGAGCCTGCTGGCGCTGCCGCGGCCTACCTTGCTGATCCTTCCGTGAGCCTGCTGGCGCTGCCGCGGCCTACCTTGCTGAAACATCTGAGAGCCTGCTGGCCCTGCCGCGGCCTACCTTGTTGAAACATCTGAGAGCCTGCTGGCCCTGCCGCGGCCTACTTCGCTGAACCACCTTGCAAGCCTGCTGGTGCTGCGGCGGCTCGAACCTCTCGGAACCCCCCAGCTCGAGGATTGAGAGCTGTGCGTAGGGTATCCCTTCCTCCGCCCAGAGTAAGACTGTCCCGCTACCTTACCCCCCTTTACGAGACTTTCCAGATCCCTCGATCTGCTTGTACATACTGCCCAGAACCAGTAACCGTTTATTACCTATAAAAGCTTGTGAACTGAACTTCTTGTGTGGTGTCCGTCTGTAGTGTTGTGATTACTCTGCTGTACGATCCTAGGAGAGGACCCTCATTCAGGAGGCCTCTCGGTAAACGCTCGGCTGCTTCTCGACGGAGAGGTGGACCTAGGGGTGGTCAGTCAGACATCTTCTGCCTCCCCCGGGGTCGCCTTTCTAACATTGGTGGCAAGCGCTGGGATCCGAGCCCACGCAGATCGTACAGAGAGTAATTCGCTCACTACCAAGAAAAAAAAACCACTGCAACCATGAGCGCAGAATTCCAGAAAGAGAAAATGGAAGACTACAGTCACAAGGAGCTAAAGCAATTCTGCAAGGACTTAGGCATCGCTACCACTGGCTTAAGTACTAAATAAGACTTTAAATCGGCCCTGCAGGCCTGGGTGGACGCCGGCGAGGTGCCACCCCCGAGGGAAGATAACCCGGGCCCGAACGGAGGCCCGGAGGCTGCGACGAACCCAGCGGGAGGGAGACCCGCGAACCCAGACACGGGCCTCGCCCACGAAGATGCCAGAGAACGAGAGAAGAACCGGCTCCACGAATTGGAGCTCGTTCGACTCAGACAAGAAGGAGAGATCCAACTGGCAGAAAGGAAGTTAGCCCTCGAGCAGCTACGGCTAGAAGGAGACCTAGAAGAAAGGCGAAGACAAAGAGACCTCGAAGAGAAGAAACTCCTGCTCGAGCACGAGCGCGTCCTCAAAGAAATGGAATTTAAAGCCAAGGCAACCGAGACTGACCGCGCCGGGGGGAAGACCTCAACCCCCCCGGGGGACACCAAGGTGCACATACCCAAGGATGTCGTCAAAGAGTACTATAAGAACGACGACATCCAACAGTGGTTCAAAGCCTACAAGGTCGCCATGACCGCCCATCGAGTACCCCTCAAGGACTGGGGCGCCGGCCTGTGGGGGAAGTTTATCAACGAAGGGAGAGACGCCCTGCTAGAGCTCCCCGACGCCGAAATGACCTCGTACGAGCACATGAAGACCGCCCTCCTCACTCGCTACGGACTCACCCCCGAGATGTACCGGCAGCGATTCCGAGACTGCAAAAAAATCCCCGGTACCACGTGGGTGGAGTACGTGAACTATTACAGCAGAGCCTTCGAGGGGTGGACTCGGGGCTGTCAGGTCGCCACCTACCAGCAGTTGGTCGACCTCATTCCTTGGGAACATCTATCCAATAACTGCTTCATCGAACTCCGGCAACACCTCCTCGACAGCAAACTGACTGAGCCACGAAAACTCGCTGTCGAGGCGGATAGATGGGCGAGCACCTGAGTCGCCCGGGGTCCGACGGAAGACTCCGGACGGGGATCTCCGGGAAACCACCGACCCCGAGGCGGCAGAGTAGGCCAGAGCCGGGGACGAGACGCCCCCCAGGGGTCATCCCCTGCCTCCACGTCGCCACCCTTGGGCCAGAGAGGGGGCCCCCCAGCCAGACCAGGGCCCCGCCCGAATGTTACGTGCCACAGATGCCAGCGACAGGGTCATTACGCAAATGACCCCCTCTGTCCGATGAATCAGCGACCCGGCACCACCGGGCCCCCAGCCCGCCAGATAATGGCTGCGACCCTGGGGGAAGAAGGTAGTGAGGAAGAGGACAACGGCCCCGAGCAGGCCGAGTGGGAGCCCGCCGCCATGACCTTAGCCTGCCTGGGGACTCACGACCTGATCCCCCGAGGCCCGATCCCCGGCAACACCCAGAAGTACCGCCAGTGGGTCACCATCAATGGTCGCCGAACCGAAGCCCTCCGTGACACTGGAGCCAGCGTAACGGCAGTCCGCTGCCATTTGGTGACCCCCGAACAGATCCTTCCTAACGTCCTGTGCCCAGTCTGGTCCGCAAATAACTCAGAGACTTTGTGCCAGATGGCCCGCATCCCCTTCGAGTGGGGGGGAGTGTCGGGCATACTAAAAGTGACTGTCCGCGACGATGCCCCCGTGGACTGCCTCCTTGGGAACGACCTGGAAAGTTCCCCCTGGGCAGGCGTCGAAAGAAGAGAGCACCTAGGGATGCTAGGCCTTCCCGAGTGGGTCTGCGCGACCACCCGTTCTATGTCCGCCCGAGCCTCCACCCCAGCGGGGGAAGCTTCGACTGAAGAGCCGGAGTGGCCCACACCGCTGCCACCCGTCATCCCCGAGGACCCTGGCCTGGAGCACGGCTCCCAAGAGCCCGACCAAGAAAATCTCCCCGAACTCCAGCACCTCCCCGAACTCGCTCAATGGCGCCAAGAAGGGGGTCCCACTCGCGAACAGTTCCGGCAGGAGCAGAAAACCTGCCCCTCCCTTGAGGGGGTCCGACAGCAAGCCGCTACTCAAGCCGCGGGAGACCCCGCGGGGTCCCACTGGGTCTATTGGGACAACGACCTTCTCTACAGTGAGCAGAAGATTGCCGAACTCGGGGCCAGCCGGGTGCTGGTTGTGCCCCTCCGATTCAGAGACTTCCTCCTAAACTTAGCACATGATGTGCCCCTCGCCGGGCACCTGGGGCAGGACAAAACTTACAGCCGCCTGGTGACCCATTTCTACTGGCCGAAAATGCGGAACGATGTGCATAACCACTGCAGGACCTGCCCGACCTGTCAAGCCAGCGGGAAGAGCGGGGGGAAAGTCAAAGCCCCGCTCCAGCCTTTTCCAGTGGTCACCACCCCCTTCGAGCGAATGGGGATCGACATCGTAGGGCCCCTGGACCCTCGCACCTCGCAGGGGCACCGCTTCATCCTCGTCCTGGTGGACCATGCGACCCGCTATCCCGAAGCCATCCCCCTCCGAACCATCACAGCCCCCGTGGTGGGCCGAGCCCTCATGAGCATCTTCTCCCGAGTCGGCTTCCCCCGAGAGGTCGTGAGTGATCGGGGCTCCAACTTTATCTCGAAGCATATGAAGTCCCTATGGCAACAGTGCGGGGTCGCCTATAAGTTCACCACCCCGTATCACCCCCAAGGCAATGGACTAGTAGAAAGATTTAATAGAACACTGAAGGGAATGATCAAGGGCCTAGAAGAGCCACTCCGGCGCAAGTGGGATGTCCTGCTGCCCTGCCTCCTGTTCGCCTACCGAGAGGTACCCCAGAAGTCCTTGGGGTTCAGTCCTTTTGAACTCTTGTACGGACACCCGGTCCGAGGCCCCCTCAGCCTGGTCAAGGAAGGCTGGGAGACGGCCGTCCGAGATGCCCCGCCTGATGTGTACCGGTACCTCCTGACACTCCTCAACCAGACTCGGAAGTTCCGGGAACTTGCCGAGGCCAACCTAGAAGCTAGTCAGGAGGAGATGAAACGCTGGTATGACCAGAACGCCTCGTCCATCGAATTCGAGCCGGGCCAGCAGGTCTGGGTCATGTCTCCGGTCGAACCCTGCGCCCTCCAGGACAAGTGGACGGGGCCCTTCAAGGTGGTGGAGCGCAAGAGCCCCGTCACCTACCTAGTGGACATGGAGTCCCCCCGGAACCCTCTCCGGGTTCTACACACTAACCGACTTAAACCGCACTTTGCCCGCACTGAACTAAGTCTGTTGCTAGCGACCGATGACGGAGCGGAAGACGACTCCGACCCACTGCCAGATCTCCTCAGCACCTCCGAGAAAGACGGCTCCTTCGAAGGGGTCCGGCTCTCCTCTACCCTGACCCCAGAACAACAACAAGACTGCCGGAAGCTGCTGGAACAGTTTGCGGATCTGTTTTCCCTCACTCCGGGGGTTACCGGGTGGTGTGTCCACGATGTGGATACCGGAGACAGCCCGCCGGTGAAACACCGAGCATTTCGAGTACCCGACCGGGTTCGGGCCTGCATCTAATCAGAAGTGGCCAAGATGTTGGCTCTGGGGGTGGTCGAACCCTCCAACAGCCCCTGGGCCAGTCCCGTTGTCCTGGTCCCTAAAGCCGCCGCCCCCGGAGAGGCTCCGGAGCTCCGGTTTTGTGTTGACTACAGGGGATTAAATGCAGTCACCAGGACCGACGCCCATCCTATCCCCAGGGCAGATGAACTAATCGACCGCTTAGGAGCTGCCAAATTCCTCAGCACCTTCGATCTCACGGCGGGGTATTGGCAGATCGGCCTTACCCCTGGTGCACAGGAGCGATCAGCCTTCTCGACCCCACTATCACTTCAAAGTGATGCCCTTCGGCATAAAGAACGCCCCCGCAACCTTCCAGAGACTCGTGAACCAGGTGCTGGCCGGACTAGAGGAGTACAGCGCCGCCTACCTCGATGACATTGCTGTGTACAGCCTTCACTGGGGTGAGCACCTGACCCACCTCTGGACGGTCCTGACGGCCCTTCGGCGGGCCGGACTCACCATCAAAGCCAGTAAGTGCCAGATAGGCCAAGGGTCCGTGACCTATCTGGGACACCAAGTGGGGAGCGGCCACGTGGCTCCCCTCCAACCAAAGATAGACGCCATCCGGGATTGGGAGCCCCCGGTCACCCAGACCGCCGTCCGAGCCTTCCTGGGGCTCACCGGATATTATCGGCGTTTTATAAAAGACTACGGGAGCATTGTGGGGCCCCTTACAGAACTAACCTCCAAGAGACTACCCAAGAAGGTGCACTGGACCCCTGCGTGCCAAACGGCCTTTGAAACTCTAAAGACTGCCATGTGCACCGCCCCTGTGCTCCAGGCCCCCGACTACAGCAGAGAGTTTGTAGTCCAAACCGACGCCTCAGAGCACGGCATTGGGGCGGTCCTGTCCCAAGTCAACCCCGAAGGAATCGACCAGCCTGTGGCCTTCATCAGCCGACGCCTGCTGGCGAGAGAGCAACGCTGAAGCACCATCGAGAGGGAAGCCTTCGCCGTGGTGTGGGCCCTCAAGAAGCTCCGGCACTACCTCTTCGGCACCCACTTCCGGGTCCAGACCGACCACCAGCCCCTGCGTTGGTTGATGCAGATGCGGGGAGAAAACCCGAAGCTGCTACGCTGGTCCATCTCGCTGCAAGGAATGGATTTCACCGTGGAACATCGCCCCGGCAACGACCACGCCAATGCCGACGGCCTGTCCAGATTCTTCCGCCTTGGCGAGGAGACTCCCCAAGAGGATGGGTGACTCTCCCCTGCCTTCAGCTGGCGGGGACGCGTGTTGGACCCGGCCTCCTGGCGTGGTCCTACCCCTCCCGCATGGCGGGCCCAGGACGATGTCCGCCCTCCACCGGACCTCGGGCGGCCCCTTCGGCCCGATCCTGCACGCCCCAACACCACAGGGCCGGCTACCACCCCGGTCCTCCACCGCAGGCCTGCCCCCGCGTAGGCCCATCACGACCTAAGCACGAGGCCGTGCCCGACTCCATCTTGGGCCACCACGTCACCACCACGTGGCCTCGGCCCCGGCCCAGGCCCCAGCGAAGCCCCGACATCGAGGCACCAAGATCCACCCAGGTGGTCGAGTGGCCACTCGACAGATCCCAGAGGAAGAGGAGTTTCGATGGCCCTCCAGCCGTCCCCGGACGCCTGGTATCGATCGCCCTCCGGCCTCCCTGGGCGCTGGCTCCACCCCCCTGCTGGGTGTCTGGACACCTTCATCCCGGCCCCTCTGACCCCCAGGCGCGAGGGTCCGGACTTCAAAGACCTCCAGACCTATATCTGGGCCAGCCCTAGATTAGTTCTTCAGTTGTATCCTGGACTGGAAGCCCTGCTGACGCTGTCACGGCCGACACCAGACGAACTCATCCGTAACCCGACGACCTTCTGAGAGCCTGCTGGCGCTGCCGCGGCCTGCCTTGCTGAACCTTCCGAGAGCCTGCTGGCGCTGCCGCGGCCTATCCTGTCGAACCATCTGAGAGCCTGCTGGCGCTGCCGCGGCCTACCTTGCTGATCCCTCCGAGAGCCTGCTGGCGCTGCCGCGGCCTATCCTGTCGAACCATCTGAGAGCCTGCTGGCGCTGCCGCGGCCTACCTTGCTGATCCTTCCGTGAGCCTGCTGGCGCTGCCGCGGCCTACCTTGCTGAAACATCTGAGAGCCTGCTGGCCCTGCCGCGGCCTACCTTGTTGAAACATCTGAGAGCCTGCTGGCCCTGCCGCGGCCTACTTCGCTGAACCACCTTGCAAGCCTGCTGGCGCTGCCGCGGCTCGAACCTCTCGGAACCCCCCAGCTCGAGGATTGAGAGCTGTGCGTAGGGTATCCCTTCCTCCGCCCAGAGTAAGACTGTCCCGCTACCTTACCCCCCTTTACGAGACTTTCCAGATCCCTCGATCTGCTTGTACATACTGCCCAGAACCAGTAACCGTTTATTACCTATAAAAGCTTGCGAACTGAACTTCCTGTGTGGTGTCCATCTGTAGTGTTGTGATTACTCTGCTGTACGATCCTAGGAGAGGACCCTCATTCAGGAGGCCTCTCGGTAAACGCTCGGCTGCTTCTCGACGGAGAGGTGGACCTAGGGGTGGTCAGTCAGACATCTTCTGCCTCCCCCGGGGTCGCCTTTCTAACAGTGAGGGGTGAAGGTGAGTGTGGGTGTGAGGGTTGTGAGGGTGAGGGGTGTGTGAGTGAGGGTGTGTGAGGATGAGGGGGTGAGGGTGAGGGGGTGTGAGGGTGTGAAGGTGAGTGAGGGTGTGTGAGGATGGGTGAGGGTGTGAGGGTGGGTGAGGGTGAGGGTGTGAGTGAAGGTGTGAGGATGTGAGGGTGTGTGATGGTGAGGAGGTGTGAGGGTGAGTGAGGATGAGGGTGTGAGGGTGTGAGGGTGAGGGGGTGTGAGGGTGTGAAGGTGAGTGAGGGTGTGTGAGGGTGGGTGAGGGTGTGAAGGTGAGTGAGGGTGTGTGAGGGTGGGTGAGGGTGTGAGGGGGGGTGAGGGTGAGGGTGTGAGGATGTGAGGGTGTGTGATGATGAGGAGGTGTGAGGGTGAGTGAGGATGAGGGGTTGAGGATGTGAGGATGTGAGGGTGAGGGGGTGTGAGGGTTTGAAGGTGAGTGAGGGTGTGTGAGGGTGGGTGAGGGTGTGAGGGTGGGTGAGGGTGTGATGATGTGAGAGTGTGTGATGGTGAGGAGGTGTGAGGGTGAGTAAGGATGAGGGGCTGAGGGTGTGAGGGTGTGTGAGGGTGTGAAGGTGGGTGAGGGTGTGAGGGTGGGTGAGGGTGTGAGTGAGGGTGTGAGGATGTGAGATGGTGAGGAGGTGTGAGGGTGAGTGAGGGTGGGTGAGGGTGTGAGGGTGAGTGAGTGTGAGAGGGTGTGAGGGAGGGGGTGTGAGGGAGGGTGAGTGAGGGTGTGAGGGTGAGGGGGTGTGAGGGTGTGAGGGTGAGCGATGGTCTGTGAGGGTGAGGGGGTGAGGGTGAGTGAGGGTGTGTGAGGGTGAGGGTGTGTGAGGGGTGAAGGTGAGTGAGGGTGTGAGGGTGAGGGTGTGAGGGTTGTGAGGGTGAGGGGGGTGAGGGTGTGAGGGTGAGTGAGGGTGTGTGAGGATGAGGGGGTGAGGGGGTGTGAGAGTGTGAAGGTGAGTGAGGGTGTGTGAGGGTGGGTGAGGGTGTGAGGGAGGGTGAGGGTGTGAGTGAGGGTGTGAGGATGTGAGGGTGTGTGATGGTGAGGAGGTGTGAGGGTGAGTGAGGGTGGGTGAGGGTGTGAGGGTGAGTGAGGGTGAGAGGGTGTGAGGCCTGCAGTTTTGGCCTGCAGGTGGCGATAGGCGACCACGTCCAGAAATTAGTTTCACATCACAGGAGAGGGATAAAAGATTGCGGCATTTAAAAACCAGTGCCTTAGATAATGTCATCGACTTTCACTTAAAATATTCACTCTCTGTGAGAGACGGCTAGATTTCATGTGCGTCAAGAGGGCCTGTAAGCTGACATCTTAGGGTGTGGATAGAGGGGAGGGTGTAAGTAGGGAGGGAGAGCGAGAGCAGGGAGATGAGAGAAGAGTTGAAGAGAAAGGCAGAGGGGAAAAGAAATGGTATTGAGAGGCGGTCGATATAAAGCAGAGAAGAGAGAAACAAAGGGGCAATATGTAGGAAAGAGGGGAGGGGGGAGAGAGCCCGTAACAGTGAGAGCCTGACTAAAAGTAGAGAAAGGGAGTAGGTGGGAGAGACAGGGTCTGAATGTAAAAGAGAGGATGGTGGCGAGGGAGAAAGTCTGGGACAGATCGGTAGAGGAAATGGGGCGAAGTGTGGGGCGTGAGCAAGGCTAGAGAGAGTGGTAGGGAGAGACCGGATAAAGAGGCTCCAGAATGGAGGGGTTGGCGGTACAGGAAGGGGGGTAGGGAGAGTACCAGGAGGAAAATAACTGCATGGGCAATTTGGAGTTTATTGCCAATGTGTTTGATATGTTCATGTCTGGAGAGTGTCGCTCCGTGTTTATTTACAGCGATGCGAAGCTGAACCAAACATAGGCGCATAATAAGTTTCCGGCGTTTTGTTTGGGGGTGGTGGGCGAGCGTTGCCCTCAGACAGCTGGTTCAGTCCCGGAGACCCTTTGATTGGCGCCTCTACCTCAAACCCAGCAAGGAGAGGTCCGGGCTGCCGTGTGTTCACAAGAGCCGATCTGCACATGCCCAGGGTCTATTCAAGGGACGCCCAAAGGAAGGGGAGGGGGGTTGGAAGACATTACCTGCTGCCCCTACTGCTAAATAAAGATTGGGGTTGTTTTGTATTTAGTTAACTGTAATGCAGTATTTTGGCGGTACTAACGATGCTACTGTTGTGTGCTTTCACATAACATGTTATCCAGGGGTCGGTGAGTGGAGGCTGTGACGTAGCAAGGTGGGCCAAAGCCAAGCAGGAAAACTGGAGCCTTCCCCCATCGCCTAATTAGGTGGTAACAAAAAAAAAATTGCCATTGCTGTGGGGACGGGAGGGGGGGGGGGGGGGGGGGGGAGGAGAAATGCGAGACACGGCCTGGCGGCCGTGAAGTGTGAAGCAGTGGGCGGGGGAGAGTTGAAGAGAAAGGCAGAGGGGAAAAGAAATGGTATTGAGAGGCGGTCGATATAAAGCAGAGAATAGAGAAACAAAGGGGCAATATGTAGGAAAGAGAGGAGGGGGAGAGAGCCTGACTAAAAGTAGAGAAAGGGAGTAGGTGGGAGAGACAGGGTCTGAATGTAAAAGAGAGGATGGTGGCGAGGGAGAAAGTCTGGGACAGATCGGTAGAGGAAATGGGGCGAAGTGAGGGGCGTGAGCGCGGCTAGAGAGAGTGGTAGGGAGAGACCGGATAAAGAGGCTGCAGAATGGAGGGGTTGGCGGTACAGGAAAGGGGGTAGGGAGAGTACCAGGAGGAAAATAACTGCATGGGCAATCCGGAGTTTATTGCCAATGTGTTTGATATGTTCATGTCTGGAGAGTGTCGCTCCGTGTTTATTTACAGCACTGCGAAGATGAACCAAACATAGGCGCATAATAAGTTTCTGGCGTTTTGTTTGGGGGGTGGTGGGCGAGCGTTGCCCTCAGACAGCTGGTTCAGTCCCGGAGACCCTTTGATTGGCGCCTCTACCTCAAACCCAGCAAGGAGAGGCCCGGGCTGCCGTGTGTTCACAAGAGCCGATCTGCACATGCACAGGGTCTATTCAAGGGATGCCCAAAGGAAGGGGAGGGGGGTTGGAAGACATTACCTGCTGCAACTACTGCTAAATAAATATTGGGGTTGTTTTGTATTTAGTTAACTGTAATGGAGTATTTTGGCGGTACTAACGATGCTACTGTTGTGTGCTTTCACATAACATGTTATCCAGGGGTCGGTGAGTGGAGGCTGTGACGTAGCAAGGTGAGCCGGCCGGCCGTGGGCAGTGAATAATTAGGGGAGGAGAAATGCTGCTGGTGGCAATGAAGCAGGGGGCGGGGCAGCGGAACCCTTTGATGTAGCTCACGGCCTGGCGGCTGTGAAAGTGCAAGCAATTAGGGGGGAGGAGAAGTGAGGCCAGCGCGCACTGTGCACGCTGGGGAAGCCTGTGGGAGGGGGGCTGATGGCTTTGATGTGGGGAAATGCGCGTGCTTGTGTTCACGTGATTTCACGTGAACTGTTTGAAATCCGCCCGATGGTTTGAGAACTTATTTTGCACACTGAAATTCTCCCCTATCTATTCCTGCGGAATGGGATAGGCTCGACCTAAAAACGCTGCACCGACAGCTGGCTCGTAGGATAATCTGCACTTGCATTGGGGGAGGTGGCAGGAAGTTAGAGCTAGTAGGGTGGGCATGAAAAATAAAAAGGCTGCCACATTTTAAAACAAGCATTGAAAATGCAATAGGTCTCGCCTTTGATTAAGTGAAAGCCATTTGCTTTGCTCATGGTATTGTATAGCAAAGCAAATGGCTTTAACTTAATCAAAGGCGAGACCTATTCCATTTTCAATGCTTGTTTAGGACTTGTGCCCTGCAGAGCAGTGACTCGTCTGTCTGATCGTGGCCAGTGTGAAGTACAGATGATCTGAGGAAGGAACACGTAAGATTACACAAGTTTTACATGTGCGAGTTTATTCGGATGAATTGGAACACGCGCTGGCTGAAACTCTAGAATCTGCCCCTCCTTTTTCATAGCCTCCAGTTAAGTTAAATATAATTTCCTAGTGCTTTATTTAAGTATTAATATCTGCCTTTTTGGTTATTTGTGAACACTCCCTTGTTGGTCGAAATGGGAACTGAAGAACAGAGAAAGCAATTTGTCAACAAAAGACTTCAGTCTGCAATTAAAAATAGAGCAATTTGTCACGTTCGTAAGGTTCATGTTTATTTACGTTTTTTGGAACTTCACGTACCAGCTTTTTCCCCACCGCACTCTAATGCCCTTATTCCTTGCCACACTCCTTAAGCCGTTTCTGAGCACTCCCAATGTTGGCTGACGCTGAAGCTGAAGCTGACGCGAAGGGCAGTAGCAAGAACAAAGGCTACGATGCGGGCTCTGTGCCCCTGAGTCCGCATGCTTCAATGCAAAGAGTCTGAAGTTTTGGTAACAAAAATATAGAGAAGATGTTTTTTCAGAGTTTAGATATTTATTTGATATCATTTTAACTAATAGATGTTACTGTTGCTCAATGGACTTTCACTCATATTACCCTTATAAGGATTAAAGTCAAAATTAACCTAGACAAGGTTGCAACCTCGCAATACCTGGTAATAATCCACTTATTTCTGTTGCTGGAGTTATTTGCCAGCATTTCTTCACTGCATGGTTTGTTTATTCACGGCGAGGCAGTTGTGTCCTGTGCATGAGGGCCCCAGTGTCCCTTGGCAGACTCCTTACAAGTATTACCTGATCTAGTAGCTGTGATTGGGTGTGGTTAATTAAGCTTGTGACGCAGTGCATTCAGTTAACGGTTGCATGCTGAAGAGCGCTCTGATATCCTTCGGGATCTTGTTTGCGCTATATAAAACTTTATAAATAAATAAATAAAGCTGTGCAAACCAAAGCTTCATGTGTGGCGAGTGTCTGTTACATGCTCCTGGGCTGCGGAGAACGCTACAACAAGTGACAAGAATGGGATACGTACTCCACCCAACGATATGAGACTGATCACCCTGAGAATTTGCAGTGGTCTGCAAACTGCTTGTGCATGCCACGTGCTCTCAAAAGCGGTCCACGGTTGACATATGTGGCGTCAAGTTCAACTACAGCTTTTGGAAGGTCCTCGAAGAAGGTGAAAGCCCTACAGAGGAGCACAGTCAGTGAGCCTGCCAAAAGTCTACCAGTAAGGCTGAAAGAAAAGGTACTGCGGCACAGCATAACACAGAGCTAGCACTGATACAAAGCAGAAGCGCTATAGACAGTAACAACCAGTTATGAGAAAGCTCTAGAGGCAGAGAAGACCAGATACAAAAAAATGCTAAAGGCGGTGACAGCCAAGTATAATGCATAAAATGTAGACCAGTGAAGGGCACATGCAAAAAGCGAAATCATTACTCACTGTGAAGAAGGAAGATGGTACCCGCCGACTTCAGCTTGGGCGCGACTGAGAGAAACGCTCAGTTAGGAGAATGGGTGCAAGAGTGGAGGAATGTGCTGATTGACAAGCTGCTGATATGGAAGCTGGAACAACCTAAAATCAACCAGCGTTGAACATGAAAAGCAAGTAGAAACATAAGCCAGAGGCCCACCGAGTAACGTATTGGAAGAAACAGAAAGTGTGTTTCCGCTGTGGATTCTCCTTTTCACATAAAGGTAAATGTCCTACTAAAGGACAAATATGCAAAGGTTATGGGAAGGAAAACCATTTCATAACGGTTTGCAAAGTAAAACAGAAACTAAGGGCATCACAAAGAGATGAGAAGTTAGATGCCAGAAAGTTCCAGAAGCATTCTAGCCCCTCCCACATGGCCAAACAGCAACTTCGACTAAGGCAGGTGGAAACAAAATGAAGTTGATCGTTATCAAACTCATCTTCTAATGGTTTGTTGACATCATCATCGAGTGACGGTGAGGAAGATGGATGTGTGATGGGGATGTCAGTCGCAGACAGACATACGCAAATAGAATTTGCCCGCTTGCAAGGAAAAACACAAATCTGAAAAGAATCGCCACATGAAGCAACAAAGTTCATTTAGACATTGTTCTTAAATCATGCTCAAGGTGAATGGTTGCCCTACAACATGGGTACTCATAGTACGGCCCTGCGTCCCGGCAAGCCTTCCCTGGCGGCCCGCGGACCATGAGACATCGTACCCGTGTTTTAAAATAACATTTTCAGAGTGTCTGCAAACACTGCCGGTTGCAGAGACACTCGGAGAGACTCTGCTGCTCTGTGGGGGGCCGGGCGATTCATTACGGCGAGGCCAGAGTGGAGCTGCAGGGGCTAAGAGGAGGTGAGATACAGCAAAGCCCCATTAACATGCAAATGGTCTTTTTAAAGACCTGTTAAGTGCTCGGGTGGGGCTGTGTGTCTGTGCGCGCTGGGGAAGCTGGCTGGGTAAGCTGTCTCAGCCCGGTGAGATTACAGCGGGTGACAGAGGGAGGTAGAGGGAGAGAGACAGAGGGAGGGAAAGGGAGACCTAGAAATGGAGACAGAGAAATGGAAACAGACAGAGGGAGGAGGGCGACAGAGGGAGGGAGACGGAGTGAGGGAGATGGCGTGAGGGAGACGGAGTGAGGGAAGGGAGTGAGGGAAGGGAGTGAGGGAGATGGAGTGAGGGAAGGGAGTGAGGGAAGGGAGTGAGGGAGGGAGTGAGGGAAGGAGGGAGGGAGGGAGTGAGGGAAGGGGAGTGAGGGAGTGAGGGAAGGGAGTGAGGGAAGGGAAGGGAGTGAGGGGAGGGAGGGAGTGAGGGAAGGGGAGGGAGGAAAAGGGAGTGAGGGAGGGAGCGAGGGAAGGGGAGTGAGGGAAGGGAGTGAGGGAAGGGGGTGAGGGAAAGGGAGGGAGTGATGGAAGGAGTGAGGGAAGGGGAGGGAGTGAGGGAAGGGGAGTGAGGGAAGTAGTGAGGGAAGGGGAGTGAGGGAGGGAGTGAGGGAAGGGGAGGGAGGGAGTGAGGGAAGGGGAGTGGGGGAGTGAGGGAAGGGAGTGAGGGAAGGGGAGTGAGGGAAGGGGAGTTTGGGAAGGAATGAGGGAAGGGGAGTGAGGGAGGGAGTGAGGGAAAGGGAGGGAGGTAGGGAGTGAGGGAAGGGAGTGAGGGAAGGGGAGTGAGGGAAGGGGAGTTTGGGAGGGACTGAGGGAAGGGGAGTGAGGGAACGGGAGTGAGGGAGGGAGAGGGGGAAGAGGAGTGAGTGAGAAGGAAGGAGAGTGAGGGTGAGGGAGGGAAGGAGAGGAAAGGAGAGGGAAGGAGGGGGAGGGAGAAGGAAGGAGAGGGTGGGAGGGAGAGCGAAGGAGAGGGAAGGAGAGGGAAGGAGAGAGGGAGAGGGAGTGAGACAGTCAGAGTGAGTGAGACAGAGGGAGACAGAGAGGGAGAGCGAGGGAGATAGAGGGATGGAGAGAGGGAGGCATATATATATATATATATATATATATATATATATATATATATATATACAGGGCTCGACAAATACGCTCGCCCGCACGCATTTGCGAGGGAGAATGGATGAGGACAAGCTATTTTTAGGTCCTACTCGCCCTTTCTGGCGAGTAGGAAGTCAAACTAACTTTTGTCCTCTGTCTTTGAAAACGGAGCAAAAGTGACAAGATAACACGATTTAAAGGCATTTTTATTGCTCACAAAGGGAATGAGCAATAAAGATGCCTTTAAATCTTGTTATCTTGTCACTTTTGCTCCCTTTTCAGAGACGGAGGTCAAGTGGATTGCAGTCAGGTCGAGGGGATTTTCCATAGTACTAGAGCTGCAGGACTAGTTATATATAATATATTATAATATATATATATATATGTATATACATATATATATATTCTTAGAACAGCAGGCAATCCTTCAGCTCGCAAATGAAAGGCACACACGGAGTTGTTTTTCAAAGCCAAAAATGCTTTATTCGGTGCTCAGCCTTCTCCCCCCTATCGACAGACACGTTTCGCCTCGCGGCTTTTTCAATGTCGATTACATATGTAAAAAACAACCATTTTAAACCCTTCACATGTCGTCATATCCATGGAAACAGAAGATGGACTTTCCACCGACCTCAATGGTGTACTTTACAAGGCAGCCATCTTGTAACGGGTTTTTTTATACAAAAATCGTGAGTGATTTCATTTTAAAGTGCATGTGCAAAAAATAAGTAAACTATAATTGTAAAACGAGGAATAATTCATTTCAAACATATATTTATGCAAGAATTCATCAATTTCAATACACGTCGCCTCTTTTTGTAGACCACAGTAGGAAAAAACAAGTATGTACATTAAATTCATTTGTAATTACAACTTTCATTATCAAAACCTAACTGTGGTTTCAGAATTGTGCCCTGAATGGGCTTTTGACTTTTGTCTAGTTAGTTGTAACTGCTCCTTATTTTCTTACTGGAAGATTCTATTTTCATTTTGGGCAGTTAGTTTACCAGGAAAAAGGAGAAGGGAGGAATTAAAAAATGCTGTTACCCTTTCTCTCGACATTTACATCTCTACTGCTTATTCCAGTTGTGTCCAAAGCTCTTCATCATTGTTAAGTCCAGCGGGACTCATGCTTTGCAGCTCAATGATATAACGGGATTCCATGGCTCTAAGTTTTTTCAACCTATCTCCACCCCTTTCATGTTTGTCCACCCCGTCAATACAGTAGAACTGTAACAGATCCCTGTTACTTTGATGGTATGTTTCAAAATGTCTTGCGACAGGGTAGGTTGGGTCTTTGTTTGAGATGGCCCGCATGTGTTCTAATATTTGTTTTTTTGTGGGGTTCTTAGTACTGCCTATGTATCTTTTTTTACAAGGGCAGGTAAGACAATAGATGGTGTATTCAGAGTTACAGTTGAAGAATTGTTTGATTGTTCTTATTGGCCTAGGATCCCCTGGTCTGCCTTCAAAAGTGGTAACTTTTCCACTAAATTTACAAGCTTTACATTTCCGACATGGAAAAAATACATTTATCCCTAATTTGTTGTGAGTTATATTGGGATTAGCAAAATGACTGTGTATTAAATGGTCTCCAATCGAAGGGCACCTTTTATATGTAATGGGAGGACGCTCTGGGATATGGTTTTTAAACACATTATCAGTTTGGAGGATATGCCAGTTCTTTTTAAATATTTGAATTATTTGGGCAGATTTATCATTGTACATGGTGATCATTCGTACAGTATTATCATTGGTCCGCCTTGTTTTATTTCTGGAGGTCAACAATGTTTTCCTCTCAATTGCCTGTACCTTCTCTTCAGCAGTTTTCAAATCGCCTTTCCTATACCCTCTATCTTTGAAGTGATCCAATGCTTCATTTTTAGCAACTGTATAGCTCCTTTCCGTGGTACAGTTGCGCTTCAAGCGCAACAGTTCCCCGTAGGGTATGGTTTTTATCAGGCTGATAGGATGGTGACTGCCTGCATGCAGGACTGCATTTCCTGCTGTTGGCTTTCTGAAGAGACGGGTCAGTAAGGTGCTATTTTCGATATAGACCTGTAGGTCCAGATAGTTGACTGTACTATTGCTGATGTTGCCTGTAAATATCAGATTTAATTCATTATTATTTAGCGATGCGATATATTCCTCAGCCGAGGATTGGTCGCCGCGCAATATAATAAAGAGGTCGTCAATATATCGCGACCAAAGTACGATCCTGTCCAGCCATTGGTCATTGGCCTCCCCCAGGCTACATGCTTCTCCCACCAGCCAACGAAAAGATTCGCATAGCTGGGGGCGCAGCATGTACCCATTGCTGTACCCCGATTTTGTTGGTACAGCTGCCCTCCAAATGTAAAGATGTTGTTGTGAAGGCAGTACGAGATCATGTCTAACAGCATTGCATTGTGTTGGGTGAATTTGGGATGTTTTTGACCCAAAAACCATCTTATCGCTTTCAGACCATCAGAATGACAGATACAGATATATAAGCTGGTAATGTCCAGGGTTATTAGCAACAAATCTTTTTCCCATACAACCCCTTCTATATGTCTAAGAAAGTCCTGTGTGTCTTGTATGTATGACGCCAGGTTTCTCACCAAGGGGGCTAGAAAAGAGTCTACATAAATAGCTGTATTCTCTAGGAGACTGTTGATTGAGGCCAAAATAGGTCTCCCTGGAGGATTTTTGTAGTGTTTATGAATTTTAGGCAAGTGATAGAATGTTGGCAAAGTTGGTTCATCACAGTACAGAAAGAGGTATTCATCGTTGGTTAACATACCCTCCTCCTTCCACTGACCCAATAGGTGATGGTATTCCACTATGCATTCCACATATTTCTTGCGATGGATCGGAGTATAACATTCCACATCTTCCAATTGCCGCATTGCTTCTCTCTGGTAATGTTCTTTGTTAAAAATCACCATATTGCCCCCTTTGTCTGATGGTTTGATCTCGATGGTTTTATCATTTCTTAAGGTTTTTAATGCTTCCCAATACTTGCGTGGTATGTTGTAATGTTCGATTCCTACGCTCGTATGTTTGGCAAGATCTTTTAGGTCTGTAATGACGGCCTCATTAAAAACGTCTATAGCGTCAAAAGCTGTGTGTGGTATTTTTCTTGATTTCCTCTTGAATTTGCTGTTCCAGCTTATTTGTTTGATGCCGGCTTGTTCAAGCGACTCCTGGGTATTGGGCACTGTAGTTTCACCAGCCCCCAGGCTTTCCAATGCTTGCATCGTTGACAGTGCTCGGAAAGCATTCACTGTGCACTCTGTCTCAATTAGATCATCATCATTGAGAGTGGTGTCAGGTATTTGCAGCTCATTTCTGGGGTTGATCAAGAAATGTTTGGGAATTTTAATTTCTGTATAAACTTGAACAGGTCTATGCGGACATTGGCGTAATCATATCCTGTGGTGGGACAAAAAGTAGGGCCTAGCTCCAAGACCTTCTGCTCTTCTTGAGTTAAAACTCTACTTGAGAGATTAACTACGGTCTGTGCAGGTCGTTTATTTAGCACTTGCTCTTGTTCTTGTTCTGTTGGCTCCTGGTCTCTCTCTGTGTTGGCGCTTCTTCTGCCGCCTTTCCTACCCCTCCTTGTTTTCCGCTTTTTTGATTTTTCGATTTTTGTTGTACCGGGGTGTGAATCTGTTGTGTTGGTCTTTGGCGGCTTTCTCTGATCAACTTGTATTCGCGAAAAAATGGAGGCTCTATCTCAGTCTCCACATTTTGTCCACTGGAACCAGCTTCTTTATTTGAGCGTTCTTCCTCAGATAGATCTGCATCTGATTCAGATGTTTCCTGGCCCCCGCTTGCTGTTGCGCCGCCTTTGTTTGGTTTTTTTCTGGCGCTGTCATATTTTCGTGCGAAGGTCAGTACTCGTCCTGTCGCATAGTCCTGCTCATCACGATCAAACTTATTTTGTTTTCTGCGTCTGATCGTTTGTTCATAGTCTTTCAGCCTTTTCAGCATTGCGTTTTTTAAATCAGCTGCGCTTTGGGTATCCTGCTCTTTGCCAATTAGGTCTTCCAATCTTTCAATTTCAGCAAGAGCTTTCTTTCTATCACTCCAAGCGTAATGAATCAGCATCTTCACCATACCTTTTGCAGATTCAGCAGTGTATAAAGCCAAATCCTTAAGAAGTTGGGGGTCTGGATTCTCATAGGCCAGCACTGTATAGATTCTGAATCCCCTAGGTATCCGGTCACAGTCCACATAGCCCTGTAGGGAGGTAGCCCCCCACCATTTTCTTAGTTCTCTCTCGTGGGCTTTCTCTAACGATTGGAAAAGTATTGTCAAATTACTGGCCGGATTAGCTATGGCCTGGTTGCTTACAGTCTGTTTTTGCAGCCCTCTTGAGCCCGGTTTAAACATTCCCATTGCAATTTCCTCCCGTTCCTTTAAGCTAGACATATCGCCCTTTGTTTCGGCGTTTTCGGCGTCAGACAAGTCGCGCCCTCAGTTTGCACTCGCACTGGTTATTGTAGGCAGGGGAAGGAGAAGGCTTTCATGCACCATTTTTAACTCCTCGGAATAAAGGCTCAGAGCTCGATAATAAGCAGTCTCTAAAGGCGCGTTGGAACACAGACTCACCAAAGGTCGGTGCCGCAGCTCCCGTCGTGTCACTCTCCAAACTGGCTCGTCCGTGCAACGTCGCGGCTTGTCGATCCGCTAGTTTCCTCTCACGAAATTGCTCTTTCTTCACGCCTGGTTTTCTCTCGGCGTTACTATTGATCAAAAACCTCCGGGCTGGTGGCCATATTGATTTATAACACAGGACCTCCACCGCCGCCGCTCCGTATTTCTGGGTGCACACTTCAGCGGTGGTGAACCGCTTAAAATTCTTAGAACAGCAGGCAATCCTTCAGCTCACAAATGAAAGGCACACACGGAGTTGTTTCTCAAAGCCAAAAATGCTTTATTCGGTGCTCAGCCTTCTCCCCCCTACCGACAGACGCGTTTCGCCTCGCTGCTTTTTCAATGTCGATTACATATGTAAAAAACAACCATTTTAAACCCTTCACATGTCGTCATATCCATGGAAACAGAAGATGGACTTTCCACCGACCTCAATGGTGTACTTTACAAGGCAGCCATCTTGTAACGGGTTTTTTTATACAAAAATCGTGAGTGATTTCATTTTAAAGTGCATGTGCAAAAAATAAGTAAACTATAATTGTAAAAAAGGGAATAATTCATTTCGAACATATATTTATGCAAGAATTCATCAATTTTAATACACGTCGCCTCTTTTTGTAGACCACAGTAGGAAAAAACAAGTATGTACATTAAATTCATTTGTAATTACAAGTTTCATTATCAAAACCTAACTGTGGTGCTGGGTCTGGTAGCTCAGTGGACGAAGGCGTCCGCTGCAGGGACCTGTGTTCAACCTCATGGTCACAGTTTTTTTTGTTGCTATAGCCCCGCCCCCTCCCCCACTGACCCCGCCCCCACCGGTGTGGCCCTCGGACACAAACCACACTGTAAATTTGGCCCCTGAGAGAAAGTTTGTGAGTACCCATGCCCTACAACCTTTATTATAGATAGTGGTGTGTCGATAGACATCATGCCGGCATAAATGTACAAACAACTGTCTGTGATACCACGTCTCACACCGTCAAGAACAAAGGTGATCAGCTGGGCAGCTTCTACACGCTTGCAGGGCAAAGGATCTCTTGAGGTGACCATGCAGCACAGGAAACGACAGTGCAAGCGCCAATTCATGTCCTCCTTGGTACTTTGTCTAGTACATGCTTTTTAAGTTTTGATACTGTGGCTGACAGGGGGATGATTTCTATTAACTACAGCTTGAATGCTCATTCTGAAGTAGTGAGTGAATTCCTGACATTGTTTCATGGACTTGGAAAACTTAAGACAATGAAGGTACAGCTTCACATTGATTAAGATATTCGCCCCATTGCACAGTGACACAGTCGAATTGTTTTTCACTCACAGGAAGCCATTAAAAAGGATCTAGAAACACTGTTAAAGCATGACATCATTGAGCGCTCTAGTGGTGGTGCCGAAAATGGGCAGTGGAGGTTCAGTGCGCATGTGTGTTGATATGCGACAGGCCAACAGAGCAACCAAAACAGAAAAATATCCAGGTCCATATATTGTGGGCATGATCACACGGCTGAGGGGTGCCAAAGTTGTCTCCCACCTTGATCTGAACAAAGATTACCATCAACTTGAACTGGAAGAAAACTGTAGGTACCTTGTTACGTTTTCAACGTATGTTGGTTTGTTCAGACATAAAAAAATCAGTTTTGGTGTGTCGTCATCAGCTGCAGGAATCTTTAAAGATGTCATTTGCTGAATAATTCAGCCTGCCACACATGCTTTTAACTACAGTAAAGATATACTGGTGTTTGGAGCTACACGAAAGGAACATGACAAAGCACTCACACAAGTATGCTGTCTGCTTGCTGATGCAGGTCTCACACTAAATGCTGAGAAGTGTGAATTTCATTCTTAGGCACGGCCAGCGATTGCTCAAGATACATTCGTGATTTTGCTACTATGCGTGCCCCTCTAAGAGAACTGACAAAGCGAGATGTTCCATTTGAATGGTCCTCTGAATGTGACCGAAGTGTCAAGAAAATAAAACATGCAATTTAAAATTCAACTGAAATGGGGTAGTGGCTAAGCCGAGCAGCAAGATGGCCGCACAGTGAGGTGGCTCTGCTGGCAGAGCACATAATCCGACTAACATCAGAGGTCTGGCGTACATTCGGGTGTACATTAGCACCAGAACTCTGCTGGAGACTACAGTGATGAAGTGAGGCAGAGTGCAAGCACTGTCAACGTTGAGTCTCACCAGACGGCGTCTCCCCCCCTTCTAGACGAAGCGCAGGGCCTGCGGCACGCAAGTATAAATCGTAGTGCACAGGAACGATCCAACCGGAGGGAGCGAACTGGCAGTGTGCAGGCGGACGCTGTGAAAAGTGCCCCAGGGCCCGTCCGAGCACGCCGCCATCCGGGCAGTGAGGACCCAGCTGCCAGTAAATAAGGAGGCTCATGACTATATACCACACACGGAACATCGATAATGGTAACGGCCGCTGAGATAGCGACGACCGTCCAAACATCTGATATATCTGCCTGTTGCAAATGCACCAAGGGTAAGCTAGGAGCACCAGGGCAGTGCATGAAAGGAGCGTGGCCTCCCAGGACCTGAAAAGACGAGAGTGGCTGCCCAGCAGTAGAAGGCCCACGACTGAAGCGCTGCAGGAGACACTGCCTGGTGACAACAGAGTGACCAGCACAACAAGGGGAGTGCTGGACATCGCGTAACTCCCCCTGAAGGCGATAGCAAAGATGGCGAATAGCTGTGGACCGGCTCAAACACAAAACCGCCTGCTGATTAAGATCTCTGAGCCCATGCGGGAACGCACAAACACGACTGAAGACAAGAGGCAGCGACTGTACCGGTGAGTAAAGCGCTGACGAGTGGGAATGAATGTGCAGGCTTCACGGGCTGCTACTCCAGAAACATGTGTGGGAAATGTATAGCTGACTCCCGGGGTGGAGGAATGATAACGAGCAGTGGATACACTGGACCTTACCGTGACTGTGTGCTTAAACGTGAAGCCTGCTCGAGATCCGGTGAGCAACACACCAGAAGCACCACCCAAAGACAGACCGAAGAGAGCCATGCGAATACAGGTGGGCGGCCGACACCACAAGTGCGCAACACAACAAGACAGGAGAAGGACGCGCGTGGACATTGCAAGATCAGAACTATGTAAAGACATAGAACAATCCATTCAGCCTCGCTGACCAAACGCGCCACAGCAGCAGAAACTGTTGGCTGTACAAACAGTGCAAAAATTCTGCAGGGGTAGTAGAATAAATAACCGACATGGGGAAGACTGATGACAAACAAGCTAACATCTCCTTCGAAAAAAGAACACGTGTCCAAGACCCCACCACCGCCCGATCACTGTAGTCCCCGGACACAAATGGACTCAGACCAGGATGATGACATAAGAGCAATGATGCGGGAGGTAAGGGGCAGCCTTAGAGCAATCGATACAAAATTAGACACTATGGCGGCAGAAATTGACCACCTGTCCCAAAGAATAGAAAAGCATGACAGCCAGGTAGATACACTGGAACAGCGGGTATCGGGCTCGGAGGATCGACAGGAGGCATCGCAGGGCAACATGCTACACATGGAGAAGGTGCTAGAGGTAATACGGGCCCGCAACAAAGACCTGAAAGCGAGGTCAAGAAGGAACAATGTCCGTATCACCGGGGTACCGGAATCTACAAACATTCAAAACACGGAACGATACATGGAAGAAATGCTCTGAGATCTGTGTGCGGAGGAACTTATCCCGATGTTCCTGTTGGAACTTGCGCATCACACACTGGGCCCTAGACCATCTCCGGGGGCTCCCACGAGACCGATCCTAGCTCGCCTACTCAACTGTAAAGACAGAGATACTGTGTTGAGAGTGGCAAGGGATAAAGGAGACATCCAATACCAAGGGAACAAAATAGCGCTTTATCCGGACTTTACCCAAGCAGTACTGTCGGCAAAAAGAGAGTTCATACTGGCCAAAAAACTACTTCAACAAGCTGGTATAAAGTACGCAATGATGTATCCGGCCAAGTTACGAGTTCACACCGGGGGAAAACCCCTATTTTTCACCGACGCCAGTGCTGCCCTGAAGTATGCCAAACAGACCGCCAGGAAATACCGCAACCAGGAGAGAGAGACTTCACCCGCCTCCAGTAACTAGATGAGTGACAATCACTGATTGTGTGAGGGATGTGGGCCATACACTCTGCGTATTGCATGGACGCTAACTGCTGGTGCGCCCCTGAGCCTGACCTGTCCAACTGTGGCAGGGCAGTAAGCAGACAACCCCGCGGCCCTCTGGGATGATTCCCTGTTACACTATATTTAATGGGTTTCCTCATAAGGGGTGTTGTTCAACAAGGGATCCATAGCCTGATGTGGGTTGGTTGGTGTGGGAGGGGGAATGGGTGGGGAATGTTAATGTTTGTCATTGTCGGTTGCAGAACAGCTCAGTCATCGGATTATGCTATCTTAAGCGCAGACAGTCACACCCAGCTAGCACACAGAGCAGGCATACACGTAAAACGAGATGGTGGCTATACCAGAGGCACGGGTTGAGACAGGGATGATGGGCAAATAGTGACACAACACAGATAAAGCTTAAGAAAATGCTGCAGATGACTAAACTTACCTGCCTCACTTGAAACTTGCGATGTCTGAACGACCAGCGTAAGTCCCTGCTTGTACAATCTTACCTGTCCCGACATGGGTAGATATCTGCCTCCTACAAGAAACTCACCTCCTGGGGGTGGCCAGTGCTAGGTTGTCGGCCGCTCGCTGGAGCGAGGTTAATACTGCCGGTTACTCAAGTTACTCCCGTGGGGTAGCGACTCTTATTCGCAAGGGGTTGCCCTGGCAAACACAACAGTCATAAAAGATCCCGAAGGTCGGTATCTCCTCCTACAGGGAACACTATATCAAAGGCCACTAATTGCAGCTAATGTCTATGGTCCCAACATAGACGATCCAACATTCTTTCGCCACCTCTGGCGTAAGATCCAATTGTTGGGAGACTCTGCAATACTTTGTCGCGGAGATTTTAACATCGCACCGATGCCACACATGGACAGGGAGGGAGCGTCCCGGCCTCACCACCCGCAAGCGACAGCGACATTACATAGTATAATACAAGACTATAGCCTAATTGGCCCCTGGCACGCGCTTCACCCGCAGCATGAGAGGGAACCTGCATCACACACCACCGCCAAGCCTGGTCCAGAATAGACTTCTGGCTCTTAACCAAAGACCTACAGGTCCGGGTACAGGAAGCCACCCACCAGGCGAGGACACTAGCGGACCACATCCCAGTGGCCCTGGCCCTACTGATCCCACAACCTTATCAACAGCCATTCTCATGGCGCCTCCCTCCACACACCTTACTAGACACAGCCTTTTGCGAAGGCCTTCGAACACATATCCAGGAGTACTTTGCACACAACACTGGTTCAATGTCAACTGAGGGCGCTCTGTGGGAGTCATTTAAAGGGGTCATTCGAGGGCATTGCATATCAGGTCAGTTCAGAGTCCTACGTGATATACAGAACAGTTTGAGTAGAATAGAAAAAGAATTACAAGAACTAGAGGCACGCTACTGCACAACACCATCCCCCTCTGTCTTGGCGAATATACGCATCACGCTTATGTCCTATCAGGAAAAAGCTGAGCGAGAAACAAAATGTATGCACAAACAGGCCGTGGTGCGTAGATACGGAGAGGGGGACAGACCGGGTAAAACGCTGGCCATTCTCATGGGAAAGCCCAGAGGCTCTCCCTTCATCATAGAACTGACCACCACGGATGGGGAAATAATGCGTTCCAGACATTGTTTCCACTATGCGCAACTTCTACGCACAACTATACAAGTCCACCTCCAAACCGGCAGAGGACTTATTGCGCGACTACTTTGACTCTATTGCACTTGTATGGTTTGACAGAGCCCACCGAGAATACGTGGAGATGCCTTTCACGGTGGAGGATGTCAAGCAGACCATACGGGGTTCTCCCAGCAGATAGGGCCCCTGGTGCGGATGGCCTGACGGCTACATTTTATAAGGAGTGCACAGATATCCTGGCGCCACGTCTCCTGGCAATATATCAAGAGGCCATGGAGGTAGGCCATTTGCCCGCCTCAATGCGAGAAGGCATTATTATAACTGTTTTAAAACCAAAGACCACACTAATTGTGATTCTTATCGCCCACTTTTACTAATAAATATTGCAGCGAAAATCTTTGCCAAACTTATAGCCACCCGAATGCAACCACTGCCTCCTCAGATAATACTACCAGAACAATCTGGTTTTATACCGGGTAGGTCCACGTCCCACAATCTCCAGACGCTATTCACCCTAATGCACTATCTCGTACCACATGTCTTGGCGATCGCAGCCTTGCTGGATGCCACCAAGCCATTTGATTCCTTGGAGTGGGGGCTCCGTTTCTCGCTGCTCCAACGGGTAGGTCTCAACCCCATCTTTATCCAACAGATAAAACTGCTTTACACTATGCCCACAGCGTCCTTAAGTGTGAATGGTCTGGTCGCTGAACCCATTGCAATCACTAGGGGAACAAGACAGGGGTGCACCTTATCGCCATTGCAACTGAACCGCTGGCAGTTCGAATCAGACAACATCACACATCGCAGCATTGGGTTGACGACATGGGGTCTGACAGTATTACTGTATGCAGACAACATCACGCTATACATGACCGACCCAAAAGACAACCTAGCACCCATGACGCAAGAACTGATTCGATATGGGGAACTCTCAGGGGTGTGAATAAACTGGGGTAAATCTGTTATCATCCCCCTGACATCCGGCACTCGGCCTTTCGAAACTGAGTACCCGATCACATAGGTGACAGGACCAACACGATACTTGGGGATATGGATAAGCAACAACCTTAATGAACTATGGTCTGAAAAGTACGGTAGAGTGAATGACTGGATCACAGAGAGGGTACACCGTTGGAAAACACTGCCCCTGTGTCTGATAGGACCCATCGCGGTGGCTAAAATGATCATCCTGTCCAAGCTGCTGTACCTTTTTGTAAACATCCCCATCCCTTTAACCACACACTTCTTCAAAACACTGTGCTCCCTTATGATTGAACTGGTATGGGCGGGACGACAACCCAGAATAGCATGGGAGGTACTCACCCTACCCAAATCCCAGGAGGGCCTGGCCGCACCCGACTTTGCGCTATTTGCATACAGCGCACAGGCACATTTCCTACACTACTGGGTGCACCCTTCACCCTTCCAGCCGCACGTGGCTATTGAAACAGACATAGCAGCACCGACGCCACTTGCCACTGCCATATTTCAAGCATATCGGAGACCACACGAGAAAGTGAACACATTTGAGGCGCTGCGATGGCCATTGACGGGGCTGTGCAGGAGAGCAAAACTGGACATGCTCTACACCCTCTCTACGCAACTGGTGAACCACCCACAGATACCCCGACTGGAAGACCGTAGGGCAAGGGAGAGAGCGACACAGCTTGGAATACGGCTGGGCAAGGACCTATTCCCTGCAGAAACTTTCCTAACATTACAACAAATGTGCGATCAGGCACCCCCCTCGGCTGCGGACATGCTACTTTATTATCAGCTGCGTTCCTCCTGCAGAAGCCGATTTGATACGTTCCCCAATCCCCCCCGCACTACCAGCATTAGAAAATGTGCTCACGATTGGCCACGGCCTCAAACTGATCACCAGAATATATATAACACAACACAATGGGAATCCCCAATTCTCACTCCTGGGGCTAGAAAGATATGGGCGACAGACATGGGGGTGGAAATCTCTGACGACCAATGGAAGCTAATCTGTAGCCAGCTGCATCTGTTGTCCTCAAACTACCATCAGAGATTAATCCATTTCAAGTACATACACTGTCTTTATTGGACCTCGGTGCAACTGCACCGAATGGGATTACGCCCTGACGATTACTGTTGGAGATGCGGGACACTCAGGCTACTCCGATTGCTAACTTCTGGGTACGCACACTGCAACACACACATGACATAACTGGATACGAACTGCCCTGCACGCCGCTGGTGGTGCTGCAGGGCGACAACACTGATGTTCCACCGAAAAGAAAGAAATTAACTGCTAAGCTGGTAATTATGGCCAAGCATCAGGTGGCCCTTCATTGGAGGGTGGTTCTACTGCCGACTATTGAAACACTGGATCCTCTGTGTAACACACTGCAAGACACAACTAGAGACACACTGGGAACTGATGTCAGTGCGATACCGCCCCCGGGACATCTGGGGATCGTTTGTAAATTGGCTGAACACAGTCAATATAGACGACCTTTAACATGCTTAATGGGTAACAATAGCTGACTGCCACCTGGGGCCGAAGGCTAACTGCCTCCAATCAAAAGTACAACCCGGACATATGAAACCGTATGATAGCCACTGTAAAAATACTGTAATGTACTGTTGTTGAATACACCTGCTATATGTTGTATAAGAACTTAGTGGCTACGACACCACTGTCCTGGTGACACCAAGTGATGCCTGCTGATTGTTTGTCTAGATTGTGCTTTATGTTTTTACAAATGCCAATAAAAACAAATTAAAAAAAAGAAATTCAACAGAAATGGCTTATTGTTATCAAAAATTGCATACAAAAGTTGTGGTAGATGCAAGTCTGGTAGGGTTGGGTGCGATCCTTGCCCAACACAATGGACAGCTCGAAGCTCAGAGACACATTGTGGTCTATGCTAGCCACAGTCTATCTCAAACTTAAGATGCTTATTCTCAACCAGAGAAATAAAGCTTAGCTGTAGTGTGGGCGTGTGAACACTTCCATGTGTTTTTGTACAGAAAGCATTTCACCCTTGTCACGGATCATCAGGTGTTGCTAACCATCTTCAGGAATCCGAAAGCCTAGATTCCCTCTTGCATCGAGAGGTGGGTGTTGCGTTTGCAGGAGTATGATTACACCACTATGCACAAAACGGGGAAAGATCAAAACCCAGCAGACTACTTTTCACGTGTGCTGCTTCAGCGTCGTAGTACAATGTACAAAGCAGCTGAGGCCTACATCAGTTTTATAGTAAAGTCAAGCATGCATGCAGCTCCTTCTGTTGAACAGATTCTGACAGCTGCTAATACTGGCAAAGATATGCTTAAACTCAAAGAAATCATTAAAACACAATCATGGAGGAAGAATATTTGTTCTCTTACAGATGATGCTGAGTACCAGAATCGCAACCAAAAGAGCTTTCACGGATTGAGTGTGGCTCTCGTGTCTTGATGAACGAGTTGAAATGGAGTTTAAAGTTTGTCATCCATGCAGCTGCCTATCTCCCAAAACGACTCAGCACCCGTTGAACATGTCTGATTTACCTAAGCAAGCTTGGGAAAGGATTGCGGTTGACTTCTCAGTAATGGACATCATCTCATGGTAGTTGTCAAAGAGCACTCACATTTTCCACTAGTGAAGAGTTATCATCAACCACACATGACAGAGTCATCAAGAGGCTGGATGACATTTTCGCAACATGAGGTGTTCCCTCCATTCTCAAATCTGACAACAGTCTACCCTTCAATAGTAGAGAGTTCCAAGACTTTCTTAATCGTTTGAACATCAAACATCAGAAAAGTACACCTCTCTGGCGACAGACGAAAGTCATTGTTGATCAATTTATGAGTACTTTGAAAAAGGTGGTTCAGCATGCAGCATTGAAAGGCATCGACCTCAAGTCTGTTTTATGCCCAGCCCTTAGTGCCAACCGTTCCACTCCTAATCCCACAACAGGAGAAAGTCCTGCCACCTTGCTGTTTGGGATAGATCTTGGAACAAAGATACCATACTGGACCGGCAGCTGGTCAATAGACCCTGATGAGATTTGTGTCACTGACACCTCTTGCAAACGCAAAATTAAAGCTTACACCGATAAACGTCTACACGCTCGAGACAAGGTTTTCAAAAAAGGAGACCGAGTTCTTGTCAAGCAAAAGCGTACACGCAAGAAGGACGCTCCGTTCGATGCTGAATCACTAAGAATTGTAACGAGCAAAGTACATATGGTAACTGCCCAACAACCTGAAAAATCCATAACCAGTGACTGATCACACTTTAAGCCTTTGCCTTGATGTTCATCATGAGTGGGACATGTCCACCTGAGGGCCCAAGTCAAGCATCTGACTCTTCTCCAGAGATGCCAGATAAAGGCACCCCTCCGCTGTCTCGTACAACTAGATCTGGAAGACTGGTGTGAGCTCCTCGACGACTCATTGAGGAGCTATAAATAAATCAGGTCAGAAGTCAACTGTAATAACTTATTACAACCAGGTTCTGTCATGACAATGCCTGCTGACAGAGCCAGCAGCCAGGTGAAAGGCAGGTCAGGCCGCAGAGCAGCTGTGTAAAGCAACAAAAATGAAACCTTGATCTTTTTTCTGCTCGGTATTTTTTATTTGTACATTGACAATCTGAAAGGGGAGATTTATGGCAAAAAATCAAATTTTTACACTCCTAAGGTAGTTACAGAAAAGTCATAATCTTTCTGTATATTTGTTCTGTTGGGTAGTTCCTCTAGAAAATATACAGGATCTGCATGTTTAGACAACATACCCTGTAGGATTGGTGTCAGACGAACTCTGATCACCCCTACCGGGTATGTTGGCCTTCTTGTACCAACTAGTTCACAGTGCCACTAGAATCTCTTACCAAGGAGGGAAAAGTTCTTGGCAACCATCGACCATGACAACCCTGATCCCTCAGGACCGTGGAAACAATATACTACCTTTCGCTCAGTCACTTGTTCCTACTTAGTCTGTCTCAGAGAGATACACCGAATAAAACCAGCTGGGTGTTTTCAATAATCATTTATTAAACAGTTGTTATTCTGGTGTAGAATAGATGCGCTGCAACAACCGTTAGACAGTATAAGATATACATGATTAACAGTACTATAGAGGTAAAAGGATGGTATAGTTCTACCATCTTACTAAAATCATAAATACATTCAAGTATATAAAACACATGCTAACAAGATGTGTACTCCTACGATGACTCCCTAACTAGATGCACCAAAGTGTACATAGCATGGGTGTAGGTGTTAAGTCCAGAATTCAGTCAACCTCATTACCTGAAGTGAGACTATGGGACCCCGTCCTGGTCTCGAGCTGGACACCCCGCGAGGGATGTTAGACCACTGCGAGCTGGTGTGTCTGCATGCAGGAACCTCAGCATCACTGGTCAGTGTGTCGGCCGGAAAGTCTCTGTTCCCTCTGTCTATCTTAGCATTATGTGATGTATATATACCCATAGGTCTCCCCAGGGGTCCTACCTTGCTGTGTCGGCCTAAGGATGACGTCGGGCATGAACTTTATACATAGATTTTGTACAGGAGATGGCAGTCCAGCTGTGCTTCCAAGAACCCTCATGCATAATGTATGAGATTTCGAACTAGGAAAAACCCGAATTCCGAATGTAGTGTAATATCTAGGAAAAAGGTCAGCACCCTGTAAACCGTGACAAGTGTAATGTTGGGAGAGAATATAGGTGAAGGGTAACGAGTTTACTGAGGTGATGGTGTGACCATATATTCTAAGGGGAAAGTGCCCCCTGCCATATATTATAAGGATATTCAAAGTCACCTCGGAGTTACCTAAACTTTTGAAGGAACTCAGCCCTTGGTCTTGTTCCTCTATATGGTCATGGAACTCCTCAGTGACTTGCAATACTCTTATAATGTTCTGGAGAGTGTACTTTATTCCATATATGTTGATTCTGAGTATTTATTTCTGTAAATAAATTCAAGGTGTTGCGTAAACTACGACTCTGTCATAGTTCTAGTTCCTTGCCCACCCACGGATGACACGTGAACTAGATTCAATGCACCAGTACTCAACGTGAAAGACAGGTTATTGTAGATCCACAGAAGAACAACTAGAAGATAGCATGGAAAGTATAACTTGCAGTCTAGACTTTCTTAGGGAGAAGCAACACACTGCATACCTTGTTGACAGCAAAAGCTGTGAATATCAGAGGCGTGAAAGCAGTGTGCCCTGCAAAGGAAAACACACACCATGGCAGTCTCCTGTCTCCTGGACTCAGCTCATTATCTGCATTGAGTATGATGTAGCATCTTCTTGGTATGCTGGCAGCAATCAAGACTGTCTGCAACAGTATCTTATGTGATAATCTGGGTGAAAGACCTCTCCTCAGAAGTGGTCATGGGGAAGTCGTTACATATTAAATCTAATCAGAGATTGGAATTTCTGACATGAGTTTAGGAATGTCTGACATAGATTATGTGCATCAAGCTGTGTGTCCCAAATTATCCTTATGAACGTATAGGGCAAATATAGGTCAATCAATTCAAACCATATTACTTTGGCTATATGTCTGTGTTTGCTCTTTTTGACCTTGATATTATGATAACCGGTCACTTGTCCAAGGCGCGATGTCGCATCAGGTGTGATCTATGTCACTGACTGAATGACTTGACACTTTTACTGTTCTTGGAATGATACGGTCAGACGACATCTGCATCAACTGCAGGCACAACAATGATTCTGTGTAAACAGAGGGAAATGTTGACTTCCATTACCTAAGATTGGGAAAATGGTGACTCCCATTACCGAAGATGGAGTGTGGCTTACTTAAAACACTGTCATACATTAGGGGCTTTATGTCACGATTATCGGGGTGAGGGGAAAAGCAGAGTAAATATGGTGTATACCTAAGATTTGAGGAATTACATTAGTTCCAGCAGATAAAGTCCATGAGTGAAAGACATCAGATTTGTAGTAAATCTAAGGATTTCGAAATTCAGAAGGGGCTGGGCACTCGTACTGTGGCCCACTGTTGAACACTACTCACCTTCTTCTAATCCTATAGATAATCTTCATGTGGGCTAATTCTTTGTTGCCTTCCTGCTGAGGATCCAGTCTGTGGTATTATAAGCAGAAAACCTTCCCATATCAATTAGTGCACACTTAAAATCTGCAGTGTGTATATCTATAAGCTGAATATCCTTGAAATGAGCCTTTTATAACATGCCATTGAAAGAGGATTATTTTGAGAATATAGAAAAGCAGGAAGCTTCATGAGTAGAGTATTGCCATGTGGTCCCAAGCATCACTTGAGAGGCTTTAAACAAAAAAACAACAGGATATACATTTCACAACATAAGTTAACAGTTTCTCAAAAAGTATTTAGTGAATTGCACATTGTATAAACATTATAGTGCACTTGTGTGTTTTGTTCTACTCTAGCCAAACCTCCTTTTTTCGTCTTCTGTTCCCCTTCCCATTTTCCTTGTGTGCCCACCTGTACCCATCTTTCATCCCCATTTTTAGTATTTATTAATAATAAAACTGTACATGTAAGAATATATGATGTAGGCTATGCTACAGCCTATTGATTTCCCTATTACGTTTGAATACCAAAGTCTAGCTATGTGCTATAATACTGTTAGGTATATCTTTTAAAATTTTGATTTAAGTTATATATTTAATATCTCTACATTTGTATAGAACTTGTGTGTAATTTTTGGGGAAAAATGTAAATAAAATGTGTTTAGAAATGACCAATATACCAGCAACACACATCTACTTGAACATCTCCTCACCTCCAGGCATCCCATGCTTCAAACACTGTCTGTATCTCATCCAGGACAGAATTTCTACTATTTGCCAAGAAAAACAAGCAACAACTAGGTTTAATGACATTTGACATTAAATGGATTTGAACACAAATATTATGTCAACTTAGAGGCAACTGATATGCTGTCTATCGTGCCATTTAATGAAATTGTAGCCAGTTAAGAACAAAGAAAAACCAAGAGTAGTAAAAAGCAAAAAAGAAATGACAATACCCAGCAAGCTTGAGTGCTAGAATACTAATGTTGCCAATGCAAGTGCTTTATTAGTCCTGTATATTAAGACCCACGACGTCCTGCACTTTCTGTTTCTTGTTGCTGTGCAGTCGGTTAAGTTAACTCAAATCTTTCCTTTGTTTAGCATGTTAGCACTTTTTTTTGTAGCATTTTAATATATGTGTTTATTCTATGTATGTTTAGTGTTCTGACTGCTGATCTTGCTTTTGTTTTAGCTGAGACACTCCCACCGCTCTGTAGTAAGAAATTGTTTGCTCTGAATATTGTTTATTCTCTGTTCCTTCGTTCTTTGCAGCTGTTTAACTTTAAGCTGTTTGTCAAAGTTGATGGCTCCCGGGGTTCGAGAAGCACCATCTAAACAGTTGCGTCCTTTTTGAGCCGCCAAGAGTTGGCATAAGTACCCACTTCAAAAGCAGCAGAGTACGTCTTACTTTTCATGCCTCAAGCTGAGGAGACTTCGGCAGAGCCGGTAACATGCTTTGCATGATCAATCTGATAGAGACTACTAAATGCAGATTCCTCACCTTAGAATATTCCCTAGGTGTCAGACTGGATCTGGAAGATTCAAAGCAGTACCCTAGTGTGCTGGCAGCTCCATATCAATGTCACTCCGCACCAGAAGTGGAGGAGTGTGGCTCAATGGTTAGAGCGGCAGACCCTGATGCAGAGTTCTGGCCAGGGACCAGGGTTCGATTCCCGCCTCGGCGGGGTCTCAGGCTCAATTTCCTCGGACCTGTTAATTCTCGCCTCGGTGCCTATTCTAATCACGGGCCCCACGCTGCAACTCTGGGCAATAGCTTGCTTAGCCTCCACACCGGCCCCAACAGCGCTGAGGATGCCTGGCTTCACCCTGGGGGTGCCCAGGAGTGGACACTTCACAGGGAAAGCCAGGAGGGGTTCCACAGCGGTATGAGTATCAGCGCCAAATAGGCGACACCGCAAGGTGACCGTCTGGTGACAGTGCGCTCTATAAGTACCATGACATTTACATAGAAGTGACGTGGGAAGACCTATATAGGCACCACCCATATACACTGACATCAGTTCCTTTCTTTCCATGCCAACAGATGTGGATCCAGAGTCACCCCTAGTTTTTTTAGACTATATTTTTAAGTTTTTTCCCAAGACTCTGCGGCCTGCAGTAACTGTGCTCAGATGTGCCTGAAACCTTCCTGGAGAACGAGACAAACTTTCTTAGGCTATACCCTGTTCTATTGTATGATACCCTGTGCTATTGTATGATCCTTGACTCTGTAAAGATCACTGTGTCAATGTATGACCATTTATTCTGTAAAATGTTCCTATATACCTTTTCACCCCCTCCCTCCCTCCTTGCACAAACCCCTTGACCCCCTGCCTACCATATGACCCCTGTTTCTGTATACCCCCCCTATTTATTGCTATCATTTTGTCAACCGATTCTTTCTGTATTACTCTTGAACCTGTAAAGCGCCCTGATACCCTCACGGGTCAAGTTCGCGCTCTATAAAACTTTAAAATAAATAAATAAATAAAATCATATTTGAGTAAGTCTAAAAAGAAGTCCAAACGGGACTCAACCCTCTCTCTCACCTCCAAGTCCCCAGAGATGGCCAGTGGGTGCCATCGTGCCTCCAGGATTCAATCCCAAAGTCGTCCTGAAGAGCCTGTTCCTGATGCCTCAGTGTGCTAGTTCAAGTTTCCTCTGGCAACTCCTCATCATCTAAAGACGTTTTATGACCTTATGATGTGTTTATTTGCGCAACCGGTTCCATCTTGTGTGTCTTTTGGCCCCAAGGAGTCAAGAGGCCTTCCTTCTGTACTTCTACTGGCGGGCGTCCCTCGGTCAAGATTGGGCTTTCTGGATCCATAGTGCTGTTGGTATTGGACCCCCTTACTGGCACCTCGACTTACGCCGATGCTGGTTTCACTGATGACAGTCAACCCATAGTGCTGTCAGACTCCGAGATGGTGCTGCGCCGACCAAGATTGAGGTCGCATTCAACATTGCTTATTCCTTCCAGTATGGGAAATCCATCAGATACTGATACTGTCCCTCTGCCTCACATTAGGGACCAGCTTATTCATGATACGTTTGGCATGGATTCTGACAATGGCTTTTATGATGCTGGTGATTATCTTGACCAACGATACCAAGACAACAGCTGGTATAATGATCTCCAGGAGGGACCTGGACACTTCACCAGACCCTGTCCTGTTCTCTCTTCCTGGCCCATGCTACAGAGGAGAGTGCATCATTTGCTATGATGATGCAGAGGGCTGTAGAGGTCTTTGACCTCCAGCTCCCATGTCAAGAAGTTAAGATCAATGTGTAACACTGTTTTTAACCTGGAAAGACCTCTTTGGAGACTCTCCTTGTGTTTAATGATGCCCTTATTGATACCCTGCAGGGTGGCTAAGCACTGCATGGGCCCCCGGTCAACCAACAGCTTAACCATTGCCTCAGCGCTGCACCAGGTGGCCCAGATTTTCTCACTCTGCATCCTACCACTGAGAGTCTATTTGTGTAGACCTCGACCAGTAAAGTAAACCCGTACGAGATCCTTTATATTCCTCCTAACAGAGAGTCAAAATGAAATGACACTTTTAGTAGGCAAGTCTTTTCATCCTCTAGTGTCTCATGCGTTTGGTGAGTGCTGCGTGCCTTCTATACCCCTACACTCATGCCCTTTGGGACTCTGTGGCTCTGATCCCTCCAACTGTTCTGGAAGAGGCTTGCGCTATCCAGGCCTAGGCCAGGTAAGAATGGCTATAATGCAGCAAAATTCACAATTCGTTGTGTATTGAGATGACATATTCATTGGGCAGAGCTATTGGAACCAGGTTGGCCTTTTATAGACATACTTGAATGCATACCGCTTGTTTTTCGGGGGATGGCCAGTCCAGTCTGATGGACATGTCATTTAATGGTTCCTGCCTTTTGGGGACAAGACAGATTTATCCCTTGAGCTCATTAAGAACAGCAGGGCAACAGCGCGCTCTCTGGGATTGTCGGGCCTCCATTTCAGCCCTCAGAGTTTCATCCCTAATGGCTTCGGTAGGGTTTTTCAACATCAGCAACTCTCAACTGCTCAGCATACTCCTCGGTCTATTCATGGCTGTGGCTATGGCTGCAGTTCCCACAGACCACGGGACAACAGTGGCAGTGTACAGCCCTGTCTACTGCCCCTCCAGCTGCCACAGCCTCTCTAGTGTGCCCTCAGCGACTCACAGCTAGCCTGCAGGATCTAGAACTTTTTGCAGGGTGGCAGGCTATCACCTTGGACAAGTTGGTGTTGCAGAAAGTCCAGCGGGGTTATGCACTACCATTTCTGGAGTCATCGCCACCCTTGCCACCATCCCCAGAACGGTTCACAGAGGACCAATTGTCTCTTTTACAACAAAGAAGTGCACGCTGTCTTGGCCAAAGGAGTCATAGAGAAGGTGCTGGCGTGGTTCCTGTTCCCAGTACTTTCTGGTGCCGAAGAAGAATCAAGGCCTCCGCCCAGTTTTAGATCTTCATCCTATTCATACCTTCTTGCGAAAGGGCAAGTTCAAGACGCTCACTTTGGCCCAGGAATTGTCTGCCCTCTACACTGGATGGTAATGTTGGACCTGCGGAATGCTCATTTTCAAATTCCCGTCCCCCAGGCCCCTGAATGCTATCTGTGTTTTACGGTAGACCTTTTCAGTTCACTGTGCTCCGCTTTGGCCTCACCAGTGGCCCTCGGCTGTTGATGAAAGTGATTGCATGATCGCAGCTCATCTTCAGACATCAGGAGTTCCAGTCTTCCCCTACCTCAATGATTGGCAGCTGAAGGCAGTCTCACCCCAGGCAGTCATCACCCATCTCCAGACTATGAACAGCTTCTTGATATTGTTAGAGTTCACTATAAAACATGGTGAAGTTGCACGCGACTTCTTCGCAGACAATCCCTTTCATCTGGGTCATTCTGAACATGGTGCCGTTTCAGGCATATCCCCTGGAGCACAGTCCAGGACATTCGGGATATGATACCGATGTTTCTGGAAACACCCCGCCCCTTGCCACCATTACCAGTAAGGCTGTTAGAGGACCATTTGTCCTATTTACAGCAGGTAGAGCAGCTTCTTTTTTGAAAAAAGGAGTCAGAGAGAAGGTGCCAGCATCAGACGTGGTTGCTATTCCCGCAATTTTCTGGTGTCAAATAAGGACTGAGGCCTTCGCCCAGTTTTAGATCTGTGCCCTGCAAAAGGACAAAGTCAAGATGCTCACCCTGTTCCAGGAATTGCCTTCCCTTGACCCTGGATGGTAGTGTTGGGCCTTAAGGATGCTTATTTTCACATACCCGTACTCCAGGCCCACAGACACTATCTGTGGTTTACGGTAGCCCTTTTCAGTTCACTGTGCTCCTCTTTGGCCTCACCAGTGCCCTTCAGGTGTTCATGAAAGTGATTGTGTGGGCGCAGCTCATCTTCTGAGGTCAGAGATTCCAGTCTTCCACTACCTTGATGACTGGCTGCTGAAGGCAGTCTCACCCCCAGGCAGTCGTCACCCACCTCCATACTGCGGAGAGTTTAATGATTATTCATATTTCATAATTTAAAGGCAAAGTAGAGGAAAGAATATCGTAGGGGAAATACTAAAATCGTCACGAAGATGGGATGAAAGCAGTACTCTCCGATAGTCGCCTTTCCAGTGCTAATATTCCTTCTTTCACTTACATTAACGTAACACAAGCACACAACATTTTTGGCTATATAGGCTAGTGAAATAGGACATGCACTTTCTCTACTCATTTTCCACGTCATATATGAAGTTTAATAATAGACTAATAGACTGGTTCCTATTTCAATCACTAAACATGATTATGCTTTGCTCTCGCCTCTGAAATATTTATTTCCTATGGCTATGATACACAATACCCATTAGTCATCATGCACTTCTCAATACTTTGTACCAGTGTGTTTTTTTCCTGCAATGTATGCCATGCATCTATCTTTTAAATGTACACCATTGATGATTAATTCATAACGTAGAGACTATAATGTGCTAGACTATCCAGTCTTTTTGATCAGAAGGACCAATGTGAATTCTTCTCTGTTTTTTCCCCGTTTTGCCTCTTTCATTTTCCCCCTCTGTGGTTTTCTGTGATATCTTCACTGACTATTCATGTCTTTTTCTTTTCTTTTCCCCTTTCTCTCGTCTCTTTCCCTCAATCACCATAACCTTTTTTGTTTGATATATACTTTTACTATTTCATACACCGTCACATCATTCCCTGTACCATGTCTAACAATGTCTATACAGCCTTGAGAAAGCCCACAGCCATCGAGCCACACGGGCGAAACACGTGTCGGCTGTTTGCTGCTTCATGTGTGATATTTCTAAATAAACACACCATGTTTGGAAATGATCATTGATTTCTGGAAATTATTCCACTTACAATAAACTCATTAAGAAGGCACAGTCCTCTATCAACTACTCAAACTTGTACTTTGCAATGGCTTCTGGGTGTAGCCATTTATGAGGTACGTGTCACTATCAACATTGGGCCCTGACAAATGTAGCACCAAAGCCCAGAGTCTGCTACCCATTTCAGTAATCTTCATTTCATATGATCCCTTTCATAGGAGTCATTCTGAACATGGTGCAGTTTCAGGCCTATCCATGGAGAAGAGCCCAGGACATTCAGACCATAATCCCGATGTTTCAGCCTGTGTCCTGGACTCCAGTGCGGATGACTCTGAGGCTGCTGAGACTGATGGCCTCCTGCAGCCTTATGATCAAGAATGCCAGGTGGCATATGCAGGCACTGCAGTGGGATCGGAAGTCCTAGTGGGCACAGCATTGGAAGAATCTCTCTGATCTAGTCTAGAATTTAGAGGAGACTGCAAAAGATCAGCAGTGGTAGCTGCTGGACCATGATTGGGTCAGTGGCAGGCTCTGGGATGGTATGGCTATTTGGGAACAGTGGGGATCAAAGGTCTCTGGTTCCACATCAACCTGTTGGAGCTGCGAGCCATGCACTTGGTGTTCTTCTTACCATCCATCTGAGGGACACTGGTTCAAGTGTTCATGAACACCTCTGCCATGTGGTACTACTACAGGGAGGGCAAGATGGGGTCGTACGCTCTGTGCGAGGAGGCTCGGCACCTCAGGTTGTGGCTAGAACACCAGGCAATTTTTCTAGTGGTACAGCACCTGGTAGGATCTTTGAATGCCATGGCGGATGAACTCAGCTGTCAATGCCTTGCGCATCACGAATAGTGGTTACACCTGGAGGTGGTGCAAGGTCTCTCCTGCAAATGGATGGAGAACCTTGGCTAAATCTGTTTGCCACCTTTGAGAACATGCAATGTCGGCACTTCTGCACCTTGATGTTTCCAATGTGGCTCTCGCTTGGAGAGGCACCTCATGTAGAGTAGAACTTGGGACTCCTTTACATCTTTCAACTGATACCTCTCCTGCCCCTATTTCTCTAGAGGTTCAGGTATGCCTGGCCCACATCTTCCAAGTGGGTTCATGCTGGGCACAGAGCGTATGGTATCCAGAGCTTCTGGGCATGTTCATCAGCCCTCCGATCAGGCTGTACCTTCGGCAGGATTTCCTGTTGCAGCAGTAGGGCAGGGTCCTGCATCCAAACCTGCGCTCCCTCCATCTCCATGCTTGGAGATTGAGCAGTGGCAGTTGAGCACTTTTGACCTTCCTCCTGAGTAAGCATGAGCGCAAAATCCGCTCCGATCGCGGATTTTGCGGATTTTCGGTAAATCCGCGATCCGCGAACTCTCGCGGATTTACCGAGAATCCGCAATCCGCGATCGGAGCGGATTTTGCGGTCAAAAGTTCAAGCCTGCATAATTTACGATGGCGCCGGCAAGCTGCCAGCGCCATCCTCAAATGGTTACTTAATTAGCTTCGACAGGAAGCTCTAATAGATAAGATACAGCAGGGGCTCGAGCGCCTGCTTTATTTTAACAGTTGGAGCTTCCTGTTGAAGCTAATTAAGTAACTATTGCAGGATGGCGCTGGCAGCTTGCCGGCGCCATCGTAAATTATTTCAACGGTGGTGTCTTCTTGAGTAAATATGAAGGGCAGGGTTCATTCGGGCACGACGGTCCTGGCACAAAAAAATAAACCTCAACAGGAAACACTTGCAGATATCAATAAAGCATGTGCCCTAGTTGAAGCTTTAATTCAGTGACTCATTGATCAGCCCAAAAATTAATCTGCTGATCGGTCTCACTTGGTCGCTGGAACTAGTTGAAGCGCAAATGTAGTGACTCATTCATCAGCCCAAAAAAAATCGTGAGCGTTGGGAGGCTGGGCAGATGTGCCTTCTTCCCAAATATCCCATCGATGCTGCTCTGATCGGTCTCTGACCTTTTAGACACACAAGAGGCATGTGCGCTCGCGTGGAAGCCCCGTCCGTTTGGCCCCGCCCACACACTCGAGGAAGCCCCGCCCCCAATCCGCAAATCCGCTGAATCCGCTAAATAGGCGGATTTTGCGGATCCACGATCCGTGGATCCGCTAAATCCGCGAATCGTGGATCCGCAAAATCCGCCCATGCTTACTCCTGAGGTACTGGATACCATTCTGGCAGCCAGGAGTCACTCCTCCAAGTCTTTACATGCCTGATGGTCAGATAAGATTGTGCCCTGGTGCGCTACCAAGCAGGTAGACATGCTTCATGCCAAACTGTCGAGGTCCTGTTGTTCATGTTGTCCATAACCCAGAAAGGCTTTGGGTACTGTGAAAGACAACTTGTTGGCTATTTTGGCCTGTTTATGTTTCCCTGATAAGCCTTCCTTGTTTCAATCACATGTTGTGATGCAATTTCTGAAAAGGTTATATTTGTTTTCTCCTTCTCCTTTTATCATCCCCCAGTGGGACTTGAATTAAATGTTGACTTTTCTTATGTGGTATCTAGTCAATCCTATAAACAGCTGTCCCCTCCGGTTGCTTACCCTCAAGACAGTCTTTCTGGTGGTCATAACATCGGCTGTGACATTCAGGCCCTCTCTGCTTGCCCACCTTACACCAGTTTCTACAGAGACAAGTTAGTTATTAGGACTTGTTCCTCCTTTTTTGCCAAAGGTGGTGATTCCTTTTCATGTTATATTTAAAGGTCAACAAGGGTGCCCATACGAGTCAGCAAAAGACCTCGGGGAACATATTTTTGAAAGCAACAGTGGTCCCATGCATAAACAAAATTCTGACAATAATCAATATAGACACAATGGATACTATATTAGTTATGACATGTCCAGCAGGACAGAGGTCTCAATCTTTTACTTTTCCAAAAGAATCAAAGAGAATTTCCTTCGTAGTGGGGCACAAGCCTGTACCCTAACACATACAAATTGGCATGGTGAAGAGAATCACAAACAAACAAAACAAGGCTTTTAGGCAAGAGCTTCAGATTCCTGTAGTTAATAATGCAACAGAAATTCAAGTAACACCATTACAGGTATATAACACATGGTATACGTTTTAAGTAAATGGTGTTCAGGAAAGTCGATCCCACTATAAAGTCATGGGGATCATCATCAGGACAATAGATAATGCCTAAACAATGTAAACCTTTGTAGCCAAATAGGCCCACCCTAAGGAGTCAGGGCAGGGCAAGGTGGAGTATTGGGTAAATAAACCCGGCAATCCAGCTATCGGAAGCCTAGGAAAGACGCGTCAGCAATATGCTCGATCGCGTTAGGAGGAAAGAAAGTAATCCGGATCAGTCGGCCGTGGTTACTTCCTGGTAATGGTCCTTTTCATGTTAGGCAAAACATAATCCTCCTGATGTTTTTTGCTCCACGTCGCCCTTCTAAGGGGGAGGACAGGCTACATTGGCTGAATCCAAAAAAGGGCTCTTTACTTCAACATCAATCAAATCTAGGGGTGTATAGATCTTGCGGAGTTGCACTACGTAGAATTCTGCTGAGTTGCATAAAAATGCAGGTGCTTAACTCTATCACCCCTACTCACAGCCGCACCAGCCCCCTCTTTCCTTTGTGCCACACCTCCTGGGTGCACACATCTCACAGCCCCTCACCCAGTCTTCCCTCTGTGTCAAACCTCCTGAGTGCACACAAAGATGTTTTAAGGCATGGGCAAAATTGGCAATTGCCCGGCCCCCACCTTCCAAGGGGTCCCTGGGAAAGTGAACTTTATCTCTATCTTTCATCCGTCTATTTCTCCATCTCAACTTTTATGGTATTATTCAATATTTATAGTTTCATGGGACTTGAATCAGCAGAAAATCAGCTATAACATAAAAAGCTGTTCTGAACAGAGGCCCCTAAAGTATGTTTTGCCCGGGCCCCCAAAATCCTTAAGATGACACTGAGTGCACACATCTCACAGCCCCGCCTGTCCCCTCTTCCCTTTGTGCCCCACCTCCTGGGGGCACACTGCTCGCAGCTTCTGAGCACTACTATGCCTTAGGGTGAACGCTGCGCTCTACGAGTACATTAAAATTTAAATGCAAACACCTGGTCCATGTGTCAGGCCTCCTGAAGGCACGCAGCCCACACACACACCTGTCCCTAGCCACAGACACACCTAGCTGCTGTTTCTGTGCCAGCCCCCTTGGAGCTCAAAGGCTGCATGCGGACCTGGCTCTGCAGGCAAAGGATAGAATCAGCCATTGCTTTAGTTAAATTCTGAAACCAACAGGGCTTGGAAACTCCATAGCGAAAGGGGGACTATGGGTCAGTCACACAGGATAGAAAACCACTGTCCAAGATCACACATTATCTCACTGGACAATCAAGAATTGGAAAGCTAGGGGGGTGTGGCCAGCAGGCGGCAAATATGGCCTCAGGCCGAATGAGCTGCGATAGCCGACAGCCTTAAGCCCCATTAAAATCCGTCATCATCCATTCTCAGCAAGAGTATTCACTGCAGGGAAACAGCGGTAAGTGGGCTGCTCCCAAGGCCAATGGGGAGCCGTAGGGACAACGGCTATCCTGGAAGAAAACGAGGAAGAAGCAAGGCAGTTGAGCAAGATGGTGCCTCCCTCCTGGTGGTGAGAAAAGCGGAGGCCGACGAGACCTGCGAGGGAACGACCATCCGCCTAGGTGCAACGCTGGTGGCCTGGTCCTCCGCACCTACCAAAGAGACCCTGGAGTGCACCCCCCCTGGATCGCGGAACCCCGACTCTGGGAGCGGACCAGGAGTGAACGGGCCCGACGGCGGGTTGCCGGACCTGCGATAGCTGAGCACCCGCCTGGTGAGACAGTGGACCAAGGCCCAGTGAAATAAAGCAAATCCCCTGGTGGCAGCTCTGGGGGTGCCCCCTCCCTTATCGAGGAGACCTCAATCCGCTGCTCAGTGGAACCTGTACAAATAAACAGACAAAATAAAGAGCTGCGTATGCCTCCCAGAACGGCAGTGCAAAGTGGGGTGAAAGTGGATTTGCAGAGGTGCCTTGCTGATTCTGATGGAGATGCCGGGTCATCCAGGTTCTGCAGTGACTAAAGGCAAACTACTCAATTGAAAACAGGGCCCACCCCTGGGAATCGTAACACTACGGAGGATTCTGACAATGGTTCAAACCAAGCACGTGGAGCAAGGCCAGACCAATCAAATGGACAAAGATACAGTAACAATGAGCCATAGGGAGGGTGCTGCCGGGGCGCCTTTGCCGGCAGGGTGGGAGGAGCCTTCACTAAGAGACATTTTATCAGTGATAAGGGAGTTGCGTGGTACACTGGAACCAAAACTGGACTCTGTGACGGAGAAGATAAACCTACTCAGGGCAGACCTTCGAAGGATGGCAAACAAGATGTCCACTGCGGAGACAAATATTGGGGGCCTACGGTCCAAAATGAAATGCCTGGAAGACCAGGTGTCCACATTAACCAAAAACCAGGCAGAAATCCTGATTAAACTGGAAGACCAGTAGGACAGAACATGCTGAAATTATATCCGAGTAGTAGGTGTTCCGGAAGGAATGGAGGGGCCATCGATGGACCTCTTCCTGGAGGATCTTATCCTGAACAAGCTCAACCTAATGCACCTGTCTGTATTTTTCTCTATAGAGCGATCACACCATACACTGGGACCCCGTGTGCGCCTGGGAGCCCCCCTCGAACAATTATAGCTCGCATATTGAACTACAGAGATAGAGGTGCTATCCTGCAGGTGGAGTGTCAGTTGGGCGACCTGCAGTATGAAAATGCCACCATCCGCTTCTTTCCTGACTTCACGTTGCAGGCCCAACGGCAAAGGAACACCTTAGATGCGATCAAAAGGGCTCTCCGGGAGCAGAACGTGAAGTACATGATGCTATTCCCAGGGGAGCTAAAGATTCTTGACGGAGGGAAATCCTACTTCATCACAATACCAGAAGTGGCAGGCGATTAGCTGGAGGGCTGGCGGACAGTTGGGAGTAAAGGGGGCACACCTCAAACATCCAATGCAAAAGACCAAAACTCAAAGAGGCACAAAGCAGATTCCACACCAGATAGCCCTACCCAGCAGCAAAGAAGACTACGGTCATCAGTAACTCTCCTGTCCCCATATGGGTCTTAGGGTTGAAGTGGGAGGCCTCGGGGAAAATATGTCAGGTGATGGGTGTAGTGAGAAATGGGGATGTTATTAAGTGATAATGGTTGTGAGATGCACGGTGCCCTTACACAGAGTATACTTTGTCCAACAAGGGACAGTAGATAGATAAGCTCTCATGAGGAACAATGGGGTATGGAGCTACCCGACAGTGTAACTATTATACTACAGAGTGAAGGCTAGCTCACCACCCCCTCATCAACCATTATCATTACACATTTAGGGTGACAGGCACTCTTCACGTTGGGGAGGTGGGAGGTTTATTATTTACCAAGCAGGGTTGCAGAGAGGGGGGTGTTGGGAAACTTTTTTAAATGTTTTGTTTACTACCGTACCACTGGTCAGGACAAATATAGTCATATTATGTTGCATATTGACACTGTGCCGATCAAGGGGGGGAGACGATCCATGACTGACAACCGTCACAACCGTGACAATAGGAGGCACAACTAGTATCCGTGTCTGGACCTGGAATGTAAATGGACTGGGGAACAAAATCAAAAGGACACTTGTACTTCAATACATCAAGAGACGCTCCCCCGACATAGTGATGATGCAGGAGACACATCTTAGAAGGAGCCAATGTAAAGCCCCGGACCGTTTTGGGTACAGACTGGTTGCACACGGGATACTCGACTGAGACCCGGGGAGTGGGAATCCTGATTTGGAATACATTGTCACTCACTATAGATGGTATGTGGTTAGACGATATTGGCTGCTGTATAGCAGTAGAGGGCAGATGGGAGGGGCGCTCAATAGCGCTGTGCTCGTTTTACATTCCTATGAGTTTGCAGGCAGTGGTACTCCCCAAATTAAGGGCGATCCTAGTTGGGTTCCCCATGGGTACCCTCTTGCTGGGGGGAGATGCTAACAGTTTTAGACCCTGAGTTAGACCGCTCTAATCCACAGATGAGTCAAAAAAGAGAACAGGCCCTCTCGGGTTTCTCGGTGGCCATGGGATTGGTTGACCTCTGGAGGGTGCATAATCCCTAGAAATGGCAATACACGCACTACTCATCAAGACACTGTTCTTTTCAAGAATTGATTATTTGTTTACACACAATAACAGAATAAGTGAATTTGCCTCGCCAGTAATTATGGCTAGGGGCATCTCCAACCACTCCCCAGGAGGCATTACAATTAGAGGCCTGAATACCAATAGGCTACCATTCCCTAGGATCGACCGCTGGCAGCTAAGGTATCCTGTACTCAGAGATAAACTCTGGGAGGAAACAGACCTCTACTTCAAAGAAAATACAGGGTCAGTAGAGTTGCATCAGACTCTGTGGGAAGCGTACAAGGCTGTACTGAGGGGCCGAACACAGGCGATTATAGGAGGCAAAAAGAAAGAGGAGGCACTGCAAATGAAGTCGCTGGAACACAAAATACTCCAAATGGAAAGGGATCTAATAGCCAAAAGGAATTTATACAATGGAGCTTTCCCCTTGTAAATATACTCCATAGGGTTTTTCTATACAGTTCCTTAAGGGCTGGGTACGTTGTTTTTTGCACTGATTGTTCTATGATAGGGGCTCGGTGAAATGCAATCAAGGAAAGGGGTGTGTGATCAGATCACTGAGGAAGGTTAATGAAACTGGCTGAATTGTTCTGAACTATCTGAAGTTTACACGCTTCACCAGGAGTCCTACACATATGGCATTGCAGTAGTCTAGATATTATGGCCCTGTAATACCTGTAATAGTTCCAGATAGTAGTGAATGCTTTAAGGGATCAAGGTGGCATGAGAACTGTAAATCAGGATCCACACAAACACTTCATTGTGCGCTGAGGTGATGGCCTATAGGCGTCATGCAACTGAGTGGAAGGTTGCCAAGGTTGGGCATTCCCAGGAACCGGCTCTCTATCTTGGATGCAAAATATGCTTTGTGCATCCATTCCTGAATATTTCAACGCAGGCTTCAACTTGCTGCAGGTTTCATTGCCCCTCATCTAGCTTCAGGTGCAGTTGAGTATCGTGTGTGTACTTGTCATATCTGATGTTGTGAAATATGATAATTCTGGCCAGGCAGAGTAAGTATATGTTTCTTGAAGTAATCTGCCAAGTAATTAGTTATAATTGTTTTTATATAGTGCGTACTACCCCATATAAGGTTGTTGAAGCACTTTTCGGTGAGTAGCACGCTACACTGGAACCCAAAGGTGGATCAGTGGTGGAATAGTAGAGGGCTATATAAACTGTTATTGGGAATGGTGGGAGTGGTAGACATTTGTATCTGTTAGTTGGATGAATATGATAAAAGATGGATAGTGGAGGGAAGGGTTTGAAAAGGGTTATTTGGGAATTCATCGTAGTAAAAGAGGTTTGGAATGAATCAGAGAGTGGAGGTAGAGTATATTTTGGAAGAGGAATAGGATGGGTCATAGAGTGTGAGGAAAATATCTAAATATGTAGATACATAACCACACAGAAGAGATATACATAAATAGAGATTTTAACATGATACGCATAAGGCAAATAATCAGGAGATTCTAAATTGTACTAGATAAAGTCCCATATGTACATACATGGATAAATATTTACAACCTCAGGCTCTCTGTTTTGCTGTGAATGTATTTCTTTTTTTAATTGTACTTATTATTATATTTGTACAATTTGTTTTAAATATATTTATTCCCCAATATTTCACTAGTGAAGCACTTATTGATACATTTGCTATAATCATATTCACACTTTGTACCAGAGATGTGTTATTATAGTTAAATAGTTAAATAAACCCTTAAGCATACCAGAACATCACTTTTAGCAATGTTCTGGTACCGCTATGTCCTTCTCCATATTTACAAAGTGGCGTTAAGCCTTGTAAATACGCCCCCTTCACACACATCACTTTGTGTGAAAGGGGCGTGCAATGGGTGTTGCACTATGGTGCATAGGTTCTGGCAATATGCTGCCAGAGTGTGTGAAAATACCTTTGAGGCAGGTGAGAAGCAACTTTACCTCACTTGGGGACAGATGTATCATCCCCATCATTTGCGATTCCCAAATAGCGATTTTTTTTGGAAAATATTTTTATTTGCATTTTTAAAACAGTGCGATACGTTGTTCGGCAAAAACACAAAATAATTGAAGCACAGTAGTTTGTCAACAGAAACCAGTATGATTATATCATTAGTACAAGTACATCTCATTCCATCGATCATAACATGGGCTGCCAGCAAGTACATTAGCTTCAAAGCATCACTCCGTATCAGAGCTGGAACTATCATTATCTGAGGGTGGGTCACAAATGTTCCCTCTATACTTATTCCATGCCCCCAAATCCTATTCCATTTTTGGGGACAACCTCTATTGCTGAACACTGCCCATTCTGAAATCATCGCCGTGTCCATATCGGGCTTCCAGGCCGATAGTGTTGGTGACACTGTCCCGCCCCATTTCTGCGCTATATTCCTCTTTGCCACCATCATGCCAAGTGTCATCCAGCCCTGCCCATAGCGTGTGAGGTTATTGGGTTCCCATATATTTAAAAGGCAACGCCTGGGGTCAGGCAGTATGGAAAGTTCCTCTGATTGAGACATGGTGCGCATCACCTGAACCCAGTAGTGTGCACTTCGTGGGCAATCCCATATTGTGTGATAGAAGCTCCCTACTTCACCCCATCCCCGCAGGCAGTATGGATGTGCAATCCATTTCATCTTATGCAATGTGTCTCTAGTGTAGTATGATCTATGTAGTATGCGTAGTTGCACCAAGCGGAGACGTGAGGAGATGCCCACTTCTTTCGGAGACGCAATGGCCTCTTGCCACTCCGAGTCATCAATGTCTCCACAGTCATGTGACCATTTCTCCCGCAAGGCTACCAGAGGGTCAGGTAAATTGTTTATTAGTTTACGATATGTCAGTGATGTCGCCTTTGATGGCATATAGTCTGTAATTATTCTGTCCTCGAGCGGGGACGCCTCTGGGATGTCCTTTTCGGGCGGCAGTGCCGTCGTTAATGCATGACGTATCTGCATATAGCGGAAACGTTCTGTTGGTGCCAGATCATATTGTTGTCGCTGTGTCTCAAAGGGTAGCACATGTCCCTTTTGCCATAGATCCCCAATGGTTGAGATGCCTATATCATCCCAGCGGACAAAGCCCTTGGATTGCCTGAGTTTCCCCAGCGTCTTTGTGTCCCACAACGGAGTTAACTGTGTTAATACGCCCTGCCATTTCAACCTGGTCAGCGCCGCGTGCCATATAGTGAGTGTGTGTTGTAGTGGGCCAAACTTTGTGGCGACTAGGGATTTATCATAAAGGGGGGCCAGCATACCAGAAAACCCCAATTGTGCCCTGTCTGCCTTTAGAGCCGGTTCAGACTGTGGGAGATGAAGCCACTGGTTAACGACCTTCAACTGTGATGCCCAATAGTAAAGGCTGACGTCTGGGAGTGCTATGCCTCCGTCGTACCAGCTTTGTGTTAGCTTGGCCTGCGCTATACATGCGGGCTTAGGACCCCACATCAACACCGAGACTTGTGCTTCAATGGTTTTGAAATACGCGGTTGGTACGGGGTAGGGCGTATTTTCTAAAACGCAGAGAAAGCGGAGTAAGGCTATCATTTTGAAAAGAGCCGCCTTTCCCAGCATTGTCAGTGGTAGTGATTCCCAATGCCGTATGTCACGTTTAAGACGATCAAGATGGGGCTGTGGGTTATGTGTATGGAAGTCGACTGGGCTAGCTGTGATGTATATCCCCAGATACTTAAACCCACTATCTGAAGTCCTTAATGGGCAGATGTCCGGCAAACGTGGTGGGGGGCCGTGCAGTATGTACATGGTGGATTTAGACCAGTTGATCGAATAGCCTGAGGCTCGGCCGTAGGCTGTGCAGACATCCAGAAGAGTGTTAATTGAGCGCTTGGGAGAGGTGAGATATAATAGGATATCGTCTGCGTATAGGGATATTCTATCTTCCCATTCATCAGTCCAACGGAGGCCACTGATAGTAGGCTCCCATCTTATCCATTCTGCCAAAGGTTCCAGGACCGTGGCAAACAGTAATGGGGACAATGGGCAACCCTGACGCGTGCCCCTGGACAGTGGAAAGTCCGCCGAGATGTGGCCGTTGGCAGCAACATGCGCCATGGGCTTTTCATACAATAGGCGGATCCAGGAACAGAACCTTGGGCCAAAGCCAAAATGGCGTAGCACCGCAAATAAGAAGGGCCAGTGGACCGTGTCAAACGCCATATGCGCGTCTAGGGACAGTATCACAGCCGGCTCCAGAAGATATTTCGCGCGCGCCAGTACGCCATGAACTCTCCTTAAATTGAGCGCCGTGTTCCTGCCGGGCATAAAGCCAGACTGGTCTTTATGTATGAGTTTGGGTAAATGGGACGTGAGACGCAGCGCCAATAATTTAGCGAGTATTTTAGCCTCGGCGTTTATGAGGGAGATCGGGCAGTAGGATGCACATTGGTCAGCTGGCTTCCCTGGTTTTAATATAGCTACAATAGTGGCCGTGCGTTGATCTAATGGAAGTTCCCCTGCCTCCAAGCTTTCTTGCAAAAAGCGATTTTTAAGGAATTGCTATTTGGGAATTGCAAATTGGGATGATGTAGAAATTCGCTATTTTTTAGCAATTTCTTAAAATTCCTTAATTGCGATTAGCAAATTGCTAATCGCAATTAGGGAATAATTTCCCATTCATTTCAATGGGCCAGGAGGCCCATAGGAAGGAATGTGAAGTTATTCTCAATTTGCGATTCGCAATTTGCTAATCGCAAATTGAGAATAATTTCAAGGGTGCAGGGGTGTCCAAAGGACACCCTGCTGCACCCCTGAAACTTACATGTGCGCGCATATGGCGCACATACATGCCCTAAGGGCATGTATGAGCGCCACATGGCACCTTAACAAATGCCAAAAAGTGCATTTGTAAAAGAAATCGCAAATTACCACCAACTACAAGTTGGTGGTAATTTGCGATTTCTTAATGTGGATTCGCAAAAAAAAAATGCTTGATGCATAACATTTAAGGAATCGCAAAATTGCGATTCCTTAAATGCTTGAGCAAAATAAGGAATCGCATTTTGCACATACATACCAAAACACCGTTTGCGATTCGCAAACGCGCGAATCGCAAACAGCTTCATATATCTGGCCCCTAAGTGTGTATGTGAGCCTCAATAATTGTAGGAGAAGGAAACAAGTTTGTGTTACCCAAGAGAGCGCAAATACACTAGGACTTCCAGAGGCACATGGTTACGAACAAAAGTAACAAGGGTACTCCCGACGGTAATTTTCAGGTCTAGAGGAGCGAGTGGCATACGAACAACAATGGAGCAAGAAAACCTCTATTCTGACCTATCTGTATTTACATAATAGCATTAAAGTCTATTCGCAATTTCAGACAGGATGCATCAGGGTATATGAAATCATTCACTTAGACATTGAATTTATTATTTTCCATTTATTCATCATTTTAACAAGTTATTTTTTGCATTTTTTGGTGCTCATATTGTCAAAATTATCGTGCAATAATATATCAACATGTGTACAAAAATTTGAAATACAGGGCTAAGACTGTGCTTAGCAGGAACCCCTGAAACAATCTATATACATATACTGTCACTCATACCATCATTCATACAAACTCTGGCTCTCATACATTCTATCTTAACAAAACTAACACAACATACACAATGAAGAAATAATAATATGTCCTCTAATGGACTCCTCAAACTGTAGCTCAACCAGTAGTTTGAGTCTTCCTTTTTGTATTTTTGCACGGATTAGTGATCTTTTATAATCCTTTCCTTATTTTCTTCAAAGTTTGATTCTATTTTGTATGAGGGTCTCAGGTGCGTACTGCCTACGTACGTTTCGGTGGTATCATTGCTTTAGTTCACCTTCTTCAGGGCCAACATAAGACTGGACAACAGACAGATACATGCATTCTATTAAAACCAGGGGGTTCTCATTATCTTTGTCAATGATCTCCCTTTCAGAGAAGTTATAAAGAAATTCGTCTGATGATCGACAAATGTTCTGACTCTGTGCAGATATTAGTCCCAAATATATGTGGTCCACGGTGTGCCTTTGTTTTCCGTATTTAGACTTTGTGATGTCCCGGCCTACACCGTAAGTGGCTGGTGTAGCACTGATTACCTATAGTCACAGAATTAGTCGTCTCAAGGGGGGCGCCTCCGGCCGATGTCTCTGCCACATGGTTACGAACAACTGTGCTTTGCCCCGCTGAAACTGGGGTATTGCGGGAATACATTTCTAGAGTATGGCACCGAACCATTTGCATATTGGTGTCTTCGTCACAAGTGTGAAACATATGACTGTGTTTGATAAACCAATCAGGATGGCTGCAACATTGAAGGTCTTTCATGAGAAAGCTTCACATCCCTGTAGCACAAAAGTAACAGCAAATTGGGATGTGAGCCAGCTCCTATGCAGGTTACTGCCAAACCTACCCACTGTTAGAGGCATGCCACCTGAGGCCAGGGGAGTGTACAGTGCCTATGTGGGCAAATAGGTACTCCATTTACATTTTTGGGAACATTCAAGGACACACCAGCTTCTTGCATCAAGTATTTAAGGTGCCCAAGAATGCAAAGGTAGCAATTGAAAGAGAAATATTTATCAATTGTTTTATAGTACGCTGGCTTGTAATAAGTTTCCACTTTGTAGCATTGATCACATAGGAGGAAGTTCTCGATAATAACTCCCTCCACATGATACAGTGACCGAAATTAGGTAGGATGCATGAAGTAGGTGTTCACTTCAGACCTAGTCTTTGACAATGAGCTAACTACAAAAAGCGAGACAGGTCACATCTTGGAAGGGAATCAGCAGCACAGATGGTTTAGTGCATGGTTAGAAAGGATTACTTAAAGGGGCTAGTCTTCACATTTTTTTAAAGTGTAATATAAATGTAAGGAAAGTAACTTTTTAGGACATTTTGTGGCTGGGAATGAGTTACACTTAGGGAAGGAAATAGTAAAGACCTTGTCATAAATAGTACCAAAAACAAGGAAAAACTGTACTTTTAAAAAATAGTCTGGTCTAGAGACAGCTTTAATTTCTCACCAGCCCCATGCAATAAATAAAAATTCAGAACTAAAAACCACATACACTTAAACTTACATAGAGGGGCTTAGGGTCAGCCCCTTTCATCCATTGGTCTGTTCAACTTCCATTCCCATTTTGCTTCCACCCACCATGAGAATATAGTAAAGGGCAACGAGTCTGCCGTTTCAGCTATTGGTTCTACTGCATTGTGAGAGGGAGCTTTTTTGTCTCAACGCATGTGTGCCTCCACCTGAAAAGAAGTGCTCAAATGCCAGGGCTGGTGTTTCTGGGCTGCTGGTCTCCTGGTTTGTTATGCCAAATTTTTTTTTTTATATTGCATATGTTGATAAAATAGAAAATGAAATAAAATGTAAAATACTTGCACAGGCTAGATCTTTTGGCTTTGACAATGCTTGTTGGAACTATCATAGCACGTTTGCACAAGGGTTTGGACCCAACATTCATGCTTTGAGAACACTCTTTAAGAAAGTTGTGGAACTTCAGCAGCCATAAAATTGTAAGGAAGCTTTCAGCATGTTAAAGCAAAGTAAAATGGAGCCCGCATTCCTGCATAGTTTTGATGTAAAGATGAAAACAATCCTCACCACCAACGCCATTGTGTCTGGCCTGGGAGCTTGATAAAGCATCTAGGAGGCGGGGTTACTATTGTGTTTTTCTCACGAGCAGTAAATGACCTGCTTAAAATATTGAGTAATAGGAAAAAAGACTTTGGAATGCGTGTGGGCGATCACGCACCCTCACAGTTGCTTGGAGAACTTCCGTTCAACTGACAACAGAGAAACATTACACAAGAGTGTTAAGGTTTAAGGTAGGGCACCAGAGCACTCCAAGAACTGAGGAACGGCGAACTAGAGTCTGGATCACAACTTTGTGGCTGCATTCTTGATAGACTCACTCAAAATCGTGGAAGAATACCTTTCAAAAAATTCAAGCAGGAATGTAGAAGGAAACGATTAATGAGGGTAGAGCAACACAAGAAACAAGCATTTGCAATGCAATAGGACTCGCATCACTGAATGTTTGAGCTATTGGTGTAGCATTATTATTAGCAATGCCAATAGCTCAAACTTTAATAATGCGAGACCTATTGCATTGCAAATGCTTAATCCATCCTGCTAAAAATACCTGTGAGAAGGAAAGCGGTGGACAGAATGGAGGATGAAGAGAGATTAGAGAAGGGAGAGGTTGGGAGCATAAAGGGGCCAGCGAAAAGAGGGACAATACAGAGGCATAGAGGAGTGAGCACAGACGAAGAAGGGAGAATGAGGAAGGAGAAAAGACAAGAGATGGATGAATAGAGGAGGAAGAGAGACTAGATGAGGAAGGAGAAGGGCAGAAGTGAAGGGTGGACATGGAGTTGGATGGGGCCTGGGTGAACTCGAAGAGAGAATCTTTCAAAACCACTCGAAGTCCCTCCGCCTCGCGCACACCCACCAAGTGTTAATGAGTTAACTCCCAGAGTGCAGCTGGGGCGGGGACGCCCCCTGATTAGGCGGCTTATCCGGACCTCTGGCAGACAGGTGGGCACCTCACACCCTCGGCTGATATGTTCTGAGTCCCTGCCAGGCCAGCTCCAGGCCAGCGGGCACTGAACAGGGGTACCATGGGAAAAAGGAAGCGAGGGGCTGGCACCAGGGACATGGCTGCACACCGCTCCGCCAGCAGGCCTTGGCCCACCCAGCACATAACTTCCACCAGCGAGTGACAAGAATAAGAGGAAAGCTTGTTACAAAACTTTCACCGAAGGGAATTATAATAGCTTCATACTGTACCTTCCTTCCATACTATGCCTCCCTCAAAAGTATTTAAATATTTTTATACAATGCCTCCCTCTCATTGTATGCTTAGATACTGCAATTTTCTACTTTTCTTGAAAGGTATTTAAATATATCCATACTACACCTCCTCCCGAAGGTATCTACATAGCTCCATACTGTACCTCCCTCCGACAGACCCCCGCGACAGCAATTGTCTTTGGTACAGCTGTCATCGTAATAAATGGAGCAGCAAGCGAGCTGTCACTGTACACGCGACAAGATAGTGACTTTCACCCAGCCCTGATGTCGCAGCTGAAAGCAGTCAGCATGCGGGCACTTGTTTCAGTAGACGTGGCACACAGTTAAAGACCAGTTTGGCAATGAGTTCTGATTGGAGGACATCGCTGGAGAAAGTGAGGCTGATAAGTGATTGTTCTATATGCAACAGGGTACCTGGCATAAGAAATGCTCGCCTTTGTAATAATTGCCCTCCCTCTACTCAGTTAACGCCTGGTTTAATCTTCAGTAGGTACACAGACCTGTACTCATTACACGCGCATAATGCATTTTTCTTCAGTTGGGAAACATTTCATGAAGTTATCCCAGACTGAGTATATGGCAAAAGATTTGCCTGACATATTCTCAGTTTCGCACAACTTTATAAAAATGTTCACTTACCAATGAAAATGTTCATAACCGTATCTGCACCAATCGAGGCAGAGTGCACGAGTGCAAACTAATGATCAGGCATAGAAATACCGACAAAGTGGTTTTACGTTTGCAAATGCAGCCAAATACCGAGAAAGTAGTTTCAGGTTTGCAAACGCAGACATACACCAATTATTGCACAGATGTTTGTTGGTAATCATTCCATAACAAGGTCAGAAAATGGAGGATGCAAGTTTGCAACGGCATTCTGATTCTTCACGGACCTAAACCAGACTGTACTTAGAAAAGTAAATCCCCCGGAATGTTGTGTACCAAAATAAACAAGCATTGGCTGCACGGGAAACAAGCATTGGCCACAAACGTGAAACTGATGAATGCTGCGAAAGTGAAACTGATGAAAGTATTTGCGCGGTCTGCTGCAGTATAGAGAGGGGGGAGTGGAGACCAGCAGAGTGATGCGATCTGTGGTGGGGGAGGGAATTGAAGCACAGAGAGAGGCACATGCAAAGCGCGTGCCCGTGCACATGCACTCAAGCTCTAGGCAAGCCATGGCAGCATCTGGTAGCACTTTTTTTACCCCTTACTTAAAGTTGAGCATGCAGCGCATGCGCTGCTCTAGGCTCGACCTAAAAAACAATCATAATAAATTACTAGCACTCTACGTAGAGGATTGTTTGTGTAAAAAAACTGTGAATGACTGGGGACTCACAGGACAAATCAATTATGAAAATGTGTTCTCTCCTTCAGCAGCAAGAAAAAAGAAGGAAGGGCCAGGGGCGTAACTTGGCCAAAAATGTTAGTGGGGGGTGTGCGGCTGAGATATCCCAACAAGCACCGAGGTTTACAGGACTACAAATTATAGGGTGGACGGCACCACTGGACGATGGTAATGGACAGGGTTAGAAGCGTTAGTTTTTAGTTACTGGGAAAGGTTGAGGACCTCTGTGTGTGGACTCTAGTCTATGAAGTCACAGAGTGGGCTACCATAAGCCCATACCTAACGTCAGCAGAACATTAGGATGGTCAGCAAGATTGCATGTGCATGAAGTCTGAACACATTTATGGCACACTGAAAAACACTGGGAAATCCACACTGCCTGCAGATTCATCTCCAGAGGTCGCACTCGTGACAATCATGTACACACAACTACAACAGGATCTTCCCATAAGCATAGAGGTGAATTGGTTCTCATAAGAGTTATATGGCCTTGAAAAACTGCAGAAACACTACAGAAACAGACCATATTGAAAAAATAAATGCTCTTACGGAAGGCAAGATGAAGTTACAATGTAATGTAAACAGGGACGGCATTGCTTTAATAGATTACCTCAAGGCGGATGTACGTTGTTACAACACATGTTGTAACAACGCATGCCTTTACCATGCAAGTCTTACAACGCAAGTCGTTACAACGACTTGCGTTGGAGGGCGTGGATTTAGGAATCTTATAATTTTATATTCCAACACCAGTCCCCGTAACAGTAGGGAAGGTGTTGGAATATAAAATTGCAAGATTCCTTATCCCACATCGTAGTAACGACTTGCGCTGTAATAGCTGCGGGGTAAAGGCACTGCGGTGTAAAAACCGCGTCGTAAACGATGTTCCCCCCTCAAGGCTGTCTACAGTCATTGTTGGGAATTTGAGTATTGTTTTCAACTGTATAGGGCATGAATTTAGGCCCTAATAGGGAAACATTTCAAAGTGTTTAATTAATTCTGCATCCGAGACCCGACTCACTTAAATCCCTGAAGACAACACACAATGAGGAGCCCAGTCAGATCCATGCCCTCAACCCTACCTGAGCATCACACACATCTTCGTAGGTCACTCTTCAATCTCTGACCAAGTCTTAGAGGTAAGTGAGCTACCGAAATCTCAAGCTAGATGCCAGGCTTAGCTCCAAGTCTTTTTGGAATCCTCAAGGCCAAAATGATAAGCTTTCATGTGGTTCTGCGTGCCCCCACGTTCTAACGTCATGCACAAAGAATCACCGCCATGCAGTGCCCTTGATGTAAAGTGTTGCAAGAGATAGGGAAGCCAATCTAGTAGCTGAACTGCACAATTTGAAACCAGAAAGTCTGGGGTTAATCCCGAGTTTCCTGCTTGAACAAATGTGTGATCCTAGGCAAATAATTAATTCACAGAGCCTCCTTTTTTTTCATTATCACACATAAGAGTCCCTTCAAATGCATGTGTACAGGAAGGGCACTACAACCTCTCATGTTTAACGCCTTAACCGCAGCGTTTTTTCCGCCGCGGGCGTTCTAAAGAGTGGGCGGAAGGCCGACGGCAGCACCCGCAAGGTAGTGCTCCCATCGGCCAACGGCCGACGGGAGCACGGAGGGGTTTAAAAGACTATAGTACTACTCAATCGACCAGAAGAATCTAGGCCACATATGGGGCACACATAACAACTGACTTGCCTTTGATTTCAGTAGTGGCATCATTGTCCGGGCGGGGGAGGCATGAATATTTCTAAGTTCATGTTTTAAAACTATTACTTTTAATACATGCCTCTCAATGGAGTGATATATTCTGAAGTACTAAGGCGAAATGCATCTGCATGTTAAAGAAATACACTTAACTTAATAATATTTTTGTACATGATGTTTGATGCATGACGTACATGCCAAATATTTTCATGATTTGCCACATGCACAGGCTTTTAAAGCCATGCCCAACCCTTGGCTCATCTCTGGTGCGACTCTCTCTGTTAATAAGATGGCTTGCTCACCTCTACCCAGTCTGCAGCAACAGTGACTTGATGCCACTGTAGCTGCAGACAGCCAAATCGACTGCCACTGCCACGTAAGACCAATCAATCTATCAATCAATCAGGGGTTGGTGAAGCGCGCTACTCACCTGTGAGGGTCTCGAGGCGCTGAGGGGAGGGTAGCTCCAGGTCAGTCAAGAGCCAGGTCTTGAGATCTCGTCTGAATGAGTGCAGGTTAGGAGAGCTCAGTATTCCTAATGGGAGAGAGTTTCAAGCTGTGGCAGCGGTGTAGGAAATAGCTCTTCCTCCTGATCTGGCTCGGCGGATGGGGGGGACCTCTGCCAGGGCGAGGTCCGCTGAACGGAGGTTCCTTGTGGGTGCGTGGAAACTTATTCTGTTGTTGAGGTAGCTGGGTCCAATGTTGTTGAGAGCCTTGTAAATATTAAGGGGGTATCCCACCACATATACGACTCCCCCCCCACGAAAGCTATGCCCCAGGGCACATATGTGACCATTGGTCTGGATGTTCTAGAGAGAGGCCAAGGGTTGAATGTGCATGTTGGCTGAGCACCTCTATGATCCGCTGATTACACAGTGAGAATCCTCCAATGCCTTCAACCTCATTACCAAAACTCTCAATCATGCGCTGTCATAAACATCCACCCACAACCTGAACCCACCTAAGTAAGTACCAAGAAGTAACTAATTTCACATTACATATTATACACAGGTCCTTTGTCACATAAAAAAAACTAGAAGTAACACATCAAGAAAAAGCAAATACTCCTACGGTTTTCAAGATGAAGTAATAAAAAATAAGCACAATATAAACAAGGACTCCATCTATGACATTGCCAAAAGGGGTTTTAGAGGTATTGTTGCCTGTAAAACTAAGAACCTGATTACAGAGCACAGTAGGGAGTTGTTTAAAAGCCAGTTTTTAATTATTGCTTGTCTGAGACCTGCGGTCCTATTTATAGGCCTGCTTGTATTGTATTGTATTGTATGAGGTACTTATATAACGCATGCTGTCACCCTACAGGTATCCTGGCGCTTTAGATTTTACACCGATTCAGAAAAGGGGGTGGTGATGAACAGAGTGTCTGAATTAAGCAGACCACTCTTCCCCAGTCCAAAGATCAGGGCTTGATCCATCACCGTTATTTAGCTCACTGCCCCATCCCAGCTCAGAACCTGGCTATATGCAAATTAGTCTGTCCCTGGCCCAGTGCATCATGGGAACAGGGCAGACCAAACTACCAAGCCAATTCTTCACCAGAAAGGAGACAAGCTTCCGGGGACCGGTTTCTGGCATTTCAGCCGTCGTCGGCCCGGCTTGCTTGAATCCTGATGGAGCAGTGAGCAAGAGACTCATGTCTGAGTATACCCTGCCACACCTATAGTGGCCAAAAACGATTCAGAAAAGGGGGTGGTGATGAACAGAGTGTCTGAATTAAGCAGACCACTCTTACCCAGTCCAAAGATCAGGGCTTGATCCATCACCGTTATTTAGCTCACTGCCCCATCCCAGCTCAGAACCTGGCTATATGCAAATTAGTCTGTCCCTGGCCCAGTGCATCATGGGAACAGGGCAGACCAAACTACCAAGCCAATTCTTCACCAGAAAGGAGACAAGCTTCCGGGGACCGGTTTCTGTCATTTCAGCCGTCGTCGGCCCGGCTTGCTTGAATCCTGATGGAGCAGTGAGCAAGGGACTCATGTCTGAGTATACCCTACCACACCTATAGTGGCCAAAAACGATTCAGAAAAGGGAGTGGTGATGAACAGAGTGTCTGAATTAAGCAGACCACTTTACCCAGTCCAAAGATCAGGGCTTGATCCATCACCGTTATTTAGCTCACTGCCCCATCCCAGCTCTAGACGGCTGTAATGCCAGAAACCGGTCCCCGGAAGCTTGTTTCCTTTCAAGTAAAGAATTGGCTTGGTAGTTTGGTCTGCCCTGTTCCCATGATGCACTGGGCCAGGGTCAGACTACTTTGCATGTAGCCAGGTTCTGAACTGGGATGGTGCAGTGAGCTAAAAAACGGTGATGGATCAAGCCCTGATCTTTTGACTGGGTAGGAGTGTTCTGCTTAATTCAGATACTCTGTCCATCACCACCCCCCTTTTTGAATCGTTTTAGATTTTACACCATCATGCTCAGATGGAAGGACTTGAGCACGGGGAAACCCTAGCAGGTCGGAAAGAGCCACGTTTTCAGGTTACCTCTGAAACTCATGAGTGACTCACTCCGTCTGATACTCAGAGGAAGCTCATTCCACAAGCGTGCCGCAACCACCCGGAAAGCCCTGCCCCCCAGCCTGGTCCGCTTGAAACTTGGGACTTCCAGCAGACCAGCACCAGCCGAACGGAGCTGTCTCTGTTGCCGGTACCAGGAGAATCAACCCTGCAGTGGGACTGGGCCCAGGTCATGTGTTGCCTTGAATACCATGCATAGAGACTTAAATAGTATCCTCTCTTTAACCGGTAACCAATGCAGGTCCCGTAATGCTTGGGACGACGAGGCACTGCGATTCCTCTTTAGAGCCAACTTGGCTGCTGCCGACTGTACTCTCTGCAGCCTGTCGATGACAAACTGAGGGGCCCCCAGATACAGAGAGTTACAGTAGTCCAGCCTGCTCATCACAATGCTTCTCACCACCAACGACTGCTCATCATCTAGAAGAATTGGGAGGAGTCGACGCAGCATCCGCAAGAGACCGAAGCATTGGCCAGCTATCCTATTGTCGAGCAGGACCCCTAAGTTTCTTAATGTGTCCGACAGGGGCACTGGCTCTTCCTCCGGAGTCAGCCTGAACTCCCTCGGTAGGTGCTGAGTTAGCCTTGCTGGGGCGCAGTACAGCACCTCTGTTTTCTCCCCGTTGAACTGTATGGAGTTGTTCCGGAGCCAGCTGGCTGTATGTCGCATACATTCTTGCAATGTTTCCATTGGGACTGCGTTTTTCCCTTCCAGGGAGAAGGCCAGCTGCGTGTCGTCTGCGTAATTGACTACCTCTACCCGAAATGATTTAATAAGGGGAAGAAGTGGCTGTAAATATACATTAAACAGGATGGGGCTGATTGGCCGACCCCTGGGGCACCCCGTGGGCTATTAACGTCTTATAGGCAGAGAAGGGTGCCAATGTGACTACCTGCTGTCGCCCGGAGAGGTAAGAACACAGCCACTGTAGTGCACATCCCCGCACCCCCATACTCTCCAGTCTTCCTAGCAGGATAGAGTGGTTTACCGTATAGAATGCGGACAACATATCGAGAAGCACTAACACCGTGACATTACCCGTTGTCGGCCCGCATTCTCAGTTTATCCAGCATCAGAGTCAGTGCGGACTCCGTCCCATGTGCTGGGCGGAAACCAAATTGATCTCTGTCTAGCCGCTGATTTTCCTCCAAGAAGCCAAATAGTGACCCACCCACTGCCCGTTCCAAGATTTTAATCGGGAAGGGCAGCAGGGAAATGGGTCTATAACTCTCCGGCTTGGTGGGGTCCAGTGAGGTTTTTTCTAACAGGGGTGTCACCACCGCCTGTTTCCAGCCATCCGGGACCGAGCCCACCTCGATGGACTGATTACAGATGCGCTGCAGCCATGGGAGGGTTGGAAGCCCAAATGTCTTCCAGATTTTTACCGGCATGGGGTCTTCCGGTGAGCCCGAGGATACACTATGTACCAAGCTGTTGAATGTACACTCATTAAGGCCTGGAAACCTTTCCAAAGTGACTAACTGGTACGCATTTGCTTCCGCCTTTGGTGAGGAGGGGTCGTGTTCATCGAGTCATAAATAAGATGACATGACATGTGTAGGAAGGTGGATATCTGAATATGGTTACCCCCAAACTTTTTTGCCTGGTGTTTAGCTGGTTTTTGACATAGTTGGCCTGGGATCCTGCTATTCAGGGCCCCAGGCTAATTGCTCTCTCCTTAAAATGGACTCCATGTACCTTAGGTACATACACAATTGGAACTGGTTCACCTTATTGGCCCCTGTAACAGTGTACCCAGGTACCCAGGGCATAGGTGCTTCCAAGGCCTACCAGGGGCTGCAGCATGTATTGTGCCACCCCTGGCCTGGCCTCCATTTTTGACACAACTGGCTGATCACTCAGCTGGGGTAGGTCGGTGTAACCACCCCTTACTTAGGTGTAGTATGCCTATACCTAACCTAAAATGGACACATATGTTCCTATCAGTCACTCCTATGGAAGGCCTCCTCAATCCTGGAGGCAGAGTGCTTGGAAATATGTGAGATGGTGCTCTGGCATGAGCTGAGCCTGTCTGCAGCTTTCGGAACCATGTCCTTTAGCTGTTTCATGATATTGCCATACCATATACTCTTAAGTGCATTATGAACCTCGCGGTTAAATGCTATCTTGGGTTTGGCTTTATCAAAACATGTCGAGTAAGGTATCATACGAATTGGAATACTACCCCCTCGCCAGTTCTGGTGACGGGGGTAGCATTCCACCCTTCTAGAGGGACACGACATGTACCTAGCCTGAACCCCGGTTAAAGTTAAACAGAGCCTCAGCATCACAAGATGGATGCTGCCACCGCAGACACAAGTCTGACCTCCTGCTGCTGGGAGTCCTTCCAGCGAGGGCAGCTTGGACAAAGGGTTTCCTGCCTTGGGAGGTGCTAGCACCACCCCAGACAGGATTTTGTGTATTGGGTAGGACAGGGCTGAATAGAATCAGACATGCCTGGGGCACACAAGGTGTCCCTGTGCATAGGCCAGTTCAAACCGGTGCTGGGGCCTTCCAGCCCCAGTCCTGGCGCGAAACTGGACAAAGGAAAGGGGGTGTAACCACTCCCCTTCCTGGTTCCACCCAGAGGAGGGACCTAGTAGGTGATCCGGCCCCCCAGATTCGAATAAGAGTGGGAGCTGTGTCCTGAGACTTCAGATCATCCTGAATCAACTTGAAATACAGAAGAAGACTGGACTTCGACATTCTGCTGCTCAGAAGACGGAAGAGAATCTCCCTTGTGGCCAAGGAGTGACCACCCTGTGAACACAGGCACCAACCAGCAACTCGACGTCTGCTTTGCCGCCGCCTCCCGCCGGAGCCCGAGCCCAGAGCCTGACAAGACCCAGACTCCCAGACTTCTCACCGCCCGATCCACAGTCCCTGCAAAGAAGGGACCCGTGGAGGCACCGAGAGACGTGGGACCGGACATCTTGGAAGACCCCCGAGACGCTGACTGCGCAGCATCAGAGGCACCCTCGATGCTGTGCTTTGGGGTTTGAGAAGCCCCAACCTCGAGCAGCCCTTGCACCAAAGATCAGCCCCCCAGCATCTCCACGATCTGCGTGGGGCCCTTTTGCAGCGTGCCACTCGACGCGCCATCCCGGCCACTTGCCACGTGGCTAGCGGCCATCTTGGCGACAAAACCTTCAACTTTCACTGCAGGTCTGGTTGCTCCAGACTTGCCCTTGCTCCTGTAAAAGGGAGCACCCGCTCTGACCTTGCTGGTCCGAGTGACAAGCCTTTTTTGATTCCTGCGTGGCTTGCCTTAGCCAAGACCTGTTTGCTTCCATCTGGTTGCCGACACCGCCAACAGCGAGAAGCCTGCGTGGGACAGCTCGTGACCGACTCCTGGACGTCTTCGACCCCTCGTCTCCACGTGGCTGCAGAGAGAAGCTACACCTCGATGCCTGTTTGCACCCGACATCGCCTGGTTCCACTCTGGTTCCACGGTAGTCACTGGCTAGTGACTTTGAACATTGTCCCCTCTGCTTTCAGGTCTTCACCTCTTCAGATCCACCCTTTGATCCACCGGAACTCTTCACATCGAGCCGCCTGCAGCATCTTCAGCTCCAAGCACCATCGACCTGCGTGACGAAACCCGACACTACTTCGACCCTGTACACCCGCTTCCTGTGGGTGAGGTAACTCAGCTCCGCCGGTGTTCCCACACTGGTACACACCTCTAGGGCCTGTGTCTAAAGTTTCAGCTTTCTAGGTCACTCGGAAGGTTCCTTAATAACTAACTTTGTAACTTTTACGCACCATTGACATTGCATTGGTATTGCGTGCGCTTTCCGCACTGCACCCGAGTCCCGCGGGCCTTTCCCGACTTCTTCACTGCTAGTCCCGATCAGCTCCAGCGATTCCCCAGGCCCTAGGCCTCTTCACTTTCCTCATAGTGGTTCTTATACCACTATTTTAATATATGGTTTAGGTGGCCCCTAGGGCTCATCCATATTCGTGCAACTTTTGTGTATTTAAACTGTGTTTTGTTTTAACGCTTGTGCTTCTGTGCTCATAAAGAGTATAGGGTATCTTTTGAGAAATAAATCTATATATATTTTCAATATATATCTGTGTGGTGTCCTTTTATTTGGTATTCAAGGGATTGTGTATGGTAAAACAGCTTGCTTCACATGCCTTTACAGAGTTTAGCCTAAGACTGCTTAGTCCATGCTACCCCTAGGATAGCTTGTCTATAAGGTTGACTTTACAACCTGCACCATAAGGGTTGCTTGGCATGGTACAAGGTGATCACTAGAACTAGTGAGCAGCGTATACCAGGCCAACTTCTCACATTGGTGAGCAGCGGATTGGGATTTGAGCTTGCTGTTGTTTTACCATTACAATCTTTGAAAATATCATTTGAAAGATCATACAGGTACCTGATAGGTACACTAAAACAAGACTAGATATACTTAAATTCTACTGAACTTAGTTGTTGTAGAGGATAGGGAGTAGCACACCCTGACTACAACTACTAGATAGGTTTTGTAGGAAAACACAAGTGTAGGTAGATTGCAACACATCCACCACACTAGAGCAATGTCTGGAGCAGAGGGATCCACTGGACCCAACTCTGTTGAGAGTGACCCTCCAAGGGCACCATCCAAATTTGCTATCTTTCCATTTAAGGAACTGAGGCAACTGTGTTCCATGAGAGGAATCAAAACAGGTCCTACTCCTACAGCAGGACACCTCAGAGAGCTGTTAGACCAGTCTGAAGCTCTAAAGAACTCCAAACCAGGCCCCTTAGGGACTGGTGAGGAAGTTTCACCTTCTGAAGATGATAACCCTGATGCCCCTGCCCCTGTCATCCAGATAGATGAGGAAGACCAGACCCCTGGGAATACTCAGCCTGAGGAAGAGGAAGAGGAAGAGGAGGAGGAGGAGGAGGAAGAAAGTGATTCTGATGATGGTAGAAATAGCCAGGTGTTAGTCAGCAGGCTTAACCAGGCTAACTTAAGCTTATTTGGGACTGAAGGTGGGTCCAACCCATTCAGACCCCCAAATGGACTTAACCAGGAGCATAGGAGGAGGAGGAATCACTCAGGTGAATCCAATACTTCCCATGTTTCTAGAGGTTCTCATGGCAACTCCAGAAGGGAGTTGACTAGCCCTCAGAGAAGGGAACATGAGGCCAAAATGAGAGAGGCTGAACTTAGGATCCAGAAGCAAGAATTAGAAGTTGCCCTGGCCAAAGAGAAACTTGCTAGAGCAAGGCAGCCTAGAGAGAGTGGATTAGGTTCCACTGGTGGCAGCACTATCCCTAAGGATAAAGACAGGTCCTATGACAATAGAAACCTGAGTAAGATTGTGCCCCCCTACAAAGTTGGGGATGATATCCACAAATGGATGACTGCACTTGAGAGAGCTTGCAAAGTACAGCAGGTCCCTCAGGAGCAGTGGGCAGCAATCTTGTGGCTCTCCTTTGAAGGTAGAGGCAGAGACAGACTCCTCACAGTTAGTGATGGGGATTCTAGAAACTACCTGGTCCTGAAGAGTGCTCTGATTGATGGGTTAGGCTTAACCACTGAACAGTACAGGTTAATGTTCAGAGACACCCAGAAGACACAGACTCAGGACTGGTCTGAATTTGTTGAATGTGCCACTAAGGCTCTGGAGGGCTGGTTGCTGGGAAGTAAGGTTACTGACTATACAGGATTGTATAATTTAATTATGAGAGAGCAAATCTTAAGTAATTGTCAAAATCAGCTTCTACATCAGCACCTGGTTGACTCTGATCTGACCTCCCCACAAGAATTGGGTAGGAGGGCAGACAAATGGGTCAGAACCAGGATCAGGCCTAAGAACCAGGGTGGTGACCAAAAGAAAGAGACTACCAAGCCTCAAGAGAAGGGTGGGGATAAAAGTAAGGAAAAGACTTCCCCAGGGCCCCAAAACTCCAAGGATGGGGGTGGGTCCCAAGACACTTCTTCAACCCAGAAAAAGCCTTATTGTCATGTCTGTAAACAGGCTGGGCATTACAAAACAGACAGCTGTTGTCCCAAGAATGGCAATAAAGAGAATATACCTCCAAAGCCAGCTCCAACACCTCCTGTTACTGTCAGCAGTAATCCCCCAGGAAGTGGGAGCACACCCAGGAATCTGGGTGGGTTTACTTTTGGAGGACAGGTGGATTCTGGCCTAACCAGGTCCCCTACCTCAGATACTCTTGTCTATGAGACTGGCATGGGGTTTGCCAATTTCACTGCTTGCCCAAACACTTTGAGCAAGTATAGACAGGAGCCCCTCATCAATGGCTTGAAAGTTGAGGCCTTTAGAGACACAGGGGCTAGCATCACCATGTTGGCTGAATGTCTAGTCCCCTCAAGGCAACTTTTACCTGATGCCACATATCAGGTGACCAACATTGATGGAATAGAAACCAATCACCCCATGGCAGTAGTAAATCTTAGCTGGGGAGGTGTCACTGGCCCAAAGAGAGTGGCAGTGTCATCAAACTTGCCTGTAGATTGTCTACTGGGGAATGATTTAGAAATCTCAGCCTGGGCTGAGGTGGAACAAGAAACCCATTCTAAAATGGTAAATCTCCATGGAAAGGTTAGTGGGGCCGTGATGGCTACAGCCCCAATCCAAGATGTCCTTCCTGAAAAGGTTGGTAGGGCTGAGCAAACCTCAGCCCCATCTTTAGCTAACTTACCTCCTGAAGAGATTAGCAGGGCTGTGATGGTAACAGCCCATACCCAAACTGAGTCTCCTCCTGAAAGAAAAGGTTGGTGGGGCTGTGATGGCCACAGCCCAAACTCAAACTGATACATGTGTTGTGAAGCCTGAAAAGATGGATCACTCCACACAAACAGAGAGCATTGAGGAGGAAGAGAAATCTCCCTCCCACCAGACTTTAGGAAAGGATCAGCCTCCTCAGGGAACTGATCTTACCCCTGATGAAGGAACTGTCCCAGAGGTTGTTAAGCCTGGCCTGACAGAGCCTCTGATGACAGTGGACCCTTCTCAGGTGGGAACCAGTCTGGAGCAGGTATCCTGCCCCTCTCTACCTTGCCTTGCTCAGCCCAGGGCTGCCGGGGACAAGAAGGACAGTGAGCCCCAAAGGGCCCCCTGTCAAATAAAGCACCCCCATCAACATATTAGGGGCACCGAAACTAGTAGCCCTAGTGAGGTGAAAACTTTAAAAACTCCTGAGGGAGCCCCCTTAAAAGTAGTTAGGGACCTCCCACAGATGGATTCTGTTGGGCACAGCCAAACCTGGGACCCCAAGGCCCCAAACCTGACCTGTCCCTCCAGTAAGCCAACAAGAGGGACCCAGCCTCCAGCTTTAGGTAACCAGAGGTTGACCCTGAGGGCACAGTGCAACTCAGTCAAAGAAAGAAAGGCACACATGGTGGAGAGTGATTGGAGGAAGCTGAGTCCTACAGAGGGATCTCACTTCAGTACTCCATCCCAACACCAGCCTTTAACTTTGCAAAGACACACCACAGGTAGAGATTCCCTATGGTGGAGACCCTCAGATACCCTTAGGGTGAGGGATTGCTTAGTGGACCATGAGACAGGGGGTAACCAAGCCAGAGCTGGTACTTCCTTATATGGCCACTTAGGCAATATAGGCTTACCTGGTCAAGGATAGCCTTATCTCCTTTCGTTTGGGGGGGGGGGGGTTATGTAGGAAGGTGGATATCTGACTATGGTTACCCCCAAACTTTTTTGCCTGGTGTTTAGCTGGTTTTTGACATAGTTGGCCTGGGATCCTGCTATTCAGGGCCCCAGGCTAATTGCTCTCTCCTTAAAATGGACTCCATGTACCTTAGGTACATACACAATTGGAACTGGTTCACCTTATTGGCCCCTGTAACAGTGTACCCAGGTACCCAGGGCATAGGTGCTTCCAAGGCCTACCAGGGGCTGCAGCATGTATTGTGCCACCCCTGGCCTGGCCTCCATATTTGACACAACTGGCTGATCACTCAGCTGGGGTAAGTCGGTGTAACCACCCCTTACTTAGGTGTAGTATGCCTATACCTAACCTAAAATGGACACATATGTTCCTATCAGTCACTCCTATGGAAGGCCTCCTCAATCCTGGAGGCAGAGTGCTTGGAAATATGTGAGATGGTGCTCTGGCATAAGCTGAGACTGTCTGCAGCTTTCTGAACCATGTCCTTTAGCTGTTTCATGATATTGCCATACCATATACTCTTAAGTGCATTATGAACCTCGCGGTTAAATGCTATCTTGGGTTTGGCTTTATCAAAACATGTCGAGTAAGGTGTCATACGAATTGGAATACTACCCCCTCGCCAGTTCTGGCGACGGGGGTAGCATTCCACCCTTCTAGAGGGACACGACATGTACCTAGCCTGAACCCCGGTTAAAGTTAAACAGAGCCTCAGCATCACAAGATGGATGCTGCCACCGCAGACACAAGTCTGACCTCCTGCTGCTGGGAGTCCTTCCAGCGAGGGCAGCTTGGACAAAGGGTTTCCTGCCTTGGGAGGTGCTAGCACCACCCCAGACAGGATTTTGTGTATTGGGTAGGACAGGGCTGAATAGAATCAGACATGCCTGGGGCACACAAGGTGTCCCTGTGCATAGGCCAGTTCAAACCGGTGCTGGGGCCTTCCAGCCCCAGTCCTGGCGCGAAACTGGACAAAGGAAAGGGGGTGAAACCTCTCCCCTTCCTGGTTCCACCCAGAGGAGGGACCTAGTAGGTGATCCGGCCCCCCAGATTCGAATAAGAGTGGGAGCTGTGTCCTGAGACTTCAGATCATCCTGAATCAACTTGAAATACAGAAGAAGACTGGACTTCGACATTCTGCTGCTCAGAAGACGGAAGAGAATCTCCCTTGTGGCCAAGGAGTGACCACCCTGTGAACACAGGCACCAACCAGCAACTCGACGTCTGCTTTGCCGCCGCCTCCCGCCGGAGCCCGAGCCCAAAGCCTGACAAGACCCAGACTCCCAGACTTCTCACCGCTCGATCCACAGTCCCTGCAAAGAAGGGACCCGTGGAGGCACCGAGAGACGTGGGACCGGACATCTTGGAAGACCCCCGAGACGCTGACTGCGCAGCATCAGAGGCACCCTCGATGCTGTGCTTTGGGGTTTGAGAAGCCCCAACCTCAAGCAGCCCTTGCACCAAAGATCAGCCCCCCAGCATCTCCACGATCTGCGTGGGGCCCTTTTGCACCGTGCCACTCGACGCGCCATCCCGGCCACTTGCCACGTGGCTAGCGGCCATCTTGGCGATGAAACCTTCAACTTTCACTGCAGGTCTGGTTCCTCCAGACTTGCCCTTGCTCCTGTAAAAGGGAGCACCCGCTCTGACCTTGCTGGTCCGAGTGACAAGCCTTTTTCGATTCCTGCGTGGCTTGCCTTAGCCAAGGCCTGTTTGCTTCCATCCGGTTGCCGACACCGCCAACAGCGAGAAGCCTGCGTGGGACAGCTTGTGACCGACTCCTGGACGTCTTCGACCCCTCGTCTCCACGTGGCTGCAGAGAGAAGCTACACCTCGATGCCTGTTTGCACCCGACATCGCCTGGTTCCACTCTGGTTCCACGGTAGTCACTGGCTAGTGACTTTGAACATTGTCCCCTCTGCTTTCAGGTCTTCACCTCTTCAGATCCACCCTTGGATCCACCGGAACTCTTCACATCGAGCCGCCTGCAGCATCTTCAGCTCCAAGCACCATCGACCTGCGTGACGAAACCCGACACTACTTCGACCCTGTGCACCCGCTTCCTGTGGGTGAGGTAACTCAGCTCCGCCGGTGTTCCCACACTGGTACACACCTCTAGGGCCTGTGTCTAAGGTTTCAGCTTTCTAGGTCACTCGGAAGGTTCCTTAATAACTAACTTTGTAACTTTTACGCACCATTGACATTGCATTGGTATTGCGTGCGCTTTCCGCACTGCACCCGAGTCCCGCGGGCCTTTCCCGACTTCTTCACTGCTAGTCCCAATCAGCTCCAGCGATTCCCCAGGCCCTAGGCCTCTTCACTTTCCTCATAGTGGTTCTTATACCACTATTTTAGTATATGGTTTAGGTGGCCCCTAGGGCTCATCCATATTCGTGCAACTTTTGTGTATTTAAACTGTGTTTTGTTTTAACGCTTGTGCTTCTGTACTCATAAAGAGTATAGGGTATCTTTTGAGAAATAAATCTATATATATTTTCAATATATATCTGTGTGGTGTCCTTTCATTTGGTATTCAAGGGATTGTGTATGGTAAAACAGCTTGCTTCACATGCCTTTACAGAGTTTAGCCTAAGACTGCTTAGTCCATGCTACCCCTAGGATAGCTTGTCTATAAGGTTGACTTTACAACCTGCACCATAAGGGTTGCTTGGCATGGAACAAGGTGATCACTAGAACTAGTGAGCAGCGTATACCAGGCCAACTTCTCACAACATGATCTTGCTAAAGGTGATTACATACTGTGTCACGAACAGATGCAGTGACCAGGCAGGAAAAGGTCCTCTGTTGTGGGAGATAAAGTGAAGAAATACTGGAGTCATCTCGACTTAACGGCCACAGCGGCCAACTTTGAAGCTCGAGAACCAGGTACAAGTCTGGTGGGAGTCTCAAGCATCCTGTGATTCTGGCCAAATCCTTTTTAATCCATGCCCGAAAATGTATGTGTTCCTCTGTAATGCAACTAGTGCTCATGTAAAGCGCTCTCATACCTTCGGGTCGAGTTTGCGCTATAAAAAAACTCCTCCTCCCCCCTCATCCCCCTCCCCCTCACCCCCCAAAAAAGAGAGAGAGCGTGAGTGACATGTTGAGGCCCACGGAAACAGACTGCAGTTGTAATGAAGACCCATTGTCAGCAGCCCTAGACCTGCCTGCATATCACGCCCTGGAGGGTAAACACCGGAGAGAACATTGCCCTCTTCAGTGAATTAACAATGACAAAACCTGACGTGATCATCACCAGGCTGACTGGGGCTCAATGACCCAACTCTGAGAAATTATTAGGGGTTCCACCCCAAACACCCCCTTAAGATACGCTCCCAGGAAGGGCTGCCAAATCTGCTTTTGAAGGAATACGGGGACCGGGAGTCGGGAGTCATCTCGGCTCCTGGTCCACGCGTTTTCTCTGGGCTATTTTCGGCGACCCTACCCCCTCCCCCCCCCCCGAGGCAGAATCGTCGGTAAAAGAACCTACCAGCGTCGGATGATGTGAGGCTCCGGTGGAATGTATTTTGCTCTCTCGGGAGCGCCTGCACAGGCCTTACTCTGTTGCGACTTCTCCGGGAAGAGAATCCAGCGAGGGCTACGATGGCGGCCGGAGTTCACCTTTGACGAGAGACGGCTCGACCCCTCTGAACAACGTGGCCTCCACAGATGCTATGGACACACCGGCACCTTGAGGGACGCAGAGGTGAGCCCCGCAAAGCGTGCTCGGGGTTTCTGGAGGCAGTGGAGTCTGCGTCGCTGTACATCCTCAATGCCTGACTTTAACAATCCAGCGAGGGACAAGATGGCGGCCGGAGCCCGCCCGTGATGAGAGACAGCCCGACCCCTCTGAGAAACGTCGCGGCTACAGACACACTGGAATCTTGAGGATCACAGAGGTGAGCCCCACGAAGCGCGCTCGGGGTTTCTGGAGGCGGTGGAGTCTGCGGCGCTTTACATCCTTAATGCCTGACTTTAACATGGCGGCCGAAATTGCCCTCAAATGCGCCTGGAGCTGAAGCTCCGTGTCGACCCTGCTCTCCAGGCTACAGAAGGGATCTTTGCAGCACCACACTCCGGAATAGAGAGCGTGTTCCAGCGCCGGAATTTGGTTGGAGGTGCATGGGCATAATATCACTGCCCTAACTTGTGTAGCTGGCCCCGCAATTGGAGTTTTCGGTTGCAAACACCGGTGAGCAAGATAGCGACTGCCCCGAACTGTCTGATTGCGGATTACCCTAAATTTCAGTTTGTGACTTTGCCAGCGGCTGGTTGCTGAACCTTTACAAGCACCCTTACAAGCAGGCATCAAGCCGGACAGGGCACTCCTATAAGACGCTTTGGAGAATCGTATGACGCACAATTACAGCTCCCGGTACGGGAAACTCCTGAGGCATTGCAATTGTGGACCACAGTCTCTCATGGACTTCTTTACTTTTCCATTTGTCCTGCCTGCCATTTTGTTGCTGTTCTCGCCCGTTTTTTCCCTGGTCCCCGACCCGTCATCTTGTCCATTCCCTCATCTTTTTACCCTTTTCCCTCTTTTCCCCCTTGAGGATCCTCAAATGTTTCTTCCCCTCTCTGTTTTGCCTTTCCTCCATACCCTCGAATCCCTCCCACCCTCCCTTGGTGTTGTGACTACGTCCCCCCTCCGACCCCACTTAATGGAACTCTGCCTGAGGAAATCTACTATGTTTGTATATATATGTATATAGATATAACTCTAATCACTAGTTTATGTGATTGAACTTTGTACTACCTACCATTCCTATGTGACTCTTAGAGTATATCCATTCATATCCCTTCCCTATGTATATAGAGATAACTCTAATCACTAGTATATGCAGTAGACCTTTGTACTCTACTATTCCTATGTGACTCTTAGAGTATATCCATGTGTATCCCTTCCCTATGTATATAGAGATAACTCTAATCACTAGTATATGCAGTAGACCTTTGTACCATTTACCATTCCTATGTGACTCTTAGAGTATATCCAGTCATATCCCTTCCCTATGTATATAGAGATAACTCTAATCACTAGTATATGCAGTAGACCTTTGTACTATCTACCATTCCTATGTGACTCTTGGAGTATATCCATTTGTATCTCCTCCTTGTGTGACTTTACATCTTGTACATTTGCAATTTTTTCTGTTTGTATCCTTTATGTAACGCATGTAATCCTAAGTCCTTATGTTTCTCAACTGGTTCTTATGTAAAGCGCTCTGACACCTTCGGGTAAAGTTCGCGCTATATAAAATCGCATAAATAAATAAATAAATGCGAGGAAGAGTGAGGAGGGTCGAGTAACAATCAGTTTGCATCTTGTAGTGCTGTGGATCCACATACACTACTGCCATCTAGTGCTGGACGAGGATATTGCACGTTTATCTTCAAAATGCTGGTTTTAGTTTCGAGAAAGCTTGTTTGTCCCTGCCCAAAACTGTCAAAAACTCCAAATCAGTGTACCGATGGCTTTGGCATAACAGACTTGGCCACACTAAACTATCTATAGAGCAATGTTAGACTTAGAAATACATTATCCTAAGGGGGTCTTACAAAAAGTTACAAAGGCTTTGTAAAGATTTGGTTATGTCAATGTAACATATGGGGGCAGTTTTAACATTTAAAGTGTGTAAAACTCTTTCTGCAGGCTCCTGAGGTTTGGAGGACAAAAAGGGCAACTCATTAGTTTAACTGACATGGAACGGGGAGATAACCTTAGGCAGAAAACAAGGGTTTGTTTTAAGGACGCCCCTGTATTTGTGTATTTGCATACTTGACTCATTCACAGTTAGACCCAGCGGTTCAATGACACTACAAAGGAATCTGATTGCAATACGGTAGGCCATCTCCCATGAAACAATCTGTAGAGGGCAAAAGTGCAAAAGTGCAAATGGCAGCCCCATGAGCCAGCTGAGAACATTGTTATGGTCCCACCAGGGGACAGGTGATGCCCTAGGAGGGATAACTCATTTAATTCCTTTCATAAAAGCTCTAACCACTGGTACTTTGAATACTGACTGGTGTTGTTTGTTTTGCATGTAAGCTGCAATGGCGTCTAAATGTACCATTAGAGAAGTGCACGCTAAGCTATTGTCCTGTAAGAACAACAAATAGCAGATAATGTCTTGCAAAGAGGCCTGTAGGGGCTGTTTGTGAAGATTAAAGGAGTGTTGGATAAATGTGGTCCATTTGGCAACATAACAAGCCTTGGGAATGGACTTGCAGGCCTGCTTAAAAATTAACATGCCTTCCTCTGGAAGTTCAAGGTGCCCACATTCTAAGATTTCAGCTGTCAATTTGCAAGATTAGATGCCCCTAGGTTGGGATGACTTAGCAGACTGATGCTGTGTGATGAGACCTGTTCAAAGAAGCAGCTTCTTACGGGATGTATGGACATCTCCAAAAGTATAAATACCATGGCTGTCTTGTCTAAGTGGTTGCAACCACGAAGAGCCTCATGGACGCTTGCCTCACTTTCCTCACTATATATGCATTAGTGGCAGGGGAGGGAAAACATACTTAAATCCCAGTCCAGTCCATCCACAGTGCACTGACCAGGAGCTGTGGGTGCGTGTATCAGGAGGCAAAGCTTTGGGATTTTGCGTTCTTGCACACGGCTAACAGTTCGTCCATCCAAGTCCCACAGTAGTTAAAATACCATTGAGGTACGTGAGCATTGATCTCCCATTCGTGTGTTTGCTGAGGAGTTCTGCTGAGTAGGTTCTCAAAGTTCTTGTCCATTCCAGCTACGTGCTCTGAGTCCACCTGAAGAACGAGTTTATGGCAAATTGCCTAATGCTAAACTGTTTTAACTAGCTTGGATAATTGAGGCGAGTGTGTTTAGGAGCCACCAAGTGCTGGAGGGCAGTGCTGGATTTAGATGCCCGTTGATCTTCCTGCCTGCTTCCTTTCACAGCTTTTAGCTGTCTGTGATGCTATGATTTCAGATGTTTGTATTTAACTGTAATACCACAGGAGGAAGCACTTCTTCTTTGTTCCTCGGCTGAACTAGTCACAGATCATGCATGCAACTTTCTTTGCCAAGAATTCTTCTCACTAAGTGGAATTTGAGAAGAATTCCAGAACAATGGTTTAGGGTGGGCCTCTGCTTTCCTCCTGCTGATTTTCAGGGTTTTGGGGGTCAAGGTCGAGTCTCCTGATGCTGTTGTCTAACAATTTTTTAATAATCCTTGGGAAAAAAAGAGAATGTCCAAAAAAAGCTTTCAGAATGTGTGAGCCAAGTAATAATCACATGGGGTGGTGTGCACACCTTTTACTCGGTTTTAATCTCATACTTTACAGCAGTTTAATCTGGTGGTGCGCGTGCCAGCCGGGGTAGTGCAATGCCCGGATGCACTGACTTTACGTACAAACATATGGGGAGAGTATGGTTAACCCTCCACTCCCTGGCTGCACAGCGTGTTTGTGGATACTGATTCCAATCGTTCGAACGATTGGAATCAGTATCCACAAACACACTGTGCAGCCAGGGAGTGGAGGGTTAACCATACTCTCCCCATATGTTTGTGAGCCAAGTAATAGCCAAATCCCTTATGCAGGTAATGGGGCTGTAACTACTTCCAATTGGATGAATATTATTGTGGTTTTACAGAGTCATTGGTACAGCTGTACCATTTTTGGTACCGTGATACCCAGACATTTTAAGTAATTTAACATTCTGTGGGGTTCTGCATCACTTTGTGACGGATGTATGACATTACAACACATGTTTTTACCACGCATGCCTTTACAACGCGGTTTTTACAACGCAAACCTTTACAACGCATAGCGCTTTGGGGTGCTGGATAGTGAATAGTTGATTTTACTATTCCAACTCCAGTCCCCGTGGACACTAGGGAAGGTGTTGGATAGTAAATTAAACGTATTCCCTATCCTAGAGCGCCCCCCAGCGCAATGTGTTGTAATGGTTTGCGTTGTAAAAGTTGTGTCGTAAAGGCACTGATGGTGGTAAAAGTTGCGTTGTAAAGGATGTTTCCCCTTTGGGACACAAACTCCATGGAAATTGTTAATAAACTGACCCTGACACATATCCATTAATACTTTCGACCTGGTTTGTGTTAATTACCTTACGTAAGTACAGTGAATAGTGTTGAGAAGATGTTTAGTTTTCAATGGCCGGAACGATTTTGATGCTTATGTATTAACATGCATAGAGAGGACCAACATACCTCAACAGACGACTCAGCTTCTACACCCCCACCCGCCAACTCCGCTCTGCCCACCTCGCCCTCGCTACAGTCCCCCGCTTCCGAAGAGCGGCCTCAGGCGGCAGATCGTTCTCCCACCTCGCCGCCAAGACCTGGAACACCATCCCCATCCACCTACTGCAGACCAAAGACCTGCTGACCTTCAGAAAACTCCTCAAGACCTGGCTTTTCGAGCAGTAGCAGCATTTCCCACCCCAGCGTCTTGAGACCTTCATGGGTGAGTAGTGCGCTTTACAAATGATATGATTGATTACAAATGATATGATTGAGAGAGAGATTTGATTCAAAAAGGCACACCTACTCAAGGCAAACATAACAAGGAGAAACATTTTCACTTCTTTATGCGTTGTCAACTTTCCATAAGTACTGTACTCTACTGTACATATACAAGATTAAAGGATTGTTATTGTGCTAGAAGGGTTCGCTTTCAGAACAAACTCATATGCTTAACACAATGCACAAACTCTTGAATTATGGTGTGAAGATATCTGCATTACCGCATGACAGTCAAAAGTCCACCAGTGCTAAAGGAGAGAAAAATAGAATACCATATCTTGTTAGTTTTAGTGTTTCTCACATTTTCACAGAACGTAGTGTAACATGGGACAGATTCACTAGCTTTTCATGCAGAGCAGCAACCATGCACTGTATGGCATGAAATGGAGAAAAGAGAATAGCACCAAATCTACTAAGATAAGATGTGGTTTTCCTTCCTCTCAGCACTGGCTCATTTTAGGCTTCCATGTGCATTTTAACATAAAGACACTGACGTGACGAAATAAGAATGTTCATTTTATTTTTTAACCATGGTCGGTGGTTCTAATAAGAGCCTTTGTGGAGTTTTAAAAAAATATATTTTTTTTTGCCCTGGATTTTTACAATTTTTCTGTGGTTCAACTGGAAAAAACAGGCCATCTGAACTTTAATCCCCCATAAAAGAAATACTGCTTCCACTCAGGATGGTGTGCAGTCACCTGCTTATAACGAGCTGCAGAACTCTGCTGCCATGCAGAAATGACCTCCGAGCACCTAGTGCAATCCAATATTTCTTTACAGAAGATTGACATCTGGCTGTTTAGCAGGCAGTTGTGGTAGTACTGAGTTGCCAGTGTGCCCCAGAAGACACTAATGCCCCATGTTCTAATCTCCTCCGTGCAGCATTTAACTACTGACAGTACCACGTGTTCAGTTGCTTCATCATCCCTGAAGTACCATTAGAGTACTTCTTCCCAGTACTCCTGCTACATTCTTTGAAGTACATGCCATAACGCTAAGCAAATAATCTTTCTCCAGCTAGAATATAAATGATTACCAGGCAATTGATTCTGGTGAAGTCCTTGGCTGTTCCTCCTGTTGTTGATGCTCTTCATGTGGCCTCTCCTGTCCTCCAGGTGCCATGTTTTGTTTATTTATTTTTCCTTTCAGAAAAAGGAAGCAAAAGCCTTTCAGTAGTGACGCAGCATTCAACCATGGTTCCCGCAAGAGGAGCACTGTACCAATGGGACACAACAAATAACAAACTGGAAGCTTCTTCCCTGTGATCTCAAGCTTCATCCTTATCGTCTCTATTACTAGCAGACACGTTCTTGATTAGTTACTCAAGTGGAAACCAGTCTAGCTGCTCTTACCTTGAAGATTAGCCCTGAAGAAGCCTACGGGCGAAACGCGTTGGCTGTTTCCTTGGTCTTCATTTATTAAGAACATTGGCTGTCGTTCTTTTACATCTTTTTATCAACAGGATATAACGATAATAAAAAGAAGGACTTTTTTCATATCAAAAGAAGGACATGTGTCTCTTTGGATGTATTTAAACATTGTATAATGTCTTTTTATTGCTGCCTCTCAGTGTGCTCTTTGGTTTGTTCATAATTGTTTAGTCCTGTGGCAGTGGACTAGTGAGGTGGGCAGCATTTGTGGTCATATTCATTAAAAAACCTTTTTGTGTATAGTCAGGTGGTGCAACAGATAAATCCCTTACTGCCATTTCAGTGTGTTTTTGTCAAACTTACGTAATCCATTAATTAACAAGGTGCAAAGTCTCAATATCATCAGGGAAATTCTGGGAACAGTTGTTCACATTTTACAGATCTGTAGTCTACATACAATCTATAGCTGTCTATGACGTATTAAACTTGGGCATGTGCAACATCCACAGGAAAATAAACTTTTCTTTTTTTTATAAAATATTTTTATTGTGTTTTATAAACATAGCAATCATACGTCATCGGTATCGAAAATATCGAGGCAAATTCAAAACCCAATATCCCAGGTTTTTAAATGGGGTGCTCATCTGCATGTCCATCTATAGTTGACACAAGCATTCGTTGCACCCATTTCTTTCAGATTTCAATCCTTGCAAACAATTTCTCAAAGTTACCACTAGGATTTCCAAACACCCAATTTCCCCCCTACTTCGTAGAGCACCCCTGGCCCTCATATCACTACTTCCGTCAAAATACGCCAATCCATGTCCTTTTTCCAATCCTGCAAAGTCGCTACTGGCAACATTTAGCTGTGCTACATTCAGCCCAGGGCCAGCCAGAGTTTCAGGTATTTGGGGACACTTTCCTTCCCCCAAATATTCACCACAAACAGCCGAAACCCCAGATTCTGATCACGTTACTTGCTTTATACATTTCCACATCTCTATCCCGTAGCCATGTACTTATGGACTAGACCAAAGATATGAAAAGAGGAATCCTCTCACTTAACTTTCCACATTGCGCCTTATTATATTAGATGAATGAACATTTTTTAACAGAAGCTCTCACTGTTTCTCATAGATTTTAGGAAAAAGCCTTTATGTTCAATACAGAACCTGCTTTAAAATGTGGCTGTGTAACCCACACCTCGTCTGCTCATCCTTAACTTAGTTTAATATGGAATATTCATTGCATCCGTAACCTTAGTGGTAGGGAAACCATGCAAAATACCACTTTTCCAATGCACAATTGGACTTGGATCCAGGACCTTTGCTATTTGCATTCTAAATGCACTGTAAATGTATGCTGTATAGGACTACATCCCTTTACAACTATATATTTTTTTAAAGGCTGCAAAGGTGTATTGAGTAAGGAGAATAGCAGTGATATGGATGGTGTCGTCAGTGATGTTATATGTAAGATCATAAGCAGTGCATGAGGGGTGCAAGTTATAGTTAGTTGTGTAAACTAAAACTGGTACATTTCTCTGTATTTTCACATTTTAAACGTTAATATTGATCTCATTTCATCTAATAACGATAACATCACTTTAGCCTAATACACACACATATACGGGATCACACATCACATACACTAAGCTGGTTGTTACATTTCTTTGGGAGTGCAAGTTCTTCTTAAATCTTTCTATATTTAAGTGTCAAAAATATTCATGTTAATTTTAAGAAACTTCATTCACTGCAATAAGATAGTCTAATGTATTAAACTGAAAAATAATTCTTAAAAAAAATTAAGCATGTTGAATTCTAAAGTTATCATTCTAAATGTCCTCAGTTGCATAATTTATGTGATTATTGATGGCTCACTCGTGGCTCTTAGGACCACCAGACCCCTGGCTATACTCTCCTATCTCTCAGCTGACTTGCCCACATCTAGAGTTAAGCAGCTGCTGAGCTCCTAGACATGTCTTGAATAAGTCCCTCTTTGATTGCATTAGTTCCTGAGTCAGGTTACCTTTTGAACCATTCCTTCATGGATTGCACCTAGACTGGCCTATCACCCATCCCAATATCTGCATGACCGTCAAACGATCGAGGCCCCTATGCTGCACCAAGCCATTGTTAGAAGACAAATGGAGCTTTCTGCTCATCACCAATGATGATGCCATGTGAGGCACTTGGAAGATCAGAGACAGATAAATCTGCTCAGAGCGTCATCAGTTTGGGGGATGCGAGACACACGGGTGGGCTTAGAAGCCTTGAGCGGCTGAACAAGAAGTTTCAGACCTGACACTGCAACTAAGATCTATGCAGGGATAGTCATGTGATTGACCAGTGTTTGTTGATCTGGTAACTAGTTGGGAAGAACTGCAACACAGAAAGTCTCCTGCACAGTGGTACTTTGGAATTTGTTCAATTTATTTTTATGCTTTTATAAGGTGCTAACATGGCCCTGGAGCATTAGAGCCCTTTCTACTGAAATGATCAAGTTACAACTTTGAACTCAAATACACACTTGTAATAACAGAAATAAGAGAGTAGGTGCAAAGAATAACACATGGTAAGAGCCCCATGGACAGGGAATCATTTAGTACATTTGTGACATCCATTCCTAGTGTTAGGATGAATTGCTTGATGCTGGCTGCAGGGTAATGGCCCAGCATGCAAGTTAGATGCTTTACTACAACATTCTAGAAAAACATGCTGGTAACACACACTGCATTAGTAAGCAGAGGAGGGCTGCTACAACTGGCATTTGCCACGAAGGGCCTTTCTTTTGCCTCGCCAGCAGGAACCAACTCCACATCAGTTGGGGTGTTGTGTGTGAGTTGGAAAGTGTGGAACCAGGAGAGTGAATGTTAATCTTGGCCTCTACATGCAACTACACTTTGTATACTTGAAATTAGGCTACACGCTTGTATTACGTGTGTGACTCTTACTACGACTTCTCTTCTGTGGGCATCTAGACCTGAAATGTAGTTTAAGTGCATACACTGAATGGACCACGGGGCAATTCATACCCTACTGACCCACTCTGGTTAGGCTTTATCTTTTATGCCCAAGCTCTTTGCTAAACAAGGATGCACCACAATTTCTAAAATGTGGAAACAAATAGTGGGTGACTGCTGGCTTACACTTAAGCGCTCTAATACTCACTGTTTTAAATTCCCGCAAAGGAGCAGAGTCAAAAACATGATAAGAGCACTGCATTGGTCCTCAGGCAAGCGATCTACCCTACCCTACCCTAAAAAATACATTACCAGTCATTTATAAGTATGTGGCAAATCAGTGCCTGCTATTACGCAAGCCCGGAGTGTTTAAACTATATTTATTTATAAAGTGAGTATTCGGGGTTGCAGATAACATAAATGTTTTTCAGCATCAGAAGCTTTGCACACAATTTGTTGAAAGGTTATCATATTTCTTAAACAGTAACTACTAGGTCTCCCAAACACCTGAACAACGTTTCCAAGTAGGCTGCACAACCCTAAAAAATGTTAAAAATTCACTCTGCGTGCTCATGCCGACAGCTCAGGGGGAATTTTGTTTTATTACAAAAGCAAAGAACTTGCCTCCTGACTGCTTCTTCGAATTGCTCTTCAATATTCCTAGAATGGAAGGAGCCTCAGGGGCACTCAACTAATCCATCTTAAGCTACAGGACAACATGACTAAAAACAATGCAATATGTTGAGAACAAAGACAATGTAGGGCAGTTTGCTAGGCAGTTATCGCCATTACCCAAAATAAAAAGTAATTGTCCATAATTCACGTTTGCATTGCCACCACAGTATGAGGCTATGATCTTGAGTCTGAGGGTTTGTTTTTGTAAATGTTGTTGTGTTGTGCTCTGCAATTGCAGAAGTCGTTTAGGCAGGATCAACATAGAAGTCTACCAAAGTGTAGGTCACACCAGAGGTGAAAATAAAACATTTAAAGAAATATGGCTATAATTTAAGCTTTCTCTTGTTTAATGCATCATCACAGATAAATAGCCATGTTGTGGCCTTCAGCTGGTTGATGCAGAAATAGAGGTGCAAGCAAATTTCTAGGGATGCGCAATGACTTCATACAGTAAAAGGATGCCTTTACTGTAATTGGCAAGTTGGGGCAAATTACTTTAGCTTAATCCCGAGTCATGAGTGTGGTTGCATCTCACTTCTACTGATATGACTTACATTTAAGAAGAAAGCATACAAGTCAAAGTGTTATTATCAACAAAATAATGACCAGAATGGAATAAAAAAATTAAATGTAATTGCTTGCCAGTGTACAGCATTTCCGAATAAAGTATCAAAGGTTGCCAAGCCAATAGTACCCAGAATGTAAACAGGAGATAGCTGCATGTAAAGAACTTTCTGCCTTCGTATAGCACGCTGTCCACTTTAAATCCTGCATTAATTTATTTAGGACATTAGTACAAACAAAAAGATCACATATGATAATTACTTTGGTAGGGGTCAAGGTAAATGGCGATAGAGTGAGAAATGTGGCACACTGTCAAACAAATCTATCTCTAACAAGGTCGATGGCTACCTAGAGGTTGAAACCTATGTTCTCTTAATGGACTAAAGCAGATCATTCTTAAGTATAAACAGAGTTCTGGGGTAGTCAGCTTCCCTCGTCCAGTGGATAGGAACTCCCCAGGTGAACAGGAGTCAATAACTGACCTATACCGGAAGAGGGATACTGGAAGGGCATATCTCAACGTTAGTACTTGCTTATTACTATACTAGTGACAGAGAACCATCAGCGCATTATCAGCTAGAAGGTATTGAAAATGCAGACCACAAATGCAAGACAAGATATACTGGTACAAGTGACATGGATTACTTGTCATTGATATAACTGATGATGTAAATAGTGCAATCCAGAAAAAGTGAATAATTTAAAATAATAAGCAAGCCATAGCCATTACTCTGGCTGCCGCTGACTGGTAGTGATATTAAACGATTGTTGTAGGTCTCAGCCTACACTGTAGAAAACATTTTAAGCTGAGATCCAATTTATTTGTGTGCATATCTCACCTTCCTTCACAGGCACCTGAAAAGTCTCCATTACATACATTACACCTTTATTTTGTACATGTTTTCTAAATACGTTCTCATCTCAGGGTACCTAAGTGGCATTCCTACCTGCATTTGACAAATTTCAGGAAACAAGTCTGAGTTGGATGCAGCCTCTAAACACGAATTTGCATGATTTTTGACTCAAAATTGGACAATGATATCGGTTTTGCTGCGTCTTCAACTGCCTAAACATTTTAGGTGAACACTGGCTCTGCACCGCATTCTCCTGGTTTAAAAGCTGATTTGTATTTTGACGGCTTTCATGAAAAAATACCAAGTTTCTATTTTAATTTAATACTGCAGTCAACTGGTGTTCGAAAAAACTTAAAACTTTAGTTTTAGACAACTTCTCTGATTTGTCAAACTAGGGACCTCGACAACCACCCAAGGCTTTCACATTGCAAGATTGCTCTTAGTTGGACATCTTTCTACTGAAAACACAAGCCAAGTATGCTCCCTCTCCAGGACGTTTAAAGACAATAAAGAAAACACCTTGGTGGTCTGCAGTCTAGCACTTTTGCTAGCCAAGTTTCTACTTTCTTTATATCTGTTATATTGCTTTTATTTCTCAGGAAATATCATGTGATCTACCTACTCAAATAGATTAAAAGCAAAAATTTTATTACCTGTAACACTCAGGGGCATGTTCACAAGGAGTTAACTCCGATTCATCTCCACCTTAACACAGCAAAAGTGGAGATAGATTTAACACCCCTTTCACAAGCTGGTGCAAACTGCAGACAACACCAGTATTCCTGCGATAACTGCCCCCAAATCTATCTCCACGGTGGACACCACCAACTAACACTAATGAGATGAAGAGTAGGCATTCCTGTGCAAAAACACACGAGAAAACCATAACATCACATTCACAACGAACTGCCAGATCTGCGAAGCGAAGCAAAAACAGGAGATAAATCGCAGAAGCACCAGGGATTTTACACTTGCCTTTTGCTGGTGCTAAGCAGGACGACTACCCCCAGTATGAAAGGGAGCCCAGTTCAGAGCCACACTTGAAGACCCACAGATGTCATGGAGGCAATGATCATGTAGCTCCGATACCCATGAGGGTCACAACACCCACCGCCATCACCCCCAGCCCCACCGGCATATATTTTTAATAACCTGCCAAACCCTCAGCATTCACCCGTGAATGCATTTCCATCTATCACTTGTAGGTGTTGGCTGGCAGGGTCTTTCAATAGAGCGGGGATACAGAGGTCTGGGAAAGGGCCTCTGTTGACACAGCAGTCTTTCAGGCTGCTTGCCGAATGTTAAATGAATCAGACAATGTCTCCTGCATTTGTTATTCACTTGAGATCCGAACCCTCACATCCTAATATTTGTAGGGCCATGTTCGCAATGTGATATCGCCTGGATTGAGAAAGGTGAGTTATCTGGCGCTGATGTGCCGATCCACAGCTATTGCCTGCTAACGCAGGAATAACTATGGCCGTTGGGATGTTGTTGTCAACTGTTTTCTCCGCCGTTCACTGTAATTATCGCCATGTAGCGCGGGCTTGTGAATACCACGCAATCACAGTGAAAAAAATCGGGGTTAGGCAGTGCTAACTTTTCACCCGATAAATTACTTTGGTGATAGTTATCGCACGTTCTTGTGAATATGCCCCTCAGTTTGCAGCTTGTAGAGCTGTCGATAACAAGCTGTGCACACTCCTACCGTTTGGTGTTCGACTTGGAGGATTAAAAGTATGTTTTTTATGAAGAAGATTCAGTGCCAAGGTGACTGACTCCTTCCCGGAAACCCACAATGCACCAGGACATAAGATCCACCTCAGAGACTGTGCTTCCCCATAATGGGTAGGTGTATGGCAGAGCAACGTGACACTAATGTCTTTGTACTGTAAACTAATTTGAAATCCCACAAGGAAAGTGATTTTTGAATATGCTAAAACAAGTTTCACCATGCTCCAGGCACCTCCAGGTGGCATGCGAACCTACAGCTTAATAAGTCACAAACATTGTGTGACAGTTAAGAAACATTTGGTTTGCAGAATGTATTGCTGGGGAGAGGAGTTGGCATAACGGCTAGGGCGCTCGACCTCGGACCTAGGGATCTGGGTTTGAGTCTCGGTAACGACGCCAAAAACCTCCTGTGATTCTGGGCAAATCACTTAATCTCCCCGTGCCTAAAAAATGAATGTGTGTCCGTCCTCATGTAACGTAACTGGTGCTATGTAAAGCGCTCTGATACCTGATTCAGTTTGGGTCTAGTTCGCGCTATATAAAACTCTGCAAAAAAAAATAATTGCTGTAGACCACATGCTTTGCATAGACTGAAAAGAAGTACCTAAATCCCTAATTCAGCTGCTTGTCAGCAAAAAATGGAATAAGGTTGGAACAGACTTTTAACTACAGTTTGTCTGGTGTGAATGTTTTTGATGGCCAAATGGGAGCTTTACAATATCAGGGCCGGCCCTAGGCACTTAAGGATCTGATAATCGTGGCAGTGGCGGCCCCCTGGCAGGATTTGGCGGCCTCCGGCTCCGACCCCGGCTAGCAATGTAGTAGAAAAAGCTTTTATTCGACATTTATGTCATTAAGCCAACATACATATAATACACATACTTTTTCATGAATAAGAATTTGTTACAATGAATAAAAACTTTAAAAATATTCATATTGTACAAAAGCGCTGTTTAGACAAAGTGCAATTCAGGGCATATTCATTAATCATGGATTTTAGGGGATATACATACCAGGGTATCATACTCGACCAGTTCAATCAATTTTTTTGTGTCTCTTTAAAACGATTATATACAATAGTAAAAATGTTAAAAGACTAATATTAAAATCAATTAATCCTAAAATGGTAATCCAAGCTTCTTTCTAATTATACAAACACCATGGAGAAACCTACTCAGACCAAACACTAATAGCCTACTGTTAGAGGATCTGAGTATTCTTTCTGCCTCTTTGAATGAACGTGTCCCCATATTTTTACATAGAGGCATGATCCATTTTTTTCGAAGTTTAACATATAATGGACAAAAGAAGAGGATATGAGCCTCATCTTCTTTCTGGTTTAATACACATGAAATACAATGAGGATCTTTGCTTGCTCCTCCCCACCGGCAGGAATTTAATTTAATCTGTAACACTCCATATCTAAATTTGAGGAAGACAGATTTAGCCAGGGGTGGCTCAATTTCGTCCATAAAAAGTTCAAATGATGGAAGATCCTTGAATTGCAAGAATGTGGACGTTAATTTTCCAGTGGCACGTTCATATATGTGATTATTCACATAGTTCCAGTAGGCAGATTTTACCTGGGTCTTACAACTATTAGGCAAGGTGATAGATACAGCTGGTGTTTCCCAGTAATGTGATAGGCCTATTACTGTAAACCAGTAGGATACATGTCTCAGCCACTTAATTGTGTTGTATAAATCTATTTCCATAATTTCCAATAAGCCTGCTCTATAGTTACTTAGTTCTGGGGTAGACCATAATCGCACCCAATAAAGCAATGGTCGCAAAAAACACAAGAAATCAGTACGCTTTACATCAATGTCTAAGTAGAGTGACGCCAAGGGTGTTCTTAGGGGCAGTCTAAGTAGGCGTCTGAAGAACTTGTTTTCTACAACATCAAAAGTTTTTTTAGAATAAGGCCCCCAAATTTCGGCCCCATACAGGGCGGCGGATTGGGCTTTTGCTTGGAACACATCGATCGCAGGTGTAATAGCTTTAGATATACTCCCACCATGAATCTTTAAGATGGGCAATGAATTCTGTGTAAGTATTAACCTGCTTTTGTCGAGTTGGTTCGCCCAAGACATTCTGCTGTCCAGCCTAATGCCCAGATAGTCAAAAGACTCCACATATTCAAGTTTGTTATTATTTAGGACCAAGTTCTTCTTAAAAGATTTGGAGGGATTAATTGCCATGTATTTCGTTTTGGTTGAATTTATTTCTAACCCCTTCATTACACAATAACTGTTAAATGTATTTATTAAATTTTGCAAGCCTTTCGGAGTTTGAGATATGAGGATGGTGTCATCAGCGAATAGTAATGCAGTGACTGCCTCTCTGCACAATTTGGGCGAATCATGATTGCATTGAGCTAAGTAGTGGGGGATATCATTTACGAACAATGAAAAGAGGGTTGGTGCTAGAACGCACCCTTGTCTCACACCTCTTTTCACTGGGATGGATCGGGTAAGTTCTCCATTTCTGCCCCACCTTACTTTAGCAAAATTATCTGTATGCAATTTTATAAGATTACCTAACAAATCGTCCGGGACACCCATCTTTTTTAGGCACTCCCATAATAAGTGGCGGGGGACAAGATCGAACGCAGAGCGTAGGTCCATAAATGCAACATATATGCTACTCTTCTTAATATTAACATACTTCCAACATATACACATAAATCTATACACTTGGTCCACAGTGCTAGTCTTGGATCTGAACCCTGCTTGATAGTTAGATAGGATTTCAGAGTCATTAATCCATATTAAAAGCCGATTTAAAATGTGTCTAGAAAAATTTTTCTGTAAAATATCGATTAAACTAATCGGTCTATAGTTCCCTGGATTGTAACGATCCCCTTTTTTATAAATAGTTATAATTTCCGCCCCTTTCCATGTTTCAGGGATCGGGGTGCCCAATAGAATTGAATTGCACAAGAAATTTATGTACGGGCTCCATACCTCCAAATTATGGGTAAACAAGTCGCCAGGTAACTTGTCCGGGCCTGGAGCTTTCCCTGCCTTAACTGCTTTTATGGCACAGAGCGTTTCTTTAATAGTAAATTGCACCGAAATTGTGCACTGAGTAAGAAATCCGGGGTCATTATATACACCAGAAGACCCTACTTGATCATACAAACCCACAAAATGGTCAAACCAAACTTTTTCGTCCAGGAAGAAATCCCTATTAGAACAGCCTTTTTTGTTATTTTTGGCTATTAAATTCCAGAAAGTGCTTTGATCATGTCTCCTAGCTGCACTCAAAAGGTCTTCCCAGTTTTGATCGTCCCATTCCCTTTTTGCATTAAACATAAGGGTTTTATAAGCTTTCCTACACTCTCTAACCCTCATCTGGTCTTTAGATTTCACTGCAGATATTAGGTTCGATTTTGCTATACTGCATTGTTCGTTGTACCAGGGCGTTTCTAGTTCCAGTTGCCTATTTACATTGACTTTTTTAGTAGTGCAACATTTGCTCAGGAGGGGAGTTAGAGATTCCACTAGGTGATTGTGCATTTCCAAGACCTCGTGGGATCCCAACCTTGTGTTTGCATATTGGGGGACGATATCTGAGAAGATGTTGTAAATTCCCATGAGTGTCTCTTCTTTTGCCAGAATGTGCGGCCATTTGATTGCCTTCCTATTGTTAGAAATAGCAACCTCAGCTACCCCGCTCTCATTTTCCGTCCCGCAGTCTTGTATCAGAAAAGGGTCAGATAATAATCCTAGCTGTAAGGGGAAGTGGTCACTTTCGGGTCTGTTCACAACCTTGAAGGCCAACAATAGATACCAGAGGTTTATTGAAATTAGCATAAAATCAATCAGGGATTTAGACAAACCTTTACTAAAAGTAAAATTGGCCGGTTTATCTGGGTTTAATCGGCCATTACATGCCCGCAATCCATGCGATACAGTCAATTCATAAATTTGCATAGCAGCCACTGAACATTTTACATATTTTATATTATCTAAGGGGGGGATGTCAAGCGCTCTATCTTCTATTTCTAGTAGTTTTTCGAGCCCCACTATGGGTTCGAACTGGCAGTTGAAGTCCCCACTTATGTATATTTTGGAATCCGACTCTATGTTAGCTAAGTAAGAAGTAAGTTGTTCAATAACCAATGATGCCTTATTTCGTGGGGAAGGTCTATTGTAAACATTTATCATATATACATCACCCATATTTTTCGTGGTTATCTTAACACCTAGTAAATCTTTAGAGGGAAAGTACAGTGGTGATACGACAACGTCCAGGGAGATACTTGTCCATATTATTAGACCCCCAGAAGGTCTACCTCTTGATGATGAAATTGCCCCCTTGAAGAACGTTTTGAAACCAAGTCTGTGTATAATGTTGGTGGCCCATGTTTCCTGCATAAATATGATGTCATGCTCCTCAATAAAGGAGCTCCAGTCTCTGTCGCACAAGTTCCTGGACAACCCAGCAATGTTCCATGACAAGATCTTTAAGTCACGCTTTGGCTTACAGGGTTCGAGACCAATGGCTTCTCGATCAATTAAGTGGCTTGTAGCCGAGAGATCGCTCTCCTTTGGGACCTCCGGAGTTGTCAGTGCAACTGCCTGAGACCGATGAACTTGGTTGTGCAAGGGACGTGGAAGGGAATCGTGGCCCCCAGTGCTACCTTCAACGATAGCGGCTTTCCCTACCTGCAGATCCTTATAGAATGGGTGGGCAGGCGGACCTTTGGTAGCAACCTCTTTGTTTGTTTGTCAATAACCCCACCATGACCAGTTCTTATCTGACCCTACGATTAACGGTGGTATTCTTTCAAGTGGTGTCGGAGGGTCAAAAAAGGAATATTTGTTAGTCGTCATCCCATGGTGAAGTGGAACTCTGCTAATCTGTTCCCCTTGCATCGGGTAAAAATAACTAAGGTCGCAGGTCCCAATTCCTCTATTGTTACTGCATGGCTGTTGGCTATAGACGAGTCGGGCAACAGAGGGATCTTTAAAGTTCACCAGGATGCAATCTCCTTCAATGTCTTTTAATCTTGTTCCCACCCAACTGACTCTTCGGACGTGGATAACCTGGCAATTTACTGTGTGGGGCAGAGGTCTATTTTCTTTTAGCCAGTATAAGGTCTTGTTTTTTAGCTCGTCATATGACTCCCTTTTATTTGATGTTAATTGAGGAACCCCGGTGAGAACTACCACATACGGTTGGCATCCTGGTGGAAGATGTGCATTGTAAGCCCTTTTGGGCTTATGCGGGACAGTGCTACGGTCTGATGTTTGGGCATTGATGTTATTGCAAGTGGCTGCAGCTTGCGTTCCCTTTGTTGGATTAACAGGTGCCTTAGTTTCCAGGGTGGTAGACTTTGGTATTTGTTTAGTTTTACGTGGAGCCGGTATTGGTGGATCAGCCGGTTTCGGTCTATCACTGATTATTGCGTTTTTCGGGGACTCTATGCCTGGTCCTTCCTGCACAGTGATTGACCTACTCGAGGCCACCTGCTTTTTTGAGTTCATAGCCCTGTCTTTCGTAGCTAGACCAGGTTGCTGTGCTGGTCTAGGTGATATTGAACTTTTTTCCGATCTTACGGATTCTTGATCAATCTTTGAGTGAAGTTTTACCAGCGTTTTCAGGGCAAAAAAATTATCCAAAGATGTTTGTTCAAATTTGTCCAAACGGTCCATTAGCCTTTCCAGTTTTACTGTTACTGGCTGTAGTTGTGATATCATGAGTGAAAGAATGTCTTCCATCAGCTTCCCTGATGCCGGTTTTTCTACAGAGTTGTTGGCTGATTCTATAGTAACAGCTGTGTCAGCGTACTCTCTTGTTTTATTATGCTCCATGGATTCTCCATGCTCATTCCCGTTGTTCATTGGATGGTTTGCTATTTTTTGGCGCTTGGCACCTACATTCATAAAGTTCTTACGTATTCTTTTTAGAGTTTTTAATCTATACGCTTTACGAGGGGTGACCAATCTTTTCCTTTTAGCAGCTGTTCGCCCTATCCTCTTATGAGGTGATTTGAGGGGGTGGACTGATGGAGCATCATGTATCATTACTAAGGGTAAGGACAATGGTGCTGAAGTTTGAGTGTTGTTTATTTGAACGTTCGTAGGAGATTTTTGTAAGGGAACCTGGTCAGATGTAATTTCATAAAAGTCACTAGCCCGTCGTGTGTCAATGACACATGGTTGTGTATCACTGGGAATGGCAGCAGGGTTAGTGTCGACTGGTATGAGGCTATTTGGGGGTGATTTAGCCTGTGCGAGAGACCCCATAGAGGATCGTCTGTGAGCCAGGTATTCCCGTGACAGTCTGCGTTCCGCAAGTATGATCTCCTTTTCTACCACTGATACCGCACGGGTTATGAAATTGTCCATAGTCCCTAACGTGGTGTTTCCCCCCTTACGTGAGCATCTGCCTGAGCGTGTTGCCATTGGTGAAAATGCAGACATGAGCAACTCGTTTTATGATGTACAGGAGGCTTACCGGAGTTGTTAGGGGGGTAGCCCGTCCCGGCCCCTGCTGGCCCCGGACGGCCACAGACGGCCCGCCCTTTGCCCGGGCTTCGCCCGGCGTCCCGCCTGCGTCCCGCAGAGCGTGCTTCCCCTGGTATTGTAGGAAGGGCGGCGTGGGGCGGGGCACGCAGGGGGGCGCAGACCAGATGTCACGTGGTCAGCAGGGACTCCTGGGATAGTGAGTCCCTGCCGCGCTACCCCTGCAGCCTCCACAGATGTTAGCCCGGCTCACAGCTCTTCCGGGAATCAGGCTCAAGAAGTCGGCGTCGGCGTTGGTGGGTCCTCCCACGAAGCGGCTCCCGCGAAGCGGGAGCGGCGAGCAGCGCAGGACAGGCACAAACGGAACAGGTGAGCAGGCAAGCTCCCACAGCGTGTCCAAACTCCAAGTACAGGGTCACAGTATGTTAAGGCTTCCAGTTCCTTTTTACCGGTTGCCGGCGGGGGCGGGGCACGCAGGGGGGCGCAGACCAGATGTCACGTGGTCAGCAGGGACTCCTGGGATAGTGAGTCCCTGCCGCGCTACCCCTGCAGCCTCCACAGATGTTAGCCCGGCTCACAGCTCTTCCGGGAATCAGGCTCAAGAAGTCGGCGTCGGCGTTGGTGGGTCCTCCCACGAAGCGGCTCCCGCGAAGCGGGAGCGGCGAGCAGCGCAGGACAGGCACAAACGGAACAGGTGAGCAGGCAAGCTCCCACAGCGTGTCCAAACTCCAAGTACAGGGTCACAGTGTGTTAAGGCTTCCAGTTCCTTTTTACCGGTTGCCGGCGGGGGCGGGGCACGCAGGGGGGCGCAGACCAGATGTCACGTGGTCAGCAGGGACTCCTGGGATAGTGAGTCCCTGCCGCGCTACCCCTGCAGCCTCCACAGATGTTAGCCCGGCTCACAGCTCTTCCGGGAATCAGGCTCAAGAAGTCGGCGTCGTGGGTCCTCCCACGAAGCGGCTCCCGCGAAGCGGGAGCGGCGAGCAGCGCAGGACAGGCACAAACGGAACAGGTGAGCAGGCAAGCTCCCACAGCGTGTCCAAACTCCAAGTACCGGCTAGCAATGGCAATTGTGTTCAATCTCTTGTTGTTACACTTTCACTTTGCTCAGGCAGCCAGCCAGCAGTTTGGGTCCCAGGGCCGTCAATCTTCCCTACTACCAATGACCGTATTACGTGACGGCCCTGGGACAGCCCCCGCACGCTGTGCGCAGTGCGGAACTGCACACCTGCTGCTGCTCTGACGCTCCCGCCAGGGAGAGTGCGTGAGCGGTGGTGCCACTGACTGTGCGTCGTCATCCACGTGTCTGTGACTGTGAGAATAAAGAACAATTACGCGGCCGGGTCACCGACGATCATCAGAGAACACCTGTCCCGTGTCCGACTCCGAGTCTCCGGATTGCCAGGTAACTCAGTTTAATCAATACCTAGTTGTAGACACCCGTTGCTCACAACTTGTCTCTGATCACTCGTTAATCAATCACCTAGATCTTATATTGGTATCCAACTCACTATCCTACTCTAACCCCACAATCCGCCCCACCCCACCTGATTTGATTATGATGATACACACATTAGTTAGTAGTCCTATAATTCCCCTTCTCATCAGCACTCACCTTCCTAACTGGCCCTATTTACCTTCTCCCATGATACTCTGAAATATACGATCTGGGCCTGAAACCTTGGGGGTTCTCTTGGGCCCTACATATCGAACATAGCAACCACAGCGACATACCAACTTTTGAACATTATACATGAGATTTAACTGCTCATCCCCCTTTACCAAGGTAAATTAACTCATTAATATTCACCAAGTTTGACTAAAACTTTAGTAGCGGGCCTATTCTAGTATTACTTTGCACCACTCAAGAAGGTAATAAATTCCACTCCTAGGACTTAGTTCAGTCCACTTAGACATAACCCCACTTCATCACACCGTGGCCAGGCAGGTGGGCTCTCTGCCATAAACAAGGTTGTATACAAGCTACTTACACCTTTTTTTAACACAATAAAGGGCTTGGCCCCTCACACCTCTCTGGGATCCATCCTATCTCGCTACACACGTGTTTGAAATTTAAGATCAGCTTACTACAATGTCTAGTCATTCCCAAACCCCCCCTGCACTGCCTTCAAGATCCAATCCGTCCACCCCCTTTTCCATCTCGACTGGAGCTTCCTACCACCAAGCCTTCAACCCCTATCTTCAGGGGTTCAAAAATGAGAGGAAAGGTCATCTTTTGTACCTCAAAAGGTAGCGTGACCGCGTAGGCCATAGTTTCTGTTTTAAATGAGGTGATAATTCAATAGGACTGATAGACTTGTAAAACATATAGTATATTTAGATGATGACCATGCTCATAATACACTATAATGAAAGGAATTTCCATTTAGTCTCTCCGGTACATAATATTAGATGGACAGAAAGGAGGGGGCCTTTGTGGTACAATAATTGGTAAGATTGTTTATGGTTAAACACACTGGCATTTACAACTCGGATTAAAATCCTAAAATGGCATGTTTAAGAAATGCTAAACGCAATATAATGTTTGTTGAGTATAAAATCAATAAAGATTTTTTTTTTAAACTGGCACAACTTACTTCTACCTGACAGCTGCTCTTCGTATTTAAATTTATCTCCAACACGCCTTCCTCGAGTCGCATCTCCATATGCAATCAATGTGGTTTCTGTAAAACTTTTCTAATGCAAATGTTAAATAAAATAAACAAATGCTGCTTGCATAATCAGCGCCTCGAGGCATTACTCGCAGCCGCTGGCAGGCAGGGAGGGCACTTCCTCCTCGCACAGATCAGAGCATCTTGTGACCCCAATTAAATAACAGCTGCTCCACGCGCTTGTCCCGAGTAGTACCTGGTACTAAGCGGCAACAATGGGGGCGAAATCCTGACGTGCGCAGTGTAGCTTAAGCAACAGTTGGAGGCCCAGGAGCAGCGGTCACCGATGCTAGCGACTTTCATTGTTGAACATTAAAAGAAGGCGACTTCAGGCAGGATAGAATTGGTGCTCACTAGGCAGGTCTTACTTTCGTTCTTGGATCTGACTATGTTGGCAGCACAAACTTCATATCTACAGATGTTGGATTTGTCTTTGTGGATCCTGGCTTGTTTGGCTCATTTATTGTTAAAATTACTTTCACCTCATGAATTGTCCCTCTTGGACATAAAAGATTAACCATTGGTGTTGGCAGCAAGGTAAGCAGGGCCTAGGCTGGGGACTGCGTGGTAATGGCATTTTGTTTGCTTTGATACTTGCACAAGTGCCACTATTGCCTTTGCATACGAACGTAACGTTTGTTCTTGTGCTCGAGTGTCTACCATATATTGCTGTATTATACCTCCTCTAATTATACTTTGTTTTCTCTCGAGCAGGCTTCACTTTTAAAATAGTTTATTGCAGGGGATTAGACTGTAGACACCTAGATCTTTGTTTACCCAGCAAATTCCAAAGCATTGTAGCTGTAAGATAACTTTGGTGGTGAATACACTTGCTGGTGACTGGCGAGATCTGTGTGCAGTCTAGTTACAGGCCGGCCTCAGTCACTCATACAAAGTATAAAGAGACAGAGTTAAATGTGATGTCCCAGCTGCAAAGTGAAGCATGCACCATGCAGGTCACAGATTTGTATTTTGCGTAGGAAGCTCAGCGAGTTACTGCTTTCATCATTGCAGGTATTACAGGAAGTTTATTTTACACTCCCTCGAGGAATACTCCCCTTCCTGAATGAGTCCCTACTGCAGGGTATAGTCCCCAACTCATTTAAAAACGCCACTTTGGTCCCATTAATTAAAAAACCAGGTGCCGACTCTTCTAATCTATCGAACTACCGGCCCATATCCCTCCTCCCTTATGGTGCAAAGATTCTTGAAGCCCATGTGACCAGCTGTACCTTTAATTTTATAGAGACATCTGACTACCTAGAGCCCAACCAAGCCGGCTTTCGCCAGGCGCATTCTACCGAGGCGGTGATCCTCGCTGTCCTGGACACAATGGGGTCTAATGCCGATAAGGGCATACACCAGGCTTTGGTGCTCCTGGACCTGTCGGCAGCGTTCGACACGGTGGATCATACCATCTTATTACACCGTGTCGAACAAGCCGGCCTACGAGGCGCGGCCCTCGACTGGGTCAAGTCTTTTTTGAATGACCGATTCCAGGCAGTCAAGCTTGAGAACTTCACGGCGCCTAAACTTTCTACCACCTGCGGCGTTCCGCAGGGCTCATCATTGTCCCCCCTCCTGTTTAATCTGTACCTTAAACCCCTATTGCACTCTGTAAAAAACAGGAAGGTTACAATATATAATTATGCGGACGATTTGCAGCTTATATTTCCACTCAACTCAACAGACTCCGTCGAGGAATTTCAGGCCACTATGCTGCACATTCAAGGGTGGATGGAGATGAACCACCGAAAACTCCCAGGTAAAAGCGCAACCAGCTGGGCCCCTCACTTTTGGCCGTCATCAATGGGATCTCCTCCGTCTCCCTCTCTTTCGGTGAAAAGCCTCGGAATCACTCTCAACTCCGATCTCTCACTGAAAAGTCAGGTAGGAACGGTGATCTCATCTAGTTTCTTCCAGCTACGGAAGATTAAGAAAATCGCTCATCTGCTTACGCACTCTGCTCTCATCCAGGTGGTAATCGCCTTAGTCCTCTCCCGCTTGGACTTTTCCAATTCCATTTATATAGGCCTCCCCCTGACTCTGTCTAAACGCCTACAAATCGTGCAAAATCAGGCGGCCAGACTTATCTTCAAAAGCAACGGCAGGAGCTCGGCAAAACCACTGCTGGCCACTCTTCACTGGCTACCTATAGCCCAACGGGTAACTTTTAAAGCAGGCTGCCTGGCCTTTAAGGCTCTCCATGGAAAAAGCCCTAAGTTTATTAACCACCTCATAAACAAACATGAACCGACTCGTAATCTTTGCTCTTCCCACCTGTCCCTCCTCACCTTGCCCTCCTTTAAAAAGAAACGTCTTGGCGGATGCCGCTTTGCTTATTTGGCCCCAAAGATCTGGAACTCTTTTCCCTTGTCACTCCGGAGTTGCACTAAGCTGACGGAATTCAGGAGCGCACTGAAGATCTGGTTATTCAAGCAAGCGCACGGTTAGGTTATCGTTTTACATCCTTCTCACCACTAGCGCCATAAACCTCTGGGTGCCCGTGCGCTTAATAAATCCCGAATAACATAACATAACATAACAGACATTCTTTAGTGAGATAGGTCTCAGGTTACCACCTTGTAATATACCTGCTTAATGAATTATGAACCATCTTTAAGGAATTGCATGGATGGTAACTGCAAGGTATAAGTTTAGAAACTGTGCTTTTTGCTCAGTTTTCATTATTCAAATTTTTCCCAAAAGTGTTCCTTTAGTAATAAAGACACATTAGTAGTAATTGCTTTTATACACTGTTATTAGTTTAATTACTCTTGTAGATAATTCATCTAGCATTCAGACAGTGGATGTGAAGCTCTTACATTCAGGGATTGGAAAATTCAAAACCTGCCTTCAGTCATCTTTTAAGGACTTGTGTAACCTGCACACATGTCACTTTTTCCTCCTGTAATGCACCGTGTGCAACCTCATGTATTTTGTTTGCTCACAATTGTCACTTTTGCCAATTGTAACTTAACGTTTGCTTTTGTAATTTGTTCACTTGTAATTTTCTCCTCATGTTTCATTACTGTTCCTAGCAGCGCGCGTGCCATCATTTTCGCTTTTTTTTTCCAAACAGGAAGGTTTTTTTTTCAAGGGCCAACAACAATTAAAAGAATGATTTGAGCGGAAAGCTAGGGCTTATGGCAAGTGTAACAATGTGTGTGAATTATGAGTGCACAAACCATAGATTGCTTAAAAACAACAAGAAAATGGCGCCTTGTTAGAACACCGCTGCTGGCATAGTTCCTTCGCGAAAACACATAACATTTCAGAGCCAACTGGATTAGGTCCTTTTTTGGGGGGGAAGGCAGAGCAGATTTTTTGTAAGGACGAAAGGCTTCCTATCTTGGATCTCACTGGACGTGCTCCTTGTTGTTTTTGAAGCCCGCTGGGGTATTGGTACAGTGCCCTCTCACCAGCCTAAGGGAGACAGGCAGCTAGCTGGTGGCAGCTATGACTAGTGAGTGGAACAGGGGGGCTTATTTACAAGCCCCTTGCGCGACCAGTGCGTCACTTTTAATATGGGAAAAAGTGGCGCACCGGCGGCGCAAGGGCAGGTACTGGTCAATCATCTAACGACTTTTCTGGACGTATTATTAAAACACCTTCCTGAGCTCCGACCCGTACGGACCCCCTCTTCCGGGGCCCCCACCTACGCTCCCTGCACAGGGCCACCATGAGCCTAGAGCCGGCCCTGCATGCATTTCCGTGGTAACTGCAAGTAGCCTAGGATCTTAGGTGCCAAATCACAAGATTGGGGTGAATTGAGATCTCAATACAATAATCTCCCTTTCTGTTGACTTAGAAGGTCAACAAGAAGTGCCTGCACTTCCTCCAATAGTAGATTGACAGGATTATTGTTGATTTTGTTTGAGATTGGTATAAAACTCCAAGCATTAACTGTGGCAATGGTGAATAAGATCCACTTATCAGCTGTTATGTCTTTTTACTCTGGGAGGTAAAACATTAAACCTCCCCCAAGAGGTGTGAACTGATTGGCAAGAATGCTGAAAAGGTCACTGCTTAGTGGCAGCGGAGCCTCGTCCTTGTGCACCTCAAGCTCTGCCTCTCCCAATCTCTCAAAATATTCCCTTTGCGGGGCATGGCTAGCAGCTGAGGGAGATGGCTGCTGCCTAAACGAGCTCTCGCCCTTCCATGGCGAGTCAACAGATATACTACCGACAAAGACCGAGTGCACGCAGTGGAAAGCTTGGGGCATTACTCTGGTGCCCTCCCCCTGCTGAAAATAAGCCCAGGAGGGCCCCTGAGGGGCAGGACGATGCTGGGAGAGCCTGGGCCGAAGACGCGGTGATTTTTGAATGGCGGCGCTGGCCTGTGCTGGCTGGTGATGGAGCCTGGCGTCTTCCCTGCACGGTGTCTGTGGAGGCGTCGGAGGACCGGTGCAAGACTCGGGTGAGGAGGGGGGCCGGAGAGGAGATCGCTGTGTGCCGCGCGGGCCCCGGCCCCTCTGGAGGATGATGTGCACGCTGTGACGCCGGGGCCTGCCCTAATCGAGGCTCCGGCTTCTGGGCCTACACACTGCTGGTGCGGTGGATCGGGCAGCGGAGAGGTGGGGACAGACCTGAGGGGCGCGCCCTCCTCCTGCCCCCCGTCATTGGGTCCAGGAGGTAAATCGTTGGCTGCCGAGTGGCCGGGCAGCGGGGGGGGGGCTTGAAGGGGGGGGCTAGGCCGCTCGTTGTCCCGTAGAGCTGCCACATGTCGGAACATTGCTGGAATTGAGGCCCTGGCTTTGGGCCTGGTCGGCCCACTCGCTGGGTCTGCCGCGGGGTGGATGCGGGGGATACGGCTTGTTGGAGGGTGCTCCCCCCCCACACTGGACTATTGGAGCACGAGGCGTGGTGCACTAGGTGGACGCACACGCGGTGATCAGCGCGTCTGGGCCTTGGGGGAAGAACGTTGAGGGACTGAAGGGAGAACGAAGGGACGATGAGATGTGACGCTTGGTCCCCTGGAGACCCCTGACTGTGGCTGGATGTTAATGGAAGTGCTGGGGCCTATATAACTCTGCTGAAACACATTACTGGACTGTGTATCGCGAGATATTGCATTTCGACCTGGATGCCAGAGCTTATGGGTGATATCTGAAGAGCGACCTACCCAGTGGAGAGACAGAGTGCATTGTAAGTGCTAAGTGGGCGGATTATGGTTACTTCGGAGTTCCAGGCGGCCGCCACCCTGATTGACCGGCGGAGAATGCTGCAATAAGAGTGCGGGCGTTCGTACGGCACGTGGGAGGCTACCCAAAAGTGAACGCTTGCGCTGCCGCTGACGAGCCTGCTGCCTGCGTGGGTTTACGGCTCCTCCAGCAATGGCAACCGGGGGCAGAGGGGTGAGGGCCAATGCCCAGAATAAGTTAGCAAAATTTGCCTGGGGAGGGGAGAAAGGAGAGTCGCCAGGATCGAATAAGGAGAGTCAAGTAGCGGGAAACTCGACAGCTGCGGAGCCAACTCTACATGGCGTTATGGCGGCAATTGGGGGAGTCCGCGCGTCAGTGGATTCTGTCACGGTTGAGGTCTCACTACTCAGAGACGATTTTAGAAAAATGGACGAGAAAGTGAAGGAATTGAAGATCGTGAAGACTGCTCTACAAACGGATACCTCTGAATTACAAAGCCAGATGCTCGAGATGCAAAAGAAACAGGACAGGATGGCGCAGCACCTGGACGATTATGAAGGTAGGTGCCGCCACAACAATATTCGGATACTAGGTGTTCCGGAGCAGACGGAGGAGCTGGCGGCGGACCTATTCGTGGAGGAATTAATCACAAAACACTTGAAACCAAAGGCGCTGTCCAGATACTTTTCTATTGAACGAGCTCATAGAGTGCCTGGAGGTAAGCCTAAAGTAGGAGCCCCCCCCCCCCGAGACCGCTGATTGCCAGAGTGTTCAACTATCGGGACAGAGATATCATATTACAGGCATCCAGGTCTGCTCCGCCATTGAAGATCGACAACTACACAGTGACTTTCTTTCCAGATTTCACGGCTAAAGTCCAGGCGTAGAGACGGAGTTTCGAAGCAGTAAAACGAGAACTGAGAGACCGAGAAGTGAAATATTCCATGTTCTTTCCGGCGAGACTCCACGTGGAATCAAAGGGAAAATCATGGTTCTTCGATTCATGGAGGCAGTCTGGGACTGGATGGAGGGTTGGACCACGGTGGAATGTTGGAGAGGGAATCGGCCTGGTCAACCAGGAGGACACAATGATGATAGCACGGTTACAGCACTCACGGAGACGGCCGTGGAGTCTAGCAGGCTGGAGGATCAGGACTAAAATTGCACGTATGCTGAACTGAGACAGCATCCTTGGTGCACGATGAACAAGTAAAGGGGTGGGGGTGACTCTTTGAACCTAGTGATATAATTACTCCATGCGTCACTTGAGATTGATGATGTGAGATATCTATAGTATAGACTGATGTGATATGATGTTGTACGAATTTATTTAGAGCAAAATCGGTGGTAGTGGTTAATGATAAGTTTAGAATAGCCATGGTTGGGGGGAGAGTGGTTCCTCCTGCATTTCTAGCATGTTCAATGGGACGAGAGGCACTCTGCCGAGTTTGGGGGTGGGTAGTTTTAAATCCACAGGTAGGGTAGCAGGGTGGGGGTAGTTAATGGGACTGGGGGGGGGTTGAAGGGGGTTTGGGACGTGTGCTGTTGTTGTTGCCATAATACTGCTCAAACTGTTTGGTTCTATGCCACGACTCGAGAGGACAGACAATGTTGTGCACGCAGAACGATATATGTTTCTTTGGCTCTGCGCTCCTGCTGGGAGGGTGGAGTGCTAGCTGTTGTTGATTTTGTCATATATACAGAGCCACTGATACTGTTGACCCTATTTCCGGCCTACAATGTGATGTTGGTAATTGTACCTAATGGTAGTGGATCGTGAATCGGTGCTCTCCGTCCTAACTTGGAATGTTAATGGGATAGGAGATAGAATTAAGAGGGGCATAGTCCAACAATATCTGAAAAGGCAATCCCCGGGCTTAGTTCTTCTGCAGGAAACTCACCTGTGTTGGCAATAAGTGTAAGGCTCTCAATAGGTAGAGATATAGGCTTTTAGTGCATGTGGATTACACTACAGGGTCTAGGGGCACATGTATTTTGGTTAGGAAAAATGTCCCTCTTATTGTTCTTAAAACAAGGACTGATGCCGTTGGTAGGATTGCAGTGGTTGAGGCCCAATGGGAGGGAAGAGCCCTCAATATTATATCAGTCTATCTACCGCCGGCGTTGGGCAGGGTGGCCTTAACTGAATTAGGCCGGATACTCCCAGATCTCCCGGACGGGACCTTAATAATGGGGGGCGACTATAACATAACGATGAATGACCTAACAGATAGACGTCCTGTGAGTCAAACTGCACGGCCAAATCAACTTATGTCGGACTTCACTACGGCGTTAGGACTTATAGATGTGGGACGAGAATTGCGGGACGACCCCATAGACTATACCTATTTCTCAAGTGTACATGGTAGCCTCTCCCAGATTGACTACTTCTTAACATATGCGGTCTCAGTGGGTAATTTTAGGAGACCCAGGACATATCCCAGAGGACTATCAGATCACTCCCCTGTAGGAATAGACCACACACGGGGCTAGACAACAAAGTCGAACTATTGTCATTAATCCATGGCTATTTAAGATCACCGATATAAGAGAGGAGCTGACTGTACAGACTGGCTACTGTTTTGAAGAAAATGTGGGGTCCGTGGACTCCGCACAAACGATCTGGGAAGCCTATAAAGTAGTGCTGAAAGGATACGCTCTCTCGTTGAAGACGCAATATGTTGCAAAATGGCGGGAGATACTGACAAAGCTTGAAGACGAGCTCAGGGATATAGAGACAAGATGTGCACTCCACCACTCGGAGAAGTTGGTACATGCCATGACACTCAAAAGGAGTGAATACAACCTGAAGGCACGAGAGCATATGATTGCTACGCAGACGGCTACTCATCATAGATTATACGAACTAGGGCAGTGGTTCCCAAACTTTTTCAATCTATGGCTCCCTTGGCTTATTGGCTGTTGGCCGTGGCTCCCTATTATGCTAAAAATAAATTGCGGGTGGATGGCCTCGGGAGTACTTACACTTTTCTCATGAAAATAATTGGGATAAAGTTGGGTCATGTACCCCATGACATGCCTAACAGTCATGGGGTGCTCCTGTAGTGTAGAATGGGATGGAACACCTAGTTCAGTTGGGACATTTATCACACACAATAAATGTCAATTCTTTTATAAGAAGAAAAATTACTTAATTTACTTTAGGAAGATGTACTCTATAACTTCAGGAAGCCAAATATGCACCACAGGTCACCACAAACATTGTGTGGGTGTTGGAAGAAATGCAGCCACACAAATGAGGTAATATTGAATTCAAGCATTTAAACATTTAAACAGGTAGGGACGCCAAACTGAATATGCCTTCTAAAACAACCAGCTCCACCAACTGTCCGTTCCAGCCTACAGCCTCCCAACACTCCAGAATCAAGAACAGGAGAACACGTTCTCAATAACATAAGAAAGCATTTGCAAACACCACTTACAAATAACAATACTGGTTAATAAATAATATGCTTTAAAGGATTTCCCTTCCTCTACAACGCTCACCACACGCACGCACATCGATGTGCCGATGTACCTGCTGTCACTGCATTCCGGAAAAAAAGGACCGCCTGTGCCAGGGCACTAAACTGAGCCTGATGCAGACCCGTTTTGAGGCCCCCTTTAAAAAACTGAGCTCCGTTGAGAACCCGACCCACTTAAAGCCCTGGCAAGGAGGGTGTTCTTTCTACCGGGGACTTGCTACCATTGTCCTGGCTCAGAGGTGGGACTTGGTAGCTCTGATCTTAGTCCCTTGCAAGCTCTTTGTCTCTTCTGTATGGTGCACTATACCTTTCTTGAAGCCTCTCTCATTCTCTCACTGAAATCCTAACCAGGAGCTGTAATTTCAGACACTTCATAAGGTGTGTTCTAGTGCTCCCTGATGTTCACAACCCCTTAAGCACCTCTCGCTGTTCACCTGGCCAACCTGAACAGTCTGCCTCATGTGTAGTGTCCCAGATGCAGAATGGATCGACGGGAAGCAGCTCGGATATCTACCTCTCTGGGATATTAACATCATCTTCCCTCTCAGCACCCTCTATGACCTCATATCCTGTCCCCATTTTTCTTTAGTCTGGCCAGGGGTTGCAGGCGACTGCTGACAACTGTGGAACGCAGGCCATTTCAAGTTACTTGCAAAACTAAAGCGACATGGAGGGAAAACAGCACTTCGTTTTCTCACAGATTCAGTTGATAAATACACCTTTCTTCGGCAAAGACTTTGAGAAAGTCATAGTCACTTCAGGGCCACAGGACCCCCCGCCCCAACATATACAACATCCCGCAAATAACACACGGACACAAGTGTTAAGATTGGGAAAAATTGCTGCAGGTTTATTATTACATACAACATTATGTAATCACGGTGGGTTATCTTACGGACGATCAAAGGGCAGGCCGCATTCTCGCCACCTGCCCGCCTGTTGAGCCAATCAGCACAGTGGCGAACCACCCAACTGCTGCACCATTATGGTAATAAAACTACACACGCCCCTTGCGGGGCGTATCTAGGCAAACCCCCGGTTGCACAGGCCCACAACCGCCCGAAGGACTACTGGGGCGCCGACACGAGTTCCTGGACCTCCCATGAGGTTCCAGTTAGGCTCTGGCACCCCTATGTGCCCGCTGAAGTACATTGTTGCACCTCTCAGCTTCCGGATCGCCCTGTAACTCCGCCTGCAACGAAAAAGGAACACATTAAAAACTCCCTTATGAGCGCCTCCCCCAAGCAGACACTCTGGGTAAGAGGTAGGGAGGGAAAAGAGTGTCCCCGACGTGGAGCGCGCAACGTCCGGAGCGGCAAAGAGGCCTGAAAAATGGCGAGAGGGAGAGATATACCCCCCTCTCCCTGCCTGCCGCCCCGGACGCGCGGCACCGACCCGCCCACATCCCACAGAGCAACGCCTGCCCTGGGGAGGAGTGGCTGCCCATATTTACGGGACGGGGCAGCCCTCCGCGACTAAGGGCCCGCCCTCCTGATGGCCACAGGGTGGCCTCGGGCAGGCGCATAGTCACTTCAGGGCCACAGGACCCCCCGCCCCAACATATACAACATCCCGCAAATAACACACGGACACAAGTGTTAAGATTGGGAAAAATTGCTGCAGGTTTATTATTACATACAACATTATGTAGTCACGGTGGGTTATCTTACGGACGATCAAAGGGCAGGCCGCATTCTCGCCACCTGCCCGCCTGTTGAGCCAATCAGCACAGTGGCGAACCACCCAACTGCTGCACCATTATGGTAATAAAACGACACACGCCCTAGGCAAACCCCCGGTTGCACAGGCCCACAACCGCCCGAAGGACTACTGGGGCGCCGACACGAGTTCCTGGACCTCCCATGAGTTTCCAGGTTAGGCTCTGGCACCCCTATGTGCCCGCTGAAGTACATTGTTGCACCTCTCAGCTTCCGGATCGCCCTGTAACTCCGCCACAGCCCGGCCGGCGGCCACCGTCGCCGTCCGGGCCCCCCACCACTTCGCTTTTTAGGGAAACCTGCAACCCTTGCTCTGCAGAGCATTTTGTCGGTCCAAGGAACAAGACCAAAACGACAGGTGAGCGGTGGACCCTTTCCACCTCGAAGCGACCTGATCCTGGCATGAAAATTACATGCCTGAAGTAACCCAGGCCCCTCTGCCCCTAATCTGCAGATACCCCGGGTCTTTTGAATGCTTTGCAACCATAGTGCAACCATACCCGGTTACCTGAAGTCATACTTCCAGGTGAATGATAAAGTGATGAGGAGGGGCCCCTACTACTGAAGGTGCTTCGAATCGAGCAATAGGCGTTCCAGCACATGCCCTGCAACTCAACCACACCCATAACACCAAGCGTCAGCAGGCTATACCCAGCAATTTACAACTCCTGCTGCACGCCGTTCTCCGCATCCCATGAAAAGTGTGCTTACAATGACGCTTGTGCAGCTATACTCGAAAGAGCACAAGGGCATTGAAGGGATAAATACATATTATACTATATACTTGGGTGATGACTTTGCATATGCCAATACAGGATTGAACAAGTATAAACAGCGGGCATCACCTGCCCTCTCGGGTTTAGTCTGGAAGCAGCATAGGCCACGCTGAGGGAAATCAAAAATCCCATCTCAGCGGTTTGCACTAACACCTGATCCTTTAAAGCAGCATGAAAAAGTTGGCACAGAATCTGTAATCAAGAGAAACATATTTATTAAATTACAACAAGTGAGGCCATGTCACACACAAGCCGCAGCACTCTGTATGAGGTGGTCTGAGGACTGAAGGCCACAGTATCTCTTATATACCCTCACAGGGGCCAAAAAGGGGCAGTACAAGTACACATAAGAAGAGTTACACACATAGATGGTCATACAGAAAATGCACAGTCGACAAGTAGGAGGAGCTAACAGTTTTGCCAATGCTAGCAAGCACATCCTGACAGTTACAGAATATTAGCAGCTGCAAGCACAACTGAGCATGTGCAAAGTAGGAGGAAGAGGCTAAATATACCGAGCAGAGAACAGCAAGATAGGACTGAGTACATGGTGAGCACATGGCCATCTAAAATGGCTGCCAAATACAAAATGGATTCCATAAAAAGACAAGATAGTCTCTAAATACAGGATGTCTTCTGCTAATGCTTAATCTAATCGCTGCTAAATTACGACAGACGACCCTTTTAGCATTAGCTGAAGACATTCCCATGATCCAGTAAGAACATAGAAAATATTTGTACATTAATTTTCACAATTTATCAATATCCTAATTCATTGCTAGGGGAGCATTTTCCAGTCTAAACATTTTACTAAGGGTATCAGCAGGAATCCAAGAAAAACGGGCATTGGATCATAATAAACATACAGGCAGTAGGAGAAAGCAATGGCCACTATTATAAACAGAATTATCATTTTTCATGGCCTAAGCTAAAGCAAATCCTAAAATTCTCTAGTAGACATTTTCAGGGCTCCTATGCATTTCAGTGACTATTCATTTTAAATTTCAGAATAGCTAACAGCTCATATCTAATAAAAACATTTTCCAATTGACTGTTACATTTTCCTTTTATGATGGCTAGAACATCAAGCATATCTGGGACCAGGAGGACCACACAGGGCCATAGGAATTAGGACCAAGAGCTGCAAAGGGCAGCTCTTCAAAAATGGGACAACTAAAGGGATACATTATTGACAAAAAGAAGAAGTCCTTGGGGAAATTGAAGCCGCTGTACAACCAACCAGAGGGGGAGTCTTCTCCCTGTGTCCGTTTGAGCCTCACAGGCAGGCTCTTGTTGTTTCCATGGTGGAGCTGCACAACTCGCAACTCAAGAATCACAGTCCTGTTTCAAGGAAAAAAGTCTCTTCTTTCAGGATAGGGCAGTCACCCAACAGGCAAATGCTCTTAGCGATCCTGTCCAGTGTCTCAAACAGTGCACCACTTTTCTTCACTTCAATCTAACAGGCACCAGAGACACAGAACTTGAACCCTAATCTCAAGTCCTTCCCTATCTCCTATATTGCTCTGCTGGCGCACTGCTCATTCGTTGGGGCTACACATTTACATCCAGTGTACCCAGGTATCTCTTGACCAACAAACAAAGGTGCAAACTTGTATTCACTTTAGGACCAGAAATCAGAGGCCTTATTCTAGGATCTCTGCAGCAACCCTTGTTTCAGAAGGGGTCACCTCAAGCAAAGCCTCCTTGCCATTCTGGTCGGTCTGTGACTCTCAGCTGGGCATGATCCACGATTTCTCCTTTCTGATTTGTGACCCCGTCTTTCGCTTAAAACAGTGGCAGGGGTACACACTTAATCACAGGGCTTCCGCCTTCACTGAGGTCCTAGTTGCCAGCAATGCTTGTGCTGGTTACCTTCACTTTGGCTTCAAGCTGCGCTGGTGCTGACGCTGACTCCCCAGGCTGAATCTGATGTCCGGGCCCCTCTGGTAGTGGTTTGTACAGCAGCAAATATCTATTGGTGGACAGAACAAATTGTCTTTAGACAAGGCACAGAAACAGTCTATCAACAGAGTGTTAGAAAATACTTCCTAGTCTTGGGATGCCCCATATATTAGCAAGGCACCCAAGAACCACTTCCATCTATCTATGTGAGAGTAAAGAAAAACACAGGCTGGACCTATTGGCAAGTATACAAAAAACAATTCATTGCAGGGGATTTGCAAGCAGGTGGCCTGCAATCTTCAAAGGAGTGGCCATACACCATGGGACTATAGTGATCTGAAACAAAATACTGTCATTGTCATAGAGTACAAAGACAAAAGGTAGTAGATAAAACAGCACCTCTAGCCTCTTCAATTGGGTTTCCATGTGAGAGCATACCACACTTGTGGGACACCCCCGCGCCGCACGGCCACCAGCTGCTGCGTGTGCCCCTTGCCCTGCCTCTACTGCCTCGCCGCCTGCCTCGCTGCCGCTGACCACGCCCCCTCCTCCGAGCGGCGTGGTCCGTGCTCGGCTGCCCGCCGCTTTTGCCTCTGTCAGTATCTGGTCTTGTTTTGCCATTAATTTGTGCTTGTATCATCGTATTTTGTAACTTGTGCCCGTGTTATCGTTTTTTCCTTCCTGTTTGTCCGCCTACCTCGCCGCCCTCCGCTCTCCCTCCCCGCTTCCCGCCACCGCCGATTACCCCGCCCCTTTCTCTTCTGTACCCTCCCCGCTCCCGCCTCCCAGCTGCTCCGCCCACCCGCGCACTTGGCCTTATATGGAGACCGTGCGACGCAGGTGAGTGTGACCCACTTGTGGGACACCCCCGCGCCGCACGGCCACCAGCTGCTGCGTGTGCCCCTTGCCCTGCCTCTACTGCCTCGCCGCCTGCCTCGCTGCCGCTGACCACGCCCCCTCCTCCGAGCGGCGTGGTCCGTGCTCGGCTGCCGGCCGCTTTTGCCTCTGTCAGTATCTGGTCTTGTTTTGCCATTAATTTGTGCTTGTATCATCGTATTTTGTAACTTGTGCCCGTGTTATCGTTTTTTCCTTCCTGTTTGTCCGCCTACCTCGCCGCCCTCCGCTCTCCCTCCCCGCTTCCCGCCACCGCCGATTACCCCGCCCCTTTCTCTTCTGTACCCTCCCCGCTCCCGCCTCCCAGCTGCTCCGCCCACCCGCGCACTTCGCCTTATATGGAGACCGTGCGAACGCGCAGCGGTCACGCGCAGCGGTCACGCGCAGCGGTCACGCGCAGCGGGTGCGCCGATTGTGCGCCGAAGGCGCGCCAAAGGTAAGCCCGTCTGTGCCCGTCCGCGCCTGGACCGCGCCCAGTGCCAGGACCCCTGGCCCCCGCGGACCCCGACCGACCCGCCTGACGTACTCCGCCGCCACCCTCACCGCACTCAACACCGGCCGACTCCCAGAATGCCACCAAGCCACACCACGTCGCTCCCACGGACCCTTCAGCTGCCACGCCTGCAAGTACACCTGCATCCGGACCTGCCTCGCTCCAACACCCGCCAAGTCGACCTCCAGCAGCACCCACCTCAAGTGCATCCTGCTCAACACCCGCTCCGTCCACAGGCACGCCATCGAACTCTGGAACCTCCTAGACACCACAGCCCCTGACGTTGCCTTCCTCACTGAGACCTGGATGAACGCCTCTTCAGCTCCCGACATCGCCATCGCTATCCCAGAGGGCTACAAGATCGTCCGGAGGGACCGCAACGCCAACCAGATGGGAGGAGGCATCGCCATCATTCACAGGAACACCATCCGTCTCTCGACCAGCACCGACAACTCCCTGACCACTGCGGAACACCTGCATTTCCAGATCCACACCGACCCGAACACCACCCTCAGAGGCACCCTGATCTACCGACCCCCGGGACCACGCACACAATTCAGCGAGGACATCACCGACTTCATCAGCCCGCACGCCCTACCCTCCGCTGACTACATCCTCCTGGGGGACCTCAACTTCCACCTGGAGAACAACAACGACCGCAACACCAGCGCCCTGCTCGACAACCTCGCCAATCTTGGACTCAAGCAGCTGGTGTCCACCCCCACCCACCTCGCCGGACACACACTCGACGCAGTCTTCTCTTCCAGCACAGACATCGACTTCAGCCACGCCACAGAGCTTCAATGGACGGACCACAGCTGCGTCCACTTCACCTTCAAGAGAACGAAGACCCACCACCACCAGCAACAGGCCGCCCGCAGAAGCTGGAACAAGATCACAGCAGACCAGCTCGCCACCTCCCTGAGCCAGCACCCTCCTGCCAGCTCAGCGAACCCCAGCCAGGCCGCCGACAACCTCACGAAGTGGATCAGCATCTGCGCGGACGAGCTCGCCCCGCTGAGGACCCCGCCCAACAGACCCAGCAGCAAGAAGGCCCCGTGGTTCACCGACGAACTCAAGAGCTCCAAGAAGAACTGCCGAGCCCTCGAGAAAGTCTGGAGAAGGGAACCCACACCGGACAACAGGACCACCTTCAAGCTGGCCACCCGGAAGCACCACCAGCTGATCCGCGCCGCCAAGAAAACTGCATTCAAGGACCGGCTGGACAACAACGCACACAACTGCAAAGAACTCTTCAACATCGTGAAAGAGCTATCCAACCCCAGCGCAGGAAACAACGACATCACTCCATCGCAAGACCTCTGCAACTCCCTCGCGTCATACTTCCACAACAAGATCGCGGACATACACAACAGCTTCAACAACCAACCAACGTACACCAAGACCGAACAACCACCCCCCACCACCACCCTCCACGCCTGGACCCCGATCAGCACCATCCGCACGATGAACTCCATCCACTCCGGATCACCGACCGACCCCTGCCCTCACCACGTCTTCAACAAGGCCGACGCTGTCATCGCACCCCACCTGCGAGACATCATCAACACATCCTTCGACACCGCCACCTTCCCTGAGAGCTGGAAGCACGCCGAACTCAGCGCTCTACTCAAGAAACCCACAGCGGACCCCACCGAACTCAAGAACTACCGCCCAATCTCGCTCCTACCGTTTCCAGCCAAAGTCATCGAGAAGACCGTCAACAAGCAGATGGCCGCCTTCCTCGAGACGAATGGATCCCTCGACCCCTCACAGTCCGGCTTCCGAGCCAATCACAGCACCGAGACCGCCCTCATAGCCGCCACCGATGACATCCGAGCCCTGATGGACAACGGAGAAACAGTGGCCCTCATCCTCCTAGACCTCTCCGCGGCATTCGACACTGTCTGCCACCGCACCCTAGTACAGCGCCTCAGCAACGTCGGAATCCAGGACAAGGCACTGGAATGGATCATCTCCTTCCTCGACGGAAGAACACAGAGAGTCCGCCTACCACCGTACAAATCAGAGGCCACCGAAGTCATCTGCGGCGTCCCCCAAGGATCCTCACTGAGCCCCACGCTGTTCAACGTCTACATGAGCCCCCTCGCGGCCATCGCACGCCAACACAACCTCAGCATAATCTCCTACGCCGACGACACCCAGCTGATCCTCTCCCTGACCAACGACCCCGCCGCCGCCAGAGCCAACCTGCATGATGGGATGAAAGAGGTAGCCGAGTGGATGACGACCAGCCGCCTGAAACTGAACTCGGACAAGACGGAGGTCCTCATCCTGGGCTCTTCACCCTCCGCCTGGGACGACTCCTGGTGGCCCCCCGCCCTGGGCACCGCACCCAAACCGACAGACCATGCACGCAACCTGGGCTTCATCCTGGACTCCTCCCTCTCCATGACCAGGCAAGTCAACGCCGTCTCCTCGTCGTGCTTCAACATCCTACGCATGCTACGGAAGATCTTCTGGTGGATCCCCACCGAGACCAGGAAGACCGTCACCCAGGCCCTCGTCACCAGCCGACTGGACTACGGCAACGCCCTCTACGCCGGTACCACCGCCAAGCTCCAGAAGAGACTCCAGCGGATCCAGAACGCCTCAGCCAGACTCATCCTCGACATCCCGCGAACCAGCCACATTTCCGGACACCTGAGAGACCTTCACTGGCTCCCCATCAACAAAAGAATCACCTTCCGCCTCCTCACCCACGCACACAAAGCCCTACACGACCAAGGCCCAAGCTACCTCAACAGCCGAATCAACTTCTACGCTCCCAAACGCCACCTCCGATCAGCCAACCACGCCCTCGCCGCCGTCCCCCGCATCCGAAGAGCGACTACAGGAGGAAGGTCCTTCTCCTACCTGGCCGCCAAGACCTGGAACTCCCTCCCGGCCGACCTGCGCCTGACCCAAGACCATCTCTCCTTCAGGAAGAAGCTGAAGACCTGGCTGTTCGAGCAGTAGCGGCACCCCCCCTCCCCCAGCGCCTTGAGACCCTACGGGTATGTAGTGCGCTCTATAAATGTCATTGACTGATTGATTGATTGAGCATACCCTCTACCATCTAAAGGTAGACAACTACATAAAAAATTCTGTTTGAGTGGATGTTTTCACACATAGTGACATTGTCTAAGGGGGTAAACAAACTTTCCTCAATTATTAAGTGCAGGTGTTCCTAAATTCCTTATCTAGAACACCTCAAAAAGAGAAATCACATAATACAGATTATCAGGGACATGTAGACTAATTGTGCGTCAGGTGGACTATACAATACAAAAGCTAATAGCAATGTAGTAACAACAGACAAGAACTAGAGTCCTGGTATTTCTATGATTAGGACACATCTGATCCCACCAAAAATTAAAGCAGCAGGGAAAAAGAACTAAAAACCAAATTAGAATAGGCATTTGAATTTGTCATACTAAATACACGTGGAAGTATCTCCTATTGAGGTGGACAACTTATCTTACTATAATCTATCACTACCCTAACAGTCAGACTAGAAAACATCAGAGTATGCCTAAAGAAATTTTGAAAACCAGTTTGGTCATACAAAAGGGAATTACACATATTATAGAGGAACCTGATACATCACTGTAGTCTGGAAATGTAAACCTCTAAATGGTGAAAGAAAAACGCAAAAGAAAATAGGACTAGAACACAGCTAAAATCCCCAAAAACTAGGCACAATGTGACATCAATCAGGGGAGAAGCAGCAAAAGAAAAATCTATAGGAAGGACAAAAAATGACTTGGGTGATAATCAAGTTTGTGACATAATGCCAAGAGCATGGGTGATACAAAAAAGTCAAAAATAGTACACATATTATAACTCTACCGCTGGCCACTACACCATCTATGGTAATCTCAGCTTTTGATCCCATTCCTTCCTTTCTCGGGGAAAATGAAACCTGGTTTCCTTTTAAGACAGAACATCATTTAACTAATACTATATAGAAATTAGGTCACCTTGCATAAGAGTCACAGATCTATAATTGCATCCTTAGGTCCAATCAAGGAAATATAAATGTGAGGCTGCCTGTTCCTTAAGGGAAAAATAGCAGTAACGTGAGTAAAGGTGACACACTTTGCTGTATATATTATAACCACATAGGCATGCACTTGGTGAAGTGCTGTCTGTTCTTGCTCACAATATAACAATATCATATATCATAATTTAGTATCAGCAAGTTTTACTACTTAACAAGTTTTAACCACTGTTGCTCAAAGGATATACATCGTCATGTCATCCATTCACAACACAGCAAAACTTACAAAAGCACCAACATGGATCACAAACATACATAATATAGGACATTTCATGCCAAGCCATCAGATATACTTTGCTATATACCGAAGCACAGAAAAAACACAATAGCATGCAACACCATTTCATGCACTTTCTGCACAATAAACACTCCAATAACATTAAAAAAAACATTCGGGCCCATTTTAATTTTGTCAGACTTATACCTAAATAACACCTTCTTTTAATCCATCCTCACCCTTTTGACAGCAGATCAAGCAGTCAGTGAAGATCAGCTGTCAAATATAACTTACTGTATCGCGTCAGACACACAGGAAAAGCAGGGAAAATTCATAGAAGAAATGCAAAAACATGAAAAATGCACAGATAATTCATTTCAAAGAAGTCATAAAAACACATCTTTGTTTCATCATACAGCCAATACTTCACATAACACGCAAAATCTCAAGTGGAACCACCCAGCTTTCGTAAATGTACGAAATATCTTAAGCAAAAACTCTTTCACAGCCTCTGCGTGTCCCTTACACCAACCCCCCAGTTTAGGCCCTGCTGTTTATAAAAAGCCGTGTCAGGAATGCAATCTTCAAATGTCGACGTGAATGGCTCCTTTGCGTGACGCTTTTCCAAGCAATCATTTCACCATTTGTTGTCACATACTCCTAAATGTAAATGTATGTAAATGTATTGCGACTTATATAGCGCACGTATCACCCGAAGGTATCAAGGCGCTTGCTTAGGGAACCCGTCCTGGTATTCCCCTGTGAGATACCCCGGCAGGGTATCCACAAGGTGAAAGCCAGGCATCCCGCCGCAAGGGGCCGTAGTGGAGATTAAGCAAGCTATTGCCCAGAGTCGCAGAGTATGACCCCGTGAGTCGAGTAGGCACCGGAGCGAGAATTGTCGAGTCCGTGGAATTTTTGAGCCCGAGACCCGCCGAGGCGGGGAATCGAACCCTGGTCCATGGCCGATCTCAGCTTCCGGGTCTGCCGCCTCTAACCACTGAGCCACGCACCACACTGACTTAAAGGTCAAAATCTAGCTGGAACACCAAGCTTTCTTGTAACCTCCCTGGGACCCTCACTGTGAATCAGCCTTATTTAAAAAAAAAAAAACATTTTAAATATATCACTTCTTTTAGAGAACTACAATTTATTTATTCTCAGAGCCTGTGAATAATTCATGGAACATAACAACACACCATACCAGCTTCAGAATAAATGTGTGTCACTATCCCATGCAATATTTTATCAACCTTAAATAAATGAATGGCTCAGTAGGCCCCGCTGAAGTCAAAACCTTCAACCCTGATATTAAACATAAGCCTCTGCGCTGGGCACATTAACTCACTAAGCTATGAAAAAGCAAACGTGCACATTTGTATTATACTTGAATGTATGCATTCACTGAAGCCTAAGGCACTATAAAACTAGTTTAAATGGCAAGAAAGCCTTTTAAAATGGTCTATTTAACTCAATATAGTTTTTGCAATTTGAGGTACTTAAAAATAAATAACCTATACTTGTGTTACATATTAATCATCCTCAGAATGTTCTTTACAGATTGCAGAAATCAGACTTAGACATATCTCATGTAAATCTTTAAAAAATGAGTTCTTACGCCTGCCTCAAGTGAAGGTCCCATACATAAATGTCCTCATTATGCAGTACTGCACAACTTAAATTAAATTATAATGCTAGGAGGTCACAGTATGAGTATTAAGCTTTATGAATATCAAAAAACGATTTTAAAAAGCACTTTTTTTTTTTCAAAATATTTTTTTATGTCATAATTCAAAATTACTCTCCATATTTCGTTTTTGTAATATTCCTATATTTAAAACCAAGCTGCATCCCTATTATAAATCTGCCCCTTGCTTATGTTTTTAGAGCAACTATTCACAAGCCTAAGTACATAAGCTCAATTTTAAATACACGTCAACTTCGTGCTACTTTTGTTTGAAAAGGACAATGATTTTAGCAACAGAGCCAGAAATGCTAAAAGAGAAGGGAAACCACAATTAAAATGTCTGGCTGTGATACAAATAATTAACCCTATTTTTGTAAACCTTGTTTCCAAAATAACACTCTGAGATGCAAAGTTGCACGTTTAACTAAGGAAGAAGTCCTGGCTAAATAAACTAGGCCTGCGAAAATAACAGTGTGCCCTTGACGGCAGGCCCTACCCAGTGTTAAATTTCCTGGAGGCAGCCTTACTAAAAACAGACATTCCCAGCTTTGAAATGCGTGTTTAAGAATACACATTTTAAGTGCAAAAAAACTCCCTCCAGCTAAACTGTTTTGCCTGTAAGCATCTTAATGCAATGTATATTAAGTAAACACGCTATGAGTGTGTTGTCTACAAAAACACACCATTTCATTTTTCTGCTGTAGGCCTTTAATATTCCTAGTGAATAAGAATTTTAAGTTTATCCCTTAAACATTTAACAGTTGTACATGTGCGCTATTCCTTACCCTATAACTTTAAGGAGAAACATATAGTTATGTTTAGCACATCACATAGGTCATTCCTGAATTTCTATCGAATTTTTATCCAATATTAATTAATCTAACATTATGTTTAACAGACTGAAAGCATCAAAAATAACCACGAAAATGCATGTGAGCTCAGTACAGACATAAACAGAAAGGGGTAAAACACAAAAGACCCACAATACAGCGCGCTTTAGCCATGTTTCATAAATAGCGACAACGCAATGTACAAGCAAAAGTTACATGAATGGGAAAACCCCACAAACAAGCTAGACATTTAAACACACCTTTTAAACCATGGGTCAACACTAAAGCCAGAAACAAAGCACCGCCCACAGACTGCATCCAAACCACCTATGTAAATACCAGTTGTAAGTCATATTTACAAGGAGAAACCCTATTCTCAACAGTATTCTAAAAACTGAAGCAGAAATACTTTCAATTCACTAATTCAGGCTGGCAGAACACCAAAAACCGCTCTGCATATCTTCATACATAAAATTGCACAGAACAAAGGATCCTCATGTGTATTATGGGCATATTTAAATTCCCTGGGGAAAAATTTCACCAAGGAAGAAATATGTTTTCATACCTAAAACCTATTTTAAGTTTTCCCTCTAGGGGAAGCCGGCTAAAACAATTCATATCTCACTATGGTACCTCTCATAAAACTACACATTTTATATGTGAGTTTGGAACAGGCATGCAAACAAACATAATGCAAAATATGCATTATCATAATCTAAAATGGCACTTAATCATTGCGCCGCTCATAACCATAAATGGAGAAACATCTCCACATTACCTGCCTACATGTGTTGCAACGCACATATCACATAAACCATATCATAAATATGATCGATCTGTGGTAAATAAATAATTAATTACCGGTACTATTTTTGATTATAATGAATAAAACAGATAGCTCAATAAATAAGAGACAGGATTCGAGGTATCAGAGTCTGACAGGCTTTAATCAGGCATAAGGGAAGGGACAGGAACGGGATAGCCTGCACGGAAATAGAATGGATGGCAGCTGCCAGGGAATGGGAATGGCATGGGGGGCTTTCAGTAACAGTACACAGTATATATATACAAAAACAATTACATTACATTCAATACAGTAGGCGTAGCTCGTAGCAGTCGCGAAAGATAAGGACAAAATGGGTGTAACAAGAAGGCGTGTACAGGGCGTATACATAGACATGTGATGTAGACGTCACAGAAATGTCATAAATGGGGCGGAAACTTGGAGGGGGCTACCTGAGAGCAGCTGGGACCTTTAACCTAGTGGTGCGCGCAAACGGGCAATGACGTGTGACTAGGGAGAACTGGGGGCTATGACTTCTGCACTAGAAGAGGAGACTAAAGTCTGCGGTGTCAGGACGACATGTACCTATGGCATATCTGGTATCTTGTGTTTGGAGTACATGTTGATAGAAACTAAAAGCTATCAGGGCAGAGGCTACTTGACTCTAAGGCTGGTGCATGCATTATTCTACATATATTGTGTGTGCTAGGAATATTCTATGAATATTAATACAGTATTTCTCTTACATGGAGACAGAAAGACTAGACCATGGCTGAAACTGTTGATGCGATTCAGTAGCTTAGGAATGCAGAGAAGGAGGGCTGGACTGATAACTAAAAGCATAACATACTCTTGGCAGACTGGGAGGCAGAGCCAGGCCGGGCCGGGCACTGCGAGGCAGGAAGTAAGTGAAGGGTCAGGGATGCAGGTGGGGGCTGTATCGCTCCTCGGAGTGGGTTCAGGAGACTGGAGCTGAATCTGATGTCCGGGCCCTTTCGAGGCCTAGAAACGGGGACAATTCAATGACTTAACGTGCACACTGTGAAATGTGGCAACATAGGCCTAATACTCGTTGCTTTCACGAGGACTGGAAACTGGCATACTAGAGTTGGACACAACTATGATTGCGTCTTTAATCGATCATAGGGGGATACATGCATATCGATCATGCACATATAGCATAAAATGGGGAACACGTAGGCACATATAACATGGCAAAATTTACTTTTCCACATTCCCTCCTTGTGCCCTGCGTTTCCCTCAGGAAACATCAATATTCATGATACCATCTATCTGTTCATATAGCATCATTTGCTCGTCTCGAATTGTCTTGGAACGGGATTTAGGACTAGGAATACAGGATGTAGCACACAAGCCGCAAATCGCAGGGCCACATTGTAAACAGAGGCAGCAACTGAATACGATCATTACTGCTATACCTAGGAATGACAATACTTTCCATCCCCATGCAGATATAATACTCCAGAGCCAACCGGACCATGTCCAGGTGCCTGGAGTCTGGTGTAACTGATGGGCAATTTTATGAAGTCTCGTTATAGCTGAATAAACAGACGGCGCGTTATTAGGAATGAAAATGCAGCAACTAGATCCGATGACTCTACAAGCTCCTCCTCTATCGGCCAGTATGACGTCAAGAACGAGACGATTTTGGAGCACAACAAATCTCATAGCAGATTGCTCTTCAGTTAAATTACCTAGAGCGGAAGTAGTCTCATTCACTACTGCTTCAAGGGTTCTGGTTAACCTACGTATTAACTTACTATTCTGGACAGGGCCTATAAAGAAAAATAAACCTTTATTGAAGTCTTGATATTGTTCTAGAGCAGTTTCAGTTTGATCGACAATTGGGGACTCGGTCTCCCTTCTATGTCTAACGTGTACTAGATGTGTGTTTCTGTGATAATCGGATGGGGCTAGAAAAACTGGTGGCAGTAGGAAGGCAATGTAACATGTTCCATCCCAATCGAGGGGCAGACGAACATATGCGGTCTGACCACAAACAAAATAAGAATGACGTGAGGCTTTGAAAATAGATTTCCCACTGTCACTATACTCGACAATAGTAGTACAATCACTATGTCCTACATGTGCGGAACCATTCTTTCTGACACATAATTCGCCTTTGACTGGTAGTACTGAAATAGCAGGCAATTCTGGAGTTGTATCGGACTGAACATTCAGGACCATGAAATTCGAGGAGTAATTACCTAAATCATATACTTCATTTTCTAGATCTAACCCTGTTCTATGGGAAAGACCTTGCTTGTCTGGAAAACATGTTCGATTCAAAAGGGACATATCAGTTGAGGATGACGTTAACGTGGACCATGCTCCACACGAACCATTATGTGAAAACGGATAGGGAAAGAGTGGCAGAACTCCCTTCGGTGTCTGGAAAGGGGGGAGTCGACCACACACCCAACAATTAGTAGCGTTGCTGGTCTGGTGTGAATAGTGCAACATTCGGATGAATGTGCTGTTACGCATAGCAAGACGATAGGATAGCTCGTGAGGAGGCAGATCACTGAATGTGTGCTCTATTGTAGCATTAGAAAACATATGTACATGTGAAATAGGAAAACATAAATGAAAAGCATAACTTATGCAGGTAACCATAAGACTCAAAAACAATAAAAAGAATAGAACGATAATACATCTTTTAGAGTTTTGACTAACTCTCTCACTGTGTGGGTCTGTCTCATACATGTCAGGAACCTGTCTAACCGTTTCACCCGAGAGGGACTTAGACAATTAAACTGGCTGACTTATTTTACTAGACCGGAGTTTTACTTTATACTCCTGCTGCGGAGTTTTCTCTAACAGGGGAAGTTTGAATTTAGAGTCTGTCTTTGGGCAGTCCTTAAGAATAGGGCAGTCTTTGATAAATGTCCTTTGTCGCAATCCATGGAATTTCTTGATATGGCTGGTATGCACCCAGCCCTTGCGTCCTTCGAGCTTGACTGCGGTCCTTGTTGTTACTAACACCAGCTGGGGTTCCTTCCAACGGGGCTCCAACGGACTTGAACGATCAAAATTGCGCACCAGGACGAAATCCCCTGGAACGACTTCATGTAGTTTCACCTCAGTGTTGTCTGGAAATGCAGCGGCAACCTGTGAACGACAAGAGTGTAGGGCAGACATCAAGGAAGCTAGGTAATCTGTCAACATATTACTGGAAACGTCTGTAATCTTTCGGGGCATAGGTGTACCCCACATATTAGGAGGACGGCTGAATACGACCTCTTACGGGGACAGACCTGATCTAGAGTGTGCAACCATTCTCATATAAAAAAGGGCAACTGGCAGTGCTACCAACCAATCTACACCTTTTTCTGTACATACTTTGGCAATGCGTATTTTCAAAGTCTGGTTATGTCTCTCTACGAGACCGGCTGCTTCAGGATGGCGTACACAATGGAACTTCCACTGGTACCCTAACAGAAGGGAAACTTGTTTCATGAGCTCGGATGAGAATGGCTGGCCGTTATCTGAATACACGACCCTAGGTAATCCATAGCGGGGAAAATACTCACGAACCAACTGCCTGGCAGTGGTCGCAGCTGTGTAATCTGGAACTGGATATGCTTCTGTCCACCTGGACAAAGCGCATACAACTACGAGGACATACTTGAAACCTCGACATCGCTCCATCTGAATATAATCCATTTGGAGGACTTCAAAAGGGTGGTCAGGAGGTTGGAATCCACCTTGTTCCACCGGGACACTTTTACCTGGATTGAACTGACAACATATCATACAGGTACGTACTTTCTGCTTGGCTGATGCTCGTCAATGCTTGTTGAACCAAAGGTTCTGAATACTGTCTAACATAGCTTTTTCTCCTAGATGTGCTGGACTATGTGCGGTATTAATAATGACTTGAACCATAGAGTCGGGGAGAAACCATGTGGCTTTTCCCTTTGTCAACCATCCTTGATCTGTCTGGACCCCTCCTTGTTCGGACCATTTCTTGATTTCTTCGGAAGTAGCATGTAACTGTATATCTATTACATCTTGTGTAGGGTCCTTAACTGTCATACAAGTAGTCTGTTCTGGAATGGGTGTCTGTGTCGTGTTAACTGGAATGTCTGGAGTCTGAGCTGTGAGCTTGGCTGTTCGATCTGCTAGATCGTTACCTTGGGAAATAATGTCAGTGACTTTCGTATGTGCTTTGCACTTCATGATAGCAATAGCTGTCGGTAAATGTATTGCATCTAACAGAGCTTGAATGAGGAGACCATGTTGAATCTTGGTTCCATGAGAAGTCATGAAACCTCGTTCCTGCCAGAGCACTCCAAAGTCGTGTACGACTCCGAATGCATAACGTGAATCTGTGTATATATTTACTTTCAGGTTCTTAGCACGTATGCAGGCTTGGGTCAGAGCGATTAGCTCTGCTGCTTGAGCAGACAGGGTGTCAATACGGTGTGTTTCTATAACTTCGGTGTCAGTAGTCACTGCATACGCGGCTACTAGTTCTCCTGTACTTGTTCTCATACATGAACCATCCACATAAAGTGTCAGGTCGGGATCAGGTAATGCAATATCTGTCAGGTCTTGTCTTGGTTTTGTCATGATGTTAACAACTTCCACACAGTCATGTGTGGCAGGATTTGAAGTAACTGACGGTAACAGTGTAGCAGGATTTAGAATGTTGCAGCGTCTGATTTCTATGTGTGGCTGAAATAGTGTCAGTTCATAACCTGTTAAACGTGCAATTGTCAAGTGCTGAGTCTGTGTTCTGTTTAAAAGAACTTCCACGGAGTGTGGAACTTGTACTGTCAGGGAGTGTCCCAACACTATGGAATCACTTTGTCTGATAGCTAGAGCTGTGGCTGCAACTGACTTGAGGCACGCAGGCAGCGCCTGGGCCACTGGATCTAATGTGCTAGAAAAATAAGCACAGGGCTTGTATTGTCCTGCTTGATCTTGTGTGAGAACAGATAATGCAGTACCATCACGTTCTGTAACAAAAAGTGTAAAAGGCTTACTGTAGTTCGGTGTTGCTAGAACAGGTGCATTACATAAAGCTTTCTTTAACTCATTAAAAACAAGTGTATGTTCCTGGGTCCAAGGGAGGACAGTCGATACGGCTGCCTCCTGTGTCGTTAACTGTATCAGTGGTTTGGCTAGAAATGCGTACTGAGGAATCCATTGTCTGCAGTAAGAAGTGAGGCCGATAAAAGCTCGTACCTCCTTCTGTGTCTTGGGCTGTGGAAGACGTGCTATTAACTGGATACGGTCAGGTGTCAACTGCCTACCCCACTTGGACAGTAAGTGTCCCAAGTATACCACTTGCTGGACACAGAATTGTAATTTGGAAGGGGACACCTTGTGCCCCATCTCGGCCAGAAAATACAGAACTATAAGTGACGCATGCTCGCAGTCACGTTCAGAACGGGCTGTGATCAGTAGATCATCGACATACTGGAGCAGGGCAGTGTCAGTTGGCATGTGAATATTGTCTAGTTGTCTCTTAAGTGCTTGACTGTAAATACTAGGACTTTCTGTGAAACCTTGAGGTGCTCGTGTGAATTAATAGCTTCTTCCATTTAAGCAGAAACCGAAAAGGAACTGGCTGTCTGGATGAATGGGGACACTGAAGAATGCGTTCTTGAGATCGATAACTGTGAAGAACGTAGCTTCAGAATCAATGGCTGTCAATAGGGATGAAATATCTGGGACTACTGGGTACTGGGGTATGATACATTTATTAAGTTCTCGAAGGTCAATCACTAATCGATAAACTGGAGGTGCATTTAGATCAGTACGTTTCAAGACTGGAATGATAGGAGAATTACATACATTGGAGTCAGTTTCTACAACCACTCCTTGAGCAATAAGTTCGTCAATAATTTTGGATAAGGCTGCTACAGCCTCAGGTGGCAATTTGTACTGTCTGATTCGTGGTAAAACAACACCTTGCTTTAGAGTCACACGATGGGGTGTGATATGCATACAACCTACATCAGTTGGACCTTTCGCCCATAATTGCTGTGGTACATTCAATAATCTTGGATTAAAATCACGTAATACATAATGACCTTTAAAATCTCGCAGGAACAGGCGGACCCCTTCTGGGGAGCAGCAAATTATGGCACCTAATTCTTTCAGTGTCTTAATGCCTAATAAATTTTCTGGACATGACTTCGTGAGTAACAAATCAGTAGTTCGGGACAATGGACCGACTTCTAGAGTAACTGGTTTCGATATTTCATTAACAATAGGCTGTCCTGAAAATCCAAGGGAAACATTTCTAGAGCCTGAGAGCGGAGCCCCTGGAACCTCGTCATGACTGATGGTAGTCCTACTTGCCCCTGTATCAATCAGAAACTTTCTGTCTTTCCCCAATACTTGACTGTGTACATAGGGACCCTCTTGATCTACAGGTATCTCGATGAGAGGCAAGCCTACCTCCCTCTCTAGGCTATTTCATGAATATGGCTGATAATCTGGATACTCTGTCTGTGCATACTGGTACATCTGCTGTGTAACATGCTGTGTTGCAGCTATAGGCTGCGGTACTGTAACTGTCTGTTGTGCATTCTGCGGTGGCTGGGAAGTCTGTGAAACTTGTTCTTGTCTAGGCGGACGTGGTCTTTCTTTAGTCTTACCAGTAGCTATGTTGTGTTTCAGAACTGCACATTCGTTTATAAAATGACCTGGCTGTTTACAGTAATTGCAGGTCCCTTTAACGGGAGCTGTAGGATGACTGGCTTGATTCGGAACCCTCTTCTGACTGTCTTGTGGAACAGATTGTGCAACTAGTACTTTCATTTTCGTGTCTTTCATACGTCTCCTTTCATGTTCCTGCTCTTCCCTGATTCTGTTCTGGTGATACTGGAGCATCTGGAGCATCTGTGACGGAGTATTAGCTTGCCAAGAACTCTCGACTTTCAGTACTCGATTTTTAACTTGTGGACTTGAATTCTCTACTAGTTTGGTAACAAAAAGATGAGGGTACGATTCACTACTTGTTTTCAGACCACTATTAATAATAAAACATTTCTCAAATCTAGAATAAAAATCACTAGTATCTTCGTCTTGTTTCTGTTTACAGGCCGAGATGGCATCCCAATCTTCCTTTTTCGTGGCTAGTAATCTTGGCAAGACTTGTATTAACAGTTCGGGCAAAGCCTTAGCTTTATCCCCAAGACCGGTACCTGGTACTCGTGTGTTATCTTCGGCTTCTAATGCGGACCAATCTATCTTATTCTCTCCCACCTCCCATTCTTTTTCTTTGAGTTTTTCATATATGCCCGCGGGCAACAGGACCTTTAGCATTTTAATGATATCAGGATACGTGTATTCTCCCATACGGAGCATGTCTTTTAATTCACGGTGGAACCCTGCTGGATCTTTATCGTGACAGGGAATTAGCTTTTTCATCTCTAAGAGTTCCATCTTAGTGATGGGGGTGTAAACAAATACTCGTTCTAGACCACCACCCTCTTTCTTGACTGGATGTACTTCTCGTAACGGATTCTGTCTGTCTATGTAGAATGATTTACTTTCTGGGGGTGAGACGTGAACAAAATGTGGATTCAGAAACGTTCGGTATTTGTGGCGCTGTTCTAGAATGACACTAATTAAATCAGTACCTAGACCTTTCCATCTGTACTGGAGTAACTCGTTCAATACATCATGTAGAGGACCTGGATCAGAATGCTGTTCCTCATACAGCGTAATGAGGTGTTGGATCATATACATACCCACCAGTCGCTGCTCGGCTGGGGGCAGTTTCAGAAACATTTGTGCCACTATTTCGTCTGGAAAAGTGGTAGAATCAGTAGTCCACCGGACTGCTGATCGGGCTAGTTCTTGTTCGTGCATGGTACTGAGCTCGCTATAACCTATTCGTGATTTCAGAATGTGATCGGTAGCTTGGAATACTTGCTCAAGAGAACACTGTTCTGGTGCTGGAGGAGGAAAAACTTTCTTGTAATCTAGACGTGAATGTCGGTCGGAAAGTCTAGTTCTACCTACATACGCTATTCTGGAGGGATTCTCGTCGTCTACCTCTTCATTAGAAGAGTTGTCTTCTTTCTCGGTTGCTTGTTTTGCTTCTCGTTTCTCGTGTAACTTTATTATTTCCCTACGAATTTTCTTGTACATACTCTCTATACAATTGTGTGTCTTGTGTCTTCCCTCGGCTATATGGTCACTCCACCTGGTCAGGACTTTCATTTCTTCTTGATCTTTTTCCGGATAATCTTGTTCTCTTATTAAACAGTTAATTAAAAACTTTAAAAGCATGAGCTGAGTCTCGACTTTTCTTTGAACCATGGCTTCGTGAACACTTTCTGGATTTGCTCCTGTACGGATAAAACGATATATTCTGTCTAGATGTTCTCTCATATCGGGCAGGGTGTCCAAATAGTCGGTCACCCGTCTTAAACGTAATGAATATATGACCATAGTACCATCGCCTGGAACTGGATCATAACGACATTCGGTAAGTGCTCGCTTGATATCTGTGAATGTATGAACTTTTGGCGTACGCTGTAACGCTAGTTCATGTAGCGTCATACGTCTGTGTTGAAGCGGGGTACCAGGAGAATCTCCCCCCGCGGCTCCTAAACTGGAATCGTCGGTGGGTACTGTACGTGCTGGCAGAGTGACTGATGTAGCGGGTACATGCACTATGGGCTGGGCCGGGGGTGCTATAACAGATGCTGTAACGGGTGCTGTAACGTGAACTGTACCCACGGCCCCGGTGGCTGGAGGAGCAGGAATTACAGTATTTACAGGAACTGGCGGAACGGGATTTGCATATTCTGGGACTGTATCGTCCAAATAGGACGAGAGAAAAATATCAGCTGCGGTCGGTTTGTGACGTAGCTTAATCGGGACCAATGGCGGCGGGAAATTACATGGTGCTTCCGGGGTTGCTTTTGGCAAGCCCTCGGCAAGAAGAGGATACATACCCTTAATAAGGGCATTTCTCTGTCTGTCTGACTGTTCTGCTTTAACTCGTTCACCTACTTCGATTAATTCCCTTTCTTGGGCTCTTTCTGAGGATTCTCTACTTAATTCTGTTTTTCTGATTTCTTTTTCGGTTCTTTTATGAGATTCTTTGCGCCATAACTCGATGGCATCTTTCTGGGACTGTCGGGCTTTCTTTTTCCATAATGCTTCTTCTACTCGCATGATGCACTCGGCATCCCATGTACCTGATATGGGCCATCTATATTTCTCTTCTAACTCCTTGGTATAGTCCACCCATAAATCTAGATATAATATGGCACCTAAGCCATGCTTATGATACATAAAATGTCCGGGACTGTCCCTAGGCGGGACAGGAACTGCTTCCTCGAGTAACCCTTTTCTGGTTTTTAACTGACATAACTTGGAAAACAGAGGCATTCTAAACTTGAATCCGAACACAATACAATACACGATAAACACAGTAATGAATAGAAAAAACAAATCACTCATACCACGACATTGAAAACACATTGAAAACACATTGAATAACATTTAGAACAACAGTTCGGACAGAATATTACCTGGTATACTGAAAACAGAACACATGAATTTCTCGAGAACGAAACTTACTAGAATTACTAGATGCACTGCTAAAACAGTACGAAACATACCGGTCCCATAAAGAGACACGTCAGGACCCGTGTCCACCTAGGTGAACACTTTCTGACTGGATCTGTGTACCCAAACCCACTGTACCAGAGACAAACCCTGTCTAGATACTACCCCAGCAACGGTACTCACCGGGCAGCAAGAACGGAAGGCCTCGGACTGGACTGGACTGCTACGATGTCGGACTACGAACTTCGGACTTCAGTTACAGGTGGGCCTCCGGATACCTCGGACCTTGTACTCTCGGCTTGGGCTCTGGTCGGGACTCGCCGCGTTCCTCACCGCCTCGTCTGGATGCTGGACCGCAACCTCCGTCTCCTCCGTGGGCCTGAGGGATACTTGAAGCAGAAATATCTGCCGGTGCGCAGTAGAGTTCCGTCACGGCTGCAGAGGGTCAGGGGGCCTGCGTGGCTTCGCCGGCGCGTGGGGAAAGGGCAAGTCCCTATTCGGGCGCCATTATGTGGTAAATAAATAATTAATTACCGGTACTATTTTTGATTATAATGAATAAAACAGATAGCTCAATAAATAAGAGACAGGATTCGAGGTATCAGAGTCTGACAGGCTTTAATCAGGCATAAGGGAAGGGACAGGAACGGGATAGCCTGCACGGAAATAGAATGGATGGCAGCTGCCAGGGAATGGGAATGGCATGGGGGGCTTTCAGTAACAGTACACAGTATATATATACAAAAACAATTACATTACATTCAATACAGTAGGCGTAGCTCGTAGCAGTCGCGAAAGATAAGGACAAAATGGGTGTAACAAGAAGGCGTGTACAGGGCGTATACATAGACATGTGATGTAGACGTCACAGAAATGTCATAAATGGGGCGGAAACTTGGAGGGGGCTACCTGAGAGCAGCTGGGACCTTTAACCTAGTGGTGCGCGCAAACGGGCAATGACGTGTGACTAGGGAGAACTGGGGGCTATGACTTCTGCACTAGAAGAGGAGACTAAAGTCTGCGGTGTCAGGACGACATGTACCTATGGCATATCTGGTATCTTGTGTTTGGAGTACATGTTGATAGAAACTAAAAGCTATCAGGGCAGAGGCTACTTGACTCTAAGGCTGGTGCATGCATTATTCTACATATATTGCGTGTGCTAGGAATATATTATGAATATTAATACAGTATTTCTCTTACATGGAGACAGAAAGACTAGACCATGGCTGAAACTGTTGATGCGATTCAGTAGCTTAGGAATGCAGAGAAGGAGGGCTGGACTGATAACTAAAAGCATAACATACTCTTGGCAGACTGGGAGGCAGAGCCAGGCCGGGCCGGGCACTGCGAGGCAGGAAGTAAGTGAAGGGTCAGGGATGCAGGTGGGGGCTGTATCGCTCCTCGGAGTGGGTTCAGGAGACTGGAGCTGAATCTGATGTCCGGGCCCTTTCAAGGCCTAGAAACGGGGACAATTCAATGACTTAACGTGCACACTGTGAAATGTGGCAACATAGGCCTAATACTCGTTGCTTTCACGAGGACTGGAAACTGGCATACTAGAGTTGGACACAACTATGATTGCGTCTTTAATCGATCATAGGGGGATACATGCATATCGATCATGCACATATAGCATAAAATGGGGAACACGTAGGCACATATAACATGGCAAAATTTACTTTTCCACAGATCATCCATACATATCCATATCCATATCCATAAGCCACAGCAAGCGTATCCTAAAACTGCCTTGCGAGTCACTGGCTACCATAAGCTCACAGTAATTACCATACAATGGTTCTTACCAAGCACGAGCGTCCAGATACTATCTGCCAAGTTTTGAATGACCTAACAGTCTTTTCTTTTAAAATATTCACGCCAGAAATGTTCTCAGTCAGGGGTGCCATCATGTGGAGGATCAAAAATCAGGAAGATCAGAAGTAAACTGGGCTTCAGAGACAAAGAATCCCCAGAATTAGTACCTCCTTTAGTAGATTCCTGCCTTGTCTTCCTCAGTAAATTTCTGTCTCCTGACCAAAAATCGCTCCTGCAGATAGTCACCGCTCTGATGAACCACACGTTGGCGCGCCAAATGAGGGAAATCAAAAATCCCATCTCAGGGGTTTGCACTAACACCTGATCCTTTAAAGCAGCATGAAAAAGTTGGCACAGAATCTGTAATCAAGAGAAACATATTTATTAAATTACAACAAGTGAGGCCATGTCACACACAAGCCGCAGCACTCTGTATGAGGTGGTCTGAGGACTGAAGGCCACAGTATCTCTTATATACCCTCACAGGGGCCAAAAAGGGGCAGTACAAGTACACATAAGAAGAGTTACACACATAGATGGTCATACAGAAAATGCACAGTCGACAAGTAGGAGGAGCTAACAGTTTTGCCAATGCTAGCAAGCACATCCTGACAGTTACAGAATATTAGCAGCTGCAAGCACAACTGAGCATGTGCAAAGTAGGAGGAAGAGGCTAAATATACCGAGCAGAGAACAGCAAGATAGGACTGAGTACATGGTGAGCACATGGCCATCTAAAATGGCTGCCAAATACAAAATGGATTCCATAAAAAGACAAGATAGTCTCTAAATACAGGATGTCTTCTGCTAATGCTTAATCTAATCGCTGCTAAATTATGACAACGCTACCAGTAGATAGCTTGTCTGTAAGAATGACTTAAGACCACCACCAAGGGATTGCTGGGACAGAAACAAAGTGCCCCCTTAAGATCCCGACCTGCAACATGACACGCCCGCTGACACCAGAAGCCCACTGAAACTAGTCAGCAAATACCCAAGGGAACGAATCCCTCTACAGCAATAGTGTAGACTATCCCAGGTTCTAGAGGTAATACCACTGAAAAGAGTCCAAGAGATGAGGGGACCTCTCCTGCTGATATCGTTCCCTGATCAAAACCATAGTAGGACCAGCGCATGACACTGATACCCCCCACACACCTTCGCACGAAGCATCAGCAGACTACACCCAGTAATGTACTACTTCTGCTGAAATGCCGTGCACAAAATACAACTGTAAACTGTGCTATGTGTACGCTTGATCAACTATCCTCAAGCAAAGTACAGCGGGCTATTTTAAGTGCTCGGTGCAAAATAGTATAGCTTGAGTGGTGGACTCACATTTAGGTAAGCAGCCAAAGACACATACACCCTGGAGGCCGAAGACTGCTTAGACCCTGACTGCTTAGACCCTGCTGCCAACAATAAATAGCTTGTCTAAAAAGTTGACTGACAACCCCCGCCAAGGGATGAGTAAGCTGAACCAAGATCTCCACCACACACCTTCACTCAAGCCTCAGCAGACTAAACCCAGAATGTACAACTGCTGCTAAAACATAGTTTCTCAAAATTCAACTGACTGTGCCACTCTAATAAGCAAAGAAGAGAGGGATAAATCAGTGCGAAATGCACAATGTAGTATAACTTGCGTGGTAAACTTACATTTGATAACAGGACTGCACAGGTAAACAGCTGGCAACACATGCCCCCCCAGCCTGGAGGCAACATAGACCAAGCTACCTAAGAATAGCTTGTCTACAAGGTTGCCTTACGACCCCCGCCATAAGGGATTTCAAAGCTGCACCCAGGTGCTCCCCATATTGGCGATATCAAACCTCAGGCCATTTCTCGCCTTGAGAGTCGCACAAGGGATCTAAAGATTAGTCCGGTTCATTCACGAGGCTGTACCAACGCAAGCAAGGGGAGCCCAACCCCATTAACTGTGAACGAGACGCCGTGTGTTTAATTCCTGATAGGAGCCCATCGTGCAAAGCCACCACCCATAATAGAGAAAAAAAGCAAAAAAGGGGGGGGTTGGAATACCAGATAGCATACTGAGTTTCCATATCAGATGTTAATTCACTTCTAGGGAAGTCTATGTTGAGAGTCTTCTAGGGGCCCACTTCTATAAGTAACATAGGCCGACCAGGCTCAGGCAGAGGTAGCACAGTGGCTCCACTATTAGTGAAATGAGTAAAACACTGCCGGCTGTAGTCACTACATACTACTGAGAGGCAGCAGGAGCTCCCGAACTGATGGCTCAGCAGATAGGCTGCCTTCACAGATTCCAGAGCCTTGGAAGAACAGGCAGACAACAGCAGTAATATGGAGCAAATTGACCAATGTCATGTGACCTTTCTTCTCAGATAAGCTGCTCCAGATTCCAGAGCCTTGGAAGAACAGACAGACAACAGCAGTATTATGGAAGCAAATGGACTATTGTCATGGGACCTATTCTTCTCATAGGTTAAGTTAAAACAGTGCAGGACCCCGGATTGTACAAAGACAAACTAACTATACCGCTTGGTCAATGCCCCCAGTGATTGCTATGCGCAATGGGTTATTATGAACTTATCAGCTTAGGGCCAGCCTAGAACTAGCTAAATATCCGAATTGTGGCACATTCTAGACGGACTTCCCTACGGTCATACCTTGCCAAGACAGTACAGAAAGAATACCCCAACAGAGAGGGCCCCTCCCACTTGAGGGCCACAGGAATAAGCACAACAGCCAAACTACAATATGTATGATATTCAGGAGCCAATGAAAATTACCACACCGCCATTAGAGAGTCACAAAGCGTCGCGGGGCTCCCCCTAGCACCATAGACGTGTAATTCTATGGGGTGGCTGCTCTACTGTATTAGAACAGACCCAAAGGACGCCAATGACATACGTGACTGAAAATTAACACCTTTGGCACACTGATTCCACACTGTAGTATTCTACGTACATCTGTTCGGACAGTCGCACTGTCTTGTTTTGGGATAATGATAGATGGGGTCCAACCAACGCTAAAATGGCCTTACAACTGCGCAAGAGCAGGCGTCCAATCCAATACATATACCCTGAGCGCACAACTACGCGCCTCTCCTGGACCGAGCAGTCATTCATGAGACAGCTGTGCCCACATGACCCATTGCTCAGTATCCTCCTGCGGGTGACAGGCGCTCATTCACATGTACGCTGCGTACCCCTCACACCGTTTCTGTTCCCTTCAACGCCTATGTATGGCCACTCATTTACCTGCCCTCCGGCCACAGCATGCAGGGTATGGTGCGTAGCACATCTCTAACAAACATGCCTCAGACACCTGAACATATATCATGCAGAGGATGGCTTGCTCTAGTAAAGGCCCCCTAAAGATGGGCACCCACTCCCTTTGATATTTAAGCCACCACATACTGTATCTGTGCACTGGAGGCCAGAAACACTGCCCCTCTCCTGTACACCAGCAAACGGTTGTGTGTACATATAGTCACACTATGCAGTAGCCTTTGCTTGGCTGGTGTATTCGCATAAAATCTTAGAACTGGATATGCGGTCACCTGAATACCAATTACCTCATGCATGGTTGGCTTACTGTTAGTCTGAAGTAACACAAATCTCTCATATGGGCACACAGTTACACATACACATTAGTCACCTCATACCATGCGGTATCGGCTTGCTGCTAGCCCGGTTGCCTCACACACACTGAAGCACTTCCAATACAGGTGTACACGATCCACATAGCAGAACATAGCTTGTGTAGAGTGGACTCTTCCTAAGCAACTGTAGACGTTTCTGTCTAATCGAATTATTAGCTCAGCGCCCCTGTAGTGAAACTGATTCTCTGTAATGCGCCCTGACACCTATGTGCAGAGGCCGCGCTATATGAAACACTTATAAAGACAAAGCTACAGTTCCTGCCCCGCAGCATGATGGAAGCTTCAACCATGGCTTGTATTACTTGAAAATGGTTCTTCTATGCGGCGCTCTGCCACCTAGAGCAATGTTCGCGCCTGAGCTTGATACGATTGTGTAGCATACACACGCCACTCTTTTCTTGAAAGACAACTTGTAGTGACCATTGATGTCTGTCAGTATTAATTAGTACAGATATTATACTAATAAAATCTGCCTTGCAGTGGCACCAGGGTGCATGCTCATGTAAAACGTCCCTGTGGGAATATGACACCTATGCCTCCCGAGCTCTGACTTATAACTAATCACATGGCAGTCTAATATTACTATTACAATAAAATCGTCCCGTGCAAATGACATGCCCTCTCTACTACCTGAGAGAGACCTATTCTTAAAGAAAGTTCTATTCCCCAAGACTATGGAAGTGTCCTCCCAGTGTGTTCCAGAGGTAAGCGAGTCTGCTATTTAAGAAGAAGAATCCCTCTTCCTGTGGTTGGCACTCAATTGCAATATGCACACTTCACTTTTCTCTTGTAACACGAGCTTGCTACCTCTAGTTGTTGAGTGTCCTCCATACTTTGCAATGATATACTCATACTTGTAATATGGAATCAAAGAAACTTGCGCACGTGTCCCCTTTCCTCTTGTAATGCACCTCTTATATTGATGCGCACGCTTGACACTTGCTACATGTAACTTGGCGTTTGCTTGAAATGTGCTCACCTATGGTGCTCCCATGTATCCGTGCAGTTACTATTGTTAAGCGCTCTAAAATGTACAGGTAGCCACCTATTGTATTGATATAGTGAAGCCACTGACACGAACGGGAAAAGTCTGCTCTATCTGGAAGGGATAAGCGAACGTGTACATGAATTTACAACTACAGCGGTATGCGGAGCGTCATAGCGAGACTCGACCCCGTTTCCGCCGCAGCAGTCGACCGCTTACGCATTAAGGCCCCATATCTCCGATGTGCTCTAGGCTCCGCTAATGCTCCACCCGAACTGCACCAGAGAGAGCGCTCTTAAAGGATGGCAGCAAGGTCAGGAAGTCCTTCCGCCTCACCCCCTGATGACAAACCCGACTAAAGCATCCGTCGCATAGAGATATGACGACTCACCCCGGGAGAATGGGTAAAGCAGCAAGGCACCGGAAAGAGACAATGGCTTTTGGAGAAAGCACTCAAAATTCCCCAAATGCCCTGAAAACAATAACCTCGCGCTCACTCTATAAATCCCATATCAACTCACACAACCGCGCCACTGCGTGTACACGTGCATGAGAAAAACCTGCCAGGCAAGAGAAGGACTATGTGTCCCAGAGCGCATGCTAGCGCCGTCCCTGTTACATATGGCACAGGCACCTTTCGATGATGGGGTCCTCTGCCTTTGCACTGGCGCCGGAATGAAGTAATGCAAACGAAAATAGGCCCGAACAAAAGAGTGCTGAACGGCGAAAGCAAATGTTTTCTAAGAACATTTCTACCACACAGAATCCGCTGTGATGTGATGCCGAATCTAGAGTGACCCCCCCCTGCCAAATCCTCTTCTCATCCTCCAGGGCCAACGCGCCCTGGTGACGGGCTAGCGAGGCACAGCCGGTCTACGGTTGAAAAATACACACTTAAAACAGCGGGTCTAAAAAGCATGCCGCAGCTGTAGGTCTCAGTCTGAGAGAGGGCATCGACCTCCCGATTGCCCGCCTGATATCACCCCGGAGCCCCAGCCTCATGTGAGCAGCACACGATAAAGTTTTACCTCTCTGCCCCGGTGTGGTGTAAACATACAACATGTGCTTATAGGCATGCTGCCTCCCAGGTCTTAAGCTCTTCACCTGACCATTTAAACCTTGGCCTCCCTGCGGTGACTAACAGGGTACTGCGAGACTGGCTCTGAGCACGGATTCTGCCCCGCACCCTTCCAAAAGTGCGATAACCCTTCACCCTAAAGAGAGGACCCACTCTACTGTTACAAGAAGAGCCGACGAAAACGCAGCGTGCTAGTAAGGGGCAAATGGTTGGAGAGCCGCACATTACCGCCCAGAAGCAGCGTGGGAGGCAACCCAAAAGACCGCCGCACTGAACCTGCTGATAGTTTGAGATCAATTGAATGAACATCTCACAGGTGTCACTCTACCTCAATAAAATATCCTCCGCTTATGACCCTTAAACACTAGAAAGTTCTGGTCCTATAGAGAAGCGCTCCCACTCCTGCTGGTAAGTTAGTGCTGAGTAGCCCAAAATAGACATCAGCCAAATAAATACCTATCGCTCGCGTCAAAAGACCGGGCAACGTGGAACCCCGTAAGGAAAACTGATGAAACGCTGACCCTTCGAAGAAATGGCCACCAGAGGGGGAAGGGGGTGGAGGAGACCGGACATGGCCGAAGAGAAAGCGCGCCAATTTCCCCACCCCCAATGACTAGTAGGAAAATGGCCACTGAGCTGGGGCGCCTAAACAGTACCACCTTGTCCACCCGCCTAACGCCATGGTCGCCTCCCTCACTTGCACACATGCCGCACAGAGGATAGCCGGGGAGCGAAGGCGCTAGAAACTCACAAGCTGCGAGTCTTAAAAGTACTTAGGCAATAGACAGAAGCCGAGCAGGAGAACGGGCAAAATATCGGGACGGGGGCAGCCTCGGACCCCTCCTCCTGGAGGCCCAGAACACCAGCGTTGACTGCACAGCCCGCAGAGCTGCTGGGGAGAGTGAAGAAAGAAAAGGAAAACCCTATACAACGTACGCTGAGCCCCCAAGCTGGCACGGGGTGAAAAGTTACCACAGCGGTAAACATGACCACTAGCAGCAATGAGACAGGGGGGATACTCATGTATAGGAACACCGCCTGACCGACCTCCTGCCAGATACGAACATGGCTCCCCGATCTTAAAGTTGGCCTCCCTACCGTTTGAGCCACATCTTACACGTGAGAAAACCAGGCCCGGTGTAGCCGACACCCACGTATACAAGCCCCGGTGTGCATTAGGCTGAGTAATGAAACGATGTCGGAGTAACACCTGGCTCATTCCGGGCATCTCTGACTGTTGGTTCCGCACAGCCCCACATACCCCCCGTCAGGCCAGCACAACTGAAAAACACACGCCCCAAAATGAACCCAGCCCTCCGCTGCAAGAGGCTTTCCCCCGGCCTTTCTAGAGGCATGTCAACACGTAGGCAATAATAACAAGCGCCACGAATGAACACACCGAAATGTTAGGCGCTGAGAGCTATAGTACCCCTGGAGGGAAATGCCAGCGTAGGCATCGAGGGACGAGGAGTGTGACCAACAGGAGGAGGGGCCCACCCGCCGGAGCCTGCACGAACGACCCCGCATGCACCCGGACAAAGAAACTTGCCACCACGCCGCTCCGTGGGAACGCGACCCACCAAAATCACCCCCACTCACCGAGCAAACAGTCGAATGTCGGAAACTCGTCACCTCGACGCAAGACCGGACCTCTGGACGGCGACCAGAGATGAGGTTATTTAAAAAGAGTGTCCCCGACGTGGAGCGCGCAACGTCCGGAGCGGCAAAGAGGCCTGAGAAATGGCGAGAGGGAGAGATATACCCCCCTCTCCCTGCCTGCCGCCCCGGACGCGCGTCACCGACCCGCCCACATCCCACAGAGCAACGCCTGCCCTGGGGAGGAGTGGCTGACCATATTTACGGGACGGGGCAGCCCTCCGCGACTAAGGGCCCGCCCTCCTGATGGCCACAGGGTGGCCTCGGGCAGGCGCAAAGTATTCAGTTATCCGCTCTGCTGCCACCTGGTGGATAAAGGCGTTTTATGCTTTTAACAAATAGTTCACATTTCTGTGATATTACTGGCAATTTATGGCTGAAATCGTAATTCTGAAACCTTCACAGCGCGGCGCCCCTGGCTAGTCTGTAGGGCACACCAAGGAGCCGCGGTGCACAGATTGGGAACCACTGAACTAGGGAATAGGGCTGGGAAGACACTCGCCTGGTTGGAAAGGAAGGAGCAGGGTGCGAGGTGGGTACCTAGGATACGGGCGACCAACGGAGACATGGTAACTTGCCCCGGAGATATAGCTGAGGAGATATAGCTGAGGCATTTGCTGACCACTTTGAGGAAGTGTACTCGCCGTCGGCCATATATACAGCTGAGGAATCACGTCAGTTTTTGGAAGAGTGTGTGTTGCCTGCTCTGTCCGCTGACGATAGGGATTCCCTGGAGGCTGATCTCTCCGATGAGGAAATCCAAACGGCTATCGGCCGAATAAAGTCAGGAAAGGCTATGGGACCCAATGGTACCCCGGTTGAATTTCTTAAAGCAACGGCCGCCCAGGTGGTCCCACATTTACGGGCCATGTATCAGGAAAGCTGGGAAAAAGGTGTTATGCCCCCTGACCAGCGACTGGCAAGTATTGTGGTGATCTACAAGACGGGCAAACCAGTAGATGACTGTCGCTCCTATAGACCGATCTCATTAATCAATGTGGAGGCGAAAATCTTGGCAAAGGTTCTAGCCACAAGACTGGGGACGGTTATAACCTCCCTGGTACACCCGGATCAGTCCCGCTTTATGCCAGGTAGAAATACGGCCCTTAATATCAGTCGTTTACACAACGTGCTGGCCCGGAAGGACTATTTAGAAGAAGACGCTGCTATATTATCCTTAGACGCCTTTATGGCCTTTGACTCAATAGAATGGTCCTATATGTTTGAAGTGTTAGTGAGAACGGGACTAGGCTCCAAATTCATATGATGGGTGCGATTGCTGTACACTGACATATCCGGACAGGTTAGAGTGAATAACTACACGTCCAGACAGTTTTCACTTCGTAGAGGTACAAGGCAGGGGTGTCCCCTGTCACCGTTATTATTTGCATTAATGATGGAGCCCTTAGCAACATGGATCAGGAAAGACGTAATGACTAGAGGCCTGAGATGGTCCTCTGAATATGAAGATAGAATATCACTCTATGTAGATGATATAGTGTTGTACCTAGCATATCCCTATAGATCCATTCAGGTGGTACTGGACATCTTTACTATCTTTGGGAAGTATTCTGGATACACTATTAACTGGGGCAAATTGATTTTGTACATGCTTCATGGACAGACTCCGAGTCTTCCAAATGACTGCGCACTAATGGTGGCGGCCGACGGCTTTAAGTACCTAGGGATTTTTGTTACACCGGATCCGGCTCTTTTCCACCAGAGCAATCTGACACCGTTGCTTGCCCGACTGAGAGCGGATGTTCAGCATAGGAGATCCCTTCCACTGTCCTTGGTTGGCTGGGCTGCCCTCTTTAAAATGCTTGCCCTCCCGTGTTTCCTTTATGTTCTACAGAACTGTCCGACTAGAGTTCCTGATGCCTTCTTTAGTGCAGTGGAGGGGGAGGTGCGTACACTACTGTGCGATGGGAGAGCCCCCAGAATAGCGCTTCAGAAATTAACGAAGGGATGGTATGATGGGGTTATAGCCCTGCCAGATATACGACTATATTACTGGGCTGCGCAGTTGATTACGGTGAATAGGTGGAAGTATGCCCTGCCTGATGACCCGGCTTGTGCCCTGGATAGATATCAGATGGATAGAGCAGGCTATCTTGGGGCGTTATACTCGACGACTGCAGATATGGAGATTAGCTAATTCTCGACTAGGTTGGACGAATAGACTTACTACTATGACGCCGCTATGGACTGCGCAAAAACTGGGTATGCTCTGTCACTATCCCGGGTTTGACAAATGGGACATGATTGGTATCTTGGTGGTAGGGGATCTGATTAAGAAAGGTAGGATTTTGCGGTTTGAAGAGCTACAGAAAATGTACCACTTGGAACCTAGTAAAACCTTTCGTTATTTGCAAATTAGACATGCATTGATGGTGGCGTTTCCTGATTGTGTGGATATACCTGACAACTCTCCCCTAGAGGACCGTCTAGTAGATGGGCATCTGCAGAATAAGGCAATATCCCTTACATATAGGAAGCTTAACAACCATGTGCCAGACTCCTTCATACAGCTCAAGGAGAAATGGGAAAGGGACTTGGGGGAAATAGAAGAGGAGGACTGGAGACAAGTGCTGATGTCTCCTAGGGAGGCTGCCATCTTACTTAGATATCGACTCATACAACTCCGTATCTTACATCGTTCATATTTGACGGGGACTACTTTGGCATTGATTGGGTCAAAGTCAGACGATTTGTGTTTCAAGGGATGCAAACAGTCGGCTGGCTTCTACCATATGGTCTGGGATTGCCCGATGATACAAAACCGGTGGGATAGGATAGTGACACATCTGCGAACTGCCCTGAATAAGACGATTACCTTGACGCCACGACTTAGCCTGCTGAATATATGGGACGCCGCAGACCTTACGGAGATGGAGCGGCAGTTTACAACGCTGGGCTTCACCCTTTTTAAAAGAGAAATAGCTAGAGGATGGGAAGGGGCCAGTCCACCGGGAGTTGCAGTTTGGATGAGGGAACTGGATAAATGCATGATTGCTGAAAAGGAAGTGTTTATGGCTCGCGGGTGTCCGAAGAAGTGGGATAGGAAATGGGCCAAATGGAATATGTACAGAGGAGACCTGTGTGTATCTCCAGTGGTAGAATTGGAAATACGAAGGAACAGGGATAGTGCACGAGAAACGTAAAAATGTACCTGATGTAAGATTGTTGACTAATGTGATGATACATATGCATGGTGATGTGGTAATAACCAATGTAACAGTATATGAGCTGGCATTTATGTAATAAAAATATTTTCAACAAAAAAAATATTCCCTTTGCATATTGTATTTGTCTTGTTTGCTGCTGTGTTTCCAGAAAGAACTGCTGTGGCTGGTAGGGTAGTCTACCTTTAGACCCTCCTGCTTTTTCTTTGGGACGTGTCTGTGGATTCAAGAAACCTCCCCTTCATCGATGTTTTGGAGAATACCCATTGCCTTGGCCCTGTGGGCATAATCTTTTACTTTTTTCCTAACACCTCTCAGGAAATCCGTCTTTTCTGTGTGGTCTCCCCATATTTTTTGCCTTTTGCGGCACCCTATGTTTTTGCTGGCTTTAGAACTCTGTGCACATCATCTTGATAACCAGTGGTAAAGTGCCTGTGCTCCCCCTTTTAAACATGGTCAAGTTGGCATATTCCTAATTGGTATATTTGGCTTTAGAACTCTGTGCACATCACCTTGAAAACCAGTGGTAAAGTGCCTGTGCTCCCCCTTTTAAACATGGTCGAATTGGCATATTCCTAATTGGTATATTTAATTTATCGAAAAATCCCCAGTGTATGGTACAAAAAAGTTTACCCTGAGCCTGTAAGTTACATGTTACTAGTGGACGACAACACTTATTGTGCAATACACTACAGTGACAGTATAAAAAATGGTTTCAAACCTATCACTGTAGCTGAAATGTGGCAGTTTAAACGCTGCAATTTGAGCAGTCAAAATGAAGCCTTTTGACAGGTCAAACCTCCCTTATAATATTAATAAGTCATCCCTACACAAGCCTTATTGCCCACAATGCAGGGTGCATGGTATTTAAAAGTAGGACATGTAGAAATGTAATGTTACCATGTACTTACAGTGACTAGTACCCAAAAGCTATTTTTCACTGTGGCAGACCTAGCTGCTCTATTTAGAAAACCAGATTACAGATTACAAATCCTAAAATTGTATCACGGGACTGGGACTAGCTAGAAAAATAATTAGACAAATATTTTTATTATCATTTTTAATAAATGTTAAGGAAAAGTATCTTTTAGAAAGTTACCTTTTTCAATCAGAAGTTCCAGCAGGCTAATTTGCATTTGCTCTCAGACTTCTCCCAGCTACTGATTAGCATTTGAAGAGCTATGAAAAAGGAGTGAAACACCTCGCAGGAGCAAACAATAAGCAGGTGTGAATGTGCAGAAATGACTCTTCTGAACCTCATAGACTATGCAGGGTGGGGGTATTGTGTGTATCATTTTTTAATATTAGTGTCAAAGCCTGCTTGGTAGGTCGTCTGAGTTTACATACCACACTCCTGGCACACTTGAAAGGAAGAGAAACAGGACAATTCTTGTGTAATACTATCTGCTTGCTGGAAAATCTTACTTTTGTTCTACCAGATGTCTGTCTCTGGGTTTATTGTGGGTACAGTGCTGCCTCATAATGGATTTTAGCGTTATATGTGAGAAGACACTAGGATTACCATAGTACACTCCCCACATACACCCCAGTCCTCAGAGCCCAGGTTTAATGTGGACAAAGACTTATGCTATCTTGAAAATGCTGAAAGTAGGTAAGTTTGGCACCTGGAATTTTTACTCCATTGGTTAGGGTGTGCCCAGGAGTCATTCCCACCCAATAGCTCATGCCATGCATAAATGTGGCATCTCCAGACACCCACTTTTGAACCCTCCTCGATCTGAGGATGAAAATAATAGGACTGGACCTGCTGTTTGTGACCTGAAAGGCGTCCTGAAGTATTGGACCTGCTCCCTCTTGTACCCAGGACAAAGAGGTCGTCTCTAAGGGTTATAAGGCTGACCTCCATTTCAAGAGCTACAAGAGGCCTTTCCTGCAGGGGAGAGGATGTGGCGCAGCAGCCAGAGCTGCCAACTCGGGAGCTGGGGATCCAGGTTTGAGTCTTGGAGTCGGCGCAACATTATGTGATGTTGGGCAAATCACTTAATCCCCCTGCGCCCATGGACAGCGCCTGGATACCCTCGCGGGTGATAAGACACAATATATAAATCTACAAACTAAACTAAACTGCATCTGACCAGCTGACAAGTGGCAATTGAACCTGGATTGGACCCTCTTGTTGGCCTCTCTCTGACACCCTGGAAGTCTCTAAGTGCATCTACAGATGTCCCGGGGGGTTTAGAAGTATACTCTTGTGGTGAATTGGTACTCAAAGGACCCAGCGGCCCAAGAATTTGGCAGCGAGGGTACTTGATTGCAACAGCGTGGGGTACCCTCTCTGCCAAACTGAAGGTCCAATCGCCTCTTTTAGAGATGAATGAACTTTCATTATGTGTAGGGCAGACACAACTCTGTCTCCTCTGCAACATGAACCACCAACAGAGTAATGGCCGTTGGAGGTTCCGCCATGTATCTGCTTACCCGATTTAGAGTGGGTGAACAAATGGCCAGTTTTCACTGTCCCTCACCGCGAGAGTGATATTATTTTTTTATTTTCCAAAACATAAACTCACTTTGGGTTTTTGCTTTGAAAAAAAAAACGTTGTAAGTTTGCCGTGACGTTAAACTTACAATTCACTGAAAGGAATCGTACTAATGGTGGTTCCTGCCAATGCTAGAGTGGGTGGGCAGGCATCTCATAATTTGGCATGCGTGGGACTCTGTCAGTGCGACAGAGCACTTTACTCCGTCTCCCATAAGAAGTAAACCCCCCATCCTCCAACATGTAAATCAGGCTCTAAGTCAGAGGGTAAAATCTTTTCCCATGGCCATGTAAATCAGTCCTTAAGTCAGAAAGTAAAATATTTGACCAGGACGAACCTGGCTGGCAGACTGACTCCATTACGGTCGGCCTCAAATGCACCTAGGTCCTGGACTACTGTAATCAAAGACTATCTTTGGTTCTTTGTGCTTTTTCATGCTATTTTCCCTTACTTATTTAAAAACTTCTAGCTTCAGTCTCCCTTATTGGGTTTTTGTCACTTTGTTTATTACATTTTTCTAATTCAATTTGGGGTTTTATTGTTCTGCATTTTGACTTTATTATTGTTTTGGTCCTGCACAAATACTTTACACACTGCCCAAAGTTAAGCCTACTTGCTCTGTGCCATACCTACCAGGAGGTTGAGTTCAGGTTAATTTCGTGACTTCGAAGGTTCAGAATGACAAGGGTTGGGCTTATTCCTTGAGGCGAGTAGTCACCCACCCCAAAAAATATTCCAATCTCTAACAATCCCTTATACTTGAAGGCCGAGGATATGTTGCCCAACAAATGGCAGGTCCATGAGGTGTTGCTGATCATCAGGGCAGAATCCTGATAACTGCAGTCAGTCATGGTTGGAGAATGCTGGTGTTAACTTGCCTTAAGGCTGTGTGCGCTGGCTGTAAGTTTTCATTCCTCTATGACCTCTTTGGCTCCTATTTTGTAAGGTTCAGGAAGGTGCTGCATAAGATGTTCTAATAACTCCCACTAGATCATGTAATACCTTACTAATAGGCCCAACGAGTTTGGTATGTGCCAATAAGTTGCACACTCGAAGGCAAACTATTTTCTTTGCTGCCCGTAATTATTTTATCTCCTTACATGGGTGCAGTGTAGCCACTGTTCCCCGCAAACTTCCTAGAGGTGCGTACTACTTGAGAGTCTAAAGGGAACATGTCCATGGATATACGACGGGTCTCAGAGTGCTAGCTTAAACTTCTTTTCTACTCATGGGGCCAGTTGTACGACCAATTTTTTGTTACTCACAATTTTCGGCTGGCAAAAGGTAATGTACTAATGTGTCTCAGACACATTTTGCGATTCCCAATGGAACCACAAATGACCTGCTTCATATATTCGTGAGACAGGTCACAATTTGCGACCCATTAGGAATGGGCTACAAACACAGGGATGGTGGACTGCTGGGGATTAGGAATGGTCTACAATCACAGGGATGGTGGCAAGCTGGGGACAGAAGTCCACCATGTCTGTGTTTGCTTTTTAAATAAAGCAAAAAAAAATTCCAAATGCAGCCCCTTTTCCTCAAAGGAAAACGAGATGCATTTTAAAGAAAAAAATGAAAAGTTTTCGTTTAATTTTTTAAGGCAGGCAGTGGTCTAGGGGACCACTGCCTGATCTGAAAAAATATTTTTGCTGCCAAACACATAGGGAAAGGGATCCCTTGGGGACCCTTTCCTGTTTGCGACTGACTGACCACCAATTTGAAATTGGTGGTAACTGTGATTATTTTGTGACTGCATTTGCGGTTGCAAAACAATCGTAGATCCACCTGCAGCTCGCTATTAGGAAGGGACGCCCTTGGCACGCGCCTTCCTAACAGTGACTCACAAACCCTATTTTGCGAGTTGGTAAAAGGTTACTGACTCCCGAAATAGGGTTTGACCATACTACAACCATTTTTAGTGGTCCCAAACGGCTCGATTTTAAGTTGGCGATCTCTAAAAACGGTCCTACATCTTGAAGCACTTCCAGGAAGTCAGAATAATGCATCAAAAAGCCATTAGCCTGAGGCAAGAGCGTGCTACTTCTCTGGTTGGAGCAAAAAAATGGATTCATGTATATTTTAAAGAATTGGTAAAAATACATTTTCAGGGGTGTGGAATTTAATAAAATATCTACTTCTCCATCGGATAGTTTGCTTCTTAAATTAACTTGACTTGTAACAAAACCCATGTGTCCCTTTGGTGCCATGTAACGCAGCAACAAATTATGGCAACAGACATTATATAGGAGCTCTGATAATAGCCTCTCTGAATATGCCATGGTTCATATTATAGTAGGGTTTGAATACTAGCAATCCCTTATTTTGCCACCTTTCCGTAGATCTACATACTGTGGCTGGAGGTAGCGACAAGCAATAGTTCCAAGGTTGGAATGCCCTTCGAAGTGCATGCAAACCTACTACCTTGGATGTTTTAGGGGTTTTCATTAGCTCTTCTCTACTCTTTTCCCATACTGAGAAAGGTTGAAAATGTACTCCTGACAAGGTTGGAGGGAAAGTGAACTTGCAAACACTCAACAGACTTTTGCATGAGCAAATCTACATATGCTTCAAAAAATTGGAGGATCCCCTGTTATTAATGTCAGGGAGGGGGATTTCGATTTTGTAATTGGTGGGGTTCCCTGTTCTAATTGTAGCAGACTGGGATCGCTGGAGTGAACTGAGGAGGGGTTTGTAGGGTTTGGGGCTCTGCTGTATATGGCCTAGATAGGATCTTACACAGACAACAACAAAATGAATAAAGGGAAGTAACTAACGGACACAAGAGTTATATAAAAAGGGATGTGCAGAATTTATTTTAAGCCTCCCAAAAAGGGTTACAATCTAAAACATAATGCAAAATGATTAAAAACCACCTAAAGCGGTAATACAGTGTATAAAAATAGTCAAAATGTAAAAAGTCGACGCGGCGTTTCGGTGCTTTTAAGTCTTGACACCTTCTTCAGGACATTAAGGACATTTGACTTGGTATCTGTATCTTGTGTAGAGACCGCTTATCAATTGCGATTCAGTCTGATATCGAATTCATAAAAATTGATCACCGGATGTTTAAAAATTCTTAGAGATAGACCATCACGTTTTTATATATTTGCACGGAGGGGCCACCGAGGTCAATAGAAGTAGATTCTCTATGACGATAGGGTATTCTTTTTTGAGAGATAAATTCTTCTTGTGGCCAACATCTGTGGTTGCTGTTGAGTGGGTCTGTGAATATCCACCGAACAGTGGTTTCTTTTAGCCAGGAAATTCGATTTCTTCTGTTCTAAAATCGGCCTCCCTGCTCCTCCGTGCGTGATCCTTCATTCCGATGTGGAATGCGCATACACATCGGAAGGAAGGATGCGTGGATATTCACAGACCCACTCAACAGCAACCACAGATGTTGGCCACAAGAAGAATTTATCTCTCAAAAAAGAATACCCTATCGTCATAGAGAATCTACTTCTATTGACCTCGGTGGCCCCTCCGTGCAAATATATACAAAACGTGATGGTCTATCTCTAAGAATTTTTAAACATCCGGTGATCAATTTTTATGAATTCGATATCAGACTGAATCGCAATTGATAAGCGGTCTCTACACAAGATACAGATACCAAGTCAAATGTCCTTAATGTCCTGAAGAAGGTGTCAAGACTTACAAGCACCGAAACGCCGCGTCGACTTTTTACATTTTGATTATTTTTATACACTGTATTACCGCTTTAGGTGGTTTTTAATAATTTTGCATTATGTTTTAGATTGTAACCCTTTTTGGGAGGCTTAAAATAAATTCTGCACATCCCTTTTTATATAACTCTTGTGTCCGTTAGTTACTTCCCTTTATTCATTTTGTTGTTGTCTGTGTAAGATCCTATCTAGGCCATATACAGCAGAGCCCCAAACCCTACAAACCCCTCCTCAGTTCACTCCAGCGATCCCAGTCTGCTACAATTAGAACAGGGAACCCCACCAATTACGAAATCCAAATCTACATATGCACATTTGCACGTGCTAAAATGCTGTTTAAAAATGTTTTCTAGGAGTACAATTTCCTGGCCTACTTCTGTAAATTCTCTTGAATTCATGAAAGCCGTAAATCTGCACTAATGCAAGGACATATACCATATTTGCAATTTTGAGAATTATTTAAGAATTTTGCCCCTAATTAGGTCAGGCATTAACCAAGACCTTTTGTTTTTATTAAAATTCTATCCCTCTCTCTTATCTATCTATTGGCTGGCTTCAATGTGAGTGACAGCATATTTCACAAGGACTATATTGGCACACAAAGTAGTTTTGTTCAGTGTCAGGAACTACTCGGACAATGTATTCGTTGAGACCAAAACATTTTGGGGATTTTTGCCAATGTTTGCGATAATGTTGAGGGCACTGCAGCTCCCATACCAATAACATTTTACAAACATTATGCCAAAACAGGACATGAACTGAACAAAACCAAAAGGCTGACCACCAATGTAAGAGCTATTAGTTTTGCCAATGCTTGTTTATTTTCATGTTTCCCATAATCTTATTGAAATTGACTACACTGATTTTCCAATATGAATATTTCTGGGAAATATTAGCAAGCATGAACACGTTTTTCTAAATGATGTTACAAAGAAATAGTACCTAAAATTTTACAGCAGTTAAGCAAAACTTTTTTTCCTCGTTGCATTTTTTGTGAACATTTTGTGAAAGCCAACAATCATCAATCTTGTTTCAAGCTTCTACAAATATTTGTATCTAATCAGAGAGCATTCAGGGAGCATTGTATGTAGCCTCATATTGTTAAACTTTGCAAACGTTCGTGCACATTTTTATACTGGGACTACTGTGACTAGTGCAGTTACAGCTTACAGCATTTCTTTAGAGCGCTCACTCTAATAATGAAGTCTTTGTATTAATGAACCTTAAATACAAATGTGAACAACATCAACAGATACACACAAATATTACCTTAAATGCAGGGATGGCTCTTCCACTAGGGCGAAGGAGCGTTGCCCCACTGCTTTCCCGCAGTGCAAGAAGCAGAAACATAAAATGGTAATAACTTCCAGTTATTACCATTTTATGTTTGGTTGCAGACGAGTGACTGGAAGGGGCTGCTCTGCGAGCAGGGCAAGGGAGGATTGGTGTGCCTGCCCACTCCCGAGTCCGCAAAGACTGTTTGATCGGCCCCCTGGGGCCGCCCAAACCAGTCATGGGCACTCTGCCCTTCTCCACGCAGGCTGCAATGCATGGAGAAAATGGCCTGCCCATAAGCTGCTGGCTGGGTGGTGTCCCAATCAATCACAACGCTGCTTGCAGCATTGCGATTGGCTTAGGAAGGGAGCCTGGCTGCCTGCTTCCTGTTCCTGCCAGAGGCAGGAGAGCAGGAGCAGAGAAGACGCGTAACCTGGCTGGCGGAAAGGTAAGTTTAATTATTATTATTTTTTTCATTATTATTAAATTAAACCCCCCGCATGACCTCCCCGCGCGACCCCCCTCCCCGTGCAGCCCCCCAGTACCCCCACCCGTGAGCCATGTAGACTGTGACTGCTTAAATGTAGACAATGCCTTTCCAAGATGCATAATGTGGCACTGTAAACTGCCAGCCACAGGGTTTGTGCTGCAGGAGGTTGGGCCTACTTGTACCAAGGACAAAATAAACATGAACACTTGTTGTCCTTTACCCTACACAATATGTGCTATAGGAATTCCTCACCCCTGCATTTTGCAGTGAGCTTTGCTTTTGTCTAGCTTAAAAAGGGACAGGTGGGGTATTGAAAAAGGATGATGATGAGCAATCACAAGGAACAGGTAGACAAAACAAAAACAGGTAAGAAAGAGAAGAGGAGGATATGAAGAAAGCAGGAGAATGCAAAGGAGATAACATAGAAGGGGGTTCAGGTACAAAAACAGGAGATGGGATAAGAGATAGGAGAGAAGGTATATAAGAAATACAAAGAATGAGGGATATATTATCAAGAGAAGATAAGGGATAGGAACCAGGATAACAGGATATGCCGAAAAAGAAAAAAAAGCACAGGAGGAGAAATTGAGCGTTAAGTCAGGGCAGTGAAAGAAACCATAATGAGGGGCAAAGGCTGCGCCAATTGCTTTTTTCTCTGCACTAAGAAAATAAACGTGAGAAACTGAGAGAGCCGACAATCTAAGAGTACAAGAAATCCACAAGCATTAAAACATGTTTCATGCTAAATGTATTTGTCTAGGGAATTATTTTGCATTATTATTTTGACAGAGCATGATAGAATGTGGAACTGTATACTGAACATCATTGTGTATTCTAGGGCATCAAAATGTATCTCAAACGAGAATGTCAGTGTTCCTCCCCTACCAGTAGAGCAAGACTGGAAACCAAAATCAGCCCAGCAAAAAAGTTCAACCAGTCCCACAATGCAGTAGACTGAGACAGCAATCGTGCCATTGAGGCATGGGTGGCTTACGGCAGTCCATCCTACCCTCAAAGCAGCCTCTCAGTCTGCAGCCCACCAGATAAATGCCAGAGTGGAACAACACTGCAATGTATTATACAAAGCAAAGAATTGATACTTATTTTGACTTGTACTCGAGTCGTTGTCTATTTACAACCCTTTACATTATTGCCTGACATCCTCAGATGTGTCTGTAAAATTGACCTTTTGTCTTGAAGTTTTGTCCTGAATTTTTACCCTTTACCCTGAATTTGTACAATCTCTGCCCACAATTTATCTCCATGTCCTATGGTGACCTTTTTTTATACAATAGTGCACTTCCCACAGATTTATTTAACTTGATTTATTTTTCATTTAAGGTGTGTGCGATATATTGTGTACGTATCTGCCTGAGGATGACAGGACAAAAAAAAATATGTTGTACTTTTGAGCCACATCTCTGGCCCCGCTCCCCACACTCAGAGGCCACGCTCACATTGCACTCAGAAGCACAGCTCCATACATGCCTACATTTTAGAACAGGAAAGTGGGACATTAAAAATAATATATTTTCCCGATTTACTTCTAACGAAGCAGATGCAATTTTAGGTGGGAGAAAGCTAGAATAAAGCAGATATTTCACATGTAAATATATATTTATCGAGGAGGAGCTACGCTCGTAACCAAGATGGCCGCATAAGCTCCCAGCTCCGCCGACCTCCGCCAGAGGCTCATAAATCCTGATTCTCATCCTGATTCCCGCCGGACTCCTGTGCAGATGAACTGTGCCTGGTTTGAAAGGTGCAACCCCGAAATTTCTAGCGGCCCGGACTGCGAAGATATGCCGTGCGCCATTCTTGGCATAGCCCAGATTTGACGCCGGGGCCTCGAGTTTCAACTTGGCCGGTTTGGAGTCGAACAACATCGGCTGTGAAAAGTGGGTGGATCTGGTCTCCCGAAGCGGCTTTTTTCTTCTCCCTTCTTGGATGGTGCTCCGGTGACGGTTCTACCCTGCAACTACGGTGGCCTGTTAATACTGGCTATTTGTTCGGGGATCCGCTCCCCGGAGACCCCGTTGAGCTCCTGATGGTTCTCTGGGCTCGGTTCCTCGTGGGTGGCGACGGAACACCTATCGTGCTTTAGACGTGTTTTACAGTGGTATCTACATTGCTTCTGCCCTGTGCCCCGGAGAAGTCGACCTCTGGGGTTCGGACACCCGCCCGGACGCTCATTGAGGGGCGATGGAGCGGGCTGAAACTACACCGTCGCTACGCACTGTACTGGCCGCCATTTTGCAGCTCCACAAACGGTTCACCGCCACCTTCCAGGGGATGATCGTAACTGTAGACCGTCTCAGCCCGAGACCGGACTCCGACCCTTTGTTGTTAGAAAGCCGAGATACTCCACCCGCGGATACCGTCTTGATTGGCACCGGGGACCCCGTGCAGAACATTGCTTTGGAAACTCCCCGCAACCCTAAGATGGCGGCGATCGGGGCCGAAAGGACTGGCTGTGTGTTTAGCCCTATATTGATACCGCCCGAGATTGATGTGATTATCCCTATGAGACAGTGTGCCTTCTCCTACGACTGCCAAATTACACCTTCGCCTCTTTCGGTGAGCGATCAACACCGCTTTGAAGTTTTATCGCTGGTGGGCAGTGGACTTGCTCTGACTTTTGAACTCCCTTCGAATTGACTTTGACACTCTACTATTTTTGGATATTCTTGTTGTGATGGCGGTTCGAATGGATGTAACTAACGTGGAGAATCGCGGCGACCTGTTTGTGCTGGAAGGGGTCTTCGTGATGGACCGTGAGGGTTTGGGCTGAACTTGATTGGGCTTCGATGCAATGTTCCTTTTGTTTTTGCTGGGTTGTATCTGTGGGAGCGGGGCCGGCTGTGCATCTGATTAGTCTGACTACTGTTTTTCTGATGTGCCTGGGACGGGGTTTGCTATCTCTGTGGAGCCGGGGATCGGATGGGATGTTCTCCTTTTTTTTCTGTTTGCGACTCCCCTACAGACTGCCTCTTGCTTTGCTATGATCTGCTATTCTTACGGTAGGGGGTGTCTGCTTTCGGCGGGGGGGTGGGAGTCTGGGAGCTCGTATCGTATTGTAACATTCTCCTCCTCCACCTTTTTCCCCATCCTTGGGGTGTAGTTTAGGGGGCGACAGGCACACTGCTAGTGGGGTTAGGTCGTAGCCATCGGCACGGGTGTAGGGTGGGGGGGGTTTATTTTTCCTTTGTTATTTTCTATGACCTTTCTATTTCCCCTTTCCCTTCTTCGCAAGAGCTGTGGCGTATTCTCCTGTTTTTCGTCATCATCTCTGGGTGTCACATGTATGCATCGTATATCCTGTATTTCTGGTGGGTGGATGGTGTGGGGGGATGCCTGCGGTCACTGATATTTAACTGCTTTGCTTCAGCTTTTGTTGGTATTGATTTTTCTGCCGCTCGTGACTGTATGGTGTGTCTTCAATTCATTTGCCCGTCCACAGCTGTGCTGTGTTTCGTTTAATGGCGCCCGATATGTATATTATTCTCTTGTGTTATAATAATAAAAATATATATATAAAAATATATATATATATATATATTTATCCAGAGCTTGAAACATGGGGATTGAAATGAACTGCAAAAAAATAAAAATCCCATGTTGAGAGTCTCTCTGCGAAACTGGGAGTCCAACCAGCCTGCCAAACTGCTGCAAAAGACTAAGAGGTATGCCATGTCTGTCACTGACATAGCCTTGGGGAAAAGTGAAATACTGTAGACAGCAACCAGCGGCGAAAACAGGCCCGGCTGTCATCTATGTATTGACCGGTCCACCACTGAACCACCCGCTGTAGAAACCAGAGACCATAGTCCACTTGAGACTTAATTTTACCACCCAGTCACTCTGGTTGAAATGTTACCTTGTTAATGTGTACTTCTGTGCAGCAGTCAAAGTGCATAAAGAAAAGTATGGGAATTGTGACCCTGGGTACAATGGGGTGTGGTCAACGAGCCTGGGGGTGGGGCTGGGGCTGGAGACATCTCTATAAACAAACTATTCTGTAACATTTTTTGTTGGCCTTTCACCTACAGATAAATGCATATAAAATATAATGTACACATCTTAAATGAAAATAAGTGCAACTTTAACTTATGTATGGGAAATGGATTTTTCGAGTAGGACAGCTCGGTTAGTTGACGCGATTACGTCGTATGTCTCTGGGTGTAACTGAACAGTCATTGAGTTGAATCCTGGTCGGTGCACTGGGGAAAGCCTGTGACAAAAAGTACTGTGACTAAGTAAGTCATGGGGTTAAAAATTTGATTACATACAGCATAAGTTAAGTTGCACACAGTGTAAATAGGCTAGCACATAATGTGCAATAAGGCTTTGTTTGAATGTGATAATGCAAAAAATTGCCTATAAAATTAATCATTAACAATGCTAATCTGCCTTAGGCTTCAACATGAAAAGTGCACTTTTAAAAATGACATGCAGACAAATGGTGCAAAATGCACGAGGCATCAATGGTAGACCATAATTAGACTTTTCCATTTACAAATAATGTTCTTTAGGAAAAACTGAACCACGCTAAAATGACTAACTTAGGTTTTGTAGTAATTGTAGAACGTGTTTTTATTAAACTAACAATCATTAAACGTGTGCAGAAATAAAGGGCAGTTTGTCTTAAAATAAAAACGTTAAAGGTGCAGAAAATGCAGTACGTAGAAATCTTGAATACTTTAGACAGCTTGCTTAAATAATGGTTTAAAACACGCTTGAAAAGCTGACCTCATCTTAGCCTCAGATAACATAGGAAAGCACTTTTGCCTTTCATTTCGTGAAATAATGAAGACGTGTCTTCCCTCACTGAGATAGCATAATTTGTTGCTGCTAAATCTTATTGTTAGCACAGAAAGCCATTCATAACTGACTAAAGTTTTATTGTACTTGCTGAGGAAAGCAGAAAATATTTTATGTTTCTATTGAATTTCCTGCTTAATAATCTTTTTTTGCAGCTAATGCAATGTTTTTATACAAATAGTAGTTTCGTTAAAATACGTTTTTTTGCGTTATTGGAAGGTTAGGGACGTGAATTCATGGTACATAAAGACTCGAGTTAAGAAATGTGCCATGTGAAGTAGATTTATTGTTGCAACGTAGGAAATAGCCTGCTACCGCCCCGTTCAGATGACAGATGATGGTTGTGAGAACTGAAGAGAAATCTGCCTTTTGGAGAATCCTCAATTCTCATTGAGAGAACAGGCCACATGTTTTGCAACATGAATTATTGTCTTATTAAAGCTTTCTTAGTTTAAGAGTTCAGATCAGAGCAGCAGCCGCTCATGAGAGCAGTTGAGGGCAGAGAGCAGCAGATGAGAGGAGCAGAGCAGAAAGAGGAGAGCAGAGAAGATAGACTGAGCTCTTTTGACATCTAACAGACCAAGCTTTATGCTTTATCTCTTGTTAATTGGATTTTGCCAATGCTTATTTACCCTATGCTGTTTTAGCTTCTACTGAATCTTTTGAACCTCTCTTTATGGGAAGTGCAAGAATTATTCATTATTGTTTTTAAGCTTCATGCTTTATTCTCACTCTTGCCTTTCACTTTGAACTCTTCATGGGTTCTGACTGACACTATTTTCGCCCCCTTCTTAGAATTGGGATTCTTTCTTTATGAACAGCCAAAAGGTGCACCCGTGTCTGCTGGACCAGTGAGTGTTGGTTGTGACCTGATACGTCACCCAAGGTGGACACCAGCCTCCATGAAAGACATACACTGTGACCGGTGTGTTGCAAAAGCACAAGGTCTGCATCTTCAGCCCTTGGAACCATGCATAGAGGACTTTGTGGGATCCTGGAATCCCTGGACAGAGTTATCCCCACTCACCTGTGGACCGAGGACTCAACCGGACTTCAACCCTGTGGACCGCACAGCATCAGGAGCATTCTTTGAGCATCCTTTGCCTGCGTCCCTCAGCCTCAAGACCACTCCATTAGAGTCTATTGCGATCATCCTGTAAAGTTGAGAAATTGCTTCAAAAACGCTCTGGTGGCCAAGTAACTGTCCAAAGTATCCATACTATACTCCTAGACCTGTGCCCTGTTGGAATTGGTCGCCCAAACCAATCGGAGTTGTCAAACTGTTTCAAACTTTTTAAAAGTGTGCTAAGTTTTAGTTGACCAATGCTTGGTTGCGGTTGTATTTAAAAGTATTCATTGCTTTAAAAATCTGTATATCTGGATTCCTCTGGACGATATTGATGATCAAGTATTCTAAAAATTCATAAAATATGCTCTATTTTTATAAATTGTTGTTGTGTCTCTTTGTTGTGTGAATCCCTTATTTCGTTGTTTGGTGCTGTTAAATGCTTCACACTAAGTTCCTTTTCCAAGCCTTACTGCTCGCAGCCACACCTACCCAGGGTTGAGCTAAAGTTAAGTAAACAATACTGGCTAGACCTAGGCTGGTATCTGTGAGTGTACTTAACGATAAGGCCCCTCAGCCATATCATATGGTACACCCAGATCTTCACACGTCCAGTTGTATTTCAAGTTTATTCACAAATTTCATTTTTCAAAACGCTGCATTTTATAGTCCCTTTTAAAAAAGGTTCTTGAAAGATGCATGCACTCCTTACTCCTGCTTTTGTAGACTCTAAAGCCAAGATTTGTGTAGGGCTGGCTTTAGGGCAGTGCGAACTGTGCTGCCACACCTGGCGCTGACCTTGGGGTGGTGCTGTGTTTACAAAAAAACATATGGGTTTGAAAGACCCTGCTGCAGAGTTCCTTGTTTGACCAGCAGTTCTCAGACAACAATAAAAATGTCAAGAAAATGATGGTGATTAATGTTCCTGCTGTAGAAATCATAAAGTATCACAGAGGGTTAATATGCATTCTGTAAAGTATGTGTACCACGCAAATCACAGAACTGTATTTTATGGGGATAGCTCATTGGGTCAATGCTTTCGTCACATACATCCTTTTGTTACTTGTAGTTCTTTAGTTATATTCCAAATATAGCACAGTGACCTATGAACTGTCAACAAAGAGCTGCATGCAAACTGAATGATATGGGTTAAAACGTTATGGTTTTTTCCCACAGCCTTTCATTATCTTAATGTTGCTAAAAGGAGTTTGTTTGAATAGAAATACATTCTTATTAGTAAAGTCAACCCCAACCAATGTAGCACATTTTAAATCCTCAGTTTGTGCTGCTCCAGGACAAACCATCTAAAAAAGATACTACCTACTAATATGGATGAATTGATACCTACACCTTGTAATCCTCATTGTCTGATATAAAATTTTGCATAGACTGATTTACACGTGTAATATTCACTGTCTCTATATGCGTGTGTGATGTAAAGTAACACCCTACACTGGTATGAGAAGCTCTGTAAAACAAATGAAATTCCTGTATAAGGGGGGCTTGAAGTGTCCTGTGGGACACGTTCTAGTGTTCAGGAGATGGATGTTATACACTTTACACCCACCCATCACGGGCATCACCGGTGTGGTGACCCTGATGATAAAAGGGGCCGGACGCACGTGACCTGGGCCAGTTAACCACCATACTCCCTGTTAGAAAAGGGATAGGGTGGTGCGGAGCGGGTAGGCTAAACTCAGAGGCATTGTGTAAAGCATCTGCGCAGCACACTCACAGGCAACACACTAGGCACACTACAAAAAGAGACCGCACCAGGTCAGGTGAAATAAACAGCATATGTATTATGCAGAACACGTCATAAGGCAATCACAGTTGTAACACTGTGCCAACTGCCACCGGGTAGCAGTCTACAGGGGGACTATTTACACGGCAGGGCCAATCGGGCCGCTGCCAGAACCATCACAAGTGCGAAGAAAAATAAAACCAGCAGTACAGGCCTTTGGGGAAGAAAAGCATACCAGCATAGACATAACACTTGAGGCATTTCAATAAGCACATGAGAATGAAGTGTAAGAAATAAATGTAAAGTCCATCAGCATTAGATGAATAACAGCCAGTAGCTTATGGCAAGTCCATGCACGTAGTTTAAACACATTAGCATAAAAGCATTAGGCATAACATGTGAGTATAAACATGAAGCCTCTTAACGTGGAATGAAAGCAATAAAGATGCACATAGGCATAATCATATGCATTAGGCATCCTTGTGGACAGCCTCTCCGGGACCCGGGACTTCGGTGTTGAGCCCGCAAGGCTCCAGACGATCAAGCCGGCACGCAGGGGCTCTCCTTCCCTCAAGGGGAGCCCCCACATAGGGAGCGAAGTCTCAGTCGACTTTTGGGCCCGTTTGCCAGTGCGGGGTAGGCTCCCGCCTGGCCCCTTAACAGACACGGGGCTCCCATCAGCTCACGGGAGCCCCGCAACACCACCGCCTCGCTTCCGGCTTCCTCCAGGCAGGGGGAGGTGGAGAGGACCTCCACTAGGCTCTGGCCAGCAGTGGCTTCCGTCGTGGGGAACCCGCCCACCTCCAAGCAGGGGGTGAAAGCTTCCGTGTCGCGTCAGCGGCGCCTCTTCTCCCAGGGTCCGTGGCGGTGATTCGAGGGGGCAGTTTAGAAGTGTGGGGTGGGCTCCCGCCTTCAAATCAAGACAATTGCGGGGTAGGCACCCGCAGTGTCGAAGCAGGAGGTTGCGGGGTGGGCACCCGTTTCTTCAGCAGACAGCGGGGTGGGCTCCCGCTGCCTTTTACAATAAGCAGCTCTCTCCGGCATCAACGTGGGGTGAGCTCCCACGAAATTAGCATAAAGACCGCGGGGTGGGCTCCCGCTGGTTCAAATAAGCCTAAATCGCGGCACACTCGCGGGGTGGGCTCCCACTGTATTTTCAGATTTTCAGCTCCTCCAGGCAGCACAGCGCTGCAGGGGGCAGGCGTTCCTCACCTGCTGGGCAGTATAGACAAAGCGCTCACCAGGCGCTAGACAGCAGGCAGGGCACAGTCACTGCTGGAATAAAGTTGTAGCGCTTCCCAGGCACTAGGTCCCACCAAATAAAGCTGCAGCCCCCACAAGGCGCTAGGGAGGCGGGCAAGTATGGTCACTGGAGCTATAGCGCTCATGGGGCGCTAGGGGCCAGGAGACAGTTAATGCAGGGCGAGATCAGCGGGAGGTAGGGCAGGTCACCAGACCTGAAGCAGCAGTTCCTAGGAACAGTCATTACGATGGCCATCCTGCTAGCGCAGCAGTCTCCACTCCAGCAGAGTCTCTCACTTGCCCCGTGGACAGTAGAGGGGTTCAGATGGGCACAGGGGCCAGCACGCAGGCCCTTAGTGGTACCTCCTGACAGAGTGTCCCCTCTCGATCAAAATCCACGCACACTCTGAGCACATGGATGCACAGCCCCCCTATATATACTCCCCTCACCCCACCTACCAGAAAGGGCCAGAACCTTCTAGAAGGCTCCTAGCAGTTCCAGTCTCAACTGTCACTGTAGGGGCGGTGTAGGGCACCCTGTCACTTCAAACACTAGACTGCCAAACCACCGCAGGCAGGCGGCACAAAGCACACAGCAATGGCGTCCATTTTAAAAGTGACATTTCCTTCACTGGGGAAAATAAACCTCTGCACACCATTGCGCAGCATGTATTATTTCCAGTTCAACCACCAAACATACATATTTATTGTGTCTCATTTCGAACCACCAATTCTATATTAGGAAAAAAAAACTAGGGGGAAGGCAAAAAAGTTCCGGGATGACCCTGTGTCCGAGTCGTACTTTAAGCTGTATGTGGGCCTAGGGCCCACAACACAACAATGGCAATTAGGGGGATCACCCCCGCGTGTAACCTGTCAGCTGTTTTCAGTGCTCGTCGTCGGGGTAGTGCAGCCTGTTCCTAAGCTCCCCTCCACCACTGCAGACTGCCAGTGTGCCTGTGAATGAGAAGGCACAGAGCGAGAAGACTGGCACTCGCCATGTACATCGGCCCCCACTGATGTGGCCTCAGCAGCCGACGCCTTTAGTGACTCAGTCCGTTGACTGGTATGACCACCTCAAGCAAGACCCCACAGCTGGAGAGACATCTGTGTAAAGGGGTAGGCATCGCACCAAGCTGCGGACAGTCCTAAAAGAGGTAAGAGACCTCCCCTGTTCCTGGTAGTTCCCACGTGGGCAGACAGAAAAACTGCGCTGACAGTACCTTGGGTGAAGGGCCCAAGTGAGAAAAGAAAGCGCATCTGGATAGCAAGAGCCCCTGTACGCTGCCTGCCAACCTACTGTGCACCCCGGTATGTTCCAAAGTGAAAGAGTGGTGTGTGATCGGGTTGGGCGAAAACCCAGAGCAGTGCCACCAGCTGAGGTGCCTGTTGGCAAAGCAAAGGCTAAGCAGCGCCGTGATTGCCTATATGCCACATATTTGCTCAGGCATATAAAAAATGCCCTGCCTGCACCCAGCTGACTGAGATGTGTGAGGCAGCCCACTCGCTCTGGACGAGCCCCCACATTAAAAGGCCTGAGCATACCTCTGCAGTGAGTCTCTGGCTTGGGTCCCAGCACAATCGGCCACCACCGATAACCATGTGAGGCCCGCATCGGAATGTCCAGTAAGTGTCAAGGCTCAAGGAGAGACTCTTGCAGCCTAACATGAGAGGCGTCTGCAGCGCCCTAGGAGCCGCTGCAAGTAATCACCGGTAGAGCAGCAATAAACTGACCCCTAAATTCAGGTCGGTATCACCGCCAGGAAGAAGGCCTGTGGCACCTCCACAGCCCTGTTCAAACAACTGCTACCCCCACCTACCCGCAGTGAATAACGAACTGCAGGGAAGGAGTACGGTGACCGGCCAGCAAAGGAAATGACGGTCCGAGGCCATAACATCACTCTGAAAAGAATCCCCGACGCGTGGCCTCCCGAAGTGAGAAGTGCTAGCCCCACCTCAAAGTTAGAGACATACGGGAGTGGCCCCATTAAAAAAATAATAATAATAATAAAGTATGCACTGGCGTTCCCCCAGCCCTGCGCTATACGCTTGTGGCGACCGGATTTTTAGAACAGGATGCCCACCTATGGTGGCCAACCCAGTCGTCACGCAAACACACTCTTCTCAGGTTGCTATTTACGAGATATATGAAAGATTTGCCTGAAAAGGTGATTATGAGCTACTTACAAGCCTATACCACTAGATTTATTGGATTCAAGTCTCCCGACTATTTATTTATTTATTCTAGTCTCCCGACTATTTATTGGATTCGAGTCTCCCGACTACTTATTGGAATCGAGTCTCCCGACTATTTATTTTTTGGATTCGAGTCTCCCGACTATTTATTTATTGGATTCGAGTCTCCCGACTATTTATTTATTTATTCTAGTCTCCCGACTATTTATTGGATTCGAGTCTCCCGACTATTTATTTATTGGATTCGAGTCTCCTGACTATTTATTTATTGGATTCGAGTCTCCCGACTATCGAGTCTCCCGACTATTTATTTATTGGATTCGAGTCTCCCGACTATTTATTGGATTCGAGTCTCCCGACTATTTATTGGATTCGAGTATCCCGACTATTTATTGGAATCGAGCCTCCCGACTATTTATTGGATTCGAGTCTCCCGACTATTCCTCGCTTTACGTCCGGCGACTTATTCCCTAACTCTTAGGAAGAATTATCTAATTATCCTATTTTGGAGTTCTCTCCTGGTAAAACCACCCAGTCCTTTATTTCTCAGTTACCTGTTAGAAGGGAACTCCTCATCCTTCTATACGACAGCATCTGGCTGAAAAGAAAGGTTAGTCCTATCATGGAAACAACACTGAAATATATGTATCGAACAGTATATCTTTATTCTACATTTAAACATAATAGCATTAGCAATCTAGACAAGGTTGAAATTAGTCTCCATCTACACCTAAAAAGGGGGGAAGAAGGAATGATTAGTTATTTCCTACACTAACTCAGAACGCCTCACCTTAATCGTGTGTCTTTTCATTTCAGCAGCGGAGCTGATCCCTCTCTCTCTTGGGTCTTCACTCGCTCGGGACTCTGCTCTCCCACTATGGCTCACGAGTACACGGCTGCACCGCTACACCTCGTCTACGCTGCCTTGCTTCCGAAACTCGAACCCGCTTCTGGACTCAGTCTCTGTTTACCACTCCTGGGTTTTAGCTTTACAGGATTCTCGATCTCTTCCTCTCTTCATTGATGTTAGCAGTCGGTCACTAGCTCTGGGACCAACTTCATCTGTCTGCTCCACACGCTGCTCTCTACCCTTCTGCTACGTGCTCTTTGATAATATATCTCTCCCTTTCTCTATGGAAATTTCCAGCCTAAGGCCGACTCCCACCGAATTCCTGTACCAGTCTCCGGCCGTCCACACCACTCACAGTGACCACCTGCGTTTAGCGTCTACCACCGAAGAGCAAAATACATTCATTCGATAAGGGCCGGTCCTGACCGGTTCTCCACTAGCGAATAATAAGTTATATTCTAAACATTACCTTTGCTCTGCAAGCGCCTCGGACAGACGAGGCAGCTCTCTAAAATGAACGAGGCAGCTATCCAAGATGGCTGCTCTATGGTTTTTGGGCCTACAGGCCTGAACTAATGGGAAAAAGGCACTTGGCCCTGCCAAAGTACATAGTTAAGCCCTATAACTAAATGAGAATGTTACTAAGACTGAAATGGTAGTAGATTATAGTCACTATTTGTCTAAGAATAGGCTAGGAATTACCCTGGCGTTACACTCCACTCCTGACCACTGTTCCCAATAAGCTGCGCGGGTGAGCGCGCGCGCACAGCGGTCACCCTAAGCGCGCAGTGAACTATATTTACTGCGCACTCCCTGCAACACCGTTCGCGCCACCGCTGCTTTAAAAATGCGAGCGGCGCGAAAAAATGCCATTTCTCTGCGGGACACTGACAGTTCCTGACAGTTCTTAGAGTGCACAGCTGAGGGATATGTACAAGTACTTGTGCTATTTGCAATGCACACCAGCAGCTGGGCACTGTTAGAAATGTAATGCAGAGTGTCATACACGCGGCATTCGATCGTTTCACGCTCGGAAGTTAAAACTCTTCCTTGCAGTTTGCGAAAGCCACAAACTATAGAAACTCATTTCCTTAGATGAGCACTATGGAAACAATCTCTCATAGTCTGGTGAAGTAACAGACGACTGCAGCTCACACGGACAGAAAAAGTAAAAACCATTCTTACATACAGTAAGAAAAGTTTCAACATCGCCAACTCCAACAAAAACATTGGGATGTATAACACCACAAAATAACTATTTAAAGATGTACAGGCAGACACATTCTTTGAAATAAAGCATTCTCAGTAGATCCTGGGTAACTCACTGCTTTAAAAATCTGCATAATTGAAATCCGCAACCAATCACATTCAGCCTGCCTTTTCCTGACACACACAGCCGAGCCTCTCTCTCATTACATTTAAGTAGTGCAGTGTGCACGAGCGGCCCCAGCCGGGCCTCTGCCCTGCCCTGACCTCTGCAGTTCTCGGCTGCCATGAGTTAAGGTTTGTCGTTTTGCAGTCTGTAACTTAATGGTCTGATACTTTTTATCAGTTTTATTTGGATGCCGTCCTTCTCCCCCCTTTTTATCATCACCCCCCTCGACAGCTCAAATGAGAATATTGATTAATCGCATTGTGCCAAGTGCTGAATCATGAGTCATGGTTTCTCTTTCAGGAGACTATTACTCGGTGGAGGAAAAAGCAGGTCAAAACCATCAATTTAATTAATGGGAATTTCTATTTATCACCAGCAGCCAGAGGGGTTTTGCTACATGCTCTGAAGACCCTAAACCAGGGTCTCCAAACCAGTCCTGGAGGGCCGGATCCATACCAGATTTTTTGGATGTCCCCATTGAGATACATGTGGTTAATTTAAAAATCTGGCATGGATCCTGCCCTCCAGGACCGGTTTGGAGACCCCTGCCCTAAACCATCATTAAAAGGAGGCTTTGTCACAAGTGTAAAGGGCACTGAAACATCCTAACTTTAACCTGCAGCCTTCCACCTCACTCCCTATATTTCCTAATTTCTGCATTTCTAGACCTAATTAGCTCAATCAGTTCTTGGTATCACCCTTTATACATTACTGAAACACCCACAGTGTTTGTCGAGAATAAGGTGCCTTGGAGGCAGTGAGTTAACCCCAGCTCTCCCCCTATCAAAACACAATTTTTCTAGAACAGGAAAGCAGTGGTGAGGGTCAATATGTCTTAGCCATGTTTTACAGCAGTGTGGCTACTATCCAGTATGGCTAAAAATTACTGATGCAAAGTGGCATGGAGTGAAGCCTTCTAACGTGGAGTAGAGTGCATTGTTATGGAGTGGCGTGGAGTTGAGTGTTATGGTGTGTTATGAAGTGGTTTATAGTGATGTGGAATGTAATCTAGGAAGTATAGTGTTGACCTAAAAAGTATCCAATGGCCCTGATGCAGACTCTAGCTTATGAGGGCTATACTCTATACTACTAAGCAAAATATGGTTAATAAAAACAGTCTCATTGTTCTCTTAAAAACGATAGCATTGCCTCAAAACTGATTTTATTATGAACAATGCTCGGGCTGTTTGATGCTAATGTTCTACCCCACAACCGACCTCCAAAATTAAGACATGACATTTTGACCTTACTACCAGTGAAATACCTAAATCAACATTTACACCCTTGTTAGGGTAGGACAAAAACATATCTGAAAACATTCAAATTTGCTCCTAGAATGCACAAAAGTTTAAAATTAAAGGCTGCACATTGTCCACAATGTCCACAGAAGTAGCAAATACTCTACCTCTCCCTCCCTCCATCTCCTTCTCCCTCCCTCTATCTCCCTCCCTTTACCGCTCTGTCCCTCCCTCGACCTCCCTCTCCCGTTCCCTCCCTTTCCCTCTACGTCCCTCTCTGTCTCTGCCTACCCCTCCCGCTCTATCCCTCCCTCTCCCTCTCTGTCCCTCCCTCTACCTCTAGCTCCCTCTCCCTAGCTCTCCCTTTCCCTCCCTCTCCCTGTACCTCCCTCTGTCTCTACCTACCTCTCCCTCTCTGTCCCTCCCTCCCCCCCCTCCCTCTCTGTCTCTACATACCTCCCGCTCTGTCCCTCCCTCCCTCTCCCTCTCTGTCTCTACCTACCTCTCCCTCTCTGTCCCTCCCTCCCCCTTTCCCTCCTTCTAATTCCCTCTCTGTCTCTACATACCTCTCCCGCTCTGTCCCTACCTCTCCCTCCCTCTCCCTTTCCCTCCCTCTCTGTCTCTACCTACCTCTCCCTCTCTATCCCTCCCTCTCCCTTTCCCTCCTTCTAATTCCCTCTCTGTCTCTACCTCAAGTCAAGTCAAGAAATACTTTATTCGGTTCAATTTACAAAAACCATAAAAGTACAAGACACAAAAAACGGTCCACAGATCACAATGCGACATGACAGTAAAAAGAGCAGCATTCTACAATTAAAAAGAAAAGCATCAGTTAAAATTTCACAGGGTAAAAAACTTGATTCAAGTTACAGTGGACAATGTTTATGGTAGATATTCTACGGCCAGTTAATCTTTTTGCCCAATCTCACTGCAATGGTTAAAAATTTAGCCACATTATAAATTTCCCAAATATCTGTTAACAATTGGAGGTACAATAAAGCTGGTTTGACCTGCCTGAAACCTTTCCCCTTTAACAGGGGTATGATAAATTTTTTCCTGATGTCATTAAAGTGATCACAGAAAAATAAGAAGTGGGCAGTGTCCATGATTGAGTAACCATCACAGTTACATAAATTCAAATCCAAGTCCCTAGTCCAGCTGGGGCGGCCTGAAATTAATAGGTGGACTTTGTTCAGTCGGAACTTAGTTAGAAGATACCTGTGGTGTGAGTTGTTAACAACCTTCAGGTAGAGTTCCAGATCGTGGTATGAGAGAACAATCAATTGGTGAGTCCTGACAGAGGGCTTTAACAACTCCCTGCTTTCTCTGTCCATACCACTGTACTGCAAGAAAGTGATCTTTGTCCACTTCAAATCAGCTTTTACCAGGACGGATGGTTTATGAAACAGTTCGGGCCGTCCCAGTTTTACACACATTTGTTCTACATATTTCAGCCAGGGAATCTTGTTCCAATGATCTAACTTTAAGCAGTCCTTCAGGATTTCATGGTTGACTTCAAGCTCTGGGTTGAGCCACACCGATATCCATTTTAAAAGGGGGGCCATAGCAATTCGATCCTCCAAGAAGTCCACGCCGCATTCCTGATGGACTATGAAGCTGGCAGTGGATCTTGGCAAGGAAAGAATTGATTTTAAGAAGTTATCTTCTATCACTTGAAGGAATTTACTAGGCCTAAAGCCCCACAGGTCTGCACCATACATGGCGATGGCAATACATTTAGCAGCATACACTTTTAAAACTGCCTCTATGGGCTTCACCCCTAATTTGCGTGAAAAACCCAGGACCGCGGAGATGGAACGTGCCAAAACCTTTTTCTTCTCCAGCATTTGGGGGTGCCATGTAGAACAGTCATCAAAAACAACACCAAGATAAGGGAATCTGGAAACTCTTGACAGCTTGGGACCGTTACAATGCAGCGTCATCACATTTTTTTTGGCCTTTGCTTTATGTCCTATCACCATAACGTGAGATTTACCAAAGTTAATACTTAAATCAAGATTTGTCATAAAAATATAAAAAGAATTCAACAGGTTTTGTAGACCCACTGCGGTTCTAGCTATAAGGGCAGCGTCGTCCGCATATAATAGAGCGGGCAGTAGATATTTCCCTGCCCTGGGTATATCCTTGCAAACTGTACCCAAGGTTCCGCCCAGATCATTTATATATAGTGTGAAAAGCAGGGGAGCAAGAATGCATCCCTGCCTTACACCATTGGTGATACTGATTTTCCCTGTACAGTTCCCTTTTCTGTCAAAGCGAACCGTGGCAGTAAGGTCCCTATGAAGGTCTGCTAGAAAATACACAATATTTGGGTCTATTCCAACGCTAAGAAGCTTACCCCACAACTTGGATCTGTTAACTCGGTCAAATGCCGAGGACAGATCCATAAAGGCAACATATAGGGATCCTTGCTTTACTTGTGTGTATTTCCCAATGAGCAGTTGTAGGTTTAGACTTTGATCGATGGTGCTACGCCCCTTTCTAAAACCATACTGAAGGGGGGAGAGGGTGTTAGTCTCCTCTAACCATTCAGTGAGTTTGCATAGGACCACTCTCCCTAGAACCTTGACCGCAGAGTCTATAAGGGAGATAGGGCGATAATTTCCCGGTTCCCCCCTATCCCCTTTTTTGCAAATAGGGACAATCACTGATTGGGTCCATGATTCTGGGATACCTGCTTTGAAAATTCTGTTAAAAACTTTAGCTAAAATTTTGGACCAAAATAAAATATCAACTTTAAAAAGATCGGCGGGAACCCCATCCGGCCCGGGTGCTTTATTACTAGTCATTACTAGTCATTTTTCCAATGGCCACGGCCACCTCTTCCTCATCCACCGTCAAACTGTAGGGGAGTTGGTGGAAGCTGGTCATGCCCTCAGCCCCCAAAGTTTCCTGTTCGTAAACAGATTTAAAGTGCAAGTGCCATTTGTCTGCTTGGATTCCACAATCCAGTTAATTATTGCTTGAATCTGAGAAAAAGGGTTGATTGACCACGGCCCAAAATTTGGCGCTACTTTTCAAAACATCAATTGAGGTCAGGTCGGCCCAAGCGTCCTCTCTGATCTCGCGCCGCCTTTTTTCAATGGTGATCTTATATTCTTTCCTAAGGGTAGCCACGAGCATTCTATCTACTGGTTTAGATTTAAGTGCTGCTTTTAATTTACGGTTAGCAGCGGAACATTTCTTGTTAAACCAGCCTTCCTTCCCTTGTATTTTGCTTTTGCCCTGTCGCGTCAGGTTGGACAGAATATCAGCGCAGACCCTTTTATACGCTTCTATTACCTCACTATCCCCAGCCTGATTATCCATACAGAGTTTTAAGGCCTCCTGGCTACTAATGCAAAGATTACAGAAAAAATCCTCAGGAATTATTCTACACCACTTAATTCTGCGTGCCTGGTCAGTTGGTCGTATATCACATTTGTCTACTAGATTCAAGCTATTTTCCTTAATAACAAATACATTCTTAACTTTTAATACAACCAGATTGTGGTCACTGAAATGGGACCTTACAACTGAATAACTAATAATTTGGCTCCCATGGCTGCTACTCAAAAAGATGTAATCAATTGTAGACCCACTGCCATGACCCGTGAAAGTTGGAATATCCTCATCCCCCCCGGTTGGCAGCATTAACCCATTCTCAACCAACAGGGATTCCAAAAAAGTTCCCTGTTCTGAGTGTTCAAAATGGGTATTCTCTTCTTCCGGGGGGCCAAATAGGACATTGGGGGGACATTTATCCTGGCAACCATGGACATTAAAATCTCCCATTAAAATAACAATGCATTCAGGCTCAATAGACTCCTTGAAGTTGACTAAGAAATAGTTTAACCTCAACAGGTTGCCAACCGGATGTTCCCTATCAAAGGAGTTATAAAAGTTCACTAGCAATACGGTATTAGAGCCCCTAGGTGTAATTAAAACTGCGAGGAAGATGGGGCTGCCAGTAGGTATTTCTTTATAGGTGCCAGGAATTTTGGCGGATATCAGTGTGACTAGACCGCCTCTGGCCCGCCCTCGCTTTGAGTTATATTTTCAGTGGCCCATGTCTCCTACATGGCTATTATGTCCATGGTGCCTATGAGGTCCCTCCAATAAGGGTCATCTATTTTACTCCTAAGACCCGCAATGTTCCATGTGGTCAAGGAGATCCCCCGCCTTCCCATTTCGTTGTCCTCTTTCGCACAGGATAATGTCCCGCCCTCACTTCCCTGGCCTGTAGTTAACACTGGGTCAGTATTTAACTCAATATTTAACTCCTGTATGGGCTGACTACACTGTGGGGCAATGGAAGGGATGTTTTGCAACTGTTTGGTGGATGGGCCCGGTTTTTGTCAATCTACCCATTCCATAAATGATGGGCACTCATAATGGTTAAACGTTGGGACGTTAAAATAGTTTTCTTGCCCATTCGCAGTATGGTGGTCATAATATGGGTAGCTATTTCGGGGCACTACAGCAAGCCCTCCCTGGAAAGGTCTAGCTCTTTTTCTCCTGACCGGGTTCCATCCATCCTCAACACCCTCCTCCCAACCGTGAGATTGCACCTCCCATGGGGGATTGAACTTCTGTCTGATTTTGTGTTCCTGTGGGCCCCTTAGCCAACTCCATCTTTTGTCTAGTTGATTCCCCTGTGAGTAGAAATAGGAAAGAGGCCTGGCGGTAACTGTGCTTGCATGATAGCGAGGAGTACGTCCACAAATGTGTTTTACCACCTGTGGGTTCTCAAAGGTGACCACGATACAGTTTCCTTGAAGGTTTTTTCTGTTACCACCAACCAAAGGAGATCTCTCCACCATTAAGATGTTACTAGGCATATTGGCCGATAATGGGTGGTTCTTAGTCAGCCAATGACATACTTTATTTTTCAGGGCCTGGTAAGATTCTACTTCAGTTGGTGCAATTTCAGTAACCCCGGTCAGGATCACAACGTATGGACATGCATCCGGGGGTAGATGGATGTTTCTCCGGGACTCTCTTTTATCTATTGGAGCCTGGTCCAATTTTGGAGTCGCGGGAGTGGGATCTTTAAATTTGACTTGAGGAGTTACCTTAGGTTTGGCTGGGTTCAGAGTTTGTTTATGGTCGGGAGTTTTTAATATGGTGCCTCCTGGGTTGATGGTGTTACCAGGATTATTGGGCAAATTTTTTTTGATGGTGGGAACACTTTTATTAACTAAGGATGACTTATTCGTTATGGTTTGTAGATGGGATACTTTATTATTCAAATTGAAACTAGGGGCGCTTATGTCTTTATGGATGTTTTTTAGTATTGTTTCTAAGCAGCGTAACCTAACCTCGATGGGTTCAAGGAGGATTTTTAACATTTCAAAGATGTTATTGTTTACCATACTTAGGCTACTTCCACCCTCACTCCTTCTAACTTGGTTGTTTGCCTCGCCACTTAGTTCCAAAATTTCCTCCAAGCTGCTGTCTATAACAGTATCATCTGATAGGTTTAAGGGTAGGCCGACATTAGCCTGGTGCGCTCCCCCAATATCATTACTAGGCGCAACCAGGTTGCTACTCGTGTTCGAGATCACCGGGTCTAGAGGGGCTAGATCTTGATTATGGGTAACATGCACTTTTTTCCCTTTGCGAATGGTGGATTTGTTGGTCTTTTGTTTGGGAATAGCCCCCTCTTTCATACCCCTTTGATTTAGAGCATTAACCATAGAAAGATTGTCAATCTCATTTTCAACTGGGCAGCTATCTGCTAGCAGGCTAAGGTTAGGGGTTGCCTCCAAACCTTCTTGAGAACTTAGGACATCATAGCCCCCCTCATTGTGTACAATAGCAAGAGTGTTCGGACCAGTTACAGCATTGGGGGTACAAGCTTGAGCTATGAGGCCTAAGGAGGATCGCCTAGCCATGGCCAAGTCTTGAGACACCCTTCTATCCATTAAAATAATCCCTTCATCAATTAACGCATGGGTACGGACAATGAAGTCATCGAGGGTACCAGTCAACTTTTTTGCCCCTGCGGCTGCCATGCTTCTAGTCTCTCTGCAGTTCATAACACACCCTATCAGTGCCCAAAAATAGAGCAGTGGGAGGTTTCGACAATTAAATCAGCCGAGCACAAATGTCAATCTCGTAAGTAAGTCCCGGTGGTAAAAAACAATAAAACATAAACAGTTGGCAGACTTACAGTTCAGTAACCCATGATCCCGTGAGCTGATGGCAATCTGACAGGGTGTCTGGCCCAGGCCAGGCTCCTCTGGCCTCTGAGGGCCACAGAGGGCCCGCCCTTTGCCCGGGCTTCGCCCCGCGCCTGGTCCCGCTCGCGTCCCGCTACGCGGAGGGGGCGATGTTGTTTTAAGCGCCTCCGGGCGCCTTCCTGCGCGTCACTGGTGCGCGCGCCCACTCAGGCTCCTGGGTGTTGGAGTCCCCCCGCTCTGCTTTCCGCGTTGATGTTAGATTGCGGCGGCAGAGGGGACTCAGCTCCTGCTTCCACTGGCGTCGCAGTCCCGCTGACAGACTCACTCTCTAACTCTCGCAAGGCGGCGTTTCCTCTCTCAGGTGCGTGATGCCTTTGAAATGTGGTTCCCGAGGTGCTCCGGCGGCGCCGCTGTTTTAAGCGCCTCCGGGCGCCTTCTTGCGCGTCACTGGTGCGCGCGCCCGCTCAGGCTCCTGGGTGTTGGAGTCCCCCCGCTCTGCTTTCCGCGTTGATGTTAGATTGCGGCGGCAGAGGGGACTCAGCTCCTGCTTCCACTGGCGTCGCAGTCCCGCTGACAGACTCACTCTCTAACTCTCGCAAGGCGGCGTTTCCTCTCTCAGGTGCGTGATGCCTTTGAAATGTGGTTCTGTCTCTACCTACCTCTCCCTCTCTGCCCCTCCCTCTCCCTTTCCCTCCTTCTAATTCCCTCTCTGTCTCTACATACCTCTCCCGCTCTGTCCCTCCCTCCCTCTCTACCTCCCTCTACCTCAGTCCCTCCCTCTTCCTCCCACTCCCTCTCCCTCTCTGTCCCTCCCTTCACCTCCCTCTCCCTTTCCCTCCCTCTACCTCCGTCCCTCCATCTACCTCTGTCCCTCCCTCTCCCTCTAGCTCCCTCTCCCTTTCCCTCCCTCCCTCCCTCTCTGTCTCTACCTACCTCGCCTGCTCTGTCCCTTTCCCTCCTTTACCTCCCTCTCTGTCTCTACCTACCTCTCCAACTCTGTCCCTCCCTCTACCTCCCGCTACCCCTGTCCCCCCCCTCCCTCTCCCTCTCTGTCCCTCCCTCTCCCTTTCTCTCCCTCTACCTCTCTGTCCCTCCCTCTCCCTCCCTCCCCCTTTACCTCCCTCCCTCTACCTCTCTGTCCCTCCCTCTCCCTTTCCCTCCTCTACCTCCCTCTCCTTCTTCCTTCCCCTACCTTTCTGTCCCTCCCTCTAGCTCCCTCCCCCTCTCCCTCTACCTCCCTCTCCCACCCTTTCCCTCCCTCTACCTTGCTGTCCCTCCCTCTCCATCTACCTCTGTCCCTCCCTCTACCTCCATCTCCCTCTACCTCCATCTCCCTCTACCTCTCTGTCCCTCCCTCTCCCTCCCTCCCTCTCCCTCTCTACCTCCCTCTACCTCCTTTTCCCTCCGCACCTCCCTCTCTCTACCTCCCTCTACCTCGCTGTCCCTCCCTCTCCATCTACCTCTGTCTCTCTCTTTCCCTCTCTGTTCCGCCCTCTCCTTCTCTGTCCCGCCCTCTCCGTCCCTCTGTCCCTCCCTCTCTAACTCCCTCAACTGCTACCTCCCTCTGCCCCTCCCTCTCCCTCTCTCTCTCTCTACCTCCCTCTACCTCTATCTCCCTCTCCATCTACCCCCACTACCTTACCTCCCTCTCCCACCTCTAACCCCCTTCTCCCTCCCTCCCTCTACCTTCCTCTCTCTCTCTACCTCTGTCTCTATCTATCTGGCTGTCTCTGTCCCTATCTGTCCAAATTCTGAATGTGCTTACATCCAGGCGTGCAATGCCCATTGGGCTCAAAGGGCTTAAGCCCCAGCCTCCCCCACTTACCCATTCGTTTGTGGCAGCCCGGGCTGAGACAGCTTCCTGGGCGCGCACACAGCTGTACCTGAGTACTTCACAGGGCTTCCATTTACTTGTTAATGAGGCTTTGTTGTTTTTTTCACACCTTCTTACAGCCCATGCATCTCCACTTTGCCTAGAAACGACAAGGCAAGGTGCGTGCGCCGCCAATGAAGGCCTGCTAGGCCGCTGGCGGCCCGCGGGCCGTACTATGAGTACCACCGATGTAATTAGTTTACACAACTTTAAAATACTTTTTAAGTGCTTTTAACTTGTATTTGCTATTTTGTCAGCTAAAAAGTACAGCAAACCTAACCGCACAACACAGTATAGTTTAACGTGACACTGTATGTGTGGAAATGCACCATCTTTTCAGATTTTTAAGCAAAAGTTTGGAGGGATATTTGGCGCTGCACACACGCACGGTCTGGTTCCTGGCGCACATTGCCATGGCTGCAGCGCACAGAGACCCTACACTGCCGCACACAGAGGAAAAAAATTAGAGGGAACATTGCTCCTGACTAAATATGCTAGCATTGAAGTATTAGAACAGCAAATAATCAATTTTATAACTAATGTATATCATTTGAGGAATAACAAGAAACAATACTAAAAGATCTAGTCATAGCACGCGGACGGAACATATGGAAAAGGGATGGTATACATTGGATACAACAACAAACGGCAATTAAGATACAAATTACTGAAATAATTCCGCCTAAAATTTGTTGTAAGGAATTTAAATCAGGTAGCCAACTGAAGAGCCAATCAAACCACCCTCCGTTTAGTTGCACCCTCACCTCTTGGGTCAGCTCATGTAATTTATCAAGGTGGGATTTAATGGATTGGGAATGGTCTGATAAGTTAAAACAACACAGACCCTCAAAATCTGAGCAGCCATGATCATGTTTCAATAATAAATAATCAACAGCGGCTCTATTCTGTAAAATGGCACGGCGTTCTCCTTGATTATCTAATAACAAATCGGTTAAAATAGCTGAGGTACTATTAAGAGATTTTACCATCCAACAAGCAAGTTTGCTTATAGTTTTGGCATTGTGTACAGATAAAGCAGGAACACCCACAATGGATATAGCTAAACTAAGATATTCAGTTGCGGAGAAAAGGTGAAGTGATGAATCACAATCACTTGAAAGGGTAGCATCACGTGCAACACGGGATGACATTGTTTCATCAGGAGAAAACATTAAAAGACTCAATCGTGTTAAGGCACATGGACCTCCAGAAATATTAGCCGGGATATAGGACCAGGACATGTTACCACAGGAAAAGAGCCATCCGGTTGGCAATAACACATGTAAATAATGACTTGCAGTTACTACTATACGTTTACAGCTCATGCCATTGTTGACAGAAGTGCATGAATCAGTGGTTCTAGTCTGACACAAAAAATGTTCATGTGTAGAAAGGTGAGTAGGACGTTGCAATCGCAATTGGGCACATTTGCCTATATACATAGGGTCACAAGTTAGATTAAAACATACATCACTCTCAGTGATGTTATAGGTAGAGATCTTAAAAGTAAGTGGAAGTTTTTGTCCATTTAAAACAGTACATGAGGCACAATAACTGTAGGGTGTAAAGTCTGAATATATGAATTCAGAATGAGACTCCGATACATTAAAGAAATGTAAAAGGGAGGCTATAGAGATTGGGACAGCCACAAGGCATGTGGTAAGAAGGTCATTGACAGACCTCATAGAAGTCAAACAAAAATGGGATGAATTTGAAATAGTTCGCGGCAAGCTGGCCCAAAAATTAGTTGTAATGTTCCACGAAGCAGCAGGATAATGTCTTTTGTCCACACGACTACTCCGGTCCTGGACTCTCTCTTGACTCTCGTCGCAGCAGACCCACGGGAGTCCAACGACGACACATCCGGCAGCAGCAATCCAGATAATGATCTGCAATACAAATATCGAGCATAATTTATTCTCGCAGATAACATTTGTCAGCCGGGACTACATCCCAGCCTTCCTGACCTGGCCTCATCACTAATATTGTATTATCAGATCCTGTTGCAATAATTTCGGCCTGTTCAGGGGGATTATTCGGCGACTGCACCCACACTCTAGCTCCAGGATTGTCGGTGGAACCAAAGCCACCCGTTCCACGCATTGTTAATAAAGTTGGAGCAGTGCCCTTCTGAATCACACCACTGAAAACAGGCATAATGACCAATTGGGCAATTCGATCAGTTTCTTGAATCATAATTTCAGAATCGCCACTGTTCAACGTATAACTTTAATTTCTCCTTGATAATCACTGTCCATTACTCCACCAAGCACCTGGATACCTTTTAAAGCTAAACCAGATCTCGGGGCAATTAAACCAAAATATTCAGTAGGTATTTGGACACCTATTCCTGTTTCAATTATTGTAATCGCATTAACTTTTAAAAGTAGAGTTTTTAAAGAATGCAAGTCTAAGCCTGCAGATCTAGGGGTAGCTCTACGTGGAGCCAAGGCTCCGGGGGTGATTTCCCAATAGGACACTGTATTTTTTATTGTATTAGGTTTCACATCAGCTGTTGGAGGAAATAAACGCATTAAAGGAGAATACTCATATAGGTAAGGTCTATTATTGAAAATCAATAAAGCATCTGATAAATGATCTCTCCAATTTTTTAAGGTACCATCTGACAATTTGCGTAATTGATCTTTCAGCAATCCGTTCATCCGCTCAATTAAACCGGAAGCTTGTGGATAATAGGGTATATGAAATATCCAATCTATATTATTTTCGGCACAGTAATTTTGTACTAATCTTCCTTTGAAATGTGAAGCATTGTCAGATTGCACCTGAAGTGGAGTACCATAATACAATGTAATTAAATCCAAAGTTTTCAATGTATTCACTTGTGTAGCATTCTTACAGGGGAAAGCGATTAAGAAACCGCTAAAAGTATCAACAACTGTACAAACATATTGGCAGTTTCTACTCATGGGCAAAGGACCAATATAATCAATCTGCCAAATCTGTGCAGGGGATTTGCCTCGATGCAACTGGCCTTTCACTATTCGAGGCACCTCTCTGTGTCGGGAATGTTGGCATATAGGACAGTGGAGTATGGCAGTTTTAATCAAATCAAGAGGAATATAAATGCCTCTCTCAGCAGCCCACCTGCTAGTAATTTTCTCTCCGAAATGTCCCGCTTTTTGGTGGGCCCATTTCGCCAAACCTGCCAAATCGGAATTCTGTTGGTCCACCACTGCCTCAGAAATTTTAGATTTCTCATCTGCAATATTATTGAACAATTTGTCAAGGGAATCAATAGGCATATGAGCATCAACATGAAAAACAGTCACCTCACTTTGAGGAAGTAACTCCCAAATTTCCTGCCATAATTCCTTACCCCAGATCTCTTTGCTATGGACCCGCCAATTATGGGACTGCCACGTAGGCAACCACATTACCAACCCATTTGCAGTTGACTATGAATCGGTAAAAAGATAACATTTTCCAGGCAATTCTTGTTTTAGAACTTGGTAAACAGCATATAATTATGCAAACCGACTACTTTTCCCTTCACCAGTCGTGCTCAGTAACTTTTGGGTTTTGGGGTTGTATGAAACAGCTTTCCAATGTCTCTTCTCTCTCATATACCTGGCTGAACCATCCGTAAACCAAACGTGTTTTCTATCCTCAACGGACAGATCATCGAATGGTATACCCCATTTAACAGGCGATTCCTGTACTACAGGTACAGAGAACTCATTCTCTCTTTCTTTCATCGGCGCCTGCGCCACTTTCTCATGCAATATTGCCACTCCTTTTGGACCCACACAAGCCCGGTCCTGTATATACCATTTCCACTTTATTATGCTCACTTCCTGAGCATGTCCAATTCTATGAGTTTTTGGCGAACTCAAAACCCATTGCATAATAGGAATTTCTGGTCTCAAATTTACATCATGTCCCAATGTCAATTGTTCAGTGTCTACTAAAGCCCAGTAACATGCAAGCAACTATTTCTCAAAAGGTGTATAACGCTCACCAGCATCTGGTAACTTTTTGGTCCAAAAACCTAGCGGTACTCTAGTGTTGCCTTGCTTCTGCCATAGGCTCCAATTCGCATACATATCCTGTACAGATACATTTAGATCCACATCACCATCGCGCACTGGCCACAAATCCAAAGCATGTTGAATCGCTTCTTTTGCTAAATCAAACGCATCTTGCTGTGCTGTGTTCCACTCAAACACATTCTTTTTACGTGTAACCTTGTACAAAGGGGCCAGAATCTGACTCAAATGTGGAATATGTTGGTGCCAAAAACGAATAAACCAATGAATTTTTGAGCTTCCTTCCTATTCTTAGGGACAGCAAATTCTGCAATTTTCTGTTTCACTTGAGGAATTACTTCTCTATTACCTTCGTGCCAATGAATACCTAAAAATTTCACATGTTGCGCTGGACCCTGCAATTTATCAGGATTAATCTCCCAGCCTTTGCTTTGTAAGTGTGCAATGATTTGCTCAAGTTGTGTTCGCACCTGATCTTGTGTCTCACCTTGTATTAGTATGTCATCAATATAATGACATACCTGAACTTTGGGATCAACAGTCACTTCATCTAAATGCTCTGCCACCGTCCGATGACAGATTGTTGGACTATGTACGTAGCCCTGGGGAAGACTTCTGAACGTCATTTGACGGCCATTCCATGTAAAACTAAATTGTTCCTGACATTCGGGAGCAATTGGAATGGAAAAGAAAGCATTAGCAATATCGAGGGTTGCATACCATGTTCCTGCATGTTTCTGAATTCTCTCAATCAGAGTAATAACATCAGGGACTGCAACAGTCAGAGAAGGTGTATGTTTATTTAATTCTCGATAATCGACTGTCATGCGCCAAGAATTGTCACTCTTACGGACCGGCCAAACAGGATTGTTCCAAGCCGAAGTAACGGGAATTATTACTCCTGCGTCCATTAAATCTTGAATCGTAGCACTGATCTCACTGTGCCCACCGGGAATGCGGTACTGTGTCATTGAAACAACCTTCGTGGCTTGAGGAATCTTAATCGGAAGCATAATTAAATGCCCCACTCTTACAGCTTTTGCCGAAATGTAATAGTCATGTCCAAATTTATAACATCCATCATCTAAGTACAATGTCATACCTTTTAAAATATCAATGCCAATTATATATTCATCAAGAGGTACCACCAACACATGATACTCTTTTCGGGGATTTCTTCCTATTTTTAACTCAAGTTTAGTTTGTATTGCGGGGGTCTCTTTACCACCTAATCCAGTAATCGTGTAACCCTGTCCTTTAAACTTTTTAGGGTTTCCAGAAATAAGAGTGGCCTCCGCTCCAGTATCTACCAATGCTCGGGCCCTCTGTATATTTCGATGTCTCCAATAAATCTCAATATCTACATAAGGCCTACGGTCTTTACAAGACCAATTTCGCACTGGAGCTTGACCTACTTCCTAGTCTCGTTTACCATGTTCTTGCGCCCAAGATAAATCAGGGTAAAGGTTCTCATATCGTTTGGGTAGTGTCGCATTTCGTTCATATCCTAAATCCTCATGAAAAGGATTTTTATCATTTGAAACATATTGTGATCTTCTCTCAAGAGATCGTGATCTTTTATCTCTCATCCTCACCTCTGGGGATTGATCTCTCTCTCTTTCTTTCTCCCGTACAGAATGATCTCGTCTTTCCTCTCTATCTCTCTCTCTCCTGGGATAAGATGAGTCATTTCGTGTCCTATCCCACTCTCTTTCTCTCCCACTCTCTCTCTCATTCCCTCGATACGGTCTAGTATCATTGTCACTGCCATCAGAACGGTTGTAGTCCAAGTTTTGTTTAGGAACCCTCCTGGCACCTTCCTTTCTATCCAAACCGCGCTTCTGGAACAAATCCCAAAGCACATTATTAGCCTTATTATGAATATCTTCCTCACGGACACCGTCCTTAAGCAGAGCCTGAAACATATCAAGTCTAGTGAATTGGTAATCATTAGTGCGACCTTCCGGTCGAGACTGTCTTTCAGGTTTAATCCATTCACCCAACTCACCAAGTTCACGCACAGCTTCAATCACATCAGACAAAGGACTACCAGTCTGATTAATCAACAAAGTCATCATCACTTGTTTGTAAGCAGGAGGAGAAGTACGAATGATCCTGTTCCTCACAGAAGTATTAAGAACAGCATCCATCAACCTATCAGCCGTACCCAAAAAGATTGCGGTCTTCATACATTCCTCTTTCAATCGCTGAGACGCATCTCTCAGAGTATACCAAGGCTTGTCATTCAGAGGCCAATCAGATTCCGTCGGATATTTACGATTGCAGCCGTCAACCGCCAACTGCAAAAGATTAGTCTGATTATTGCCATTAAAATGGCGAAAAGTCTCCTGAATACTTGTATCAGAACTCAAAGTAAAACTTCATCGCATCACCCTGATCCAATGAGATGCCCGAAGCACCTGTGTCAAAAAGACGGACCATCCAAGTAAGTAAGGATTCTCCCGACTTCTGTCAGAAACGCTCCAAAATATCATTCAATTCTTGTTGTGTGTAATCTTCCAAGCTGTCAAGCGGGATACCCTGGGGAGCATTAGGATTGCCCTGCAATTTACGTCGAAAAATTGGATGAGCAGAAATGTCAGTACGATCTTTAGAGGGGTCTCGACACGTATCGCGGGAAGGTGCATGCGCAACCTTCTCCTCAGTCGAAGAAAACGAGTCAGACGAATTCCAAATATCACCATCCCACTCATCGGGATTCCAATCAAGACCTGCTTTCGCAACAGCCATATGTACTTTCCTAGTGTTAACCCTTCCACGCCTACGTCGATATTTGTACTTCGCAATACGGACAGCAGCCCTTTCGGCCACAGTCTGATATGTCTCAAGTTTATCAGCGAGCAACTTATTCTGACAGTGTAAAAGAGTAACATCATTCCGAACTTGAACAAACTGTTCTTCCAAGGACACATTCTTACGTCGTAATTGGGAACAATTCTCATGCACAAGCCTGTATGCAGTCAACAAAATCCAGCCTCTCCGTCCTAACACAGGGAGCTCACAGCCCTTCGCAACCAGGACCTTCTGTAAGCACGCAACCACCTGAGCCGGCTCAGCAAGTTCCAAGGAAGAAATCCAATTCTCACTCAAACCAGTAGAATCAGCCCATTCACGCGCAAGCGCTTCATAAGCAGTCGCATCCCAACCAGGAATATCCACAGGCAATCGGAAAGGAGGCTTCACTTTTTTTGAAAACATAGTAACTACACAGTATGAAAGCAAATAAAACGAAATCAACAAAAAATTGACAAACAATGAAAAATATACTAAATCATGTACGGCGAAAACCTACGGACCCTCACAAGAAATCACGAAGGCCTACCCGCACCCAACATTCGAAAACGGTTCGTGACGCCAAATGTGGCGACCGGATTTTTAGAACAGGATGCCCACCTATGGTGGCCAACCCAGTTGTCACGCAAACACACTCTTCTCAGGTTGCTATTTACGAGATATATGAAAGATTTGCCTGAAAAGGTGATTATGAGCTATTTACAAGCCTATACCACTAGATTTATTGGATTCGAGTCTCCTGACTATTTATTTATTTATTCTAGTCTCCTGATTATTTATTGGATTCGAGTCTCCCGACTATTTATTTATTGGATTCGAGTCTCCTGACTACTTATTGGATTCGAGTCTCCCGACTATTTATTTATTGGATTCGAGTCTCCCGACTATTTATTGGATTCGAGTCTCCCGACTATTTATTGGATTCGAGCCTCCCGACTATTTATTGGATTCGAGTCTCCCGACTATTCCTCGCTTTACGTCCGGCGACTTATTCCCTAACTCTTAGGAAGAATTCTCTAATTATCCTATTTTGGAGTTCTCTCCTGGTAAAACCACCCAGTCCTTTATTTCTCAGTTACCTGTTAGAAGGGAACTCCTCATCCTTCTATACGACAGCATCTGGCTGAAAAGAAAGGTTAGTCCTATCATGGAAACAACACTGAAATATATGTATCGAACAGTATATCTTTATTCTACATTTAAACATAATAGCATTAGCAATCTAGACAAGGTTGAAATTAGTCTCCATCTACACCTAAAAAGGGGGGAAGAAGGAATGATTAGTTATTTCCTACACTAACTCAGAACGCCTCACCTTAATCGTGTGTCTTTTCATCTCAGCAGCGGAGCTGATCCCTCTCTCTCTTGGGTCTTCACTCGCTCGGGACTCTGCTCTCCCACTATGGCTCACGAGTACACGGCTGCACCGCTACACCTCGTCTACGCTGCCTTGCTTCCGAAACTCGAACCCGCTTCTGGACTCGGTCTCTGTTTACCACTCCTGGGTTTTAGCCTTACAGGATTCTCGATCTCTTCCTCTCTTCATTGATGTTAGCAGTCGGTCACTAGCTCTGGGACCAACTTCATCTGTCTGCTCCACACGTTGCTCTCTACCCTTCTGCTACGTGCTCTTTGATAATATATCTCTCCCTTTCTCTATGGAAATTTCCAGCCTAAGGCCGACTCCCACCGAATTCCTGTACCAGTCTCCTGCCGTCCACACCACTCACAGTGGCCACCTGCGTGTAGCGTCTACCACCGAAGAGCAAAATACATTCCTTCGATAAGGGCCGGTCCTGACCGGTTCTCCACTAGCGAATAATAAGTTATATTCTAAACATTACCTTTGCTCTGCAAGCGCCTCGGACAGACGAGGCAGCTCTCTAAAATGAACGAGGCAGCTATCCAAGATGGCTGCTCTATGGTTTTTGGGCCTACAGGCCTGAACTAATGGGAAAAAGGCACTAGGCCCTGCCAAAGTACATAGTTAAGCCCTATAACTAAATGAGAATGTTACTAAGACTGAAATGGTAGTAGATTATAGTCACTATTTATCTAAGAATAGGCTAGGAATTACCCTGGCGTTACAACGCTATACGACAACCTCGCCAACCTCGGACTCAAGCAACTGGTGAACACCCCCACCCACTACGCCGGCCACACACTCGACCCCATCTTCTCTGCCAGCAGCCACATTGCCTTCAGCCACTCCACCGGACTACACTGGACCGACCACAGCTGCGTCCACGTCACCTTTAAGAAGACCACATCCCACCACCGCCCGCAACAGATCCCCGTAGATGCTGGAGCAAAGTCATCACCGGCCAGCTATCCACATCACTAAACCAGAACCCACCAATCAACACTACCGACACCAACGACGCAGCCCGCAACTTCACACAGTGGATCGTCAGCTGCGCCGACGCCCTAGCGCCACTGAAGAACCCTCCAGGCAAGCCCAGCAACAGGAAAACAGCATGGTTCATCGACAACCTCAAAGAATCGAAGAAATCCTGCCGAACCCTCCAGAAAACCTGGCGATGCGAACAGACGACTGAAAACATGATGGCCCTGAAGAACGCCACCCGTAAACACCACCAGCTGATCCACACCACCAAAAACACATAGTTCAAAGAGCGGCTGGACAACAACACACACAACAGCAAGGAACTCTTCAGCATCGTAAAAGAGCTCTCCAATCCCAGGGCCAGCAGCAAAGACATCACACGGTCGCAAGACCTCTGCAACTCCCTCGCCACGTTCTTTCACTGCAAGATAGCCGATATACACGACAGCTTCGACGCCCAGACTCTGCCCCCAGCCACCGAACCAACACCCCCTACAACCATCCTCAACACTTGGACTCCTATCAGCACCAAAGACACCACCCACGCCATGAACACCATCCACTCCGGCTCTCCTTCAGACCCATTCCACCACCACATCTTCAACAAAGCCGACACCATCATCGCACCCCACCTACGGAACGTCATAAACAACTCCCTCGCGTCCGCCACCTTCCCAGAGAGCTGGAAGCACGCAGAGATCAACGCTCTACTGAAGAAACCCACAGCGGACCCCAAAGACATCAAAAACTTCCGCCCTATCTCTCTTTTCCCCTTCCCTGCTAAAGTTATCGAGAAGATCGTCAATAAAAAGCTGACCGCTTTCCTCGAGGCCAACGGCTCCCTCGACCCATCCCAGTCCGGATTTCGAGCCAACCACAGCACTGAGACCGCCCTCATCGCCGCCACCGACGACATCAGGACCCTGCTTGACAACGGGAAAACAACCGCCCTCATCCTCCTAGACCTCTCAGCCGCCTTTGATACAGTCTGCCATCGCACCCTAATAACCCCCCTCCACAACACCGGGATGCAAGGTAAAGCCCTGGACTGGATCACCTTGTTCCTCTCTAACAGAACCCAGAGATTCCGCCTCCCTCCCTTCTGCTCTGCAGTCACCGAGATCATCTGTGGCGTACCCCAAGGCTCATCACTCAGCCCAACCCTCTTCAATATCTACATGAGCCCCCTCGCCACCATCGCCCGCAAACACAACCTCAACATCATCTCATACGCCGACGACACCCAGCTGATACTCTCCCTCACCAAAGACCCAGCCACCGCCAAACTCAACCTCCAGGAAGGAATGGAAAACATCGCGGAATGGATGAAACTCAGCCGTCTGAAACTGAACTCAGACAAGTCGGAGGTCCTCATCCTCGGACCATCCCCTTCCGCCTGGGATGACTCCTGGTGGCCCACAGCACTGGGCACCGCACTGACACCCACTGACCATGCACGCAACCTGGGATTCATCCTGGACTCCTCTCTCATGATGACCAAGCAAGTCAACGCCATCTCATCCTCATGTTTCAACACCCTGCGCATGCTCCGTAAGATCTTCCGGTGGATCCCTACCAGAACTAGAAAGACGGTCAACCAGGCCCTCGCCACCAGCCGTCTAGACTACTGGAACGCCCGATACGCAGGAACCACAGTCAAACTTCAGAAAAGACTCCAACGCATACAGATCGCACCTGCACGACTCATCCTCGACATCCCTCGCCACAGCCACATATCAGCCCACCTGAGAGACCTGCACTGGCTCCCCGTCAGCAAAAGGATCACGTCAGGCTCCTCACCCATGCACACAAAGCGCTCCACGACATAGGCCCCGAATACCTCAACAACCGCCTCACGTTCTACAATCCAACACGCAAACTCCGCTCCGCCAGCTTCGCCCTCGCCACCGTCCCACGGATCTGCATAACCACCACCAGAGGAAGATCATTCTCCTACCTGGCGGCCAAGACGTGGAACTCCCTCCCACCCACCTACGACTGACCCAGGACCACCTCACATTCGGGAAACACCTCAAGACTTGGCTCTTTGAGCAGTAGCGGTATTCCGCCCCCTCCCTCAGCGCCTTGAGACCCATACGGGTGAGTAGCGTGCTCTATAAATGGATTGATTGCTTGATTGATTTACCATGGAGAACGAGGAAAGGTGCTGCAGTGTCCTGAGGAAGTGGGCCGGCATAGAATGTCCTTACCTGCTAATTAAAGGGCCCTCCCTCTGTACATCATAATGGCCTCAGCAACAATAAGCGACCGTATCAAGGCCCTTGAGAAGTGGAGTGCCTCAGCCCATGCAAACACAGCAAGGGCCTCCTCAAGAGACTCCTACATACTCCGCAGGGGCCAACCTCAAGTAAAGACGGTGACTGCAATGCCACCTGGTGGCAGCCCAGTGCAAGGCTCATCTAATGCATTTACAGCACGTAGCGGAGAGCGTCTGCCTGAAAAGCACTGAGTGCTCCCAAAACACCGACGTTTGAACTGAAAAGGCCTGCAGCCACAGAAGAGCTGCCCCGGCCTGAGTGAATGGCAGCATCTGAACCAAAGCAAGTGATATAGAAACTGTCCCTTCAAAATGCCAGCCCCCGGGGAATACTGTGCACAGCATGAGAGTCTATGCTGCACTGGACAAAGCAGAGGACAGCATGGCCTGCAGTGCCTCTGTTTGAATTGCTCTGCTCTAGGGCAAGAAGAGAGACTGTTAAACCCCCCTAAAGAGCCCTAAGAAGCCCAAAAGCTGCCCCAACCACGGAAGAGACACTAATGACAGCTGAAATCAAAGCAATAACTTCGAAGGAAAAGCAACGTCCAAGGAGAAAAGGAGGTGAGCAGGCTGAGCCGAAGTCTGCTACAGAAGGCTCAAGGGACATTTGGCTTAAGAGAAAAGGGCACAACGGCCAGAGACTGTAAACCCAGCAGAGAGCATTCAAGTAGCCCAAAGCTGCCGCAGCTAAGTAGCAAAGCGAAGGAGAAAGTGCACTGCATGACCCCAGTGGTGAAAGACCTTCACCGCAAGCCAGGAGAAAGGGCAATCAAAGCACCTGAAGAGGGTGCCCATGAAGCAGAACTGAGAGCGCAAAGTCATACGTGCGCAGAAAGCTGACAGTACAGGCATGAGCCCGGGAGGGAGAGACCTCTCCAAAGAGAAGAAACAATGCTGAATGCAGCAGGGAGAGCCTCTACATCTCCACTGAACCAGCGAAGCCCCACAGTGGGCCAAAGACAGCACAGAGTGTCTCCCTCGCACTGCCTCAAGACAGAGTCGCCAGTGGCCCAAGACAGGTAAGAGGAGAGCCATACACTCCAAGTGGCAAGGTGCCACCACAACATGTGCACTGGAGACATGCGACATGTGGACAGACGCCACATCGCATTGCAAGCAAAAAGGAGGATGTCACGCAAAGTGGCCAACCCTCCCAAGCATGCCTGAATGCACACAGGAGCAATCGCCATGACGGCGTAGGTTCGAGGCACAATCACAATGCCGTCAAGCGAAGGTGATCTGACATCCTGGGAGAGGAGCAACACGAAAATCCCTGAGGAGGGGATGGGGCCTGTGAGAGGTCCACAAGGAAATGAAGCATGTCCTATTGACAGGACAGACCTGCAACAGGTGCGCAGCAAAGAAAAGAGTCCTAATAACAGGACGTGACCAGCGAGATGCCCATGTGGCACACACATGAGACATGTGGCATGATACCATATCAGAGTGAAGTACCTGGTCGGAAGTAAGGGAGTGGCACAATGCCACAGGGTGAACAATCACCACTGGTGCGCAAGAGAAAAAGGAGAAGTGAGATATGACAGAGGACTCATGCCAGCACCGGAGAAAGTGTTCATCAACACAAGCCATCCACCGCGATGCAGAGACATCACTGGAGACAACTCAGCAGGAGGACCAACCTTAAGCCGCTAGCAAGCGTGATCTGCACCCAGGCCCCACGCTTCACAGTTCGACCGTCCAGTCACCGGTCACCAGCTGTTTGGCATCAATGGTATCCCAGCAAGCAAGTGCACCTACCACAAGAGAACCGCAAGTGGCCAATGAGTTCCTCCTGTCCACCTTACTCCAAGATATCACCTCAAGCAAGATATCGCCCCATGTCACCCAAGCGTAATAAGGTAATTATACTCATTACCCAGGTGCATCACCAGAAACACCCAAGGAGCATCGCACCACCAGAGTGGATGTAAATGACTGAAACATCAGGAGACCAACGACACACTCCTGGTGCCGTGGGAAGCTAGCCACCCAGGAACCTTCTGTGTGCCCCGTAAACCTGAGCCCTGCCGAAGAAGAGCATACTTGACCATTGGACTATCCACTAGGCTTGGTCGTGGCACTGCTGGGAGATCCGCAGCGACCCCTCAGCGCGGCCTATGAGAGGCCCGCACAGCCCACGCAGTCACGTGGCAACCCAGGAGCAAGGGTCTCAAGGGATTTCCTGTGAGAGGGGAATCCCAACAAGAGAGATACATTGCAGCTGCTCCCTGACAGGCACTGGGAAGCATGGAGGTCGCGGACGGAGACTGGCCACCCGAAGACTATCTGAGGAAGGCATGTGAACCTGAGTCCTGACAGCCAAAACACACAGACCCTGAGACATCACCATAGGCAGGTGTAAGAACGACTTGGTTGTGGTTCTGTTTGCAGTTCCTCAGCAAGGCCTTTGCATGGTCTATGGGAGGCCCTGCACAGTCCACAAGATCCTGTAGCAGCTTCGCGGAAAGGGCCTCAAGGAGACTCCTGTGAGAGGGGAGTCCAGGAAGGAGAGGGAGGTCCGAAGCCTATCTGCCAGCGGGCGCTGGGACCCATCATTGCCTTTAAGGAAGGCCCTCATCCACCAAGGTCATCCTTAGTCTTAGCAGATTTGCTCGCCATCTTAGACTGAGCGCCTTCAAGAATATCTCCGAAGTGGACTCCACCACTGCTACGTATGCACGCCTACTGAACTGTATAAATAGTCTCCAACCCCGTGAGACCAGGCCGGTCTGAACTACATCGGCGAGGCAAACTAAACCTTGCAGTGCAATCCAGATATCCTTCACTGCCCGGCAGATGGCCTGAAGAGACTCAGTGGTGCTGTGTTTTGTTATGTGTTTTTTTCACAGGTCTGACTTTTTGTTTGATTTAGTTTCCAATAAAGTTTGGAAGGGATGTAGTGTCCTGTGGGACAGGTTCTAGTGTTCAGGATATAGATGTTATACACTTTACACTAGAGGTCTTCAAACTTTTGGATGCCGAGACCCCCCTGTCAACATTTTGAGGCATAAGGACCCCCTCCTTACAAACATTTCTGAACCTGTAGACAGGGCTAATGGAATTATGAGGCAGGTGAGTACCAAATTACACGACAGGCTTGTCTAAATTGTATGGGAAGAAAATGTAAATGATGTTATGTAATGCCGATGTCAGGATAGCATTGCTTCATTATTTTGACATTTCTTACACACAGTAACACTGAGGAAAAGTTTCACCCCATCAGTACCCGTTTATAACCAAAATACAGCAATTAACATCAGAAAGATTTCTAGTCAACCTTTGTGAAGGGCCTTCCACTCTGCAGGAATACGTGCTGCCACATTAGAATCTCACCTGTCCCTGGCCGGGAGAAGCAGGGGTCCCTTAAAACCTTGGTGGTTTTGTGCCGAGTTAAGCAGTTTACACATGCAGCTTTCCTCTCACCCCCTCCCTTCCATCCCTCTCTCCTCTCCTAACCCCGGATCCCTCTCTCACTTTCCAGGCCATTTTCTTTCACTCCTTTTTACAACTCCTGAACTCTCCCCATTCAACCTCTCGGTTCACCTTTAATCACCTCTTGCCATTCTGTCTTTTCACTGCCCTCATCCCAAACAGTCTCTCGCATTTATCTCATGGCCCCATCACCTCCCGTGCCCCTCAGCACTTCTAATTCACCTCGTCATTTTTTTATAGCGCTACTCAGTGTGAGAGTAGGGTAAGAGGAGCGACTGCAGGGTGAGTGAGGTGGCGTATGACTTTGGGTGCAGATGCAAGTTCAGAATGGGACAAATGAATGTATGATTACTGATGGGCTTGTTTGAGTGAGTTGCATATTGAGCAATGAGGGGGAAAGGTGAGTGAAGTGTCTCATGAGTGCAGGATGAGTAGTGTACTCATGGGACTGCAGGGTGAGGTATAGGGTGAACAGCGCAAGTGCATTGTGAGTGCAGAGTGATCGCTGTGAGTGCAGGGTGAGCGGGTGAATGGTGTGAGTGCATGGTGATCAGTGTGAGTGCTTTGTAATCGCTGTGAGTGCAGGTTGAGCGTGAAAGTGAAGGGCGAGAATGTGGAGTGAGTTTTCTGAATACAGGGTGCATTCCCAGACACTTGGAGTAACTCAGCATGTTATTGACGGCAGCATAGGGTTTAAGAACTAAGTTAAACTATTGCTATTATGGCATTAATCGGGGATCGAGGGTGGAGGAAATAAATAATGTGCAGATCCTGCGCCAAAGTTACAGTCCTTTGGTTAGGGTTGCCAGCAGATTATTTTGATGGCCCAGTCGGTACAAAAATAAGCAGTCACCTAAAGCTGAATTTCCAGCACTTATCTGTGCATACTTTGACCAGCAAATATAAATAGAAAGCACTTTTAATTGTGTTCTGGGGCTGCCTCAATGATCCATGACTGGTAATTAAAGAGAACAAAGACAGAAAAGTCACATAACAAATGCATACATACTTTTTCATTTATAAGTTTATTTAGTGTCAAGAGGAGGTCTTTGCAGGCTCTTTACACAAAACACGGCAGGCATTTTGCTTTCGGCAACCCTACTTTATATTCCTTTTCATGAAATGCATTCTCACACTAAAGCAGTAAATGTAAAATACAAATGTAAGGAATAGGCAGGGTGGGTACCCTGGGGGTATTGGAACCAGGAAAAAAACTAAGCTTCTGTAACCAGTTTACAAAGGCATGTAAATATGCAGATGGTCTTTAAAGAGCTGTGAAAAACTCGGGCGTGCCGGAGATAAGACTCCAGACACTGCCCAGCTGAGCCCCCAGCAGCTCGAGGTGCACTGCAGCAGCCCGGCAGGGGCGTAGCTAGAGCTTCTGGCACCCGGGGCTATCCCTCAGATTGGCGCCCCTGATAGGTACTTGGGGGGGGGGATGCGGGGGAAAAAGGACGACAAGTAGCGGAGGTGGATTGGCAGGATTTCAGACACTCCAGGCTGCTATCTAGGCTTTTCTTTCTGTTCAGTCCAGGAATTCCAGCTAACTGGGAGATTCCTTACAGTTTTCCTGCGAACAATCTGCTCTTGGAAGGGTCCTCCTATTTGATGGAGTTGCCCAATCCATGGGATTGAGGCACACATAAATTACAGCCAGCCAGAGCGGTGTTGTGTGTAAAATGGAATGTCCAGTTATGAGAAAATCCAAACATGGCAGATGCTGACACACCAAAAGAGGACAGGTTAATGTTTTGACATAGGCAACAAAAGGGGTGTGCAGTTTCATTTTTTTTTTTATTAATCTACCATACGTTTTGGCAGGAGGAGCACTTCTTTATCAGTTTCCCAGCTGATGATGGATGTCCCATTAATGTTAAACACAAAAGCCTGGAACAACTATTAAAGTCAGAAAGACTAATGGTAATAATGTGGAAAGTGTCTAGACTAATGGCCATTCAGAAAATGACATTCCCTATTTGCAACGGAGACGTCACGTCATGAGCACAAAGAAAGCTATATATATATGTACTGTAGCACATAAACAGGTAAGCGCTTTCAGCCAAAACAGAGAGAGAATACAAGAGAGCTGCATTGGAGACACAGTGAGTTCAGGTACCTAATGTCTGTGGACTGATGCTGGGCTGCATGAGTTGCCTTAGGTGATAAAATATAATATGCACTGTTTTAAATCGCTTTCTGAGCATGTATTTGGCAAGAATAACTTTCTGAATAATGTTGCTCAACGACACTAATGTATGTTGCGATTTTCAGTGCTACAGGATGGTGAACGCAAAAGCAGAAGAGCTAATAAAACATAATACAGGTCGTGTTTTAAATTGATTTAGGAAGCAGTCACTGTATGGGACATCTAATCAGGAAAAACACAAACCTTTCCCTCCCATAGCTAGACGTTAGCACCTCTCAGTATGTAAGTCACAGTATCAATTTATGAAAAAAGTGTCTTACCTTCATGAAGTATACAAGTCAAGTGCCTGCTGATGAGACCCTAAACACCGTCCATAGCTGCCAAGGTTTCAGATTGCTTATGTGTGACATTTGTATAGGTTCAATGTAAATATGAGTGACATTTCAATGCCAATGAGTGACACTTCCGAGCAAGCATATTCAAGCAATGAAGATGACTGAAGCATATAAATTTAGGAAATTGCACCCATTTGAGCAAGAAGAAACTCTTAAGAAGATCTGAAAACTGCTGCAAATGACGAACCTGTGGCTTTGCTGTTACTCAATATTTGTGATTGCAGTAATTTATATTTGTATGCTCTTTGTCTATCAAATATGTCCCAACGCCATTGTGTGGTATCATTTATATGCCTTATATCTTTATTTGTAAAGCACTGTATTATCTTTCAGCCCCTCTCACACATTGTTCATTTGTTTTTTAGTGCTGCTCATACCAATGTAGGGTGCCAGAGTAGTTTACATCAGACACACATTACACCAACACAATGATTCTTTCGTAGGTATTCCAGTCTAGCAAAATGTTATTTGTAGCACATGTCCCCTGACAACAGCTGAAGTGGTTTCATAGGTAGTTAATTATGAAACGGAAGTGATTTGCAGTGTTCACAAGCATTTGGCCTGGTGTACTGCAAGAAATATAGCACACATTTAAAAATAGCAACTGGGGGTACAAAGGTCAATTCAAATGATGTCATCAGTATCCTAATGACCATTATTAAAACTTCATAAAGCCTTTCTATTGGAAATTTTTAACGTGACAAAAGCGCGCCAGATATCACACACTGGCTGAGAAAGAGTTTAAACACGTGCCACCTCACAATGATCTCGCTGCCTGACCGCACGCTGCCATTTATTGTGTAAATCAGAGGCTGGTGGCACTTACTTGGGCAGTGGTTGCAGAGTCCTGAGGAGTGTGGCGCTCCGAGAATTTCTTGACGCTCTGTCTTTTAAGGCAGTGGCTGTAGATTCGGGTTTGCAGACCGCCTCATTTAACAGTCAGCCTCGGGCTGGCAGGCCGTCTAGTGACACGCAGGCTATGTCCTGGCGGCCGCTGCCTTCCCCCCTCCGCCACTCACTTGATTTCTCTCCGGTCTGGCATTATTAAATTAGGGGGTGGGGAAAATAAGGAAAATAAAACGGCTGGTGATAGCATTCGGTGGGGCCGGTGCGAGTGGCATGCAGCAGCCTCTGCTGACTCTGCAAGTGCAAGCACCACATTTGCGGAGCCCTGCAGCAGGTTGGACGCCGGGACCCCATAACGGTTCCCAATTCTGGCCTTGCACTTCTATAATTGAAGCCATCGACTCACTCCGGTCTGCAGAGGTGCAAGCAAGGCAGATTGAGGCCGTGAGTTACAGGGGGCCGCGGCGGCACTTTGAGTTTGCCGCCTGGGTCCGGCCCGCCTCCAGTGACAGTCGTACTGCGTGGTGATGGAGCACGTGACTCATCACTCGTCACGACGGCGCTTCTTTTCAGCGAGGGCTGGCCAAACACGTTATGCCCAGGGCCGTCATTGGTAGCGCTTTCGCGCGCTAGAAGATTGACGGCCCTGGGACGGGACTCACAAGCAACATTAAACAGGGACAGGTTCGTAGCGCATGCTGCACTGCAGGCAGCATTTACAAGCAGGTGCGTTTGCCTTGCTCTTTACACGGGGGCAGGCCTTTATAATTTATTTGAGGACACTGACTGCAGTCACTGACAGTGAGTGTCCCCCAAAAAATTATAAAGGCCGCCGCCTCCAAAATAGTGCCGCCTGGGGCGGACCGCCCCCCTCTAGCTACGCTAGTGAGCCCGGGCTGACACACAGGACGGGGAAGAGGGGGCTGACGCCCTTGGGCCTGGGCAGAAGTGTGACTGGGAAGGCGCGACCCCCTTTGCATCGCTCCACGACCCCCTGGGGGTCGCGCCCCACAGTTTGAAAACCCCTGCTTTACACCAACTCATCACAGGCATCACTGATCAGGTGACCCTGATAATAAAAGGGGCAGCACCAAGTGCCCTGGGCCAGTTAACCACCATACTCCCTGTGTCTGACTCATAAGTTTAGCAGTATGTGGGCCTAGGGCCCCCAACACAACAGGTCTATGGAGAGAAGGTCACTATTGGAGGGTGGTAGCGAGAGAATACATGGAGGAGGGAGTCATTGTGGCACCAAAAAGGATTGCTGCACCAGGCGGCACCAGCGCTTTAGCTGGCCCTGTCTTTATGTGTTTTCTTATATTCAGGGCCACTTGAATTATGCGATTGTACAGCCATCAGCGATTAACGCATAATTATACATTTGCCACATAATCCATCATCTGCTGCATAATGTGCAGATTTTAACAAAAAAAATTCTAGATCAAACAGTTTAAAAGTTACTAAAACGCAGTCACCTGTTATCGCGCAGTGGAAGACCCTTTGCAAAGGTTGACTGTCACCTTGCTGTTGCGTATTGCTTGTTTGGCTGTTAAACTGGTACTAATGAGTTACAACGAATGCCCCCCTCCCCCCAACTCGACCATCAATGCGGCCACTGCGATCACAGACTGTACTTTTTTGGCCCCGAGCACATGTTTGCGAGTACTCATGCCTCCTTGTGTTATTCATCTGCAAAAAGCAGTAAACTACAAACTTCGCCTCCCTCCCCAATCAACAGGCTAATGGTACACCAAGGACTGTGTCCAATCACAAAGAAGCACATGCGAACTCGCAGCCAATGACTACCTCGGAGTTATGTTCAGCGCACTGGGATTGGCTGCGGTATAATTCTACACTCCTAGGACACTTTACACATTGCGCGTCCCTCCCACAAACACGCGACTGCCAGAATATTTTCAGCCAATTGATTGGTTGTCCTGCTATCCGGAAGTACCGGGATTATGGGCCAATGTCAAAACATCAACGACGCACGTAGGGCTGACCTAACGGTCAGTTCTTGTGAGGAAAGGACTGGTGATCCCATTCGGAAAGGTTACCCTCTAGTGCCATGGCTAACGGTGATCCTGCTATGGAGGAGCCGATCGAGGAGGCTCGCTTCTCGGACTTGTGCGGAGCCGAGATCTCTTTGCAGCGCCGCTCCTTCAGCGAGTCGTGCCGCGAGTTTAGCATCAGTTGTCCCAAGGTGTCCTTGTGGGCCATCACCGTCCACACGTGTGGGGTCTGGCTGATTGCCTATGGCCTCTTCACCATCACAGAGGTATGGGGTGGTAGGATTACAACTAGTAAACTGTCTGTGGGTTGGAAGGAGTGGTTTAGTTCACACATCTTTTTTTTGGGAGGTGGGGCGGTCAATCTAGCAGTCCGTTCTTTTTCGTCGTCACTTTGTATTTTTTAAGCACAGTTCGCAATAGATGAATTGCATGCAAAATGATATGTAAGTAGACCATCTTGCTCCAGGTCTTTTAAATTTCAAATCACTTATCACCAGTAGCAATACACAAACCAAGATCACAATACCAGAAAAGCATTATGTTGTTACTTGAAAACTGCATTGAAAACAGGCTACGATGACTTGGCTTGTATGTGTATGTATAGGCATTTATATAGCGCACTACTTACCCGTAGGGTCCCAAGGCGCTTCGACCGCTGCGAAACCCTTCCTGGCTTCCCTGAGAGATGGTCCCTTAATGGGTATCTCCAGGGTGAGACCAGGCATCCCCGGCGGTCTGGTGGGGCCGTTAGTGAAGATGAGGCAAGCTAATGCCCAGAGTTGCCGAGTGTGATCGCTGATCAGAGTGGGCACCGAGGCGAGAGAATTATCGAGTTCGCTGACCCTGGTCCAGAAACCTGCCGCGCTGGGAATCGAACCCTGGTCCCGGGCCGTCCTCTGCTCTCGGGTCTGCCGCCTCTAACCAGTGAGCCACACTGATGCGGGATTCCGTTCTCTAAATTGCACTCGTTTTAGTTCGTAGCTTCAGGAAAAGTGGAATTTAGATTCTTAAAAAGCACTTCCGACGGTATAAAATGTTAAAGATTGACAGTGTTTCCGTGATCATGGGTTTATGATATGAGGTGAGAGCATGGGCGTTCTCATGAGAAGGGTTGTGGGTAACCATTTAAAGTGCAATTTTGTTTATCGTATTTTCTATATGACATGGATGCGTTCTATCCTAAACATTTTGCCAAGTATAGCTGGGCATTTACAAAAAAACAACATAAGAGGAAATAGTTCACACCACACTAAATGCATTCGTTTCTCACACGAAAGTCCAGGATTGGAAACTGTCTTTGAGGAAACGGAGTGAGGTACCCACCTAACAAATTCTAAATCCCACTCGCACCGAATTCATTAAATCAGGATGAGTGGGATTTAGAATAGTAAAGCGCACTTAACACTGGCTTTAAAGTATCCAAGGTGGCAGCTTTTCTTGATCATTTATTCAGGGTGGAACGTTGGTATTCCCAGAGTAATGGTAATCAGTCGACCATTGAGTTATTTATTCCTATTGTGCTTTCTAAGTGGTACAGAAACACCCCTTGAAGGGTGCTTTCTTGGGAGAATATGAGAACTAAACAGAGCAATACATATTTTAAAAAAAGCAGAGTAGCAGTGTGCATTGTAAACATAAGAAATAGAAGTGCCCTTTTCTCAACTGTAATTTACTGTTTTAACTATGGACTACTTTAAGGCTCCATAGTTGGCCCCAACGAAAAGTGCAAGGAAATAAAGTTGCATTGGTGCTTTAGTAGAATGGAATGGAGGTTCTATAAGAGGCATACACAAGGATCAGCGCTCATAAGAAAGAGTGGAGATTGCTAAAAGCGAAATTGGTGAGGAGAGGAGTGGTCGAAAGAAGATGTGGATAGAGAAGAGGACAACCTTTAATTAATATACATAAGGAGAAGTGGCTCAAAAGAGGGTGGACAGATGGTAGACGTTTGTATTATATAGAGAAAGAAAAATCATCTGTAATAAAATGCATCCTAAACCTCGTTAAAATAGTATCAGATAATATTGATTCCAAATTTATTAAGGAATTTCAACTACAACACACAAAATCTTAATGCACCATTCCTATCATTATATAACTTGTTTGTTATCAGCAATGTACCTTAGAATACAAGCCAAATAAACTAAAAGAACACCTTATTTATGGAGATTGTGATAATTGTTTAGTGTGAGAACGTGCCTCTTTTGACATAGATAGCCCCCCACTTCTTGCCTGGAAATGATGTGGTTTTGATTGAAAGTGGGTCAGTCAATACCAACAAGAGAAAGAGGGCATGAGTTGACACTCCTATACCCCAATCAGATTCATAAATAACAACAAAGGAGTGACTAAATGGAAATAAAAATGGTGCTACAAAAATTAAATTGTGAAGTCTGTTTTTTCTCCGTACTATGAATGTGGTCATTACACCCACACCCACATGCACATGTACAAGGTATTTTCTATCTATCTCCCTGTGAGTACCCAACAGGCTCCCCTCTTAGGAGGATACCTCCCGTGTGCAATTATACCTCTAGACTATCATAAGGGGAAGGGAAAGATCATTTCTTTTATTGAAGGACCCTCACTCACCACTAGTTGGTGACATGCTTCATCATTGGGTCCCCGCTGGGGTGACCGAATGTCCCCCCAGCGTGCTACAATGCCTGGTTACAGCGGAGCGGGATGTGGTGAGTGTAACAGTGCCCAAATTAGAAAGTGACTATAAATGAGTGTGCAAGTGTATTAAAAAATGCAGAAGTTGTGACCTTTACAAAAATCTTTAATAATGGCCAACCTGCATTGAGTTAAAAACAAAGTGGACGGACTGCACTAGGTTCTGAGTTAAGGACCCGGAGTCCTGTTAGATATCAAAAATGGTCAACATGTTTCTGCTGCTTTGGTTGCAATTTGCTCAGCATTCGTCAGGACCTACCGAAAAGTCCTCCGGTGGTGTGCGCGCGCTAAGGCGTACCCTCCCGTGAGGCTCTACGTGTAAATTGTTTTTTATCATATGTGGTAATTCACCAGTCAGTTTCCGTAGTTATCCACTACCATTTGTAGGAATAAACCAAAAACTTAACAAGAGGCATAAACACGCCCCTTCGATGAGGACATCGCGGGTTCCCTTCACGCGGTGTCTATTTCGGCACTCGCGGCTCCCCACGGTATACCTGCTCTCTCGGCTGCTGTCTCTCCGGGAGTTTTTGGTTTATTCCTACAAATGGTAGTGGATAACTACGGAAACTGACTGGTGAATTACCACATATGATGAAAAATATTTTTTTACACGTAGAGCCTCACGGGAGGGTACGCCTTAGCGCGCGCACACCACCGGAGGACTTTTTGGTAGGTCCTGACGAATGCTGAGCAAATTGCAACCAAAGCAACAGAAACATGTTGACCATTTTTGATATCTACCAGGACTCCGGTTCCTTAACTCAGGACTTTTTTGGTAGGTCCTGACGAATGCTGAGCAAATTACAACCAAAGCAGCAGAAACATGTTGACCATTTTTTATATCTAACAGGACTCCGGTTCCTTAACTCAGAACCTAGTGCAGTCCGTCCACTTTGTTTTTAACCCAATGCAGGTTGGCCATTATTAAAGATTTTTGTAAAGGTCACAACTTCTGCATTTTCTAATACACTTGCACACTCATTTATAGTCACTTTCTAATTTGGGCACTGTTACACTCACCACATGCCGCTCCGCTGTAACCAGGCGTTGTAGCACGCTGGGGGGACATTCGGTCACCCCAGCGGGGACCCAATGATGAAGCATGTCACCAACTAGTGGTGAGTGAGGGTCCTTCAATAAAAGAAATGATCTTTCCCTTCCCCTTATGATAGTCTAGAGGTATAATTGCACACTGGAGGTATCCTCCTAAGAGGGGAGCCTGTTGGGTACTCACAGGGAGATAGATAGAAAATACCCTGTACATGTGCATGTGGGTGTAATGACCACATTCATAGTACGGAGAAAAAACAGACTTCACAATTTAATTTTTGTAGCACCATTTTTATTTCCATTTAGTCACTCCTTTGTTGTTATTTGATTGGAAGTGCACAGGTCCCTGCCAACCAGGTCCCCTGTGCCAGAGCTCCTTCCCTAAAATTGTACCATGATGGGCAACGTCAGTCCCCCTGTAAGACCCTAGTAGATGGTACCCCTGGTACCTCGGGCATTGGGACTTGAGAGGGTCCCGTAGGGACCCCTCACCAAGGTCATGCACACTGCCACTGCAGCCTGCATGCCTTGGTGTAGAGAATAAGGATAAAGTTGACAAAGCACACTGTGTGCCACGTCCAGCAGCACTGCCCAAGCTATAGGTAAATCGCCCCTCTAGCAGGCCTTACAAGCCTTTAGACAGGGTGCACTATTATCTCAGGCAAGGACATATCTGCATGAGCAGATGTACCCCTACAATATATGTCAATCCTTAATATTGTAAGTCACAGGGAAGCCATAGAGAGCAGCCGCGGTCGGTAGGGGAGTACCTGCCGGGGCGGTGACGTGGGGAGGGGCAGGGTGGGGGTTAGTAATGTATGTATAATGGAGGTTTGCAGGTAAGTAAACATATAAATAAATCAAACTAATTTCATTGCGTGCACTGCATCCCCAAATGCAATGCAGTGCACACAACGAAATTCATTTGATTTATTTAAATGTTTACTTACCTGCAAACCTCCATTATCCATACATTACTAACCCCCACCCTGCCCCTCCTCCTCCCCACGTCACCGCCCCAGCAGGTACTCCCCTACCGACCGCGACTGATAGAGAGTACATGGGCTGGAAACTGGACAACTCGAGTTCCCCAGCACCATGATGGCTTCATTGAACCAGGTGTGTTTGGTACCAAATAACTCCTCTTAATACACCCACACTGATGCCAGTGTTAGATTTATTAAAACATGTACTCGGAGGGTACCTCAGAGTGCCCCCTGAAAGCCTACCATACCTGGTGTGATCTCTGACTTGCTTTAGGCAGCCTGCCACCACCAGGCATACTTCTTTTCCCCTGGGTCGAGAGCCCCTGCTCTCTGAGGCCAGAAACAAAGCCCATCCTGGGTGGAGTTGTCACACCTCCACCCCCAGGATGAGCACAGTGCTCAAGGGGGAAGCTTTAAAGGCAAGGTTGTCAATATGTCCTATATGATTTATCCTTTTTCTGCCTAATTTTGAGGTTAGAGCTTCTGTATGGTCTACACAGTCTGATAAGTTAGCCTTGTATAATAACAATGATAGAAGTGCTGAGATGCATCTTTGCGTATCCCTTTAACTGTTGAGCCGTTTCCACCCCAGTGCTGAACTCTTTTTTTGGCTATTTAGAGTACTTCGTGCTTACACCTCCATAACGTTTGTTCCATGTAATGTATCAAAATTTGAATCCTTTTTTTCTCCAACATCATGGGAATTCTAAAGGTATCTAGGATTTGTGAATTCCATCAAAGTGGACCGATAAAATAGCCAAAATATACCAAATTGTTTTGGGAAAAATGGGGAAAGAAGTGCTTTACACAAGTGTCCGTTTTTTTTCTCCTAAAAATGACATCAACGAAAGGTTTGGTGTCCAACGATCACCAGCTTTCAACATGCAGAGCTGTATTTTTTTAACCTTAGTTTTGAATTTTTTTTAAGAGGTTGCCATTTTTCCTAATTTTTGTGCTTTCAAAAAACTTCCACAAAAAGATCAATTGATGGACAGAATGCAGAACAATGTCGTAAGTTCACCCTAGTACAGAGCTTGGATGGCACAAATGCAGAGAAAATGTGAGAAACTTTTTGGCATATTGTCAACACAATGGAAGGGAGAAGTGGCAAAAAGCAAAAGGACTCAATAATTATAAAAACCAATATCATTTAATAGGTATCTGGATAATCACTTTAAAAACAATTAGTAAAACATACAGGTTAAAATAATCATCACAGTGCCACTGTGATGATTATTTTAACCTGTATGTTGTACGTTGCACATGAGTGTTTTTTACTTTACCTTTGGTATTATTGATTTATACTTATGTTGTTTTACTAATTGTTTTTAAAGTGATTATCCAGATACCTATTAAATGATATTGGTTTTTATAATTATTGAGTCCTTTTGCTTTTTGCCACTTCTCCCTTCCATTGTGTTGACAATATGCCAAAAAGTTTCTCACATTGTCTAGTTCCCTGTATATTGAATTGATTTTCTCCACAGGGGGTCCTTGTTATTTACATTATACAAATGCAGAGAAATCCAATTGGTAATAAATAACAAACGTTCTTCTATTTTGTATTTCCACATGCTCCGGATAAAAATGTTACCTAACATGGGTGGATGGGCCTAGGGCCTGTGACACAATACACCTCAAAACTCTACTTGGAAGCATCATATTTTACTCGGCAGAATCCATGCTTTTGTGTTTTACAGCATGGGTAGTTGTGGATTTTAGGCCCTAGCTCAGCAGCCGTCGAGGAAAACCTATCACCCCAAGACATTTCTGACAACTAGACACATGGGGGTGTCCAGGGTGGTGTGCCGTGTGGTTTTAACACAGTGGTTTACTCAGAAGCCCTTGCAAACCTAAAACTGTGTCAAAAAACCCACATATTTTTGTCATTTCTGTGCGCTTAAGTTCTGAAATCTGCGGGGAGCCACACATTTCCTACCACCCAGTGTCCCTCCCAAGTCTCCTAATAAAAAATGTTACCTCACTGGTGTGGGTGGGCCTAGTTCCTGCGACAGTGACGGATTAAGCTAGGGTCAATTGGAGTCCTCGCTTTAGATTCCACTTAACCCTGGTTTGATCCTTTCCTGTTGCGGGCACTATTTTTTTTTTTAGAACAAATGGGAATGGAATGCTGGGTTTTAGGAATTTAGTGGATACCTGTAGATTCTGGAAGTTTACGTCACAGAAATCCAAGTAAAATGTGTGATCTTAGGCAAAGATTGAGGTTTGGAAGGCAAAAGAAGGTTTGGAAGTCTTCCAAAGAAGACTCTATCCAACTCGAATCGATCCCAGACCATCATATTGTCACATTCTTCATCAATGAAAAATTCAAATTTAACCCGGCTCAATCGTCCAAGCCCAAAATTTGGAAAAGAGACCAGAAAAAACTCAAACCAAACTCTTTGCCCCCTACCAGCTGCAATCTCCTACTTCCCCCTACCGGCATCTCGGCCGTTCAATCCTTGACTGACCACTATCTCAACGCAATGACCTCAATAATTAATGAGGCTGCACCTATGCAACTAAAAAGAGTCTCTACTGAAATCTCCAATCCATGGTACGACGGGAGTCTCAATGAGGACAGATGAGCCATGCGAATGGCAGAACGCACCTGGAGATCAGCTCCCTCGGCACTGCACCTAAAAACACTGAAGAAAAAGAGAAACGCCTACTTCAGGAAAATTAAACACTCAAAAACAGATTTCTTCAGCCTCCAGCTTGACCAAGCAAAAAACCGGCTGAGAAAACTGTTTGAGCTAATCGGAACTCAATGCAAGGAACAACCCCAGCCACTCAGCAATATGCGCGAGGCTCCCTCCTGTGAAGACTTCTCCGCTTTCTTTATCCAAAAAACTGACAACATAAAGAGCGATCTCATCATTGACGCAAGCCTCTACTCCAAACCTCATTGCATAGCACCCACTGAACGAAAAAACAATGCCACTTGGTCATCCTTTGTCACCTACTCTGAAGAAGAAATTGGCAAACTGCTCAGCACCGTGAAACCATCCAATCACCTCACGGACCCCCTTCTTGCTTCCGCTGTAAAAGACTTTATCCCTCTGCTCCTCCCACTCTGGACTAAAATTATCAACAGCTCACTTCAACAAGGAACCATCCCTGACTCCCTCAAAGTAGGACAAGTCACACCTTTACTAAAGAAACCTACAGCCGACCCCTCTGATTTAAACAACTACCGTCCCATTACCAATATCCCCACTCTCACCAAATTGTTGGAAAAATGCGCACAACTACAACTGACTAAACACATTGATCAGTTTGGTCTCCTCAATCCTCATCAATCAGGCTTCCGAGAAGAGCACAGCACTGAAACTGCTATGACTCACATAATTGACGACGCCCTTCAAATCCTAGATCAAAACGATACCTGCCTCCTCATCCTTCTTGATCTCTCTTCAGCATTCAACACCGTTAAACATGAGAATTTACTCGAACTATTAAAAACAAGAATGGGTCTATCTGGGACGGTCCTCAAATGGTTCACTTCCTTTCTACACAACAGGTCGCAGAAATTCAAGAGCAACAACCTGATGTCCTCGCCAATACCTGTTTCGTTAGGCGTCCCACAAGGTTCCTCCCTATCCCCAACTTTGTTCAACTTAGTTATGGAACCTCTCACCACCTTGTTACAAGCGTCCAATGTACACTTTCACATGTACGCCGATGATACCCAACTATACCTCAAATTACAATCCCCCAAAGACATTTTGCTCCTGAACTCAACGATCAGAAGCACCCAATCCTGGCTTGCCGATAATCATCTCCAACTCAATGCTCTGAAAACCGAGTTCCTACCTTATCTCACCTCCCGCCAAGATCTCTACCACACAAATCTGGCTTAAACACCTAACTGCACTCAATGTCCAACCCACCATCGTAGACTCAGCAAAATCCTTAGGCATTACACTTGACACCAATCTCAACATGCAGCAACATATCAGCAAGGCAACTAAGGGAGCGAACTACCAAATCAATACCCTGAGGAAACTTAAAACCTTCCTCCCTGCCAATGACTTCCAAACTGCAGTACAAGCACTAGTCATCCCTCGAATATAATATGGCAGCATCGCCCTCTGCGGACTCCCCCTAACCACCACCGCACCCCTAAGAGCTTCTCTAAACGCTGCAGCGAGACTCATCACTGGATCAAAAAAACTCACATATCTCCCCTGACTTGAAATACCTGAACTGGCTGCCTTTCGAAGCCAGAATACATCTGAAAATCGCCTGCATGACGCACAAGGCTGTCCACATGAGCTCACCAAGCTATCTCAGTCAGAAGCTGACAATCTCTGGCGGCTCTAGAAACACCAGAGGCACAAACAATCTTCTGCTCAAGCCTCGAAGATTCCGGAAGGAAAAAACTTATAAACGCTCCTTCTCAGGAATGGCACCGAGGATCTAGAACTCACTCCCCCCTGAAACGAGGCTTATCTCCTCCACTACACTGTTTAAGAAAGAAGTAAAAGCTATCTTCATGGCTAAATACACTTGAAGTACCATTTTGATCTCTTTTAAGACTCTGCACCGATCTGTACTACTTGTTCGACCCCGTGGCGTATTTGTTTTATCTGTATTAACGACTTATGTGATTTTCTATGCTACCTCGTATTTGTACTATTAGCATTTCTGACGTACCTGTTTGACTATGTTCCCTCATGCTCCCCCTTTCTATGTAAAGCGCTCTGATATCTGCAAAGATCTTGTTCGCGCTATATAAAACTTTCTAAATAAATAAATAAAATAAATTGTGGGTAAGAAACCATTGAGGTATCCATACGAGGCACCTTGGGTGCCTAGCTTTCAGAAATATCTGTGCTTGGTAGGTTTCCTCTGTGACCGCCAGCCTGGACCCAAATACAGCTGCTACTGCTATTGCTGATTTCTCCTTGTTTCGTTTTAGGGCCTTTTCTGATTCGGTTGTCGGGTTCTGCCTCACACTTGGGGTACAGTTTTTTTTCAAGATAAGTAGGGTTGTGCTTGGTGGTAGGGAATGTGTGCATCCCCACACATTCTGGAAGTTTCCACCACAGAACATCCCTCCCATCCACCACTCCTCCGTGGTGAAGGCAGAAAGACTTGTGGGGCCCAGGGCGGAGGAAGCACAAGCCCATTTCAAAGGGGACAGCCCCCCCAGGCAGAATCCTATCCCTTGTTTCTACTGGATGGATCCAAGAAGGGGCCCGCTAGGGAAAGGTATAATTGGACACAGGATAATCTCTCCTTACCAATGATACCTCCCCACATAATCAATGCTTGGAGGGGGGGGGGCTGAGATATGTTTCAGAGAACTGAACCTTTGACAGTTAAATGGGCCAATTGGCTCATTTCTATTTAACTTTCAGGGAAATTACGTCCGCACGCCATGCACACTGATCCTTATCCCCTGCCCACCCCCCCCCCCCCCCCTTCCCAAAAAGACTGTATGCTCGTGAAGGTCTTCCCCCAGCAGCCCAACCTCAACAATGTAGAAGTAAATTCTCTGGTGTGAGAACCAGAAGGTCCCTTAGAGCCTTTCCCAGCATCGGCTAACCGCAGACAAACACACTGGGAAAGGAGTGTGGGTGAAGCTGGTGGCTGATGCCTGCATTTAGAAGGTTTAGACCATTTGTTGCAAAGACTATTCCTGTTCACCTGGTAAAGGGAATAGAATATTCAATAAAAACTACTGTCTTCTAATGCTTTTCACCCACAAATTATATGCAAAAATATCATCGATTGTGGTACTGCTCGCTTTGAAACCATTTTGAGAGAATTTTAATTATTTCCATTGAAATACAGATTTTAACCGTTTATATGGAAGCAATTTGGCAAAAGGTTTGCCATCTAAGTCAACCGAAGCAATCAAACAGTAGTTTCTACGTATCAACTCCGGCCCACGGTTATAAACGGGCTGTAAAATGGAGAATTTCCACAACATTTGGAAATGCAAAAACGTCGGCATTTAAAAAAAAAGTATGTAAAAAGTATGTCCACTTACAAATAATATCTAAACAGTAGCTCCAATATGTACCAGCATGTCTGCATAAAGATCCTCAATGTATGAGGTCCATATTTCATAATAGGCATGATAGTTTGCTGAACGTCTGTAATTGTCACAGCCGAAACCAACCAAACTCCTGAATTTACAAGAGTTCCTACATTTAATTATATAAAATAACTTAAGCCAGAGTTCTTCATACAATAGCCAGAGCAATGCGAATATTTCTAAATTCAGCTGTTTGATAAAACAATCTCCAAATAATTTCCATTAATTTGCACATTTTTCATAGTGCTATTTGACGCAGCCTTTTCTTAAATCAATTCAATTGTCTTTATCCGATCTTCTAAGACTACCAGGAGTACAAGATCGATACGCAAGATACTGATAAAAAAAGCCAAGTGGGGCTATCTTAATAGAGCTGGTTTTAACCAATCCCATACTTGCTTTATACAGTATTTCCTGAACAACCAGCAGATTATGGGTGTTGACCACAATAACATCCCCACTGAGCCCATATCGCCCACCACCGGTCTTGCCATCAGGATCTTTTGATATGTCCCAATTGCCAGTGACGTTGTTATTCTACCAATGGATAGATGTATTCATTGGGCCCCTGGTGTATTCCATATGGTCTTCTGTGAGCCTAGGGACATTAGTCAGGGCAACGACGTAAGGGGCAGATACTGGAGGAAGTTCTATCACAAGTAAAGAGTCCTGACTTGGCGCACACGCTGCCATTTGTTTTGCAGGTTGCTCTGCTGTTAAATTGTCATGAGGATGAAGTACGACCATGCTGTCAACAGGTATAGTAGGGGAAAGGTCAGAGGTCAAATACTGAGTACAAACAGAAGTCCTGGAATCCAAGGGCTTTGCCAGTTTGGATTCACTTATTGCTAAACGTTCGAGGATAGGGCGAAACTTGGAGTCTAAAAGATCCCCTATACACTAGCTCAGTTTACTCCAGGTGTTCTCCTTTACCACTGCTAAACCCCCAATCAGTTCTTCATCACCAGCCTTATGGCGCGAGGCAATTTTGCTGGGTGTGGCAGAGTTTCTAGACTTATTTGATTTGGCAGTTTTCCTCCTGTGCTTGGCTTTTGGGCCACTATCTCCCCCCCCCCCCCCCTTTCAGAATCTCAAAACTGGTTTCCACCCTCCGTGCTGGTTGGACCGGGCTTAGTTCCAGCTCCTGGTGTAGGGAACCCAACCCCCACACAATCTAGACAGTCGCCCACATTTTTAACTTGTTCCGCGGAGCAAACGTGGCCCGTTGACGCTGAAGTTGAGCTTGTTGCTAATGATACACTCTGCATTGGTAACCGCTCACAGGAGCTTTGATTAATAGGTATATGAGTGATCTCTTCCGTTGTGAGAGGCGACATTCCATCAGCCGAATTGCATTAGTAACCATGTCCACAGCCCGAGTTAGGTAACTGTCGACAGTCGAGCGGGTGCGGGAGGGAGGTAACGTGCTGGAGACGCTTGAGGCACCCCTTCTCTTGCCCATGCTACAAGCCTGGTGGGAATGACGTGGACCAATAAAAGCAGGAACAAATAGGCAGGCAGAAACTAAGCCAGATAAGCACGCTAGCCACAACTCTCAAGGCTAAAAAAAAGGATGAAATATCTGGGACAGAATTAAAAACAGTACCTTATTCTGTGATGGCTGCTTACACGAGACAGTAGAGTCCTACTAGAGGCCTTAGGGGCGTGGCCCAGCACAGCCTCTTCTGGGCTTTGACGGGCGCAGACTAGCCCGCTCTTGGCCTGGGCACGCCTGCTTGCATCCCGTGCTGCGGAAGCCCTTGATGATACTTATAGCGTCTCCTGGCACTGTGGCTGACGTGGACTGCAGCAAGCCGCGAGAGAGTCTGGGACCTGTGGCCGTCCTCCTGGCCCAGCTCCCCTAAGAAAGAAAGTGCAGCAAAAGGTACGGGCGTCCCGTGCTGCAGGAGCGCTTGATGGTAAAAGCGACTCCTGATGCTGCTGCCGAAGTGGACTGCTGCAAGCCGCAAGAGAATCTGGGACCTATGGTCCGGCCTCCTGGACCCGCTTCCCCAGCAGAAAGAAAGTGCAGCAAAAGGTACGGGCGTCCTTCTTAAATCATATTTGTTAGACTTACATTGGAGAGGAAGTTGTTGGGTCTTATTTCTGTCACAAGCTAAAAAGAATAATACCCATGACACAAAATGCACCCACATTTTAAAAATAGATATTCTAAATAAATGTGTATTCTCCAGTAAAGTGCTAATTTGTTGAACACATTTTTGAGACCACAGGTGCTCCAACTAAGTTGACAAACAGTTATTTCGAAGGTGCCTATCATTAATTGCTGTGATAGTCATGACTAGAAGTAGCCTTGATATCAAATAATTTAAAAGACCAGCGTGGAGTCCTATTTTGTGGATTCTCATCACTTTCTATGCGACGTATAATTTTAAAGTCTTTAAAATACAGAAAACGTACTAGAGAGTAGTCCAGAACAGATTGCACCAGAGGAAAGTGGGTGTAATGTGCTCTTGATAAGAATTGGATCTTGCTGTCAAAATGCAAAAACCCTATTCTTTTTAAAATGACAATTTTATTTTGGGCCAAATTAAGTTGTTTTTGACGACTAACAGTTGGAATATTTATGGAGACAATTGGTGTCCCTTGACTCTAAGTCATATAACCGCTTTGAATTGAAATTACTAGACATCAGAACAAAATTGTTGAGTACCTCCATATTAAAAAGTCTGTCTCTTAAGTTGGTGTGCTTTGTAACCGTAACCAATTTGCTTTTAATTTTAACATATTCTTATTTAGTTTATTTACTGAGTAAAGCAGCTGGACTGTTGTCCATTCATTCTGTAAAAAAGTAAACCTTTTTCTGTTTCAGAACACTATGGTGCTGTCGTCTGCAATATTCGTCACCATACTGGGTCTGCTCTTCTATCTGCACTTTGTGAAAATTGACCAGGAGACTTTATTGGTGATTGGCTCACTTGGCGTTCAGATGACATCCTTTTATGCCTCTGGCAAGGAGAGCACAAACTTTATCGAAATCGGCAAAGTGAAAGACATTGTGATCAATGAAGCTATCTATATGGTATTTATATCTACTTCTTAATGCATGTATCCATTTAAAGCACTAATTATAGGTTTGCACTATGAGAGCATTGTTTTGTACCTTCAGAGAGACATAAAAACGGTGATTAAACAGCTGTGCGATTAACCAGTAAGCTCAGTATGATTAAAGGTGTTGTAAATTGTCTAAGGAATGCACAGTTGGACAAAGTCTATGCGGTGTGTTTAACACCTTAGAGATGGTGTTTAGTATCTGATTACAAATCACATACTCTTGGTGACTGAGCTGCAAGATTTAAACATGAAAACTGGTCATACTGGTGCGGTTTGATGGGTGAGGCTAACTTTCCCCTAATTTGTTTCTTCCACAACCAATTACCCAAAGTTTGTGTCTGACATTTCCCCACTGGCTTATGAGAGAATGCCTTGTGTCTGTCTTTTGACAGCGTGAAGTCGGTTATTGTTGTAGGTCTGTTGGGAGAGATATGGTCATGTTCTTCCAAAAGTGCATTATTTCCATGTACTGGACATGAAGAGACAATGGCTTTAATCCTTCAGGTGGCGAAGTCTCAGTTAATGGAGTAAATAATTTCCATAGTTTTAATGGTATGTAAACCAAAGCAGGGGGTGGTTGTGAATTCCTAGCAATGCTTATGCACTTACACACAGCCAGTACGGTGTAACTGTTGTGCATTCACGAAAAAGGAAGGTGCACTCTGATAGAAATCAGTCAGAAAACATAAGTATAGTCCATCAATCTTCTTTTTATTTAAAACCGGCACTATACTTATGTTTTCTGACTGACTTCTATCAGAGTGCACCTTCCTTTTTCGTGAATTCTCTAACAAAATTGACACCCATCAACGGCGGATGCCAGGAGTAGTTGCACCTTTTTGTGATCTATGAAACAAGTGGAATTGAAGTGCTCAACCTTGGTTGGCCGTTGTTTGCTTTTCTGTTTTACAGTGTAACTGTTGTGTTCATTAGGGGCCCCATGGATGAAGCTTTGGATTAGCAATTTCCTAATAGCAAATCTTTGGGATTCAATAGTAGGAAATTGCAAACAGCTATGTACAACAGTGTATATTACACTGTTTGGATTCCCAGCGGGTCGCAGTTGACCTACCTCATTAAAATTGATTAAGTAGGTCGCAATTTTCGAACCGTTGGGCATCGCTAAAAACAGAGGGATGGTGGCATGCTGGGTACAGCAGACGACCATGTCTGCACCTGCTTTTAAATAAAGCCACATTTTTGTATTTTTAAAGGCTGCCCGGTTTCCTTAAAATAAAACGGGATGCCTTTCAAAAATAAAAATTAAGAGTAGGCAGTGTACTCTTAAACATATTCACATGCATTCTCAAAGGGGAAGGGGACACCTTCCTGTTTGCAAATGCTTTGGCACCAACATTAAATTGGTGCTTAAGAAGCTAATGTTTTGCAACTGCATTTCAGTCACAAAAAATTCGTACTTAGCACTGCGAGTCACTATTAGGAAGGCATGCCCTTCCTAATACCGACTCGCAAAACCATTTTGCGATTCAGTAATAGGTTAACAAATCACAAAATTGGGTTTTGTACATAGGAAAATGTTTTTTTTAATTTTTTTATTATTGCAAAAAGCCAGATTCTACAAATTGGGCTGTATGCGACCAAAATAAAGCTACGTATATGTGGCCCTAGATCACTGCATTTGTGTCTTGGATCCTTGGATTTATGTTCCAACTCTTTTTGCCTATGAAAACTTAGGCTTCCAGTTTCAAAGAAATAAAAGGTTTTATGTTGTGTTGGGCAAGTCTCGAATCTCAGATTTTTATTTATTTTATTGAACTAACATAAGCTACTATGCAAAAATGGGACAATATAATACAATTATTTTTTAGGAGACTTTAATCTCTCAATGTCAATCAGTCATCACCTTCACGAGAAGGAATCTCTGACATTGATATTGTATGTGCCATGTGTGCCTTTTGACTTTACGTAGTATGTAGAGGGTGTCCACGCTTGCAGTGTTCAGTATTTTATCAAGGCTGCCCTACATGCTTAATCGTGGAGGTTTTGTGCTGTTAAAGAAATACTAGCTGGCCACCATTTTACTGTTTAACTTTTGGCCTTTCTTTATATGGGCATGCAGCATACAGAATTGTAGCTGTAACTTTTTTTCTTAAGGATTTTTAACTTCTTTTTCTTCAGCAAAAGGTGATCTACTACCTGTGCATCCTTTTGCGAGATCCATTGGATCCTAATGGAGTTTCTGAAGTGGTTCCTGTGTTTAAGGTGGGTGTAACATTTTTAATAGTGTGTAGCTCCCTAGTCACCGGTGTTTTCATCACTTAGTTTGACAGTATTCCATTCCATGTCGTATCATCCGCTCTTGGTGCTGTTACAGGCCTTAATATCATTGCAAAATAAGTCCTTTAAGGCACTTGCTGAAACAAACCTTAACATTCCCGGCAGAATGTGCTTAAAAAACTAAAATGAGTATAAAAAAAATAAGTCACCAATCAATTGTGTAGAATTGTCTTTTTATGAAAAGTTACTTCTTTTAATTAAGAAGTACTGCTCCAGCACCAAGGGCATCATCCAACATAAAAATTAATAAACAGTGCCTCTTCCTTAAGGCGTTCTCAGAAACAGTCTTGAACAACACACAAAGTTGATTGTAATCCAGCGATTCAAGACTAGAATTTTTCCTGAAGACCAGGCCCAATTTTCATTACCCAATATAGTCCCTTCACGCTGGGTTAGTGGAATTCATAAACTATACCAAACTTACCAATCTCCAATAAATGTACTCTCATCTCTTTGTATAATAAAATTGGTGATGCAATCTTTTTATATAGTTGATTACATTTGGCAAATCAAATACTCTGGAATGAATCACTCCTAATAAAGACAGACTCCTTTGTAAATGTATAATGTTTATCTAAATAATGTGAACATATGCTCTTTGTATCAATCATACAGCATGAATCATAAATAGTCATAAGGAGAACAAAATCAGAAGAGAAAATGACAAATTCATATCAATGACCATGCATAAAGGAGTGGCTAGGCGAAGAGACAAAAGATTCAGAGACAAAATACATTTGCACTTGATTATGCAAACTCCGATTTCAGTCTATACTAACCGATATAGGAATAAGGAAATCTACTCTATGGCCATGAGAGCAGCAAGGCCCCTCAAGAAGATTTGAAGAGGCAAAGTCTAAGTCATGAATCCGTAAACAGGAACAGGACAGCAAACCAACGACTATCTACCAACAGACTCACAAGTCAGTCTCCTAACCCCTCCCACCAGACACCTCAATTATGCCCTAAAACCCATATGTCCAACCCACACATGTAACTAATTACAGGTTTTCTTCACATTTGATTGGTTAAGGAAGGGGGTGTATGGTCACATCATTCTATACACGTCCGTCTTACTAAATGTCCCATTGTCTAATCTATGACATAAGCTTCCACCCCAGGAAATACAAACTCAAGCCTCTGTCATTCTTCTCTTCCTCTTCTCCGGCAAATATTGTGAACTTAGTGTATCTTTTTCTCACTGAGCGCCTCTGCAGAGGAAGCTTTCCTCTGTTTGTCGCATTGTCCTTTCATACTGGTTTTGACAGACACTCGGGACTGAAGGACAGAATAATGTTCCACCTTCCTCACTGCTCTCGTGCTCTCTTCTTTTAAACACATTTTAATTACGGCAGCACTTTAACCAATTATTTGTCATGCAGAATAGAAAATCCTGCTTCTAGAAAAAAGAAACACAGACATTATTATTCACTTATAATTCTTTTTCTCTACACACCAACCCAATGCTGCAATTACCCCTGCGCAACCCCTATTAGTTATTACCAATTTCCTAGCAACCGTTAATAACGTGCATAAAAGCAGCATTAGTCCTTTGTATTCTCGTTAGTCAAAAGCATTTCTCCTACTCTTAGTACTTTAGTACGCGCTTGCGCAGTAGCGTTTTCCCCTCATATTAGACCCCTTCCGCACAATTTCACTGCACATGGTTAGTAGATGTTACTAAGGGTTCAATCCGTGCAGATTTTATTTTTTCGTGAAAACCCTGCTCCATCAATGCTGTAGACCTTTCACATAGCTCTTTAGTGGTAATATGTTTTATTCTTCAGCCATATGTGTTATTTCCATGATCCCCCTAGTGGTAATATGTTTTATTCTTCAGCCATATGTGTTAGTTCCATGATCCCCCTTGTACCAGATGTCCCAAAGTGTCTTGCCATGTGGAGCCTGCCAATCTCGTTTTTGTGAGACTGACACACTTGGTCTGTGTCTGAGGCCCAAGCACCTTTTGCACTTATTGCTGTTCTACTTAATTTTCGTCTACTGCTCTTCCGGACTATGATGAATTTCACAGTGAGAGAGTAGACAACTTAACCAAGGCTTATCATGCGGTGCCTTCAAGGCCTAATCCGCAGCCCAATGCCCGTTCAAAATGCCCTAGAACCAGCACCGTAGAGCAGACCGTCCCCTCTCATCTCAAGAATGCTGTTAAGTTAAGATGGATAAACATGTGTCTTAACCCTCTTTTGTCTTCCTATTCACGGGGAAAGGGTGACACGCATTTAGGTAAAAACTACAGTTATGCACAGACATGAAAATACACATCTTTGAGTGCTCGATATGGAGGACTTTCCTGAGTGTGCCCAATATACCTATTATTAAACTCTTCAACCGTGTCAAAGATTTACTAATTCCATTGTGGGTACCCTTCTAGAAGAGCTTTCCAAATCCGTTTCAGAGGGGAGTTTGTACACATTATGGAATAAAAGCAGTATTACTTCCTTTTACATACGACTAGGTAAGGAGGTGGAAGCAAAGCTCGTCAAAGCGTCCACTTCCTGCCTAATTCCCGCATCTGTTTGTCCGATCTGGTTTAATCAGGTAGAATTACAGACAATATTTCCTTTCCTGTGGGCATTCTCGCTTACATTTACCGCCTGCTCTAGGCAGGGTATGACCCCTAGGGGGTGCTGCTGCGGGGAGGAGAAAGGATGTGGGGAAGGACAGGGAAGATTGTAGTTTGTCAGGAGCGGGCATTACCTGCTTCCCATGTAACTCATTTTAGAGTTGAGCAGAGGCGGGAAAACCGGTCCAGGATGCAATGTAGCAAATTCCGAAAGTGATTTTACTGGTCTGATTTTCTGTAGTGTATAATCAGGTTTGTTGTTCTTGCACCCTGTACATCTGTGTTGGGGGAACAGCAGCCCACTTATGATTGAGCGCAATCCCGTACAGGAATTCCACTCTGCTCAAATCCTAATCTTGGCCTATAGATTTACATAAATGGTGGAAAAATCGGAATTTTGCTGGAATCCATTCCCTGATATTACACGAGCCTGACCTAATCAGACAAGCTAGTATCATGGCTTTTAAATAATGAGAATGATGTCATAATTTGTCACCTCTCTGCATGGCAACACAATGGACAAGTGTATATTTATTTAATAATTTATTTATTTATTTTACACGACTATTGGATTTAGGAAGCATCCCATCCATTGGACAAGAAGATAGATTATAAAATTCTGCATTCCTGTTTAATTAAGGACAACGAAATGGAGCCCAGTGAGCATGTGGAAAAGGGTAGCAGAAGTTGTTGCACAGCAGCAAGATAACCACACAGTCATATGTTTTCTTGCAGTTCGTATTCTGCTGCATTCTCAACAAAAAACACTTGGGGACTCAGGCGTAGGCCGATAATAATCGCACCCTATAAATTCGGGCATGGAGGTATTCAGGCCTTATTGTATGCGATAATTATCACCTATTTCGACTGTTTGTGTTATAAGCGGTGGATTTTGGGGCATATTGCCCCCAAATTTGAGTGTTTCTGTAAATGCCGCCCCTTTCTCCACCATTTAAATTTTGGCAGCTATTACCTGGTGAAATTTAATGAAGGCTGCAATTTTAATCGTACCTGGTTAAATGAACATTGTACCACTTGCAATTTCGATCCCTTTACAAATCAGATCTCAATTTAATGGGCTACTTGTAACCAGGATCCCAGTTGTTCTAGATGACCATAGATCATGTATATATTCCCTTTTTTTTATGAAGTCCACCAAGAGCGTTTGTTTGACATTTCTGTTTTTATTGTGCTTTAGTGCTCGAAGCCTCGCCTAGACTGTTTGGTTGAAGTCTACAAAAGCTGCCAAGAGATCCTGGGACAAGAGAAGACTCCATAATTCTACATCAAAACGTTGTTGCAAATGAAATTGTGATGATGGCTCACTTTCAACAACTGAGCGCTTACATCCTGGCAAGTGTGTCCTAAAGCGTATAATCATGTTCCACTCTTCCATAAAGCATACTCTGGAACAGAACTTCCAACATGTATATCCCCAGAAGTCCACTTGGATAATATTCGAATACAGTCCAAAAGACAACACAGATATACACGTAGAAGAGAAGCTTGGGGATATTTGGCAGCTGCAAATCGGAATCAACTTTTTCATTTATCACTGCTGGCCTCTGTTTTACTACTTCCATTGTAAGGGAGCGTATGGGGCTATCCAGATCTCTTTTAGACCTGTGAGTGCACAAGCACTGCCATAGTATTATATACTTGTTAATCCATTAGATTTTTATTTGTTGGAGAGACCAATAAATCTAACTAGCTTTGTAGTAGCACTGGATGAAATAGTTTCTTGAAAACTATCTGCCACACCGTGCCCACATCGGACAAAAGCAAAGCGGCTATTTGGGCACCAGATTGTAGTGATATGATAGATTAGGACCCTGAATTCCTTCAACCGAAGCATAACACTAAATTAAAGAGCAAGAAGAAAAGCTCAATTCACATGAGCAGGCAGTGGTCTTCGCATTTAATGTACATAGTTAGAAAATTGTGATAAAAGTCTATGGGCCATATGTATCAAAGAGTTTTACCCATTCTGTGACTATGGGAAAATGTGTTCATACATATGGGCCTAAATCTCTGGGCTGAAATGGCCTTCTAGGCTTGAGTTTGTAAAACTGCCATACAGCTCAGGAGTGCCAGTTGGCTTGCTTGTAGGTGGGGACCACGCTGGTTGGAGGGAATGTAGAGGAAATTCTTCCAAGTTGCATAAGACTTAATTGCCACAGTTACGATTGACACTGTGATGTAGGAAATGCAACTGCATATGACCACTGGCGGAACCAAGAAAAGGTGAAACTAGTTTACTCGTCACCTTCAGTAAGGCACATTTGGCTTGATTCTGTTGCACCCATTACTGTTTGTATTTGATTTGTTTTAATTTCCCCTGTGAGGTTTATATACACCATGGACCATAATTCGAGTTCTACAGCTCAGTTAAAGGGCTATTTTATTTATTTGAAAAAAAAAGAAACTGCTGTTTTCTTTTAAGGCTGTCTTGCCGTTGATCAAGGTGTATTAATTCCCTTATTAATTCCCTTATAATAACGTACGTGCAGTTTTCATTCAAAACATCTTGTAATTCTGTTACAGTAAAAAATTATGTTTGCTGTTTAATAAGATGATTTGTAATAAATATTAGTTTGTAAGCATTGTGTCCATGTCTGCTACTGTACGGTAACATGTAGAATCAAAAATTAGCTAGCATTCGCGCCAAGAATTTTCAATTCTATTAAGGACACGGAGGCGAGGATTAAGCTTCTCTTTCTTTACTGTATAAAACACAGCAGCCAATAAACATACAGTTTAGTGCAAATAAAACTTCAAAGACCATGATGCTTGGCATAGCCACGCCTCCTTCAGCACCCATAAGAGCCTAGGTCACACCTCTAGCTTCCTCTTTCTTTGCGCGAACTGCACAAGTCCATGAACCATAAACAGTCTATAACTTCTCCAACATGGAATAACCGGAACTTTGTTCCAACTTCATTCTTCAACGGAAGACTTCTTACTCGCTTTTCTTGTCATTGCCTGGAAAAAACCAAATAGACAACCTGTAACTTCTGTATAAAACAGATTAATCAGAAAACAACGGGTGGGTAAGCATGATCATACATTGAGCATAGCCGGGTGGGATAATCCTCGCCTCCGTGGCCTTAATTGAATTGAAAATTCTTTGCGCGAATGCTAGCTAATTTTTGATTCTATTACAGGACAGGAGGCTTCAGATTATGCTAGTTCAAAGCTGTATTAAATACCACAGAAGTAATATCTCCCACCGGCTTATAATAAAACTGTTTGAATGTCGATTCAGACGACCAATCTGCACAATGCATAATATCATTAATATTAGCCCCCAACAAATACGATTTTGAAGCCATGGCACCTCGCACCGAGTGCGCCCTAAACAATTGCACATCAACGCCAGACTCCTTCATGATAAACTTCAGCCATCTCGCTATAGTAGCCGAGGACACCGGTTTAAATGGCTTTTGAACAGCTATCAAAAGCTGCATGGCCCCCGGGGGCCTTAACGTACGAGTACACTCCTCGTAGGATTTCAAGCATTGGACCACACATAACTTTGGATTGCTAGGAAAAGCATTATACTCCATGTGTCTAGAAAGTGTTTTCGTGCGACCTGTAATTGTAAAAGAAACTCCCTCTGGAGTAAATACTCTACCTGTAATATCCAAGGCACGAACGTCCGAAGATCTCCTACATGCTGACAGACATAACAGCATAGCTATCTTTGCTGACAACTGCTTTCTAGAAAGCAAATCGTTAGACGGCCAGGCGTCTAGAAATTTAATAACTGAAGAGACATCCCAAAGTCCAGAATATTTCGGCTTGGGGGGGATTCACTACCCGTATGCCCTTAAGGAGCCTACAAACCAAGGGATGCATGCCCACCGGTTTCCCGTCAATGTGGGCGTGTCCCGCAGAAATGGCCGACCGGAAATTGTTCACGGATCTGTAGGCCAAACCGCTAGCCGCTTTGTCCGACAAGAAATTTACTATGTGAGAAAGTCCTGCCCCCACGGGATCCAGATCCCGTTCCACGCACCAACATAACCAGCTCTTCCAGGCTGAAGAGTATCTCTTTCTCATGGAGGGGGCCCAGGCTTGCTTGATGAAATCGCGAGCCGTTCCCGAAACTCCCGGCACGTTCCACTGTTGCCTGAAAGCCTCCATGCCATCAGCGCGAGGCATTGAGACAGAATTAGCGGATGCTGTTCCCGCACCGGTCCCAGGAGTAGCGACTCCGACCATGGAATCCTCCTGGGAAGGTCGCAACATATCCCTAGTAACATCGGGAACCATGGTTGCGACCTCCACAGAGGCGTCACTAAGATCACCTCGGCCTTCTGCTTGACAATGTGAGAGGCCACTCGTGGAATCAATAGAAAGGGGGGGAATGCATAATTCACCAACCCCGTCCAGTCCTGTAAGAATGCATCCGTCGCTTCCGCTGCTGGATCCGGTCTCCAGCTGAAAAACCTGGGAAGTTGACGGTTCAGTCTGGATGCAAATAGGTCTCTCTGGCACGGACCCCATAGGTCCTGCAACCAACTGAAGATCCTGGGAAGCAGCTGCCAATCGCTGTAATCCCGAAGGTGCCTCGAGTTCCAGTCCGTTACCACATTGGACTGTCCCGGAATATACTCCGCAATCACCGAGATTTGATGACTGAGACAATAATGCCAAAAATCCTTGGCTATCTCCACTAGCATGGACGATCTCGTCCCTCCCAGCTTGTTTATGTAACGAACCGCAGAGACGTTGTCCATCCGAAGAAGGATGCAACACGAGCTCTTCTGCGGCGAGAGTGTCCTGATCGCGAAGGAGCCCGCTAGGAGCTCCAGACAATTTATGTGCAATTTTAGCTCCTCTTGCGACCATCTTCCTCCCGTGGAAACATCGCCACAACGCGCGCCCCAGCCCCAAAGGCTGGCGTCTGATTCTATGACCACTTCTGGCACGGAGCCGAAGATGGCTCTGCCGTTCCACGCTTCCATGTGGCTCAACCACCATTGCATCTCGTCCCGCACTTCCTGAGTCAGCGGGACCAAATCGGAATAAGCCAGCCCTCTCTGAAGGTGCTGGATTTTGAGTCTGTGCAGAGCCCTGTAATGGAGAGGGCCCGGAAAGATCGCTTGCACTGACGATGCCAACAATCCCACTACTCTGGCAACTGACCTCAGAGACGTCACCTGCCTGCTTAAAAGAGATATGATCTCCTTCTTCAAGTCCTTCAACTTCGATTTCGGCATGCTCAATTGCGCCATCTGTGAATTGATCACAAAACCCAGAAAATCCATCTCCTGCGACGGAATTAGCGCCGATTTGGCCTTGTTTATTACAAATCCTAGATTCTGGAGTAGGGATATGGTCATCTGAAGATGCCTGGACACCAGATCCGGGCAGTGAGCCAAGATCAAGATGTCGTCCAGATATATGATGAGGCGCACCCCCTGTTCCCTGAGGTGCGCGACCACCGGCTTCATCACTTTGGTGAAGCACCAAGGAGCCGCGGAAAGCCCGAAAGGAAGGGCTGAGTATTCGAACCACCGTCCTCTCCATTGAAACTGAAGGAACCGACGATGAGGGCGGTAAATGGGAATGGAAAGATAAGCATCTTTTAGGTCTAAACGCACCATCCAATCCCCTGACTGTAAAAGATCTGTTAACAGATGGATACCCTCCATCTTGAAATGGTTGTAGACCAGGAAGTAATTGAACTCCTTCAAGTTTAAAACAAGTCTGTGACCTCCACCTCTTTTCTGCACCAGGAAGATATTGCTGCAAAACCCGTGCGGGTTGTACTCGCACCTTGCTATGGCATGCTTGTGAAGCAATTCTTCTATTTCGCAGTCTATAGAATTCGCCTCTAGTTGGGAAAAATGGAGAACTCTCGGGGCCACCCTCTGTGTAGGATGTTGATAGAAATCTAGATGAAACCCCTGAATGGTCTGGAGAACCCATGCATCCTGAGTCAGTAGACTCCAATTGTGTAAGAAAAACATCGTACGACCCCCCAAAGGAGTGGGAAAACAATCTAGAGCGCTCACCTGAATTATTCTGGGCGTGGAAGCCTGCCCTCTTTCCGCCTCCATGGTATCTGTTACTGGGGTATCCGCGACGGGTCGGGTAGAAGGTACCTCCTCTGGACGAGTCCCAATCACCTCGACCCCTTCCAAAATCACCTCTGCGGGGACCTTGATTGCCGAAACGGCCTGGCGAGCGTCCCCTACCTCGTCCGGCCCTATTAAAAAGGTTATTCTGCAGGGCTCGCTTGATGCCCGAGTGGGCCTTGTCCAGGGAAGTGAAGGTTCCCACATATTTGGAAACGTCTTTCACGAACCGATCCCCAAAGAGATTGCCCTCAGCCAGGGGCCCCGGTTCCGCTGTGGCCAATTCGGTCAAATTTGAGTCCATTCTCATTAGTAGAGACTTGCGCCTTTCGGATGACACGGCGCAGTTAGCGTTGCCGAGCAGACAAATGGCGCGTTGGGTCCAGCCCGCCAGGATGTCCGGATCTATAGTGACGTTGGTCTCCTTGGCGTGCAAAGCCATTTCCAGGATCTTGGCTAGGGGTCCAACCACGTCCAACATCTTATCCTGGCATCCCCTCCAGGCACGATCCAATCCCTTCTTGGGATCTTTGGCGAACTTTTTTAGGAACGTCAGCATACTGGCGTCGATATCTGGGGTATCGGCCACCTTATGGGGAAGATCAGGACGGGGGCACTCAGAACGCAGCCTGTTACGGACCTCCTTATCGAACCCTTTTCTCAAATTCTCCTCTAGGTATTGTGCCACGGCAGGGGCTGGAACCCAATCTTGCGACCGGGGATGCACAATTTCCGAAGGATTGAACGTAAATGGCGTGTCGGGAGGAGGGGGCGCCGAAGCCGAAGAGGCAGACTTCTTTGCCTTCTTCTTCGGGGGCTGCTCCTCATCTGTGTCGGTAGTATTGGTGTCAGTGGTGGTGGTGGTATCAGTGTCCACGTAATGCTGCTTGCTCTTGGCCTTACTACTGCCTGCGTAAGCGTGATTCGAGATAGCTGGGTTCGGAAGAGAACTCAAAGCGCCGGAGTGTGGCTAATTATCAACAGAACCTGCCTGAGGAGTTGGTGTCTGTTTTTACCGGACTTGTCTTTGGCAAAGCCGTGGCGCTTAGCAAAACTCTCTAGCTGTTTGGTGATCGGCTTTCATGCTGCTGCCAATGCTTGTTGTACAGTAGCTGGCACTGTACTTTCCACTGCCTTATTAACCGAGGCCTGAACAGATGCATCCAGGGCCTCCACAATTTTATCTTCCACTGCAGCAGAAGGCTGCTCCTCATAGGGTCCTTCCTCCGCCTCCTCATCGTAATATTGCCAACCTTCCATAATGAATTGCGATAAAACTGAGGTTACACAGCCTAATCCAAGAGCCAGGCACTAGAGGAGTCAAGGGGGGGGGGGGGTCAGCCCCATGTACACTGCACCTAACGTTAGAGTCAGTCTAAGACCCCCCTCAGCAGATGCTGTATTCAATTATTGCAGCCCAGCAGGGCGTCTGAGCCAAAAAAAGGTAATATAAGGAGCGTGTGCCACTCCAATTCAGGGCAAAGACTACTATTACAGCCAGTCGGGCGTAAATGCAACCAACTCCGGTGAATAGATCGTGTTTGATGGTGAAAAAAACGGCATACGGCGTGTGTAGCCCAACGCGCACCCAAATCCTACTAGAAACAAGCCCAATGGGTGCGCGTCGTGCTACACGCTCCTGCCGTGTGGTTTGCGGCTCAGTTATGCGTTCGGGCGATCAGGGGAGCCCTCGCGAGCCTGCCAGGGGACGAGGGCACTGCTGGAAGCCCCAGGTAGGCGCGACCGTCAAACGGTCATTTGCTGACTCGCGCGCTGCTAGGCGCTCAAATTCTGAAGGTCGGAGCAGAGCTCCGGTAAAGCGCGAGGCGCGCCTGCCAAAACACCCGCCTCCGGCGGGGAAAACACAGCGGCAAGCACCGCTAAAGTCGACAAGCCCCCAAATGAACAGAACAATTCAAAAACATGCATAAACTGTAGCGCTAAGCACTAGGGGGGCACGTGCACACTTTAGTAATCAAAATACAATCCAATCGCCCCTAATTAAAACATATAACGTCTCAAGCACACAGGCATATAGAGAAAGGGGCTGGGCACTTAACTCTTGCTGTGTGAGCAGCAAAGAAAGAGGAAGCTAGAGGTGTGACCTAGGCTCTTATGGGTGCTGAAGGAGGCGTGGCTATGCCAAGTATCATGGTCTTTGAAGTTTTATTTGCACTAAACTGTATGTTTATTGGCTGCTGTGTTTTATACAGTAAAGAAAGAGAAGCTTAATCTGAAGCCTCCGGTCCTGTAATAGAATTAACTTTTGTCCTCTTTCTTCACAAGTGTTTGGAGGCAGTCCCTGAGCCCTGGTAAGGCCATCCAAGTGGTTAAAATTAATGAACCTGGTATTTTATTATCCTGATCTAATATGAGGGATTCAGGACAAAAGTTAAAACACATACTTGCAGATTTTGCTACATATGTGGTTTTGTTCTTGGCTGATCTAAAGCAGGGGTCCTACTTCTGATAAGGAAAAACCATTTGAGTTACTGAAGGCGAAGCCTCTTGCGCAGTGTCACCAGACACCCCCATGCCTAGCTTCACTGACTTTAAGCCCAATGTCCATAGAGACAGATACTATGGTTTGAACAAAATACTTTGACTAGGGGCACTATACCATGTGCGCCAGTGAGAGCGTGGTCTTTATGGATGTATGAATATGTGTGCGTATGAATAGGATATTTGTGTATGGGTGAATGAGAGCCTGTGTTGTATGCACTTGTGGCACAGGACATACATTTCACCATATGTGGCACAGTTACATGTAGAACACAAGCACACAACCATTTTTGTAATGGTAGAAATTTCAAGTGTAGACATGTTCTGCAAAAATTTTCGTAATATGGAACATTTTTATGAATGTTAAATTTCTCCTACTTAAAAAGGGCTGTATTTTTCAGGTCTGAATCTGACACCATGTCAACCAGCCTCTGGCAGCAAGATGCTTGCTGTGTGTAAATGTGACACTTTGAATGGGAGAAAATTAAACTGAAGAGTTAACTTTACGTTTACTTGGATTCAATAAAAGATCATTTAAATGTTCTCCCATTTCAAAGTGTTGCATTTACAAACAGCTGGCATCTTGCACCCAGTGACCGTAGACACAGTGCCATATGCATAACAGAAAAATACAGCTATTTGTGTATACAGGAGTAATTTAAAGTGAAGAAACATGCTTCATAAAATATTAAGACGTAATTCGCTTAATTAAAAGTCAGTCAGTCAGAATACTTTATTTCGATAACTCAATATCATAAAAAGACAATGGTACAAAACAACACTTACATTAAATACATTATTTTCACATGATAAACGGAAAGACATTAAACCAATTAAGGGGTTCTCAGTGTTTTCATAGGTTAAAAGATCACAATAAATAGGATAAAAACATCAACCAAAATGGGTGCCCTAGCAATCAATTTTACAGTGAAAAACATCCTTATAGAGTACATCCCTGAACATTTATGTACCATTAATCATCCTCCTGTTCTTAGTTCTAACAGCACTCACAAAAAAACTAGCGACGTGAAAAGTGATCCGGGGAGTCTTTAGTAATTGCAAGTACAAGAGAGCGGGCTTAACTTGCAGAAACCCCGCCTCCCTAAGTATTGGGACCAAGAATTTCATTCTAGGTTCCGTAAAGTGCCCACAGAACATCACAAAATGCAATGTGTTCTGACTAGAAAAATTGTCACAAGAACACGGCAATGCATTTTCAGGAGTGCTCCATTTTGGAAAATGACCAAGATTCAAGTGGATCAGGTTAAAACGGAAGCGAGTTAAAAGAAGCCTATGGTAAGGACGGTTTACCACATTGAGATACATTTCTGGACCTGGTAAACTAGCGACAATAAGGTTAGCCCTTACCGTGGGGTTTCTGAGCTCTATTTCCTCTCTTTCCAGAGACATCAACTACATTCATTTATTTATTTATTTATTTATTGAAGTTTTGTATAGCGCTAGCTGGACCCGGGGGTATCGGAGCGCTTCACAGCAAATAGAGAAATGCAACCAAGGCAATAAGCATAGAATACAAGAATCGGAAACGATAGGAGGGAAATAAAGCCTGTACACCAAAAAAACAACAACAATAATAACGCAATAAGAGACGGAGTTCGGGGGCGAATCAGTTAGTTCTGAGTTCCGCAAAGGATATCAGATTTCTGCTGTTGGGAGATGGGCTTCTCGCTAAGCACTACATCATGGCTCCCTTAATTTGTGTAATGACCCTGGAAGTTATTATCTCTGGGGAGGAGAAAAGCTCTGATCTCCCTAGTTTAAAAAAACTTTTTTTGATGTATGTCAACCACTGAATCTTACTGGAATTTTCTAGTAGGAGACAATCTTTCAAGATAATATGGTTCAAGGAGATTTCCTGGTTCAACCAGGTCTTCATCCAGGATATTACGGGAGCCATTCTTATCATGTCATAGATTAACCCTACCCCCAATTCCGAATGATTAGTGTATGAGGGAGCGGACTGTGGGACTGATAAAACTGATCTCAGGAATGTTTTCTGTCACCTGTAAGCAATCCGGAACACTATAGCCCCATATTGAGCTACCATAAGTCGCTGCTGCAATGCATTTTGCTTTGTATATCTTCATCAATGCAGCTATAGGTCTTGCCTCAGTTTTTTTGAGAATCCCTGGAGTGCAGAAGTAGTTCTAGCAAGAGAGAGATTTCTGTTTTTAAGTTGCGGGCCCCAATCCCCCCTCTCATCAAAAGTAAGCCCAAGATAGGGGAATGTGGCCACTCTGCAAAGTTCTTCTTCGCAACAGTAGAACGTTTTAGATTGCTTCTTCCTGCTGCACCTCCCTATAATCATGATTTGTGACTTCTTTGCATTTATTTTAAGGTCCAGGGATCCCATAAAATTTCCAAAGGCATCTAGCAGCCGTTGGAGTCCAACCCCCGTCCGTGAAAGAAGGACAGCGTCGTCCGCGTAGAGGAGGACTGGTATACCAAGTTCCCCTATACGCGGTATATCGAGGGTTGCCTCCTTTAATGCAGGTTCTAGGGCATTAATATATACCGTAAAAAGAAGGGGGGCCAAGATACACCCTTGCCTGACACCCCGTTCTGAGTTAAAATGGCTAGAACATCGCCCCTCAGTGGTGACCCGGACAGATGCCAATAGTCCCGAGTGTAAATCCGCCCAGAGGTTAACTAAAGGCCCGATCTAATCCCATGTCAAGTAAAATTTGCCATAGCTTAGACCTATTTACGAGGTCAAATGCTGATGAGAGGTCCATGAATCCCAGATACATTGACCCCTCTTTAGCCTTGGTGTATTTATCTAAAAGCAATTGCAGGTTGAGTCACTGGTCTAAAGTACTTCTTTTTGATCTAAACCCATATTGCAGGTTCGACAAAACCCCTCTGTCGTCAAGCCAAACCGTTAATTTATGAAGAATAACACGTCCTAAAATTTTTACTGAGGAATCTATTAGGGAGATAGGTCTATAACAGGAGGGGTTCTGCCTGTCTCCCTTCTTGAAAACTGGGATAATGATAGATATTTTCCAAGACTCCGGTATATTGTTTTGTTTCAGGGCGTTAAAAACATTACACAGGATTTTAGACCAAAATTTTGGTGCACATTTAAAAACCTCTGAGGGAACCCCATCGGGGCCTGGGGCCTTGTTTTTTAGGGTCTGTTCAATCGCTCTTTCTACCTCTGTTTCTTCAAAGATCACATATAAGCCCTCAGAACTAGGAAATATATTAATCTGCTGTTTTTCCGAGTCTGGGGTTGAGTAGATTTTCCCAAAATGTGAGATCCAGCCCTCATCCGGGATGTTTGTCTCTAGAAGAGAGTTATCCTCAGCCGAGAATAGTGGTTGATTAACGATTTTCCAGAACTGCCCACTATTTTTTAAAGTCTCAGGGGCAAGTAGTTGCAGCCAGGCCTCTTCTTTCAACTCATTTTTTCGGTCCAAGATAGCTTTCTTATATGCAGATCTCAACCTTGCTATTTCAACTCTATCTTTAGGGGTAGCCTTCAGAGCTTTAAGTAAACGTGCATGTGCCCCAGAACATTTTTTATTAAACCATCTTTTCCCATGAGGTCTTGTCTGTCTGGGGCCAGTAAGTAGGCTATGATTAATTTGTCTACAGATGTTATCAAAGGTGATGACCACATGAATATTTTGAGCCTGCTTCTCTAGGCATATGGCCACATCGTCTTCAACCCTACCCAGTACATCCTGCAGGAAAGTTTCAGGAACTATATTAGACCATTTTAACCTGCGTCCTTGGTCTTTAGCAATCACATTTAAGCCGCCCTTAAGTGTCGCATTTTTAAAAATTAATAAGTCTGCGGCTATTATGTCTACAGACACCGGGTTATGGTCACTGAAGACCGAGACCTCAGTTTTGTACAATAAAACCTTACATAATACAAAGGAAGACATAAAAATATAATCAATAGTGCCATCGACTGACCCTTTAAAAGTGGGGGGTCCTAGAAACACCTTCCCCGCAACCAGACTCATAAAGATTCCATCTTGCCAAAAAGTTTTCGAGGGCCTCACCCCGTTTTGAGTGTTCAAGATGAATAGGAGAAGAATAAGGGGGTCCCTCCTCTTCTGTATTGGCACATGGTTGGTTACAGGGATGAATGTTAAAGTCCCCTAGAAGGATTATTTCAAAAGTATTCACATTACTTCTATAGACTGACAGAAATTTCTCCCAAAAATCTAGATTTAAATTAGTTAACTCATTAGAATTATAGAAATTAATAAATAAAATTTTAGGAGTATCAGAAGTTGATAATTCAACAATTAAACAATTTTGACATCCTGAGTTACACAAGGTTAGTATGCCCTTTAGATCAACTTTAAATAAACTCACTAAACCACCCTTAGCTCTGCCTGCCGTACTGTAGGTTGCTGGAATGCAAAAGTGACTGTACCCATCCAAGGAGAAACTGTCCGTCAGCGCTATAATGTCGTACGTTTTTAAATAGTTGATCCAAGTATCATTCCCTGCTTTGGCCTTAATTCCAGCAATATTCCATGTCATGATCCTGCAAGATGAATGTGAGGGCTGTAGATTATTCCTCGGAATGTTTGGCAGTCAATCATTTTCCTCCAAAGATGATAGAGGGGAATATCGATTGGCCAGTGGGAGTGGGTGATCAAAATAACTGTTTGGCCTGGGCAACCTGTAATGAAATGGGTCCATTCTATTCACAGGATAATTTCCAATTTGCGAGGGTATATCACAGCCACGCCTAAGTAGAGATGGAACTGGCTTGGGCAGAGTAGTATGCAAATGTGATGTATTGCCATGGTGGTTATAGAAAAAACCAAGGGGGCGAGCACATACAGTATTCTCATCAATTGGCCGCTCTAAGCAAAACTGTGGCGACATGCTGCGGATGCCTAAAATTAACAATAATACAATCCCCCCTGGTTTTTTTCCTCAAGTTTCCTATCCAGCTAACTCTACGAGTAGATATTATATCATCTGAGAAGGGCAGTGGAAACCCACAGTTTCTATTCAACCATGACACTGATTTGTTTTTCAAAGAATCATGAGATTCTATCCCCGACTCAGTAAGGTGGGAATCCACCCCAGGTACGTTAGTTAATACCACTATATATGGTGCACAATCTGGGGGGAGATTAACTGAACATCTTCTATTTGTCTCCCTTCTCCCCTCACTATTGTGCCCACCTGTCGAATTAGGTTGGTTTCTCTGGGTCATTAGGGGTGGTTGAGTGGCTGAGGGGAGGGGTGGTGCAGCAGCTGGTACAATTACAGGGGGGAGTTGGGAGACTGGTGCAGGTTGTGTAGTTGGTACAGGTTGTATAATCCGGTTACCCCCATTACCAATATCTGCTGCGACTCTAATTGTATTATTCCCACCCTGGGTGCTCTTATTTAACATACCTAATTGAGAATTCAATAGGCCACCCAGTCTAGATACTTCTTTTGAGACCTGATCTATTTTGGCCATAAGAGGTTTAATCAGAAGATCTAATTTAGATTCAATGAGGCTGGCCAACAAGTTAATTTGTTCGGAATTCAGCTTTGCCACCTCGGTCTTAATTGAGGTCTCATTTGCTCCCCCTACAATTATTGGTGGCGTGCCAGCTCTCTTAGTCTTCCTATTTCCCCCACGCTTAGCAGGTGTAAGGAGGTGCGCCCTCCGTCCACTCGTTCTGGGCATCCCGGTAACGGGGGAAGGGTTGTGACCTATCAACCCTCCACACTCTTGTCTTCACAGGCTCCTGAAACAACACATGAATGGTTGGCGACCTGACTTCCACACCGAGGAGGACGAGGAGAGCGGCTCCTTTAACTGGTCTAGTGCAGGAAAGTGGGCGGAGTCGGAGGTCCCGTCAAATGGAGCGCCGCAGCAGGAAGGGGTGTGTTTGTTCACCGGAGGCGTGTACGGAGGAGAGGAAGTAACCGGAATTGACCCGACGGGAGGAGTGGAGAGAAGAAGTACGACTGACGAAGAAGACGAGAGCCGAACAGAGAGAGAGCCACAGATTAAGCCAGGAGGCCAACGACAACTCGCTCCGCCCAGCCGCACGCTAGGAGGAAGCGTGTGGCTCCTAGAGGTACGTGCACGGGTTGCGGGTTGGGTGGGTAGGAAGGGAGGGTCTGAGCCGTGACCGCTGCCCTTGGTGTTACACCGGTGTCCCCATCCCTGCACTTACCCTTTCACTTAAGACGCCTTTAGCAAGTTGGTGTATCCCTCACTCCCCTTCCCTACAACCTCACAAAAGTACCCCTGACTGATACCTGTGTCCGTTCTCTTCCTCCGAGAGTGTGCTGTAACCACGGAGCCCACAGAGTCAAGGTCCCGAAGAAGCCCCACCCGACCGACTCAGAAGGCGGAAGCTTCGAGCAGGAGGAGACGACGTACAGATAGGAGCCGTTCTCCACGCAGGGTCTTCACCCGCCCGACTTGTACTGACTTTTTGCTGTCTAAAATAAACCTTCAACCTTTGACTAAAACACGTCTCCTGCCCAATCCTACCGCTGCCGTTACAGCAGGTAACTTCCTGCAAGCCCTTACTACTCTTCGTACCGGAGATGGTACTGGAGAAGATATCGGGGAAGGTTGCAGTGAGGTGTCCTGGGAGTTATCTAGAACTATTTGACTCAGCGCTAGGGGGGCATCTATTTCATTACCAGTTAATAATTGGGAGCCTTGGGTGCAGCTAAGATCAGGAACAGAAATATCTGTGGGATCGCACTAAAAGATATGTGAAGCCGGGGGGCTTATCCGGTTTAACGAAAGACGCCTTTCTTTATTGATTTTACTTACTACTTTGACCAAGTAGTTATCCATTGTACTCGTCACGAAAGGGGTTTTAGCCGATCTAAGTTTAGACATATTTATACCAGATACCTGCTAAAAATACACGTGCATAAAAACAAAGGCCGTAACATAAACAAATGTCTCACAGTTTTAGGGTGAAGGAAGATGAGCCAAGTCCGTGGCCCAGCCCAGCCTCGGTCGGCCCCGGACTGCCACAGACGGTCACGCCCTTGTCCCGGGCTTCGCCCGGCGTCCCGCGAAGCGGACCTCCGTGCCGATTTAAAGTGCCTCCGGGTGCTGGCGCGAGGCCAGAGGTGCGCGCCGCCGCTGAGGCTTCCAGGAGTTGTGGTCCCGGGGTGGCGGCGCGATGCAAAAGAGGGATTGACTCTTGGCCGGTGGCGGCGTTCGTGTCCCCGGTATGGCCTGGGTACAGGTAGGTGCTTTCTCGGTCTCCCCCGAGCTCCGCAGACATCCGCGCCGATTTAAAGCGCCTCCGGGCGCTGGCGCGAGGTCAGAGGTGCACGACGCCGCTGAGGCTTCCGGGAGTTGTGGCCCTGGGGCGGCGGTGCGATGCAAAAGAGGGATTGACTCTTGGCCGGTGGCGGCGTTCGTGTCCCCGGTATGGCCTGGGTACAGGTAGGTGCTTTCTCTGTCTCCCCGAGCTCCGCCGACCTCAGCGCCGATATAAAGCGCCTCCGGGCACTGGCGGAGGTCAGAGGTGCGCGCCGCTGCTGAGGCTTACGGGAGTCGTGGTCCGGGGGCGGCGGCGCGATGCCAAATGTGGTTCTGAAATTCTGGATTCGTATAATCGTTTTGGACTCGAGAATTAAAACTGTCCGAAACATGACGAATTTGGTATCAAAAGACCGAGAATGACGAGTACATTATGCACAAGCATTTTCATCGCATTCGAGTGACGGTTTCACCTCAAAATCGTCACTCGAACCTTGAACCCTTGGCTTCCATTTTGTATATGGCAGCCATTTTGTGTGTTGCCCTTTACATAGGCCTTAATCCAGCTGAATTCAATTCCATAAGGACACATACTCCTTGGATCGACTCTTCGTTGACCTATACAAGTTGGAACCATTGCCCCAGGCCGAACTCGTTAGGTCAGTTCCCCTCCCAGTGGCCGAGCAAGATAGCATCAAGGCTCAACCAGCCATAAAACCATTTCAGCGCGCACACCTGCCGTATCTCGCTCACATCTGTCTCCACTCCTTTCTCTTCATTTCCTTTATGATGGGGAGGTGCCCGTTTTTATTGGGGGTCCACCGATATCTGATGAAATGTTGGGCCCTGCCGAGTGATTTGTTGTGGGCAGCACGACGTGAAATATGGACATGTCATCATGACTCTGCTTTTTCTTTGTATTGGAAATATGTTAACGATTTACTTTACAACCAAGAATGTTTGCCTGAAGCTTAAAATTGTGTATAAGAAGAGAAGACTGACTTTGTAAATTCGAGCAGTCTCCTGAGAATATACTTCCCGTGTGTTGTACTTCTAGGACACTTGTTACCTTGGTTGCAGCCAATAAATCGATCTTTGACTTCACCTAGAAGACTCTGAGTTTCTGTGGTCTGGATCAGGAAGAACTCGAGGTCTCTGGGTGTACCCTGACACCGCTGGGTTATCGGTATCTGTGCCGGTTCTTAAGAAAACCCAGTACCTCAGTTGGCGCCCAACGTTTGGGGCGATTCCAGTGGTACCAGTCAGCCAGAGGTTCGTGAGGAGCTTCGTGTGAAAATTCCGGAGGACGGCCAACCACCTCATCGACCCCTGCATGTCGACGTGGTCCGAAGGTCTTTGCTGCGAGGTTCCCCGCTTCCCGACGGCTACGAGGGCTGCTGCCTTGGCTATCGCCCTGATTTGGACCCTTGAAGTTTGGTAGAGCGAAACACTAAGACGAGTCTTCTGGTGAAGTCATAGATATTTCAGTTAAGTATAAGTGGAGCGTCTCCCAGTCCTTAGTTGGTCTTAGTCTTTGGTATTTTTGGGATAGTTTTGTGTTGGTACTTGCAAGCACCAAAACCGAGGGACTTGTGTATTCACAAGAACTATCGTAATCGATAATCCTTAGAAGTTTGGAACTAGACTAGAGAGCGAAGATGCCTAGTCTTAGACTTGGAAATTTGTTTTGTCTTGGTGGTAATAATAGGGACTCCCGATTGGAGGACTCATGTCCGGTTCCTCCGGTTGGAACTCCAACTTAAGAGCTATATGTGAAACATGGGGTAGGCCCCATCACATACAACGAAGTGTGGATCAAATACACCAGAAAAGATGGTGTTTTAAAATGGCCCCAATACGGTAGCTTTGATACCGAAATCTTAGATAACCTTGAAGTTAAACTGTTCAAAAAGAAAGCCCGGCCGGCGATGTTTGACTCTTTCCGCCTATGGCGTAAAGAAGCCAAACAAAAGGAAATCAAATTAGCTAAGAAAAATAAGAGAGAAGGGGAACTTTCAGTAATGCAAGCTGCTATACAGTTTAAAGACAATGAAGAAGAGCAGATGAGTGAGCAGTTGCCCAGGCAACTTAAAATGGCAATAGATAAATGCTATCCAGTTTTGCCGTCTCTTCAGCAAGAGGCAGCAAAAGAGCGTGAAAAAGACCCGTTAATGTCACATTTATTAAGTTCGCCACCACCCTATGCGCAAAATGCCACAGCACCTCCGCAACCTTTAGTTGCGCCCCCTGTAGCTGTTATGCCTGCTTCTCTACAGCACCCACCAGCTACTCTTCAGCTGGCTCATACTTCTCTGGTGCAGCCTCCTCAAGGCTCACCGACCACATCTACTTCTCCTAATGCTCCCTCTACGATTTTGCCTAGCGCTCCTTCTACTTCTTCTGACGCCTCCTCTGCTATGGCTTCTGACTCTGCCTTGTCTCACCCCGTTTTTCCGCCTGTTCTTCCTTCAGTTTCACCTTCCATTCGGCAGAAAATGGCCAGCACTGTCACTAGCCTTCTTTCACCCCTTTTTGGGTCGCCTACTACGACCCCTAAAATGGAACGAAGACAGTTGCGAAGTCGACGGCCTGATTATCAAGAAAGGCACTCACTGAATCGTTTGGCACGAAAGTGGGCTATGGACACCGTAAAATATGATGTAGAGTCGGTCATGGAAGTCTTCCATCAATGGGAAGCACCGACGCAGAGATATGTTTTCGAACAAATGTGTGTTTTCCTTTGTGAGGATTTGGAGGACAATGATATGGAATGCATCCCGCAAGAGATGTGTCGTGTACGGTTTAAGTTTGGAGAGGGTATGATTGTAGGTCCCGATGTCGAGAAAGCAGTTGAAATGTTGTTATCATATCGGTGTAAGGGAACCGCTTCTGGTTCACAATCTGAGCATAGTGCATCTAGTAGGAAAAAGGCACGACAATACCCAATGAGAGAAGTTCCCCCACAGTGGAGAGAGGGTGACACAACCGCTAACCCACCTATTCTGCCACATTTTCAGCGTGTATGGGTACATGTCCCATGGAAACGAGCTGAAGTTTTAGCACTCAAACAGACATTGCCTGATCCGCGTAAGAATCCTGCAGGGTATTACAAAGAGCTGTCGCAAACTGCTGGATCATGTATAATGAATTTAGCCGATATAGATATGCTATTTGGGAATGTTGTTCCACAGCCATTATGGAGTAAGATTCGTCATACAGATCACGATCAGGAATTAGGTGACTCATGGGCTAATATTGCTGCTACAGATGCCCGACAAGTTGGTGGTGCCAAGCCTGAGCCTTTGATAGCAGAACTCCCCGGTAAAATAGTAGATTACATGAAAACGATAATGCCTGCAATACGTGTAAATTGGGACAAGTTGTCTGCATGCAAGCAGAAGAAAGAAGAACCTGTCTCAGATTTCTTCACCAGGTTTGAAGAAACATTTGTCGATCACAGTGGTCAGGATATGACCACCGAAGGTGGTCAGAGATTGTTCGTCGATAAATTCGTGCACAATCTACTTCCGGAATTGTGTAAAAAGTTGAAGGATTCAGAAAGTTTTTGGGCAGTTTCGTCTTCAGCGCAGATATTAGCTACAGCACAGTACTACGAAAATAGGGACAAAGATGAGAAAGACAAAGCAGAAAAGAAAACTAAGGGGTTGAAAACGAAGGTTTTGTTGCAACAAGCATATCCGCCACGTGGTGGTGGTAATCAGAATAATAACGGCCAAAACTACTATCAGAATAATTTTCAACAACCTCAACAGTATCAAAGGAACTCGCAAAGAGTCGAGTATACTCAGCCACGTGCAACTATAGGCCCCAACCAGTGTCTATATTGCAAGGAAGAAGGTCATTTTAAGAATAATTGTCCAATTCTGTTACAGCGTGCAAATGGTGGTTCAAACGCAAGAGGTCGAGGTATTCAGCAAGCATCTAGAGGTAGAGGACGTGGAAACGTCCCACAAAACACACGTCCACTTCCACCACAAAATTCTATGAATAGGTTCGATCAACAGAACAACACATCTGACAGAACAGCTCAGTACTATGTTGATGATTACTATACAGAAAGTGAGAATTGGGAAACTAATGATTGCTAGGACAGCCATAGACAAAGAGAGGGAGTTGTTTCAGTTCCAGTAGATCAGAGTGGACCATACGTTGAGGTGATTACATCAGGTGTGTCAGAACCTTTTCTGTTGGATACTGGTGCTACAAAGAGTTCTATTATGCACTCCAAACTCCCTGGCGCACCTTTGTCTGGCGAAATGAACGTTTCTGTAGGTTTTTCTGGCGCCCCAGTTAGAAATCCGATTTCTGACCCTTTGTCTCTTTCTGTTGGTCCTTGCGAATTCGAAGCACCCCTCATTCTGACAACAGGTTGTGGTGAAAACTTGCTAGGATTGGATTTGTTAAAGAGATTATATGCAACTTTGTACTGTTCTCCTTCAGGAGTACAACTTACTTTAGGTAAGAAAGTGGTTTCTCCCATGTACCTGTCAAGAGACAAACTTCCAGCAGAATTGTCGTTTCTTCCAGATATCCTTTGGGCCGCTGGTCCCAATGATGTGGGTCTTTTAGAAATTCCACCATATGTTGTGACATTGAAAACTAATGTGAAAATGCCACGAATTCCCCAATACCGAATTTCTAGTGAGGGTGAAAAAGCGTTGTTAGCGATCGTTTATGAATTGATTGAAAAGGATGTAATTGAAGAAACACGAGGCAACGTGTGCAATAGTCCGGTTCTGCCTGTTTTAAAACGAACTGACCCTTCTCAGCCACCCGTGTACAGATTCGTGATTGATCTTAGAGAGGTCAATAAAATAGTTGTGCCACAATTCCCAGTTGTCCCCGACATCACTACATTATTGACTATGATTCCAGCTTCTGCATCTTGGTTTTCGGTGATTGACTTGAAGAATGCTTTCTTCAGCATCCCTATTGCCGAGGAAAGCAGGGATATTTTTTCCTTCAGTTTAGGAGGTCGCAGCTTCCGCTTTAAACGCGCTCCTCAGGGCTACTGTGAAAGTCCATCGATATACAGTCAAGCTCTAAAAACACAGCTTAATACGATTATTTTGCCAAAAGGTGCTACTCTTGTGCAGTATGTTGACGATCTACTTATCGCTGTAGATACTGAGAAAATTTGTAAGAAAGCAACCACGTCATTGTTACGCCATCTGTGTGATTTACATCATAAGGTGTCACTTTCCAAACTGCAATACTGCCGACAAGAAGTGACCTACTTAGGTCACCTCTTATCGAAGGAGGGAAGGAAACTGACCCCAGAGAGAATTCAGGCAATAGCGAAATTGTGTGCCTAGAACACAAAGAGAAGTGCGTGCTTTCTTGGGTATTACATCGTACTGTAGACAGTGGATTCCAAATTTTTCATTATTGGCCAAACCTTTGGTGGCATTAACATGTAAAGGCACACCCAATCCCATTCCTTGGTCTGACGAGTGTCAGAAAAGTTTTCTCGAATTACACACAGCATTGTGTTCGGCTCCTGTGTTGGGTACCCCCGACTACAGTAAGCCTTTCACATTATATGTCCACGAGAAAGAGGGCTGTGCATTGTCTGTGTTGACTCAGTTGTTTGGAGGTAGGCAGCGTCCATGTGCCTATTTTTCATCGACTTTGGATCTGGTAGCTAAAGCATTGCCGAGTTGTTTAAGAGCCACAGCAGCAGAGGCTGTCTCTATTCGACAGTCCGCTGGTCTAGTAATGGATAATACACTAATCGTGATGGTCCCACATGCAGTAGACACGTTGTTAAACAGAACCAAGACACAGCACTTAACTAGTGCTCGATTGTCCAGCTACGAATTGACACTGCTAGCGAGTCATGTGCACATCAAAAGATGCAGTACCTTAAACCTAGCTACGTTGTTACCAATTACAGAGGAATCAGATGGTTCAGAACAACACGATTGTTTTCTCAGAACAGAGGAAGAAACGAAAGGGAGAATAGATTTATTCGATACTCCTCTTGCTGAGTGTGATGGAACACTATGGGTGGATGGTTCATGCTTCAAGCTCCCGAGTGGTGACACGACTGCGGCATATGCCGTTACGACTTTGCATACAATTGTTGAAGCTGCACGTGTCCCGCATAATTCAGCTCATACCGCAGAACTGATTGCACTAACGAGAGCATGTGTGTTGTCTAAAGGGATGAAAGTGACTGTCTACACCGACAGCCAGTATGCTTTTGGAGTGGCTCACAGTTTTGGACGATTGTGGAGAGAACGTGGATTCCTGACTTCGCATGGAGCTAAGATTCAGCATGGTCAGTTGGTGAATGAGCTCCTTGAGTCACTGACCCTGCCTCTGCAAGTGGAGATTGTGAAATGTAGTGCTCACAAGAAGGTGACTGATGATGTTGGTCGTGGAAATGCATTTGCTGATGAGATCGCGAAGGAAACGGCAAAGAATGTGATGAGCCGAATGTATGTTGCAGGCCCTGCAAGATGGACTGGTGATGTTGGAATGTGTGAAGACACGATAGAGAGTGTGATGTCCATTCAAGCTGAGGCCACAGAGAAAGAGTTGAGCATGTGGAGAGAAAGTACGGGTAGGATGGATGCAAATGGATGCTGGATTGACCTATCAGAGCATCAGAGATGGTTGTTACCCGATGCATATGTGTATGCAGTGGTTACAATGGCTCATGGAATGGCTCATATCAGCGTGAAAGGGATTTGCGAATTGTTGGCCCCAGTATGGAAGAATTCAGGGATTCCCAAGTGTGCAGAGAATGTTGTCAAGAATTGCATGGTATGTTTGAAACACAATCCTGGTAGGGGAACCCCAACTCCAGCTGGTCACTTTTCACCTCCTACGTATCCGTTTGAGGTTTTGCAGCTAGATTTCATCCACATGGAGAGGTGCAACAACTTAAAATACGTACTTGTTGTTGTTTGTACTTTCTCAAGATGGGTAGAAGCCTATCCCCTAAAAGACAATACTGCCTTGTCCACAGCAAAAGCCCTGGTGAAAGAGTACTTCCCCAGATTCGGAATGCCAAGAATGGTCTGGTCTGACAACGGGAGTGAATTTGTGGGTCGTGTAATGAAGAATGTATGTGAAGGACTAGGTATCCGGCAGAAGTTTCACGCTGCAAATCACCCCCAATCAGCTGGATTAGTAGAATGTTACAATGGCACGATTAAACTTAAACTGGCCAAAATCCAAGCGAGCACAGGTCTTAAATGGCCTGACGCTCTACCCTTAGCACTCCTGTCCACTAGGATGACTGTGCATTCACGAGTGAAACTTAGCCCATATGAGATCATTTTTGGTCGGCCAGCCAATATATGGGGAGTGCCTAGGCCCAAAAAGTTTAGCGAGCTTGAACACCCTGTTTTGCTTGATTACCTGTATGAATTGACGGCTAAATTGCGTGTTTTGCATCAACAGGTTCATGACACCCTACCTCCGGTCTCTGAGACTCCAGGACATGCCATTGAACCTGGATCCTGGGTGCTGGTAAAGAATTTCCAGAGGACAAAAAACGACCAGCCCAGGTGGACTGGACCTCACCTCGTCCTTCTTTCCACGAGATCTGCTGTTCGGGTGGAGGGGAAGGCCAACTGGGTCCACGGGATCCATTGTAAAAAAATCGCTTTCCCTCTGCCTCATGACCAGTGGGTCCAGAAGGGTGTCACTGACCCAGAACCTGATACCGTGGCACATGCCGTCCCTTTTAATGATTTGCACATAAAAAGAACTGACTCTGGACCAGAAAATGAGAACGTTTCGCACAAGGCTGTGCCACCATCCAAGCTATTGAACACTGCAGAGCCTGACCTTTTGTTTCCGGATCAGACAATACCTGGGGAAACAACGATATAACTTGAGACCGAGAAAAACGAACTAATAAAAATTCCTTTTTGCAATTTGAGACAAAAGATCCATAGACTAATAAAAAATCGATATTTTCCTTTTCCCCCAAGTACTATTTTTGAAAGTGCAGCTCTCCCATCCAGGAAACTTGCTTATTTTTGTTTTTTCGATCCGCCATCCGGGTTCCGCTGCTAGGGCCGAGGTTGCCTAAAAAGTCTTTTGGGTGCAGCTAACGACGTTAGGTCGGTAGTTCCGGTTGGTCTAAGGGAGTTGCCCTGGATTGACGGAAGCATCCTTTAGCAGAATCAACCTCCCACCGCGGGCAGCACTCTAGAGAGGATGGAGTTTCCCGATGTGGAGAGACCTGCCAAACGAACGAACTTTAAGATCAAATTGCGCAACGTGATGACAAAGAGAAGTTTTATAATATTGTGCACTTTTATGCTGTCTAGTATAATGGTATTTTTAATAAGTTATGTTCTCCTTTCGTGTAACATTTGCACCCACTACATCACCTCCTCCCTCCCACTGTTTCCTCTCATTCTTTCCACCCCCTTTCTGATCATGAATCCAATAGAAGGTTAGAGTTCATTAATAACTCCTTCGTTCAGCTTTTGCACCAACACCAACTAGTAATGAACACAACTAACTGTTGGGTGTGTGGTCTTATGCCTCACACTACGGATAAAGGTATCCCTTATCTAGTTCTGCCTTTCAGTCATAATGGCTCTGTGTTGGCATACAGAGCAATGTTCATATATGCGCGAGAAGTCCAACCCCTACGTTCTGTAAAAGACAACCTCAAGACTAGCGCCCTAGTCAAAGGTATAGTTGACATGATTAAGGAAGTAATTTCTTATGAAGACACCCCGGATGATGAGATACTTGCATATGTAGGTTGGAACGTGACCGGATATGGAGCTACTTTAAGTGGGAAACAGCAAGCAAAGAGGTCTTCCCCGATCTGGATTGTACCCCATCAGGGTAACCTGTGTCTGCAAGGTATTGGCAATAATCCCAGAGCTCAGTTAGGGAGAAGTGTCTGTACAGAAACGTATGTTTTTGGGTCTCAGACCTCCCCTGCGTTTTCAGCAGCTAAGGGTACTTATTTCATCTGCCATGATAGAGCCTATACATGGTTGCCCCCTGACTTTTCGGGCTCATGTTTTGTTTCATTCCTGTTGCCTCCCACCTACACAGCAGCGGCAGACTACCACCGGACAAGGATAGTTAGAGGTGTTTTGAGTAAAGAAGACACTGCAGGTCAAGAATTTGGGGACTTTGCAAAGGGTTTTTTGCCGTTCTGGGGATCCATGGCTAACAGTAGGAACATAAGGCAATTGACAAGGGTAGTTGAGTCCACCGTGACCGAAACTGCTGGTGCCCTTAGTAACTTGACTGCTGAGCTCCAGTCGGATCGACTTATGACCCTTCAGAACCGGGTCGCTTTAGATGTTATGCTTGCAGACCGAGGTGGGGTATGCAGATTGATCCAATCTAGCTGCTGCATTTTTATCCCAGATAACGCTCCAACGGTGTACCAGGCCATCTCCAAACTACATAAGATTTCCGAATCTATTCATGTGGATAAAGGAGATTGGTCGTTAATGGGATGGTTCTGGGAACTGATATCTGCCTGGGGATGGAAAATTCTAATGGTCATTGGGATGGCCTTAGCCGTTCTTTTCCTGTTCTGTCTGTGCATACAGTGTGCTCCTGCAATATGTGGCCTCTGTGTTACATCATGTGTAAGGAAGCCTGTGTCAAGAGATGAACTAAGTACTAGAGTGATGTTACAGCAACATCTCAATGACTTTAGGAATATAGATCTGGACTCAGACTAACGTGAGGATAGATTAATTGCCTATGTAAGGGCAAAAGGAGGGTTTGTGGTTCTGAAATTCTGGATTCGTATAATCGTTTTGGACTCGAGAATTAAAACTCTCCGAAACATGACGAATTTGGTATAAAAAGACCGAGAATGACGAGTACATTATGCACAAGCATTTTCATCGCATTCGAGTGACGGTTTCACCTCAAAATTGTCACTCGAACCTTGAACCCTTGGCTTCTATTTTGTATATGGCAGCCATTTTGTGTGTTGCCCTTTACTTAGGCCTTAATCCAGCTGAATTCAATTCCACAAGGACACATACTCCTTGGATCGACTCTTCGTTTACCTATACAAGTTGGAACCATTGCCCCAGGCCGAACTCGTTAGGTCAGTTCCCCTCCCAGTGGCCGAGCAAGATAGCATCAAGGCTCAACCAGCCATAAAACCATTTCAGCGCGCACACCTGCCGTATCTCGCTCACATCTGTCTCCACTCCTTTCTCTTCATTTCCTTTATGATGGGGAGGTGCCCGTTTTTATTGGGGGTCCACCGCTATCTGATGAAATGTTGGGCCCTGCCGAGTGATTTGTTGTGGGCAGCACGACGTGAAATATGGACATGTCATCATGACTCTGCTTTTTCTTTGTATTGGAAATATGTTAACGATTTACTTTACAACCAAGAATGTTTGCCTGAAGCTTAAAATTGTGTATAAGAAGAGAAGCCTGACTTTGTAAATTCGAGCAGTCTCCTGAGAATATACTTCCCGTGTGTTGTACTTCTAGGACACTTGTTACCTTGGTTGCAGCCAATAAATCGATCTTTGACTTCACCTAGAAGACTCTGAGTTTCTGTGGTCTGGATCAGGAAGAACCCGAGGTCTCTGGGTGTACCCTGACACCGCTGGGTTATCGGTATCTGTGCCGGTTCTTAAGAAAACCCAGTACCTCAAAAAGAGGGATTGACTCTTGGCCGGTGGCGGCGTTCGTGTCCCCGGTATGGCCTGGGTACAGGTATGTGCTTTCTCTGTCTCCGCCGACCTCAGCGCCGATTTAAAGCGCCTCCGGGCGCTGGCGCGAGGTCAGAGGTGCGCGCTGCCGCTGAGGCTTCCGGGAGTTGTGGTCCCGGGGCGGCGGCGCGATGCAAAAGAGGGATCGACTCTTGGCCGGTGGCGGCGTTCGTGTCCCCGGTATGGCCTGGGTACAGGTAGGTGCTTTCTCTGTCTCCACCATAAAAGTCATGAAACACATTAAGACTTAGCATTTCATAGAATTATTTTTCTTCTCTTTAAATTTCTCTCATTAATAATATTGACTGTATTTTTCAGTTCTAAAAATGGCACAGTGTCTACTGGCCATTGGGCGCAAGAGGCCTGCTGTTTGTAAATGCGATACTTTGAAATGGGAGAAAATTAAATTGAAGCGTTCACTTAGGGCCTAATTACGAGTTAGGTGGTACACAGGATCGTCAAACTTGCGTAGGCAGTCAGGGACCGCCGCACCAGTTGTCCGACCACTGCATTACAACTACGGTGGTCTGACTGCCACAACCGCCAGGGAACCGCAATCCCTGGCAGGTGTCCGAGGGATGCCATATGCTGGTGGTTTTGCTGTTGCACCGCCAAGCATATTACGAGATTTCTCACCGCCACAGACTTCATGGCGGTGAGCCTGCCGTGACACCTTATCAGCAGCTCCAAAAGACCCTCTTCCCACACCTTGTGGGCAACAACATCAGGTGCGAGGCATCTGTTTTCACTGCTGGATATGCCTCCACATTAATGTCAGCTGAGTTCCTATGAAGGCCAAATTCTGCTGATAACTTCTGACAGATAAGTATTGTATCCACCAGTAAGCTCCCACAGATCTTCACTTTGCAATCACTTAGGTGTCGCTCCACTGTTCTATCTGCTGTATGTTCTAAAGAATCACACTGTTACCAGTGACTGGAAATCGTTATATTTCCTGGAAAGGGAAAATTTTGAGCATTGCTTAATAACTGTGTGATACTTTTCTCGCAGCACAGGTCCCCTCTCATTTGCTGGATGTTGAACTATACCTTTTGCTTTCAAACATCATTACATAAGATTTATTAGTGTAAATATAAAACATATTAAAATAAAAAGTGCTATCTGAGCAAGGGTCTCTTCGTAGGAGGGGTATTCCTCAAGCTGCACCTCACTTGATCAGGCCCAAGAAAACCAGTCCAGGGTTGCTTGTGTTTCTGGTCAGAGGGAACCTTGCCTACTAATTCAGGCTACACGTACCTTGTGGAGCAGGGCCAAGATTGATTTGCATATGAATCATCCCCTCTGTATTGGCACAGATAAAAAAAAAAACTTTGAACTAGAATATGATCCAGAATATACATACCAGTGACTGTGCCTAATTCAAGTATTTGATTCTTTTGAGTTTGTGCTAAGCACAAGTATGTACCTAACTAACAAGACTCGACAATCCCGAATGTAGCCTGGGTTGCTTATGTTCCTGTTCAAAGGGAAACTTGTTCTACAGTTTGATCTTAATTATAATTTCTGGGATGAGCCAAGACTGATATGCATAAGGTACAAATGATGGACTTGAAAGCATGCCTGAAGTATTTACCGGGGATGGGCTTCTTATAGGAACTCGATCCATCACTTTTTGTGCTATCTAAAAATATAACCGGCATTTACAATGCCACCAGGTCTAGCTTATGAAAGAAAGTGCCTGATTGTTTACTAATGGGTTTAAGGGTTCAATAAATGATCATACATGCACTCCAACACATACATTCATTTTTCCACCCACTTACACAACCACAATAAAATACACAGACACACACAGCGAAAGTACGAGTTAATTTAACCTTTTGGCCGCGGCAGTAATTGCGCCGCGGCGCTGGGGGGCAGGGGGGAGCGTGCGGCACACCCATGCTTGTGACTGAACCACTCCGTCACGAGCCACGGGCGCGCTGTGCTTATGACGGAGTGGTTCCGTCACGGCTCCGCCCACTCACTAATTTGCCCGCACAGGCGGGGAATCAGTGCCGCGTGGGCGGAGCGGCCGCGGCGTGACGGAACCACTCCGTCATGAGCACACGCCACCCGTGGCTCGTGACGGAGTGGTTCCGTCACTAGCATGGAAGGAGTTAAAAGAATTAAAATAGAAAACAAAACATGCTGCTACCTGCTTACAATAACAAATACAAATAAACATAGCAGGTGGCTGCCCTGTAACGTTTTTCTACCTAGAGTATCATTGTTATTTTAAGTTCTAGCATGGCCGCCACATTTAGAATTTTTTGGTCATCTTGGAATAGTAAAATATTGATTCTCTAGGGAGAATACCATTCTATGATAGTTACCTGATTTATAGGAACTGCAGATAAAATGAGCGGCAAGCAAGTGGCCCTTAAGTACTCTCTTGGTAGCTGTAGTGTACTGTAACAAACTAAACTGAAAGAGGAGAAGTAAAGAAATGGGACCTAAACAAGAACAAACAATAATAACTAAGGGAATGGGCCACCAAGCCTGGCAGGGTTGCACACTCATTTTCAAGTGAATGTGCACATATGATCAGGCAAATGCTGTCACTCACAGGGCAAAAGAAGTAACGGCTGAAGTGGACTGACTAATTGACCCATGCTGTAATTTTGTATGCAGTCAGTCATTGATGAAACAGAATGTAAATGACATTCGTATAGACCAATGGCTGATGAGAGCTGACCCCAAGCCCCTCTGTATATTTATATATGTGTATATTTTATATGTATGCATTTTGTTTTAAAGAATGTTTTATAAACAAGAGCCTGGCAGACAACTAAGCTTCCCTTTAGGCTTTCTGGAGGGATTCTAGCAAGAATTATAGCAGCACTAATCTTCTACCCCTAAGGCTTGTCAAAGGGTGAAACAACATCAAAATCCTTTCCTGCAAAGGCAGTCTGAGAATTCATGTAACGTCTGTGGGCTTTTAACACAGTGCAGTACTAATCCATGCTTAAAGGCCTGTTGGCATATACATTTCATAATAATTAAATCAAGCATGTCATAACCTTTCACAGTCAACAGGGCAGGCCTATGGCATCCGAAATAACTTTCCTAATGAACAAGTCAGATTTAGAGCGTTTGTCATTGGCTTGTAACCATAACAAACTCTTATCTAGTATATTGAACATCCGCATTCCCACAAGGCGACCATCAGGTGTGCTGTAATAAATTTATAGATTTGTGTACAATTGTGATTGTAAAAACAATATAAAATATGTCCTTTAGAGGGCTTAATGATTATTATAGCACAAATCTTCTATCCCATGGTTTGTTTGAGTAAGTCACTAACGCCTTGGCTACTATAGTAATCTGTGAAATTCCCATATTGCGCAATGCCTGCCACATTAAGAATCCACCCGTAAAACCCTGTCCACTTAACACGCTTTATACAGCAAGTCTGGTCTTCTGGCTTTGTCACAACTGTTGATAATAAACAGATCAAGCCAATGGAATCTACTATAACTTTTTCAAAGAACCAATAAAGTTTATAATATTTACATTGCGCTTGAAACTATTACCCACACAGGCCCTCTTAAGTGTTCATAAACTGGCAACCATAATACATAATTACAAATATGTTCAAAGTTACAGATGACAAAAATATGAAAACCCTCTCAGGGGCCTACAAAAGATTATCACAATAAATGTTTTCTACTCCCAGGGATGGTTAGGGGGTGATCAACCAAAAAGCTCTTGCCTACTACAGTAATCTGTGAGATTTCATGTAACAAAATACCAGTTTTTAGCCATTAACACCGTGTGATAACTATCCACTATTAAATGCCTATTGGTTTTAATAAATGCTTTTCACAATAAATAAATCAGGCTTGCTTACTTACTATGTTGTAATTCATCATAGCCTTCATCATTACCAACTGAGTTTTACTGCAGTAAGCAGAAGGTTCCCCACAAACCATCAGGTATACCATTATAAAATTACAAAAATGTACAAATGACACTTGTCAAACTAATATAAAATCCCTCCTAATAGGCGTAATGAGGGTAATCTAGTGCAGTTTGTTTGCGTAGCTCATCAGCGCCAAAACCCTTTCTTCCCGCAGTATTCTTTGAGATTCCGTGTAGCAAAATACCTCCCTAAATGCTTTAGTGCAGTGTGATAATAATCCACCTGTAAATCTATTGCCTTTCAGACATGCTTTGCAGAATTATATCAGGCATACTGGCTTGAATATAACTTTTAATACTAAGCAGCTCAAACCTATGGAATCTTTTGTCAATTAACTAATCCAATCTATATCTTTTACGATTGGCTTGACACCCTAACTTACACAGGCCTACTGAGGTGTACGTAAACTGGAAACCTTCATTCATACACTTATGAAATTAGAAATCTGTGCAAAATTTTTGTTGGCAGAATACTATACAACCCCTCTCAAATGGGCCTAACGAGGATTATCACAGTAAAACTCTTCTAGCCCCAACGCCTTTGCCTCCTACAGTGATCTATGACAGTCATGTGAAAAGAATACCTGTCTACAGCTTGTAACACAGTGTGATAACATTCCACTGTTAAATCCTATTAACCCGTTTACCTCGGCGGACATTCTGCCGCGGTACAGGCTTTCTACGCAGTGGGCGGGACTGCGTCGGCCATTGGTCGTGCGGAGCACCTGGAAGGTAGTGCTCATGTCAGCCAACGGCCGACGCGAGCACGGAATAAGTTTAACAAATCCTATAGCCACACTGTTCGTCAGAGAGAGTAAGCACAGTCCTTTCCTGCTACGGTAATCTGAGTTTCAATTAAACAAAATAGCTCTCTGCAGGCTTTAATAGAGGATAACAACAATCCACCCTCAAATGCCTTTTGACTTTAAGATATGCTTCTCACAATACACAGATCAGGCCTACTGCCTTTATCATACATTTTCATAATAAACAGATCAGGCCTTCAGCCTTGGGTATTGGCTTGCCATCATACCTAACACAGTCCCAGTGTGTTGAGCATAAGCTCTCTCACAAGGCAAAAGGTTCAATATAGGCACTGTTTTTCAGTGAAAGTATACAACCTCTGCCAAGTTAATAGATGTACTCAAGGTCCCATCACATGGGCAGTGCCCAAGCCCCTATCTCAGTAGTAGTTCTAAAGCTCTTTTTTCAGTTGCACACGTAAGATCTGGTGACCGCTGTCAAGTCAGACCGAAACATGGCATTCAGAAATGTTCCGTGTCCCAGTGTGCTACACAGTACTAGAACGAGGATAAAAACAAAGCTAAGTAAGGAAAATTAAAAGATTTACGGTCACATTAAGGAGATGAGAGCCGCAGATCTGAGAGTAATTGGAGCAGCGGGTAAAGAAATGGTTTTTCAATAGTTTTTTGGTCTTTGGCTGATCATGATCACCAGGTGTTTAAAAATGGTTTACACCAATGAGAATCACATGATGCCTACTGCCTTATTGACTTCCTCAAAGTACTTCATGATTGCCACGCTCTCGTTTGTTAGGTGCTGTTCATTATACTGCTTTACTCACACCTCGGATTATTTGTCAATTTGTGAACATGAACTCTGATACCCATGGCATAACATTCTCCCAGGTTCCCTGAAAATGCAGAGGAAGAATATTCCAAAGGTCCACAACCAAGGTGGAAATTATTTTAACTTCACCTTGTGTTTTTTCACTGTACCGGACCTAGACGCCCATTAGGCAAGCTTGATCTTAGCAGTTGTTTAAGGTGGAAGACCTCGTCCTGAAATTAGTGTTACTGTGGAATCCTTTGATTGTCATGCAGGAAATATTAATCCTTACTCTCGGAGTGACCAATAACCAGTGCATTGTTCTCACGATGAGTGAGGTGCCGTCTTTTGGGAGGATGTGTAGTGGAAACATGGCTACTGTATTTTTTTGGTATTCCTTAGGGTCTTGGTAGGTAGGCGGGGAAATTTAAGAACAGTGCATTTTCTCCATAGTTCAGGTGGTGTTCCCAGATCATCAGACCACGGGCAAGTGGATCATAATGTTTCCTTTTCCCACAAGTGACGATTTCTGTTTTGGAAGCATTCAATTTGAGATGGCTCCACGTCATTCATTGATCCATGACTACGACATTTGAAAATTGGCGAGTTTCCAATGTCTTTTGGGCTTTTTAGTTGAAGGAGTATTTTTGTGCCATCTGCATAGTTCTAGCAGGTGAGGTGAAATTGATTGATTGGTGCCAGTAATGACTTCATATAGATGTTCAAAAGCATGGGCGAGATAATCGAGCCATGAGGCACCCCTGCTTTTGTGTAGTACGGTTTGGATGAGAAAGGTGGGGTATGGATGACATTAGTTCTGTCGCGAAGATTTGACACGATCCAGTGTAGAGCAGTCCCCTCTATGCAGGCTTCGTAGTCTTTGTATCAGTGTGTCAAGGTCAACCGTGTCCAAGGAAGCTGAGGGATCCAAGAGAAGTAGGACAGCAACCCTGTTGCAGTCAGCTGTGTTCTTCCTAGATGGCAAGGAGGGCAGATTCTGTGCCTCTTCCTGGACAGAAACCCGTTTGGAAGTCTGAAAGTATGGTATTCTCTTGAATGACTTGTGACATCTGGGTGAAAGCTGCTCTTTCTATCAGTTTGCCCAGGAAAGGTCCATTTGAAATTGGTCTGTGGTTGTCAGGGTTCAGCTGGTCCAAGTTTGTTTTCTTCAGTAATGCGTGTATGTATGATTTGTTTTGGTTCTTTGTGGAAATATTCCGGTAGTTAAGGAGTTGATCATCCTTACAGGAGTGGCTGCAGAGGTTGTTAGAAGTATTGTCTTGAAGGTGTGTGGTGAATATGGGTCACAAGGGCTGCCGGCAGGCCTGCTTGATTTTACCAGGTCCATAAATTCTTTGTGAGAAGGTGTTGGAAGGACTGTAGAGGCTGGGTTAGAATATTCTTGGATTGAAACATTGTAAAAGGGTTAGTGCTGATGCTTTGTCTCTGTTTTAAGTATAAGTCCAACGTGTCTGTTTTGCCCATGTAATGATTTGCCAGTTTGTCTGTTAACGTTTGAATAACGGGATGAGCTGCTTCTAGGCAATTTGGTTTACAAAATGCATTGAGAATTTTATAGAATTCTTTATATGCACATTTTAAGATTTTGAATTCTGTCTGCATAGTATTTTTTCCTTACTTTTTTGATAGCTGACTTGTATAATCTGTTCATTTTCTGTAGGCGAAGTTTGCCTTGGTTGGCGTCATCCGTGAGCACTAGAAATTTGTCCAGGGAGGCGTTCACCTGGACCACTTCATCCGGCCTCTGGATTGAATTGTCCTGGTTGCTGGTATTATTAGGATGAAGATCTCCGACAATTTTAGCAATTTTGTCTTTAAAATGAGCAGCAATCTCCTCGCAAAGTTCTTGCGAAGCAGCTACCTTATTGCTCATACAGGTTGGACTAGAGAGGTCCTCGAAGATTTTAAAATTGCTCAACGATAGCCTGTGGTTGTGAATAAAGCACCCCTCCCTCCCCTTCAATACGCTTGGTGTTGAATCTAGCCTTGTTATCAGAAATCTGACTAGCCAAAAGCCGACTCACTTTCTCACCTTGTTCATATTGTATCATTCTAGGTTTATTATAGCTGGCGGCTACTTTTTCAGTTAGCCTTCTATTTAACATGTGCCGCTTCTCAATAAACCTAAGATATATCGACTGCTCAATGGAATCCCTTCCCTTAATTACCTGTGTATGCTGGCATTCTAGGTCTAAACAGTCAAGACAACATTGTTCAGCTTCTTGATATATACCCCTGTTTTGATTTAGAATGAACTGGAGGGTCACACCCCTGACATATGCCTTCATGCAGTCCCAGACGACCGATGTCAAAGTGAACCCTTATTGTTACCTATATACTCCCCAATGCCACTCTAAGATGCACACAATACTCCGGGGTTGCTGAGTAAATGACGAGGAAATGAAAATGAACGATGACCATCTCTTCCTTCTACTCCTATCTATTTTGTTAACATAACAGGAATATGGCCTGATGTGGTTTTAGGATAGACCTTGATATGGGCTTTTTCTAAAGCTGTGCCCTTAGCAAAAATCATGTTGATACGTTAGTATTGTTTGTGAAGGGATGAGTAGTACGTGAAACCTGGTGAACTTGGAAATAATGTCCTCCAACTCCTCATGTTACTGATACATTCTCAAGTTCAAATATAGAGGTGCACGTCTTACCCATCCTTGCCTGCGCTTTTCTACTTGTAGTGTCTATCCTATGGCCCATAATAAAATTGAAATCCCCTATTAGTATCAAATCTCCTGTCCACTCTAATAATTCTGAACATAGGTAATCAAATGTGTCAGGGTTATCGATGTTAGGACCATATACCATGCAAATAGTGACTTTTTGTTCCAGGATTACTAGCTGCGCTATTGCCCATCTTCCTTTAAAATCTGCTGAGGTGCATAGTATATTTACAGCTAAGTTTTTAGATTTCATTATGGCAACCCCCCCTCCCCCAACTGACACTGTCTGAGAGGTGCATGTTAAAACATCATATTCCAATTGTTTAAGCATATGTCTATCCTTATAGGCTAAATGGGTCTCAGTTAAACCAAGTATCTGTGGTTTAACTGCCTTAAGCTCTTCACAAATCAGTTTACGTTTCATAGATTGGTTTAGTCCTGTGACATTCCAACACATATACTTCAATTTAGACATTAAATATTCTTATTCATGCTATCGTTCCCTTTAGTCTGTTTTTTATTTATACCACCCTGTTCTTTTTCAAAACTCTGTCTTTGTAAATATTTCGATAAATTTGCTGTCTCCTTTACACCCCCAACTACCCCCATCCAGTGATGTCAATAGAATAAGAGAGAACGATTCTCAATATCTCCCTAAACCCACCCAGCTCTGCCCACCCCTGTATATAGAAAAAGGAATCCTCCTCCCTCTTTACTGTTGATGACTGACATCCTGCAGACAGCAAACCTCCCAAATCCCCCAACTCTAACATACCCACCCCATGACCACCACTAGAGAAAAACAAAAGAAGGAAGAAAAATGCAGATGTTCATATTACGACATAGATAAGAGAAATACATACCCCAACATTTTTTATGAAGTATGCCACCTAGAGAGGGCTTGTTTAGATTCAGTCTCTGTGGAAATATTCTGAGTGACTGCCTTTTTATATAATCTTGAGACGAGCAGGCTCCTGCAAGAAGACCTGTGTGCAAACTGCTTTAAGAGGATCAATCAACTGTTGTAACTTCCATCTCTTGTCCATTGTGGCTTTACACAGGTCTGGTCTTACAAAGATAAAGATTGAGTCCTCCTTAACATGGGTAGTAGGCCAGGCTTTAGCAAAAATTGCTTGTCGGAGTAGGAAGTTGCCAATGTACACAAGCATTGGACGAGAGTATGACGACTTGGTTCAGGCTCCCTGGGTTACAGAAATTGGTGGTCTATGTGCCGGGTGAACCTGTGAGCCCATATCTCAGTCATCAAGATCAGGGAATGCTTACTGAAATATTCTGAGCTCTAGGTTCCAAGCCTTCAGGTATGCCAAAAACCCTCAGATTGTTATGGCGTTGCATATTCTCAAGATATTTAATTTTCCCATGCAAAAACACCTTCTGGGTTTTCCTGAGTTTTTATTGATTTGACCACCGCAGAGCTGACCTCCTCCTCCTCCGCCGCTGCCACCCACTGTTGTAAATCCCAAACTTCTGAGAGCAAAATAGCTCTGTTAGTGACATCTGTTAATGCCTGTTTTATCATTTGACTGTCTGCATATGCTTGTGTATAATATTCTTGAGCCTCTGCCCGTTTAGAATACAAAACCTGCAGAATAGTACACCGAGAGCACTCCTCCACTTCGATAACTTTTGAAATCTCCGCTCTGGAAGGTTAGAATGATCCGATAGGGAGAGCGAGCATCCAGACGAATCGTGAGTCCCTTCCAAGTTACTCAATTGCTCTGGACTAGAGATTATATTATCCTGGATAGCCTGGCCAACCTCTGGTGATGGCCCTCTCCTCCCCTTGAAAAGGGAGAGCTCAATGCTCCAGGGTCCTGCTTGCAGGAGCCGGAAAAAAGAACTGAAAGTTACTGGGACCTGCAAGGCATTCTGGGATACTGTGAAGTTCTGGAAAGTTCTCTTAAAGGCACAGTATCCTCTTCTGAGCCACATAATGGCAGCCCATGGGGCTTGTCTGTCCAGGTCCTCCTCTCTATCATTCCAGAGGGTTTTTGCTGTTAAAGCAAGGGAAATCTGTACAGGCTTTGCTGTTTTGTGGATTTTTTGGTGGAATTTCTAGTTGAAGTACTGGACAGTGTAGCCTTTTATAGGCTGCATTATCTGTCTTTAAATTCTCTCTTAAGTGTCTGTGCAATTCTGCATTTTTCGACACTCTAAGAGATTATTTTTGATTGCTCCGGGGTCCACGCACATGGGCGGGACTATTCACTAGATTATGACTATACACAGAGATCACACAAAGGCTGCGAAATTGGGTATCACGGTGACGGCTCCTACACCTACGACGTCCGTGATATTCGAGACACTGCACAAGAAGCATCTTTCTCTTCCAGGGGATCCTCATCAATAGTCATGAGCATTAGAATATTCCCGCCCATGCGCGGGACCCCGGAAACAATATATTATATGTGCCCCACATATATATAGACATTACCTACTGGCGGTCGCCAGTAGGTATATATAGTTAGGATTTTTTCCCTATGGGTTTTTTGAAAATTCTATGTCTAATAACTTTGGCGTTTGTGGACGGAATTGGCTGAAATTTTGAGGAAAATGGCACATTTTGTTTCTGAGCAGCCCCTGAAAATTTGGGGGGGTTCGTCAAGGGGGGGCCGAGAAAAAAGGGGGGTCCAAAAACGTGTTTTTAACATTGATTTTTCCATAGGGCGGTTAGCCTCACTTTTAGCCCGAACGGCTGAATAGATTTGCACGAAACTTGGCAAAATTGTAGGGACTGGTAGCCCGATGTGCCTTTTGTAGGTCTCAATATATGTGCTCCAGTGGATTTTGAGAAATTAACGTTTAAAAAAAGATATATATCTGTAACAGCGGACCGGGCAGCGGCGCAGGACGCGTACTTTTCGCGCAACGGAGCTTTGTGAAGCGAAGCTGATTGGTTCTCTGGCGTCTGTCAACATTCCAAAAAGTCCGTAGCGGCCGCCATCTTGTCTCTCGGTAGGATCGAGAGACAAGAGGAGGCCAAAACAAAGGGGCAAATAACCATAAGGGGGCATAGTAGATCCTCCCTGACCCCCTAGGTTTAATGTGGAGGCTTTAAAAGGGCCCCGCGGGGCAAAAAAAAACATTTTTTTTTTGTTTTTTTGCGTGGGTAGCGCCCGGTCCGGGAACCGGGAAGCTTTCTGGGCAGCGTACTGCAATGAAAAATGAATGATAGACTTTTCAAATACTGTATGTTAATTGATTGTTGGTTTTGTTGATTATTTTTTATTTTTTTTTATTTTTTAAGGATTGTTTATTGTGTTTCATAATTTATTAAACTTTCTAACGCGGCGCGTCATATGACGCATTACGCGACAACGCAGGTCCAGAATATAGTCAAAATGTCTCCACCAACCAGCGGACGGCACACAACCCCTTTCAGCAGGCTAAATAGTTCTGTTAAATGACAACAGAAGGGACAGGCAACAAGAACCATCAGTCAAAGAGGGGAGGGCAAGTTCTTCTCTACCGGGTCACGTTGGAGCGCTACCGGAACTGATCGAATTGGTAGTCTACAGTGTTTCTGGATGTTTCAGACTGAAGCTGGCGTTAGCATGAGAGCACCACCATTTCGTAGCTCCGTCGTGGCCATTCCACGAGCAATCATGCTAGGCGCTCCCCACCAGAAGCCTGCGGGAGTCGGGGGCCCCCAAGACTTTTGTAGAATCTTCAAGGATGAGGGGACGCTTTCGAGAATGGAGCCCAAGCTCTAGCAGACAAGCGTCCGAGTTCCAAGGTGTCGCAGGCCCATTTTAGTGGACCACGCCCAAATCTGAAGAGATGGCCGCCATTTTGAGAGTCCTGTGGCAGCCGCCTATCGCTGCACCGCAAGAGCGGGAGCAACTCAAGTACATGGTGAGCGAGACGCTGTAGTCGAAAGAGCGGGCGGTAAACAGCTGAATAGCGGAAGAGGCACAGTGTAGCAAAAGCGGGCTGAATGGCAAATGAAACGGAAAAGGGGTGCCCCACTACAGCGTGTCTTTAGGTGAAACGGATTGTGGGACAAGGTGAAGAATGGAAGAGTCACCAAAAGGAAAAAAGTTCCGCTTGACCCCGGGAGCCGGCCACCTATGTCGGGGGCGATCTCAGGCCACACCAGGGCAACACGACTTGGGGAGGGGGCCGGAGCCAAGCGCCCCCTCCGAGTCCGCGACATGACACCGTCCCTCGGGGGCCTCCGTCAAGCGGTTCAGGGTGGCACCGCATCACAACAGCCCCTACTTACTTTAAGAATAGTGAAGATGAAGCAATTGCAAATAGGCTTCAGACAATGTTACAAGCACTCCTCAAAACTTTGAACTTTCAGAGTGCATGAGTTGGGACAGCGAGGGGTGATTTGGTTTCTCGGACTGTTTTTCTGGTCTCTCACCACTGGCATACTTTAACGTTTTCTTGTTTCTAGGACATTAATAGGTTTTATCATTACGTTATGTTATCGTTTCTTTGTTTGTTGTTTAATAAAAGTTCATGTTCATCAGTGGCCTACTGATTTTCGTTTTCCTATTTTTTTCTTTCCAGGTTGTTTCATGGTAAAGTTTCTGTTAACAGGATACAGTGATCACTTCGTTATTATTGCATATGTCCTTTTCACTAGGGGTGCTCTCTGGTCGGGCCAGATGACGTATCTCTAGTAAATGGTCCGGGTGAAAAAGGTGCATCAATCAGTGGGGAGTAGATAGGCATGACAGATTACAACGGGGGAGAAAGGTCCGCATTACGTACCCTTTCACTACTTGCAAAGATTTTCCTACGTTTATTTGCAAACAGGGAATACCTCCAAAAAGAACTAATTCCCAAACAGTCAATGTTCGGACAATCAATCAATCAATGAGGAATGAAATAGGTACGACGTGTTAAAGGCTTGCGTTACCTACCCTTCACTATCTGTAAAGGGAGAGAGAATATTTCTATTCTTCCTCGTTTGCAGGTAGAGAAGATCCTTAAGAGAATTAACTTCGAACAATTCAATGCTCGATTGAAACAATCAACAAGGGGTACTGTGAACACAAATGAACGCCGCTTATGTACATACGCATTGCTATTTTCAACAGGTTGTTCCTAATGTTTCTATTTTAGCGAGGTCAAAAAGAGATCCCATTAGTGGCCTACTGATTTTGCTCGATTCCTTTTGTTTTTTTACACGATTTTTCGCTATCTGCAAAGACTAAACAGAGTATTGCGACTCTGTGCTTGTTTGTAAATAGAGAATGAACCAAAGAGAACAATCAATCAAATGGAGAGAGAAGCAGGCACGACGTATTACAAAGGGGGCAAAGGGCTGCGTTAACTACCCTTCACTATCTGCAAAGAGAGAGTACTCCTAATAGAAATGAGGGGTGGGGGGCAGCATTCAAAGCAGATCAGTGTGCATAAACACAAAAATGTTTTTACTTATCACGTACTTGACATTTGACAGCTTATGATATTTGCTATTAAAAAACCATTGAAATTCACTGAAAAAACCATAGGTTATAGACCATATATAGTTAGGAATTAGCATTTACAAAACCTTGAAAATTCACTGAAAAAACCATAGGTTATAGACCATATATAGTTAGGAATTAGCATTTAAAAAACCTTATTTTACTCACACAAAACCATTGAAATTCCATATATAGTTAGTTGCACTAACTATATATCGCGCACCCGCAATCCACTGCTGATCATGTCACATATTACATCATTCATGACATGGTCAGTGACATCACTGATGACATCACTGATGACATCTCAAATGACATCACTGATGACATCACTGATGACATCTCATTTGACATCATTCTTGTGCTAATACGATAAACCTCTTCAGACTCTAATATAACCTTAGATACACTCAGTGTAAACAGACACTCACACACTGCTACTCATCCATGGAGTTACTCACACACCCAGTCAGTCATGCAAAGAAACAATCTCACCTCCATTTCTTCAACTATACAGTTAAACACACCTTACTTATTGAAACATATACTAACACATATTTACTCTCTTATACAATCCCTGATACAAGTTCACAATGATCGATACAACCACTCACTCATTCATTGGCTCTCATGCACAGTTATTTATATATGCCAACTCTCACATGTACTGTGTTTTACATATGTACTTACTATGACATGTAGCATTGAGATATCCATTCACTCATCAATACACTCATGCACACAGTCAACTGCCCATGTAGCTGTTTCCACATGCACTCTTGAACTCATACACCTAGTGAATAAACTGCTCACACATCTATGCATAGAGTCACACACCTTCCAGCCACCCCCACACAAACTCAATCTCCCATAGAAATACTTGGGCAACCAATTAATAACACATATAGCCTCTCGTATAGCTAATGATCAACACATGCAGCAGTTTACAGAACAACAGACATAATGATGCACAAATTAAGACAGTTTAGTCACTAACCCATGCATTCAGTGAGACACATTTAATCACTCACTCATACAGTCAGTCATGCACCTACTAAATCCTTCATCCAGACACTTATACATCCACTCAAGACATATTTTAACTTTACAGAAAAATACAGTCACTGGATGTTGTCATCAGTGATGTCATCAGTGATGTCATTTGAGATATCATCAGTGATGTCACTGACCATGTCATGAATGATGTAATATGTGACATGATCAGCAGTGGATTGCGGGTGCGCGATATATAGTTAGTGCAACTAACTATATATGGAATTTCAATGGTTTTGTGTGAGTAAAATAAGGTTTTTTAAATGCTAATTCCTAACTATATATGGTCTATAACCTATGGTTTTTTCAGTGAATATATATATAAATATATATATATATAAAAATAAGCAATTGCAGCCAAATAAAACAACAGAGCTGTAATATGCTGTGAAGAATTTCCACCATACAGTGTATTTTGCATTAGAAACATGAGAAACAACACCAATGCTTGTTTAGAAACTGTTTTAATGCTTAAAAAACAGTAGAAATTCTCATATCATATCATTGCAAATCCCCAGTCTAAAAAGACTGAAAAGCTAACCTGTAGCTGAATGCACTAAAACTGACGCTGTGCCTTTAAGGCACCTCTGCCCCTAGCTTCCCATCATGCCTCAGGGGTTACAGTTAGGTCAGTTGTTCTTTCCGGCTCCTTCAGGAAGGACCCTGGATACTCAGCTCCACATTTTTCTGCCTTTTTCAGTCAGAAAATCTTCAAAAGAACAATTTTTTGATTTACTTTGACTTTTCACATCAGAGTCAAGTAAATAACTGCTTAGCAGTCAATTTTTTGTGAGGTTTTCCTTTCAGGATGCCCTCATTATTTGATGATTGCCCTTCTTGTGGCCACAAGAAGGCAAAAACGGACTCTCATGAGGTCTGTATTTTATGCTTGCCAGAGGATCATGATCCTAAAGACTGTTCTCATTGTAAAAATCTGTCTGACAGAACTCTTAAAGACAGAGAGAGGAACAGGCTCTATGGTCTGGCCCAGAGATCCATGAGAGGAAGATCTGCAGAGAGGAAGAGTTCAAAGAGACCCAGAACTCCCTCCAAAGGCAAGTCAGAGCGTCCATCAACCTCAGCACCGGGCTCGGCGCTGAAAAAACGACGTCGGCGTTCGTCGTCGAGGATGTCCGATCCTCCGCCGTCGCCACATGCCAGGTCGATGACATCTCCTTCGCCGACAGATCAACGTCGGCCGACGTCGAGAGCTCCATCGACGGCAGGGCTATGCCGTTCGACGTCGATACCTCCGTCGACGGCAGGACAACGCCGTTCGACGTCGAGACCTCCGTCGACGGCAGGACAACACCGTTCGACGTCGAGGGAGAAGACTCCGCCGTCGGCGCATCATCGCCGATCGTCGTCGAGGGACCACAGATCATCGTCAAAGCATTCAACGCCGAAGGTTATCACCCCGTCGACGCCGCAGAGGCGTTCGACGTCGAGGGAAAGACTTTTGAGATGTCCTCCAACACCGGTGAGACGGAGATCTCCTTCGGTGCCTTCGACAGTCCTAGTGACACAATCTGCTTCACTCCATTCCTCCTCAAGTGCCTCGGGTTCAACGGGGTCATCTTCTAGGAGTAGGAGTCCGGTTCAGAAGAATCCCCAGCGGGGTTACACTTCACATATAAGACTCTCGCCAAGATGGTATGCTCCTTTGAGTAATTGGAAGGATTCTAAGGCACCAGAGAGACTTCAAAGGTACTTGAGTCCAGTCCACGGGTCTCCTCTTCAGCAAGCAGAAGAGGCAGATGGACAGAGTCCTGCCATTCACCGATCACGCTCACGAGAGAGAAGAGCGGACAGGTCGCATGCCCCTAGGGTCTCCCGATCGCCAAGGAGGGAGCAACCCAAATCTCGAACACCGAGAAAGGAGGTACGGACTGAGAGATCGAGATCTCCAGTACATCAGAGGGTATCACGTTCTCCTCGAAGGGAGGAACGACCTAGGAGATCACCGGTGAGGAAGGAGCATTTTCACCACAGGAGAAGAAGAACTCCATCATCCTCCCCTCCATCTTCGCCTAGATCTTCTAAAGGGGACTACTCTCCGACGCTGGCAGACAGCCCTCGCTCAAGAGCTTCCCCTCTTGACGACGTCAACACGTATCTGGACGTTTTGCAAAGGGGTGCTCACAAGCTGAATATAGAAATGACCACTCCAGAGGTGTCCACTACTGTGATTTTTGAGACTCTTCATCACAAATCATATACACGGCCGTTGCTCCCATTAGTTCCAGGAATAATGGACCCAATCAAAGAGGTTTTCCTCACGCCAGCAACGATCAGGGCAGTACCGGCACGTATCCAGAAAAAATATAGGCCGGCTGACTCAGATCCTATCTTTGTTAAAGGTGAGCCTGCGGCGGACTCAGTTATTGTAGCCTCAGCTAGGAAGAATCACACAGTCGCTCCTTCTTCGTCAGTTCCTCCTGACAAAGACAGCAAGACGCAAGATTCTTGGGGACGCAAGGTATGCAGCACAGCAGCTTCATCCCTGAAAGTCTCTAGTGCATCAGCCCTTCTGGGAAGGTACGATAGAGCCCTATGGGACTCCATGGAACGATTCAAAGGGAAATTGCCCAAGGAGGACCAGAAGGACTTTGAGGAGACCGTGACGGAGGGCTGTTTGGTGGCAAACCAAATGATTAGTTCATCAGCAGATAACGCCCTTCTAGCTGGACATAACTACTCACATGGGATATGTGCGAGGAGATCCTCTTGGCTGCGTTTAACTGGGCTCAAACCAGATGCCCAGCAGCGCATCCTCAATCTGCCTTTTTCCGGATCTTCACTCTTCGGGGAGCATGCCGATCAGGAAATGGCCCGTATGAAGACTGAGTTAGACACAGTAAAGGCAGTAGGTCTGGAAAAACAGAAAGCACCGTTCAAACGACGCTTCAAGACCAACAAGAACCGGGGAGGCCAACAGAGGGTTCAAACCCCTCAATGGTCTCAAAACAAGCCGCAAGGAAAGCCACAATACAGAGGAGGAAGGTCAAGCAGAGGTAGAGGCGGACATCATCAGTCCTCTACCACACCTAGAGGAGGCAAGGCCTGAGCAGTGGCTTCCTCTGACGCCGTTACCCACTCCAGTGGGAGGAAGTGCTGCACAACATCTGGCAGAGTGGGTCAGCATCACGAAAGATCGGTGGGTGCTGAATATACTGCGCAATGGATATGCGCTACGTTTCAGGAAGAAACCACAACCGGCTCCTCCAAAAAAGTCTCGCTCGTACCAACTAGAGCTCCTCAAAAAGGAAGTGAGCGTCCTCTTAAAGAAAAACACAATCGAAGTGGTACCCCTATCCCAAAGGGGGAAAGGAGTGTACTCAAGATATTTCCTTGTCCCCAAAAAAGACCAAGAAGGCAAATTCAGACCAATTTTGGATCTTCGACTCCTCAACAAAGTGGTGGTCAAAGAGAAGTTTCGCATGTTGGCACTCCACCAAATATGTCCTCATCTACAGATCGGAGATTGGATGTGTTCGGTGGATTTACAAGACGCGTACTTCCACATTCCTATTACACCAGGTCATCGAAAGTACTTGAGGTTCCTGGTAGGGTCCAAGCATTACCAGTTCAAAGTGCTTCCTTTCGGACTCAAATCCGCACCAAGGGTCTTCACCAAGTGCATGGCAGTGGTAGCGGCGTGTCTACACAAAAAAGGTCTCTTTGTGTACCCATATCTAGACGACTGGCTCCTGAAGAGTCCGTCGCCTCGACAAGCCACCAAAGACTGTCACCTGTGTCTCCAACAGCTACACAGGCTCGGCCTCCATGTAAAGTCAGAAAAATCGATCCTGCAGCCCACACAAACTATCCACTATCTGGGAGCAGTTCTAGACACAAAGTTAGGAAGAGCGTTTCCTTCGCAAGAGAGACTTTCTTCCATGGGACAAAAATGCAAAAAGTTACTTCAGGTTCCTCGTCCAAAGGTGCGAGACGTAGCGTCTCTGTTGGGCTCCATGGCGTCCTGCATCTTCCTAATACCGAACGCCAGGTTGAGGATGCGGCCTCTACAAGAGTCGGTGGAGGATCAATGGGACCAAGCGACTGGAGATTGGGAGGATCGAATCATCCTGTCTCAAACAGCACTGACCTCAATACAGTGGTGGACTCGCCCTCGGAATGTCCTGCAGGGAGTCCCTTTTCAGCAACCTCTTCCTTCGCTGTCTGTGGTAACGGACGCATCTCTAGAAGGCTGGGGTGCTCACATGGGTCATCTTCAGATTCAGGGTCGCTGGTCGACCAACCTTCAGACATACCACATCAACATGCTGGAACTTCGAGCAGTTCATCTGGCGCTCAAAGCGTTCTTTCCAGCAATAACAACGGACAAGGTCCTGGTTCAGACGGACAACACTACAACTATGTTCTATCTGAACAAGCAGGGAGGAACTCGATCTCGCCCTCTGTCTCTGGAGGCCCAGACAATTTGGCACTGGCTTCTGGCTCGGGGAGTGTCGGTGGTGGCAGTACACCTTCCAGGCGAGCTAAACACAAAAGCAGACGCACTCAGAAGGCACTTCGAAGATCAGCCAGACTGGGTGCTCAACGACGAGGTGGTCGAGGAACTCTTCCGTTGCTGGGGTCGTCCAGACATAGACTTATTTGCGGACAAAGAAAACGCCAAATGCCACGCCTTCGCGTCCAAGTTCCACCGGCTAGGGACGCAAGGGAACGCTCTCCTGCTGGAGTGGACAGGAATGTTCGCTTATGCTTTTCCCCCTCTGGCACTGATTCCGAAGGTGGTGGCCAAGCTCATCAGATCGAGCATGGACATGATCCTAATTGCTCCGGATTGGCCGCGACAATGGTGGTATCCAGATCTGTTACATCTGTCGCTGTGTCCACACAGACGTCTGCCGTGCAGGCCAGACCTGCTGAGCAAGATGGACGGGAGGATCCTGCATCCCAACCTCCCGTCGCTGAACCTGACTGCATGGCTCCTGAGGTCTTGCAATATGGACACTTAAATCTGCCTCCGGAATGTATGAATATTTTAAGAGAGGCAAAGAGACCTTCCACAAGGACGTCTTATGCGTTCAAGTGGAAAAGATTTTTCATTTGGTGTAAGGACCATGGCTTTGATCCCACCAAAGGGCAAGAAGACGTAGTCCTGCCATACCTCCTATACTTAGCGACATCAGGGTTGAAATACGCTTCTATTAGGGTTCATTTATCCGCCATAGTAGCGTACAGAAAATCACCTACACAAACATCGTTTTTTCAGGTCCCAGTGGTGAAGGATTTCCTTCAGGGATTAAAGAAGGTCTATCCACCTGTGAGAAATCCTTCTCCTCCCTGGGAGTTGAACCTGGTTCTCTCCAGGCTGATGTCTACACCGTTTGAGCCTATACACAAGGCCTCCTTGCAGCATCTCACTTGGAAGGCGGCCTTCTTGGTGGCAATAACCTCTGCGCGCAGGGTTAGCGAGATACAAGCACTCTGCACCAAGGAACCTTACACTGTGTTTCACCACAACAGAGTGGTAATGAGGGCTCACCCATCTTTCCTTCCAAAGGTGGTATCGGATTTTCATATAAATCAAACGATTACCCTTCCTTCGTTCTTTCCTAACCCATCGACCCCAGCTGAGAGGTCGTTGCACTCGTTAGATCTTAAACGGGTGCTAAAGTTTTACCTAGAAAGAACGAAGGACACCAGAAAGACAGACCAACTCTTTGTCAATTATGGTGCAATGAGGACCGGGTTTGCAGCAGCCAAAAGATCCATCTCCAGATGGATTGTCTCTTGTATCAAACTAGCATACCAGCTGGCTGGCAAACCTTTGTTGCAATCACCCAAAGCTCATTCCACTAGAGGGAAAGCAGCCACAATAGCTTTTTTGCATGACATTCCTATGTCAGAAATATGCAAGGCTGCGACATGGAAATCAGTCCATACCTTTACAAGGCATTATTGCCTAGAGTCTGATTCCAGAGCGGATTCTCAAGTAGGGCAAGCCTCCTTGAGAAACCTTTTTGGGTAGATTAAGGCCTGTTCTTGGGCCTACGGATATGAATGTTATCTGTTGATTCCTTTGCCCGCAGGGATGAGGTGAGGCTCGCTACTCTATTCTAATGCTTATGACTATTGATGAGGATCCCCTGGAAGAGAAGGATTAGTTACTTACCTGTAATCCTAGTTCTCTTCCAGGGGTATCCTCATCAAAGTCATAAGCAACCCTCCCGCCTCCCCGGGCAAAGGACTTTGTTTATTACATAGGAGATGTTTTTTAACCTGTTATTACCATGGTTTGGTTTTTAGTCTCCGAAAAGAACAACTGACCTAACTGTAACCCCTGAGGCATGATGGGAAGCTAGGGGCAGAGGTGCCTTAAAGGCACAGCGTCAGTTTTAGTGCATTCAGCTACAGGTTAGCTTTTCAGTCTTTTTAGACTGGGGATTTGCAATGCAGCCTGGGAGCTGTATATGTTTACAGTGTGTTATGAGAATTTCTACTGTTTTTTAAGCATTAAAACAGTTTCTAAACAAGCATTGGTGTTGTTTCTCATGTTTCTAATGCAAAATACACTGTATGGTGGAAATTCTTCACAGCATATTACAGCTCTGTTGTTTTATTTGGCTGCAATTGCTTATTTTTATATATATATATATTTATATATATATGTCTATATATATGTGGGGCACATATAATATATTGTTTCCGGGGTCCCGCGCATGGGCGGGAATATTCTAATGCTTATGACTTTGATGAGGATACCCCTGGAAGAGAACTAGGATTACAGGTAAGTAACTAATCCTTCTCGCCCTCTGCTGCCATTGGTGCCAGGACTGGTCGAACCTGCGGAGGAGCTGTTCCTTACGCCTGCGGTGGTGAAGGCCGCTCCCTCCCGACTTCTGAAGAAGTACAGGGCACCGGATTCGGACCCGGCCTTCCTGCGGATGGACCCAGTACCCGACTCCGTGATAGTGACGGCGGCCAGGAAGTTACATTCTACCTCCCCGTCCTCCACCGTGCCGCCTGATAAAGAAAGCCGTTGGATTGATTCGGCTGGAAGGAAGGCTTGTGGGACTTCTTCCACGACTATGAAAGCCTCCAGTGATTCGGCATTGCTGGGGCGGTACGGCCGTGCACTGTGGGATTCCCTGGAACAGTTCGCGGACCTTCTGCCACGCGACAGGAGGGAGGACTTCCAAGAAATAGTTAAGGAAGGGATGCTGGTTTCCAACCAGGTCATCAGCGCCGCTGCGGATATCTCGCTGTTGGCGGCCCATGGTTACTGTCACGGGGTCAACCAGCGCCGCCATGGTTGGCTCAGACTTACGTCACTCAAGCCTGAGGCACAGCAGCAGGTGGCCAATCTGCCATTTTCCGGAGAAACACTGTTCGGAAAACATGCCGATGATGAAATGGCCCGCATGAAGGCTGAGGCGGAGACCCTGACGGCTGTGGGCTTGGAGAAGCCCAAAGAAAAGAAGCCCTACCGCCCGTTCCAGAGACGGTTCGGTTCGCAGGGGAAAGGACGAGCACAGTCTTCGGGACAACAGCAGCAACAACAACAGCAGCAGTTCCGGAGACCCTTTCAAAAACACCAGAGGGGTAGAGGTGGACAGCAGTCCTCTACTGTGAACAAAGGCCCGGCCGGGTCTCGACCCTGAGCGGTTACTTCCCCTTCATCCGTTACCCGCTCCGGTGGTGGGAATTGTTCAATTTTTTCTGGCAGAGTGGAGAAAAATTACTCAGGACAAGTGGGTGCTGAATATTGTTTGCATTAGATACAGTCTTCGGTTCACCAGCCCTCCTCCATCGATTCCTCCGGTCAGCTCGCGGTATCAGCTGCGCGAGCTCCAGGCGGAGGCCGATATCCTGTTAAGGAAAAGGGCGATAGAAGATGTACCTCTGTCTCAAAGAGGAAGAGGTCTGTACTCCCGTTCTTTCTGGTCCGCAAGAAGGACAAGAACGAGTTCAGGCCCATTCTAGACTTGCGACAGGCAAACAAGTGGATTCGCAGAGAAAAGTTTTGCATGCTGTCGTTGCATCAGATTTATCCTCAGTTGCAACAGGGGGACTGGCTGTGTGCCATAGACCTACAGGATGCATACTTCCATGTGCCCATTGCACACAAACACAGGAAGTTCCTGCGATTTCAAGTCGGCACCAATTACTATCAGTACATGGTACTTCCGTTCGGGCTGAAGTCTGCGCCCAGGACTTTCTCAAAGTGCATGGCAGTGGTAGCGGCACACCTGCGGAAGAACAAGGTGTTTGTCTACCCGTACCTGGACGATTGGTTGATCAAGGCCTCCTCCTTTTCGGAAGCTCAAGCGCACTTCCGGAAGACGTGCGTTCTATTGAACAAGCTGGGGTTGCACATTAACATGTCCAAGTCTGTCCCGACTCCGGTCCAGTGCATTCAGTACTTGGGAGCTTCCATCAATACGCTGTCGGCAAGCGTGTCTCCTTCGGAGGAGCGACGATTATCACTCCTTCGGAAGGTTCAGGCTCTCATGACCACTCCATCTACGACAGGGAGGACGGTGTCTTCTCTACTGGGATCGATGGCCTCTTGCATCTTCCTGACGCCACATGCGCGGCTGCACATGAGACCGCTGCAGGAGTGCTTGGAAGATCAGTGGGACCAGAGGAGCGGATCTTGGGACGACAAGATACGACTGTCTCTGCATGCTCTTCAGTCTCTGAAGTGGTGTTGTTCAGCGGAGAATCTCCTCAGAGGGGTTCCCTTCCACAAGGACATTCCCACTCAGACTATCGTGACGGATGCTTCTCTCCAGGGATGGGGAGCGCACTCCGGAGACTTACAGATTCAAGGGACGTGGTCCCCGACGGAGTCCACGTACCACATCAATTTCCTGGAACTCAGAGCTGTTCACTTGGCGCTGAAGGCTTTTCACCCGTCCTTCCAGACCAACTCTCTGCTTGTACAGACGGACAATACGACCACGATGTATTCGCAACAAGCAGGGGCGCTCGAGATCACGCACCCTGTCGCAGGAGGCGCAGGCGATCTGGCCCTGGCTTCTGGCCCGAGGACTGACGATAACGGCCACCCATCTGCCAGGTGTGCAGAATGTTCAGGCAGACGCACTGAGCAGACTGATTCAGGAAAAACACGAATGTGTCATGAAGTGCTAGGAGAAGTCTTCGCAAGGTGGGGAACTCCAGACATAGATCTGTTTGCCACCGCCGAAAACAGCAAATGCCGAGACTTCGCCTCCAGGTACTACCAGCCGGGGACGCTGGGGAATGCATTCTGGATCAACTGGTCGAACAGCTTTCTGTACGCTTTTCCACCCATTCCCCTGATTACGACGGTTCTCATCAAGCCGTCCCAGTCCAGGGCGCGGATGATTCTGATTGCCCCGGAATGGCCCAGACAGTGGTGGTTCACGGACCTGCTTCATTGGTCTCTCCTTCCTCACATGAAGCTGCCGTGCAGGCCGGACCTTCTCACGAAGTTCGGGGGGCGGATGTTGCACCCCAACCTCTCGTCTTTGAGTTTGGCGGCATGGCTCCTGAGATAGTGCAATATGGCCATCTGAATCTCCCAGAGGATTGCATGGACATACTGAAGGAGGCTAAGCGACCTTCCACTAGGACTTCTTATGCTTACAAGTGGAAGAGGTTTTGCATCTGGTGCAAGTCCAAGAACTATGACCCTACGACATGCAAGGAGGATGTCATCCTTCCATATCTACTACATCTGGCGCAGTCTGGCCTTAATGTCCATTCCATTAAGGTTCATCTGGCTGCTGACTGCCTACAGGAAATGCCCTTCACAGACTTCCTTCTTCCAGATCCCTGTGATCAAAGACTTTCTGGAAGGCTTGAAGAAAGTATTCCCTCCTGTCAGGCTTCCTTCGCCTTCCTGGGAATTGAATGTGGTGCTGTCCAGATTGATGAAGGAGCCTTTTGAACCTATTCATAAGGCTTCGATGCAGCACCTGTCCTGGAAGGCGGCGTTCCTCGTGGCCATTACATCGGCCCGCAGGGTGAGTGAAATTCAGGCGTTGTGTTGCCAAGAACCTTATACTGTATTTCATGCTGCTAAGGTTGTTATGCGTACTCACCCTAAATTTCTTCCCAAGGTTATTTCTGATTTTCATGTCAACCAGACTATAACTTTGCCTACGTTTTTTCAGAATCCTTCATCTCCAGCGGAAAGGTCTTTACATTCCCTGGATGTTAGGAGGGTGTTGAAATTTTATCTGGATAAAACCAAAGATATTCGTAGGTCAGACCAATTGTTTATCAATTATGGATCAGTCAGGACGGGTCTTGCTACCTCTAAACAGTCCATCTCGAGGTGGATTGTGTCCTGCATACAATTGTGTTACCAAAAGGCTAATAAGACCTTAGGGGGCAAACCTAAGGCTCATTCCACCAGGGGCAAAGCTGCCACGACGGCTTTGCTTCGTAATGTTTCCATTGCAGAAATCTGCAAGGCGGCCACTTGGAAGTCGGTCCATACCTTTGCTAAGCATTACTGCCTGGACACTGATGCCAGGGCAGACGCTCAGGTTGGGCAGGCTTCGCTGCGAAATCTGTTCGCACAATAGTGGTGTTATTTCTCGTTTCTCCACCGCCGCTTTGGTGTGGGGATGGGCTTGCCATTCTATTCACTAGATTATGACTATACACAGAGATCCCCTACTACAGAAGGAGTAGTTTCTGTCCTGTAACTCCAGTTCTGTAGTAGGGGTATCTCTGTTATAGTCATAAGCGCCCGCCCTCCTCCCCGGTGGAGAGATATTCATGTGAGGAATGCTACAGGTCTGGCGTGTTACGCCTTCAAAAGGAACTGAAAGTAACTGGGACCTGCAGTGCATTCTGGGATACTGTGAAGTTCTGGAAGGTTCTCTTAAAGGCACAGTATCCTATTCTGAGCCACATAATGGCAGCCTATGGGGCTTGTCTGTCCAGGTTCTCCTCTCTATCATTCCAGAGGGTGTTTGCTGTTAAAGCAAGGGAAATCTGTACAGGCTTTGCGGTTTTGTGGATTTTGTGGTGGAATTTATAGTTGAAGTACTGGACAGTGTAGCTTTTATAGGCTGCATTATCTGTCTTTAAATTCTCTCTTAAGTGTCTGTGCAGTTCTGCATTTTTCGACACTGTAAGAGATTATTTTTGATTGCTCCGGGGTCCACGCACATGGGCGGGACTATTCACTAGATTATGACTATAACAGAGATACCCCTACTACAGAACTGGAGTTACAGGACAGAAACTACTCCTTTTGTATTAAGAGTTCTGAAGCCACCCGCCTTACTCATAAGCGTGTTTTCTATCCTAATCTATGACAGTTTTTGTAGGGTATTATATAAGAAGTAATGGCCCTGTGCTAACTGAAAAGGGAGCCAGTAGGTTTCAAAATGTGGTAGTCTTAACTCTCCAAATTCTGTGGCAGCATATGGTTGACCATTTTCAAATGGGGAGTGCTTCCTTCCTCAAATGAATAGGTTTACCCGGTCAGATAGTTCCACTATAATAATAATAATAATAATCCACATTCGTAAAGCGCGAACCATCACCCGTAAGGGTCTCTAGGCGCTGGGGCCGTAGGGAAGATTAAGCAAGCTATTGCCCAGAGTCACATGCTGCAATCACTACTTTAACGTTATGCCTCTGCCACATAACATGGGCAAGTGAACTCAAATTGGCAGCTGAAGAACGATGAAGGACAAAACCCACTAGGTCTCAGTGTTTTAGGGATGATAGCACCACTTTTAATCTGTTGATTAATACTTGGTCTAGACGCTTCATGTCACCATTAATTAAAGAAATGGGTCTGCAACTCAGAGGGTCTTTGTCTGGTTTGAATAATAGTGAATTTCTGGACTTATTCGCCTCTGGAGAGGGAGAATGTGGGTCCCACACATCTCTAAACATCTTACATAAAGTAGGTGACCATAACTTGTTTATAAATATAAGTATATTAATATATTATTAATAAGCTGGATAACCATCTAGCCCAGGAGCTTTAGAAGTGGGGATTTTTCTTCCTCTATTTCTCTGACTATGTTCTAAGCTAACTCTGGAGCGAGCAAGGGTAGCAGTCTTTCAGAAAAGAATTGGTCTTCCGCGAAGAGGACACCCTGACTTAAAAGCTGATAAAATATCTAGTGGATGATTGATTCTCTGACCCGTTCAGCTTTAAATACATAAATAGTGTGATAGGCTTCTTGTTGTCACAACTTGAAGGCCAGTAAGTGACCTGCCCCCCTACCCCTTTTTGGAATAACGTTTTTAAGAAAAAACTCTACCCTTGCACTATTAAGCCAATTGCGATCATATTTTGCTTTCAGGAGTGCATACCTCCGATGAAGGTGTTGCATTGTATTGGGTCATGAGAAGTGTATATTTCTACCCCAAGGCCTTCTGATTAGCACTCACCTGTTTTGTTAATGATGAAGAACAAATTATTTACCTCAGGTATCTCTTTCTGGTAGAGACTATCTAACCAAAGATTTCTCGCCTTTTTGACTATTTCCCAGGTGTCAGACTGGATCAGGATACTTTTCAGCAGTACCTTGGTGTGCTGCCAAGTTGCACGGTGCAGCTCAGAATTGACTCCCTTTCGCTCCGAAAAAGACTTTTAGAGTCATGTAGGCACCACTCCTGCACGCTGACGTCAGTTGCTTTAGAGGCTGTATGCACCCTCAGACACAGATCCCAAGAAAAAACTGGTTGTGAGCAGTGGGCAGATTCTTGGACTTGAGATCTTATTAATGGGTAGGGTCCAATCACAGAACGGGGAGAATGGGATGGTCAGCGAGGAATTGATGGTAGATAGAGTCTCTACCAGAAAAATAATTATCAAACGTAAGTAACTTGTTCTTCTGATGGTGACTTCTAGCCACAGCTTCCTCACCTTTTGAACAGATACCAAAACAGTAAGTTGGTAGGCGGGTATGTGAATAAACTTAAGTCCATCAGGACCAAGCGGGCAAAAGGTCTAGGACAGAGATTCTGCATGCTAACTCCGTGGTAGTATCCTTGGCCCTGGCAGAATGAACACACAAATTCCAAAGGCTCCTCTTTAGTCAATGTATAGCAGATCTTACTGTAGAGCACGATCCAGCTAGAAATGGTTCTCTTCTGCACAGCCTTGCCACAAAGAGCCGACCATCCACCCATTGTGCTTTGGTATGATCTATGTAGAAGCTCAGCGCTCTCTTGAGCTCCAAACGATGGAGTTTCTCTTCTTCCTTAGAGGGGTGAGTTGGAACATAGAATGCCGGCAGAGTGACGGTTTGACCAAAGTGGAACTGCGTCAGAACTGTAGAATGGAAGGATGCCAGAGCCGGCAGAACCTGTTTGTCTGGGAAAAAGGCGGTACATGGTGGATTAACACAGAGAGTCTGAAGCTTGCTCACAGTCTTGAGGGTAAGAAGCCGGAAGGGAAATATGTGAAGTGGCTCCAACGGAGTGCACATCAAAATAAGTGAAGACTACATTAAGGTCCCATTATGCATCACAAACGGAGATAGGGAGGGGAACATAAATTGGAGCCCATTCAAAAATCACATCACAACTGATGACTGAAACAAGAAGGGCTGATCTGGAAACTGTAAGGTGGCCGAAAAAGTATCTAACTGCGCCCAAAGCAAAGTCTTGCTGGGCAAGAGATAAAACAAACACTAGAACGTCCGATAACTAAACCTGGAGGGGGTCAATCTGGTGAGTGACACACCAGACCACAACTTTGTCCCAACAACCCGAGTAGACAGTCTTCGTTGAGGTAGGACAGGCAGGCAAGATGGCATCAACCATCTCCTGAGGAAGGTCAAAGGTGTTCAGCGTAGCCGCCCAATCTCCAATCACAAAGATGTAGATTGTGATGGCCCAGGTGCAGAACCCTGCTCTCCTGCTCTATTGCTGCAACAGCAGGTCCTCCAGGAGGGACAACCGGATTGGAGGACAAATGCTCAAGCCCAAGAGTTCTTCATATCACACTTTCTGTGTCCAATCTGTAGCCATCTGGACGACTTGGGCCTGGTCTGTCCTGATCTTCTTGAGAACTCTGGGCAGGAGTGGTATCGGTGGAAAGGCATACAGTCCCAAGTTCCACTCGAAGCAGAATGCGTCTCTGAACGAAACACGCTTTGGAAACTTCAACGCACAGAAGTGCTGACATTAACTTATTCTCTGAAGAAGCAAACAGACCGAGCTAAGGTTCTCCTGATTTGCGGAAGATACCTTGCACCATGTCTGGGTAAAACTGCCATTCGGGATCCGTGAGAAGTCTATGGTTGAGCTTGTCCACCCTGGCAAAGATCATGCCAGATGGTTCACCACGAAGAAAAAATCCTTGGCAGTCTTGCCAGTCCCAGAACCGCAAGGCCTCCAGACAGAGCCTGAGATCCCACCCACTTTGTCTGTTGCAATATTACATGACAGTGGTGTTGCTCGTGAGCACCTGCACCAGCCTCCCTTTGATGGATGGAAGGAAGGCTTTCAACACCAAGCAGATGACCCTCTGCTCCAGAAGGTTGATATGGAGCTTGGACTCAGTCGGAGACCAGATGCCTCTGATCTCCACCTCTTCCCAAATAACTGTCCCAAACCACGAGCGATCCATCTGTCATCATTGTGATCTTGATTCATCTTTTGCAGGTACAGGCCAATCTGAGTGTTTGTGCCTGTGTCCCCTGGCCTAGAATCTAGTGACCTCAGCAAGTCCTTCTCTTTTCGCTGAAGATACTTAGTCTGTAGGGCCCTCAAAATGTCTGGGTGAAGGGGCTGAATTGTCAAGTTTTCGGAATATATCCATAAACGTTGGGTTCAGTGTGTCAAAGAACTCTTCCAGTTGTTCTGGGCAATGATATTCTCTTGTTAACAAGATGGTCATGGATCGAATAGTCCGTTACAAATTTCAAGCATTTTGAGCTGGGTTCTCAGAGTTAGGATCCTTTTTTTTTCATTTCAGCATAGCCTCTTTCTCGGTAAGCATTGTGTCATGTGAATTTTGCAGTCTTGATATATGAATGGGCCTAGTTGGCTGGCTGCTTGCAGAACCTCTTTTGCTTGTTGGTGATCAATGAAAAAGCACAATCACATGTCTTAGCATTTCCTTTTTGTCATTTCTGTTTTTCATCCTGCAGGCTCTTTGCAGTTCCAGCGGCAGGTTGAATTCCAAATTGGTGAGATCCAGGATGAAGTGGAGAATTTAGATAATTTTTAGGTCGAGCCAGGGCAGCGCATGCGCTACTCTGCGAGGCATGCTGTATCAGAGTTTGGACTTGAAGCCCTGCCCACTCTCCGCCATATTTTTTATTGGCTTGTGTCATTGTCCTTTGTAAATGCTGGCTTCTGATTCGTTAATAGCCTTGTTAGTCCCACCTTAGTACCGCCTTGTCTTCATTTGTAACTTCCTATGAGGGTCCTTTTACTTCTGTTGTTACACGGTATGTCTTATTTAGTCTGTAAGCACCATTTTCTTTAATGAGTTTCGGCTACTGCAGGTACGACATGCTTTCCTGCAACACTCAGTACGCCATGCTCGGTTTCACTTTCCAAACAGCCGGGACAACGGCGGTTGCTTCTTTGACATGAAATAGGTCTTGCGTTTACAAGAGTTTGAGCTACTGGCATTAAAAATGACAATGCCTTTTATTTTTGTGTTACCAAAACAGATAAATAAAAGGCATTGTCATTTACAATGCCAATAGCTTCAACTCTTGCAAATGCGAGACCTATAGCATTGCAAATGCTTGTTTCCATTGTCTCTGAGACACCGATAACTATAGGTTTTATCTTCTATTTCTGTATTTTAGCTCGGTGAGTTTCTCTTGCAAGAACCAATGATCTTCCTCCCCATCTGTCATGGTTGTCAGCTTCTACTTCATGCTTGTGAGTCTGTTCAGTTGCCGATAGTTTGGAGTTGAAGGCAGCAAGGTCCACCCTTATCGAGATGAATTCTGCTGATGTCTTGGATATGTGCTATTTTATTGAAAAAACATAATTATTTCAAACCATATGTACTTTGAGTATTGCATCTGGGAGCCCATCTTGAACCATTGCCTCGGTATACTTTGAGGTTCTGTGTTGTTTTACTATTACTGCGCCTGTTAACAGGAGTTGCCTTGCAAATTTTGGACATCATGTAACAATGTACAGGTCTTCACCTGATACTTTTTAACTCTGCTATAGTTCATCGTGGTTCATGTTTATAAATTATTAAACTTCTACGTTGCCGCTTTCTTTCCTTATTATTGCTAGGTTGCGGAAACCCCACTGTATAGGTGAACATGCCAGGTCAGTGGAGGGAGTGCCGGTGCTTGAGCAGGAAAGTATGGATTAGATGTAGCCAGGTCTTGAGTGTGGTCTCTATATTAGCAACCTGACTTGTCAATGAATCTAGAGAGCGATATGGCTGATAGGAAGGGCAGAATTAGTGCTCTGTTGTATAGTAGTCTTAAGCTAAAGTCAATATGTAAGAACGAACAACCCTCGACTATTAGGCTGTATTGCTTCTTCGGTGACCAATCCAAGATGGCTGCTGCTAAAATTAAACTATTAGTCAGAATCACTAGCGAGCCTGGGATTGTCACTCAATTTGGAAATTGCCGACTTCTTTCATTCTGTGTTAGTGGAGGTTTCCCACAGAGATACGAGCCTATATATGCACTCAAAGGCATATACTTATTCTAGTTAGCACGCTTTCCACCCCTCACTTCCCCTGGGTGTAGGGGCACGCAGAGGGGCTTCAGCTCTGGGGTGTCAGCATGCTGCTCTCACGCTCCGCGGATCGGTCAGTCGTCTCCTGGTGCGTTTCTACTTGCATTGGAGTCTGTTTCTGCCGCTATCCCCATTGTGGGGTCGGTTGTTTCAGAGCTCTAGAAAAGCACCGCCATTTTCCTTGGCGTGTCGTTCAGCCTCTTACCCCACAAGTATAGGATCTTTCACATACAAATCATTGATTTTATGTCTGTTAGTCCACTTTTAGGGTGACCAACTGGCATGGGTGCAAATTCAGGCCGGTAAATTTAAAAATTCAGGACAGAGGGTCAAAATTCAGGACAGAAGGTCAAAATGCAGGACAAAACTTTGTGAAAAAAGGTACGTTTTACAGACACATCAGGGGAAGTTGCGCGATAGTATAAAAGTAAGTAAATAGACAACCACTTAAGTACAAGTCAAAATAAGTTTATATTAGATTGAGACAATCATGCACTGCACGTTTATTTGGTATGCGTGCAGCTTTGAACAACTGTGCAGGTCTTTTTGTGGTATTTCACATGATAATTTATTTTCTGTCCTCCATTAATACTTTCATCCATCATTCAATCTTTCACCATTCATTCTGTTCTTCCATCCGTGTGCCCATCGATATCCAAACCTATCCATCATTTATCCTTCCATCATCTCTCATCCATCCCTTCATCCACCCTTTCAGACAATCCATCCTTTCACTCATCCATCCATTCACTCATCCATCCAACCATTTACCCTTTCATCCAAACCATCCTTTCACTCATCCATCCACTTTTCCACCCATACATTCCCTCATCCATCCAACTATTTACCCTTTCACCCATCCTGACATCCTTTCACTTACTCATCCATCCACCCAGTCACTAATCCGTCCACCCTTTCACTCATCCATCCAGCCTTTCTTCCAACTCTAAACCCTCCCTTTCACTCATTATGCATTCTTTCACTCATCCATCTTTACATTCTTCTTTTCACTCATCCATGCACCCATTCGCCCATCCATTCTTACAATTATTCATCCATGCTTTCACTCATCCATCTATCTATCCTCCTTTTCTCTCTCCATTCCCCTTTCACTTAACCACCCATTCTTTCAGCCACACTTTACCCATACACCCACCCACCCACCCACCCACCCAGTTGCAGACAGTAAAGGTCCATCAAGAACTTCACCCTCGCGGTAGTTCCTAAAGCAAGGGGTGGGGTGGGGTGGGGTGGGGGAGGGAGGGTTCACTAGCCCCTGCTCATAGGCAATCTGAAAACTTGGAAGCCATAAGTCATGCATGATGCACAGTGCCAGGACTTGAGGTGACTGTGACATGGTGTTTCCAGGACTTTACGTAGGATGAAAAAACTGGGGGTCTCTCCAAGGGGTGTGTCTGATGTAATAAGGGATTGGCTTAAAACACCTAAGCTAAAAATATGTGCTGAGCACAGTGTGCCGCCCGACTGGTATTTTGCTGTTTCTATCATTGCATCCAGTAACATTAGACCTACAAAAATCCATGACTATTGGCTTTGTCAATGGATGTTAGATGCATAAAATAAATAAAAAAGCAGCAACTATGGCTTCGTTGTATATAATATTAATAATGCTTCAGCTCTGAAATTATGAGACTGTGAAAGAACTATAAGATCTTGTTTTTAACTTTGTAACTTTGTACATTGTAATCATGGTACTTCTCTTCTACATATTGTTTTTGTTTGCCTGCTCGGTGTATCTTTTCCTTCTGTCGCAATAGTGTTTTGGAAGAATGACTAGTAAAGAAAAGGGTCTGGGTCACGATAAGTAATGGGAATCCTACAGTTTGTGTGCTGTGGTCCCCTTAGGTGCACCATGGACACCTTGAAACAAGAGCTAATCCTAATTCGTCCGCCAACTCCCACCTGCAGCAGATTTGGGAATTTGAGTAAGGCATTGATTGTGCAACCCACAGGTATTTATTTGCCTGCATGCTTTTCGCCAGGCAAATCCTGCCTCAAATCATACAGAGAAATATGAGAAATCTGAGTTTCTGCACCTTGGAATCGGAAAAACACATGCTGAGGTAAATAGTTATTCCTCATTCTGGGGGTCAAAACGTCAACACTGAATGAAGTGCAACATGTCACCCGAAAAATGCTGTACCCCGTGTCACTGGTGTTTACTAAATGCTCAGCTCACAACACCTAGATTTGTGTGAGAATCAAAATGGGGTTCCAAGTTATAACATTTCAAGTCAGCCTTGTACTGCTGTAGGCTATCTAGACTAGTGTTCAGTGTCACGTTCCATACCACCTGCCTAAGAGGAGTCTTAGGTTTAAATGTCGTCCATCTAACGCTAAGAGAATGCCCTGCTCTAGAAGGAGACTGGAGGAGGCCACCACATGCTTTCAAAGCCTAGCTTGGCCCATTGTTATTCTGTATATGGCAATTAGCCGCATACAGAATGACAATGCGCAGGGTGGGCCTGCTCTTGTGCTTCGCAGATGAGTGCGAGGCTGCCCCATCAGGGAGATAAGGTCTCTCAGAGGGAACAGCTCTGTTCATGCAAGGCCTAAAATGATGGACAAAAGGCATCCGTAAAAGGGATCATCACGGACAATGGACGTGAGGTCCAATTTACGGACGGTCCGTGAAATTTAAGGACGGTCCGTGAAATTTACGGACTGTTGGTCACCCTAGTTCAAGTAAAGCAAAACAAGACTACAACACCCAAAACGCCTTAGGCTATAATACAGCAGTGCAGGACTGGAAACTGTGTCAAATGACCTGGTGTCAGGTGGTCACCCTAGTTAGACACCTTATTCCGACAAGTACCTAGAAGTGTGCATGCACAAATGGCAGACGGATCAGATCTTAACTTAATAAAGTGGATGTCTGTGCCTTTTAATTCTGCCCCACTGATTAGCTTGACATAAACAATAGTAACCTGAAGGTGTCGGATAACAATGTTGAAATCTTTCCAACCTAGGATAACTTTATAGCTAGTTCCATGTTATAATACGAACTAGTGTTTAAGATGCTATAAAAGAGTTTGTGTTCATATCGCAGATGTGGTAATACCTTCTGTTTTGTGTACATAGTCTTTGTAACTGCTCTGTTTTGGTTGCATGCAAGCCAAGTTATATTCTTTGTAGAAGTGATGGCTTTCACTGCACATTGTTTTTGTGTTACTTTAGTATGATGCTGTATCAGAGTTTCTACCCCATTTAAACCTTCTAGAGTAAGCCTCGACTACTCAACTTCCTGACAAGTGCAGAGTAAAATGACTGAAAAAATTAACTTGGTTATAAAACTGGAGAACTCAAGGGCTGATTAACAATGAGCAACAATGATAAACGATGGTATCCACTCCTGACTCGGCTTGGAGCCCACACATTGCTTACAATTTATTGGTGTCATTTCCATTATCATCTGCTGCCTCCTTATTGGCCAGTACGTGCCAGTTTCACTTCCTCTTCTTAAGTTTGGAGCATGGACCACGAACTGATTGCTTCATTTGATTTTGTGTTCTTCTGCTACTTGTGCTGTACATTTTTTCAGTTTCACCTGTTTGTCGTTTTTTCACTCCTACTGCCCATTGTCTGTGTTGCTTCTTTCCTCCCACCCAGTTTTCTGTGTTCATTCTTTCCTGCCTTTTCCCACCCAGTTATCTGCATTGCTTCTTCTCTCAGTCTGTATTGTTTCTTTACTCTCACCCTCCTGTTGTTCGTGTTATTTGTTCCCTCACCCTCCCTCCCGCTATCGGTTACCCCCCCACCCACCATAAGAGAAACAAAAGCATGTCATAGCTCTTTTTTACCCTCCCGTTGTCAGTGTTTCTTGTTCCCTCCCACCCTCCTGTCATCGGTGGTGTTTGTCCTTAACACCCTCCCTCCTGTTATCCCCCTTAACACCGCATCATAGTGCTTTTAGCCTTGGAGCACAGCCACGCTGTTGTACAACATGGATTAAAAACATTGCCAATAGCTCTCACATAAACAAGAGCTATTGGCTTTGCTGATACTTGTTGTAAATTGTGATACTTAAGATGTTCTAGATGGAACTGTAGAGCTATAAGTTGTTGTATGTGATTTAGTTGCACACACAATTTTCGTAATCCAACATGTTGAAAGAGATTCTGTAAGAAAATTTGGGGTCAAAAATGAGAAAAACATCTCAGATCCAGCATCAAATCTGATGTTTGGAAAATGATAAACATTGTAAGAAAATAAAATGTTGGAAAGAGGGAAGTATTAGCCTTTATAAAATAAAGTAAGTCCTGAAGAGGGTTAGATGAGAGGATAAACGCTATGCGCACAGGTACAGTGCCTCTTATTAAGTTAAAAAAAATGGGCAGGGTACAAGAGAATGGGAGAAGAAAGAAACAAAAACTGAGTTGAGAATTGGGGGTTTGAGGAGTCAGATCCCCAAAAAAAGGGCAAGAAAGTTGCCAATGCATTTGCTGCCTGGGGGGACCACGCCACGGGGGTCTGCCTGCCCGCCTCCCGCCGCCTTACTCCTGATCCCACCGCGGAGTTTGGCCGCCGAGCGGAGAGTGGGCGGGGCACAGGACCACAATCCCCAGCAGCCCTAGCGGCACCCTGACGAACAAGTTACTTACCTTCGGTAACGATATATCTGTAAGAAACAGTAGTTAGTATTAGATTCCTTACCTTAGAATATCCCCAGGCGTCAGTCTGGATCCGGAAACTTTTGCGTAGCAGTACCCCTGCGCGTCGGTAGGCGTCGTCTGCAGGCGTCCCCTGCGGCTCCGCGTCGTCGGCGTCGTGCGCCGTGATGACGTCGCTGGAGTATATAGACGCCGCCTCCGCGCGCTGACGTCAGTTCTTTGCACACAGCTTTTCCGCGCCAGAACACGCAGAGCCATGTGAGAACCAACACTGGTGCCATTTGAAACTAGGGCCCTGAAAGGGATGTCCTTAACCCTAGGTATCAGTTCGCAGAACGGGGAGGACGGGTGGGGCGGTAAGGAATCTAATACTAACTACTGTTTCTTACAGATATATCGTTACCGAAGGTAAGTAACTTGTTCATCTGAAAGAAACAGGTTAGTATTAGATTCCTTACCTTAGAATAGATACCCCAGCAATACCAACCCCGGTGGTGGGTCTGCGAACCAATACAACCTACACCAGAAAGTCCTGGAGGACCGAACGGCCAAAGAAGCCATCCCTCCGGACTTGACTGTCCAGGCAGTAGTGCCTCGCAAAGGTGTGCAGCGAGGCCCACGTAGCCGCCTGGCAAATGTCCTGCAAAGGGACTCCCCGGCCCAGGGCAGTAGTAGCCGCCGTAGCCCGAGTGGAATGGGCCCTCAGCCCAACAGGAGGCTCCTTCCGAGCCAAAGAGTAGCATGCTTTGATGCACAGGACGACCCACCGAGAGATGGTCCGTTTCTGTACCGCCCTTCCCTTCTTCTCACCCACGTAGCCAACAAACAGTTGGTCATCCACCCGGAACTGGCGTGTGCGATCCATATAGAATGAAAGCGCACGTTTTGGGTCCAGACGATGGAGCCGCTCTTCATCCTTTGAAGGATGCGGAGGCGGGAAGAAGGAGGGCAAGGTGATGGACTGCCCAATGTGAAAAGCAGAGACTACCTTGGGCAGGAAAGAAGGTCTAGTCCGAAGAACCACCTTATCAGGATGAACAGACAAGAAAGGAGGTTGAATAGAAAGAGCCTGGAGCTCACTCACTCTCCTGGTAGAGGTGATGGCTACCAGGAAGGCCGTCTTTAAGGTGAGAAGACGGAGAGGACAGGAATGAAGGGGCTCAAAGGGAGCGCACATCAGGAAAGTCAAAACCAAGTTCAAGTCCCACTGAGGCATCACGAACGGAGTTGGAGGATACATGTGCGTGATGCCCTTCAAGAATCTTAACACAATAGGGGACTTGAACAAAGATGGCTGATCAGGTAGCCTCAAGAAGGCGGAAAGGGCAGAAAGATAGCCCTTGATAGTGCCCAGAGCAGAGCCCTGCTGGGCAAGGGAAAGGAGGAAGAGGAGAACCTCAGACAGAGGGGCAGAAAGGGGATCCACAGCCTTTGCTGTGCACCATGCCACAAATCTGTTCCACCGGCAGGCGTATACCGACTTTGTGGAGGGACGCCTGGCTGCCAGAATAACATCACAGACTTCAGGAGGCAAGTCAAATGGCCTCAACTGTCGCCGCTCAATCTCCACGCATGGAGGTGGAGACTGGACAGGTTCGGGTGGAGGACCGTCCCCTGCTGCTGCGACAGAAGGTCCTCCTGAAGGGGCAGGCGGATCGAGGGACCGACTGTCATGCTGAGTAGCTCGGGATACCAGTATCTTCGAGCCCAGTCCGGAGCCACAAGGATAACTTGGGCCCGGTCGCGCCTGATCTTCTTCAGCACTCTGGGCAGAAGTGGTATAGGCGGAAAGGCGTACAACAGACCGCAACTCCACTCGCGCCGAAAGGCGTCGCCGAGCGAGTGCCGTCTTGGAAACTCCAACGCGCAGAACTGATGACATTGCGCGTTCTCTTCTGTGGCGAATAGATCTAACCAAGGCTCTCCCCATTGCTGAAAGAGGCCTCTCGCCACATCCGAGTTCAGACGCCATTCGTGATCCACCGAGCACCGACGGCTGAGTTCGTCCGCCCTGGCGTTCAGAGAACCTGCCAGGTGTTGAACCGTCAGAGTCACGCCCTGACGTTCCAGCCATTGCCAGAGGCGCAGAGCCTCTTGGCAAAGGGTCCACGACCCCACACCGCCCTGTTTGTTGCAGTACCACATGGCGGTGGTGTTGTCCGTGAACACCTGCACTACACTCCCGTCGACAAAGGGGAGGAATGCCTTCAGTGCTAGGCGGATAGCCCGCAGCTCCAACATGTTGATATGGAGCCGGGACTCCGCCGGAGACCAGAGGCCTCTGATCTCCGCCTCTCCCAAGTGGCCACCCCAGCCTTGGAGGGACGCGTCCGTCACAACCACGTGCTCCGGTTGGGGAAGGGAGAGGGATCTGCCCCTGACCCAATCGCGGTCCGTAAGCCACCACTGCAACTGTCTCGCAGTGCCCTCCGAGATCAGGACATGGTCGGATAGGTTGCCCTGATGCTGGGCCCACTGAAACTTCAGGTCCCACTGCAGAGCCCGCATCCGCCATCTGGCGTGATGCACCAGAAGGATGCAGGAGGCCATCAGCCCCAGAAGCCGCAGCGTCAACCTGACCGAAACCCGGGATAACGGCTGAAAGATGGGAATCAGAGCCTGAATATCCCGGACCCGCCGTTCCGGAGGATAAACCCGAAACTGCGCCGAGTCGAGAACCGCTCCGATGAAAAGGAGCTTTTGAGAGGGACACAGGTGTGATTTCGGCACATTGATGGAAAACCCCAGCTCGTGCAGGAGGTCTGCCGTCATCTGAAGGTGGTGGACGACTGTCTGGGGCGAGCCCGCCTTCAACAGCCAGTCGTCGAGGTAGGGGAAGACTGAAACCCCTAACCGGCGCAGATGAGCTGCGACCACCGCCATCACTTTCGTGAACACCCGTGGGGCGCTGGTAAGGCCGAATGGGAGCACGATAAACTGAAAGTGCTCGTGGCCTACCGTGAACCGCAGGTAACGTCGGTGGGCCGGCAGGACGGGGATGTGAAAGTACGCATCCTGCAAGTCCAACGCTACCATCCAGTCTTGTGGGTCTAGAGCAGCCAAGACCTGAGCCAAAGTCAACATCTTGAACTTCTCCTTCCGGAGGAAGCCGTTGACGTTCCGTAGATCCAAGATAGGACGCAGGCCTCCCTTGTCCTTCTTGGGTACCAGAAAGTAGTGGGAGTAGCAACCACACCCTACTTCTGGCCCAGGAACGCGCTCGATGGCCCCCTTGGCCAAGAGGGCCGTAACTTCCTCCTGCAGAAGTGTCAAGTGGTCCCCCGACACACGGTGGTTCTGCGGTGGCATGGCTGGAGGAGTGGACTCGAAGGGGAGGGCATAGCCCCTTCGGACAAGCTGCAGCACCCACCTGTCCGATGTTATCGCGCGCCAGCGGGAGTGGTGATGGCGAACCCTGCCACCCACTGGCGTCACGTGAGCCCGAAAGCTCGGACTAGGAAGGCTTGGATGCCGCAGCGGAGGGAGGCGTGGACTGACCACGACGCTGGCCTCTACCGCCACCACGGCGGAAACCACGGGCGCCACCGCGCTGGGGAGCGCTCTGCGCCGCGTGGCTGGCAGCACGTGTGGGACCTCCCCTCCCTTGGCCACGAAAGGGCCGAAACGAACCCGTCTGCTGGCGCTGGGTCGAGAGACCCAAGGACTTGGCCGTGACCCTGGAGTCCTTGAAGCGCTCCAGCGCGTGGTCCGCTTTGTCACCAAATAGGCGACTGCCATCAAATGGCATGTCCATTAGTGTATTTTGGACGTCTGGTGAGAAGTTGGCAGATCTCAGCCAGGCATGGCGACGAATCGCCACCGTAGTGGACATGGCCCGTCCCAGTGAGTCCGTGGTGTCCAGACCACAACGGATCGAGTACCGCGCCGCATCCCGGCCTTCAACCAAGGCCCGGGTGAGCTTGTCCCGCACTTCCTGGGGGCATTGCGGCAAACACTCCTCGACCGTATCCCACAGGGAGTGGGTGTAGCGGCCCAAGAGGCACGCGGTGTTACAAGACCGCAGTCCAGCGCTCAAAGAGGAAAACACTTTTTTTCCAAATTGGTCGTACCTCTTTGATTCCCGGTCGGGCGGAGCCGACGGAAATGCGGACTGTGAAGTGGAGGCCTGGATCACCAGACTCTCCGGGGAGGGATGGGTGGACAGGAAGGCAGGGTCGTCCGAGCAGGGACGGTGACGCCTGGCAACGTTCCGGTCAACCGGCGCACCAGAAGCGGGCCTGGACCAGGTGCCCAGAAGGACATCCGTCAGGGCCTCATTAAACGGCAGCAGAGGCTCCTGGGGGCATGACTGCGATTTAAAAACTTCCGTCAGAATATTCGGTTTGACCTTCGCGACGGGAAGCTCAAGGTGTAAGGCCTTGGCAGCCCTCATCAGGACCACCGAATAGGCAGCACCCGCCTCGGACGCCACAGGGGACGGAGAGACAAACCCAGGGTTGGGCGACTCGTCCAGGCCACTGGCATCACCCAGATCACCTACCCAGTCCACATCGTACTGGCAGGCACGGGATAGAGGGTCCTCAGACCCCTCCCAACCCTCTCCATACTCCTCCTCGTCATACCCATATTCTGGGTCGACGATATAGACATCGGGGTCAACGGGCCCCATCGGCGTCGGGTCCGGCGTCGGCCGACGCCGGTCCGGCTCCGAGTCCGGAGTCGGGGAGGAAAGGGGGGTGGCGCCGCGCGGCGTCGTGCCGGGGACCCGACGCCGGCCGGAGCCGACGGCGGAGTCGCTGCACCACGCGGGGGCGGTACCACGGGTTGGCCCACAGGAACCGACGCCGGAGAGGCCGGGAGACCAGCCGGCGACGAACCAGAGGGAACCAGCGGCGCCGGGGCCGGAGCCACCGGCGGCGCCGGGGCAGGAGCACCCGAACCGCTCGGGCCCCCAGACGGGACCGACGGGCCCGCAGGCGCCGAAGGCCCCGCCGGAGAAGACCTCGCCCTCATAGCAATGAGGAAGGCCTCGATCTCCTCACGCGACGCGCCTTCCCCAGGGACCGACAGGTGTGGGGTAGACGGCGTCGGCGACCCATGCGGGACCGCGGGGGTGGGGTCACCCGAGCCCCCGGCCGCAGCACGCGGGCGTCGGGGGGAGTCGGGGGTGCGATGGCGACGCCCCGACTTCTTGTGCTTACCTGACGAGCCGGAGGAATGGTGGCGACTCCCGGAGCGCCCATGGCGGCTCCGCGACCGTTCCCTCGACCGCTCCCTCGACCTCCGACCGGACCGGGACCGCTCTCGACGCGGGGCCGACAACCGGAGCTCGAGAAGCTTGCGGGACCGCTCCCGCCTAGCTTTTCCAGTCAAGGCCCGACAGTCGACGCAGGACTCCACGTCGTGGTCCGCGCCCAGACACCGGAGGCAGAGTCGATGGTGGTCGGTGACCGACATCATGCGGTCGCACTCGTCACAACTCTTGAAACCGGGCATCCTACCGGCACCGTAAAGATCAATCAGTTAACAAAAAACTTGGTCAAAGACCGGAGTACTGCTCTTCGGATCTGCGCTAACTGGCGCGGAAAAAAGAAGAACTGACGTCAGCGCGCGGAGGCGGCGTCTATATACTCCAGCGACGTCATCACGGCGCACGACGCCGACGACGCGGAGCCGCAGGGGACGCCTGCAGACGACGCCTACCGACGCGCAGGGGTACTGCTACGCAAAAGTTTCCGGATCCAGACTGACGCCTGGGGATATTCTAAGGTAAGGAATCTAATACTAACCTGTTTCTTTCAGATACAGCTTTGCGCGCCAGGAGGCGCTTAAAATCAACGCTATCCCCGTCTCGCGGGACGCCGGGCGAAGCCCAGGCCAAGGGCGGGCCCGTTTAAGCCCGTTCAAGACCTGAGAGGCCGGGTCGGGCCACCCCCCTTTCATTTACCTACCTGCACACCAGAGTGAGTACATTACCATTAAAATCCTGCGCGACAAACTGAGAGACTTAGGTATGCCTCCTAAAGAGGCCAAGGGGAGGGCGGGTGCTGCAATATTCACGGGAGCTATGGACCAGTTCATTATAAAGATGAACAATGTTGTTGATGAGGGGATTACCATAATGGAGCGACGTGTTTCGCATGAATTAGCCATTGCAAGAAGATCTTCTATGGGACTAATTGCGGACGCTCGGACTCCTGATAACTCGATTGCCAATAGTGGCCTAAGTGCTTCCCCCATTTTAGAGCTCCCAATTCCACAGCTTCCCCTTTGTAATTTGTCACAGACAAGCCTTAGCAGCGAATCCACAGCCTCAGAGTCATTGCTGTTGTCGCCTCAAATGTTTCCCACTGCACCTAGTGTAGCAAAGGTGTATAATACCAGGCAACAGTGTGGGAAGGACCCAGGGGCAATACCTAAAAAGACCCACCAATTACCTAATAACGTAGGTGTGAGGAGAAACAAAGGTCGTAAGGGCAGGAAAGCAAACCCACCTATTGCGGTGCAAGTTGTTGCCAATTCACCTCTTGGTTTAACAGGCTCCATTCCGCCAAACAGGGTAGTAGAGGTCTTAGATGGGTCACCAAGCCAAGAAATGCCACAGAGGGTGTTGGAGGTGGAGCCTAATGCTATTTATGACACTATTAAGCTCCTGTTAGCCCGACTAGAAGAGAGGTTGAGCAAGATTGAGGTCCACCTAAAAAGGATCGAACGTGATGTCAAGGGCCTTGTTGAACCCACTCTCAGAGTTATCTCACACTCAGTTACCAAACTGTCTAAGCTACCTAAAACCCGTAAGGAAAAAGTCCCTACTCCAGCGATCAATAAGGAGTTAGTAGGTTTAGGTATAGCCCAGACGGTTATATCTGTTCCTACATCTGTTCCTGTAGCTATCCCTATTGCCAAAGAAGCATCTGTAACGGTCCTAGACCCTAATATAGCCCCTGAGTCCTCTACAACTGAAAACGATTAGAGCGAATGGGCTGCAGAGGGCTTATGTATCGATAAACAAAATGACCAGCCTGGGCTTTTAAGGCCCATAGTACCTCAAAATATGCCCACAAATGATCGCCCCAAGAAACCCTTAAATCGGATACCAGTTAAAAAACCCATTTACATCAATCTTCCCCCTGAGTCTCACCCATATACGATAGTAATGATAGGCGTCCCGAAACTGGGTGAGGGGAAAACAGAAACGTACGGGGAACTAAAAAATAAAGTGAGCCACTGGCTAACTACACACAGACCGCTCCCCTCACACCTCACTGGGCAAATATCCCATGTTAGAAGAGCAGACTGGGTGGGCTATAGATTCAAGTCTACTGAAGGCGAGTGCATTATTGTAAGTTTCAGAGTCACTCGTGTGGCAGGCTATATTTGTGGCTGGAGGGATGGCCTCACAAATAGCTTGATTCGCACTATGGATCTCAGTTACTTTTACCCCTCAAATGATCTTGGGCTAAATAATACGTACCAAAATTTTTCCCAGGAACAAGGGAGATCCTATACTTTTGCTAACCAATACCAATACTGGGATAATACAGGGAATTAAGGTGATTATACGCCAACTGATCCATCATATTTATATCAAGCCATACCCAGGGTCTACAGAAATGCTAACCACCATGTTAGGCATCCAGAAAGGAGGGAAGGTATACATAAAGTACACCAACAAGAACATCCCCACTCAACTTATTTGTATAATCAGTACAACGTTCCCATCTCAAATAGGTTTAATACCTTCTACAAACAGAGCGGCTTGGAGGGGGTTGATTGACTACCCGCAACACTAATCCCCACTGTCTATGCTGAGTACGCACACTCTGTCATATCATCTGGTAAAGACGCAGACATAAAGGGACTGACTGAATCCATCCCTGTTGAGAAGCCAAAATTAAATGACCAGATAGGCCCAGAAATGAGATCCCTACTAAAGAGCTCGCTCTTACAAGATAAACCGAGTTCACCCATCGACTTCTTAGAGGCCTATATCCTTGTTTCAACCTGCATAGAACAAAATCACTGCATCATGGAAGAGCAGGTAGTTACATGCACAGAAGGTATTGCCCTAAACCTAGCCGACAGCGTAAACATAGATACAGTCGTCAAAGCAGACATAATACCATCAAGTCACAAAAGCTTGGTCTCCTGGAACGTGGCGGGCCTGGCTGATAAAGCTTGTGATCCCACTTGGCTGTCTTTTATCAAGCAATATGCAGTGATATGCCTCCAAGAAACATGGTTGGTAGATGGGAAAAATATCCACATCGAGGGATATCAAAGTTTCTTCACGCCAGCCGAACCATTGAGTAGTGGAAGAGCAAAGGGCGGTTTGGCAACTTACATTAATCTGGCCCTTATTTGGAAAATAAACAATCGCCACTTAGGCAATAGGAATATCCAAGTCCTAGAGTTAAAGAGGGGCAAATATACTTTGACCTTGATCAACTTCTATAATGCAGTGAATCAACATGGTGAGTGTAACCTACTGCAGTTGTGCGACTTTTTGAGAGCAAATGTGGGGAATTTGCCGCGCCACATATTGATTGCAGGTGACTTTAACACCCATCCCTGTGGGAATCCAGGAGTGACGCCCGCCCATGGGACATTTGGAGTGTAATAGCCAGGAAGGCTTTCACTTTGATCACTCTCGGCGAGGAACCCAACTTAACACCTTGATGAACGAAAACAATTTAGTGGCAGCCATGTCCGTGATGGCGGAGCATACACTTTTTCACGTCCCTACGTATAAAGGCAACATAAACGGATCATACATAGATCATATCCTATTATCTGCTGACCTTGCCAACTTTGCCTCAGATTTTTGTATCCAAATGAATATTCATAGTGATCATAACCCAATTTCCATCAAACTGGGTGGAGGCATCTTTGAAATGCGAAAGCAACGCAAAGGCCTTGGGTCTCTAAAGTGTATAAACGGAAAGCGTCGCTTGAAATGGACATTGGTGAACTATGATAGCCTGTATGTTTCAATTAATAACCTATGTAGTTCTGATCTTTCACTTTGTGTATCACCTACATCATCCCCTCAACAAACCCTGTCTGCATTTGATGGGGTTGTATCAACAGTAGGGTCTTTGTTAATGGTGCCAGCAAATGGGCATGCTGGCAGTAATCCAAAATGGTTTGATCACTCCTGTTCTAAAGCTAGTCGAGACCTTAAGACTGCCCTAAAAGCTAGACCCAGAGATCCGGCACGTATTAAGGTTATGCGCGCCAATTATAATAAATCACTTGCGACACGAAAAAAAGAGGTAAAGGCAAGTACTTGGGAGTCCCTTCTGGATCCAAAAATGTTGGGTAACAGTGCCAAGTTCTGGGATATTATTAATAAACCTCTGTTTGACCATCCAAGTAACACCGTTCTTGGCACTAATATCCCAGAGGAGGATTGGGTCACCTATTTTAGTACCATTTTTAAAAGCAACGAGCCACAAGCTGAGCATAGTTTTGTTACTCCTAAGGAGAATTTTTTGCATTTTTCAATTAATGATGTTGAAAAAGGAATTCCAGGCTTAACCTGTAATAAGGCCCCAGGGCCCGATGGCCTTCCCCCAGATCTTTTCAAATCTTATCCATCACTATGGGCTCCTGTCCTCACAGCTGTAGTGAATGCAGCAGCGGCCTCTGGTTGCCCAAAATCGTGGGGGATCTCCACCATAGTACCTGTGTTTAAAAAAGGTGATCGCAATAGCCCCCACTGCTACAGACCAATATCTTTAATTAATTCTGTAGTGAAAGTATTGGGGGCTGTAATTTTAAACAGGTTAACAGCATGGGCAGATGAAAATAATATAATTTCCCCGATTCAATACGGCTTCAGGCCTGGTCACTCAACAGTTACCCAGTGTCTGAACCTGTATATGATTATAGGAAAATACACTATGGCCCGGCAAGGTACAATCCACATGGCATTCATGGACCTATCGTCGGCCTTCAACTGCGTAGACCGTGGTAGGCTATGGGATGCCATGGTAAAAATGGGAGTGGAGCAGAGTTTGATTAATTTGTTAGCCGACATGCATTCCGACACAAGAGCAAATGTCCGTTACACACAAGACCTGAAAGTAACGAGGGACTTCGGAATTCATCGGGGCGTCCGACAAGGGTGTATCTTAGCTCCATTCCTCTTTAATTTATATATCAACGACTTGGAAGAGCATCTTTTAAGTACAGGAGCAGATTACCCCTATGTCGGACGGAAAGGCCTACCGGTCCTGCTTTATGCGGATGACGCAGTCCTGATATCCAGGACTGCAATTGGCCTGCAAACTCTGTTAAACTCTTTCCACGCCTTTATGAAGTCCCGGGACTTGAGTATTAATAACTCAAAATCATATGTTATGAAGGTAGGCCAAGGGAAAAAAAAGCCAAATTCTTTTAACGTCAACGGCGAAAAAATACCTGTAGCTAAAACATTTTCATACCTGGGTGTCCTCTTTGACTATCAATTAAATTGGGGACCTGCAGTAGAGAGGAAAACGGGCGAGATAACCAGATCAAATGCAGCAATACTTGATTTTGCAAGCAAAATGGGTAACAGTCCAGTGGACGCACTGCTTCAACTTTACCCAGCCAAGAGTATAGCTATTGCATGTTATGGAAGCGAGTTATGGGGGTATGCCTCCCCTGGTGGCCTGGAGGTTGCAGAAAATAGCTTTTTAAAACGGATTTTGAGGGTCCCAAGGGGAACAGCAAACTTTTCAGTGCATGAAGAGCTGGGCATGCCATATTTATGCGACAGGATAGCCGTAAATCCTTTACTTTGTTGGCTAAATACTGATATACCCCTTACACAACAAATCTTGCAAGAAGCTTTAACATGGGATAACAGGTTCAAAGTCCCTTGGATTAAATATATCAGTAACTGTTTCTCTGACTTAGGGCGCCCCGATCTTTTTGTAACCCCAACGTCTATAACTATATCTGATGTTATCTTTGTGAAGAAGACCTTTATTACATCCAGGTATCTAGCCCGGGAGGAGGGCGAATTAATGAAAGACAGTGTTCGGAAACATGTGCTATTAAAAACATCTTTGTACATGGAACCGTACCTGTCATGGCCTTTGTCAGGTTATGATCGCTTTTTGCTGACGAGGTTTCGCCTAGATATATTCCATCTTTTATTAGCCGTACCTAGGGGTGCCCATCGTGGCCAAGTGCTGCCAGCTTGCGGCTGCGACGAAAAGTCTCCGCAAGACCTGGCACACTTTCTTTTCATCTGCCCCTTTTATACTGTACCACGGAGGCTATATCTAAAACCATGCCTCAAACAGCTGAATTTTGCACAAATCAAACCAGCACTTTACTACCTCCAACTTTTAAGCGGTGACTGTACTTTATTTGTATGCAGCTTTTTAAAATTAGCACTTAAATTCAGGAAAAGTATGGAGGGGTAATTGTGCTGCTGATAGATATATTTTTAATTAATATAACTTATATTTTTTTAATGTCTATCCTGCTTGTGACTTTGTACTAGATGTTGCTTTTAATAATGTTTGGATTTTATGTGTTAATGTATGTTTATGAAATGCACTTTTATGGTTGTTACTATGAATAACCGAATAAAGTTATTTGATCTGATCTGAGTTGCCAATGGGAGAAGGCAAGACGAAGGCAGAGCAAAAGCAGAAGGAAACAGGTTGCATTTAAAGAAGGGCTACCCAAAGACCGGATCAAATGGTATTTCGAGATATAAGGCGTTACGGCGGATTCAAAAACTTAGGACAAACATTTACCTTGAAAATTTAAAAGCAACAGGCAAGGTGGAATGGATTCTCAGACTTGATATTCCCATAAAGTTTGCTTTTTTCCGAGATGACCTAACAAATTACCAGAATGAAGCCCGTGAATGAGCTACACTCGCCTTTCACAGAGCACCTTGAGATTTCTGAAGAAAGCGAGGAACATTAGCTTAACCCCTTCGACGCTCATGACGAGCTGGGCTCGTCATGAGGTAGCCTCCCAGCACGCTCATGACGAGCCCAGCTCGTCATGAATAATGGGTTTTTTAAAACATGAGCACAGGAGCGGAATTTCGCTAGCGCTCATGTGGTTAAGTGAGGATATTCTGAGAGGGAGTAGGGAAGGAGGATGGGAGGTGAGAGCCATCCTCTGAGGAAAGCCAGTGGCAGTGATTAGGAGCCTTTAAGCAAAACATGCAATAGTTACGCTAGTGTAAAGTAAGTAAACCTGGTACTGGTGGACTACTAGAAAACAGAGAAACTTCAACTAGCTGACATTACCATTTTTATTAAAAAAACAAATCACAGCATTTCAAACATGTATTCTGAATAACAGACATTGCAAAACAAATGTTTTATAATCAGTGTTTCATACTAAACATTCGAAGCAATCCAGTTATTTGCAACAGTGCTTTAAAAAAAAAAATTGTTTTCACTTCCGAAGAATTCGTACTCCTACCTAAGAGCTCTACAACAGTAGCGGAATTCAACACATACGCACTATAAATAAGAGGTATACAGCATATGCTTAAGTAGTGGGGTTTTCCCTGTAACACTTAAGGATTCACAAACAAATGCAAAATGAAAACGTTTGTATAGCAGCCATGCATGTGGCAAAAACAGAAAAGACCGACATATATTTACACTTTAGCTTAGAAAAATGGTTTAATAGTATGATTGGCAATTAGCATTATGTAAGAGTTGATGGATTATGTGCAAAACCGAATCAGTTGAGCCACTGCAAGAACGTTCTGAAAGCCCTCACAGCACTAACATGGGCAGAGCTTCAGTCTTGTATGACACATCAATAACAGGGTTTTCTTGGCTGGGGGCATAGACTCGCAGTCTACGGCTGGAGTTTGTGCAAACCTTGAATCATAAGTTTCTAGCTCGATCAGTTACTCGGCTTTTCGCAAGTTTGAGGTAGATAAGAAAGAGGTTTATTTACTATAATTATGTACCTGGCAAATTGATGTGATGTGGAATGGAGTGGTTATTAAAAAAAAAGGTCCCAGTGTGATGATTTGGTGCAAGGAGACTAACTGCATAATAAAAATGAGTCTCAAGAAGGGGGTGTGGGGGACCACATAGTGAGGCTTTGTGAGCAAATGGCCAACTTCGGCTTGAGTCACTAGATCGACCTATGGTTAATTCTCAAACTAAAATAGTTTATTTTTTATCTACGTAATTCCAGGCGCAATCGCAGAAATTTTAGAAAATTGCACTCCATGCTAAATCTAGACTATATATAGGCCATGCTGCAAAATATGAAGAGTGACAAATTCGGGAAATGATGGGCTAATGATCAAATCAATCAAGCCCACGTAGTTCATAAGAGACGACACATTTTACAAACAAAACAAGGGACAAAGTGCTGCACATAGTTTTCGCCTAGTTTATCAGAACTTTTTTTCTTTCTCTGTAACCAGACAAAGGCTACATTTCTCCCATGTCCATGGCACTACATATTCTAGGTTCTATTTATTATAGTCAAATGGGAACACTTTCTCTTAGCACTGATTGTAAGTTGCAAAATTTCAAAGTTTCTGGGTTTTTCCTTCTCTGGCATAAATGCCAAGAACCCCATTGTAGCATCATATGAAGGTCTGGGCATGGCTTCATACACTTTCTTAACCACCTGATAAACATTTCTCCACCAGTTTTGCACACCTGCTTAATCATCCTGAGTTTATAGTACCTATCCTCTGTAATACTATTCTACCTGTAGAGAATGACAACTATGTAGGAACTAGGTTCTGTCATAACCCCTGAATGTTTGTGACATTCAAGACAAAAATTACGCTGAAATAATATGTATGTATTAGTGTGAAGTGTATTGAGGAAAACAGATTATCAATTGATTTTTTAAATTGATTTTTAAAAATTAAATCTTATCTAATTTGTAATCTAATACTAGGTTAAGTAAATGACAAAACTGTATTCCTGTTAGGTATTTTTGTATTTTCTTTTGTTTGTAGCAATGTATTCTCTTTGAAATAAAGTAAGCTATTTATTTCATAATAGCAAAAGTAAATACAAGAAAATAACGAATTACAAGTAACAAGAAAGTGAGTTCATGCAAACATGGCAGAGAAGTAATTTTCCAGTGTGCAATTTATTTATCTGACAATGCATGTTGGCATAGTTCTCCATGCTTTAACGCCAAATAGAACATGGAAATGTACCCATTTGTGTTCATACAAATGGAGAGTAGTGCTGTGAACCTGACCCTGCTTCTCTCTGTACACTTGGTATATTAGGTGGTAAATGTTTCTTCAGCAGTGGGTCTTTTGTAGACCGAATGTGCCCCCATTTCAAATGGGGTATCACAAAAAGCACCATGTCAGCTAGACTTGCTATAGAACATGAAGTGTTAGTAAGTCTTGATCAAAGAGTGTACTCTTTCAAAATTTCGAGCAGAAAAAATGCAAGAATTAGCACCCTTGGCTGCAGGAATGGTTACCATGGAGTAGATGAGTACTATCCTGCAAGGTGGGTGGGGTGGGCTGGAGGAAGTGAGCGTAGGTGGGTTTATTATTAAAAAATTATTTTAATTGGTAACCAAAAATGAGGCTCTCTACAAAGCATGGGCCAAGTGTGGTTAAATAGACATTTCAGAAAATCTATCTTGATGTGATATTTGCCAGCAATTCTCCAGAAGAGAGTGCCTTGAGATTGGTGCATCTTTAGTCTGACACACCAAGAAAGAAACTTAAGGAATTTCTGAAAGCCCTTTCCAGAAAAAATTCCAAATGCAACACCTCATGAGGAACTTATTCTCTGGAGGCACAGACCTAACAGGAAAACACCTCTGCAGTGTTGCATGCTTTTTTCCCTTCACTGCCTCCCCCATCCAAAGAGGATTCTGATGTTGCCCCCCTTGGCCAATTCTCTTCAGACTTGAGAGATGGTGCTGTGACTGATGACATGCTGGCTCCATCCTGGCTCTGTCAGCTCAGACATCAAACACTACTACAATGGTACTAAAGACATTATGTCATTTAACACTTGAAAATCTGCAGTCTCCCCAAGGTTGGGAGGGTAACCATCTGAACTTCAGGGCAAATGTGGCACTGAAAGCATCGGTGTCACTTCTGTGATGTCACACATTTGAACATAGAACGCTCTAGCTTCACAGCTGAATTCTTACTTGCAGTGGAGCACAGTGCCAAGGGACAGAAAATCATAAACGTATTGCATCTGAGGAATTCAAGCACAGACTAGAGAGAGAGGGACAATGAAGAATGCGGCTACATTCTTTTAAGCCGCCCTATTATAGGTGCCTTCAATCCAGAGCTTCGGATTGTTTCAAGATCGACAGGGAATTGGTGCCAAGCTGAGGTGCAAGAAACAGCTCAATACTCCCAAGACGACTTGCAGCTTGTAGTGAGAGATCATGGGAAAATGCCACTGTGCCCTGAAATTGGAGAAATCTTGTCTAGCAAATATGTGCTGGACATCCTGTCTTCAGTTCATAAACTGGGGTTCACAAAGAAACCAATACCACAACCTCCAGTATCAGACTTGAAGAGACTTGTCCATCACAGGAAGTGGAGGTGCACACAAGGCAGTGCCAAGGAGCAAGGTTGGTCTTGAGAGAAACTAAGGCAAATTACTCTAGGTGCTTCCTTGTGTTGAAAAACCCTGGAACTCGGGCCAATCATTTACCTAAGGTTGTCCATAAGTACAATCCGGTTGTATGATAAATTGTATAGCAATTGTACCAACACCTTCACAAAAGGCATTGTGGGGATTTGACCTTTAAATAAAGTATTTTTATGTATTCTCAAGTCAGAAAACTCACTGCAATTCCTACGATTTAAGATTCTTCCCTTCAGCTCGATTGCAGAGGCCATATAGCTATACAAAGTGAATAGCACTCTTGGCAGTTTAACTGAATGCACAGAGCTATCATGCATTATCCCTATTGAGCTAACTGGCTCACGTTTAATACCTCATTAGGTAACTGCCTCATGAAAGTGCCCAGGCAGTGCCATGATGGCTGCATCTGTTTAAGGATCATAGTTTGGCACTGAATTTTTAGAATTCCAATTGAGACCCACACCAAGAAAGGGTCCAACTGGGATCTTGCGTGGACTCAAATTCTAGCAAGTTAACGGATTTCAGGCATTGACTGACTGCATCTTCACTTGGCACAAAATAAAGAGATTCGCAAAATGACATCTGAATAACAAAGAAAGAAACGAGCCCTGGCCTGATGGGTAAGGCATACCGATCCAGCAACAGGTAGGCTCTCCAACCCATTTCAGCTCCAGATCACGGTCATCACAGATACTTCTCTGGAGGGCAAGGCAGCCCACGTGTTCTCTCTTGGCTGAAGGTCTGTGGACTGAGGCTAGCAGGTGCACATGAGCGTCCTTGACTGGAGGGTGGTCAAATATGTTATTGTCAGTGGTACTGTACACAGAATTTAATGAGGACAACGTCACTTCAAGAATACACTTGGGGCCACATTAAAGGTCTAGACTTCCATCTCTTTGAACCAAGTAGTGTCCCTCAATGAACCTATACCTGAGGCTAAGATAGCTCTAGACACGCTAGACATCAAGAGCAATTCTGAGCTACTACAATTACACTAAAAATTCTCTTCGGTCTACTACTCAACTGACAGCCTGCAACAAAGTCAGCTATTCATGGACAGCTGTTGGGATACAGTGAACATGCATAACGAACAGCAAACTGGCAGTTACTGGTGCAGGCTGCAACCCATTTGATGTGGAAAAGACCACGTCTTCCAACTTCATGGCTAACAAACCATTAGCAGAGCTTGGTCAGGCTGCCGTAAAACATGTCTTTTTTGCACACCTCCCGAGGTATTTACTGTTTAGTAAAGTATTCATAATGCTTGTCAATTTATAAAAGATCCAACACTGGAGAAATAGAAGTTATTCACCTGAAATGTAGTTCTTCAGCTTTATATCTATATGGATTCCTATTCCACCTACACTTGGTTCTACGTATATGTAATATTCTATACAATTACATGTTCAGAATATGGCTAAGATGATGTCTGGTGTGGAATTACTTTTTACATACATAATTTCAGTATGTTCTGTAAATAGGTCGATTTCTTGTACAACGTGGGGAATAGTTAAACAGCAAGCATGTGGACTAATTAAAGATGCCAATGCTTTAGAACTGAATTTTCAATTAAATGATATATTTTTCTAGAACGTACATTTGCTGAACGCTATATATAGGTACCATTGACAACAAATGTTACATATTATAGTAAAAAGAAGCACAACTCTACATTCACCATTTAATTCTATGGAGGTGTGTGGAAAATATGGATCAAATGACTAATCATTCATAAACTTGTGGGCTGAGGAAGGCGAGGGTCAATGTAAGATGTGAATTCATTAGAGGAAGAAATGTGCATCACTGAAGGGCCATGGAATGACATGTCTAATTTGTTTTGCACATGCTTTTAGACATTTCAATGATAACTGTTTAGCACAAATACATAACGACTGTACCCTTAAATTAGTGTGCAAACTGCTCTGGAAGCCGAATGTGCTATGTGACAAATTATGCATGCGACGTGTTCAAACTCACTTTAACAAATTTGGAGCACTTACTAGTAAAACATTCTGCTGCTATCTGCAGTGACATTAATCAGGGAAGAACCTTTAATAATTCCCTCTCGTATATATGTTTCTGAATACTAATGTGTAATTAGAAAGAGGCGGCTTGTAAAGAGGCTACATACATTTGTTCCATGTATCATACGTCCTTTTTTAAAATACTGATACAACCATCAACTGGCCCCATGTCATGGATTGATTAATAGGAAAGGCATCAAATGTTTGAATTAATCTGAAACACTGACAACTATTGAGGCTCATTCCACACCAGTGATCTTTAGCTTATCGATACAGATGTGGACAACCACGTACAGACCAATTTTGACCTTTTCCTAAATGAAGTAGTCCAGCCCAACTTATTAGGCTATTTGTCTCTGAATGGAAGAAGAAGCATTCCTAGACATGTGTCAGCTTTAATGTGCATTATCAGCCGGTGCAGCCTGAGATCCTGTGGTATAGCAGCCAAAGGCCCCATGCCTAAACATGTCCATCATTTTTCAATGATGCCTGGTTTTTCATCCTCCTGTACTAACAATGCTGCATTTATAGTCTCACATTTTTCATTCAATGTATGGATCTAGGTGCCATATGTACAAATGTCAAATTACCACTGTCTCTTCTTTAAAAATGAAACTTCAAAGTTACATTTTTTCTTTTTAAACACATCACGTTTTCCTTTAAGGTAAATGGGCTACATTAAAAATATGTTTTGCTTTATGAAAGTGGAATCACAGACATGGTGGTCTGCTGACAACAGCAGGCAACCAATCGTGTGATTGCTATCAATCCAAATGGGTTGCAAATTGCGACCTACCTCATTAATATTCATGAGGTAGGTCGATTTGCGACCCCTTGAGAATCACTATTGAAAACTTTTAAAGCTTTCATATATTGTGAATTGCGATCTCCTAATTGCGATTTAGTAAGATTCACAATTAGGAATTAGCAAATCCTAAATTTTGCACATGTGGCCCTAGTAGTCTAAGCAACCACAGACCTGTTGAATGAAAAGCAGGACTGGCATTAAGTCACTCTCATGACACAAAGCCTGTTAAAAGCAATTCAGCGACCATGACCAGGAAATGTGAACCTAACGTTCATATCATCAAAAAAAACGTAAAGCAGTCAGCAATTTTGTGATCGTCAGCCTTCTAGATTGGAGGGAAAGACATTGGATGCAAACATAAAGGAATGGTGTGATAATCATGCACCGGTATGTAGGTTCAAGATACCACATTTTTGAACAAACTCACCCAATAGCTAAGAAAATATGTGCACAACTTTTTTGCATTGCACTGCGGATTACTTATAGCAATCCGGTCAAACAGTAGTTAACACTTTATGTACAAAGGACACTGGTAAATACCACTCGATTTTTAAACACTATTTCTAAGGCAAGTGGATTTGCTAAATCTGTTCCCTGGTGGAGGCTCATCTTCACATACGATAACTGTGCAATAATTGTCCGGCAATTATAGCTAGTGTGGACTCCATTTGTCAAGACTAAAACTTCTCTACATTACCACCCCAAAGAGTCCCACAAAAACCTACTGGGGTTAAGCCTAATGTGGTTGCTGTAGTAGCCCATGTGAGACAAACCAAAAAAGATCAGAGTTACGTAAGTAATGGGTAATTCCACGAACATATGGTTTGAACACATATTTGGTGAGCACTGCAGGACCACAGGTCTGGAACCTACTGAAATTTAAGACAACACAGAAGCAGGCAAGGCAAGTAAGCAAGCCACTTGTCTAGTTTCGCACCATCATGCTCAATTATACTAAAACATTTCAAACATTGACAACAGAGATAGTGCTCAGTCAAGCAGAGCGCTTGGTAGTCTATCCTTTAAAAGACATTAACCACTCTGTATGCATATCTTCTAGGGTGATTTTATCCTATGTGCTAGGCCCATTTACCTGCAACAGGAAAAAGAAAAGACCATTTCCTCTTTAGCCATAGACTCCAAGGTGGAGCATCGTTGTCTGTTGCTTGCAAAAAGGAGTATTTGATAACAAGTTGACATCATCTCGCTGTAGGTCTGTTTTTGTGCATGTCGGCCAGTTAGAGCTAATACAAGGACCCAATGGAGGCCTGCTGGCCCTAGCCAAATAAGATAAGACATAGCACTATTAAAATACACTGAACTACGGAATATGTTGTGATCCATGTACACAACGCTATTGTACAAAAACATGTAGAAAAATAATACCGTATACGCTAAAAATGTGCACTCATGCTCCATGCTTAAAACTAACTTCAAGTTCAATCCACGATGGAAGAAGGCACTGTATGGAACAACTAAAGGCATGTACCATCTATAGCAGTGTAGCCATATAAAAAAAAAATCTATGTAATTCAGCTGGCTTGTAGTCCTTAATGCTACACACAATTCTCTGCTGTGTGGAAGATTGCTGTAGTTATCGACAGCCCCATCAACTTGTGATCAAGCGTGCTCCAGGCACAAAGTTAAACTGGTTGTCTCACATCACTGCAGAAAGGTTCTGCATGGGCATGTCACTCAGTGGCCTCTTGGTAAGCTTTACAGATTGTCAGTAGCCTGCAGTGTTTCCTAATGCATCAAACACATGCTTCCCAAGATGGACTACCTCTTTGAGGAAGGTAATCCACTGCTTTGCTCACTGACAACCAGCCTTATTGTGGACAGCTAGGCGCTGGCCACGTAAATGTGCTACACAGTCTTCATGTTGGCCACTTTTCCTACAGCAACGTTGGACCTTTCGTGGTACGCGCCGTTGAGGGAAGGAAATAGCGGCTCTCTATTTCCCACAGCTTCTTGACTGACATGGTACTCAGTGGTGATGCTGCACTCTGTGAGTTCGGTGACAGGGACAGGAGCTGTGTGGCGTAGTAGTTAATGTAGCTGGCTATTAACAGGGTCGCCTCAACAATCTGTCAAGAAAAAATGAAAAAAATTAATTGTACACGAGAAAGTCTTCACTGATCACGTCTCTATTAAGGCGTCACAAGCAATGGGGTTTATGACTTTTTTTGATATATTTTTTTTACTTTTTTCTTTTTTTTTTTATCAGAAAGGGATAGGGTGAATCCGATTTTTTTGTGTTATGATCCCAACAGATACAATGGGCAGCACTATACTTTCAGAGGATCAAGGGCAGCTGCCAGGGCAATGTCACTTCCATATGACCTCACTTTGGCATCTTGCCGCTCCTCCATGACATCACACTGGCAATTGTCCTTAAAGTAGCGACAATGCAGGATCTGGAAATGGAATCGTGGGAAAATAAAAGAAACAAATATAATATAATATGCTGGTTTCTTGGCCACTGTAAATAAATGTGAGGGCCCATTGTTTTTGATACTTTTTATTTTTTATTTTGTTTTTATTAAACCAATATAAACAGCATACATCTTGACCAGACAATATAACCACATTGTTTGAAATATGACAGTATATTACAATTGATTTACAGTAGCAGATCCCCAATTAGCGCATCTTGGACATTGAAATCACCACCCGTTATAGCTCGTACAGTAGCATTTGCATTACCATTCATTAGAACGTCTTCCTTGTCCCTCGTTATCCCCATGTTGGCGCATGGAAAACAAGTTCCTTCTGGTGTGAGCTGCTATGCTCACTGTTTAGGAGGTACTCCTAATGCTTCTACAACCCATTTTTCATGATTCCTGAGCCGCCTCACCCTTTTTCACCCCCGTCTCTTTGCTTATTAAGTATGTTTGGTATGTTCCCCAGCAGCTTTTGGGTTTGCTTTGTGGGTGGAGTAGCTCATTGTATGTATCAGTTTATATAGTTATAATCTATACTGAGATCATATCCCAGCAGTTCCAACTTCGGGTCTGGTTCTAATTTTATTCCTGTTATGGATCCCAATTCTCTGAATATCTGACTCCAGTACTCGTGTACCCTGGGCATTGCCAACCGATGAGGCATCTGGCATCTTCCTCGCAGCATCTCCAACAATTTCAGTCCTCAAGTAACCCAAACCTATATTGTCGCTCAGGTGTGTAATAAGCCCTATGTAGGAACTTGAAGTGTATGAGCCTGTGTCATCCGTTAACCCCTTCGCTGCGGGGATAATTCCACCACGGTCAATGGGGGCGGGAGGGGATGGGGAGCGGGGGGGTCCGCGGCACATGGTGCACGTGACGAGCCCAGCTTGTCATGAGTCACAGTGGAGCTGTTGTGGGCTTGTCACAACCCCGCCCACTGATTAATTCTCCCGCACAGACGGGGAATCAATTGCGCGTGGGCGGGCCGTGGCCGTTATGACGAGCCCAGTTCGTCATGAGCACAGCTCCACTGTGACTCATGACGAGCTAGTCTCGTCATGAGCATGGAAGGAGTTAATGTCCACAGTTTTGATCCTAGTGCAGCAATATTGCCACTCCTTATCACTAAAGGGCCCACCCAGATCTCACTGCCAATCCAGCCTGGCCTCCAGCATCTCTGGCTCGCACGCCTCCTATGCACTGGTGGGAAATTTCATGATTAATTTATATGGTGTTTCTGTTAGTATTAATGTTGTGAGTGTACCCTTAGCCTACGGCATATCCTCCCCCAACAACTCCTGCAGCTTGTGTCTGGCCCTGTGATAATGGTATCTAGCTATTCTGACATGTGTGGAATCTTTTCTTAGATTGTTTCCCAACTGCTCACTGCTCTGTTAGTGAAGTAGTCACCCATCGTGCCTATCCCCAGGGAGCGGAGTGCCCATCTTGCTCTTGCCTCCTGACCCATCGGGAACAACAAACACCAGTGCAGTGGAATTTCTGGAGAATATAGTAACGCTCCAGCTGGTCTATTTAATAATGCGTGACATGCCTGTGTCGTAAATTGCCAGAAATTCAAATGTCCTGCGCTGCTTGGGTGGGATGCGAAAAAGGGCAAGTGGGTCAGCTGCGTCCCTCTCTAGAGCTAGATGAGGTGTAGTTTGTGGGCCATGAATCCAGTAGTGTGCAAATGTACTCTGAGCAGCTCTATAATACATTTTCAGGTCAGGGGCATTTAGAACACCCAAATTATAAGGTAATATGAACGACTCCCAACCCACCCTAGGCTGTTTTCCTGCCCAGGCCAATTTAATTAATAGCATGCTCAGATGTTAAAACACTGCACGTTAGCAGTAGTGGTATATTCTGGAATAGGAATACGTATCTGGGCAGGATTAGAATTTTTATTAAAGTTATACGCCCCACTAGAGATAATGGGAGTTTGATCCATCTGTCCACATCCTCTGACAGCTGCTGTATGACCACCCCGTAATTTTCAAGAAACACTACTGAGGGATCTGTATGGACCAGGATACTTAGATATCTTACTCCACTGCAGAGGCTATTCCAGCATCAGGGAGTCTGTAGCTGGAGTGAGGGAAAAGATGATTGAATTATCCCAATTCATATGCTGGCCCGAGTGGCCCCCAAATAGCACCACTTATCTAAGCATGGGAGTAAGGTTAGCATCAGGGTTACGGACATGCAAAAATGTTACATCGGCATACGCGAATATAATTAGGTTATAACCAGGGAAACTTAATCCGCTATTACTATATCTGCGGAGTGTGCAGGCCAGCGGCTCGGCCACCACCGCGCATAGCAATGGTGACAGTGGGCAACCTTGCCTAGTTCCCCTTGAGATGCTAAAGGTGTCAGACCGCATTTCTTACCCCACTCGGGCCAATGGTGCTGCATATAGTATTGAAACTAGTCGGATATAAAAGTCGCCCACCCCTTTTCTACGCAGCACCGCAAACATAAACCCTCACTTCACTGAGTCAAATGCGTTTTCGGCATCCAAAAACACTGCAGCTGCTTTGACTTCTGGATCCGCCCACTGCAGCACTCCGAATAGCGTTTGTTAATTATGAGTCAGGCTTCAGCCTGGGATGAATCCAGCCTACTCCAGGCATACAATTCCTGGCAATAATGGCGCCAGTCTGTTGGCCAATATGTTTGCATAAATTCTGGCATCTAAATTCAGTAGAGATAGTGACCTGTACGGTGAGCAGAGAGCGGGTGTTTTGTCCATTATTAAAATTGTTACTATCATGGCCTCTTGCAGTGTGGGAGGCATTAACCCCATCTTAGCCATCTCCTCATATAATGTGTTTAGCTGCGGTACCAACAATTCCTGAAGTGCTTTATAAAATGCCACAGTCAGGCCATCCGATCCTGGTGCCTTCTCAACTGGCATGCTCTGTAGTGTGGACCTAATTTCGGCCAGTTGCAGGGGCGCCATTAGATGTTCCCTGTGTTCGGATGTCAACCAAGGCATTTTAATGTGGGTCAGGTAGTCTGTTAACACTCCCTCGTCAAAGGGGGTTTGGGAGCAGTATAGGGTTTTGTAGTATTTGCTAAACTGTTGTACAATGTCTTTCGGGGCACACAACGTCCGCCCTCGTCATCCAGAATGTCCGTGACCATGTCTGCTGTTTTTGGGGGTCTCACTATAGTCGCTAGTGTCGCGCCTGGCCTATCCCGCTCTCCATAGGATCGTGCTGTTGCATATTTCCCCAAGTGTTTGATCTCGTCATTGGCCGTTTCCTGAAACTATTAACTTCTGCTTAATCTCTGCATTAATGCTGTTTCTGAGATATGTCCTCCATGGCAGCTATTTCTCCCTTCATGGTAAATAACCTACCCTTTATTGAGTGAAGGACTCGCGCGTGTTTGGAGATCGTGACCCCCGCACATAGGCCTTGAAGGCCTCCCATACCATTGCGAATGTGGCAACCGAGCCCGTGTTTTGCTCAAAGTATTCTTCTATGACCTGTGATAGTTCTGCTTTGAAGACAGATTCTACCAGGGAGTATGGTGGGAATTGCCAAGTATAAGCTGGGATTCTGCATTCTGGGGAGGTGGACGCACTCCGTTACACACGCTTTCAACCCATTCGAAATCAACCAGTAATCTATGCTGGTTTGTGAGTCATATGCAGAGGAGTAGTGTTTATATCCCGCTGCGTCTGGGGATCCCTGTCTCCATATTCCTAAAAGTCTCTCTCGTTGCATCATGTCAAGGATAGCACTTGCTGCTGCTGATGGGCGCCTTGGGGGGCCTTTAGACCAATCAATATTAGGGTTTAGTATACAAATAAAATCACCTCCCCATACCTGTGACATGCCAGCCCACTGTTGTAACTTTGCTCCAATAGAGTGATAGAACGGAGGGTCGTCGTAATTCGCCCCATACACTCCGACCAATAAAAATGTCAGATCATCCTTGGGACATTTGGCTACTGTGTATCTACCTCCTGGACCTTTATAAAGCCCTCTAAGTGTTACCCCGGAGTGTCGTCCTGTCCAAACCAAGACCCCTTGGGCATGTGATGTGTAGCTAGCAGCATAACAGTGTCCCTGCATTCTAAGTTGTATTAACTCTTCATTATCTGTTTTAAGATGCGTTTCCTGCAGGACTGCAATGTCTATTTTATGGCTCTTATGATATGCAACTACCTTCCTGACTTTTCTATTGTCATTGAGGCTCCTGACATTCCAAGTAAGTACCCTCAACTCATCTGCGCTGCGCACCTGCCGCCCCTGGGTCTACGCCTGCAATTGTTGCAAGAGCAATACTGCACTAGTTTAGCATCTGGTCTCAAATTTTCCCCTCTATGAAGCTTAGCAACAACCCTGCCCTAATAATCGCTCCCACGCTATGTGTATCCCCAACTTTCATACCTTCCCTGTGACCCTCCCTTAAACATACCCAAAAACAAAAAAGTCCTAGAACACATTTCTTTTAGTGGAGCACACTCGGGGCAAATGTTGCTGACTCTTCTGCTCCTCCCCACCACACATTTTGTCGTGTAGTGTATAGTGTTCCAGATATCTCCTCTTGCCACTTGAGTCATTTGTTGCCCAGACTACATTATTCTGTCCTCCCACTGCAAGTGTTTTAATGGGACAGTTCCAGAGGCATGTGTCCATCTACATGCATCCTGGCGAACCGTGTTGTTATGTGAGCATATTGTATCTATAAGAAGTTATAGGAACAGGCTTACCAATTTTCAGTGCATGGGTATCCGTCCAAGGCTTCACTTCTGAAGTGTCCGCACTGGAGCCTCAGACGAAAGGGTGTGTACATCAACACTTTGGACTTGTACTCCTGAGTTGCCGCCTATCCCTAGCAGCAACTCGTGATAGTTTCATATCTGGTACTTTCTTATCAGCCTCCTTTGCTCTTGCTACTGTTCCTCAGGTTCTCCTCCATTCCTCCATCACCGCTCTAGGAGCCTCCCAGGGAACCTCTACATCCACCTGCTCGCCCCATCTGCATAATAAACTGCTTTGCTGCTTTGTGGCCCGTGAAATGATGCACCTTACCTTCTGGCTTTATTCTTAGTTTCCCTGGGTATTACATGCTATAATCAATGTTGAGCTCACTTAGGTTTTTCTCGGCATGAATGAACAGACAGCACGCTTCTTGAGCTTGCTGTATAAAGTCTGGGAACAGGGATATATCCGATCCTTCCAGACGCATCGCTCCTAGTTCTCGAGAGTTGCGCAGGGTCGCGTCGCGATCTCTGCAATTTAATAGTTTTGCAACAGTTGGTTTCAGGGCTGCCCCCAGAACTGGGCGAGGCGCCAGTGAGTGGTGAGTGCGCTCCACAACAAAGACATTAGAGAAGGTGTCTGTGCCCAGTAGTTCTGACAAAAACCGCTCCACATATCCCTCCATATTGTTGATGTTGGTTGTTTCTGCTACACCAAGAATTCTGATGTTGTTTCTTCGTGACCTCGCTTCCAAGTCCTCGGTTTTGGACTTGAGCGATTTTAGTAGCTTGTCCATTGTTTTATACGCCACGATTTCGGTCTGTAGAACATCTTCTGTTCAACTGTGTCTAGTCTTTTGTTAAGTGTTCAGGCATTCTATCCATTCGTAAAGTGAGGGCGTCTATTTTGCTGTTAATTTTCGATAAACTTTGCAATATGTGTTTGAGGTCAATCTCAGCATCTTCCAGTGATCCATCTGGCTCCGACATGCCCTCTTCCAAGGATCCGGGGGGTCTTGCGCTTTTCAAAATGCAGCTTATCTGGTTTACTCTTCTTGTAAGCCTGTAGAAGTGCCAATTGTCCATCTCTCGGCATGGGCGGTTAGCTCAGGCCTTTCTTTCAGTATTCCCCAATACACACGTTTGGGCTCTATGACTTTACGACAGGTGGCTGCCCCCTCAGCTCCTCTTCAGAGCTGTGTATTTACAGACTTCTTAGTGGGGCCTCACCCTGCAGGCGTGTTCTACCGGACGCCGTTCCGATGCACCCAATTACAACCAGACTGCTCCCTGCAGGCGCCCACTTTTCGTATCTTGTCCGCTATCCCCTTTCCAGTGCTAGGCCTCAACGCATTGCTCCCCAGTTGTTGGTCTAGATCTTGTTAGTCCCTGCCACCGGTCTGATGGAAGCACAAACTCCCAGGGGGGCCTCTAGTGCCTTGATCGGGCCACAGAGCTGATCCAGTTTTCCCAGCCTCTAACTTTCACATGAGCATTAATCTCTCCCTGGTCCAGGGGTCTCGCGCCCCTCATTACTGGTCGCAACTCCGCCCTGAACCTTCATCCAGTTATGGCTACCTGACGGCGGGTTTCACTCCGTCCCTTCTCCTCACTCAGCCCGCTCACCTAGAAATCAGTTTCACTTCAGCTGCTGGAACCTTCAGGGATGCTGATCTTGGGGCTGGGCTATATGCAGTGCATCTGCAGCCCCCTCTGTGCACTGCTCAGTTCGCTCTTCGCCATGTCCCTAATGCGGTGGCTGGGCCCCGGGGACTCCTTGTCTCACTGTGTCTGCAAGTCCAGGGACCGCCTCCGCAACAACATCGGGGCTGCGCACATAGCGTTACAGATAGGCCTTGAGTACGCTTGGCACTGTGCTGTCCCTTTTTAAATTGGTTTTTTCGGGAACATTTGCTTCTCTATCTTTTCTTCTTGCTCCAGCTGAGTCTCAAGGATATTTAGTGCTTATGGGGCACCAGGATTTTGCTGGATGGCGGCGGCAGCTGTGGGAGCTCCTCTAACTAACTGCCATCTTGGAATCAGGCAAGCTCTGCCCCCCTGTTTTTGATACTTTTTTTTAATGATGTTTTAGGTAGCCTTTTTTCATACCTTGGGGTAAAGGCTGCTGGATGGATGCGAATAAGAAACATCCCACTAGGTTATCCCAGGGGATTGTGAAGTTCAGTAAATTATACACATTTCTCTATAGGCAATCTGACTATGAATCTCTTCACTTGCCAAACTTCAATAGAGGATGTGGCCCAAAAATAACTGAAAGCAATATGGGAGTATCTGGAAAACCGCAATTTGTTGAACCAATGTCAGAGAGACCACTGGACACATGGTCATTCATTTTCCATACTTCATCCATCTGAGATTCTAGGTTTCATTTCTAACAAGTTTACCACTTCTGAGGAATTTTGCATAGTTTACATTATATTCGGAGATAATTGGTGTACTTTATTCTTTTTAGTAAAATATTGGGTGTAACAGAAAGAAATTAAGGGCCATAATTGTCAAAAAGGAATACAGCTCAACATAGCAAGTCACCTTGCTGTGCTACAGGAAAAGGGCAGAAATGCGCTGTATTTACCACATTCCTGCATTTTCCCAATACTGGCCAATGCAGGCACCATGCACCATTGTGCAAGTGTGTCTGCATTGTGAGCAGTAAACAATCCAGAGTAATTTTCCTCTTTCTCTGTGTGCTGCAGAATGAAGAGCAAGAGGAAGCAACGAGTGGAAATAAAGACGTAGCATTCCCAGGTCTACCAGTAATGGTAAATCTGGGAATGTGTCAAATCCATGGGTGTCGCGTGGAACACCCATGCAACACCCACGGAACGCCTCCCTGGTGCAGAGTAATGCAACACAGTGATTTATGCTTCGTTACGTTACTCTCAGGGCCATGCAAGGGGACCTTGCATGGCTTGCTAAATCACATTGCGTCGCTTTTGCACTCCACTTCATGGTGCAAAAGCAATGCAATCCCATGAAACATATTGCCTTAATTGAGAGACTTCAATATTGTGTATGCCCTCTCTGTGTCGAACATTCCTTCTATAGTTGACCGTCCAACTCCATTCTGTACCCAAACTGGAGGTGTTGATGACCAAAAAGTGAACTGATTGTCTGAAGCTCCAAGGCAAATATGCAAAACTATTTGGATTTCCTACAGTCAAACCAGAACCGTGTTAGTCTTGACTAGTAATTAACATGCCCCATAGTAAATAATTAGCGCTTGTAAGGTACGTTGACGAGAAACACTGTCACGCTCTTTAACACATTACAGTTATGCATCAACTTGATGACCAGTCAGACCAGAGGAGTGTATTTCTGGTTTTCCTAGTAACTAATGTTGAGCAAAGAACACAGTTCTGATAATTCCATCCTTAATAGCACTGCCTCACTTTTGTTCTGCTTGCTGCTCGAGTGTTATAAATTTACACAATACAAATTTTTAAGCTCACCTTCGGCTTTTCCATAGCGAAGAGAAGCTTTTCTATGGTCTTCTTTCCCAGGCTGTCGTTTGTCTGCCCCACGACAATCATGAAATCTTCCCGACAGCCTCCGAATGTCATCACTGAGGCGTATGGATATGATACTTTCAAGTGCTATGAGGTGGAGAGCAAATACTGTCTGGTTACACAGAAGCCAACACAGGTAACAACAGAGTTCTATTTACTCTAAACCATACCTACACAGAGGAACTTACTGCTCCGCCTACAGAAGTTAACACATCACTATGAAATGCCAAATATAGAGTGTTGGGGGCGGGCACACCTTCTCAGTGGCATTTCGTCACTTCTAGAACTTCCTCTCACCCTCATTATATATTTTTTTACTTACCATTTAAATAGCTGGAAAAATCAACAGTTAATAGTAGCGAGGTAAAAAAGGGAGGCAAAAACAAGTTGGCAAGCAGGATGTATAAAGAAATAGCCGGTTCATCTGGTAGCGCTTACTGTTAGAGTGCATCTTGAAAAAAGTAGTTTATGAATTTATCGGAATATCTTTGATAAGTAAAATGTTGGATATAATAAGGAGTGGAGTTTCATAATCGCAGAGCAAAGAATGAGGCTTATTTTTAGGTTTTTAATGTGACTTTCACAATGGTGAATTGAGATAGCAGTTCTCTAATAGCTTTACTATCGTCTCATAAAGGTAACTTGGGTGCTTCAAAAGGCACTGAAGTGTTGCACGCGTGTACAGAGTTACTGTTTCAGACCTCTACATTCCAGGGATTAGCTGTTCGTGGACTCGCATAACTTTTTGGGAGAACTGCAAGGAGGGCGTTGCTGGTGATCAGGGGACCAGAAATTTGATGGAATATCAGAGGCTACTACAAAGGAGAAAGGTTTGATTCTGTGGTGGTGATGTGCACGCATTGTAAGGTTTAGACCATATTAGGAGAGCAGGGAAATGACCTTATGGATTTTATTGCGGAAGCTCAGGTGATGGGATTCTCTGAGCAGAGGATTGAGCAGGTAGAAAGGAGTCCCATGAGAGTCTTCATAGTAAAACATAAGGAATTCTGCTCTTGAAGGTTTTTTTTTAAGCCGAATGAGCTGCCCCAACTCTTTTTTTGTTTAGACAGGTCTTAGGAAGTTCAAATGAAAGATATTAAAAAGTTAAAAGGTAAAAAGAACTAATGGGTGGGCCTGATGCAATAGAAACGTTGCTTGGCCTCCAGGTATTTATTAATTGCCTGTATAGCAATTCCTGACGAGACCTATGTAGCGTGGGAATATTATCAGTTTAAAATTAAAAACATATATTCTTCCTGTGTCCAGACATACCCACTCTGCCCAGGTGGGTGAAAAAAGTCTTCTGTGGTTAACTGCATTAAAATTGGTTTGTGATTAAAAAAAAAAGAAAAGAAAAACAGACGACTAGGCAAGTACATTATCTAGCATCTACAAGTTTTCGGGCCTAGTGCCGCACTAGAACCTGCATCATAAGTGTCATAGTATTAGGAAATTAGGATTGCCAATATGGTTTGTTACTATTAACAGGGGATATTGCACCACTCGACATGTAATTGAACCCTTAGAGTCTACAAAGCAGGCATAGACACACTTATTTTTTTATTTATTAGAAATGCCAGCTGTTAAATGCTCTCGCCTACATCCTGCTCGCTACCACCAGACTTCCAGAAATGATGAAGTTATCTACTAAAGGTTTTGGGAAACACATCCTACCTAGCCACTTCTAGCACTAGCTGATTCCTGTTTCTGGCTTAGAACCAATTATTTTAGTGGTTGACTATATTCAGTGATTCACCCTACTCAATCTGGGGCCATATGAGTGCTACCTATTAAATGCACGTGAATCATGAAAGCTTCCTATTTACAAACAATAGCACACTGAATGCAGTCTTACAGGCGCTGGAGGTCTCATTCCCTTAGCTATATATCTCGGGCTAAGTTGACCAGTACCATTTGCAGCTCCCTATTCATGTATGCTTATGTCAGATGTCAACCACACATGGTTCATTACCTGTATGGTAAATTTTAATATTTAAATATAATAGTCCCTCCACTTTGCCAGATATACTGCCATTTGTGTATTCTGGGGACAATAGGAAAAGGCATCACAACTGAACAACACACTGCATACACATAACAAATAACAGTCCACGCGAACGTCAAAAGACATTCTTCTGTTTATGAAAACATTTAACAAGCAACTGATATTTTATATGTCACGTAGCCCAATCACAAATGGCCTGGAGGTCCCGTACCCAGGATTATTGGGTGCAGAAAAACAGTACCTGGTTTTACTGGATGGAAATTCACTCTAACATGTGCAGGTCTGGGCAAGTGGAGAACAGAATGAAAAAAGCCCCACTATTCGGCTCCCAAAAGGGCTACACATACATGTTTTGACCGGGAAAAACCCGGTACACGTTTTCCTCATTCCAGGTGAAGAAACTTATAATTACATCAATGGACAAAAAATTGAAGAAGGCATTACAATTTAGGAATGATTCTGACTTACAGGTCTATACATCTAGGATCAGTCACTGTAAATGTAATGCTACGGCTATGGGTCAAACAAACTCTGTCAATCACTACAGTGGTTATACTTTAAGACTATTATTAAATGTTTTTAATTCCAAGTTTGTCCCATTGCTACTTTATGGCTTTGAGATCTCACTGGGTCTTTTGAATTAAATTTGGATTGTACTAAATGTTGGAAAAAAGGTAAAAGAAACGCAAATGTGAAAAAATACTTATTGCCTCTTCTGAGCCTCCTTGAACAAACAGTCTACTTCGGAAATGGATGAAAGCAAGCACCCCTGAACTTTGTCTTATCTTTTTCGTTTATCTTCCACAGGAATACACTGTTGTTCCATCCTTACAATTATTTGCACAGGAATCATTACATAGGAATTATTAGCTCTAATCATTCAATGAACCCATAGCTTTTAGGAGGAACCCCCAACAACTCCAAATCAATTAAATGTGTTGATCCATCAAGACCAGCTGTACTGAGATAATTATAATACAATACAAATTGAGATAAAATGATTCTTGTGAAAGACTGAAACAGATATACACTCTTGATACAGAAGAGTGCCCCTGACGTAAAAAACAATATTTACATTTTGGAAGAGTTCCCCTGTAGCACAACTATTATCGGGCCTCATTGGCTAGTCCTCTGTAAACATCTGCATTGTCCCAACTTGCTAGTTGACATCCAAGGCAGAGCAGAGGTGCACGGTACGAAAGAAGCCCACTTTTGAGATAAGCAGACATGGATTATGTAACCTCAAGAGTTAGAGCGAATATGTCAGTGTCAGAGTGTATTAGGCAGACTTCCAAAATATATAACCGGTGGGATAATGCTAAAAAAAAGTCAAAAGAATGTATGTACTGTGGCTCCTCCCCATTTCAGGACCGGTTAAGACCTTATAAGTTAATTGGACAAATGCCTCCGGAGACTAGCATTATGTAGCAGTCAAGCACAGAGCGAGAAAAGGGAATATGTGCATACGTTAAGTTAACATGCCTATTTCTGTGTTCCGTACCATTGAGCTGTAATCCAGTAAACTGATTCCATCTTCATTCACTGCCATCCACACCAGATTATCTTCCAGGGGAGAAGATGGTATTGTCTAGGAGGTGAGAGAGAAATTGTTTATATGTGCCCATTAATGGTGCTTTGAACAAATACATCTATAAATGAAGCCGCCACCTAAAGCATCACCCTCTTTGAGACAATCAGGCACCGCCTGAACCTACTATCTCACACTCCACAGACAAATGCAACACTATCAACCTCTACTTAGGGGAAAACATATAAAATATTAAACAGCATATAGACAACTGAATTGTGCTCCACCTCTTAGACCCACCCATTCTCTGAGCATCCTGCAATGCCCTATCTCTTGCAGAACTTATTGACATACTCAACTCCCTACAAGTCACCATCAATAAAGATCATGCCTTAACCTCATCCTTCATCATAGCTCTCTCTGTTGAAGCTTTCATCCCTACTCACCACTGTCAATGCCTCCTTCACTAAAGGCCTCTTCTCAGAATCTCGCAAAACAGGCAAGATTCTCCAACTCCAAAAGAAACCTAAACTAGACCTCATGACCTTGCCAACTACCATTCCATTACTCATGTAACTTTCATCAGCAATATCACCCCAAAAAATTAAAAATCTTCTAGGATCAACTACAAGATTGATCACATCCTAGACAACACCTTGCTGTTCAAAGATGAACATTGTCTGTTTCCTGATGCTGCTGGACCACTCAGCAAGACGGCCTTGTACCAGCGGTTTCTACTAAAGAAAGTGAAACTGTTCTTGTCACAAGTGACTTCAGAACGGCAGTTGAACCGTGTTCTCTTGCATCTGGATGGTGGTAATGCGTTGATCCCTGGCCGTCCACACGGGCTCCCATAAGGGCATCCTACATGAGGCAGCACGTCTCGTCTAGGGCATGAAGAAATAGGATCATTTCACCCACATCCTGTTGGAATTGCACTGCCGCCTTTACCGGTCCTCACCATCTTCAAAACCAGCTGCCATCACAGCTGGGACTCCCACCTATGACTCGGAAAAGCTCACCATCTCAGTTTGCTCTTTGCACACCATCGGGCATTATACCAACAGACAAGCAGAGAAGTGTCAAAAGAACATCTACGCATCCAGGATTGGAACAACAGTCATGTATCAATCAGGACTGCCCATTCCTGCTCTAATTTAGATAAGAGTCGAAGACACACCTCTTAAAAACACTACGTCAAGATGCAGTAACTACAATTCTGCTCCCAGAAACCAGCTACCTCACCAATCACTCGTTAACTGTATTCTTACCTTTGACCCTGAACACTGCTCCGTAGCCTTTCGGCTAGGTTTACACTATACAGATAGCACATACATACAAGTAACAATTGGAAATTAAACACATGCATGGACTGCATTACTGACATAAAATCTGGGACTACTTTACATATATTTTGATGACAATTCCTACCTTATAAGGAAAGTATGCATATTCATACGTCTGTATTCAAAATCCACTTCTGGCAAAAAACAGACTCTGTAGTCTTTTTATGCCAGAAGTGGATCTTGAACCTGTATGAGAATCAAATAAAGCACTGAACTGCAACATACATAAAAATAAATTAATGATGAGTTGTGCTGCAATATTACAGCTTTTTGCAATTTTCACCCCGATTGGGCTGGGTATGCTCAGACGTGAGTCCCAGGCTCTCCACACCACTGGAGTCAAGCTATCCAGGCTGATGAAGGCTGATAGCCAGAAACCGGTCCTTGGTCCGGTCTGGGAAAGACATGGCTTGGTAGTTCGGACTGGACTGTTCCCATGAGGCACAGGGTCAGAGCTGATTTGCATATAGCCAGTGTCTAACCCAGGGTGGTGTGGAGTGCAAAAAAATGATGGATTTAGGCCCAGATCCTTGTACTGGGGTGAATGTATGACATTGTTCTACATTCTGTCCATCAACTGTGTTTTTTGCAATTTTCACCCCGAGTGGGCTGGGTATGCTCAGACGTGAGTCCCAGGCTCTCCACACCACTGGAGTCAAGCTATCCAGGCTGATGAAGGCTGATAGCCAGAAACCGGTCCTTGGATGCTTGGTTCTGGTCTGGGAAAGACATGGCTTGGTAGTTCGGACTGGACTGTTCCCATGAGGCACAGGGTCAGAGCTGATTTGCATATAGCCAGTGTCTAACCCAGGGTGGTGTGGAGTGCAAAAAAACGATGGATTTAGGCCCAGATCCTTGTACTGGGGTGAATGTATGACATTGTTCTACATTCTGTCCATCAACTGTGTTTTTTGCAATTTTCACCCCGAGTGGGCTGGGTATGCTCAGACGTGAGTCCCAGGCTCTCCACACCACTGGAGTCAAGCTATCCAGGCTGATGAAGGCTGATTGCCAGAAACCGGTCCTTGGATGCTTGATTCCGGTCTGGGAAAGACATGGCTTGGTAGTTTGGACTGGACTGTTCCCATGAGGCACAGGGTCAGAGCTGATTTGCATATAGCCAGTGTCTAACCCAGGGTGGTGTGGAGTGCAAAAAAACGATGGATTTAGGCCCAGATCCTTGTACTGGGGTGAATGTATGACATTGTTCTACATTCTGTCCATCAACTGTGTTTTTTGCAATATTACAAGCATCATAAACGCTGCAGAGAAAGCAGTCAATGCTTCAACATTGTGAGCAAAGCTCACATGCATTATATGTTTGTGGAGTACCCCAAACATTTTTTGCAGTCATTTTTCTGATGTGGCCCCATCTGCAGTGGAAGAGAGCACAATCAACAGAGTTCTTAGACGTGATCTATGCCTTGCTGTAACCAGGTTCCTCTAATCTTAATCTATGTCCCATCGCAATCTTTACCAGAAAAATGCCCTACACCGTTATGAATGAAGAGCATGGTCTACACTTTACTACGTACCTCTGACCACACTCCCAAGGTTAATGCAATAGTAATTCCAGCAAGTGTATGCGCTGGTCAACAGTTTCCTCCTCAGGACAGTAGACGCACTGTTTATGTAATAAAGTAGCTAACTACCCTGATGCAAATTAGAGAATTGACCCCGGAGTAAGAAGAGCTATATAAATTCTGTAGTACAATACACTGCATATACCTTTGCTGTAAACAACTTGGCACCGAATAACGGCCATTTACGTGCCACGGTTAAGTAAATCCGAATACACTCTGGTGCTGAGCATCCTCTCAAAATCATCCACTTTGTAGCCAGTCTGTCCGCAAGTCGCCTTAAAAGAACAGAGAACAAATGTTTAGTTGAAGGATTCTTCTTCTTATTTTAGCATTTCTGAATGAAAAAAGCATACACGTTCTAGACCAGAAAAGGGGTGCCAGAGATGAATGACTTTAGGTTATATTCACAAAGCAATCTCTGCACCTAAACAGCACATAGGCATGGAACTTGCATTCAATAATGAGGTAACTGGAGGATATCTACACCATGTAGAAAAATAATTGTCCTGAAAACTTAATTGCAATGACATCAAGTAACAGGATGAATAGAATGCTATGCCACAGAATCTAAATTAATCATATAGTAAGGGAATGTAAAGTGCTTGAGGTTTAATTCAGCATTACCCTGACCTATAGAATGCAATATTTCAAACTGTGGGCCTGATTCACAACGGTACATTTACATGTATAGGTTTACTCGTGCATGAATATAATACTGCACCCAGGTGTACATCTCCATTTTTTTGCGGTTCACCATTTTGGAGTATGGACTAATTAAAATATATGTATTTAATTTATAAATAATTCCTAACGATTGTTTTTTAAAACACTTCCACTGCAACATTTGTAATAAGTAATACATTTTGCTATGCGTATAATTTATAAAATAAAATATGTTTTGTAATTAACTGATATATGATATATATGTAATCAAAATTAATGAAACATTATTTCCTATGGGATATTCATTTAAGTACCTGCCGCCATTGTTTTTTATGGCAGTGTGTGTTGCAACACTTGCGAGTGCCTATGTCTGGTGCTTGAATTACTCCAAGTCTGGGTTGGAGTACATTAACTGCTGCTTTGTCATCTTTCAAGCTGATGTAACTTCAAAAGTATAGTTTGTGAATAACAGTGGGCTTCCTCTTTCGTGGGTGGGTGCTTGTAGTAGCCATCACTCCCTAGATTCCTACCTTACCTTATTTGTGTGGGTGAAATACCTCGATATATCAGGCCTTGGGCAACTAGACACTGTATGATGTTGAATAACATTAATCGGAACATATATGACATAACAATGTATTGTAATGTGGAAAACATGCAAAAGAAAGATGTTTGGGACTTCAGGAAAGTGAGATAGGTGAGTCAGAAGATCCAATTGCAAATCTAATGTGAGGTTACAGTAGCAAACTGTAGTTGCCAATTACATAAGGGATTTAACATTTCATTGATAACTCATACAAAGTCTTTTAGCGATCAGCCAGGTATGCACAACAAGCAATTGTATAGCCAACCTGTTTTGTTCATGAGTGAGGTTCTGCTTGTATCGCTTCGGGTAGTACTTATCCAGGACCTGCTGGAGAAGATGCCCCATTTTGGAATGTGCTGTCCCGCCAGGGCTTGATGGGATTGGTCGATCAAGGTCACCGTGCTCTACCTGAGGAATACATACACATTGTTATGCAAGATCCGGATCTAATATTTCAAGTGTGCTTTCAAAATGTTCTTGGTTGTATTGCTAGTACGAGAACTTGATTAATATGTAGAAAAAGGTGTGTTATCTTCTGGTTGTTCTAGGTTTCATCTGGAGTTGCAGTTTTTCTTCAAGGTGTTCCTTTAAACTTGTAATGTTCTCCTTTGTGACCGCTGCCTACTTCCTAATGATCTCCATTAGCAACTCCTGAACATTTCAATTTCTACATGTTCCTCCAAATACATAAACTTACTGTGCCCCAGATGGATTTGTACTCCATGCTGCTACTCGCACCACCAAGAGTCAGCGGAACTGACTGCAAGTGTGCGCTCTGGTGCAAGTCCTTCCTACATGAGCAATCTTTTCCCTAGGAGTCCGAGGACTACTGTGTTTGTAATGTTTTGGGAGGAAGAACACCGCAAATTTGCCTGTGCATACCTGTGCACATATATTTGTGAATCAGCCCCGCATTCAGTGCACGAACAGCACTTACATGTGCCCGACGCCATCACATAACGCAAACCTTGATAGCTCGGTTGTTCCACTTCAACTACTAATCATTGTTACAATTTAAAGTCAGCTTAAGCTGTCAGATGAATGGTGGGTCACAGAGAATGGCATACGATTGATTATTATAGTAAGAGTTATTACAATGGTGAGTCAAATGTTATTCCCTTCCCAACAAGGTCTCCCTATGGTCTAACGGGCACATGCATCAACCTATTTAGGAAGTGCAAACGGTGCGAATCGGTAAATTCGGCCGTTTGCACTTCCTAAATACGTTTTTGGGATGCATGAAACAATGTTTCAAAATTCGCATTTTTTTGCATTTCCTAAAAATGCGAATGCATTTAAGGAATCGCATTTGTGCGATTCCTTAAATGCAATGCATCAATTTTTTTTAAAAATGCGAATTTTGAAATAGGAAGTGCAAATTAACACGAGGTTGACCCTCGTGTTAATTTGCGAAAATCTTTAAAAAAGCAAAAAAATGCATTTTTTAAACTTTCATGTTACAGACACACATGTCCTTAGGACATGTGTGTGTGAAACATGCACTTTAAAATACATTTCAGGGGTGCAGGGGGGGGTCCTTTGGACCCCCCCCCCCCCGCACCCTTGCAATGCATCAACAAATTGCGAGTTAAAAAAAAAAAATGCAAAACGGCATTGATTCCTATGGGCCTCTAGGCCCATAGGAATCAATGTAATGCCATTCCTTAATTGCGATTCGCAATTAAGGAATCGCAAATTCAGAAAATTCAGAAATCCTAAAATAAATTAGGATTTCTTGATGCATAGGATTTTGCAATTCCTAAATTGCGATTCCTTAATTTTCGCAATTTAGGAAATGCAAAATCCTACAATGATGCATGTGGGGGTAATTGTGTAAAGATTTCAGTGTAGGAAACAAAAAAAGCACGATTCGGCTGCACAGGAACAATGGGTTCAAGTTAAGCTACTTTTGAGAATTTGATGACCATGCAGGTCAACATTTGATGAATAAGAGTCTACAGAGTAGGCCAAATATGTGCCTTATGGAATACAAGTTGTGGTGGTGAAGTTGCACTGGGCAAAGAAGCCTATCAGTATAACTTACTCCAGGAGATACTTGCATTTGTATCAAAAGGAGACAAACTAATCTACAACACCTGCTTTTAAATACTTCCAGCACACACTCTATAGGTGTAGGGACCAGGTTGTGATCCAGCATCTTTGGTTGTCTTGTATTTATGTGGCAGCCCCACGCTAGAGCTCTGAATAGGTGGGTCTAAAGCATGCCTTCAGCCGTGCCTATGTTATATAATCAATAATGTTTCACATGCTGCGCTGACTAGGATTAAACAGACGTACCTAGTCAACTTGGTCTTAAAATTGAGCAGCACTGGAATTGGTGTCCTATTTGTTTGGAAAGCTGGTTGTTAAATATATATATATATATATATATATATATATATATATATATATATATATGCTAGAGGGGTGACTTACCTATGCCTTCAGGCAGTGTTAGCTGGCATTGCACCCAGGCAGGGTGCCATGTCGACTTTGTTTGTTTTCTCCCTCACAAGGGCATGCAAGCTGCAGTGGCATGGTACCTGTGAGGGGTGTCCCAGGGGTCACTCTTCAGCTCCAAGGCCCTAGAGTACCATTTACTAGGAATTTACAGAGGGCAGAAGTGCCAATTAGGGATTTGTTTTTAGGAAAGGAGCACTGGCATAGGGGACCTGGTTGGCAGGGACCCTGTGCACTACATTTGAATCCACATCAAAACCAGGCTAAAAGTGGGGACTAACCATGCAAGAGAGGCACTTTCTCACACTATGGTTTGAACAAGGAGTGATTTTTTACATGAATTAGGCAGGTGTGTAGTTTTCTGTTTTGGTCTTCAAATCTCTTACGTTTGTTTGGCTTACAGTGATAGCAAGATATTTCCATGCCATAATATATTTAGAATCCTATACCTCCCGCTGTACACTAGTGCCATCTCGTGGCATTTGAAAAACAGCACTCAAGCTCAGCTTTTATGCCGTCCGACCTAGCATAGAGAGAAACTGAAACAGACTATCTCTGGCTTTGCAATAATTTGGGGAAATGATCGGAAATGCGTTATTCTAACACCAGATGCGTGGCAATTGGCAGGCCTGATGAGTAGTGACCACATAACCAGGTTATCTGTTTATGGGAGCCGCATTTGTTCCGCCTGCATCTGTCAGCACTTTAACGTAATCTGACATGTCCACCACCCAGCAATCCTGACCCACGCCTTGGAATGCAACAGCATGAACGTCTTGTGACGGCACTGGCCCGCCACAGACACCACAATCGTTGTAACAATACAATGCCTGTAGGAGTTGAGCAGAGGGCAAGCATAAATGAGACATGCTTTCACGACTTTAAGGGTAAATGTTCAATAAATATGAAAACAGGAAAGCCAGCAGTGTAATAAAGAAGGCAATTCTCTTTAATAGCCAATAGCGAGGCACGCAGCACATGGATCCTTTATAAATATGCCTTGAATATTTAAAGCTACTCACTTGTGCCATCAGGGCTGCCATTTCCAGAGCAAGCTCTTTGTTGACAGGAAACCTCCCGCTGGTGATCTCGTCACTCACTTGAGAAGCCAGCAGAAGGCGCTCTCGATCGGTTTCACCTTTCGCTTGAGCTCTAAAGTATATTCTATGACAAAACGAAAATCAAATAAGTTAAAAAAGATCCTGTGCAGTACAATCACAAGCATACAAAATAGCATTGGGGAACACTGTATTATTATTGTGAACATGATCAGGCAGCACAGTTTTAAGATAGAGGTAGGTACTTTGATGAGTGGATTTCTAATGGGCTGCCGTACAGTCTACATAAATCTGTTATTTCTCAAATCTTGCCTTGGCATCTATTCAAAAGATGAGAAACTGGCTGCTAGAAGTCTCTATCAGAAGAACAAGTTAGTTAGCTTCGGTAAAGCTCTTTCTGGTAGACTATCTAGCCGCAGAATCCTCAACTTCTGAATATTACCCAGGCATCAGTCTGTATCTGGAAACTTTTCAGCAGCCCCTCTGCACACCAGTAGGTGGCAGCATGCACCTCTGCACTGATGCTGTTCCAGTCGGACAGAACATTCCCAGCATATATAGGCAACACTCCAAAGCGATGACATCAGTAGTTTTCAAGCCAGTCCACGCCCCACCAGCGTTCAGATTCCTAGATTTGGGATCTTTTTAATTAATAGAGTCCAATCACAAAATGGGGGAGGTTGGAAGGGTCGATGAGAAATCTGTGGCTAGATAGAGTCGCTACCAGAAAGAGTGTTACTGAAGCCGATTTCTCTTCTTTGGAATAGATACGAAAGAAGTATTTATTCGGAGGTGGGACTGTGAATGGATTCAAACCAGAAAATCCTGCAGGAAAGGGCAGACAAAAATCCCCTATTAGGGAACCAGACTGTCCAGACAATAGTGCTTCAGGAACATATGGAGAGATGCCCACTCAGCCACCAGGCAAATGGCCAGGACAGTGTCACCACATGCTGACACAGTGGTAGCATCTTTAGCCTGGGGAGAATGAGCATGCAGTGCAACTTTAAGCTGATTTTTGGCCAATGCATAGTAGATTTTAATGCAAAGCCAGTTGCAGTGGGAGATGGTTTTTTTCTGCACAACCTTTCCTTCAGAGAACCCCACAAAGAGCTGATCTTCCACCTGGTGCTCCTTAGTACAATCAGTACAAAATCTAAGAGCTCTCTTGGGGTTCAAACAGTGTAGTCACATCTCCTTAGAGGGGTGAAACGGAGCATAGAATGCTGCTAAGGTGTTTTGACCTACTTTGAATGGCACCACAACTATAGTAGAAGTAGAATGCCAGTGTCCACAAAACCAGATTGTCTTGGAAGAATGTGTTGTATGCTGGGTTGACAGAGTGCCTGAAGTTTACTACCACCTGTGCTGATGTTATGGTGACAAAGAACAAATGTATTGAAGGTGAGAAGCTGCAAGGGGCAGCTGCAAAGCAGTCAAAAGGGAGTACACAATCAGATTTGTGAAGACCAAGTTACAGACCCAACATAGCATGACAAAGGTAGATGGCGTAAACAAATGAAGCCTTTCAAAAAATGTGTAACAACTGGAGGCAATTAGAAAGAGAGCAAATTTGGCAAAAGTAAAAGCATAACAGAGCGGGAACGTACACTTTTAATTGTGCCCTAAGAAAAGTCTTGCTTTTTCCTTGCTTGCTTGGGACAAAACAAACAACAAAAAATCAGATAACTTTGCCAGCAGGGGGTCTGTTGAGTACCACACCAGTCTTATAAAGTTTTGGTTGAGGGACACCTGGTTGCCAAAATGACATCAACCACCTCCCAGAGGAATGCTGAAGATGTTCAGCTGTCGTCGCTCCATCTCCAAGCATGAAGATGGAGATTGCGAAGGCCTGAGTGGATAACCTGCCCTGCTGCTGTGCAGCAGATCCTCTCAGAGGGGCAGCTTGAGCAGGACAGATGCTTTTGCCCATGACCAGACCGTCTGTACTCCAATCTGGTGCAAACAGTATGACTTAGGCCCGGTAGGTCCTGACCTTCTTGAGAACTTTTGGACTTGGTATCAGCGGAAAGTGATAAAGAAGTTCTGAGTTCCTCTCAAGGCGAACGTGTCTCCAAGCGAGAGACACCTGGAGAACTCCAAAACGCAGAAGTGCTGACATGGCGAGTAGATCAAGTTATCATCCGCAGAAGAGACCCTGCACCACCTCAGGGTTTAACTGCCAATCGTGATCTGCTAGACACCAACGGCTAAGCTCGTCTGCCCTGGCATTTAAAGATCCTGCCAGGTAGTTCACCACCAGGAAAATTCCTTGGTGGTCCAATCATTTGCAGAGGCACAGGGCCTCCAGAACAGGGTCTGTGACCCCACCCTGTTTGGTGCAACACCACATGGCGGAGCTATTGTCCGTGAGCACCTGTGCCAGCCTCCTTTTGATGGATGGAAGGAAGGCTTTCAACGTCAAGTGGATGGCCCGCAGCGCCAGGCGGCTGATATGGAGGCAGGTCTCTGCCAGAGACCAGAGGCCTATGATCTTCACCTCTCATAGTTGGCTGCCCAAACTCATTAGGGACGCATTGATCACCACTGTTATCTCTGGGTGGGGTAGGAATAGGGTCTACCGTTGACCCAACAGTGATTCTGTAATCTCCACTGCAAATCTTCGCAGTCTCCTCCAAGATGTGGACATGGTTGGGGAGGTCCTGGTGATGTTGGGCCACTGAGACTTCCGATCCCACTGCAGATCGTTCCCGCATATGCCATCTGGCATGCCGGAGGCCCTCAATCCCAATAGCCTCAGAGTTGACCTCACTTAAATACAGGACAGAGGCTGAAAGTTCAGGATTATCACCTGAAAGTCCTAGACTCTCCTTTCCGGGGGGAAGGCGAAAAACTGAAGTGTGTTCAGAATGTCATACTTTCAGGGAGGTGGGAGCGCACCAGACACGCCCCAATGAAATTACCTTTTGCATGATGGTTCATGTAGTTCATTATTTCTCGCTCTGTTCAATTCAAAGTGTTCATAGCCAGTGCTGTATTATTAGTTTCAATTCGTATCCCTAGACACGTGTTTCATGATTCCTCAATCGTCAGTAGGGAAAAAGCAAAGTTCATAGGTTGCAGGGCATGCTGCCTTATCTCTCAGGACCAGTTCCACTCACAACATGAAGGTGCAGGCTCCCGAGCTCGTCAGCTCACAGGAATTTGATACTTTCAGGGAGGTGGGAGCGCACCAGACACGCCCCAATGAAATTACCTTTTGCATGATGGTTCATGTAGTTCATTATTTCTCGCTCTGTTCAATTCAAAGTGTTCATAGCCAGTGCTGTATTATTAGTTTCAATTTGTATCCCTAGACACGTGTTTCATGATTCCTCAATCGTCAGTAGGGAAAAAGCAAAGTTCATAGGTTGCAGGGAATGCTGCCTTATCTCTCAGGACCAGTTCCACTCACAGCATGAAGGTGCAGGCTCCCGAGCTCGTCAGCTCACAGGAATTTGATACTTTCAGGGAGGTGGGAGCGCACCAGACACGCCCCAATGAAATTACCTTTTGCATGATGGTTCATGTAGTTCATTATTTCTCGCTCTGTTCAATTCAAAGTGTTCATAGCCAGTGCTGTATTATTAGTTTCAATTTGTATCCCTAGACACGTGTTTCATGATTCCTCAATCGTCAGTAGGGAAAAAGCAAAGTTCATAGGTTGCAGGGAATGCTGCCTTATCTCTCAGGACCAGTTCCACTCACAGCATGAAGGTGCAGGCTCCCGAGCTCGTCAGCTCACAGGAATTTGATACTTTCAGGGAGGTGGGAGCGCACCAGACACGCCCCAACGAAATTACCTTTTGCATGATGGTTCATGTAGTTCATTATTTCTCGCTCTGTTCAATTCAAAGTGTATTATTAGTTCCTCAATCGTCAGCATGAACTGAGCGAGCATGAACTGAGCGAGAAATAATGAACTACATGTACCATCATGCAAAAGGTAATTTCATTGGGGCGTGTCTGGAGCGACTGGAGCGACAGTATCAAATTCCTGTGAGCTGACGAGCTCGGGAGCCTGCAACTTCATGCTGTGAGTGGAACTGGTCCTGAGAGATAAGGCAGCATGCCCTGCAACCTATGAACTTTGCTTTTTTTCCCCTACTGACGATTGAGGAATCATGAAACACGTGTCTAGGGATACGAATTGAAACTAATCATACAGCACTGGCTATGAACACTTTGAAATGAACTGAGCGAGAAATAATGAACTACATGAACCATCATGCAAAAGGTAATTTCGTTGGGGCTTGTCTGGTGCGCTCCCACCTCCCTGAAAGTATCAAATTCCTGTGAGCTGACGAGCTCGGGAGCCTGCACCTTCATGCTGTGAGTGGAACTGGTCCTGAGAGATAAGGTAGCATGCCCTGCAACCTATGAACTTTGCTTTTTTTCCCCCTACTGACGATTGAGGAATCATGAAACACGTGTCTAGGGATACGAATTGAAACTAATCATACAGCACTGGCTATGAACACTTTGAAATGAACTGAGCGAGAAATAATGAACTACATGAACTATCATGCAAAAGGTAATTTCGTTGGGGCGTGTCTGGTGCGCTCCCACCTCCCTGAATGTGTTCAGAATGTCGTCGATGAAGGGGAACGTCTGAGAAGGAGTCAGGTGTTACTATGGCATCTTGATAGTGAACATCAAAGATGACAGAAGGTTCGCCGTCATCTGGAGGTGGTTGATGGATCCCTGGGGCAAGGCTGCCTTCAACAGCCAGTCGTTGAGGGGGACGATAGAATATGACTCCTGAGCGCCAAAGGTGTGCTGCTACCACCGCTATCGTTTTTGTAAACACCCGAGGGGCACTGGTGAGACCATAGGGAAGCACAGGAGCCTCCTGTCCCACCACGAACCACAGGTAGAGGCGAAGGGCCTGCAGCATGGTTATGTAGAAACAGGCGTCTCACTGGTCCAACACCACCATCCAGTCTGCAGGGTCGAAGGCACACAAGACCTGAGCCAGCATGAGCAACTTGAATTTTTCCTTAGAAAGGAAGGCATTAAGAGGGCGCAGGCCTAAAATAGTACAAACAGCTCTGTCCGTTTTTTGAGCCAGAAAAGTAGCAGGAATAACAACTAAAACCTACTTCTGGCGCAGGTACGGTTTTGCACTTCCTGCCACAAAACAGAGAGATGGTCCTCAGTCAATCGTTTTGGGATGGTGGAAGATGTGGTGGAATGGAAAGGAAGGGAATGTGGCCCTACACTCCATGAACCACTTTAGAGCAGATTCTGCCTCTTCCCTAAACAGGCGAGTCTCATCAAAGGGCATGTCTTAGAGCGACGACTGGACATCGTCTGAAAAAAAGGTTAACCTCAGCCAAGCATTTTGGTGAACAGCTACACTAATACCAATAACCTGCTCAATGGAATGGTTGGTGTCCAAGCCACACTGAATTGTGAACTTGGCCATGTCATGACCTCTATAGCATGGCATGGACAGGTTGGAGATCTTCAGGAACACCTGGGACTACTTGAGACACTGTTTCCCAAAAGGTGCAAAGAATAGCGCCACAAAAGGCAACTGGCATTCACTGATCTAAGAGGAAGCTGGTGGATGGGACTACTCTTTTACCAAACATTTTCAGCTGTTTTGACTCCCCATTGGTGGGGGGGTAAGTGAAAATGTGTTTGGGTTTGTTCTGCTTTTAAACACCTGCAGCACCAAGCTTTCAGGGGAGGGGTGCGGAGATAAAAATGCAGGGTCACCCGTGGCAGGGTGTTGGCGTCTTGAGATCTGAGAGTTGACTGGGGGGCCAAAGTAAGCTGTGGCCCATGCCCTCAACAAGTGCCTCACTGAAATACAAGAGAGGCTCAGTGGACGTTTGCACCAGCTGCACAATTCTGCAAGGACATTGGTCTTGATCTCCAAAGTGGGGAGCAGGAGGACAAGGAATTCAGCCACCCTACACATCACCATGGTGTAAGAAGCGGTAACTTCAGTGGATGGATCAGGGGATGATATGGAACGTATCAAGGCATTTACTACCTTGAAGGTCTTCTACCAATTCTCCTTGTGGTATGACTTACCAATCATCATTCATGTCATACTTATTGTCCGAATCAGTGCCAAACAGGGAATGCAGTGTATATGTTTGTGGAAAAATACAACTGGGGGGCACTACCAACCAGAATATAAGATCCTTAAGTATTTGCCCGGCGGTGTCGCCTCTTGAACCCACAAAAAAGTTGAACTATTGAAGAGGCAGGCGCTGGAGACTGGAAGGCAGGAAACAAGGTTTTTATTTTCTCCGGAGGAGAACACAACGAAACGGACAGAAGGTATCGTTCTGAGGTGCTCTAACTGCATCCCTGAGGCCTGGCCTCTTATACACAAGTTTATCTCTTTATTACATGTAACACATTCTCGTTGATACTTTGATGTACGGAAAGACATCCTCAGAATCCCCCCCTTCCCAGCCCGTTCCCACGCAAGGTTACAGTGGAAGTCCCCGCCCCGTTCACAACAGGTGATGGTCATCGCGCAGCTGGGTATTCCGCCGATTCACGGAGTGTGCGGGTTTCGATCGGATCTCGTGGGATGGGGGGGGCTTTGATCATCTCGGGGGTCCTTTGAGGAGGGAAGCTTTCTATTGTATGGGGAGGGGCAAGGGATTGGTATCGGCAGAGCTAGGTGTCGGCCTGGGAACGGGGAAGACAAACGGGCACACGGGAAAAGGGGTTTGCATCAAAAGGGCCGGAGATCATGACGGGGAAGCAGGGAGGTGTCGCGCTGGGAACAGGATGAGGGCCTGGGGCAGAGCAGCGCCGAAGAGGGGTTTATGACTCAAGGCAGGTGCAAGCAGGGGGTTGCCAGCGAAGCTAGGAGAGAGAGAGAGAGAGAGAGAGAGAGAGAGAGAGAGACGCGCTGGCTCTCGGCGAGAGCAGGTAAGCCATGGTGTCCAAAATGGCGGCTGTTTTACGCGCACAAAAGGTTTAAGGAGAGCAAGAGGGCGCCGATAATGTTGACGGTTTTCAGCCTAACTTTCAACAGTCCTCCCTTTTCAACATATCTAGCCAACTTGCTTACTCAATGTCAATTTTCATCAAATTCCTAACTTCGGTATCATACAATGCCCTCATATGTTCGCTTCCAATGTCCACAGTTTTGGGAAAAATACAACTCGCACATAAGGAACACATAGGTGGCAAACATTGAATTCCTAAGCATAGGCCACATATTACAACTACGGGAATCAGGATAATGGTGAGCAGTCTCCAGCCCCAGCTTTTGACGGTGTCCCAGAACCAACCACCAAGCGACCATTCTTCTTGCTCTTGGTGAACTTCCGAAGAGAGTCTGTGAAGATGTTCGATGGCTTTGTACACTGAGGGTGAGTTGTCCGGTATGTATGTACAACAGCTGGCCCCAATAATGCGGCATGCTCCTCCACGGTCCGCCAGAACCACATCTAGAACGAGGCGGTTCTGAAGAGCCACCAAACGGACCGCTTGGAGCTCGGCAGTGTTGTTGGCAAAGATGCCCGCTGTGATGTTCATGGTTGTCTCGACTGCCTGAGTCAAATGTCGGATGGCACGGCTGTTTGCCATCGGGCCCCAGAGGGGGACGAGTCCTTTCATAGCATCGAGGAACTGTGCCCCTGTTGAGTCGGCTTGCTCAACGTCTTTGGCTCGTTTTTGTCTGTGGTGATTCGCTGGGGCCACATAAGTTGGAGGAAGGACGAAGGAGATGTAGCAAGTGCCCCCCCAGCCTTTGGGGAGCCAGGTGTAGGCCTTCGTGCCACAGATGAAATACATGTTTGGGGATGACACAAAGGAAGGTGGATCCGTGGAGTCCAAAGTTCTGGTAAAGCGGCAAGCGCTGCGACCCACCAGCTGTGTCCCAAGTCCTTCTACACACATGTGGCCTGTGACGTTGATGACCGTCAGGGCCACAGTCAGAGTGGCAGCCGTTCGTTTCCGCAGATAGGAGAAGGTGGGTCTGGTTGGATTGTTGAACACCTGCATTTCGATTCGTTCTTTGGCCGGGATGTCCATTTGGATCGAGTCGCTGGGGGTCAGCGGGCAGAAGTGTGTCTTTGTCTTGTTTCGCCCGGCCCCATGAGGAGAATGTGCTGCAGTTCTGCTGGAGGTGGCATTGTCCGTATAGCTCTCTTGCAAGAGGATCAGCCAGGCAAGGCAGGAGCCGTGGACGGAGAAGGGTGAAGGGATGAATGGTATTGAATGTCCAGTGGCATGGGGTAGCAACCCACAGATCCAGCAGTTGGTGGCGTTGGTGGCAAGATTGTGCTGGTGAAGTAGTTGCACGAAAGAGTTGTTCCAAAACTCCTTTCGTCTCTCTCTTAGTTGAGGAGAGAGCGAAATTAGATAATGTTCCTTCACGGTGGTAGGCTGAGCAGTGGTTAGGAATGTTTCGTGAGCAGGTGCATGTTCTTCCATAATCCAGAGCGTAGTCATGAGGAGAAAACAGAGGAGAATTACGATGAAGAGTGCAATTGTCTTTGAGCTATGGAGCCTGTCTATTCTCGGATTTCTGTAGTGGGTATTTCCTGCTGTCTCCGTCGGCTTCTTATTTGGCGCTTCCATCATCTTCTTATCTGGCGCTTCCATCATCTTCGTCTTCAAGGTGCTCGGTAGTGGGCAGGACCACAGACTTAGTTTTAGCTTCTCTCCAGGTAACCCTTGGTAGTTTGGGTCACCGTTCTGAGATCCTCTAACCTAGTCCGTGGCCTACTTAGCCGAAGCTCCCTCCTTTCGACGCAGGAAATACCCTTCTCGAGATGGCACAGTGGGGTCAGGATGTTTTGAAAGTTCAAGTGTCTCTGTATCAGGGTAGCAGTTCAACGATGGTCGGTCCTGGTTCAGGAGCTCTTCTTGGGTGTTGACGGTGTCTGTCGTGGCCAGGGCTGGAGAGACCTTCTTGCAGTGATGAGCGTGCAGCCAGTGTTTCTTCCCCTCCACTCGAAGTGCGGTCCGAGTGGTGATCAGCACTTGCCAGGGGCCCGTCCACCGGGGTTCCAAACTCTTTGATCGCTGAAAGTTTCGGATCAGCACGAAGTCCCCCGGCTGGATGGCGTGACCCGGACCCCTGGAAGCATCGGGGATGGCCTGCTGCACCTGCTGATGAAGGACAGACAAAGTTTCAGTCAATTTGTACAGATAATCAGACATTAGGACATCCGGAACGTCATGAATGGAAGTTGGTTTCGGGGCAGACCAGACGCTCATGGGTCGACCGAAGACAACTTCATAAGGGGTTAAGTGATGTCGGGTGGGGGTAGAGCGCATCGATAGCAATGCCAATGGGAGGGCGTCTGGCCATTTCAGGCCCGTCGTAGCCACTATTTTGGCCAGTTTAAGCTTTAGTGTGGCGTTGTGTCGTTCGACAAGCCCAGCAGATTGAGGGTGGAAGACTGCGTGGAATTTCTGTTTGATACCCAGCCCATTTAGGATGAGCTGGATAACGTTGGCTACAAAGTGGGGGCCATTATCACTCCATAAAACACGACAGAGGCCATAACGGGGGAAAAACTCCTTTAACAGGACCTTTGCAGTGGCCATAGCGGTGTTGTCACGGGTTGGATATGCTTCCACCCATTTGCTAAATGCGCACACCACGACGAGTACATATTTCAGGCCTTGGCATCTGTCTAGCTGGATGTAGTCCATCTGCAGGACTTCAAATGGGTGGTTTGGGACCCCAAATCCCCCCCGGGGTACTACAGTTCCCTTCCCGGGGTTGTGTTGCAGGCATATTAAGCATTGTTGGACCAGGCGTTTGGCGGAATCTGGGATCTTGTCATTGTGCCAAACCCTGGAGACAAGTTCGATCATGGGGGCTGATCCAATGTGGGCAGGGGAGTGTGCCATGGTTAATATGGGAATCAAGTATGAATCAGGTAGCAACCATCTGTTCGTGTCTTTTGTCCGCCAGCAGCCTTCATCGTCTTTCAATCCCACCCGTGCCCATTCAGTCAATTCGTGTTGTGTGCTAGCCGTTTGTATGTCTCTAATTGTGTCCTTGGCGTCAGTCCAGTTTTCTGCTTGTGACCTGGTCACGTACATATGTGTTGTCGTTCTATTTTCAGCTGTCGTTCGGGCGGTGATGTCGGCTAGTGCATTTCCCTGTCCAATAATGTCTGTCACCTTCTTGTGTGCCTGGCATTTGATAACGGCAAGTTTGTTGGGGAGGAGGACAGCTTCGATTAAGGCGGAGACTAAATCCCCGTGCAAAATGGGTGTGCCGTGTGAGGTCAAGTATCCTCTCTCCCTCCAGAGGAGCCCAAAATGGTGAACCACCCCGAAGGCATACTGGCTGTCGGTGTAAATGTTCGCCGTGGTTCCTGTTGCCAGGATGCAGGCTCTCGTCAAAGCAATCAGTTCCGCTGCCTGGGCAGATCGCTGGGTGATGCGGGCTGTTTCTACTACAGTTCGAGCCGTGGTGACTGCATAGGCAGCGGAAGTGGTACCATCGGAGAGTTTGATGCAAGAACCGTCCACCCACAACTCCCCGTCGGGGTCAGGGAAAGCTGTGTCTCTGAGATCGACCCTACTCCTGGTCTGTTCGTCCGTAAGAGTCACGCAGTCATGTACAGGGTGCACATTGGGATCGTTCTCTGGCAAGGGTAACAGAGTTGCTGGGTTCAGTGTGGTGCATCTTTTCAGGGTGATATGGGGGGCAAGCAAGGTCAGTTCGTATCCAGTCAGTCGTGCACTCGTCAGGTGTTGCGTCTTGGTTTGGTTCAGGAGGGTGTCGACTGCATGGGGTACCAGTACCGTGAGGGAATTCGAGAGTACAATCCCCTCGCTCTGTCGGATAGAGACTGCAGCAGCAGCTACAGCTCGAAGGCAGGCAGGCAAGGCTCTGGCGACAGGGTCAAGAGTGGCAGAGAAGTAAGCGCACGGTCGTTGTTTAGGACCGATGGCCTGGGTCAAGACAGATAAAGCGCACCCCTCCCTTTCGTGAGTGAAAAGGGAGAAGGGCTTTCTGTAATCAGGGGTACCCAGGACAGGGGCTGAGCAAAGGGCATCTCGTAGTTCCGTGAAAGAAGTTTGACACTCAGGAGTCCAAGGGAGTGGGAAAGGGACGTCTTTGTTTAGGAGAGAGAGCAGTGGTTTTTCAACGAGGCTGAAGTTTGGCAACCATTGTCGGCAGAAGGAGGTGAGGCCTAATAGGGAGCGAACCTGCTTCTGGGTTTTAGGGACAGGGGTGTCTAGAATGGTCTGGATTCGATCAGGGGTGAGTTTCCTTCCATCTTTGGACAGAAGGTGGCCCAGGTAAGTGACCTGGGGTAGGCAGAATTGCAACTTCTTCTTGGAGACCTTGTGGCCATTTTCCGCAAGGAAGTGCAAGAGTTGAATGGTGGCGGTAACCGCTAGAGGGGTGGTGTCGGCTGCCAAAAGGATGTCATCGACATATTGTACCAACACCACCCCGTCGGGTAACCGGACTTGGTCTAGTTGCCTTTTGAGGGCCTGGCTGTAGATGCTAGGGCTCTCCGTGTAGCCTTGAGGGGCTCGGCAAAACCTATATGAGCGGGATTTTAGGGTAAAGCCGAAGAGATATCGGCTGTCTGGGTGGATGGGGATGGAGAAGAATGCGTTCTTGAGGTCGATGACGGAAAAGGTGGTGGCAGTGGATGGAATCAAGGTCAGGATGGTGGTGATGTCTGAGACCACAGGGTACTGGGGTACCACCACTTTGTTGATCTCTCGGAGGTCGATGATGAAACGGTATGCTTTCTCATCTCCCTCTCCCTGCTTCTTGATAATGGGCAAGATAGGGCTGTTGCAAACGTTGCTAACCACTTCCTCTACCACTCCTGCGTCTATCAGTGACTGGATAATCATTACCAATGCCTTCTCGCCCTCTGGCGATATCCGATATTGTGGGAGTTTTGGGAGTGTCGCGTCTGGTCGGACAGTAATGTGCACTGGGTCAATTAACATACGCCCTACGTCCGAATCCGCTTTTGCCCACAGATACGGAGGTAGAGTGTCAAGCAGGGACGCGTCGACGTCGGTGATGGAAAACATGTGTCGGGGGGAACAATGTCTAAGCAGAACGGGGTTGTCGTAAAGAAACACTCGAACTCCATCTTGAGAACACCTAATCGTCGCTCGGAAGTGTTTCAGTAAGTCAAGTCCCATAATGGCGTCAGGGCTATTGGAGGAAAGCAAGAACGTGGTGTCGGTGGTGTTGTTTTCTACGTCAAAGAGAATCGGGGCAGACAAAGGGTTGGTGGAGGGCGTTCCATCGAAACCTGTCGATGTTATGAGTGAGCCAGACAAGGGTGCCCTTGGAATCAGTCGTTTAGATAACGCACTACGTGTTGCGCCAGTGTCTACCAGAAATGGAGACTTGGTACCCAGGACCTTAGCAGTGACATAAGGGCCCTGCTGGTCAACATAGAGCTCGACTGGATCCCTCCCTCGCCCTTGGCTGTCCTATGCAAAGGTGTGAGTGTCGTCATAGTCAGATTGTTGATATTGGTTCTGTCTGGGTCGATCGAACGTATTTGGTCTGCTTGATCTGTCATTAGTCGCGTCATTTGGGGGCCCTCGTTGTGGTCCCTTAGGTCTCGGTCCGTTTGCTACATCCCTGGGGTCTCTGTTCCTGATCATTTCCAGGAGAACTGGGCACTGGGATTTCCAATGGCCAGTCCCTTTGCAGAAAGCGCACTGGTCATCTCTAAGGTCTGTGCGTCCACTGTAGGGAGTCAGAGTGCGGTCCTGGGGAAATGCAGTCTTAGGGACGTTTGTCTGGTAGTTTCCCCGGTATTGGTCTCGTCCTATAGTCACCCCTTGCAGTTTGGCAATCATCACCCTCTCTTTTAAGTCTTTCTTCTTTTTCTCTGTCGCCCTATCGTTTTCATTTTTCTGATGCTCATAATATTGGGCCATTTGGAGAATCGCTGTAGGTTTGGAGGCTGCCCAACTACTCTCGCTGGCCTGTAGTTTCTGGGAGATGTCCAATGATAGGCCCTTAACATAATTCTGGACAAACAGATGGTGTCCGGTTGCAGTGGTCATGTCCTGGCCGCTGTAATCGGAGAACACCGTTTCAAACCGGGAGAAGTATTCCGATACATCCTCCTGGGGTTTTTGGCGACAGGCTGTTACTATCGACCAGTCCACTTTCTTTTCTGGGATTAGGGTTTTTAATTTCTCTACGATTTTATCTGGGAGGTCTAGAATGGATTTCAACGGCTTTTGTCCTGGTCCCCGTTGTTTGTCCAAGTCATCGAGTTGTGACCAGGTGTGTCCGAACAGCTCAAGGTGGTCGACTTTCCGGATTTGCTTCCACACATCAGCTGGCAGACATAACCCGAAGAACAAGTCGATGTCAGCCAGGGTCATGATCGTTGAACCCAGGGCTGTACCTAATTCAGTATAGAAGGCAGTGGGGTTTTTACGTAGGTCGGGTAGAGATTTCCGGAATGTCAGTATCTCTTGCCGGTCCCATGGCTGGTAGACCCAGTTGTATACTACCCTTCCCTTTGCATCTTGGTTGTTTGCATCATCGTGAGTCCCTGTACCTCGAGGGGGAACCCAGTAAGGGGCAGCCTCACGTATCGGCATCATGGTGTTAGATTGCTCGGTTGGTGGTTCGGTCACTACGGGGGCTGCGGATTTAGCTCCTGGCTTTCGTTCAGTGAGGTGGCGGAAAACCTCAAGCGTACGCGTAAGGAGGTCCGACACATCACACTCGCCCTCATCCCCGATATCGACCTTCCGGTACAGAGTCCTTAGGCTCTCGGGACCTTTGTCTCGATATCGGTCCTCGTATGCATTCAAGACATGATAACACAGTCGTACGGTAAAATGTCGTCTGTGACTCCCTGTATACGAGCTGAACATATCTGTGATGTACTCTTCATCATCCTTCCTTTCTACCAGTGTCCTCGCTATTTTGTCGATCCCCGCTCGCTCATCCTTGTCTAGTCTGTTTGTTCTTGCAGGGCCAGCCCCTCGAGTCTCATGGTCATCTAACGTTGTTGTTGATGCGGGTTTTAATACAAGGGGTTCGGCTGGCACAGAGGCTATTGGGGCCGACGCTGTGGCGGTACCTTCGCTTGTACCTGGGGGTGGCGCGTGCTGCGCCAAGGGTTGAGAAGGGGCATATGGAGGGGGCATGTAGATGATAGGAGGACCTAACAGCAGGTCCTCATTGGCTTGTCGTTTCGAGGGTAAGTCAGGGTAGAGCATGGAGGGGGTTCTAACCGGACACTGGCTTGGCGTTTCCCTTTCTAGTTTTTGTTTAGCTTTCTCTCTTTCCTCTATCTCCTTTTTTAGTTTCTGAGCAGCTAGGTGGGCTGCTTTTTGCAGCTCTTTTTCCAACCTACTCTCAGTTTTCTTTTTACGCTGTTCAGTTTCTTTTCGCCACATGCCGAAGCTGTCAAGCATAGTAGGTGTTGTCTTGTTTTTACCCAGGGCGGTTTCTAGCGTTTTTATTTTATCATCATCGAAGGATCCTATCAGGGGCCATTGACTTTCTTGACCCTTTTTTGTATATTTATGCCATAGTTTACTATAGGCTATAGCGGTCAATCCATGCTTCATGAACATGTCCTTATTAGGGGTGCCTTCCAGCGGGGCTGGATGGTCCATCTCTAATAGGCGGTCCGGGCTAAACAGGCTACTCATCAGTGGGGAGAAGACAGACATGACGGCTCGTAACGAGGGACTAAAAAGTCAGCACTGCCTATCTTATCACTAGGTGCAAAGACTAGACAGAATATTTCTATTCTACGTTGTTTGCAGGCAGTGAATACCTCATGGATCACAATAACCAAAGACCAATAAATAACAATGGGGAGAATGAGTAGGTCCGCAAAGATCTGCGCTACCTACCTTTTTCACTATCTGCAAAAAGGGTGGTCTCTTCCCTGTTTGCAGACAGGGAATCTCCAGGAAACAATAGTTTTGCGAACAACAGTTCAGTTTCAAGCAATTATTGGGTGGGGGAGAAAAAAATAAGCACGGCTGCTACCCTACCTATCCTCCACTGCTTGCAAAGAGAGAGAGCCCGTTGTTTCTCCGTTTGCAGACAGTGAATCCCTCATAGATCAAGATAACAAAAGACCGATAAATAACAATGGGGAGAATGAGTAGGTCCGCAAAGATCTGCGTTACCTACCCTTTTCACTATCTGCAAAAAGGGTGGTCTCTTCCCTGTTTGCAGACAGGGAATCTCCAGGAAACAATAGTTTGTGAACAACAGTTCAGTTTCAGGTGATTATTGAGTGGGGGAGAAAAATAAGCACGGTTGTCTGCCCTACCTATCCTCCACTGCTTGCAAAGAGAGAGCCTGTTGTTTCTCCGTTTGCAGACAGTGAATCTCCAAATAAACAAAAAGAGCAATACTAGTATTTAACAAACAAGCAATCAAGCAATTTTTTCGCAACTTGTCGTGGTAACACGACCTTACCCGGACCGCATGGACAGTTTCCTGACTTCCGAATCCAGCGCCCGATCGTCCTCTCTTCTTCGTTATCCTCGCGGCACTCCTGATGGTTCCCAGTCAGGACCGTAGATCACTCGAGAGAGGTCTGTTCGGAACCAGTGAAGTTCGGATGATCGGCTGTCAGACGAGGGTCTATCGGACAGACGCGTTCCCGATCGTTGCAGTCGTTCACTTTGTCGTCAGGACCTCTCCCACTGGATCCATGGGTCGCTGATGGGCCCCACGCTTGGGACGCCAATTGTGGAAAAATACAACTGGGGGGCACTACCAACCAGAATATAAGATCCTTAAGTATTTGCCCGGCGGTGTCGCCTCTTGAACCCACAAAAAAGTTGAACTATTGAAGAGGCAGGCGCTGGAGACTGGAAGGCAGGAAACAAGGTTTTTATTTTCTCCGGAGGAGAACACAACGAAACGGACAGAAGGTATCGTTCTGAGGTGCTCTAACTGCATCCCTGAGGCCTGGCCTCTTATACACAAGTTTATCTCTTTATTACATGTAACACATTCTCGTTGATACTTTGATGTACGGAAAGACATCCTCAGAATCCCCCCCTTCCCAGCCCGTTCCCACGCAAGGTTACAGTGGAAGTCCCCGCCCCGTTCACAACAGGTGATGGTCATCGCGCAGCTGGGTATTCCGCCGATTCACGGAGTGTGCGGGTTTCGATCGGATCTCGTGGGATGGGGGGGGCTTTGATCATCTCGGGGGTCCTTTGAGGAGGGAAGCTTTCTATTGTATGGGGAGGGGCAAGGGATTGGTATCGGCAGAGCTAGGTGTCGGCCTGGGAACGGGGAAGACAAACGGGCACACGGGAAAAGGGGTTTGCATCAAAAGGGCCGGAGATCATGACGGGGAAGCAGGGAGGTGTCGCGCTGGGAACAGGATGAGGGCCTGGGGCAGAGCAGCGCCGAAGAGGGGTTTATGACTCAAGGCAGGTGCAAGCAGGGGGTTGCCAGCGAAGCTAGGAGAGAGAGAGAGAGAGAGAGAGAGAGAGAGAGAGAGACGCGCTGGCTCTCGGCGAGAGCAGGTAAGCCATGGTGTCCAAAATGGCGGCTGTTTTACGCGCACAAAAGGTTTAAGGAGAGCAAGAGGGCGCCGATAATGTTGACGGTTTTCAGCCTAACTTTCAACATGTTTTCACTTTTGTAGGTTGCAGGTCGAGTGGAGGAAGTGGTGACTTAACATCAGCCGGGCACAGTCTCCATCGGATCACTATGGACTTTGAGTGGGAGAGTACAATAGATACCGGCATTGGTGGAGTTGGCATTCAGCGCCGAATTAACAGGAACCGACATGGACCATGGGTGCAGAGTCAGAATTAGATATTCTTGGGTTCAACTACCCCAGAGGGTGGGTTCGCAGAGGGCAAACCCAACAATGGTATTCCAAACGGAGAGCCTCTCAACTCCAAGGGGCTGGAAGGCACACCAGAAGACATCAGCAAGTTTCCAAAGAGTCGGAGCATGGCCTTGTGGATCTCTTCGATCTGTTTTGGGTGGCAGATGGCCCCAGAAACTCATGTTATGCCAGAACAAGTTGCAGGATAGGCTCCAATGTCGATCGACTGCGGGAGTGAGACTGAGATTTAGGGTGATGCCCCCCACTCCTTCTCAGGAGAATGCGAGTGGTAGGACGGGGCCAAGTCCTGCTTTGATTTCTTGTGAATTTTCTTTGACCTATCCTGCAACTTTGATCAAGACAGAGACTCTCGAATGACTCCTGTGACATTTGTATCTAGAACAGGAACATAACTGGGGCCGAACTTTCGACTTGGTCCAGTCTCATTGCAGAGTTTTTCAGTCTTTGGCGATGTAAAATTTCAATTTGCAGTCTCGTATGGCCTTCGTGTTCATTGCCATGCAATCACTGCAGGCCTTAGAATCGTGTCTCAACCCCAGGCAAATCTAATGAGGATCTGTTATAGATATTTGCTTGCGATAGTCCTTATAGGGTTTAATACCAGTGTTTTTGGGATGTGACATTTACCTTTCACACTGAAAATGTTGGAATAGGTAAGAGTCTCATAGAAGGAGAGGTAGCTCTGATCCGTTGCACAGAAACAAAGGAACTGACGTCAACGCATAGGATTGGTGCCTATGTAGGCTCCTTACATCATTTCCGGAGCGGAACAGTGTTCATGTGGAGCTATAGGACACCAATTACTGGTGTGTAGATGTACTGCTGTAAAGTTTCCAGATCCAGTCTGACGGCCAGCAAAAACTTAAAAAGGTTAGGAATTTGCATCTAGAAATCTCTAACAGAACAGTATTTAACTATAGCATATCATAAAGTTTGAAGACAAAAGCACAAGTAAGAAGTCAAATTTGTATATAATTTTGTGACTAATCAATCTGATTTTTTAATAAAATTTCCAGAACCTAAATCCCCTAAGAGTGGTCACAGAAATATGATCAATTTTGCAGATCAGTGTACCTTTACATACAGCATTTGATGTTTGTAAAAAAAAAATTATTGCATAGAGGTCACGGAACATGCAGCATAGATTCACATAAGCTGATCTCTACGATCTGTCAGCAATATTGCCCCCCTCGTGTATTAATTATACAGTAAAGATATTTCACTTCAATGCTTTAAGCATGTAGCATAACAAGCAATAGGATGCCTCACTATCCACTCTTACTTTCTTAAGCAGAAACTTAAGTCTAAAAGTGATTTTAAGGTTAATTGTGGAGGTGGCTTCCATGTCAGGATTGGAGGCTAGCACTCTCATAAAAATCATAAGGACATGCCTTTCCCCAGGTTTGAGGCTAAAGAACAAGTAAGAAGGCGGATGTGTATATAATTTTGTGACTAATCCATCTAATTTTTAATCAAATTTCCAGAATATATTTCACCTAAGTGTGGTCACAGAAGTTTAATCACACTTGCAGAGCGGTGTACCCATCTACTGCACCTGATGCTGTCAACAACATCCAAGTGCTTTCTGATCACACTACTTATGCCAGTACATCATAGACGAAGTCAACATTGAACTAAATATGACCTTTTAACACCAATCTGTGTGTTATACGTCCTCTGCATAGCTATCCCCAGCCATTTCCACAAGACATGATATTGAGAGGAACTGTACAGACAGGCATTGCTGATGCAACCCGTAGCAGTACTGCATGGTTTTTTATTCACTAAGATTGCAGTGTTGGAGCCATTCAACAGTGTAAGCCAGCTTGGAAAATGAAAAATTGGTTATAGTCCTAGGATTGACAGAAAAAGGCAGATTGCAGAGAGGCAACACGATATTCTGTGCTGTGTGTGCCTGCCTAGATCTCTATACACTGGCACTCTACAACCAGACCTATTGGATTTGCAAATGCTTGTTTCTATGGTTCACATTTTTGTATCCCTGGCTTGTGCCCCAAATACAGCAAGCCAACCACCTACATTAAGAAAATAACGTTCAGTTTGTTAAATATTCATGTTTTGCTCCAGTCAGCATTGCATTGGTCTTTTTTTACAGTAAAGTACTACAATTTAAACAAAATTGCTAGTATACAGATTAAGTAAAATATAGGCATACCTGTTTTTGTAGGTCAGTCGAACGATTTTGGTACCTTCATATTTTCCAGGGTGCAATTCCTTTAGGGCCTGTTCCCATTTTGAAATGACATCACAGACCTACAGTAAAAACCAGACAATTCAATGGACATGTGAACTCCAAAATGGTGTGAGGAATTGTGTGGGAGACATAGAAAGTGAAATGTAGTTACATATAAGAAAGTAGGTGGTTAATACTACAGAACTGTTGTAAAATGTTGGGTACACAGAAGGTGGCAAAACTAGTCGAAAACATATTTCAAGGTGGAAGTTTCCGGGAATCAGTCTACGCCTGTAGGAAAGTGCAGGGGATGTACGCTTGTGGGGCTATGCCTGGAGTAGGGGACTTGCCAGATTGTGATGCCTTTGCAATGCACAAGAGATCAGGGTTCCACCACACGTTGGACAATATAGTAGGATCTTCACTATGTGTTGTCAAATGTGGGTTGACTTTTGAAGGTTTCGTTTTGGGGATGATTTACCAGTAGACACGAGTCACCGCATGGGGATAACGGGGGCCAGCAAGAGGAGGACACAAAGGAAACCTTAGAACTAAAGAGGTTTGTATGGGAAAGAATTATCTTTAAGACAGTACGATGTTTGCAGTGTCTTGAGGCTTGACTGGGCTTAAGTTCAGTAAACTAGCTGTCCACATTGGTGCAGGTGTGATGTTTGCCTTGCTGGAGTCGATTTTGTTTGCGAACTAAAGACCATGGCTGTAGCTGTGAGTATGCAACTGAGCTGGTGCAGGCAGTAATTAGCAGAAGCTAACAGAAACAGCCAGAGTGTATCTGAATGGCTTTATTTTGAGTCTGTTGGTGTCTTGAAGGTGATTTAGGAGTCCTGATGGCTGGAATAATTGAGTCCCAGACTTCTTTCTAGTTACCTCAAGCTGCAGTGGTACAGAAAGCTTTAGGCCGGAGAGATGAGTCTAAAGTAGAGGAATGGAATGTAATCTAGTCTGTAGTTTGTTCATGTCTCTATGTGTGTACATTTGGAAGTATGCATGGCAATTATTTTACTGAAACTTGCTGAAGGAAAAACCATTAGTGAAATCAATCTGGACTGAGACACTTATTAAAGGTTTTTAGTGCTGCCTAAATCAATCATTGGTGCACAAGGTCCTGGTGTTGATTAGGCAGAGTAGACTGTAGTAGATCCTACACACTGCAGATTACCTTCACATCCCCCTGCAGGCAGTGCTCCAGGTCTTTGCCGGAAGGATCGTCCGTGAAGAGCGAAAACCCAGAGTGAGAAGGCTTCCTCATGCCGGTCTCTTGGTTCAAAACTTGGAGGAACTCATCCACCGTGGTCGAGCCATCAAACCCCACAACCTAGAAAAAAGGAGAACTATCAGACCAGTGCTTAATTTGTAAAATATTAAGTGCCAGGGCACTGACCAGGAGGCCACTGCAGCTTGCACCACCCATCGCCCCTGTCATCGCTGCCAAAACAACTACTAACCATCTCTCTCGCATGTAAATGTGACAGTTCAGATTATTCCAGGTCCCCAAAGCTAAAGGAATGGCTGGGGAGGCAGGTATTAGTATTTTTTTATGTATATTGTTTTCCTAAACAACTGGTATACTGCTGATCTCTAAATGACATGAGCAGCGCCACCTTGTGGCAGACTGCCTTAAGTGTGGTGTTGACAATTAGGTGCCGGTGCCGAGCACCGGAAACCAATTAAGTGCCGGACGGTGCTCAGCACCGGAAAGCTCCGGCCCAAATTAAGCACTGTATCAGACACACTGAGCAACAACAAGCAGGCGCAGGAACACAGTACATCACTCTCCTAGGCCCTGTGGGGTTAATGCCTGTGTCAGTAGCCAGATGTTTGCTTCCTGGTAGCTGCTCTAGGATGTGTCATGCAATACCTTCATCATGTAAGGAAACTGTCGGCTACATATTCCTTTAAGCCGCAACACTTTCTCTTCTCACTTTAATTATCCTTTGCAGCAATGAAGTATCGTTTGAGTGCTGACGCCCATTTGAAGAAAAATAAAACAATCCAACACGGTCTCTGCACACAGAAGTTTCCACATGAAGGAATAGAAGCAGATGAGCGACATTTCACTTCAGGATATAACTCTGTGGAAGCTTCTGATTGAATCTGTATGCAAATCCCCAGTAAAGTCCCTATAGTTTATTGTGAGCATGCATAATGCAGTGAGCTTTCAATCAAGTAATATTAATCTTGAAAGTTGTCCTGCAAAGGTGTATTTCCCAAAAAATGATAAAGAATCACTGACACTGAGCGTGAAATGGTTACTTATCTGTAGGAGTCGTTTGACAGCTTAAACGTGTTTCTGGATTCACATGTTGTGGATTTTTCTACCATCTAGTGGTTGAGTCTGGCATTCTCCATTACAGACTTTTATTAATTTTTAGGTCTAGCCTAGACAGCGATTGTGCTGTTTCTTGGAGACATTCTGTGTTTAGGATATGGGCCCTCCCATTTTTAGGTTTTGCCTGCACAGTGCTTGGTCAATCTATTGTTTTTATTATAAACTTATAAACTTATAAGGGACTTACATCCCACCTCCTCTCTTTCCTGGCTTCTCACTGGTTTCTGTGCATTCTGTGCATGCAACTTACATTTGCTCCATTTCTACTAGGTGTAGCATATTTCGTCTGCTTCTCTTATAAGTTTTCTGCTGCCGAAATACTGTTAGCATCCGCTTTGGTGGAACTATATTTTCATAAAGTTTTGCCTTTTACTATTGCAGTATATTCATATAACAATTTATCACCCGAGAGATTTAGTGATTTGCATACAATCACAGGATGTTGCACGGCGCCACCAAAACTCGAACCTCGATCCCCAGTTCTTGAGTCAGTAGCCTGCCCACGGCGCCACATTCTCTCCACTCCTGTGTCACCTGTGCGGGAGCTCTTTCATTCTCCCAAATAATGAAAACAGCTCTTTATTAATTACACAGGTGAAACTGATGCATTACCAATGCTTGTTTTTGTATTGGCTCCTCTTACTGTCTTTGGGCTTTTCATTGGTGAAATAGCTTAATAGTCCCTCCTTTGTAACGTCCTATACAGACTGGCCCCGTTACATGGGCTTTTACGCTGCATGTCCATTTTAACACTTCGGACCACTATTTCTCCCTTTAGCTGTCCTCAAGCAGCACTAGCGTTCAGCTGTTCTCGAACAAAGCTCGCCGTGCACTTTTATTTATTATTGGCGCATTAGTATGCTTAATTTTTTCCTGTCTTTGGCACGCTACCCTTAATCTTGAACAATGGGGGCCCGCGGCTCGCCCAACTCTATTTTTACATCATTCAACATTTTATTTTAAACAGTGCGCTACGCTGCTCGTAATCACCAACAATGGCATCCGTGCCTTTTTCTTTTGGGCAGATCGCCCAACTCTATTTTTTTTAATATTAAAAAAGTTTAAATAGCGCAGCACACCGCCTTTAATCCTCATCAATGGCGGCCACGTGGCTCGAACAACTCTAATTTTTCATTAGCCCAACATTTTTTCAAGCAGTCAGTCACCCCGCTCCTAATCACCAACAATGGCGGCCAGCAGCGGCCAGCAGCGTACAGGACAATGAGTTCAAGAGGAGCATGCGTCATACAATATTGTACCATGTTCACACATGTCGCCCGGCCCTTACTATAGATGATTCGCTTGCGGTGAAGCTTGGGCTCCGTTTCGTTTGTGCACCGCCAAGACCGAGGACAGTGAATTGCTACTTTCGTTCCATTAAAGAATGGCATGTCCTCTTGTTGAAGCTGCAGCAGCCCACTTTGTTATGTTTGTGAGGAGAAGGTCCCTAAGAGCCCTTGTTTTTATTTTATTTATTTTGAAAGTTTTATATAGCGCGAACAGGATCTTTGCAGATATCAGAGCGCTTTACAAGGGCATGGGGGTAAAAAATACAAAGTAATAAAGCGTATATACAGAGTAATATATGAGGTAGTTAGGTACAAGGTGCAAGTTACATAGGTGGGATAAAGGACATGAGGTAGATAACAGGTGAGGTAGTGTCGGTACACAGTGTATAGACAGACAAATGCGTCAATAGTATAAAGTGCAATAATAAGGAGCATATACCTGCTTAAACGTGTTTAGAATATTTAGAGTTTAAAGGAGGGAACAGTTGAGGTAGGTGTGAGCAGGGTGTATAGTCCCACAGGTGCGAGAGTAGTAAGGTACGTTGAGAAGGAGAGGGTAAAGTGTGCAAAGTCAACCAGGTGCGTCAATAATATAACAATATAACAATATACATAATCAACCAAGTGCATCAAACATTATAACAAAATACAAAGAGTGAGCGTATACAGTTAGGTTGAGGTAGGTGTGAGCAGGGTGTATAGTCCCACAGGTGCGAGAGTAGTAAGGAACGTTGAGATGGAGAGGGTAAAGTGTGCAAAGTCAACCAGGTGCGTCAATAATATAACAATATAACAATATACATAATCAGCCATGTGCATTAAACATTATAACAAAATACAAAGAATGAGCGTATACAGTTAAGTAATTAGAAAACACGGGTGGCACAGTAGACCAGGGTCGGGAAGGACTTGCAAGGCAGATTCATGAGTGATACGGAGCAATAGATCATGTGTATTTTGCCATGAGGATCGCTTTAACTTCCCTCTTAAATATTGTTTCGGAGGAGATGAGCCTTGTTTCCGGAGGGAGTGAGTTCCAGATCCTGGGTGCCATTCCTGAAAAGGAGCGTTTATAAGTTTTTTCCTTCCGAAATCTTCGAGGTTTCAGCAAAAGATTGTTTGTGCCTCTAGTAGTTCGGGAGCCGCCCGAGATTGTCAGCTTTTGAGTGAGATAGGCGGGTGAATTCCGGTGCACAGCCTTGTGTGTCATGCAAGCGATTTTCAGTTGTATTCTGGCTTCAAAAGGTAGCCATTTCAGTGATTTAAAGTCCGGGGAGATGTGCGAGTGTTTTTTTGAGCCAGTGACGAGTCTCGCTGCGGCGTTAAGGGACGCTCTTAGGGGTGCCGTTGTAGTTAGGGGGAGCCCGCAGAGGGCGGTGCTACCGTAATCTATGTGCGGGATGACTATAGATTGTACTGCAGTTTGGAAGTCTTTGGCAGGAAGGAAGGGTTTGAGTTTCCTCAGGGTATTGATTTGAAAGTTCGCTCCTTTGGTTGCCTTGCTGATGTGCTGCTGCATGTTGAGATTGGTGTCCAGTGTTATGCCTAAAGATTTTGCGGAGTCAACTACGATGGGCTGTACATTTAGAGCCGTTAAATGCTTAAGCCATGTTTGAGCCGTGGATATTTTAGCGGGAGGTGAGATCAGGAGGAACTTGGTCTTCAGAGCATTGAGTTTGAGGTGGTTCTCAGAAAGCCAGGATTGGGTGTTTCTGATTGTGGTGTTCAGAAGCATGATGTCCTTGGGAGATTGTATTTTGAGATAAAGTTGGGTGTCGTCGGCATACATGTGAAAGTGCACATTAGATGCCTGTAGCAATGTAGTGAGAGGTTCCATAACTAGGTTGAACAGTGTTGGGGAGAGGGAGGATCCTTGAGGGACGCCTAGCGATACAGGTACCGAAGAGGACAGCAGGTTGTTGCTTTTGAATCTTTGTGTTCGGTTGTGTAGGAATGAGGTGAACCACTTTAGAACAGTCCCAGATATGCCCATTCTTGTGTTTAACAGTTCGAGTAGGTTCTCATGTTTAACTGTATCGAATGCTGCGGAGAGATCCAGAAGGATGAGGAGGCAGGTGTCGTTTTGGTCTAGGATTTGGAGGGCATCGTCCACTATGTGGGTCATGGCAGTTTCGGTGCTGTGCCCTGCTCGGAAGCCTGACTGATGAGCGTTTAGGAGATCAAACTTATCTATGTGTTTAGTCAGTTGTTGCTGTACACATTTTTCCAGCAGTTTAGCGAGAGTGGGAATGTTTGTAATAGGGCGGTAATTGTTTAGATCAGTGGGGTCTGCTGTTGGTTTTTTCAGTAGCGGAGTGACTTGCCCTACTTTGAGGGCGTTGGGGATGGATCCTTGTTGAAGAGAGCTATTGATAATCTTTGACCAGAGTGGGAGAAGCCAAGGAGAAAAGTCCTTTACAGCGTTAGCAGGAAGGGGGTCGGAGAGGTGATTGGAAGGTTTCAAGGTGTTGAGCAGTCTGCCAATTTCCTCTTCGGAGTAGGTGTCAAAGGCTGACCAAGTAGCATTGTTCTTTGGTTGAGGCACTGCTGTGTGTCGGGGGTTGGAGTACAGGATAGCGTCCTTGAGGAGATCGCTTCTTATTCTCTCAGTTTTTTGGATAAAGAAGGCAGAGAAGTCTTCGCAGGAAGGGGTATCGCCCATAGGGCTGGGTGTCTGGGGTTGCTCTTTGCATTGTGTTCTGACTAACTCAAACAGTTTTTTTGGACGGTTTTTAGCTTGGGCGAGTTGGAGGCTGAAGAAGTTTCTTTTTGAGCGCTTTATTTTCCTGAAGTAGGCGTTTCTCTGTATCTTTAGACTTTTTAGGTGCACTGCAGAAGGGGCTGATCTCCAGGTGCGCTCTGCCATTCGCATGGCTCGTCTATCCTCATTGAGGCTACCGTCATACCATGGGTTGGAAGTCTTCTTGGACGAGACTCTTTTCAGTTGCATGGGCGCCGCCTCATTGATTATTGTGGACATAGTATTGAGATAGTAGTCAGTCAGAAGATGAACGTCTGATACGCCGGGAGGGGGAAGTAGGCGAATGCAGCTGTTCGGCGGTAGGGAGTTTGGATTGAGTTTCTTCAAGTCTCTTTTCCACACTTTGTGCTTAGGGGGTTGAACTGAGTTAAGTCTGATTTTTTCCTTGATGAGGAAGGAGACAATGTAGTGATCTGACCAGTCACACGGTTGGATTGATTCCAGTTGAATAGCGCCCTCTTTGGAGATGATAAGGTCAAGGGTTGAACCTCTCTTATGGGTCGGGTTATTGCATATTTGGTTGAGATCAGATGCGTTGAGAAAGCTTTTGAGGCTGTTTACCACTGCGTCATTGCTGTCATTCCAGTGGAGATTGTAGTCGCCAAGGAAAATTTGGGTGTGCTGCCGTCCTGAGTTGGCTGTAATTGTGTCCATGAGTTGTTGGACGAAGGAGAGATTGTCCCCAGGTGGGTGGTATATAATGTGTAGTGAGCATACCGGTTTGCTTTCGCTGATGATATCGAGGCAAAGGTATTCACAGGAAGTAAGAGAGGGGACGGCCACTTTGGAGACTGAGAGGTTGCTTCTGTAGATGCAGGCAATTCCACCGCCTGTCTTTATGGCCCTGTCAAGTCTAATGATACAGTAGTTGGGCGGGACTAGGATATCCAGTATAGGTGTGGAGGAATCAGACAGCCACGTTTCAGTCAGAATGGCTAGGTCCAGTTCCCGGGACGTGATGAGGTCGGCGACCTCCGTGGAATGTCTTTGGGCCGATCTGCAGTTGAGAAGTATGCATTTAAGGCTAGGGGTGCATTGGGTGGAGGACGATTCCGTAATGAGGGGTACATTAGTGAGGTTGTTGGGGACAGCGCCTCTGTTATCCTTTTGTTGCCTAAGGGGGTTGGATATAATCGTTGGGATGGACATGTTGTAGGTAGCTAGTGGCTTTTGGGGAGCCGGGTCGTAAGAGTGGAGAAGGGTGTGTACGTCATGGTCAGAGATCGGGTTGGAGGTGCGTCTGGGGCGATTGGTGGTATTGCAAGAGGGGGTAGAAGTCCAATGTGGGGGGAGATGTGTGTTAAGGCGAGTAGGGGGAGAGGAGGAAGTGTTGTTTGGAGGAGAAGGGGGAGTACTGCGCTTGGTAGTGACGAGATTGCAATTGTTACTGCGATTGTTGGTATTGCGTGGGGGGATAAAGGTCCGGTGTGTGGAGTGTTGTGTGGTAGGGCGGGTAGGAGGTGAAGGGGAAGTGGTGTTAGGTGTGGTAGGGGTGTTGATGTGGGGGTGTCTGGGGTGTGTGATGAGCAACTCTTTAATGGAGTGTACTTCTTCTTTCAATTGGAGGAGGGTAGACATAATAGTGTCCAAGGTGATGATGGGTGCGTTGACCGGGGGTAGTCCGGGTGGAGAGTCGGAACTGATGAGGGTGTTGGGGGCGTTAGCGAGAGGGCAGGTGTTTGGAAGCGCATCCGTGCTAGGGGGGGAGCGGAAAAAGGGGGAGATGTGTAGGCTGGCTGTTGTGGGGGACGATGTGGGGTATTGAGGAGTGAGCGAGGGGGGTGGGAGGTTGATGGAGGGGTGCAGGCTAGGTGTGGTGGGAGTGCTAAGTGTGGGGGGGGCAGAAGTCGGAGAGAGAGACATGTTGTGTGTGGTGCCATTGGGGGAGAAGGGGTGCTCCGAGAGAAAATGTGCTGGGGAAGGTATGGGAGTGCACAGTGTGGAGGAGGAGGCAAGAGGAAGAGCGGGGGTACGAAGGTTAGTAGGAAAGCTGGGAGAGCGAGTGGTGTGCGTAGGGACTAGGTCTTGTGCAGCAGCGACTCCTGAACACCGCATGAAAAAATAAACAGCAGTACAGGATATACTTTGAAATAAAGAGGTTGCTCTCCTGCCCGTACCTTGGGTAATGACAGTAACAGCAAGCAGAGTGGATCAATCAGTCCGCTACGTAAAGCTTAAACTTTAAAGTGATGGCCACACTTTTGTGTTTTTCTGCGCGGCTTGTCAAAAATAATTTTTTTCAAGACTATTTTGTAAATTTTGACTAGCGCGCCATGCCATGCTTTCATTTTAATAATACCGCCCATGCAGCTTGCTTTTCTTCTGCAATGTGAAGCCAGCATTCCCGCTTATTACTGGGACCTCAAGCACCCACCTCCTGTACTGTAAGTATATTTCTATCTAATTTTTATCTTTAAGTTACTATTTTTGATGTACTTGGAACCCTGAATTGCACTCGTGTCCCCGTGTTTTTTTTAGATTTTAATAAGTTCTATTTTCCTTCCTGGAGGTGTATTTATCATACTCGCACTTTCATGTTACCCAAGTTTCAGAGTTGCTGCCTTGCTCCCTCTCACGCAACCTTTATGCGGTGCTGTCACATGTACATTCGTCTTAACACTCATTTTAGGTTGCTGCTCCTTGCTTCGTCATGCTACATATGCTGTCCCTTAAATGTATTTGCTTACACACCTGCAAGTAAATAAAAAATGTTCTCATTTACAACACCAATAGCTCTAACTTTCACAAATGCTAGACCTATTGCACTGCAAATGCTTGTTTTTCCAGCTGGAAGTTGTCATGGACCATTTAGTTACATCCTTCCCCTCGTGACAATACATGTACTCCCCAAAAGCCCTTGTGCATGGTCACCAATTTCACATTTTTAGTTGTACCTTGCGACTTCTTCCTCTGGTTTTCCAACTATTGCATAATTCATTCCATTTGTTCTCTTAAAGGGACCTCATTTTGGGGGAGGCGGGATGGTAGCATATTTATTTATTTATTCAAAGTTTTATATAGCGCGAACAGGATCCTTACAGATATCAGAGCGCTTCACACAGACAGGGAAGGGGCAGTAGGAGTCAACAGAGATAATGGGAACAGTATAATAGTCAATAACATGGTAATAACATGGATAATAAAAACATACATAAAACCAATCCAAATACAATCAGGTAAGGAAGTAATATAGGACAGCGCAAATCATTGATCCCACTACAGAGGTGTACAGGTGGATCAGTAAACCAACGTGTATCATATCTTGGTCGGTAGTAAGAGAGTAGCGTAGTAGTGCCCCCAACAAGTAGAGTATAGTGCCAGGGGATAGGGTGAGCAGTGATACAAAGCAATGCAGAGTCTCTGAACCAACATCTATAACGATCAGGAGATCTTGGCCAGAAGGATGGTTTTCACCTCTTTCTTGAAGAGTGCAGTGGAGGAGATCAGCCTGGTTTCAGGAGGGAGCGCATTCCAGATCCTGGGTGCCATTCCTGAGAAGGAGCGCTTGTAAGTTTTCACTTTCCGGAATCTACGAGGTTTCAGGAGTAGATTTTTTGTGCTCCTATTGGATCTCGAACCTCCTGATATAGACAGCTTTTGAGCGAGGTAGTTGGGTGCCTTGTGGTGCACGGCCGCGTGTGTCATAACTGCAATTTTTAGCTGTATTCTGGCTTCAAAAGGCAGCCATTTTAGAGACTTTAAGTCTGGGGATATGTGCGAATGCTTTCTAGAGCCAGTAATGAGTCTCGCGGCAGCGTTCAGGGAGGCTCTTAAGGGTGCTGTTGTGGATAGCGGGAGACCGCTGAGGGTCGCAATTCCGTAGTCTATTCGAGGGATGACTAAAGCTTGTACAGCAGTTTGGAAGTCTTTGGCCGGGAGGAAGGGTTTAATTTTCCTCAGCGTGTTAATTTGGAAATTAGCTGCTTTTGTGGCTTTGCTGACGTGCTGCTGCATGTTGAGCTTGGCGTCGAGTGTGATGCCTAGGGATTTCGCCGAGTCCACGATGGTAGGTTGGACATTGAGTGCTGTTAGGTTGTTGAGCCAGGTTTGGGTGGTGGAGATTTTCGCCGGGGGTGAGATGAGTAGGAACTCAGTTTTCAGAGCATTTAGTTTGAGGTGATTATCGGCCAGCCAAGATTGGGTGTTAATAAGCGTGGAATTCAGATGTTTGATATCTTCCGGGGATTGTAACTTTAGATAGAGTTGTGTGTCATCGGCGTACATATGGAATTGAACATTGGATGCTTGAAGCAAGGTGGCGAGCGGTTCCATAACGAGGTTGAACAGTGTAGGGGAGAGGGTGGATCCTTGTGGAACACCTAGATCTGCAGGTACAGGTGTAGATAGCACATTGTCGATCTTGAACCTCTGAGACCGGTTGTGAAGGAAGGACGAAAACCACTTGAGAACAGTTCCCGATAGCCCCATTCTAGTACTTAGCAGCTCCAGCAAGTTCTCATGTTTGACCGTGTCAAATGCAGACGAGAGGTCAAGAAGGATGAGGAGGCAGGACTCATTGCGATCCAGAATTTGGAGGGCGTCATCAATTATGTGTGTCATAGCTGTTTCAGTGCTATGTTTCGCTCTGAAGCCTGATTGATGAGGGTTGAGGAGGTCAAATTGATCAATGTGTTTTGTTAGTTGGAGTTGGACACATTTCTCCAGCAGTTTGGCCAGGGTGGGGATATTGGTGATGGGCCGATAGTTGTTTAGGTCAGACGGATCAGCTGTAGGTTTCTTGAGTATAGGCGTGACTTGCCCCACCTTAAGGGAGTCTGGAATGTGGCCTTGTTGCAAAGAGCTGTTGATGATCTTGGTCCAGAGAGGGAGGAGCAAGGGGATAAAGTCTTTTACAGCATTAGCAGGTAGAGGGTCTGTGAGGTGATTAGAGGGCTTCAAGGTGCAGAGCAGTTTGTGTATTGCTTCTTCCGAATAGGTATCGAAGTACTGCCAGGATGCCTTGTTTTTAGGTTGAGTGTCTGCCATTCTGGTGTGGTTGGGGTATCGACTTATATCCATGATGAGGTCATTTCTTATGTTGTCAGTCTTTAGTTTAAAGAAAGCAGAGAAGGCTTCACAGTGTGGGGTGTCATTTGTTGAGCTGTTTGATTGTGTGGGTTGTGCCTTTGTTTGGGTCTTGATTAGCTCGAACAGCTTTCTTGGCCTGTTCTTCGCTTGGTCCAACTGGCGGCTGAAGAAGTCCGACTTTGTGCGCTTTATTTTCCTAAAATAGGCATTTCTCTTGTTCTTAAGCTTTTTGAGATGCAGTGCTGAAGGGTCCGATCTCCAGGTGCGCTCTGCCATTCGCATATTACGCCTTTCGTCATTGAGTCTGTCATCATACCAGGGGTAAGAAATTTTGGTGGAGACTCTCTTCAGTTGCAGAGGGGCGACTTCATTGACTATTGTATTCATAGAGTCAAGGTAGTGGTCAGTCAGTGATTGAACATCTGAGGCACCTGAAGGGGGAAGTAGGAGGTTGCCGATGTGGGGAGGTAGGGTGGAGGGGTTAAGATTCTTCAAATCCCTTTTCCATGTTTTGGATTTGATTGGTTGAGTAGGGTTAGGTTTAACTTTTTCGTTGATAAAGAAGGTGATAATGTGGTGATCTGACCAATCGCAGGGTAGAATCGCCTCCAGTTGAATAGCGTTCTCTTTGGCAATGATGAGATCGAGTATCGCGCCTTTGTCGTGTGTTGGTTTATCGCATAGTTGGGTGAGGTCAAGCGCATTGAGGAAAGTTTTGAGACTATTCACCACGGTGTCTTTCTGATCGTTCCAGTGGAGATTGAAGTCACCCAGGTAGACTTGAGTGGTCTGCCGACCGGCATTGGAAGTGATCAGGTCCATGAATTGTTGGGTGAATATGAGATTGTCACCAGGCGGGTGATAGATGAGATGTAAAGCACAGACTTGTTTGCCCTCACTGGTGATGTCGAGGCAGAGGAGTTCACAGGAGGAAAGGGAGGGGGAGGTGACTTGAGTAACGGAGAGGTTGCTCCTAAAAATGCATGCAATTCCCCCGCCCGTCTTGCCAGGAGACCTGTCCAGCCTAATGATGTGATAATTGGGGGGGACTAGTATGTCAATAATCGGGGTAGAGGCTTCAGTGAGCCACGTTTCCGTTAGAATGGCTAGGTCCAGCTCCCTATCTGAGACGAGATCCGCGATGTCGGAGGAATGTCTCTGGGCCGATCTGCAGTTTAGTAGGATGCATTTGAGTTTGGGAGAGAGAAGGGTGGTCGAGCTTTCTAGTGTGAGGGGAACTTTTCTGAGGTTGTTAGGGACGGAGCCTCTGTTGTTGTGTGTTGGGAGCCTCAGAGGGTTTGTAAGAATTGTGGGTATGGGGATGTGTGAGTTGGAAAAGTCTTTTTCCGGACCTGGGCCATAAGAGCGTAGGAGAGAGCATAGGTCGCGGTCCGACAAGGGGTTGAGAACACGACGGGGGCGGTGGGAATTATTGCGAACGGGGATAGTAGGCCATTGCTGGTGTCGTCGGGGGCGAGGGTATGTAGGGAGGGTGCGTCGTTTGTAGGGTAGTGGGATGGTGGGAGGTAGACTGGGCTGTGAGGAGAGAAGGTCTTTGATTGTGTGGACGTCTTTTTTTATTTGTAGGATTTCCTCTTTGACTTGTTGGAGGGTGGATAAAGTCAGGTCAGGAGGGTCATTGGGGAAGGTGTTGGTGGAGAGAGCCGTTGGTGAGTGGTGGAGTAGTGAGCTGGAGAGCAGGCAGGGTATCGGGGGGGGGGGGTATACTAGCGTTGTTGAGGGGTTCCGCGGTGCTAATGAGTGGGATGGTATTCAAGGTGTGGACGTGTTTGTGGGCGAGGGGTGTGGGTGATGGAGGTGAGGCAGGCGGTGGGTGGGAAGCATAGGTAGTGACTTCAGTGGGAGACGGTGCTGGTGAGTAGAAGAGTGAGTGAAGGCTGAAGACAGTGGGGGAGACAGGAGGGTAGTGAGGGCTGAGAATAGGAGGTGGGAGAGAGGGGGATGCTAAGGTAAGGGAGGAGGTATGTTCTGTATCTTTTGTTGGGAGGGAGATAGAGTTGTGAGTGGGAGTGGGGAGGGAGCAGGGAAGGGAGAGGTGTCTGCCGTGGGGGGGATGGGTGGATAAACTCCGAGTGATGGTGTGTGCAGATGTAGGCGTGTTGTGTGTGGGAGTTGTTGTGTCAGGTGTGAGAGACTCGTGGGTGGGAGTGGAGAGGGAGATGGGGAGGGAGAGGTGTCTGTCGTGGGGGGGATGGGAGGGGGGGGTGGATAAACTTTGGGCGGTGGCTTGTTCAGATGGTGGTGTGTTGTGGGTGGGGGATGTTCTGTCCAGGGGGAGAGGGATGGAGGGGGTATGGGTGGGGATAAGAAGGGTCATGTTAGAGGGGCTGCTAGTATGTGCGGTGGAGATATTTGTGACTGTCCTTGGGGAGTGGGGAGCGTTAACAGCAGGTGGGCCATTTACTGGGGTGCTGGGGGTAGAAGTGTAGTAGGTGGTGGCTGCGATGTCAGGGGTGATAGTGCTGGCGGAGTTCTGGGTGGGGGTCCGCAGCTTGGAGAGGTGCTCTTTGAACATGGGGAACAGGTTGTCTAGTAATTCCAGGTTCTTGTCCGTGGATTGGATTAGGACAATCCCGTTATTGTAGATAGTAATGGTAGACCTGCCAGGGAAGAGGTGGGAAGGTGTGATGGTGAGAATTAGGCCATGAGTTGTTTTCCTGGTGGTGGAGACTGTGAGTAGGGATAGGAAAGTTTTTCTCCATTGGGCTCTGCGTGAGGTGTGGAAGATGATATCAGTATCCAGGGCTCCATTGCCCGATGAGAAGTAAGTGTCGGCAAAGGGTGTTTCAGGGTGCGACCTCAAGAAGTTGTGTTTAAAACGTTTAGTGGCATTTTTGGAGAGAGGAGTGGAGGGGTAGTTAATTCTAAAAGTGTGCTTGCCGTTGAGCTCCATTTTAGAGAGGCTGTGGTGTTAGGTGTAGGAAATAGGACGAAAGTACAAACTGTCAGCCGCTAGTTACAGGGCCAAGGAAGACACTAGTGAGTGATCAAAGATATAAGAGGTAGAAGTCAGTGTGATCCCCGAACAGACAGTGCGTAGGTGCATGTTACCAAGTGTATCCTATATACGAGGTAGCAGTCGGCTTACACCGTGTAACCAACTATGAGAGGTAGGAACGATTAGGTGGAAGCCAAGTTACATATTAGAATGTACGAGGTAACAGCAGTGTAGTCTAGGCGTAGAAAGTGGCTGGGTGCAGCTTACATGACAGAGCGAATTGAATGAGGTAGTAATAATCAGTGCAATATCGTGACGTAGCTTACATCGAAAAACCAACAAATAAATAAATGCGGTAGCGGACAGTGAATGATGGGGATAGAGGTGAGATATGTGCAGCTTGCCGCATATAAAATACAGGCTAAAATAGGGCTAAACTACTAATGAGTTACTGAATCCCATAAATGTGCATACAAATTGCAGCAATAACAAATATAACACTAGAATATACGATAGTAATGTGATAGCAATGCATACAATGTAGGAAGCCAGTAATAATAAAATAAAATAAAATAAAATAGAAACTGCAGTAATAAGTGAAATAGGTGTAGGTTACATACAGTGTAAAAGTACCAGTAGTAAAATATTAGTATAATACTGTAATAAAAGGCAAACACTTAATCGCTTAATGATTTGAGTACAGGGCTATGTAGAGTCTGTGGAACCGATAGTCAAGAGTAATCCGAAAGACTAGTCCATGATGGCCGCCAATAGGAGAGGAAAGTCTAAATATGGCCGCCAAGTAAAGGGCTCATTAGTCCTCTTTTCGTTGTTACTGATATCAGAGCAGGGGAGAGTAGTTTCAGAATCTATTCGGCCGGCGCAGGAACTTGCATACCAAGGGGAGTCTTATCTCAGTTTTTTGTTATCTTAAGAGGGGCTGCTGAGGGGCCTCGTGGGCTCAGGCGGTACAGGAGGGGATTAGGTGCTCAGTTTATGACCCCCGCCATTTTGAACAACAGAGGTTTTGTAAAACAAAACGAGTGGGGCAGATGTGCACTTTTCCAATAAAACGCGTGGGGCAAAGCAAATACCTTTTTTTAGCTGTCGCTTCGGCAAAGACGATCTTCGCTAGCATTTGCAGACCAGTCGGTCTGTCTGTTCCTGATACAGCTGGGTGTTGGATACAAAGGGGGGGGAGGGGGGGAACGACCATCCACACCACAGCAAGGCGTCAGCTTCCTCTGGTGTCCTGGTGGCCGCAGGCAGGGGACGAACAGCCAGGCAAACAGTTTGCCAGGCAGGGCAGGGAGATCACTCCCGTCGTGAGTCAGACACCGGGTCTACCACCACCCAGTCAGTCTGGCGTATGCGACGGTGCTCTCTCAGGCTCCGCTACAGCTCCCCTCGCCTGCAGACTCAAAATGCACCCGTCGTCATCCAGAGTGGGTGTCGAAGCCGATGTTTGCAGATGTACAACGGTACATGGTACAAAGGTACAGCGGACCGTGCTGTGCTAGCTTCCAGTGCACAGCTCCCAGCGCGCGCAGGACACCGAGGCTCCAGGCAGCAGCCACCGACGGGCAGCGCCACTCCTCGACGATGTGTCCGTCGCCCTCCAGGCGCCAGCAGTGGTCAGGTCCCGGTCCAATTGAGCGACGTCCAGCTACATGTAAAATGGTCCGTGATGTGTTAGCTACCAGCGCACAGCTCCCAGCGCGAGCAGGACTCCGGGGGTCACTACAGCAACCGCCGCGACGATGTGCCTGTCTCACTCTAGGCGCTATCAGTGGTCCAGGTCATGGTCTGATTCAGCGACGTCCAGCAAGGTACACCAGTCGACCAAAGCTGGCTCTAGACAGCAGGCATCCACGGGGAGCAGCCCAAAGTCTGATGAGGAGGCGGGCGAGGCTCGACTTCTCCTGCGGGTCTTGGTCTCCAGTCGGGTCGGGGGTCCTCAGCAACTTTTCATCCGCAGGTAAGAGATCCAGTTACTTGTATTAAACCTGTTACTTGTAACTCCAGTTACTTTTGCGTCGCGTTGCTCAAGACGGTGCCTCACGGAGCTGACGGGGATAAAGACCAGAGAAACTGGATCCCCAGCACCGGAGCTCTTACCGAGAGCTCCTGTCCGACGGCCATCTTGGCTTTTTAGGAATAGGCATATGAATCCAGAAAGTTGCAAAACTACGTGAGTAACCATTTTGTTTTGCAGAGTGAATATTTTCTGGATTAACATGCTGTACACTGATTTTTAGCTGTATTCTTTTCATACAGGAGGTTGGATTGAAATGAGTGCATGTTGGCAGACAGGTTTTTTAATACATACTGCCCTACTGTGTCTTCTTTCTGGCCTGAATTTCCACACAATAGTGTTCAGTAAGGTATGAATAGATGGATAACCATGTCCGTGCCTTACAGGTTATTAGCTGAAAAATCCACCAGAAAGGCTAATGTGGCCCCATTTTTTCTCGTGAAGGGAGCCCTCTGCCTCTCCTCCAGTGTCACTTCTGCTTTCTCATTGCATGCTAGGATTGCTGTACTATCTTGCCATAGATTCCTTGGACATAGGTGAACCTTTGTTCGCTGGTGTGAAGGAAATAAAAACCATGTTCCTTTCTTGATTGATTTTGTCTCCTCCAGGTAGTACATAACTGCCCTCCTCGCATGTAACCTATGCAAAGCTCTCTCTACATAGGTCTTTGGTTGCTGGAAGATCCCTGGATGGACTGGTTAACATGGAACTGTGCAATGACCTCCTGGAGAAACTGTGGATTTATTCTCATAACCACCCTGTTCTTATGGGTTGCATGATGATACAACATATGCCTTTACCACGCATGCATTTTCAAGCATGACTTTACCACACATGGTAAGTATAATTAGGTAAGTAAAACCTATATTTTTAAATTTAATATTACATTATTTTTTTTCTTTTGGGAGGGGAAAGCCCCCCCACCACCAGCTCTCCCCTTTTTTTAAACATACTCCTAATTTGCTTTACCACTGGCCACCCCCAAACTTCAATATTACCCTTACCACCCTCTACTACTACTCACCCCTAAACCATATAAATACTTACCATGCATTGTGAATGCATGTGTGGTAAAGGCATTGCGTTGTAAAGGATGTTTCTAGTCCTTGTGTATTTGAAAGCAGGGTTCCTGTGTTGTCAGTGGCTGAAATCCACAATTGCAGTTGACGTGATGGCTAGTGAGAAGGCTGTTTTCAATTGTAAACATTTGAGTTCGGCCCTATGCATTGGCTTAAAAATGTCTTTCATTAGATGTGTGAGAACTAAATTCAAATTCCACATGGGCTGCTTGTGATGGTACTATCCTCTTTGCTGCCTCTAGGAATCTTTTGATGATTGTGGTAGTAAGGAAAATGCTACTTACCAGTTTGCATCTGTTCTTGGCATGTAGAGCTGCAGATTCGTACACTTTTGCAATAGATCGCCACCTGGTGTTGGGCTCGGATGATTGCAGGTTGTTGTCTTCTTGGAAGAAGTCTTTGTAGTCACGAGATAAGTGTCTCCTCCCTTGGACAATACTGTGCATGATCATCGACTCCATCCTCCGATTGTTTTTCGCCATGATGGGAAATGATGGAGTTAGTAGAAGTAAAGAGAAAGGATGTCCATGCGTGTGCATCTAAATAAAATGAGAACTGGAACGGATACAAGTCCCAGGGAGGCGGGAGGGCGTGTTCGAATCTGCAGCTCTACATGCTAAGAACAGATGCATACTGGTAAGTAGCATATTCCGTTCGAGGCATATGAGCTGCAGATCGTACACTTTTGCATCGATTGTGCAGCAGTGTCTCCCCTAGCGGTGGTCGCTTGTATCCGTTGCAGTATTTTGAAACAGTGTTCTAAGGACAGCTTTGCCCACTGCAGCTTGCTGTTTGGCCTGCACATCAACACAATAGTGTTTAGTGAAGGTGTGTAGTGTAGACCATGTTGCTGCCTTGCATATGTCCTCTAGTGGTATATTTACGTTTAGCTTTTTGATAGCATATTTGTATACACTTTACAATCCACCTGGCGATTCCCCCCTTAGAGATGGGGTTGCCTTTGTGTGGGGGCGAGAAAGATACAAATAATTGTTTTGTCTTTCTAAAGGATTTAGCCCTATCTGTGTAGTATAACAGGGCTCTTCTAACATCTAAGGTGTGTAAAGCCCTTTCCGCCACAGAGTCTGGGTTTTGGAAAAACACAGGTAGCTCTACTGATAGGTTAAGCTGAAAAGGAGTGATAACCTTTGGCAGAAATTTTGGATTAGGCCTAAGAACCACTTTATTAGGATGTATTTGAAATAATGGTTCTTGTATTGTGAATGCTTGTATTTCACTAACTCTTCTGAGAGAGGTGATGGCAACAAGGAAAGCAGTTTTCCATGTTAGGAATTGCAATTCACACTTGTGTAAAGGCTCGAAAGGGGGTCCCATAAGTCTTGTAAGGACAATGTTTAGGTTCCATACCGGAGCAGGTGGTAACCTAGGTGGGATTATTCATTTTAATCCTTCCATGAATGCTTTGATTGCAGGTACTCTGAAGAGAGATAGATGTTGCCTATTCTGTAAATAGGCTGCAATTGCTGCCAGATGCAGGCGTATGGAAGAATAAGCTAAATTGGACCTTTGTAGGTGTAAAAGGTTACAATGATATTTTGGATGGAAGCATCCAGAGGATCAATGTGAATATTGTTACAATATATTGCAAATCTTGTGATGTATTCCTATAGGTTCTGTATCGATCCCCCTATTCCTGACCCTATTCTGGTTAACAAGTTAACTAGCAGCCATCCCATGAGGCAGAAAACCCCCATGATGCAGGAACCGTTATCTGATTAAGCCACACTACGGCACAGGAACGTGTTATCTGATTAGGTCATAACGCTTGCCATCTAATTAGACAAGCGATATTCCTCCAGCCCCTGATAAGGCATACAGAGTTCTCAAAACAAATCAAACCTATGACAACCTGGGAAAAACCCTGCGGCCATTGTTTTGATTTCACCGAGAACTTCAGCAAAAGAATGTGCTAACGACCAGGTCGTATGACATCCTTATTGACGTATCTATGTCCATCCTTACGTCAATCTCGGCACCTTAAAGGTATAAATATTACCGATATTGCCCTATGCAAACACACGCGGTGATGACGAGATCGGAGCAGCCAGACTTGCCGAAGCTCAGAGCAGAGCAGACCCCGCTGGCGCAGCCCCGCCTTCCTGACGCGCTGAGAACGAGACGCTGCTTTCTCCTGCCGAGAAATCCAGCTCCGGCGCTTCCGGGTAGCCCTCGCAGGCAGCCTGGAATATCGAGACCAGAGACGAGAGATACCATCCCTCATTCATCCTAGACTCCAGGTACAGAACTGAATAACCCCTTGCAGAGAATTCTTGAGTCAGTCACTTGGCAAAACAAACTTAACTTAAACTGCTACTTTCTATTCCCGCCCACGTATTAGGCCTAGGTCAGGTACATCTGGGGTAGGCGTAGTTAGAAACACCAGTTGAGTACGATTAGTCAAATGTATATGTGTATGTATCTATTTTATCCATTTTAACCCATCATATGGCTTAGAAACCATATCAATGTTTTTACAGTATTATTTTATACTTCTGCTTTTAATGTATGCACTTTACTTAACCATAAGTATTGCTATAATATCGATCCATTTCTCTTGTATGAGAAAAGAGACTGATCAATAAATACCATCTTTTATTGAACACGCCCGTCTCTTCCTTTTCTCTACAATCTGGTGAGACTAAGAATGCACGTACTGACTGAGTAAAATAAGTCGTCTTTTGTTTTCACACGACTCTAGAGATACACTCTTGATTAGGGGAGAGCAAAGTTGTCATGTTCTATGGTTGTCAGAAACTAAATCCCTTCTTGTCTATCCAGGGAGGTTCAACTCCTCCTTGCCTATTCGAGAAAGTTTCTAGTGAACTCTGAGCTAGCTGGCAAACCCAAAACTTTAAGTCTAATATCGACAATAGAAGACCTAGTTTACGTCTGGTCTAGGCCTATACTATTGAAGGTATTATTCCAATGCGCAGAGCCTATTGGGATAATAGGAACTACACTACATGGCGCCCAACGTGTTTGGATAGGCGATAAAACTAACGTAAGACATTTAGAGTAACTCAGTCGTGCTTTTTCACTCAGACCCCCTTTTTTCCCATAATACTCCAAAGACGTCTGGAGTGGGTGAAAGGTAATATCCGCCAGACCTCGCAGGAGGAAACTCCTATGTATGGTCCTTGGTTTAGTCAACGTTGAAGGATACACTGTTCCAAAATATTGTGCATCTAATCTTTGTTTCCATAAGAACCTGATCTGCAAAACAAACTAAATAACCTTCTGGACAGTACAATGTCAGACACTGAAGGAGAAAGAGAGGCAGTTAGAATAATAACTGAACTCGCAGCAGCTGATAATGCACTGCAAGACGCTGACCCGGATATAATACTCATCGCGGTCAACATAAGAAAATCTATAACTTTAAAACTTATAGAAAATGGACTGACACCTAGAGGTGGCACAGTCATATTCGTAATTGAGGCACACGAATATCGGCAGACAGAGGTATTTTATTCATGGATACACTTTCCAGCAGCAAATGCTGTAACAAAGGTCTTCCACTTTTACAAAACAGAGGAACCTCCCAATGAGTACACTCCTTTCGAGGAGGTGGAAGTACCACTTAAATTTCAAGAGCATCTGCTCTTATTTAATGGCGCCCTAAAACATAATAATCACATCACCAGGCTCGGTCCATTAGGTAGACCAGGAGCAACGTGGCCGGTCCTAGCCGGATACACACCACATCCAGACATCGATGGGATGTCTGCAGCAGAGCTTTTAACACAGCTAAAACAATTAATAAAATTACATAGACCATTAGTCCAATATGTGATGCGGACTTCAACAATTCAACCAGCAATTAAAATTCCACAGCTGACCCCTCATCAGGGGAACACAAATAAAATTACACCACAGAACATACAGTCCTGCCTAGGTAAAGTACCAGCTAAAAGGGAACAAATACCATTCTGGTTAGCACAAAAAATCACCCAAATAGAGGCGGTGTTTCCAGACACCACCCCTGTGGATAAACACAGGATTCTGACTATCTGTCTTTCAATGGGAATCGCACCACACGTGGAGGACTGTGACACTTGGGGTACAGTCTTTGCTTCCATCTACACAAAAACGCACGGTGTTCCATCCATTTCGGTAATACCAGATGTGCTAAAACAAATTCAAGACGAATACGGTCCAGAACCCGCTTTAACTCTTGGTATGAAATTACTAAAAGACTTCAAGCAGGTCTCGGCTATATTATTAGCCAACATAAAGGGAGAAGCAGCAAACGTGGCGATCCGCCAGAGGTTAAAGGAGACAGATATAGCAGACCAACCAGCTGAAATTGCCAGAATTATAGAAAAATCCTATGAGGAAATAGGTAGAGATAGTTTAGGTGGAATACCAGTAAAACCACAACTAATTGAAAGTCCTGGAAAAATATTTTTTAATAATAATTCAACATCACAAAAAAAGAGCTGGGATGGAAACAAACAATCCAATCCTAAAGAAAAGAAATTCCAGTCCAGAGGAAGGTCTCCTCCGCGGAGAGAAAAATCTCCGAACCAAAGACACAGGTCACCCCAAAGTGACCCCTCTGGGAAAAGATATAACCTTAGAAATAGAAGCCTGATAGATATCAAGACATTGATACACGTCCCTCTCAATCTTTTCAGACTTCCTCGCAGAAATCGGAAAGAAGAGGACGATCAGAACAAAGAGAAGAGCACGCCAAGTCCAAAGACAAGGAATCTGCTCATCTAAAAAAGAAACTACAATTTCCAAAAAAGAAGGTAGCCAGTATCAAGGTAGTTAACAATGCCGAGAATACTGAGGACACAACTGAAAAACGGAGAATGGGCTCAGACAATGCTAGACAGCGCAGCAGAAGTGAGCATAGCTCGCAAAGTCCTTATGAATCTTCTGGAGACAGTGGACACGAATGAATATCTTCAAGTGGAAACTGCAGACACCAGAGTTAGCAAACCTCACAAAATATATGAAATAACTTTACGTATAGAAGGGGATAAGACTAGAAAAATAAGGGGACTATTTTGGGATAATCTCTCCAAGGGCTATGACATCCTTCTAGCTGAAAAAGACTGGCCACCAGAGTTTGTCAGGGAGTGCCCTCATGGCGAAGAAATAATTATGCCTGCCTTCTCAAATCATATCCCAATTCATAAAAAATACACACTTGCCAGAAAGTGGGCAGTAGCTCAAGCTCCTGCTTTATATAGAAATCATGTAGGATGGGATGAGGACTCTCCTCCTCACAAAATCCAGTTAAAATCACAACCTACTGCACAAAGACAGTACCCAATTAAGCAAGAAGCTAAAAAACAGGTAAAAGAAATCCTAGATCAACTAGAATACCAGGGGGTGATTGAAACTTGCACCTCACAAATGAACAACCCTTTGTTTCCAGTCTCCAAACCAGACAATTCATATCGTCTAGTTTTGGATTACCGACACCTGAACTCATGTTGCAAAACTTTTGCAGTACAAAACTCGCATAGTGCTGCACTAATGAATAACATAGTGCGTAAAAAATACAAAACAACATTAGACATCTCTAATGGATTCTTTTGTCAAAACATAGCACCAGAGAGCAGATATTTGTCTGCGTTCTCAATAAATGGCACTCAAAAACAATTCTGTCGGTTAGCCCAGGGGTACAAGAATAGCCCAGGGGTATTCTCAGCGAGAGTAACAGAATTACTACAAACATATGATGACGAGGCATTATCTTATGTCGACGACATATACCTAACAGATGATGACTTGGATACTCACTTGAAGAGAGTGAACACCATAATACTTGGGTTCGCAGCAGAGGGTTACAAATTCAACTTTAAAAAATCTAGAATTGCCCATCTAACAGTCCTGTTCTTAGGATACGAATTATCAAGTGAAGGCAAAAGCCTGGCTGACAATTTCCTAGAGAAATGTGCCGTACTCCAAGCCCCTAGAACACTAAAAAACCTACAGTCAATTCTAGGCTTCCTAAATTTCGGAAGAACATACATTGCAAATTACGCAGAAAGGGTCAAACTCCTTTACGATCTAATAAAACCAGATTTTAAAAGAACCAATTGGACTCAAATACACACAGAAATTTTGAGATCCTTACAAACAGACATGTTAATTAAAACAAAATTAGAAACACGTGATAACACACGCAACCTAGTGATTCGAGTCATCCGAGGAAGATGCGGATTCACATACCTGACCTCTGAGGGAGAAAAGGTACCAATGCATTCAAATCACACTTGTACACAGAAGCTGAAAAGAAATTCAGCATTAAAGAAAACATTGTTCATGCAGTTCAAACCGCAATAGCTAGAGAAAAAGATCAAGCGGACGGTAGACATATCACAGTCAGAACAGCAGAATCAGCCTTTGAGGCATTAACAACACCGTGTAATTTACCAACAACAACATTGAATCCGGAATGGATACAATGGGTGAATTCAATTACAACGGACAAAGTATACTACTACTTTGATCCAGAACTAAAGGAATTGGAAAATCTAGAATTTAAAAGAACATTGCCTTTGCCTATCGACATTCTGCCCTTACGACAATACGCTTGTGTAATCTATACAGACGGACATGCTCAACCCTCCGTTTGGGGAGAACAAGCATACAACCCCACATGTGAGATTACAAAAGAAGTGTGGCGCGGAGGTAATCTAAGACCTCTATTAACAAAAACACACTCAGTAGAAATTAATTCAGAACAACAGACTGAAATAATAACATTGAAAATGGCGCTAGATAATGCGGATCGCGAATTCCCGACACTTATAGTGTCCGATTCATATTACTGCGTCAAATCATATAACAACGATTTGCAGACATGGATTCAAAACGGTTACAAAGATGACACAGGTGCAACAATAAAGCAAAAACTGCTTTGGGAACAAATAGTTCTTTTAAAAAAAGAACTACCAAAGACTCACGTGATACACTCACTGAGTCATCAACGTGATGGCGTTCACGTTGCAGGGAATTCATTGGCTGATGAGGCCGCGAAGGCAGCTGTGCTAACGGCTTCCGTAGCTGCCATCACACGGTCAAAAACAAAAATAGACAGCGAAATATTACAGGCTGTCAGCGCTACAGAAAAGGATTCGATAGAAACACTCCCGAAAGGCTTTCCAGTAAAATACTCATACATAACTGATGCAAACAATGTTCCTTTTGCTCGAATCCCTGGAGTGGGGGATAGGGCAATTCCAAACATGGAACATAGGTTAGGACTGATAATAGCGGCACACGAAGGGCTTGCTTCTATACATGCTGGCGTCTCAGCCACAGTATCATTATTAAAACAGAGATACTGGTGGCCACAAATGAGAAGACAAACAAGGAACTATGTTTTAGAATGTGAAATATGTCAAAGAATGAAAGTATCAACGGTGAGACGTCCAGCGCAGACGCCCCTTCTAATCTCGGATAAACCATTAGCCTGTGTTTACCTAGACCACTGTGGTCCCTTACAAAGGGATGGTAACTATAAATATATCTTGGTTGCAGTGGACTCATGCACGAGATTCATATGGATGTGGCCCCAGCGAACGGCTGACGCCAGAACTGTTATAAAAGATTTGCGAGTCTTTATCGGCACATACACAATTGGCATGCTGCATTCGGACCATGGTCCTTCCTGCCTTTAGCTCTAGAGCTTATAAGGAGGCCATGGTCAGCATGGGCGTTACATTGCGGTACTCTTGTCCATTTCACCCTGAGGGGAACGGAATTGTTGAAAGAAAAAACCGTGACATAAAGCAATCTATAACGGCAAAGGTATTAGGTTCGGGAGCTGGGTGGGTCAAACATCTAATAAGTGTCCAACGTAGTCTAAATAACCTGCCAAGAAATTCTCTGAAGGGATTCAGTCCGTACGAATTATTGTTTGGAACTAGGATGTTAGTCTTAGACCTCGACAGTCAGACTTCAGTGGTGAAGGAAAAAAGCTTTAATATCAAAGATCGTTTGGCTATTTTGCAGGACTTAAACGAAACAAGAAAAGACCTGAGCAACATAAAGTTGAAACAGCAGCCAACAACCACTGAAGAACCACCACCTGTCCCAGCAAGACCTGTCTGGATTCCAAAAGTCGGGGATCTAGTCAGAGAAAAGATCGCGGTAAAGAAGGAATTTGGGCCTTCTTACAGAAAAGCAGTTCCTGTCTTGTCCATCAACGGGACAAGATCAGTTGTACTACCGCCGCTTGCTGGTAAAAAGGAGAACCGAGTTGTATCCATCGACCTGGTAAAACCACAATCATGTGGCCGATAACAAATAGTAGGCCAAGTGGACTCCCGATAAGTAGTAGAACACCAAGATTTGCTACAAACACAGAGGTTCAATCTAAGAGGCTAATCACATTCGAAACGCCTACAGAACTACAAGGACTATGCAACAACGCAATGGAACTTAGACCTCTGAAAACCCAAATAAAAACATTTAGCAGAGACACACCAATCTATAATGAAGTAACAAACGACTATGCAAGAAACAGTAATCCTGAAGCAATTGGAACAATTGACAGAACTGCATCCGGCTACTTCATAAACTTCGATGATTCCTCTGAAGGCTTCACTGAATCAAAAACACAGCCATCAACAAAAACCTTTAAAGATAAAGTTAAAGTACTTTTGAAACAACTGAAAGAAACATATCTGATTTCTCCATGGATTGAATTTTGGGTGGGTTTTGGTGCATTTATCCTCATACTTTGGCTCATCATGGTACTAACTTTGGGACGCTTCATTGAGGGAAAATATGCTAAAATGGACACAGCAAGTCAGAAAATCAACTTGATCCTCAAACCACACACATCTTCACACGTCGAGAAAAGAGAACTTTATTCAGTCAACTTCACAGCCAATCCTATACCGGGTGGGGTAGCATGGGACAACACTGACTACGAAATTTATGGTCCGGTTGAAATCCTGAAATATCCACACCAAATTAAGATCTCGTTGAGTGGCTTGTTAAAACAAGCTCATTTGCTGATGATTGGGACTTTGAAAGTATAAATAATATGATGTCTGACTTAGTGATGTCTGCTAAATTTACCAAACATGATTATTTGCAGGGTTCGACAAATTATGATAGTATGTACTGTTATAACCACTATGGTAACCATTTTCTACATAGATCTGCACAACCTAGAAATGTTTTAAATTATAATCAATGGGAACATTGTGCAACCCCTCCAAAAGGAAGCTCAAGAACCGTTTATGACAAATATTCATACTTTTCAGGTTTTAACACAAGTAATGCTGAAACATTTTATTTCAAATTGTCAAATAAGACAGGGACAAAGACCATGATAAACACGAAATTGATATATTCAGACTCATTCTTTGAACAAATGAATACTTTTGGTTTTGATTATTGGGACAAAAATGTTGAAGTAAAGAGTGTTTGGGGTACAAAAGAATGGCAAGTACAGGGTATAGAATCTTTGTTTAGAGCCTGCATGATCCCAGAACAAATTATATTTTTAAATGACACTGTTCAACAAACTACCTGTCTTGGCCAAGCCAAAATCAAAGACTTAAATAAACCGTCTATTCCAAAACCAACAATGAACAGCAATAGCTCTACAGATGAAGAGATAGACGTAAATTATGTATTAAACCGAAACAGAACACATCCTGATTGGAAAAAGTGGTTGATCTGGCCCACAGATACTAATAACTGTCAAGACAGATTCCTGAACAAAACACAGGGGTTCAAAATGACCAGGCCAGACCCTAGATATTCCCAAAGACAACACCCAGGGATAATAACCACCTACAGTGTGGGCAAATTATGCCTTCAGTGGCTACAAACTTCCACACTGGCAGAAATTAAGCAACACCTAACTTTACTTACTGATGGTGCTGACTTGCGTGATTTCATTATGGGACCGCGCAAACAGCGTCAGAAACGTTTCATAGCAGCCTCTGTATACAACGAGGCCTGGAAGGTGACTCAAATTGAGACAGCAGAAAGTATACGGGAAATTGACCGTATTAATTTGGAAAAATCACTTTCTGTGGTGGACAATGGGTTAATGACTCTGTCCTCCAGAATTTTTTCTCTGGACAGCATTGTGTCTTCAGCAATCGACATATTATCGCAAGACTTACTGTTGTTACAACACGGTCAGTCCCAATTGCGTTCTATTGTACAGCTTGGCTGGACGTTACAAAATCTGCGTTCAGGCTATGTGCCTTGGCGTTTAATCAACACAACGTCACTATTCAATATCTTTAACCTCACTGATAAACAAATCAGTATGGCACAAAAGGGTGCTGATTATACAATCCTGAGCATTGAGAAACTCGAGAGATTACCAGTGACAATGTCAGAACGACCTGTCAGTGAATGGATAATACATGGGATAATTAATATTCCAATATCAACCTTCAGGTTTCAATACTGCCAAAAATATATACAGGCTGGCATGTACGAAAAATTGGGAAAAGGGTACATTAAAACAACATGGAACTTGCCCTATTCACATGCATGTGTCAGTAATAAAGGACAGAAAGTGTTTCTTAGTGGCAATAATTGTGCGATGTCACTGAGCGGTACACTTCTGTGTAATGGAATTAGTTTGCATGGAGCCTGTGAAGGGAACTCAAATAACCTTTCATGTCACCAGCTAGGCGCACCTGCAACAGAGATAGAACCATTCTTTCACAGACTCTATAATGGGAGTTACATTCTAATTGTGGACCGCAGATGCTGTAGTCTTATGCCCGGGACTCCTTATCTCGTAACTACGACTGCGAAGGTCAAGTGCTGTGGACGCTTATTGTTCCCCAGCTCCCTTCCACACAGGGAGGCAAGGGCATGGCCCAACTTGAAAATTACTTCTATTCGAATAGATACTTTAAGCAGAATGAAAACAGTGCTTCTTCAGACGCCGACCAGGCTCACGTCATCAAAAGAAACGTATGATCTCCTAGTCGCAAGGACGACTGCAGAGATTCACTCATTGTTATCAACTAATTCCCCCATACATTTCGCAGAAATCCTGAATGAAATCTTAAATATTTCTGATACCAGTGGAGTCTCAAAAGTATTTAAGACAGTATTTTCGATGGCATTAACACCATTCAAAGCCATACTGGGTATTTTTCCAGATTTCGTCCATTCAATTTTTGGCGGACTTCCCCTCATTTTGGGACTAATTGCAGGAATACTATTCTTAGTCCTTATATTTCGTTATGGCAAACCATGTCACAGACAAAACACCTGCGACAAGGGAAGAAACAATCCTAGCCATTGGATACCGGGACCGGATATCAAAAATCTTGGGACTATCCCGGCTTAGAGATCTGAACATGACTTGGTTTCTTTCATTTCGACCAATGTGGCAACAATGTGTTTTACCTGTATTAAGGTGCTTGCTGTGCGGAGAAGAATGCGTGTTAGACACCTGTCTGACGCTACAATCAGATGCGCCAATGGATGCAGAAACATTGTTGAGTCCAATAAAGGCTCATGCTTTGTGCTGCCCTCAACGGCTACCAATCCTGATGACGGCATTCGTGGAAGCTTCACCACTACGAATGAGGGGTAGTGAAGCTCAAGATGAAAGCAGCATTGATCAGGTACGACCTTCTGTCAGCAATACTAATCAAAACGTCAATGGAGACAATCATGCGCACGAATGCATGGTTACATCCTTTTCCGAGTTAGTGGAACTCTCCCAGGAAGCTGTTGACAGCTTTTTCGACAGTCTAAATGATATGATGTTCTCACCAGAGCAGAAATAGAGACTTTTGAGCAAGCTCGCACACGGCGTTCCCTGAATTTGGCCTTCAACTAGAATAGCAAAATACCATGAACAATTTTCCTTCCAGTTCACGGACAGCGATTTTTTCAGCAGCCCCAAAATATTTTTACATATTTTTCGGGACACTTATCTTCTGCTTAAAGTAAGAACTATTCTTAGAGAACTAAAACTTCTAATTTTAAATAGTTTATAGACATTAGCTGCCCGCTGGTATGTTCATAATTATTTTATTCTGTGATGGAATGGTCTCTAAACTTTTTTTCTGTATTAAGAGCCATTTCATGTGTAAATTCTCATATACAAATTAGTGATAATGTATAGATATGCGTGATTACTTTAGCATTATTCTACAGCTTGAGTGCATATATTACATGTGACTGTTTTTTCCGTATATTTGATAATTTCAAAATGCATTTATGTATTTTGGGGTGGTAAGGTATACACGATACTCTACAGTATGTTTTACTATGCATAGATTCGTAAATATGTCCATAGTTAGCGTGGAGTGGGTGTGATGTATTCCTATAGGTTCTGTATCGATCCCCCTATTCCTGACCCTATTCTGGTTAACAAGTTAACTAGCAGCCATCCCATGAGGCAGAAAACCCCCATGATGCAGGAACCGTTATCTGATTAAGCCACACTACGGCACAGGAACGTGTTATCTGATTAGGTCATAACGCTTGCCATCTAATTAGACAAGCGATATTCCTCCAGCCCCTGATAAGGCATACGGAGTTCTCAAAACAAATCAAACCTATGACAACCTGGGAAAAACCCTGCGGCCATTGTTTTGATTTCACCGAGAACTTCAGCAAAAGAATGTGCTAACGACCAGGTCGTATGACATCCTTATTGACGTATCTATGTCCATCCTTACGTCAATCTCGGCACCTTAAAGGTATAAATATTACCGATATTGCCCTATGCAAACACACGCGGTGGTGACGAGATCGGAGCAGCCAGACTTGCCGAAGCTCAGAGCAGAGCAGACCCCGCTGGCGCAGCCCTGCCTTCCTGACGCGCTGAGAACGAGACGCTGCTTTCTCCTGCCGAGAAATCCAGCTCCGGCGCTTCCGGGTAGCCCTCGCAGGCAGCCTGGAATATCGAGACCAGAGACGAGAGATACCATCCCTCATTCATCCTAGACTCCAGGTACAGAACTGAATAACCCCTTGCAGAGAATTCTTGAGTCAGTCACTTGGCAAAACAAACTTAACTTAAACTGCTACTTTCTATTCCCGCCCACGTATTAGGCTTAGGTCAGGTACATCTGGGGTAGGCGTAGTTAGAAACACCAGTTGAGTACGATTAGTCAAATGTATATGTGTATGTATCTATTTTATCCATTTTAACCCATCATATGGCTTAGAAACCATATCAATGTTTTTACAGTATTATTTTATACTTCTGCTTTTAATGTATGCACTTTACTTAACCATAAGTATTGCAATAATATCGATCCATTTCTCTTGTATGAGAAAAGAGACTGATCAATAAATACCATCTTTTATTGAACACGCCCGTCTCTTCCTTTTCTCTACAATCTGGTGAGACTAAGAATGCACGTACTGACTGAGTAAAATAAGTCGTCTTTTGTTTTCACACGACTCTAGAGATACACTCTTGATTAGGGGAGAGCAAAGTTGTCATGTTCTATGGTTGTCAGAAACTAAATCCCTTCTTGTCTATCCAGGGAGGTTCAACTCCTCCTTGCCTATTCGAGAAAGTTTCTAGTGAACTCTGAGCTAGCTGGCAAACCCAAAACTTTAAGTCTAATATCGACAATAGAAGACCTAGTTAACGTCTGGTCTAGGCCTATACTATTGAAGGTATTATTCCAATGCGCAGAGCCTATTGGGATAATAGGAACTACACTACAATCTTTTCCACTTAGCGGCATAACACGCTCTGGTAGTGGGTCTTCTAGCTTCTTTAATTATGTTCATACAGTCTGGTGGCAGGTTTAAGTAACCAAACTCCAAGGCTTCAGGAGCCAGATCGCCAAATTCAGTTGGCTTGGTTCTGGGTGTCTTATTTCTCCATGGTTCTGTGTTAACAGGGAGGGCGTGAGCTTTAACTTTTGATGTCGAACCAGTGAGAGATCTAGTAGTGTGGTGAACCACGGCTGACGTGCCCATGTGGGAGCTACTAGTATTAGCTTGAGAGACTGTTGTCGGAGTTTGCGCACTACTAGTGGAATGAGTGGGAGAGGCGGAAAAGCATACGCAAATCTGCCTGACCAGTTCATTCCCTTCAGACCGTGGGTGTGGAAACCTGGCGGCGAAGGTTGGGCATTTTGCATTTTTGTGGGTGGCAAACAGATCTATCTGTGGATGCCCCCAAATTTGGAAAAATGGTTGAAGAACTTGTGGATGTATTTCCCATTTGTGAATCTGTGGTGCCCGTCGACTCAACAGATCTGCTATCTGATTGTGAATTCCTGGAAGGTGTTCTACTGTCAGGTGTATGTTTTGAGGAATGGCCCATCTCCAAATGTTCTGCGCGAGTTGGGAAAGTTGTAGAGAGTGCGTCCCCCCCTGTTTTTGCATATAGTACATGGCTGTCATATTGTCCTGGCCGGATTAAGACAGCTTTGTTTTGTACTTGCACTTGAAACGTTTTGAGTGCTAGGAAGATTGCTAGCAGCTCTAGATGGTTGATATGGAACATTTTTTGTTGGTTGTTCCATTAGCCTTGTGTGGTATAGTGTAAGAGATGGGCTCCCCATCCTGTGAGGGATGCGTCTGTTGTGAGCACTATCTGTGGAACAAGCTCTAGGAACGGCAGTCCTCTTGTCAAGTTTTTGATGTTCCACCATTGCAGAGAGCGATATGTACGGTCGTCTACCAACACCAGGTCTGTGAGCTGACCTTGAGCCTGATTCCACTGTCGTGCTAGACATTCTTGTAATGGGCGCATTTGCAGTCTTGCATGTGGAACTATGAAGATGCAAGACGCCGTCATGCCTATAAGTCTCATGAACACTCTGGCTTGGAGAGACTGCTGGTGTTGGAAAAATGGAGACTAAGGTCTGAATGCTCTGTATCCTGACTGGACTGGGATACGCTAGAGCTGTAGATGTGTTTATGGTAGCTCCTAGATACTGATGAACGTGCGAAGGCTCTAGGTGCGACTTGGTGTAGTTTATGGTAAAACCTAAGTCGTGCAATGTTTGAATTGTTTGCTTTGTGTGTTGGACACATTGACTGAATGATTTTGCTTTTATGAGCCAATCGTCGAGGTAAGGGAAGACATGTATCTGTTGTCTTCTGAGATGTGCTGCTACTACTAAGCACTTTGTGGTGCTGTTGTGACCCCGAATGGAAGGACTTTGAATTGATAGTGCTGCCCTTGTATGACAAACCTTAAATACTTCCTGTGAGCAGGATGTATAGGAATGTGAAAGTAGGCGTCCTTTAGGTCTAGTGTTGAATGAAAATCGCCTTGTTGTAGTAGTGGGAGTACTTGTTGCAAAGTGATCATGTGAAAATGATCTGATTGTATGTAATGGTTGAGGGGCCTGAGGTCGAGAATTAGCCGTAGTGTCCCGTCCTTCTTGGGGATTAGAAAGTACAGGGGGGAGTAAACCCCTGTTCCCTGTTCTTCTAAAGGAACTAATTGAATAGCATCCTTTTGTAGAAGTGCTAGAACTTCCTGTTGAAGCAGTCATATGGTCTGTAGACAGTGGACGCTGCTTGGGTGGTATTTTTTTGGGGGGGGGGGGGTGGGGGGGGGTTGCTGTGAGTTCTAGGCAGTAGCCATGTTGGATAATTTGTCTCACCCACCTGTCTGTTGTGATGGAATTCCAGACAAGTAGGAACTGTGATAATCTGCCCCCGACAGGAGTGGAATGCTGTAGGGGAGGCAGAGGGAAGTCACTGTTTGGGAGTGGAAGAGGAGTGGTTGTTGTTGTTACCTCTACCTCTTCCCTTATTATTATTGCCTCTGTATCCTCCTCTAAAGTAGCCTTTGTTAGAGGAGGTCTGGGTGTGCGTTTTGAAAGATGTCGTATCTGCGCCGGTTTGCTTAGAGCCTCCTCTATAAAAGGAGCAGCGAAAACAACTTCTAGTCTGTGTGGATTGTAATGCACCCATAGACTTAGCTGTGTCTGTGTCTTTTTTCATTTTTTCCAGTGTAGTGTCTACTTCCGGCCCAAACAATTGGTTTTGATTGAAGGGCTGGTTCTAGATGGTAGTCTGAACCTCCGTCTTAAACCCTGAAATGCGTAACCACGCATGTCGTCTGAGCAGAACACTAGTATTGACTCCTCTGGATGCTGTGTCAGCTACATCTAGTGCACATTTAATTGAGGCATTCGATATTAATTTTCCTTCTTGTATGACCTCTGTTGCCTGATCTTTGTATTGATCTGGGAGGTGCTCAAGCAGTTTTTCTAATTGATCGTAGTGAGCCCTGTCATAGCGCGAGAGCAGGGCTTGTGTATTTGCTATACGCCATATATTTGTAGCCTGCGCAGCAATCCGTTTCCCTGACGCATCAATAACTTTGGATTCCTTGTCAGGTGGGGGCGTGTCACCAGAAGTCTGGGAATTAGCCCTTTTCCGTGCATTGGACACTACTAAAGAGTCTAGTGGCAGATGTCCCTTAATAAAGACTGGATCAGATGGTGCTGGTCTATATTTCGTTTCTATTCTTGGATTTAACACTCTACAACGTATCGGGTCTTTAAATACTTCTGGAGCATGTTTAGTGACTCCTTTGATCATGGGTAGTATTTGCGTAGACCTTTGTGACTGCTCAAATGTATTAAGTAAAAAATCCTCATCAATAGCATCAGAGTGCATTGAAACCCCGTGGTAAAGGGTAGCTCTATTTAAGAGATGATTAAACCCAATACTATCTTCTGGAGGGGAAGGTTTTGTTGGGTAGGACTAAGGATCAGGAATGTCAGGCACATTGTGTGGTGGGCAGTCATATAAATCGTCATCTCTAGGATATGTATCTGCATTGATATCTTCATCTACAGGGTATGCATTTGGCTCTTGTATGTCATTCCCTCCACCTAGATCATACTCCTCATCAGTGTGGTGTGATGATGCAGGAGATTGAACAGGAGAAACTGCAGGTGAAATGTAAGGAGGGATAGGAGAGGAAGAAGGTGAAGGAGAGGAAGGGTGCATTGGAGAAGTTGCACAATGAATATGCTACTTACCAGTATGCATCTGTTCTTGGCATGTAGGGCTGCTAACATTCATATCTTAGCATTAGATCGCCGCCTAGTGTTGGGTCCGGATGATCGCACATTGTTGTCCTGGAAGAGTCTTCGAAGTATCCTGAGATAGGTGGCTCCTCCCCTGGACTACAGTGCGCATGGGCATCGGCTCCATCCCCAGATTGTTTTTCGCCATTGTGGCAGAAGATGGAGTGAAAAGTGTAAAGGATGTCCATGCTAATGATTGAATACAATAGTATATCTGCAGCTGCGACAGGCACCGGGGAGGAGGGTGGGCGATATGAATGTTAGCAGCCCTACATGCCAAGAACAGATGCATACTGGTAAGTAGCATATTCAGTTCGAGGCATGTGGGCTGCTAA